>NW_028274820.1:94605668-95805668 GCF_037043125.1 Eumetopias jubatus | reverse complement strand
TTGATCACCACAGCTCTCAATAGCCTATTCTAGTTATTTTCTCCCTCAAACCCATAACCCCCGCCTATACTCTGCTCTATACTGTGGGGTTTGGGATTCTATAAACCATTTCCCAGACACCCTCTCCAGATGCTTTGCTGTTGGTAGCTGCCAATATGAAAACTGGCAGATGAGCAGGAAGGAGAAAGAAAAATCCTGCTTCTCACTCCAACAGGGTGTCACTTGGTGGCAATTCCTTTGACTAGGGAAAGACTGATGATTGCAGAGTCCAGGAACCTGGATAAAACCATCTATACCGTGTTTCCAGCCTGGCCAAGGTAAAGACTCTTTAGCACACCAGAAACCATTGAAATCACTTCCCTAGCAATGCAGCAACAGGTGCATACTCATAGGCTCCAGCCCAGGGATGTTATCAGTTTCTGTTCTCTAGGTATAACCCCTTCCTTTTTTGCTCTGGCAGTACCCTTCTTTCTCCCTTTTCCTCTTCCCACACTTTTGTAAACAATCCCTTCCATTAAATTCCCTCTATCTGAAATACCTAACCTGGATCCCACTTTCCTGACTGGACTCTGAACGATACACAGTCCACCTACTTTTGAAGTTTTAGTTGTTTCCTAATTTCAAAAAAGATATGACACATCTCTGTTTCGCATTCTCCTTGGGGTTCTGGGGTTATTTTCAAGAGGAAAAAGAAACTCATTTAACGTATAATGCCATTTTCATATTGCAACTCCTGCTAGTAAGTTTTTAATACATATTATTTTCATTATTTTAAATCATCCTTTGTTGGAAAGTCCAAAATGCACACCTTCATGCTGTACCACTCTTCTGAGCTCTATACTCCCATATCCACCTCCCTATCTAACTTCTTTACTTGGCTCTTTCACGGACATCCCAAATTTAACATGTCCAAAATAAAACTCTCAATTTATTCTCATTTTAAAAGAACTCTCTCTTACCCCCAATCTTCCCTATTTCAGCAAATGGCAACATCATCCATCCAGTTGCTCAAATCAAGCACCGCCTAAGAATTAACTTGATTCTCTCTTTCCTATAACCCCACATCAACTTATCAATGACTTCTCCATTTTAATCACAAAACATATCCTGAACTTTCCATTTTCACTGCCTTCATCCTGGTCCAAGTTACCATGATCTCTCATCTGAACTACTCAGTGGCCCCCTCACTCATTCTCTACTTCTAATCTTTTTTTTCTGTAACAGATTCTCCATATAGCCACAAGAATGATCTTAAAATGTACATTAGATCATATCACTCCAGTACTTAAAACACTTCAATGGCCTTGCAGTGCAACTACAAGACGTAAACTCCTTATACTATATACTAAGAATCTCTTCTGCATGTCCTCTTGCATGCACCAAGATTCAAGATAAATTTTATATCACATGATCTGAGTTAAGAACAGGCTTTATTGGAGTAAGAGAAAATTCACATCAACAACAGAAATAAAAGCATGGCTCCCCTTCATCCTCCTATAATTACACACACAGGGGGACCAGAGCACTGTTCAGTGAGTAGTGCATTTCTGTATGCCAATGGAAGTGCCTCACCCTCCCTAGTGCTCTCACTTGTGAAAGCAACTTCGTCAGTACTGAAACCATCTTAGGTGCCAGAAAATCTGAATTATTACAGGAGTTATCTGAGACCAGATGACCAATACCTGGGGACCTTGGAACCCACAGGATGTTATAGTTCACACGGGTATTAAGAGTCAACAGGTCTCTGGTAACTGAGCTTACGTAAGCACTTACTGGTGGGAGAAGTGAAAGAAACCCTCTTTTCCCAGCTAGTTTGTTCTCCAGACAACCTAGTTTGAACTGGGGTTATTTCCAGACAACTTTTCTCATTGTAATATAAATTTCCTACTAAAAGAATGATCAGGGGCACCTGGGTGGCTCAGTCAGTTAAGCGTCTGCCTTCGGCTCAAGTCATGATCCCAGGGTCCTGGGATCAAGCCCCACATCAGACTCCCTGCTCAGCCTGACATGCCAAGTAATTATTAATAATGCCCCTTTTCAGTGTTTTACTCACTAAACACTCAGGTCCTAGGCTCAGACCCTAGCACATAACAAAACCTCAATAAATACATACTGAATAAACAAATTTCTTTTTTTTAAAAAGATTTATTTGAGAGAGAGAATACGCACATGGTGGGGGGAAGGCAGAGGGAGAAAGAGAGAATCTCAAGCAGACTCCCCACTGAGTGTGGAGCCCAAGGCAAGGTGGGGCTCCATCTCACAACCCAGAGATCAAGACCTGAGCCAAAATCAAGAGACACTTAGTGGACTGAGCTACCCAGATGCCCCAAATAAACAAATTTTCTAAAGGAAGCTTGATTTTTGTTTTTAGCTCAAGTTTCAGATTCATTTTTTAACTGATACTTACTCAATATTATGTTTCTAAGAATTGTTTCTGGAATAGTTGTAATTTATTTACACCTCTGTATGCCACGGTGTGAACATTTACCCATTCTCTGTTGATGAACCTTTGGGTAGTTTCCTTTGGGTTGTTGGTTGTACTATTACATTATTGCTAAGAACACTCTTGGACCTGTTTCTTAGGCCATATGGGCAAGAGCTTCCTATTGGCTGTATCTTAAAGATGGAATAACTAGATGAAACTTCAACATCACTGGTTAATGCCAAGACGTTTTCTCAAAAGGTGGTGCCAATTTACACTCTCCCCAGCAGTGCATGTTTCCACTGGTATACAACATCCTCCTTCACACTTTGTTCTATCAAGTGTGTTGAAATTTGCTAGTGTGGAGGGCTTAAAATGAAATCTCATTGCAGTTTCTGGTTTGCATTTCCTTATTATTAATGAAGTCAACCACTTTTTCATAGATCAATGGATCATTTATATTTCACAGCGTCTATGTCTTTGCCCATTTTTCTAAGTTATTTCCTTTTTGCTTTGTAGGCCTTCATATATTCTAGATTGTATTTTTATTGCTTTGTAATCCTTTATATATTCTAGATTGTATTTGTTATACTATTGCAAATATCTTCTCTCCCAGTTTGTGACTTCTCATTTTGCTTTCTTTATGGTGACTTTCGATAAATAAAGGTTATTTTTAACAGTTAAATGTATCCCTCATTTCTATCTTGACATTTGTTTTAAAAAGAAACTTCCATGCCACCAGATCATACAGACACTGTCTTATATTTTCTTCCAAAATTTTTAACGTTTTGCCTTTCACAAGTCAGTCTTTAAATAACCAAAAACTGATCTTGGCATAAGTTGTAAGGTAGAGATCTGATTTCATTTTTTTTCTGTATGAATAACAAATCTCCCTAGCATACCTCATTGAAAAAATCTATACCCACTGATCTATGCCACTTTTATCGTTTATCATGTCCACCTACACATGGTCTGCTTCTGGGTTCTCTATTCTATACCATTGTTCTGTTTATTCCTGCATCCATAGTACAGTTCTGTTATCACTACAGCTTTAATAAAAAGTCTTGCCAACTGGCAAAGTCCCCCATCTCATTCTTGGTCTTTAGGAGTTGTCGTCTGATCTTAGACCTTTGCTTATCAATGCATTTTTAGAATCAACTTGTCCAGTTGCCCAAAAAAACTTCTGGGAATTTTTATTTGATCTGTAACATCAATTTGGGGAGATGGTCTACCAATACGTTGTCTTTTAATATATTTCAATAAGGCTTTATGTTCTCCATAGAGACCACACACTTGGAAGACTCCTTTCATTTTCTGACACTCTTGCATATGGCATCTTTGCTGTTGTTCGCAATTGACTTTTGTATACTGATCTTATTTCCAGCAACTTTTAATTATTCATCTACAGATTCTTTTCTGGTTTCTATGTAATCACAGCATGTGTAACTTTCTTCCTTTCCATCTTAATAATTTTTTCTTTCCTTCCCAACTATGCTTGCTAAAGCCTCAGTGCAAGTAAGTTGTCAAAGAGAAGTAGTGGTAAGACATCCTTTCCTGTTGAAGAGAAATGCTCTTCTAATTCCAAGTGTTTTGAGCCACATCTTTGACACGTACCCTTTGTTTTTATGTGCAAACCACAATGTCAAGATTAGCATGTCATCAGGGAACTCCCTTTCTTCAGTGTGTTTCCTACTTACTGCTCTAGTTTCAGCTTAGTTTAGAACTTATCACTCGGGGAAGTCCCTTTCTTCCTACAAGCCCAATGCTACAGATTGAACTGTGTCCACTCAAAATTCACATATAGAAACCCTAAATCCTCAATGTGACTATATTTTGAGATAGGACCTTTAGGATAATAAAGTGAAATGAGGTCATAAGGGTGGGGCCCTGACACAACAGGATTAGTGTCTTTATAATAGACACCAAGTGCTCGCCCACTCGCTGACAGCAAAAATAGAAGGTCATGTGAGCACACAGCGAGATGGTGGACGCTTACAAGCCAGGAACACAGCCCTCGCAAGAAACCAACCATGCTGGCACCCTGATCTTGGACTTCTAGCCTCCAGAATTGCAACAAAATGTCTGCTGTTTAAATCACCCAGTCTCTGGTATTTTGTTAAGCCCAAACTAAGATATCCAAGGATATGATAAAAACTATGTCATACTTAGCATCTGGTTATTTTGCAGTGGGACACCTCCTCACTCCAGATTATGTAGTCCGCTATACTGCCAGGAGAAGCATAAGGGTGGTACCTCTGTTCTTAACTTAAGCACTACTTTATTTAACAAGGGACTGTTAATTAAGGGTCCTCATTAGAGGCTTCAGGGAAAATTAAGTAATATTTATTTAATGAAAAATTATTATTTATATACTTCTATTTACTCTTTTTAAGGCTGATTGCTAAGGTTTTATGTACATTGTATGTCCCAGTCCCTCCCCAAATTTAGAATGACATAGGTTAAAAGTCTGAAGGACTGTGACAATAGAGGTAAGATTTTACTTCTGCTAGCAGTAGAAGGTCTTCAAAGAGAAAGAATTAGAGTTATAAATTCACTGTGTATATGGAGATAAATAATGTGTGAATTAGTAAGAATGAGGTTTAACTGCAAAGCACAAATAAGTGGCTTAAACAAGGTAGGTATTTATTTGTGTCTCCCAAAGAAATCCAGAGGTACACTGTCCAGGACTGGTATGGTGGTTCCACATGGTCATCGCAGATCCCAGCTTCTTCTGTCTTCCATCCTGAAGATCGTCTCATGGTCCAAGATGGCTGCTGGAGATTCAGCCATCATGTCCACATTTCAGACAAGAAAAAGCCAGGTGAGGGTCTGGAGAAGCACAAAGGATGAGCCTCCCAACAGAGTTAATCATTTAAGGAGCTTTCCTGGAAGCACCACCAAATGACTTCTGCTTACACCCCCTTAGCAACTGTTAACTGCAAAGGAGAATAGAAATGCAGTATTTCAGCTATGCACACTGTCACCCCTAATTAAATATGGACTCTGTAAATTAATGGGGTCAGTAGAAAGGATAATCGATATTGGGTAGTGAATTAATCATGTTTCCGTATTTTTTGATGCTTGACATCTTGGGGCCTGGCAGATCCTGGGAAGAACTAAACCCCTTCCCAACATTACCTAATTCCTAGAAATAGTAAACACTTGCCCATGAGCAGGTCTTTAATACACAAACTAACCAATCCCGATTCCATACCCGCCATTAGCCTCCTCTTATCAGGCTCCTGCAGTCCAGAACACTATTCCTCTGCCCAAAATCCCCAGGTACCTGACAACTAGAGACCACCCCTATTGCCCAAAGCCTGGTAAAAATTATTCTGTCCAACAAAAACCTCAATAAAAGCTCTGTTGAACATTTTCCCCTCATTCCTTCTGCCTTCTGGCCTACCCTGGTGCTCCTCCATGTGGTTCTAATGGCGGCATGAGAACTCCTCTTGAGAACTATAATAATAAACTCCCTTTCAAGACAGCTGTCTTCAGGTCTATCATCTTGCCACACCTGATTAACACAAATCCCTGCTACCTTGTAAAACAGGTAAGCAACTGGAAACTTTTCCCATAATATGGTTTTCCACAACAGAAAGCCAGAATCCTGACAACATTTGTTATGTTCTTTACAAAATGTGCTTCCAAAGTGTTTGGAAGAAGAAAAAAAAAAAAAAAGTCACTCTTGTCTTGACTTCTCTTCTGAGCTCCACTCATTATTATCAAATATAAGCTAGGAAATCTATGATTAAACTATGTTCAAAATTACTCCTGATCTTTCCTCTTCTCAAATCGGCTCCCACATTCATGTTGCTTAGTCTCAGAAACAAAATATCCACACAGCTGCCCAAGCAGCTTCAGAATTCTCTCGTAATGGCCTTTTCTCTTACCACCAGCACCTACTTGGTCCCCAGCGCATCCTGGGCAGGAGCTACGTGTTCTTCTTCTACTCTGTATCCCCTACCTGGAGCCCATAACGGGATCTGGCACATAACTGTTGCACAGTGAACAAATCGGGAAGACCACATTCCCTTGTGTCACCTACAATCCCCACTCTGCTAACCTTTCTAGGCTCCTTCAGCTGCTTCCTAACTGCCTGCAGGTTTCCCCCCTTCTAGCCCTTCACAGGTCTTTCCATTCTTTCTAAAGCACAGTTCTGATACATCCATTTTAAAACATGTGGCTCCCCACTGCCAAAGTCCTCTGTAAGCTTTCAAGGCCTTTTATGATCCAGCCCCAACCCCTTTTTTCATGTTTTATCTTTCACTGATCCATATACTTTCATGTTTCTGGACCTTCATTCATGCTGTTGCCCCCGCTGAAAACTAATCTAACTATTCTCATCTGTGCCCACAGGCCTTTATTTTTACCATTACTAGAGTGCTCCTCATACCGTAGCACACTTTGTACATGGGCTCCTGCTTCTGTCCTCCCCACCCAGCTCCCATCATCCTAGATTGTGAGCTCCCTCAAGGCAGGAATGCTGTTCTGTTTATCCCTATTTCTAGGCCTGCATACACGCATTGTACAAAGTAGGTGCCCAACTGACTTTTGAGTTTAAAAAGATGCCCAGATTAACCTTAAATAGCCATGGAAGATTAAAAGCAAAAGAAAAAAAAAAAGCAAACAAAAAAACACAATGCGGACTATGTTCTCAGTAACCCATGGACGCTAACAACAACAACAACAAAGGCCAAGTACAACAACCTAATCTAAAGTTAGTAAGCACCCTATGAGACTTGGGAAGATGGGCATGGGGACCAAAAGAGATATGCCTTGTTTAAAATAACTACAGGAGTAATAACAGCCAGTATGTATAAGCACTTGATTCAGTTAATATGTGCTAAGTAAATTATATGCATTATTTATTCCTCACAGCAGGCCTATAATGTAGGACTACTATTTTCCCTGTTTTATTCACAGAAAAACAAAACAACAAAAAAACCCAAGGTAGGGAAAGTTAAGAAACTGAGCAGAGGTCCCTCAGCTGGTAAGTGCAGCAGATCCAGGCTGTCTGACTACACAGCCTTAACTGAACTACCATGATAGGCCACCTTTCTTCCAAACAGCAGGTGCAGCAGGAGAGCTAAAAAATGTCACAGTGTACATCTGTGTGGATAAACAACATGCCAAGGCCCCAAAGTATGGCAGAGGGCAAATGGATTAAGAATAAAGAGACAAAAGGCAAAATGTCATTATTGTGGCTGCATGATTTGGACAGCCTAAAAAGCTACACACCATCCTAGCACAGACTGTGGGAACAGCACAGAAGCAAATACAGTAGTGAGAAAAGACTGCAGTGCCACTGACACCTGCCAAAAGTCTCATTCTCTGAGAAATGAGCCTGTCAAATTTCTGAGCAATCTTGCTGACAATTTCAACACTCACTAGGAAGGAAACAACTGGAGGAGACAATGGGAGGAACTGTGAACCTATTCTAACCAGTAAAGAAACACTGCTTGGTAACAAGGAAGCAAGAGGAATATGTAAAGATAACTTGGTAGAGAGATTAACTGCGACTTATTTTCCTGGAGGATCATCACACTGAGAATGAGAAATAATAAAGAGGTAGAGGTATTTCCCCCTCAATCCTAATTCTATCCCAACCGAAACCTACTATGTACTGCAACTCCCAGTGTGACTTCAATGCACCACGAATGGTCAGAAGTTAGCCATGGAGGGTTCTGGATAGCAGGGCCGATGGAAGTGCGAGGCAGTAGGAAGCAGAGAGTAGAAAGAAAGCAAAATGCGAACTTCACATACCTAAACTCCCACTCTAGGTGTGCCTCATAGGCTGCATGACTCTGACATGTTACTTAACCTCTCAGTTTCACGTTTCCTCACCTGTAAAATCAGGATAATACCACTTTCTTAGGGTAACAGTTAAATGAGACAACGATAAAAAGCACTGAGCTCAGGGCCTGGCACCTGGTAAGTACACAAGAAATGTCAGGCATTAATATGGTAATTATTATCCTGTAAGAGATTTCTCTATAACTCATTAACTTTTCTACAATCATTTGCTTGCTGTTACTTCCACCAAGCTTCACAGCATATAATGCAAACCCTGACAAAAAAATAAGTGATTCTGCCCTCATTTTCATGTCAGTGTTTCAGTGCAATCCAACTAAACGACATTTAGAAAGCCCTATAACATCACTGTGCTAGGCTAAGCTGGATGGGGACAAATGGGTAGTCTGAGTAAAAGACAACCCTGCCTTCAAAAATTAAATGAGGTCTCTTTTGGGAACACAGAGAAACTACCAGTAATTTTTTCTGAGTTGCAGAGGTTAGGCTGTAACCCAGTTGGCAATGACAAACAATCCCCAAAACAGCCACAAAAACACGTCTTTGGTGTTTTGGGATGTCTTTGGATTCACTGCCCAGTAATTTTTAAGAAATGAATGACTCCTTGAGAACTGTACTGGCAGCAAACAGATCTCATATGGGTTGGTCTTTAAGGTCAGTTATTCTGGGTTACATACATGTATAAAGAGAAAAACAAAAGAAAAAGAAGGAAAAAAAGGTGAATGAAGTATCTAAGCATATAATACTAAGATGCAGAAGATGGGGGGAAATACATGAGAGATTATCTTGTTCACCTCTAGTACAAGAAGCAGTACTAGCTGACGGTCAATCAGAAGTGCAAGCCTGGCTTGGAAATAATGGAAAGATTTTTTTTTTCCCAAAGTGAAAAGTTTTGTTTTTTCTTATTATAAAAATAATATATGTTCAATGCTCAAAAAAAAATCGAATATATAAAAGTGCAAAAAATAAGGAAAATCACACATAATCCCCCCAGCCAGAGATCATCACAACCTTTTGATGTTTCTCCTCCTAGACTTTTCTAAACCTATACTTTTTATCAATTACTTCTTTTTCAAAAATGGGGTAATACCACACATGCTGTTTGAAACTTTTTTTCCCATGCTTCTATCATACTCATCTTTCCACCTAACACAGAATCCCAAAATCAAAGTCAAAGGACAGTTTTCCACAGGTATATTCCCTGACACCATAACAACATGAAAAAGGGAATGCAAGACACAAAAAGTGGCCTAGGAGACCCCTAATGACTGTTCCCACTACCAAACTCCACACACGTACTCCAAGACCAGCTCGGGTGAGGTACATATTTTCTCAGCACAGGGCGATTCCCAGGCGGGAAGGGCAGAGTTTGGGCTCAGGCAGCCTGCCCAGTTGTGGACCTCAGGTCTGCAGCATCACGCACAGGCTGAGGCCTCTGCACTGAAGAGGTGACTCTGAGAGCTCTGCTGCCCGACCTCAGAGCCCTTCAAGTAAGCTCCAGCGGGAGTGTGCAGAAGCCGTTGGCCCGCACAGATCCTGCAGGGCCCACCTTTCTGCCCCTGCGCCCTGGACTCAGAGCTGCTTTGGGCTGGTCATTAAACTGTTTTGTTCACCATATTACCTTCCCAAAGCACACTATTTAAACAGGAATACTAATCTGCATCACTTCTCACAACCTTTAAGGAGTATATAAGTAGCTGTGCCAAGAAAGAGTGGCCCAAAGATCAATTTTATCTACATTATATTTTGCTTAAGGAATGTGGCACAAAGAAGGGAGGACTATGTCACCAGACAGTTTGAACGTATAACCTCAGGGAGCATAGCTAACGTACTGATTAATGGTCCCAGCAGCAGGAAAAAAAGATGGCCGATAGAAGGGACTGGCAATCACTCTTCTCCTATTCCTGGGCAGGAAGAGAGTAAAGCTAAGGAGCTCCATCTTTCCTTGAGCAAACTGTACTTTAAGTACAAAATGCTGCTCCAGTGTGGGGTCCGTGTGCAGCACGGGAACTGCGAACCCGAGACCGACCATCCAGCTCTCAGGCAGAGAGGACAAGACATGCGGTCTGGGGCACGCATCGACAGGCTGGGCCGGAGGCAGAGCTGGAGCCCAGGTGGCCTGGACAGAATGAGGGACTTCTATCATCGGATCCAGACACCAGGCTCAGCAGCAGCCAACTCTGAACAACTGCAGCCAACTAGCAGGCAGACCCGTGCAGGTCTGATGCAGACTTAAACAGTACAAGACGCACTAAAAACCTGAGTTTATTTTATGTAATATTTATTAGGAAATTACTAGAACTCTGTAATTTCCAGAATCTTATCATGAAAGTAACTGTGTACACAATGATCTCTGTGCATCAAGGGACCATGTGGAAAATTAAAGGATAATGTCATACCCGAGGTTCTAACCTAGGGAGGCAATGTCAAAGGTTGTTTAGGGGACTCCCCCAAGTTCTGGATGAGACAAAAAGGATAGCGAATTGGGCTTAGAAAGACAGAAAATAGTGGAGCCAGAGCTCTTGTGGCATCACCTGGAGATGAACTATTTCATCCCTCCTTATTATTTTAGGTTTTTACTGCTAATCAAATCTATTTCATAAATGCTGCTCGTGAAATTTGTCCAAAAACAAAAGAGGTGAAGAAGGTAGGTTAGTCTTGAAGCTATTTAGGTTAGATACCAACCACTGTTCAGCAACCCCTTCCAGTTTGGGCTAAAGCTTAATATCCATTGGGATCATTCATCTGTCACCATTTATTGAGTATCTATTCTGTGCCAAGCACTGGTTAAGGTGCAGGTAAACAGAGAAGATACAGTCCTTGCCATCTAGTTTATAGAGCAAACAGTAAGAAAATCATTATTCACAACCACGGGATAAATATGCCTGGCATACAGTGAAGCTCAACAAATACTCAGTGGCTGAATCAATACTATAAAAGTGTGCACAGAAAACAAGGGGGCATCCCAAAGGACACTTATCCCTTTGCCCTAACACAGACAAACCTGACAGTTCACTATTTTGTACACTTGTACACAGAAACCATCCTTAAAAGAATAAACAATTAGCTACAAAGGTCTATGAGACAAAAAGGGGAGGGGGAGTAAGAGTCAGGAGAAGTCTTATCACTCCTTTTATATAAAAGAATATTTTAATTCTCGTCCTTAGGAACTATAAAGACTATACATGATTTGGAAATGAGACTGTACCAAACAATGGCCAAAGGAGAATCATCCATGCTACGCCTTCTCTTTGGTCTGGTCACTCAGAAATATAATGTTATCTGTAAAGAAACCAAATCATAAATATTATTTTCAGAATTCTTTCTCATTTAATTGTTCCCCTATAATACGTACTTTAGTGCTGTTATCTAACAGGATTTTAGAAAAATTCCCAAAATGTGAAATAACTCCTGCTACATTCATGAGAGGCATAGAACAGGCAGCAAAGGAGCTAGAAGTTGGGCTTCAGCTACATGACAACTATTCAGACCTTGCTAGAAGAAGTGTGGTATTTCTTGTCTTCCCTGAAGACAATTATAACTGCTCAGCAGTAACTCCCTACAAAAGAACTAGTCACAAATTGCAATGCCTACAATGCTCAGAAAGATGCCATGAAACCAGGCAGCATGTCCTCACACAGAAGAGGGTCCAGGCATAACATTTCACACACTGGAGGTATGGAGAAAGGACGGGGTCCAACATATGGCCCTGTGAGCAAAGACAGACTGATGTCTTTAAGTAGGCTGTCACACTCACACAGAGGACATTCTATTTTTAAATTTTAAAACAGACTGACTTTTATATACTCATTCTTGGGAAAATTTTTACTAATCAATATTACAGAGAGAGCATTTTCACACAAGAACATTAGACACTGCACTTAAAATGTTGTCCCAGGTGGAGTTAGTTTAGGACAAGCAAAGGAAAAGAAGTAGTACTTCCTGTATAGCTTGAAAAAACTCCAGATTCTTGTAACTTTAGAATTATTCAAGAAGTGGTTATTACAATATTTACAACTACAGTCTTCTACAAACAGAATATTCTGATACAGAATGGTTATTGCAGAAGAGATTATTACAACTTGACCCCACAGTGTAAAAAGGCAAGAGTGCCATCCACTGGTGGTTACTTTTACGTTAAAGACATGGATCCCTAGGAGAAAAAAAACCACCAAGCAACCAAATTTAAATTCTATTTCTCAGCACTGGATGTTATACGCAACTGATGAATCATTGAACACTACATCAAAAACTAATGATGGGGCGCCTGGGTGGCTCAGTTGGTTAAGTGACTGCCTTCGGCTCAGGTCATGATCCTGGAGTCCCGGGATCGAGTCCCACATCGGGCTCCCTGCTCAGTGGGGAGTCTGCTTCTCCTTCTGACCCTCTTCCCTCTCGTGCTCTCTATCTCAAATAAATAAATAAAATCTTTAAAAAAAAAAAAAAACTAATGATGTACTATATGTTGGTTAATTGAAGAAAAAAAAGGAAGAAACTCTATTTCTTTCAATTCAAATGTCACTAAAGATCTATTCATTTTTACTACTGGCCATGAATCTATTAATTGCTCAATTAGCTCACCCATGCTGTGAGTACTAGTGACAAAAGAAAAGAAAGTGACAGATAATCTGAACTATTTCTATTTAGTGGTTGGCTTGGTTCAGAACAATTCATACAATCCAAAGTTTGCCCACACTTTTGGTTTATAGTGGAATAGGAAAGTGTTAAATGCTTTATAAATACATAATTGATAGAGATTTAGCAATGCTAAATTTTTATTAGAAAATTTGACTTTCCACTGATAAAATCATAGGTGTAGTTCTATGCGCTGCAGAGGTCTACAAAAAAATTTTTGAATAGGCAGATATCTCTGGAGACACGGCCTAAGGAAGAAGAGCTCGCAGAAATGAAATACTATCAAGACACCCAAGAATTATGAAATCAAAATGGTCAGATAGGATCTCATCTAAGGCCTGATAAGGAGGGTAGAAAGATAACTACGTTGGTTTTCAAGGTCAATATGCCTCAAAGAAACCAGTAAGAAAATATATTTTTTATTATTTATAACAAATTATAATTTATCAATATGGTACAGTGGTTGAGACATGGACTCTGGAGCAAGGTAAAAAAGAAAGGTAAAAGGAAAATCTGTCAATTACGAGACAAGTTCTCAAAGGTCTAGCCTCCAAAATTGTGAGAAAATAAATTTCTATTATTTAAAAGAAATTAAGAAAGACTTAAGATACATATAAACCAGGGCGCCTGGGTGGCTCAGTTGGTTAAGCGACTGCCTTCGGCTCAGGTCATGATCCTGGAGTCCCGGGATCAAGTCCCACATCGGACTCCCTGCTCAGTGGGGAGTCTGCTTCTCCCTCCGACCCTCCCCCCTCTCACGCTCTCTCTCTCTCTCTCTCATTCTCTCTCTCAAATAAATAAATAAAATCTTAAAAAAAAAAAAAGATACATATAAACCATGAAAGATAACCTATGGACTTGTATCTAGGAAGCAATGAAAGAAATTTAAACATTGTGATGTCTGGTAAAAAAAAATTAATAATTTCTTATTACTATGTATAATAATAGCACTATAGTTATGCTTTAAATAGGAATCCTTATCTTTCAGAAATACCTACTGAAAATATTTATGGATGAAATAATATTATGTCTGGAATTCACTAGAAAATAATCTAAGTGGAGGAAAAGTGGGCTGGAGAAATAGAAGAAATAATATTGGCCATCAGTTAGTAATTGTCGAAGCTAAATGACAGATTTTTTTTTCCACTTTTCAATGTTTGTGTATGTTTGACATTTTCGATAATTAAAAAATTAATTTTTAAAGATATCAAATTTTGGCATATCTCAGAAGTGCATAAACACTGAGACATTACTTTCTTTCGTTTCTATGCACTTACTTATCCAAAAGGTTTCTCAGTGTTCACATCCATAAAAACTAATAAAAGAATAGAATTGATGTTTAACAACAGGTTTTATTTTAACAATTTATTGAAGAGGTAAAAAATGGCCCTCTCTCTCATTAAAAGATGCATTTCCAATAAAATTTCAGTTTTCAAATTTATATATTAAAATTGCTTTGGTACTTTATGTTCTAAAAACAACACAATGATAACCCAATCAAGAAGAAATGTAATATTTATAGTCTTAATATCACAGAATTCTTAAAAATATTTTTAACTTTCTATTTATGTGTTTTTGTTATGAACATAATAGGATGAATAATAAAACATTCTGAACTATACAATATATATGAAGATACATTTCTTAGGAGAAAATGGAAAAACAAGCTCAGAGAAAAAGAAATAACATGAAATTTCCAAATGTTGAAGAGCGTGTTCATGTATTTTTTTTCAAGGATGATGGGTATCAAATTGCTATGGTATTTACATCCATTAATACAATTCAGAGTAACAATTTCATATTGAAAAATATTTTCATGACAACTTAAAAATGTCCAAAGGGCTACATTTGTTTCAAAATTCTTGTAGAATTTTCAAAAAAGTTTGAAAACTCTGCTCTGGGAGGTATCTCCTTGACCTTTAAGCTTTCATGTCCATGTTTCCTACGTTGTTTCACATTTTGTCTAAGGAAAGCAACAGGAACTTAAAATCATCATGTTAAGGACCAGGCAGGCTGTGAACAAACCTGCACAAATGCTACTCACAGTAGGGTAACTCTATCTCGGCACAGGCTTCTCCCTGTTTAGACCATGTCCTCAAAGACATTAAAGTTTTTCTCACTTCAAACAGTTAAGTACTGACACAGACGCTCTACTCAAAAGTTACTGAAATGAAACAGAGACAAGTTTTGAAGGATCAGGAAAAGTAGATACTCGTAGCAAAGCCACAAACCAGACTCACAATTCTCATGGTGAGCTGCCTGACAATCTCAGCATCAGTACTCAAAGCCCCTGTTCAAGTTACTTACAACACGCCTAGCCTTTAAAAAGGGGAAGGAGGCGGCGGAGGGGGGTGGGGAGGAATAGATATTATCACAAGCTTCTTACCAGCTATGATTGTTGTTGCTTGCCGCCTCACGTTATTCTTATCTGTGTATTCACCATAGTCTACTTTCCCTTCTACATAAATTCGGGACCTGATAAATGTAAAATTTACAGTTTTCAGTCTGGAGAGTCTCATCTGTTTTACAAGAGAGAGTCGGGTGAGAGGCAGTAACAAGTACACACTAAGGATGAAACACAGAATCATCGCCTAACTTCATTTTTGCTACCGCATCTCAAAGTTCAACATCAGGAGTATTAAGGGTACTGAAACAGAATGTCCACACAGACTTGACAAACCCAGGTAAAAAGGACAATATTCTCAGCCTTGAGCTGACAGCAGTCCTCATGAAAGTTTAAAAAAAAAAAAGGGACTTTAAGACCATGAAATGGAAGAGCAACGCAGCGTCATCCTTTCAATCTCTAGGACTGATTTCCAAAGTGTCATTTTCCCCCACCTCTGATTCTGGACTCCCTAACAGATTTGCTGATTTTCACGTATTGTTCAAATTCCTTCCCACAGTCAGGTTCATGAACTTATTCTCAAGGGACTTAAATTATTAAAATTCAAAATGGAGGTTTTCAGCTTAGTATTTCACTTAGAGTTAATTACTACAACCACTTCTGCACTGTTTAGAAGGCTGAACCACAAGACAACCATAGCTGATTTTAAAGGGTAGAAAATACATGCTGGCATCAATTTTTAGAGTCTACCATCACCAACACAGCATAATATAGAAAGTAGACAAAACTGGTAAAATGATTGTAGGCCAAAGGGAATACACACAAATTCATCAATCAGTGGGTGAAACTGCATACAGATATTTTTCTTGAAATTTCCTGTATTTATAGGTGTGTGTAAATGCACAAATTCATACATACATTTAGGACTTTGGAAGTACATATAAAAAAAGGCACGAAGTTATTAAAAAAAAACAAATTTTAGTTATTCCTGAAATTATTTTTGAGGAAATATACTTCATTTCTATAAAACAAGTACATTTCTAAATATATTAACTACGAATACAACTGTTGTTCAACACACCCTTTTGTCCTTCTATGGGTTTGGAAAAGACAATTTTTATTTAATCAATCCAAGCATCCCAAAAGGGAACTACTAAGCCAATATAAAATTATCAAACATAACATAACTGCTGTGAACACTGCCATACCTCACTGTGTCAGGCTTCAGACACTCCAGATCCTGTACTAAGGACTCTAAGTAGATGCCAAGAGGCGACATGGGAACTCCTAAAAGCACATGTTGCACTTGCTCACACGGCACTCAGTACACTCTGCCTTCTCTCTTGCCTCATCTGCTTCTATTTATGTACACCCCTTATTTGCCCTAAACTGTAAGTTCTTAGAAAGCTAAACCATGTTTTACACACCTCTGAATTAGTCACACGTGGCAACACGCCATGCATATAGTACTAAGCTCTGAATAAATATCTCCAGTTAACAGAATAATTAGGATAAAGGAGTTAGGCATTCCCTGAAAACACCTTTGACCAGTTTTTTAAACCATTCAATCTATAAGATCCTTCCTTCCTCAACTTACCCCTTTTTCACATACTGATACGCCACATCTCTGAGGCCTGGGCGGAATACTGATATTCTGTGCCATGTTGTCTTTTGACTGACATCACCTAAATCACAAGAATAGGAAACATGGTTATAAATGCCAGCACACAGAACAAATGCCAAAAGACAACATGCCTAGCAAAACCAATGTCACAATTTCTAAAAGAAAGGAACAGAATTAGAGAAGAAAGATTCTTTCTAAAAGTAGCTCATCTCTAATCAACTAACTGAGAATAAATATTGTCTCTTTACTGCTGATACAATGAAAACCCTAGTCTTTTATACTCACCCATCTGGTAGGCCTCACTCTCCCCAGACCGCCACATCTCATTTGTCGCTAGAGAAAATATCGTGACTGGGTTTTTCCCTTCCACCTGTCTCATGACGGGATCCTGACCCACTCGCCCAAGCAGCTGCACACGGTTCAGAGCTGAAACACGGTGTGGAAATAAAAGGAGATTCAGATAAAGGTCCAGAAGGGGAACAGCTACAAACAGTACTTCAGCCTCGATCTCCGCATTAAACAAAACCCAAGTTCTAAAAGATCCGAGCTTCGCTGGGGCAAACAAAGGGAGGCTGGGAGGGAAAAGAAGGGTTGGCAAGAAGGGAGAAAATACTCTTAGAGAAAGTATCCCACAAAACAAACATTAAGCTCTTTATAAAATGCCTTTTTTTGAAAAAACTATGATTAAAAGAACAAATCTGAGATCTGAAAATCTTTACGAATATGAGTGAGTATTTCTGTGAAAGAACAGCTTGCACAGACTTTCACTCCCTCAGCCAAACGGCACGTGACCTTGGAAGACTGAGATAACCAAGCAGGACTCAAGGAAACCCTCCGAGGCCCCGCAGCCTGAGGGGCGAGGCCAAGGGCGGAGATGCAAACATGAACCAAGAGCCTAAGGATTAACAGATTATAACCCAACTAGCGCACCTCTTCTAGAACGTGTTTAAAAATTTTTGTACGTTGCTATAAATAACATACTTTAAACTAGGAAATTAGCTGCTACTTACATCTTTCAAGAACCAAGCTGCTAGCTATTTCAGACTCACGTCTTACAAACTGGTGAAATACCTAAAGTGGAACAAATGAGTAAAATGGCTTTAATTCGGGAGGAAAGGCAAACGCAAACAGAAGACCTGCTTACACTGTCACCATCGCATCAGCAGCTCCTATAGCACATACCCCCAGAGGACAAGCAATGCACGTCACGTGTTCCCCCCTCACAACACCAGGAAGACCACGCAAACGCTTGAGGGCCTTGAGGGCCGACTATTCCAGAAGCCCAAGGGTACCAAGTCCTAGACGGCAAGCCCAGGGAAGTTGATTTAGAACCCCCTCCTGTTTCTTTTTCAAGGCAACCTTCCTGATTATGGTGCTTCCGTGGCCACACACAAAGGGTAAAGTCAAATATATGTTGGAAAAATTCATGCTTTAGATAGACCAAAGGAAAAAGTCTAGACAGACAAATGGGATTCTCTGATAAAGTACAAAAATAGGACTATTCAAGTCAGTCTGTCAGAGGAAGGTAGTAACTGACACAAAATAGCAGCAATGATGTAACAGCCATCACTACTGAATACCAGCTAACTACTTTACCTCTTACAAATTAGTCCCTGGAATAAATCGATCAACTATGTAAAATTATCCCTACTTTAGAGACCAAAAAAAAACAGTTTAGAGAGATTAAGTACCCTGCCCAAAATCCTACAAGAAATAACTGGCAAGTCGTGCCTAGAACCCAGGGCCATCTGACACCAAGGCTGCCACTTTTCCCACTGCCCTCTGCTGTCTCCTTGAAGACATTCTGTTCAAGGGCTCCTGCCATGAGAGGAGCGCACAGCCCTGGGCATGTCACTGGTTTCAGCGTTCAGAGAGCTACTCACTACCTCAGAGAAGCATGTGTCGAGTGGTAGCACTGTTACTACGAAAAGCAGATGTCCACCAACCAAATGAACACCCGTTCCTGGGCTAGTGCTGACTATGGAATCCTATCACTATGTTTTGGGACACAGAGTGGTTAAAAAACGAAGATGGAGTTACCACACAGTAAAGACTCAAACTAGTACTGGTATCATGCTTCTAGAAAGGTACTAACTAAAGTACTCAGAAGAGCCAGAGCTCGCAAGTCTCAGAATAAATAGGTCTCATTTGGGAAACACAAAAATTAAGACCCACTAGAAAAGCAGAAATAGGGAATGATTTTAACTAGGATAACTTTAAAAATTAAACTTCTCTTTTATATATCTTAACACTGTAGTATTAAGACAGCAGTAACTCTTCTATGTTCCAAATTTCAACACACATACACTAAGAAAGGCTAAAACCATGTATAGGTTAAAGTGGGGATCCAAGAATACAGGGTCAATTCTACAGCAGACGGGGGGAGATGAGAATAGGTTTCAGAGAGGAATTGAATCTTCATCAGTCTTAACAAGATGAGGAGTGAGAGAGGTGTTATGAAGAAGAATCTACAAACTTCGTGCCCAAACGTAAGTGAGGAAAATGGGTAGTCTAGGCTGGCTGAAGGCTGGCTAGTGTCTGGAGAAATAAGGAGTTAGACTGGTGGGAGTGAGAAGGAATTCAGGACATAGCACATTTGTGGTGACGTGGTGACTTCTGCTCACTCTTCAGCACAGGGAGATGGGGGATGGAAGGTTGACCACAGAGGAGGGAGTGGTCAAAATGGAACCACATGTCTCATAGAAAACTGCTGGAAATGATTCTCATAGTCTTTAGATCACTAAAGACATTAAATGCTAACTGATCTAAATGCAAGTAACGTGTTTTAAAAAATTATGACTCCCATAATACATGTAAGCTAGAAAATTTTTGTTTTGTTTTAGTGAACATCATTTACACAAGTAAAATCTGTCGTAAATCCTCCCTACCAAATGAGTACACATAAAAGTAGGTGGGCTCAAAGGTCTTTTACCTCTGCAGTCAAAGCCTAAAGAAATCTGATCACTAAGGCTGATAATAACACATCTCAACACTAATATGGAAAAGTGATTACCTGTAATACAGGTCTTCGAAACATGGCTTCTATTTGGTTTTCCTACAAACTAGTCTTTGGTCTTCCCCTGAAAAAGAAGAGAGAGAAATACTATATCTCAGGGCAAGAGCACAAATTCACTAACCCTAAATTCCTAACTGCATTCATAATTTTTAGGCGGTCCACCTGCGACCATAAACATCAACATCCCTGCACATTTTACGAGGACTCCCCCCTCAAAAAAAAAAAGAGAAAAAAGTTTATCTTTTTTATTCCCCTTGGCTTCTTCTAACACATACAAAAAATACTTTCTGATTTATACCCATTTGCATTCCAGTCTTCTCAAATTTCATTAAAATGCAAGCCCCCTTAGAGCTGGGATTTTCGTCTTGATTTATTCACTGCCACATCCAATACTCCTGAGTTAGTTCCTAACACATAGTGAGGATTCAAAGTATCACAATATCACCAAGGGGCTTAAATCTGAAACTTGCTGCTGCAAAAATTACTGCCTCCAATCCCGTTAGCAAAGACCACGGAGATCCCTGGACTCCCCGGCCTCACCGCCGGGATGGATGGGCGCCCTTTCTCAAAGGTGGCGCTCCGAACCAGCAACGTAAAGGGACTGGAAAGTGGCCGAAAACCCTGAAGTCCTCCGCACCGGTGAGATGAGAACGGCCAAGACAGACACAGAACAACCTCCCGAGCCACAGAGAGCCGCACGCACACCGAGCGAAGAACTCCCGGCTCCCTCCCGCCCGCCCAGGACGCTCTAGCGGCTTCAGCTTCTCGCTAGGCGAGCACTTCCGGATACAAAGAGGACGCAAGCCTCGCGAGAGGAATAAGAAAACGGAAAGTCCGCTGCGTGCGCAATAGAAATGATCCGGCCACCGCCGCGGGAAGCAAGCATCTTTTGATGCGGTGGTTCCGCGAGCTTTTTTCCCGACGGGAGTGGATAAGGTAACGCCGCCGAGTGGTGAGTGGAGCTGATTTCAAGTTTCTAACGAAATGAAATTATTTTTGACAAGCTTCCCATCCCGGACCAGGAGGGGCCGAGGTGGACGAAACAAAGGATAGGTCGGCCCCAGGGAAAGACTGGCCAGGCCTGCTAAAGTAGGAAGGAAACCAGGAAAAGTGGGGGGGGGGGGGGGGGGCGAAAAATTCAAGGGGTGCCAAAAAATTTGGCAATCAAAATAATATTTTAAGAAGAATCAGGATAACATTTTAAGAGTGTATTAATTAAATATATACAATTAAATCTGTGATGAACAAAGAAATCAAAATTTTGACTAAGTATAAGTTCTGAGCCATATTGAATCCTGAGGCACAAGAAAAAAATAAACGTTTTTACATATGCCAAAAAAAATTACAGAATATTAAAGTACTTGAATATCGAAAATTTGAAGAGAGGGTATTTAAAAACTCACATTAAGTTGAAATATTTTATTTATACCAAAAACAGAAGTCACTGTAGTTTTACTTTCCTGGCTTTAATAGAAGTAAGTTGATCAATAATATTTACAAAAATCTACTTCTTTGCTTATCTTATTTCCAATTACGGGAATTGCCATGTCTGACAATTTTTCTTGCCCAAGTTGCAATCTTAAACAGTTTTAAATAACATCGGCTTACTGATTTTGTTTTATTTAAAATTCTGGTATGTTCTTCATTGTGGATTTTTTCATTAATTTTAATATTTTTTAAATATTGCATTAAAGTGTCCTTGATCTTGATTTCTGTGTTTCTTGGCACCCCTTAAATTTTGCCTCATTCATCCTAATCTTGGCCCTGCTTAGCAAGAGGGTATTGGGGTCCCACGGATTGCAGGATGCAGGCCAGAGGCGGCCTCCCCAGGTCTCTCCTCTGCTGGTCCTCGTCCTGTCCAACTTCTAGAAAAGGAGGGAACCCTCCAGATCATTCTAACAAGTAAATCTCCTTTTCGGGACCCTACTTAAAGGCCTTCATTGGCCCATTTTTGCCCTCAAAGGAGAAAATGCGAACTACTTAACATGGTTTCCAATGCACACTTTAACCTGCTCCTAAATGTCTGGCTTACTAGTTGGTACATTCTAGATGCTTTTCTCCCGTTTTACCTCTACCTTCACAATGTTTAGCTCCTGAAACAGTATGTTATACTGCCTTCAGGCCGTGCAGAGGTATCAATCGTCCCATACCCCACCAACTTTGTTACTACTGTCAGTGCCCTCCAGTGATGTCCCGTTTAAAAATCTCACTTCTAGGGGCTCAGTCGGCTAAGCGTCTGACTCTTGATTTAGGCTCAGGTCATGATCTCAGGGTCCTGAGATGCAGCCCCACCTCAGGCTCCATGCTTAGCCCAGAGTCTGCTGGAGACTCTCTTCCTCTCCCTCCCCCTTCTGCTCCCCCCATGTAAAATAAATAAAATCTTTAAAAAAAATTCCTTTAAATAAAAATTTTCCTTCTACTTGAGCTGTTGAGTCAAATGAAAAGTAAAATTCATCCGTTCCTCCAAAACCAATTTCCCGCTTCTAAGCTACTTGTTTATTTTAATGGTACCAACGTTATCCCACACTCGAACTTTGGAATCATCTTTAAAACTTCTCCCCCCATCACCTACATCCGTTTGTGCATATCCACTCGGCCCTAAAAGTTATTCCATTATGCCACTGACCTCTCTTTCTATTTGCACATACTTCTGAGTGAGGAGTGTGGAAAGGGTTGTTTAAAATAAAAAAGCGGAAAGCACGCCAATTGAAAACAGACAGCCTTGGGCAAACTCATAACTTTATAAATAATATCTTAATCTAAATAAGTAGCATCTTATGCTAATCTCAGTTTTCAGACAGGAATTGCCCATACACATGCTCCTTAGGTTGTTGAAACAAATTGCAAGTGCTACTTTCCTTTTTCTTCTTGACAAAACAAAACAAAACAAAACATTAAAATGTACAAAATATATAAATGTATGATGTCATGGAAGACATTTAACTCATGATGTCATGAGTTAAAGCATTTTCTTATTATCGACTAGATTCTCCTGCCCCATAACAAATGCTCCAGCATCGCTTTGCTCTCACTGTTCTCAGCATCGGAAATGCCCTTCTCCATACTTTCAAAATTCTCTACTCAAAATCCTTACTTTGTTCTCCCATCTCACTTTCTTTACACACTCAGTTTATCTTGTATTATAATTTGGATGACCATGAAGGTGCCTCGTCTTCCCCATTGACTGTGAGCTCTTAGAGGACAGGGACTTTGTGAATATCCAATCAAAAATTATGCTTTAAAGCAAGGAGAGGCTTTAGAAGTGTTCAGGTCACAGGCTAGAACGAAGAAATAGAAAAAATAGGAAGAACCCAGAAGGATCCTCAAGCCTGAAGTTAGAAGACTAACAACAAACAACAAAAGAATCAGAGACCTGGAAGAGTAACTGAAATGTATTTTTGTAATAGAGATGCCACTCTTCCAAGAATCTCCAATTTGCATAGTTACAGACTGTCTGTAGTTCATCCCTGGGTCCAGAAAGGTCCTTCTCGATGCTGAGAAGTAGTGACAGATAGCCATGTGACTTTAATCAGTAACCATTTACCCCTGGCAGTAGTGGAATAATTCATGGCTTTCATCCTTTGCAAAGCTAGCCGAGAAAGAAAAGTATCTATCATAGATGCACAAGGCCACAAAGTTATCTTTGCCCTTGCCTTCTTTTTCCCCCCCTCTAAATTAGAAAAAGTCTCAGCTAGATGCATCAAGTGGTAGAGACCAGGGCCGGCAATGCTTTATCACAGATAGGAAGCTCTGGACAATTTTGTTGGGGTAGAAAAACATTTTTTGGAAATTTCAATCAGATTTTCATTTCGCTTCTAAATCAGTTTTTCCTGGGCGCCTGGGTGGCTCAGTTGGTTAAGTGTCTGCCTTCAGCTCAGGTCATGATCCCAAGGTCCTGGGATCAAGACCCATGTTGGGCTCCCTGTTCAGCAGGGAGTCTGCTTCTCCCTCTCCCTCTGCCCCTCCCCCCTGCTTGTGCATGTGCGTGCGCTCTCTCTCTCTCTCTCTCTAATAAATAAAATCTTTTACAAAAATAAATCAGTTTTTCCAAGCCTCATAACAGTTGGAAGATTATAGTGCTTACTATCTAAATGATTACAGCATCTATTTTAAAAAAGTGACTCAAAAGCAGTTTTAGCAGCACTTCAGTTATTAGTTATCATGACTACTTTTTGTTGTTAAATTTTAAAAATCCACAATTTTTATTGTTCAAAATCAAAAATCTGACAATTTTTATGTAATTGAGGATTGAAATTATGTTTCATACAGAGATCAAAAAAACAAGCGTAGCCATTCAGGCTGAAATGGTGACTTTTATCTTTTAATGTTCATCTTTATACAACTTTAGATAATAGCATCTATAAACTGACACATAGGTTAGAGCTTAGTAAAGCACCATAGTATTCCTTTAAGTCTCAAGATTATCTGTTGGCAACGTAATGTCTGTGTGTGTTTAAGATATCTATAGAAAGCATATTTTTATCCTAAAATATTTAAGTTCAACTTGTTTAATATTGTCAGTCCAATGATATTAATATTTGATAGTTTGACATCTGATAACTAGTTCCTGGGTTATCTTGTGATCTCTGTGCAGAAACGGAACTTCAGACTGAGGGTGGAGCTTCTTAACTGAGGCAAGGGGTCAACTTCAACTTCCAACTGAACTGGAAGGGATTAAATCCCCAGCCCAGTGAAGACCCAGTCCCTCTTACACTCAACAGTGTCTATGCAGCTACATGCTGATTTAGTAACTTGGTGCTACTGTGGAGCCCCCACCTCCAGAGAGAGAGGGAGAGAAAGCAGTAGTCTGGCACCCAGGTGCCGACATGGGCTCTGAGGGGCAGGGTAGAGAAGAGGTCGTAGACCTTAATAGTACTAGTTGTAAATGCCTGAGAAGACAAGTATAATCAAAGACTTCTGGTCCATACATTGCATATGCTTAATAATATAACCTGTTTCTAAATCACAAATTGTGGTTGACCTCGCACTTTACTGCAAGGGGTATGGCTGGGGTCGGGGAGGCAAGAGATAAACCAACTCCATTTTAAGACCTTGAATAAAGACTAGATTTTTTAAACTGGCAATGGACAATACAGAGCACTTTACCCTACTTAACTGCATGGGAAGAATTGCTACTCCAAGACAGAACAAAGAATGATATGATGGCTTATTCGATTTAAAAACACTTCTTAATTTGTTTTTTTAAATGGAAGGTAAAGAAGAATATAAGGCAGCAAATAAGCCTACAAACCAATTAACAGGCTACCTTCATTAACATGACACACTAGAAGGTATGAAATGCCTTTATGACCAATATTATTTTATGTATAAGAGCCTGACCATTATTAGCTTTTAGGCCCACAAAGCTGGGCCTTACAGCCAAGACCTGTTACTACCAACCTACCCAATTTTCTGACCTATCTACTCATGAAATGGTTTCCAACAGAAATTTCTCACTCTTTGTTAGTTACATATTACAAAGAAGAGTACTTTACCCATATTTGGCTTTGGACAAGATAAAAACCTTTATTTATAAATGTTCTAGTCCCTTAAAATATATACAGAGAAAATAATTTGGATTAAAATATGATAAAATCACAGGAAACAAAGCCAAATTCTGATAAAAATCAAGGAGAAATTGGTGACACCCATGAAATCGAAACCAGTCATAACAATTACAAGAGGGTCAGGGCAAATATTCTGAAGAACCACCACATTAAATGTTCCTTGAACCCTGTATCCAGTGTTTTGTTCCATAAGTTAATAGCCAGTTCAGAAATTACAAGTTATGTATAGGCTATTTCTACCCACCTCACATAATGGTGAATTTATTTAATAAATGTAATATCAGAGAAAGGGATTGTCTTCACTCAAAGAATACAGTAGGAAAACCACTTGCTCAGAGTGACTGAGAATTCTTTTAGGAATACCATCATTCACCCTGAGAAACATTATTGAAGTACATGCACAGTTACCTCAACTCAAAACAAAATTATATTCCTTTCTTTGTGCAGGGAGAGTCCCTGTTCCTTGGTAGGCAATCAGCTACAGCAGCCTTGTAGTCCAGAGGCTGTGCCTAGAGCTGCTGATTTCTCTTCTTTCAGTTCAGGGCTGTGTGCTTTCCCGTCGTGCATCAGTAAGTGTGAGAAGTAAACAAACCGTTGATAGGTAACCTTAGGAATATAACAGCAGAGAAGAGAAATGGCTGCCAATGATTGTACCTGGGACCATTGCTAATACAAGGCCGTAATAGCTTGACAATCTTGACTGTCAATGCTAAATTAGGAGTGGTTTTTGAATTCTTTGGGCATTCCAGTTGGTTAATCTTCCCCTTTACAAGAGGAAGGCTGACACGGTCAATATCTATTTCTGGAAGCTATAAGGCAAAAGGGGGGATTGGTGTGAAGTGAGTTCTTATGGGGAAGACTTCCCCCAGGTGAAGCTTGAAGACTTTGCACTTTTTCCTCCCACCAGGCGTTTGGTGCTTCTTGATCCTGTGGGGGTCCCAGAGACCCCAGCATCACTATGCTCTTCCTGGGAGGACCAGGCCTGCTGAGCTTCTCTCAGTTCCCTGACAATTAAAGGGGAAAAAATATATTACTTGATCCTAAATTAAAGATGATATTTATGATCTAAATTTTTCTTTTTATTTCAGTATTTATAGAAACAAGCCTGAGCTATATAGAAGCCATATATATATATATATATAGCTATATATAGAAAATTAACTCCTGTGATTTTCTTTAAAAATGGCTGGCACACATATGCCATAACACATGGCAGATTAGGTTTCCTAAATCCTACTGATTGGGGCACAAATGATGTTTAAAATTTTTTTAAATAAAAACCAGATAAAGACACCACTAAAAAAGGACTACAGGCCAATATCTCTGATGAACATAGATGCACAAATTCTCAAAATATTAGCAAACTGAATTCAACAATACATTTAAAAATCATTCACCACAATCATTCCCACAAGTGGGATTTATTGCTGGGTTGCGAGGGTGGTTCAGTATTCATAAATCAATCAATGTGATATATCACGTCAATAAGAGAAAGGATAAAAACCATATGATCATTTTAATAGATACAGAAAAAGCTTTTGACAAAGTACATCATCCATTCATGATAAAAAAAAAAAAAAACCCTCCACAAAGTAAGTTTAGAGGAAACATACCTCATCATAATAAAGGCCATCTATGAAAACCCACAGCTAACATTATCCTTAATGGGGAAAAATAGAGCTTTTCCCCTAAGATCAGGAACAAAATAAGAATGTCCACTCTCACCATTTTCACTTAACATAGTAGTGGAAGTCCTAGCCACAGCAAGCAGACAACAAAAAGAAATAAAAGGAATCCAGATCAGTAAGGAAGAAGTAAAACTTTCACTATTTGCAAATGACATGAAACTATATTTAGAAAACCCTACACACTCCACCAAAAAGCTGCTAAAACTGATAAACGAATTCATTAAAGTTGCAGGATACGAAATCAATCTGCAGAAATCTGTTGCATTTCTATATACTAATAACGAAGCAGCAGAAAGAGAAATCAAGGAATCGATCCCATTTACAGTTGCACCAAAAACTATAAGATACCTGGGAATAAACCTAACCAAAGAGGTGAAAGACCTGTACTCTGAAAACTGTAAAACACTGATGAAAGAAATTGAAAACGACACAAAGAAATGGAAAGGCATTCCACACTCGTAGATTGGAATAACAAATATTTAACAATATTTGTTAAAATGTCTGTACTACCCAAAGCAATCTACATTTAATGGAATCCCTATCAAAATACCAACAGCATTTTTCACAGAACTAGAAGAATCCTAAGATTTGTATGGAACCACAAAAGACCCCAAATAGCCAAAGCAATCTTGAAAAAGAAAAGCAAAGCTGGAGCCATCACAAGTCAAGACTTTGAGTTATGTTACAAAGCTTTAGTAATTAAAACAGTATGGTACTAGCACAAAAATAGACACATAGATCAATGGAACAGAATAGAAAATCCAGATATAAACCTACAATTATGTGGTGAGTTAATCTTCAACAAAGCAGGAAAGAATATCCAATGGGGAAAAGACAGTCTCTTCAACAAACAGTGTTGGGAAAACTGGACAGAACATACAAAAGAATGAAACTGGACCACTTTCTTACACCATACACTAAAATAAACTCAAAATGGAATAAAGACCTAAGTGTGAGACCTGAAACCATAAAAATCCTATTAGAGAACACAGGTAGTAACTTCTTTGACATTGGCCATAGCAATTTCTTACTAGATCTGTCTCCTGGGGCAAGGGAAACAAAAGCAAAAATGAACCATTGGAACTTCATCAAGATGAAAAGCCTATGCATAGTGAAGGAAACCATCAATGAAATTAAAAGGCAACCTATGGAATGGGAGAACATATTGGACAAATGACATATCTGATAAAGGGTTAGTTTCCAAAATATATAAAGAACTAATACATCTCAACACCCAAAAAATAAATAATCCAATTAAAAATGGGCAGAAGATATGAATAAACATTTCTCTAAAGATGACATCCAGATGGCCAACAGACACATGAAAACTTGGTCATCATCACTTATCAGGAAAATGAAAACTACAGTGAGATACCATCTCACACCTGACAGAATGGCAAAAATCAACAACACAAGAAACAACAGGTGTTGTGGCGAAGATGTGGAGAAAAAGGAACCCTCTTTCCCTGTTGGTGAGAACGCAAACTGGTACAGCCACTGTGGGAAACCGTATGGAGGTTACTCAAAAAGTTAAAAATAGAACTACATTATAATCCAGCAATTGTACTACTGGGTATTTACACAAAGAATACAAGAACACTAATTCAAAGGGATACATGCTCCCCAATGTTTATAGCAGCATTATCTGCAATAGCCAAATTATGGAAGCAGCCCAAGTGTCCGTCAATACATGAATGGGTAAAGAAGATGTGGTATATATATTTGATGGAATATTATTCAGCCATAAAAAAGAATGAAGTCTTGCCATTTGCAAGGATATGGATGGAACTAGAGAGTATAGTCAGAGAAAGACAAATACTATATGATTTCACTCATACGTGGAATTTAAGAAACAAAACAAGCAAAGGGAAAAAATACAAAGACAAATCAAGAAACAGACTCTTTTAACTATAAAGAACAACTTCATGGTTACCAGAAGAGAGGTAGGTAGAGGGATGGGTTAAATAAGTAGCTTGTTCTTGGCGTTGTGAGTTCAAGCTCCACATTGGGCCTAGGGCTTACTTTAAAAAGCAGGAAACAAAACAAAAAACTACCTTTCCAGTGTGGCTGTCTTGAACTTTTCCAAGTTAAGCTGCTGCTGGAGCTCTTCTGCTTTCCCAAGGGAGGGCCGGAGAACTCGACTTCTGGCCAGAGCTGCTGCAGAAGCTCTCTCCCTTGGGTCAGGGTGGATCATGTTCTGTTGATGTTGGACCAAAACAAAAGATGCAGAAACTTAACTGCTGGGAAAATCTCCCCACCCAAGCCAACTCCAACCCAGCTACTGCTGGTGAGTTTTGTGAAACTCTGCTTTTAACTTTGTAGGGGAAGAAATAAATGAACACTTAGCTCCACCAGGGACGGGAGCATCATCCCTACACAGTGGCATCCATCATCCGTACCTTTGACTTGTCTTTATCATATTTTAGAGCTAGTTGCGTGATTAACCAGTTTAATGCCTTAATTTTATTTTAATTTTTTTAATGCCTTAATTTTAAGTGGGAAGAAACTGAGGTCCTGAAATCAAAAGTGACTTGTCCAACTTATCAACAGGACCAAGACTAAAACCCAAGTCACCCAAGTCCCAGTTCCATTTGCTTTCCACTACCACATGCTCCTTCTCACTTAAAACTAAGGATACCCCACCATGACAGTATTCCTACAGCACTCATCTTCAGGTAGAAAGTGCCTTAACCTAAAAAAACTTAAATACAGTAGAAAATGGCTAATTATTTACAGCAATTAGCAATGTTGTATAATGGAGAAAACACTGGACCTTCCATTTGGAGACCCATGCTCAGAGCCAGTTCCACCATTCACTAAGTGGCTTGAGAAAGTGACTTAACTATGCCGAAACTCACTTTCCCTTTCCTGATACTTGGGATAACAAGATTCACCTTGTGGAGCATTGCAAGAATTAAATAAATTGACATATATGTATAGTTATACATAGTGCCCTGGGCCAGCACTGAAGTACTCAGTATGTATCAACTAAATCTAAGAGTAATTGACACATAGAAATAAGTGATTAGGTTATGCACGAAAGTTCACTGTGAGCAAGGGTTTACCTTGTTCTTTCAGGAAAGCGGAAGCACAGAAAGACAAGTTTATAACAAAATTTGAAGTTTTCAGGTAAACTATGAAATTCAAATTTAATCCCCAAGAGTAAATGTTTCTAAGGCTATTGTAGGGATCCTAACCAATCCTGTTCCTAAAACCATGAAATCTTACGTAGACGTTTTGTATTCTTAGTATCTAATTCTAGGCTTCTCAACAGTGTCATATTCTTGTACCTCGATTTCAACAGAAAGCTTCCTTTCCTTGTCCCTACACATACTCAGATATCACAGAGTACAAGTAACGCATAGATTCCCGAACTAACATTATGCCTTTTTCCAATAGTGCAGATGATTGGTGGTATTGCCAGTTATTCATCAGTAAAGTAGTTTATACTTTCTTCTATACACTTAAAATTCAAATTTTTTTTTTTGTAATATCACTGTTACCAATGACAATAGTTAAAACCCTGACCCAAGAGCAAAAGATCAGGTTTGATTTCAGAGTTAATCAGTTATCAAAGGTGAGAATACAAGTCCAGGAACTGCTCTGGGCCTCGGTTTCCTGAACTGCCCACCTTAACAGGGTTGTTGGGAAGGGCAGAGAAAAACATGTAACAGGATTTTAAACTAGAACATGAAAGGTTCTATAATATCCTTTAAGTTTCCTTGAGAAGCTTTCAATCAGTCCTGTGGCTTTTCTGGGCTTCAGGGTCATGATTCTTTTTTCCTCTGTCAGTGGCACCACCAACACCTCCTTTTCCCTTTCCCTACCTCCTTGCCATTGTATTTTTTTTAAAAAAATAGACATTTCTATCTTCTCTTCACCTCCTAAGAGATACCACCTTGAGTAGATTGTAAAATTCTTCTGAGAGTTTCTGAGGAATGTCTGGAAGGTTCCCCTCACGAATATGATGCCATGCGGTGCCATTGGTGGGTAATGACTCTGCTCCTGCAGCCACTGCAATTGTTAATCCCAAGGCAAATATGTCTGCTTTGGGAAGGTGCTGATAATCCTTCAAAACAGACGATAGGAAGGCCAGTTAGGTTGCCTAGTGAAGTGAGTATAAAGACAACTGGTAAAAGAGGTTCATTTGAGCGCACATGAGCTTAGACAGACACAATGGGCAAGGTCACATCTGCCGTGGCTAGTAGTTTACTTCTAGAGAAGATGGACGATACAGCACAAATCCACCTGATTCACATTGCTGTGCCCTGAAGCATTTAAGGTAGAATCTTAGGGCCATTTTGTTCTGTCAGGCTCAAAGAGTTCAAGCATAGACTGGCACGTCCCAGATATTATCATCCTGGAGGGAACTAAATCCTTCCTAGCCCTGACTCCACAGACATCCTATTAGGTAGACAATAACTAACGGTCATTTCATCAGAGCTGGTGGTGCTATCAAAAGGATGATAGCATAAGGATGGGCTGAACCAATAAAGGCTTCCTTTCTGCTAGAGAATCCATGATTTTAGGATTCTAAGAAATACTAGCAACAGTAAAGGACCTTTATAAAAAACAGTAAAAATATTAATCCATGATCAAGCCAGCTTTTCTTATGCCTTTTTTGGGGGGTGGGGGCGGGGGGAGTTTCTCTCTTACCTTTGGTCTCAATTCTGAATAGGAAAAGGGATAATATCAATTTAAATTGTAAATATAGACTTTTCAGGGCACCTGGGTAGCTAGTTAAGCATCCGACTCTTGATTTGAGCTCAGGTCATAATCTCAGGGTCATGAGATCAAGCCCTGCACTGCATTGGGCTCTGCACTCAGCACAGTGCCTGCTTGAGATTCTCTCCCTCGCCCTCTGCCTTTCCCCTTGCTTCTGCACTAGCACTCTCTCTCTAAAGTCTTTTTTAGGGGTGCCTGGGGGGCTCAGTCATTGAGCGTCCGCCTTCAGCTCGGGTCACGATCCCAGAGTCCTGGGATCAAGCCCCATATTGGGCTCCCTGCTCCGCGGGAAGCCTGCTTCTCTCCCTCTCCCACTCCCCCTGCTTGTGTTCCCTCTCTCACTGTGTCTCTCTCTGTCAAATAAATAAAATCTTAAAAAATATATATAAAGTCTTTTTTTTAAATGGTAAAAATATACCTTTCAGCTTTTGCACTGTGAAGCTTCACTTGAGAGTTAAAAAGTTCAATGAATTATAAAATACCCTCTGTTTCCCTAATCTTTACCTCTTGTAAAATCTCATTAGCCAGGAAGCGACTATCTCCCTCCTCCACTTTCGGTTTGCTTATTGAGGTCACATGACCCAAGTCACCTAAAAAAATAAAGAAAAAATAGAGCCCTTTAAAAGCGTGTCTTTAAAACTGGAACAAATGGAATCATCACTATAAATTTTATAATATACAGGTCAGGGCTTAAGGCAAACTCACCAATTTTATACATCACATTGGCAGAGAGAAACCAATCAGCTTCATTTTCAATCTCTTCTGGGACTATAGGAGAGTCACTTTGCATCTTATGACAAATGAAGATGTTACCTAAAAAAAAAAAAAAAAAAAAACAAATTGACAAAGTAATGATTCCTTAGCTTTTTCACTCAAAGATTCTTTTCTGTGTCTGACATTTTAGCCACCCTCCTCTTCTGTGTAACAAGACTACCATGGTTTCTTTCCTTTTGTGGAATCTCTCACACTACTTCTGAACAGCTCAGTGATTGAGAATATCTATAAGTGAAACTGATCTCAGATACACCTCATCGTCTGAAGAGGCTAGTAGCCTCAAAACAAAGAAATAGCCTGAAAAAATGGTATCAATGTTTCTTTGAGTTTCATGTTATTGAGTGCCAAAACCAGTTCTATTCACTTTGGCCAGTGCTGAATTAGAAAGAGTAATATATAGCACTAGTCGTCAATACGTTTAGGATGTAGCCAAAACGCTGTCACTTAGCTATGCAGTAAGTTAGAGACCTAATTTCATACTTTGGCTTCGCCATCTGGGAAAGAGCCTTCTCTCTCTCTGTCCTCTAGGCCCAGGAGGGAAAATAGATAAAGCTGTTTAAATTTTTTAGGGAAATAAAGCGATTTTGCCAGCAACCAGCATCTTCGATGCTTAGTAGACACACAGGCACCAACTCGGTGGAGAATCTGGCCCAGGAGCAGAGGGGAGCCACACTGACTAGGTTTGATGTCCAGGTGCACCATGCCAGAGTTGTGGATGTACTTAAGCCCAAGGGAAATCTGCAGAAGGATGTCCTTGAGTTTTGGCTCTTGGAAATGATTGCCAGACTTCGTGTTTTCAGATAAAGCAGTCTGCAAGCTCCCACCTAGGAAGGAACAACAGAGAGCAACCTCACAGAATAGAGAAAAGGCATGAATCGTAATATATAAAAGCGTAGTAAACATTCAATAAAGTTCTTGTGAATGAGTTCAGTCCAACAAGTTTAGATTATTCAGTTTCAGTGTAAAACACAATATCTGCCCCTGTCTATACCACAGATGTGTTGGAAAAGAGTTATAGGAGTTTTAAAGAAGAAAATAAAATGCCACACCCCAGGTATCCAATGTGTGGTTGTATTGCCTTGAGTATGCCCAACTAACATTTTAAAAGGGCTAGGTATCTAATTATTAACCAGAAGCCCAATCAGGCCTAGACAAATAGCTGCTATTGGCATTGATGATTAAGTCACTGTCAAGCTAGTAATTACAGGCTACTAGTAACTTTAGTGTAATTGATTCTAAGTTTAATTCCATTAAAAATATATCACAAAATAAGATTATTTAATGATTGCTGACCCAAGGAAAATATAAAACTTCAATATACACCTAAATCCTATTTGAGCCACAGTATTTGCATATCAACTATAGAAAGACTCTTGATTTATCATTGTTATCAGTAAAAAATAAGGCCTGGGAAGCCTCGCCGCCATCATGAACGACACAGTAACTATCCGGACCAGGAAGTTCCTGACTAACCGACTACTTCAGCGGAAACAGATGGTCATTGATGTTCTTCACCCTGGAAAGGCAACGGTACCTAAGACAGAAATTCGGGAAAAACTAGCCAAAATGTACAAGACCACACCAGATGTCATATTTGTGTTTGGATTCAGAACCCATTTTGGTGGTGGCAAGACAACCGGCTTTGGCATGATTTATGATTCTTTGGATTATGCAAAGAAAAAGGAACCCAAACACAGACTTGCAAGATATGGCCTGTATGAGAAGAAAAAGACATCAAGAAAACAGCGAAAGGAACGTAAGAACAGAATGAAGAAAGTCAGGGGGACTGCAAAAGCCAACGTTGGTGCTGGCAAAAAGAAGTGAGCTGGAGATTGGACAACAGAAGGAGTAAAGATGCTGCAGTGGCTTTATCTGTGGTGGTTGTGCAGACTTTTCATGAGAGGATCAATAAACTAAGAATGTTAAAAATAAATAAATAAATAAATAAATAATAAGGCCTGGACTCATCTGACTACCTGATCTTGCTTGCCCCTGTCCTAAGGTATTAGAACGCTTCTGAACCTTTATTCCCTTAACTTGCGTTCACTGGCAGCCTCTTCAGTCAAATTCTAGTCCTGGGTCTCTCTGGTCATTAGGGCTCTAGCCTTGAAGTATCTGTCCAGAACAATCTAGGATCTGAGATGGTAATGGTATTTTTTAAGAAATCCATACTTTACCATATCCCATGTAAAATTCAATATAAAGATTGACCTGTTGTGTTAAAATAAATTCAGAAAAGAGAAGAATTTCAGCCATTTTCAGAAACACAGAGGCCTAAAGTGAAGAGTGTGTCTGGTTTTTTTTTTTTCCCCACTCAGAACTCTTCTCAGAATTTATGTGCCAGAGAAGACATTAGATAGAAAGGAAGAGGGTGCTGAAACAAAGTCACCTGGAGTCTAAGTTTCCAGACGAAGCCGTGAGGTGTGGCAAGGAGAAGGTGGCCTGCAGCTAAGGCTCCCGTGTCCCCTGGAACTCATCTCCCACTAGGCTCGGTGCTCCTTCAAGACACGGCCCCACCTTATGCAGTTCCACTTTCTCAAGGTCTTGCATCTCATCTATGTGTTCTGAACTGAATGTCTATCCTGGCAACAGAAGGAAAGGAGAGACTGAGACAGGGACCCCTTAGAAGGTGTGGAAGGAGAGAAGCCCCCTGCGGGTCCGTGGGAACCCTTTAAGATGGTCTTTCAGATTATAAGCTGAGGTATACTGTCAGTTCCCTGAAGAACTACAGGTATTTATTAAGGGTAACTAGACCAGTGAGAGCAGCACTTTTAATTACTTAGAAGCTCTGTAGATAATATTAAAGTTAGCCAAGTAATAATTAACAGTAAAAGTTACTGAAAAGCTTTTATGCAAAGGTGTTAGAAGGTGTTTATTTTGCCAAAGCTAAAGCTGATTGTCTCTCTCTTATCAGAGAGCATTATTAACTGTTCTTTGCTAAATAGTATTAAGAAAGTAGGTGTTCATAGAGCAATACTGAATGAACTATAAACTTCATCCCTGCTAATCTCAGCTACCCTGGAGCCTTAACTCCATACCCCAATGTACCACCTGGAGATGGTACCAGAATTGCCAGCATTGTGCCCTAGGAGGAAACAACCAGCTCCTGGACAGCTCTTCTCAAACCATCTTTATGAGATGGCCGGCTGGATTCTTTCTTTAGATAAAAGTGCTTTCCCTACTTGGCAGGGGGGAAAAAAGAAGAAACTTAAGGAAGACATATCTATGTTTTTCCATCTGCTTTTGAGGCCTGACAGACTAAAATAAATAGCAAATGCCTTCCAACAATGAAATGTAAACAGCAGAACAACAATTCAACAGGATATTTTGTTCATACACTTGTATTCTCAAAATCTTGATTTTATGTTGCTCGCTACAACACAAGCATATTTTTCTGCTGGTAAAGTTATTCCTCGTTTGGTGGGAAAACAAAACCAGTATTCATGGTGTTCCACAGAGAAGGCAGGCTTCTGGATGTCACATCACTGGAACAAATCCAAGAACCACCATCCGAGGGGAGCAGGCTCTATAAAACTTCAGTGACAGAAGTCATCACAAGAAAATACTGCCATTAGGGACAGATTAATCATCCCATCCTGAGTTGTTTGGAATCCTGGTGACTGCACAATTGATCTACTTGCTGGATGACCTTCAGATTTCAGAGGCTGACCCCAAGGTGATGTGTAAGAGATCTTGGCAAGGGTGAGGGCGGAGGAAGGAACATTTGATTGGTTCAGGGCTTACAAGGCACAGTCGGGAAAATCAGATAACTGCCTGTCTCTACCAATTATGATGTACATTATCTAAGTCATCTAATTTATAATCTGAGCAAAACTATAACTATACATGGTCTAGCCTGACTGCTGGGACAGGCTGGGGGTACAGGGATAAAGGTGGCAAGCATGACGATGAAGAGATGAGAAAGAGGGAGAGGTAGAGAATGGAGGGGGGAAGGATTAGAAGGAATCAGGCACTGGCTACTCTGCCACCTTACAAGTACTTGGACTTAGTCTCCTTTATTTAGAGCCACAGGGCAAAGTCTCAACATGGATTATCCATAACTACAAATAAGACAAGTATAAGGGCATAATTTATTTTCAATGATCAGTTCACATTTGAAAGCAATGTATACGAATTACATTTTGATAAATCAGAATTACATTTTAATGGGCAAGTATGCAGTGAAGTTAGTGGACCACCATGGTAAACAGACAATGATTCCTCATGATATACTCCGAAATCGACTGCCTGGAAACATCCAAAAGCCCTCCATAGCCTTCCCACACTTTACCTTTCTGGTCTTACTTAGGGATCAGCTCAGTCCTGTCAGTCTCCTTACTGTCTGCTTGGTCAGACCCATCCCCAATACCATGCCCTCTGTCTGCATACTGTTCCTCTAATGGAAGTCTTCCCTCTACTTGCTTAAACTCTGGTAATCTTTCTGCAAGCCCCCTTTCAAGTCTTACCTCCTTTATGAGATTTTCTTGGGTTGCTCTAATAACTATTATTGAGTTCTTACTATGTATCAGGTATTGACACTGTGCTGGCCTTTGATTGTTGCTATTTCTCAAACTACTCCCTTAAGTAAATACTACGATCTCTTTACTCAGTGGGATTGACATCCCAGAGATCATACAACTAGTGTGCCGCACCCAGGTCTGCCTGACTTTAAAGCCCGGGCCCATTCTACCACACTGTGCTGCCCCTCGCTCACATCCATCTTCTCTGAATGCTTTTTAACCGTAGTTGTACCACCTGGCTTTGCAGCAAATTGTCTCGAGTATTCGTTGTAACAGAGCAAGTGGAGTAAAGCTCCTTGAAGGACTTACCTTAGCTCACTCTATGGTGTATCTCACCTTAGAACTTATTATAATATCATACCTGTAGAAGGTATTCAAATGTTGGACAGAATTAGAAGATGATTTGTAATAGGAACAATCACTCCTTCTTATTCTTTTTAAAATTTGAAATCTTTACAGTGCCCCAAATCAGATTAAATTAATTCTGTTTTGTATGACTTTCTTGGCTAATTTTGTTGATATTATCTTTGTTAATAGTTAAAAGTCATGAAAATAAAACCAGTTTGGGGGGTGGGGAGGGAGAAGAGTAGGGAATCTCAGGTTATAAGAAGGAATTAGGAAGAGAAGATTAAGAAAAGTCTCAACTTCTCAATCACAAGGAAAGGGTCCATTTTTTTTTTTTTTATCCTAAAGAGACTATTAGAAAAAGGGATTTAGGTGAACTTGCTACAGAAAAGAAACCAACAAAGTTCCTAGTTAATACTACAAGGAAATCAGGCCCTAACGAAACTCCAAATCATTATTTTGCAGCATGTGTGTAATATTTTCTATGTTTCTAGCATTTCATAATATTATCTACTTAACCTACTTGTATATATAATGATGAAGCTTTACCACTGACCGCTCTCCTCAAAAGTCAGGCTGCACATACATACTCAGAACTACCTAGTGGTTACTAAAATTACTCAAAAGACTGTACTATCAGAGAAACTTGAGGGTGGGTGTACATGTTGTTTGGGCGGGGGGAGCAGGTTTGGGAGGGATGCCATTTCCACTATTACCATGGCCAGAATATGGATTGCTGCTCCTAAAATGCCAGCAAGCTTCTATTTAATTTGGTAGCACTTTCCTATTTTACCAGTGAACATTTTGATGAAACATATTTGAGAATAATCACGTGTAACTGTACTGTTATGTCAACCCCTCAATCACAGATTAAAATATGTTAAACTAAAAGACTACTTTCTTGGGGCGCCTGGGTGGCTCAGTCATTAAGTGTCTGCCTTCGGCTCAGGTCATGATCCCAGGGTCCTGGGTTCGAACCCCACATCGGGCTCCCTGCTCTGTGGGAAGCCTGCTTCTCCCTCTCCTACTCCCCCTGCTTGTGTTCCCTCTCTCACTGTGTCTCTCTCTGTCAAATAAATAAATAAAATCTTAAAAAAAAAAGACTACTTTCTTTATTTAAGTAGCCCAGAAAAAAGTTCTGCCAGTTTCTTGTGTATGTATGGTTCTGAAGTCATTGCATCTCATTCCCAGCACCCACCCCACGCTCAAACTCTAGTGAGAACACTAAAGCTCAAAGGTAAGAAGCATCAAGATGCATGAACTATCCCCCAATTCAGGAATCCACTTGAAAATTAATCAAAAGTTGGCTGTGTAAGTTTAATCGCTCCCTCCCTGAAAATGGTAGGGACTATGGTTTGCATCTTTTAGAATACCTAGCAAATGTAAGAGGATTTACCATTCAAACCACTAGGGCAAAATTTTTCTAAGTATTGAGTAAAGTATGAAGGGATTGATAGCTTCTATATGTCAGCCACACATCAGCTCTGAAAGAAATATGACATAGCAAAAATGGAAGTTCCTTTTCAACATAACTCCATGTCCTCAGCTCTCTGCTTCCAAGCAAAACCATAGTACAGACTTTTTAGGTATAACTGCTATGCCTGGCATAAAATACAAGGAGGAGACAAAGATTTTTTTTTCCTGGAGACTTAAACGTTCATCTCCCTCTCCATAGATACTAGTCCACATACTTACCATTGCAGTATTCATTCTGAATGATCATGTGGTCATCTTCTGCCCATGCAGAGTAGTAACGTACCACATGCGGGTGATGCCCAAGCACTGCATGAGCATAAACTTCATGCAAAGCCAAATTCCTAAAAGATGGAAAAGCATCAAGAAAAATTAGTCAAGGGGAACCTGGGTGGCTCAGTTGGTTAAGCGACTGCTTTCGGCTCAGGTCATGATCCTGGAGTCCCGGGATCGGGTCCCGCATCGGGCTCCCTGCTCAGCAGGGAGTCTGCTTCTCCCTCTGACCCTCTTCCCTCTCGTGCTCTCTATCTCTCATTCTCTCTCTCTCTCTCAAATAAATAAATAAAATCTCTAAAAAAAAAAGAAAAAGAAAAATTAGTCAAGATAATATACATACAAATTTTTTTTAAAAGACAAGACTCTGGACTCCAGGAAACAAACTGAGAGTTACAGAAGGGAGGGGGGTGGGGGGATGGGGTAACCAGGTGATGGGTATTAAGGAGGGCACATGTTGTGATAAGCACTGGGTGTTATATCCAACTAATGAATCGTTGAACATTACATCAAAAATTTGTGATGTGCTATAAGTTGGCTAATTGAACATAATAATAAAGAATAAAATATAAGACAAGATATGAGTGAGGCATTATTAACAGTGGCAGAACATTTACTGAGTACTCGCTTGCTTACTATTTTATCTCATTTAATTTTCATAACTACTCAGTAAGATATAGTGGCAAGGATGAAGGCTTTAGAGAAGCTGGGACTGGCCCAACATCAAGCCGGTGATAGTAGACCTAAGACCAGAACCTTGATCATCCTAGTACCAAAATCCATGGTTGTTTTTTTCTTATCATGTTAATCACCATACCATCATCATTAGTTTTTGATGTAGTGTTCCATGATTCATTGTTTGCGTATAACACCCAGTGCTCCATGCAGTACGTGCCCTCTTTAATACCCATCACCAGGCTAACCCATCCCCCCACCCCCCCTCCCTGGAACCCTCAGTTTGTTTCTCAGAGTCCATAGTCTCTCATGGTTTATCTCCCCCTCCGATTTCCCTCCCTTCATTTTTCCCTTCCTACTATCTTCTTCTTTTTTAACATACAATGTATTACTTGTTTCAGAGGTACAAGTCTGTGATTCAACAGTCTTACACAATTCACGGTGCTTTTTTAATCGAACATGGCATATGTAAAGAGGAGTGTTAGGTTGTTACTATCTCAGTGGCAGACATGCTTTGAGTTTTAATTTCACTGTATTACAATTTAAAAAAAAAACTTTGATGCGCTTAATAAAGCCACTATGGACTTGATGGTTGGATTTTGTAATGGATCCTCTATCTTCTCTGTGAAGGCTAGACATCACTAGAGTCCGTATTACACTCAGCCAATATGATATAGTCACAGGGACAGTCTTGGGGAGAGATATTCATTATGGAACAGGAAATCCAACACACAAAAAAGTAAAATGTAGTACTCGATGAATTTCGGTATAAAAATGAAGAAGGTCCATAATTTCAGATTCAGCAAACTAAGTATTACATTCCCACAGTTCACAAAAAGCATTGGCTGAATCTAAAAATAATTGTTTTCTTTGTAAAAGGAAGAACTTCTGAACAATTAGTTCTGGGAGTGAAAGTTAAATTTTGTTGCTTTTTTTCTCACTTGTAGTCTTGGAAACATTGAACTCATTATTGAATTCATTATTAATACAAAATGGAGATAACCAGTGAGTTAACAGTAACTTCCTACTTGGCAATATTTCTAATGAGCTAACAGGCAGAAGATCATTCCATAAATCTATTCATTAAAGCAAAAGCAGTCAGACCAGTAGGAAAAGCCTCAAGAACCATGGGGAAAAAAAAAATGGAGGGGATAGCAATGGGTATGTTTTTTAATGACATCAGTACTATTATTTAAAATGTTTTGACGAGAAATAACCTTCCAAATCAAAGTTTGTACTTCTAGTACATTTCAAAGGCACTTACTCATTTGATAATCCTGCAAAAGGTTTCGTGGAACGTTTTATTGCATAAACACATCCATCCAGCCTCTTAATACACTTGTAGACTGTACCGAATTCCCCAACTCCAATTTTTTCTACCTCCAAGAATTCTTTTTCATAGCGGGAAGCCATGTTGGTTTCTCGTAGAACACATCTCTGAAATATTTTATTAAAATATTAAAATAATTCTTTCTAACATATTGTAAGCAATAAATTTAAGGCATATTCCAAAATTCTCAAAGTTTTCAAAAAGACTTTTGAGGCAAATCTTTTTGATTCTGTCTGTGTCAGCATTCATGGTAGCAAGAACCTCCCCAGTTGCTGACTACCTTCTTTGTACTCTTCATAACCGTCTATACAACTCTGTACTGGCATTTTTTCATATATTAAGGCTTTTTCTATGTTATTTCTTCTGTCTGGGATATCCTTCTTCTCAATATGTTTTTAGAGGGGATGCCCCTGCTCACAGCAACATTCACTGTCCTCGACTGAAGGAATGGCTGGGATCCAAGTAGAGCATGTTAAGAAAAAAAAAAAAAGACACCTCCTTTGGACTCTTGTCTACCTACCTCACACTCTGGCTGCTAATGTTTCCATCTCAAATTGTGTTCAATTTGCTTCCTCAAAAATCTTAGTGTGGAGAACAAAATTGTCAAATTGATTATTTCAGCTTATGTGCTCAGGTATAGCACATAACTATAGCACCTACTGGCTGACTTGCAACATCTCTCTTTCTCCAGCCAGTAGGTAACCCTAGGCAAAAATCGCTGAACTCCTCTATTAGTTTTCTCATCTAAAGTAAAGTGAGCACCTAGCAACTACTCCTCAGGGTTCTTCTAAATATTACATGAGAAAACGTGTGTGTGTAAAGAGGAGTGTGTGTGTGTGTGTGTGTGTGTGTGTGTGTGTGTGTAACTTAGCTGTGTGTGTGTGTGACTTAGCTCAAAGCCAAGCACACTAAATTCTCAGTAAATCGTAGCTAAGACAATAAAAATCTCCATGAATTTATATGAATCTCAATCCAAACTAATTTATCTCCATGAAGTCATCCTTTCTCAATATCCCTGTTAGCAAGAAGTTTTTCATCTAACTTGATTTTAAACAGTCTTGACTCTTACTAGCTCCTCATTTCAACATCTAATACCAACCAGTCTTCATTAGCAAGATCTAGAATTTTCATTGCCCTTAGCCAATCTCAAATTCTGTTTCCCCCATGTCTGGAGCTGCCATAGCTACCAGCCCCCTCTCTCCATCTCTTCTAATAGCGAAAATTATTTTTGCAAAATGATACCATAGAATCAGACACACTTAATTGTCTCCCACAGGGAATCCAAAGTTCTGGTCAGAGACCTCAAGGCCTTCTACCAGTTGCTCAGCCACTACCTTCCCATCCTCATCTCAGACACCAAATAAGCCAGCTTACCATCTACATCATTCCCCAGCCTCAAGCCTTTCCCCTCCACTTTTGTAAACTGAATATTAAGCATAAGTATGTTTTCATGGTATTATAAACTTCTTAATGGCAATTTAATATTCCACTGTAAATTATAATTATTTTGGCCGTTAATATTGGACATTTAGTACTTTTTTTTGCCATTACAAGTTAAGGCTGCAATAAACATCTCTGGTGATAATATTTACAGTATTATTTTATTAGGCTAGGTTATCAAATGAGGGATGCTACAACAAAGATCGTGAACATGATTTAGAAATAAATATAGTTAGGGGCGCCTGGGTGGCTCAGATGGTTAAGCGTCTGCCTTTGGCTCAGGTCTTGATCCCAGGGTCCTGGGATCCAACCCCATGTCGGGCTCCCTGCTCAGAAGGGAGCCTGCTTCTCCCTCTCCCTGCCTCTCCCCTGCTTGTGCTCTGTTTCTCTCTCAAATAAATCTTAAAAATAAATAAATAAATAAATAAATAAATAAATAAATAAATAAATAAATAAAAATCAATAGATAACTGATACCTTTAAGAGCTAAAATTTTACATTTAAACTTCCGGCTTTATGCCATATTTCTCTCTTCTGCTTCTCCATTTTTGGACCTTAAATATCTTGAATTTTCCCTTCACTTCTCTACCCCACAAATACAGAATTTTTCCATAAATCCAAGATAGAAACAGTAGCCATTAATTTAAAAACACTGCAAGTTAATGATGCAGCGATATATTGATCAGGCACTGTCTGATAAAGTAGTAACTAGCTAAGAATATAGACTTTGCTGAGAGTCCAGATCAACTGGTAAAGCACATGGTAAATCTACAAAGTGAGGTGGGGGGGTGGTATGGAGAGAGAGGGAGAAGGAGATAGAGAGAGAGATTGACAACAGGATGAAGTGCCCAAGTTATGACAGCTGAAACAAAGAAGTGTGCTCACCTTGGCAGGCAGCCCTTGTTCTACATGGCCTTCCCCAGGACCAGCTTCCTCACTTAGAAAAAAAAAAAAAGTGATATCAATGTATGATTGGCATGGGCTTGATACTATACTAGGTTCTGGGGTTGTGAGAGTAAATAGGACAATTCCTTCCCCACTTCCATTTATATTTGGGGACAAGGATAAATAGAAAATTTCAATGTAAGAAACAAGAATAAGAACAAGATATCAAGTGACACCATAGGCAGCACCCGAATCATGATTTCAAGAGTAAAAGTCTTTCCCGAGAAAGGATAGGCAAGCTAAATTTCAAGAACCGGTAGGAATCAGGTAAGGGGCAGGAGTGGGGTTCTAGGCAAACAGAGCAACACTGAACAGTGGAGGTGAGAGCACACAGGACACAGGAAACTGAGCACTCTCTTTCCTGCCTCACTGCAACCTTCCCCTCCAACACGCACCTCCCCTGCTTTGCCCTAGGTTCACAGGCAGACCATCAGTACAGCAGAATAAGCTCTAACACTGGCTAAGATATTTTCAGTTACTTTCCAATAAGCTCTGCCAAACATCCTCGTTGGCATGAGCAGTTGCATTCTGGATCTCTAAGCCAGATTTCAATCTCTAGAGCAGCCAGCTATAGATTTTTCTTCTGGAGAAGCACAGGATAGAAAGTGCAAATAGAGGAAGACTTTACACTGATGGAGACAAACTGATGCTGGACATTTGTGACTTAAATTTAATACAACATTCTAATACCTTATAAAATAACAACACCACAAAAAAATAACAGCACAATAAGTAAGGGAGAAAAATGCTCACTCAGAAGCACCAAGAGCTCTTACTGAAGTGTCATCACTTTCATTGCAGCAAACTCAAATTAACTGTCTCTTCTGGCTAGCTTCCGTGAGAGGTGAATCAATTCTGATGATTTGCAAAAAATCCTCAAGAGCTAAAACCAATAGAATTCTTGGTAATAAAAGTGCACCTATATACCTGGACTGAAGTTCTGTTTACTTAAGATCCAGGAGATAGTATTGAAAAAACCTATTCTGGCCACAAAGCTGGTTAATACAGAGTCATTGATTCCAAACGAAACAACTCAACCTAACACATTAAATGCTCTGCATACTTCAGATTGTTAGCTGTGCATTTATTTTGCTGAGTACATATGAGCACAAATGACTGGCCCGTTTTAAAGGCACTTCCTTTGTGTAAAAAAAAAAAAAGCATCAAAGAGACATAGTAAAGAAATGTCCCTAAGTAATATGCACAATCCTCATTTGGACAGTTTCTACCATTGAGGCCTTGTGGAGTTGTGCAGTTTGGCTTTCTATTCTTAGCACCTCCAAAAGCAACACTATCTTTTTCTCTTTAGCCAATCTGCCATCACCTGCAGAGAGGTTCAAATCTTTGCTCTAGAGCCCTCAGTCACACAAGCTAGACTGGAAACAGCAGTATACTCCTTGAAGTATGAGCTACACAAGCCCTAATGGCTAGCCTTCTGTTATCCAGAGGAGACCACGTGAATGCAGTTCCATAGCTCATTCAACTTGCTAATGGAAGTCAGATGTCTATTGCTTACTCTGCCCTATTCTTTCAGAGAGAGGACAGCATACGGTACACTTCAGAATAGGGAGACACTAGAATCTCCATGACAAAGCAAACCAACATTAACATTTAGGAAGGAGTGGATGTGTGAACAGGATTATCAGTTGCATTCAAGTAGAGTTCTTATTCCTAATCTTACTTTCACACTCTCCCTTCTACTTGACCATAGTAAGATCAGTTCTCAAAAGTTAGAGGCAAGAGTACACTTACAGATCTCCTCGGGTTTTCCTCTTGCCATTGGATTGAAGGAATTGTTTTCTATAGGACTCTGGGGTAAAGGGGTTAATGTTGACCAGAGCCGATGAGGTCATCTCATCCACAAAGGGAACAGGTGTGAACCTCAAATGTTTAGAGCCTCTGGAGGGGAGCTTCTCTGTTGAAGAAACCACCGACTGGCTTAGCAGACCCTGAATGAGGATGACAAAAAGGGAGAACAGAATGGTGTTAGTATAAAAAAAGAAGTAGTTCCATATCAGCTAGTTAATATTTGAACCAAAGAATGTTACTGCTGAAAAGGAATTAGAGGTTATCTCGTTGGGTGCAAACTAGTTGCATTATAACTGCTCCTCTTATGAAAAATACAGATTCCTAGTCTTCCTCTGGATATTCTGATTAGAGGATCAATACAGGAATCTGTACTTGTGTTAAGCTCCACCGCCTCCCCCTGGGCAATTCTGATGGCCAGCTATGAAAAACACCAACTCTACTACCACCTCTAGCTTTTGAAAAGACTATACTCCAGCTTAGACAAATGAAAGGGACTCTAGAAGACCTGGTCCTTATGTTCTCAGTGTATACTTTAACTTCCCCTCAAGTATTCATCCAGATGTTTGTTTGGTGCCTACTAAGTAGCAGATGCTGGGCTAGATACTAAGGTGTACAGAGGCGATTTCCAACTCTTAAGGGATGCACAGTCCATTAGTCAACAGCTCATCAATCTTTCAGAAATAATCACTTTGTGCAGGAAAGACTATCTAAACATTAAAAGAAGTATCCAGTTCCACTTAAAATACAGCACCAAAGGAGAAGAGTTCCATAAAGTGGGGTAAAGAATTTGAAAAATAATCCTGAGTCCTTAAGATTCAGGGCTTTGTAGTGGCTATAACCAGCACCCCAATAAATAGGAAATGTACAGGACTTACCACTCCAAGTGGGGTACAGTAAGAGAACATACACCTACAACCTAACCAGAACTAAACCAAACGACAGAGGGATAGGTAGAAGAAAAAGAATTCTGATGAGACAGCAGAATGCCATTATGACCTAAGTTGAGGGCCGGAGAGCTGTGTTACGGGTCTCCAAGTGTCCAGCAGTAGACACGGGGGCCATGATATAACTTCATAGTATAATCATTGTACTGTGAGGCTCTTTCTAAAAGAATGCCCCTATGGGATAGTATCTGCCCATGGCTTTTCAGTGTAGAAGCACAAGCTAGACTATAACACGATTCACTATATAGAAATGTAATTCAAGAATGTGAAGATACAAAGAATGAATATTGAAATTATAAATCCTAAATGATAAAAGCAGAAATGAAGGAAACTATGGAGTACACCCAGTAACCTAAACTTTTTTTAAGTGAAGAAGAAAGTCATTGCTGGAGCCAAGTTTTTACAAGGGTTTTACATGTCTTAGAGTTGACAGGATGAACAATCGTGGGGCTATTGTCAGACAAAGCCATCAGTGATAAACTCACAGTTTTCCTGTAAGTGTATTATAGGGCTGAGTATTTGCTCAAAGTACAACTATACTATATAATATTTCTCAGTTGTCTGTGTGACTCAGGAAGTGAACTTAGAATTACAATAAATCATTCCCTGAGAAACAGTTTTTTGTACTGCTGATTATATGGAAAGTAAAATGTGTCTATCACATATGAAACAGTGGGGCATCCACACCTGGAATGATATACTCTGGTTGCCACACTTCAAGGACGACATAAAGGACCTAGACATTTTTCAGATAAAAGGAAGGAAAAGTATTCACATCGAAGCAGACAAGATCAGAATTCCTAGTCTGAAACAGGAAGGCCGATAGATTTTGTGAGCTCCACTTATGATACAGGGAAGATATTAATTATATTTAATATGGATTGTATTGCCAGAATGGTAGAATTTTGAGTAATCCTTTTGCAAATCCAAAAGAACTTATTTTGGAACAAGGCTTATGAAAAGGGAGTTCTGTCTAAAAGTAAGGCAGATTAAAAATTTCTGGAAAGATGTCCAGGTTGAGAGTATAAATATGTTCCAGGGAGTGTAGCTAATTCCATAAGCAACAGCTCTGTTACAGATGATCGAGGGAAAGGAAAATTCAGGAATAGCTCTTTTGTGTCTGAAGATGGAAAGAGGAGAAGGCAACCTCCCACCGTCAGGACACAACATCACTGTGTCTCAGGACTTGTAGACTTTAAAGGCCCAGTTGGTACAATTAGTCCCCGGATGCTTGAATCCTTTTACAAAGTTCTTACCAAGTGATCATCAACTAGTGCTCAATGCATTTAGCTCAGGGACCCACTACCTCCTCGGGAAGCTCTTCTATTCTAGCTAGTTGTGCTAGGAAGTCTTTATAGTGACCTAAAGTCACTTCACAGGATTTCTAGTTCTCTCCCTTGGGTAAGGCTGAGCTAAGTCAATCCTCCATCCCTCTGCATCCTTGTGTTCAGCATAACATCACCACTGATCATTGCCCGCTCTCTCTCTTCTAATCCAAACTACATTCCTCATAAAACGTGTACTTTTTCAGTTGCATTTCCAGTTTCCCTCCCAAGCTCTGTTCTTTTCCTGCCCCTCCAATCTTGGCACTTCCAGGATTCCTAATTTGGACCACTTCTCTTCTTACTCTGGCACTCAGGCTGCTTGAGCTCATCCACACCCAAGGCTTCAACAACTTCCAAAATGCTAATGATATCCAAATATAGATCTCCAATTTAGTTTGTTTTCCTGCACTCCAGACCCATTTATCCAATGATTTACAGTACACCTCTGCTTTCTCCAAATCTGTAAATGCCTCTAGCATCACCTATCTTGATTCAAGTTACAATCTACTCAGTCAAGGCAGAAGCCTCGAAGGACCCTAGATCCCTCCTTTTCCCTCAATTCCTCCATCAAGTTGATGGGAGAACAAAAAGCAAGCTGAGCACAAAACATGAGCTGACACCCCGCCAAAGCCCCCTCCCCTTAAGATGGGATATATATATATATGAACATTCCTCAGGCACTAGTAACTGCCTAAGAACAAAGGCAGGGGAATAACAAATGGTCAATTGATAAAGATTGCAGTCATGTAGGACATGAAATTCCACTAGACTTTGTAACTGTCTTAATGATTTACAAGAAAAACACAATCTTAATAATAGACCTCCAGGAACCTATAGACTCAATTTCCTGGAGCCCTAACATCACTTTCACCACCATAGGATAGACAACCTTATATAATCAGTCACTCCTCACAATCACAATGGAGCTCTTTCTGCCCACGGGTCCCGTCCCCGTGCTAGAATAAAAATACCTTTGGGGGCACCTGGGTGGCTCAGTCGTTAAGCGCCTGCCTTCAGCTCAGGTCATGATCCCAGGGTCCTGGGATTGAGCCCCACATCGGGCTCCCTCCCTGCTCAATGGGGAGCCTGCTTCTCCCTCTCCCACTCCCCATGCTTGTGTTCCCTCTCTCACTCTCTCTCTCTCTGTCAAATAAATAAAATATTTAAAAGAATAGAATAAAAACACCTTTTTGCACTGCAAAACATCTCAAGAATTCTTTCTTGGGCGCCTGGGTGGCTCAGTCGGTTGAGCGACTGCCTTTGGCTCGGGTCATGATCCTGGAGTCCCGGAATCGAGTCCCGCATGGGGCTCCCTGCTCGGCAGGGAGTCTGCTTCTCCCTCTGACCCAACCCCCTCTCATGCTCTCTCTCTCTCAAATAAATAAATAAAATTTAAAAAAAAAAAAAAAAGAATTCTTTCTTGACCGTTGGGCTCGATGATCCTGCATCATATTTTGGTGGCCCATACAGGCATTCTGCATCTTACCTTCATCTGGACTTCGAGCCTCAGCACAAACTTGGTGAGTTACTCTCTCCTCTCTTTTTACTTTCATTTTAGAGGCTCTTCAAGGAGTATGGTCTTATTGGAATACTTTCATGTCAATAGCTCAGGCTGCAATACTCTAGCCCGTGGCTACTCTATGGGGACGAGAAAGCCTGCCTTTTGACCAGAAGCTCAATTCCTTTTGACTGGAAGCTCATTCCACTGGCCGGAATGGTTCTAAGGCCCAGAAACTCAGTGCCCTCTCGTAATTCCTATTCTTATACACAGTTGTCTTTCTTGGGCACGGACAGCCACCTAAGTCACTAGGACGGCTGCCAATCTTAAGAATCTCATGTAAGGTTTCTTCCTCATTGGTCTAATGCAATTGCATCCAAATCCCTGGCCTACCCACTTCTGGCCATGAGACCTCCTCTCAGAGCTGACTGAAACCAGTACCCAACTGAATTAAAACCCAACTGGGGACCATCTCCTAGAGAAGTCAGCTATAAAAGACTACATGTGTTGGAATGTCACTTCGATCAGGATGGATTTCTATCTTCAGTATTCTTCATCAATGTCCCCTACTGACTACTTAAATTACAATATTGTGTAATTTCCCCTTGTAAAACTTTGCTGGTGTTTTCCATGGGTTAAGAATGACAGGTTCTCCATGGCATTTTGGTCCATTCACTGGCACCCATTAGTCATCTAGAATGCAATGGGAAAGTTGAGGGACACCAGCATCCCTCCAAGGCAAGGCAGTGTGCATAGAACCTTCTTAGAAGTATGCCTCTGGTTACTTTGACACTAGGAACCTCTGACATATCCCGTGTAGATGCCACATGGGAGGCAGGGGGGATTTTTGGTAATAAACCTTCTCTGCTTTTCTAGGAGCATGGGATCTCTAATTCCCAAGTATTCTCCCTTGAGATGCCTTTTAACCTACTGGAATCAATTCAGATTGCAAGATCTAAGAAAGGAAAAAACTGGTCTTCTTCTGTAACATTGCATGGCCTCAGTACTCCTCGGCAAATGAGGGAAAATGGCCCATTAATGGACATTAAACTTTAATACGATCTATCCGATCTCTTCTGCAGGAAACAGGGCAAATGGACTGAGGTACCCTATGTCCAGGCCTTCATGGCCCTAAATCAGGATCCCGATCTAAGGGTCCTCTTGCAAAATGTGTCTAACCACCAACCAGGTTAATAAACCCCCTCTGGACATACTGGATGATGACTGTCTAAATAGACCCATTTCTCCTAACAAACCTGGGTTACTGTAGAAATCACTGGCAAATCCAAACAAAGAAGACACTGGCTCTGTTACTATCTCTCCTCCTTATAAACCACAAGACCCCTCTACTCCCAGCCCAGATGGACATACCAGGGGTGGAACTCCCTATCTTCTAGGACTTCTACCTAAATCTGGATTGCATCCTCTTAGGGAGGTTGCTAATGGAGAAATGGGCACAGTTAGTCATGTTCCATTCTCCATGGAAGACCTGGCTCAGATAAACAATTAGGACAATATTCTGAAAACTGTTCTCAATTTATTGAGGACTTTCAACAATTACCTATTATTTTTTATTTGACCTGGTGAGATATATACATCATATTAACTCGTTGTTGCACCCCTGAGGAAAAGAACCATATCTGGGCAGGGGCTCAAGAATTTGCTGATGACCATAAAAAGGAATGAGAGCTTGCCATTTGCAACAACGTGGATGGAACTGGAGGGTGTTATGCTGAGTGAAATAAGTCAATCAGAGAAAGACATGTATCATATGACCTCACTGATATGAGGAATTCTTAATCTCAGGAAACAAACTGAGGGTTGCTGGAGTGGTGGGAGGTGGGAGGGATGGGGTGGCTGGGTGATAGACATTGGGGAGGGTATGTGCTATGGTGAGCGCTGTGAATTGTGCAAGACTGTTGAATCTCAGATCTGTACTCCTGAAACAAATAATGAAACATATGTTAAGAAAAAAGAAAAAGAGGAAGACAGCAGGAGGGGAAGAATGAAGGGGAATAAGTCGGAGGGGGAGACGAACCATGAGAGACGATGGACTCTGAGAAACAAACTGAGGGTTCTAGAGGGGCGGGGGGGTGGGGGGATGGGTTAGCCTGGTGATGGGTATTAAAGAGGGCACGTTCTGCGTGGAGCACTGGGTGTTATGCCCAAACAATGAATCATGGAACACTACATCAAAAACTAATGATGTAACGTATGGTGATTAACATAACAATAAAAAATTTAAACGAAAAAAGAATTTGCTGATGAAGTAGCAGTCAGAGATAACCCCCTACCCATCGTTATCCAGTAGGGGGCACTGCTGTTCCCAATCCTGAACCTTACTGGCATTACCAAGATAGGGAAGGGAAAGACAGACCATATGATCACTAATAGAAGAAATGAAAAACCTGCATTTTAGCTCTCTTAATGAAAAAAGGATTCTCTTAAGGATTGATAAAACTCAGGAAGTTACCCAAGTTGCTGATGAAAATCCAGCTCTATTTCAGGGCTGTTTGATAGACACTATCCCTAAGTACACAAATCTGGACCCAACCTCCTCTGAAGGAACAACTATACTAAACATGCATTGTTTAGGTCAGTCAGCACCTGACATCCACTAAAAATTGGCTGAAATGGCTTTAGGCCCTCAAACCCCCACCCAGCGCCCACTAGAGGTAGCTACCGGGGTCTTTAATAATAGAAATATGGCCGTTAGGCAAGAAAAGGACTGGAGAGCTAAAATGCAGGTTTAAAAACAGGCTCAAATATTGGCCTGGCGCTATTGCAGATTCCCTACAACACCAGACTAACCAGGGGCCAAAGATAAAGCCGGTATCAGACAAAGGAGCAGGTGAGACCCCATGCTACAGGTGTGGCGAAGTCAGACAGTGGAGCAAGGAATGTCCAAACACAGGCTCTCCACCAGGGCCATGTCCTGTCTGTAAGAAAGAAGGACATTGGAAATCAGGATGACGGGGAGCCCCAGGTTAACCTGGATGTGGAAGGTAAGTTTATCAATTTCCTTATTGATACAGGAGTTTTACTCTTCTTACTCAGCCCTTCTTGTCTTTCTAAACATAGAATGGTTGGCACAGAAGAGGAAACTAAAACATGCCTCCAGACAATGCCTTTAGCCTGTACATACAAAAACCAGTTGGTTACTCATGTTTTCCTAGTCCTTTCATTTTGTCCCACTCCATTAGTTGGATGAGACTTAGTGTATAAACCAGGAAGCAGGTTTACTCTGACTAAAGAGGACAGCTTGGGCGCCTGGGTGGCTCAGTCGGTTAAGCGACTGCCTTCGGCTCAGGTCACGATCCTGGAGTCCCTGGGATCGAATCCCACGTCAGGCTCCCTGCTCGGCGGGGAGTCTGCTTCTCCCTCTGACCCTCTTCCCTCTCATGCTGTCTCTCATTCTCTCTCTCTCTCAAATAAATAAATAAATAAATAAATATTTTAAAAAATAAAAAAATAAAATAAATAAAAATAAAGGGGACAGCTTGTTCTCTTTAACACCCAGAGAACTTAAACCTTGCCTTGATATCTCTCCTAATATCTGGAAGGAAGTAAATCCACAGGTCTGCGATTGGCATGAGACTTAATATTTGTTTATTAATATCGTTAATTAAAGTGACCTTAAAGGACCCAACCACTATACCTCATAAAAAAAAAAAAAGAAAGAAAGAAAGAAAAACCAGTACCCCTTAAAACCTGAGGCAGAGGCTGGGTTACAACCACTTATTGATACATCTCTCAAACACGGTATTTTAAAACCTTGTCAATCTCCTTATAACACTCCAATTTTACCAGCAAAGAAACCAAATGGACACTATCAGGCAGTACAAGATTTAAGAGCTATAGGGCGCCTGGGTGGCTCAGTCGGTTAAGCAACTGCCTTCGGCTCAGGTCATGATCCCGGAGTTCCGGGATCGAGTCCCGCCCGCATCGGGCTCCCTGCTCGGCGAGGAGCCTGCTTCTCCCTCTGGCCCTCCCCCCTCTCATGTGCTCTCTCTCTCATTCTCGCTCTCTCAAATAAATAAATAAATCTTTAAAAAATAAAATAAAATAAACAAAACAAAACAAAAAAAGATTTAAGAGCTATAAATGAAGCAGTGATGCCTATTCATTCCATGGTGCCAAATCCATATACTATTCTCACCCAGGTCCCTGGTGATGCCAACTGGTTTACAGTACTTGGTTTATTTTTTTTTAAGATTTTATTTATTTATTCATGAGAGACAGAGAGGCAGAGGCAGAGGGAGAAGCAGGCCCTCTGCGGAGCAGGGAGCCCCATGGGGGACTCCATCCCAGGACCCTGGGATCATGACCTGAGCCGAGCCACCCAGGCGTCCTTTAAAAGACACCTTCTTTTGCATGCCTTGAAGTGAAGAAACACAGCCACTAATTTGCTTTTGAATGGTCCTCACCTTCAAGCCCTCAGGCTGTTCCATTTAACTTGGATAGTCTTGCCAAGGGATTTGGGGACAGTCCTCACTTTTTCCAGGGCTGCACTTAGCAAAGACCTCCGTGGTATCTCCCTGCTTCAAGGGACTATAGTTCAATATGTGGATGGTATTTTCATCTGTAGTCCCACAAAAGAAATATCTGATGGCAGTTCTTTAACTTCACTTAATTGCTTGGCAGACAGAGGATATAGTGTCTTCCCTAAAAAGGCACAAATATTGAAACAAAAAGTATAATATAATATTTGGGGATACGCGCTAACACCAAGTCACTCTACCCTGTCTATTGACAGAAAAAAAAAAGGCAGTATTAGATCTTGGACCCCTAGCTAAAAAAAACAACTCTGTACTTTCCTAGGTATGGCAGGTTTTTGCCCACTGTGGATTCCTGGATTTAGGTTTTTAGCCAAACCATTTTATGATTCAGTTAAAGGCCCTGGTAAAGAATCTTTACTCTGGATGGAAGGCCCAACAGACCGCCTTTCAAACATTAAAAGCTAAGCTTTCATCAGCCCCAGCTTTGGCCTTACCAAATTTAGAAAAACCTTTCACTTTATATGTAATAGAAAAACAGGGACAAGCTTTGGGAATTCTTACCCAGAAATTAGGAAATGAAACAAAACGGGTGGGCTATTTTTCAAAGTCACTTGATAATGTGGGTGGCTGGCTTGTCTTCAAGCAGTGGCTGCAACAGCCCTCCCGGTAGAAGCAGCTTCGAGACTTACTCTGGGACAATTCTTGATGGTGATGACTCCACATCAGGTCCAAAGTGTCCTAGAGACCAAAGGCCACCAATCGATAACAGGATACCGACTTACTAAATACCAGGCTATGCTTTTAGACATACCTGAAATAATACTGAAAGCCTATCAAACTTTATGCCTGGACCTGATCATCCTACATCTATGCTAGAACATGACTGTTCAGAGATTATCGATCTTGTTTTTTCTGGCAGACCAGATTTAAAAGATTCCCCTATTGAAAATGCAGATGACCGTTGGTTTACTGACGGCAGCAGCTCCATGGATAAGGGAAAAAGAAAAGCCAGATACGCTATGGTTAGCTTAGCTAAGACCACTGAGGCAAAAGCCCTTCCAATAAATACTTCCGCTCAAAAGACTGAATGAATAGCACTTACCCATGCTCTTCAATGGCAAAAGGCCTAAAAATGAATATTTATACTGACTCCAAATATGCTTGCCTGGAGCTACATGCCCATGGGGAAATTTGGAAGGAAATGGATTATGATTACTATCAAGCCATAACTCCCCGATCAAATATGAGCCTGAAATAATTACTCTTCTTGAGTCTATACATCTATCTAAGGAGGTAGCTATAATTCACCCCAGAGGACGTCAAAAGAATAGGATCTTGGAACCTAAAGGAAATAATCTAAAGGACCGTGCAGCCAAGCAGGCAGCACAAAATAAACAAATATTAAGTCTCATACCAGTTTTAATTCCAATCAAGTCCGTAACTCCGGTCTATTCAGACCAAGAAATTCACATGGCCCAGGAACAAGGAAGTTCAAAAAAGGTACAGAACTGGCTTGTTAATGAGGGGGAAATCTTTATATCCAAAAATATCTCATGGAAGGTAATACAGGGTTTACACCAGGCTACTCATTTGGGCAAAAATGCTTTAAAACATTTAGTTAAAAATATATTTGATGGAGTGAATTTAATAGCTATAATAAAACAGATTGCCAATCCTGTATTGTTTGGGCACAAGTAAATCCAGAAGGTGCAGTCCGTGCCCACCCCCACCCCCACCCCCACCCCCACCCCACCCCCCCGTTTTTGAAACCAGTCCAAGGCCATGGAACATAGCCAGGAGGGGACTGGCAGCTTGATTTCACACAAATGCCTCCTCACAAAGGCTATAAGTTCTTACTAGTGTTTGTTGATACTGTGACTGGATAGATCGAGGCCTTTCCATGTAAAACTGAAAGAGCCACAGAAGAAACCAAAGTTTTGTTGAGAGACATTATTCCTAGATTTTGCCTTCCACGATCCCTAAAGTGACAGTGGTCCTTCTTTTAATCACACTTTAAAATGACACCTTACTTAGTCTAGAGACCCAGAAAAACTGGGTTACTCTCTTACCAATAGGACTTCTTAGAATGAGAACTGCTCCAAAACAACCTCTAGGACTAAGCCCTTTTGAGCTACTATATGGAAAACCATTTCTTACAGCGGACCTGTTATTAGATGAAGATTATAATACCTTATTAAATTGTTCACTCAAGGCTGGTTTAATTCATGTTACTTAATGGGTATACTGATCACATTCTCCCAAAATCTGACTTAACTATAACTGAAAGTCAATCCCATGTAAGCCCCAGAGACATAGTCTGTTTAAAAGATTGGAAGTCAAATACAGCAGCGGACTTCAACCCAAAATGCAAAAGTCCATATTGGGTTGTATTATGTACTCCCACTGCAGTAATATTAGAGGGACCCTCTTCTGGACTCATGTACCTCCTTCCCAGGGAACCGATGAACAAACTAATGTGCCTTCTTACTCGTGTGAACCTGTAGAAGATCTCAAACTCTTCCTCAAGCAAGGATTGAAGATGGTCCTTACCACCCACAGAGTTACTTCTTTGTCCAAATTGGACTCAGCTGCTTCCGCCTTCCATAACTCCCCTATAGGTTCCCCGACTGGACAACGTTGACCCATAGGTAGGGACGTCACTGTGCCCCTATTCAACAGGAAGAAGCTATAGAAGATGAGCTCTTCTGCCTTCAACAATCTTAAAGATTTAAGGGTCAGGCTTGTTCGGGGGAGGGGGTGGGGAAATGATGAGAGAATAAAAGGCAAGCTGAGGGCAAAACATGAACTGACACCCACTAAACCCCCTCCCCTTAAGGTGGAATATATATATATATATATGAACATTCCTCAGGCACTAGTAACTGCCTAAGAACAGAGGCAGGGGAAAAACAAATGGTCAATTGATAAAGATCACAGTCGTGTAGGACACGAAACTCCACTAGACTTTGTAACTGTCTTAATGATTTACAAGAAAAACACAATCTTAATAATAGACCTCCAGGAACCTATAGACTCAATTTCCTGGAGCCCTAAAGTCACCATCGCCTCCGTAGGCTAGAAAACCCTATATAATCAGTCACTCCTCACAATCACAATGCAGCTCTTCCTGCCCACGGGTCCTGTCCCTGTGCTAGAATATAAATACCTTTTTGCACCATAAAAGGTCTCTAGAATTCTTTCTTGACCATTGGGCTCAACTATCCTGCATCAGAGTCACGTAGCAAATCCTAAACATCTCTCAGTTTATCACTGTGCACCATTGACATAGTTCAGGCCTTTCTCCTTTGTCAACAGATCTGCTGTAAATACTGCTCTGCCCCCCGGGTCTCTCCCACTCCTTGCAGCCTGCACATGAAGGCCAATTTTTCCAAAAGCCCTCTGATCAAAAGCATTTAATGAAGGTTTCAGAGCTTTCAGAATAAAATCTCGATCTAGCTCCTGCCTGCCTACTCTGACCTCGCTGCCTGCACCCTCCCCGTCCCTAGCAACATGCAATTTCTAGGTGTGACGTGATCTTTCCCCTCCTAGCCTGGTAGCTGCTTTTCCCTTGGCCTCAAGTTCTCATTCTCTTCTTTAGCAGGATCGCTCTAGATCATCCTTGAAGACCACTCTCAGACTTTTACTTTCTTTGGAAAGGCATCCCTGATCTTGAGACTTAATTCCCAATTCTTTCTCATCATGCTGCACCACTCCCCCGGCACAGCTAATCTGAACTTTACTGTCTCAGTTGTTTGATTCATTTTATGGGCACTTTTTGACACAGTGAAGGATTTGCCAGCAGAAGGTCTGATATCAAGGTGCTCCGTTTTAAATGATTGAGTGAAATAGACATACCGTGTCATGCTTCCTTGCCTGCCTACTCTTGCTCAGAGCCACATTCCTTCAGCCCGCTCTCCTGCTAATTTACATACATCAAAACCATTCTCAAAGCACCTATCCCATAGTGTCTATAGGTACATCTCCTCCCTGTCTCTCTGCTGATTGTAAGCGCTTTGAGGGCAGAGACCGAGTCTTGTGCTCCTTGCCCACACTGGGTTCTCAAAAAATAAATGGATGATCGATTGGTTGGTGTTGGGACCATTGGAAAACCCACAGGTGGACACATAAGCACAGTAACAACAAACTCGTCTATGATACAGACAAGAAGCTTAGTCCTTCCTGGTGGATGTGATGTGCATACTCAGCAGGAACTAAAGGGGCCTGCCGACAGTGACTGTGTCTGCCACCAGAAGCACAGATGTTGTTAGGACAGCCTTGTGTACCTCAAGCTGAGCCAGCAGAAAGGGGAGCTCATACCGATCCTGAGGCTCACACACCATGGTACTGGGCTGTCAGAGCCCTTCCCTGGCTTTCATAATGTGTAGATATAATAGGAGAATAATCACAGCAAGAATAAAGGACTAAGGGGCACCTGGGTGGCTCGGTCGTTAAGCGTCTGCCTTCAGTTCGGGTCATGATCCCAGGGTCCTGGGATCGAGCCCCGCATCGGGCTCCCTGCTCCGCGGGAAGCCTGCTTCTCCCTCTTCCCCACTTGTGTTCCCTCTCTCACTGTGTCTCTCTCTGTCAAATAAATAAATAAATAAAATCTTAAAAAAAAAAGAAGAAGAAAGGACTAAGTGAACTACTTGGGACCTTTGCCTATTCGTCACCCCCAGCTTATAAAGAAGTCTCAGCAAGTCAACTCTTTGCTCACATATAATAAAAGAGCCTGCCCCTCACTAGACTGAAGAATGGGGGGACTTCCTTCGGGCAAGAGCAATAGCAGAGATATGTGAATATGTTCAAACACGGGATGTGAACATTCTTATAGGAGGACATAGTAGTAAATAATTACATAAACCTAGAGCCAGTTGGAGTAATGGAAAGAATAGCAGTCGACGAAGACCAAAAGATCAGGTTTCTAGTCTTGGCCATCGGCTGAGCCAAAAGCCAGTTTATCTCTTGGAACCCGGATTTTCTCACATGCAGAATGCATCATGGGGCTCTAGATCTCAATATTCCTTCCAATTCCAATATTCTTTAGCTAGGAATATATTTTCCCCACCAAGATTTATTTGTGGCCCACACCAAATAGTTGCTGACATCAGTGGTTTTGAGAAGACAGCTAGCAAGGCATTTAGTTCTGTTTTCTGGCAATTTAAACTCTTCTTCATTTTCACCAATAAATACGTAATTGAGGAGATCCACAGCCCATGAGGCAAGTCAGTCAGATACACATACACAACCACGTCTGCTTCTCCAACCGCTGAGCTGAAGGAACACAGATCTTGGCGGCCCGGGGCCCCTTGCCCCGCGACTTACTTACTTTGGGAGTGAAGGGGCTCTCACAACGCAGCGGCTTGCTCCTGCCTTCTGGCTGGGCTGGGGTCTCTGGACCTTTGCCAGAGCCTGACACTGGAGTCCTCAAAACCTGTTCTGGACTCATCTCGCCTTTTGCCTGAAGGGGGCCGACTTCATGGACTCTACTGAGGGGAGGCCTGGGGGGTGTGGACCTTGCCTCCGAGTCCTGACCTTCAGCCCTGTCTGGGGTTTGGCTCGGGGCCTCCCTGCTCTCCTCTGCCTCCTCCTGCCTTTCGCTCTCACTCTCTTCTCCACAGTGGGAAAAGTTCAACTTCTGCTTTAGTTCTTTGTTAATACTGCTGTCCTCCATCGCAGCCAGAGAGCTTTACGGCGCAGGCGAGGCCTATCAGACGGGAACACCACAGAGCTGCAGAAGTAAGGAGGAGAAAAGACTGTGAGTTGGCAGGGCCCCCCAAACCCCCCCTGCCTTTCCCTCTGCCCACTCACAGCTACACAGAGCCATGCCATTAATTTGCTCCCTTAAGTACCACATATCTGTAAGACCGCAGCTTACCCTTATTTCCAGTCTGATTAAAGAAAGCTCCAGTGACTCTTGGAGCAATTAAACCCAATTTATGTATAGAACTCTTCCGGATATCCCATATAGTCTCCCTCAACCCATGTGCTACAAGATACTGGTGAGATAGTTGGATTCCTCTAATTTAGCACAGCTTTAAAAAAATACCCACTAGCCAATTCAGGAGCAAGCTCATTACTGGAAAGAAATCATTTTCACCCGTTTCTGCCTACCGTTTAGAAACATCATGCTCTCCTCTCTCCTCCATGCACCCAGTGGCTAACCGCAGTTAATTAAACTCGGCATCACCGGGATAGCATAATCATCCTTAAAGAGCCACTGACTTATCTTGGCTGGAGTTCATCTCCCTAGCAGAGGGACACCTTAGATTCCTGCCAGGCGCACCTGCCCGAATTCAGGCATTTCACGCCCTCTACCCACCCACCCCCAGGTATCAGCAGTGAAAACTTTTAGGGAATAGGACGATTTTCTAAACTGACGAAAGCCTGGAAAAATCAGCGACACCTAGAAGCAGGTATGTATCACATGAAAATGGCAATTACTTTGCCCCGAAATGCCTTATTTTGTTAAAAAAAAAATTTTACCGTTTAATATACAGTATTTAGTATTTACAGTATTTAAATTATTAATACGGTATTTACAGCATTTAAATCATTTAATTTCTTTCTTGGAGGGGCTGCTTGAGTAAAAAACTCTGAAGAAAAAAAGAAGCCACCAGTATCACTTTATAGGAGAAACCGTGTGACAGCCCATTCACGGAAAAGGAAAATGATACACAGGAGCCCTCCTGTACCTTCAGGGGGGAGTCTGGAGGTGCTGGACACATGGAATTAGTTACATGATAAACGTGGGTGGAAGAGAGGCATACTGAGGATATATTTTTTAAATATTTTATTTATTTATTTAATTGACAGAGACACAGCGAGAGAGGGAACACAAGCAGGGGGAGTGGGAGAGGGAGAAGCAGGCTTCCCGCCGAGCAGGGAGCCCGATGCGGGGCTCGATCCCAGGACCCCGGGACCCTGACCTGAGCCGACAGCAGACGCTCAACGACTGAGCCACCCAGGCGCCCCGGTACTGAGCATATTTTGATCTTGGCTGAAACAGAGTTAATTTCTCTTACAGTCTTTGGTTACTCGTTGCCCATCACTTGTCTTCCATTTCCTCTCTCTCCGTTAATCCCTCCATGCCTCTCTCCTCTCCCAGTCTTTCCCATCTCTGACCTGAACTCATGAGGACGTTCATCCAAATGCAAACTAACTGGGAGGATGTGAAAGCATTTCTTCAGCTAAAAGCCTTCTCAGGCTCCAGCTTTATGTAGGTGTGCACACCACCAGATCCTTCCCTAGCCCATCCCACCCACGCTGACCTTCCCAAATCATTCCACGGGAAACCCTGTTGCCCATAGCAGGCAGAAGCTCACTGCCCACCTCTGTCAGGGTCCCCCCATCCCACAGGGGCCAGAGACAAGAAAGTCATCACCAGGGAAAGGAGAACTCAGGTTACAAGTAAAGAAATTGCTATGAACTGAGATTCTGGAGTTGGGAGTGAGTTCCTTGTTCGCAGCTATCACAGCAGGCCATGTGATTTTATTCCTTTGCTACAGCCTGGATGTTGACCAGTGTCCCCGTCTCGGGCCATGAGGTGGGGAAGATACTCCCAATCTGGATACTCCTAATTTAGAATGAGGGGAATTGGGTGGTTGCTGACCTTGATGGCCCAAGGGGATGCCCGGAAGCATGCATGCATTTTGCCTCTGGCCAACAGCCTCACTATTTGGGGTGTCACGCCTCACCCTTGTTCTTTGTTCTCAGTTTTCTGCACATTATGAAGAATTCTCTCTTTGAATTTGAGAAACAAGACAGAGGATCATAGGGGAGGGAAGGGAAAAATGAAACAAGATGAAAACGAAACCAGAGAGGGAGACCAACCATAAGAGACTCTTAATCTCAGGAAACAAACCGAGGGCTGCTGGAGGGGAGGGGGGTGGGAGGGAGGGGGTGGCTGGGTGATGGACACTGGGGAGGGCGTGTGCTACGGTGAGCGCTGTGAATTGGGTAAGACTGACGAATCACAGACCTGTACCCCTGAGACAAATAATACATTATACGTTAATAAAAAAATAAATTAAAAAAAATTCCCTCCTTGCTTCAGTGCGTGCTAATACCCTCGGCATCTATCCCAGGCAAACAGCTTCACATCATGAGACGAGGGGTCAAAGGGGAACGCAGATAATCTGTGGCAATAAGGGGAAAAGGGGGATTTTTTTCCCTTAATGCCTGACACGTAATGGGTGTTCCCTAAGTCATTTTTGAATGGACTTGGGAAAGTAAAGTTAATATATCCCAGTTTTGTTTCGAATACTCAGTGTTTGACTTTTTTTTTTAAGATTTTATTTATGTATTTGACAGAGAGAGACACAGCGAGAGAGGGAATACCAGCAGGGGGAGCGGGAGAGGGAGAAGCAGGCTTCCCGCCGAGCAGGGAGCCCGATGCGGGGCTCGATCCCAGGACCCCGGGATCATCACCTGAGCCAAAGGCAGACGCTTAACGACTGAGCCACCCAGGCGCCCCAGTGTTCGACTTTTTGAAAGTTTGAATATTTTTCTTATTGTTTCAGGGGTTGCTGCGTGGAGAAAAGCAACATTCCTAAGGAGTAAGATGTAGAAGGCGGAAGGCAGCTTTGCATCTCAGGGCTGAGATCCCTAAGCCTGGTGTTTGGGGGAAGCTCTCTCCCACTGCTGAGTGATGAGAAAGCTAGACTCAGAGCCCCACTCTGACCCCACGTTGGTGCTGAGGCCTTTGAAACACCAATGGGAAGAACAGAAGCAAGAAAGTCTATCCATTCAAATTGGTTTCGAAGAGGTAGAAACTCATACTCAGCTTTGAGGTAGACTGTTCCTTTGCAAAAGTGAAGTTAAGGCCATGGAAAATCAGTTATTTGTTTGGGAGTCTGTGGCTCCAAGGAAGGACATGCTGGCGTCATTATTCCCCTAGGAGGGAGAATTGTGGAAAAAAAAAAAAAAAAAAGCATGAACAAGCCAAAACGAAGCTCTAGCACATTATTTACTGAAGACTGAATTAAGACTGAGTCATTCCAGACCCTGAAAAATACCAGTATAGGATTATGGTATATTTGATGAGGCTGCCTCACAGGACCCATTGGGAGGTCTGGGTTCCCAAGCAAGAAAGGGACATTCTTGGGCGCCTGGGTGGCTCAGTTGGTTGAGCGACTGCCTTCGGCTCGGGTCGTGATCCTGGAGTCCCGGGATCGAGTCCCGCAACGGGCTCCCTGCTCGGCGGGGGGTCTGCTTCTCCCTCTGGCCCTCCCCCCTCTCGTGCTCTCTCTCTCATTCTCTCTCTCAAATAAATAAATAAAATCTTTAAAAAAAAAAAAAAGAAAGGGACATTTTTCCCTCTGAGGCCTTCTGGGAAGCTGGCAGGCTCCAGGACAGGAAGCAAAGACTTGAAGAGGGCTGGGGCTGCAAGCAACGTTCTGGGCCTCGGACTGTTGGGCTTGGACTCTCAAGACTAGAGACAAACCTGAGGGAAGTCCAGGGTGGTGGAGGGGAACGTTGGCCTTGATCACCAGAACGTGCCCTTGGGAGACAACAGTGCAGTGGTCAGCGTTCTCAGACTAGGGCCTGCGGGCCTCGCCAACTCGGGGAGAAATCCTCTCTAGCTCACTGAATTAAACCAGAGGACTACACAGCATCTCTGAGGTCCCTGCCCGCCCCAGTCCCATATTCTTCCTTCTCCTTAACTAGCTCAGTGTCTCATCACAACCGGAAGTGTTGCTTCATCCCCGCAGAGGGAAGTATGCAGTAACTTAGACAAGAGCAGACGATGTTCATCAGCAACCGACATTCACCAGCTCCCAGGGCAAATCCACCAGCAGCCGTGATCTGTGTGGGCCCACAGCAGCACAGCATCTCAGGTGCTCCTGACTCCTCTCCCAGCCCAGGGTGTTCAGCAAGCCCAGGAGCCTTGAAGGGGACCTTCTCTTGACCGCCTCTCCGCACCCCCAAGAGAGAGTGCACAGAAGCAGACACCTGTCACTGGCAGGGAATCCGGTGATTATTCTACAAATCATTAACAATACTTTCTATTTGGCCTTCCACGTTTCCCGTTTCCAAGTGCTTACACAGCTGTAGCTACTAAGCAGCATTGACAGCAGAACGGAATTCCAAGGAAAGATGGTGGGCTGAGTAAGATAAAGCCTGGAGGTCATTTTAAAGCCTCATTAATTCTTCTTGTTTTGCTTTTTCTTGTGGAAATGTTCAAACATACCAAAAGTAGAGAAAATACAGTAGAATGAGTCTCCATGTATCAGTAATGTAGCTTCAAAAATTATGGGCAGCTGTAAAATCTTGTTTCATTTGTATCTGTAATTTTGTTGGAGGGGGTGGGTACTGGAGTTTTTTTTTAAGCAAATCACTGATAACGTCGTTTCACTCATGAAGACTTTAGTGCCATTAGCAAAAATCCTCAGAGTCATCTATTCTCTTCAAATCTACTATAAATCTACCTGATGAATAAATCAGATTCTAACAAACTGCTTCTCTTGCCAAGATGTCCCATTTGCTAAGACTAGAGGATGTCTGTCAAAATAGCTTTTATAATAGAGACATACTCCTTGTCCACTCACAAAGATGTGGTACTCTTCTTGGAACAAGAACAGATTGCTAACGTGACATCCCAATAATTTAGAGACCATTGATGTACTGCCCATATTTTAAGGAGCAGGTAGTTTGAAACTACGGTCTAGACTCATTAGTCTGCTGATCGGTTCTCTATTACCCACAGTTAGGAAACTTTATGTGGCACTTGGCCGTTCCCAGATTCTCCAAAATTGGAGCAGATTGGGTTGCCTACATGACCTGGTCCAAGGCCATCCCCGGCCACAGAGATGAGATCTCTGTGTCTCTCCGTCTCTCTCCATCTCTCTCTCTCTCTCTCTCTCTCTCTCTCACACACACACACACACACACACACACACACTCATTGCTCTCATGGGAAGAGATTCATAGGAATGGCAAAGAGCTGGACCTGTTGTGCCTAGATCTTGACTCACTATCTCTCTGCTCCCAGGGCTGGGGCTCAAGAAGTCACTAGTAATTTGGTCAAACATTGCCAGCCATTTCTTCATGCTTCTGATCCAATGACAAGATCCCCATGCTGAAGTTTCACCTTCCTAAAACAAAGCAAACGCTTAATGATTTGGGGGAAGTGTGACAAGGAAGAATTACAGCTCTTCCACAGAGGGTAACCACCCAAAACCCTAAAGATAGAAACTGTCAAAAGTGGCTATCCCTGCGGAGGGAGCGGGGTCTGGGGGAAGAGGGCTGGAAGAGAAGGAAACTGCTGCTCACTGTATGTCCTGCATGTAATTTGATTATTTTGCCATGGAGATCTACTTATTAAAAGAGTAAAAAGAAAAGACGACCTCTCCTAGAAATAAAAGCTTACAAAACTTGTAAGAATAGACACATCAATGGTAAAGAATACATAAATTAGTAAATTATCAGGAATTCAATATTGTAATTTAAAGGGGAACTATAAATCACAGGAATTGAAAGAATTATTCAATAATGGTATAGCAATTATTGGTTACTAAATTCAATAAAAATTTTAGAGTCTCACTTCATCATCACATTAGCAATATAAACATTGATTAGATTAGGAGATCAAATGTGGAAAACCGACGTATAAATAACTAAAAGAATAAAAGTGAATGTTGATCCAATTTCTGGGTAGGGGCCAACTTTCTAAATGTCAAATCAACATAAGAAATCACAAAAAGAATGGATAAGTTTGACAACATAAGATTTCGAACTTCGAAATTTCATAAAGCAATTAAGCAGCATTGAAACCATACAAAAAATTGGAAATAAGATGAACAAAAATTACGCCAGGCAAAAGATTACTATTCTTATTGTATAAAGAACTCATGTAAAGAGAAAACAAGAGCATGAAGACCCCAGCAGATAAGCAAGCAGAAGGCATCGGGAGCAGAAAGAACAACCACAAATCAATATAGATTTTGAAACCATGATTAGATTCAGTCACAAAACATTAATTTAAAAACAAAACGCCATGTTCATCTAACAAATTGGCAAAAAAAATATTTTAAACGGCAATATCTAACTGGGGCAAGAGTGAAAGGAAATTGATGTCCTTATACACCACTGAATCAACAATTTGGCAAGATTATCAAAAACCTTAAAAACACGAATATATTTTAACCCAGCATTGCCCCCTCTGGCACTCTGTCATAAATCAACAACCCGAATAGCAGATTACACCTGCCCTGTCACCCCTCCTTCCAGATTTCATTCCTTGCCTGATAGCTGCCTTCCCTGCTAAGCTCTAAGCCTGATGAGAATGGATGTCTGCCTTCTTCGCAGCTGCCCCAGTACTGTGTGCAAGGCTTGGCATGTACCAGGTAGGGTTAGTTTACAGTGAAATTTGGCCAACACTTTAGGCATAACAAAAAGAGGAAGGGCTTGATCGTTCAACAAGGAGAGAATGGTTAAGTAAATTTTCAAACATACATACGATGGGAACCATTAAAATGATGCATATAGGAAGTTCCTAATAGGATGGGAAAATGTTTGCGGTCAGATGCTATAGAAGAAAAGAATACAAAACTGACAGATGGTATGATGTCAACATAAACAGAGAAAACTTTTAATTATATCACTTATTTTAAGATGTAGCATTATTTTTACATGCCACTAAGAATTTTTAAGTGCCCCAGATGAGGAGTCTAGCACGGTAGCCCACATGCAGCTGTGGCAAATAAATGGCCGACACGGAGAGAGCTGGCCGGGGAAACATGCTCGCCTCTACGTTTTCATTGGCCGGAGAGAAGGAAAACATCTCGCCCAAGAATCCGAACTATAAGCCAGTGTTTACGCTCGCTTGCATTTTGAATTCCCACTACCAGCGTGGCCCAAAGAACCTCAAGCAGAGAATTTAACTCAAAGTAGTCTCGGTTTGGTGGTGCCTCCAGATGGCTGACAAAAGCAAACACAAATCTCCTCTGTGAGAACTCGACCTCAGTGGGGCTGGCGGCAATTCGGAGTCACCATAGCGATGTTAGCAAGTGAAAAGCTGCACCCTAGAATTGGTGAAACAGGATAAGCAAAATCCTAACAGTGGCCAACTCAGTGGTGAGATTAGAGATCAAAATTACTTTATATAATGTATTTTATATACAGTATATTTTTATATATTATAGATATTTTTATATAATGTAGATATGTTTTTTAAAGATTTTATTTATTTGAGAGAGCAAGCAAGCACGGGGTGGGGGGGAGGGCAGAGGGAGAGGGAGAAGCAAGCTTGATCCCTGGGATCATAACCTGAGCCAAAGACAGATGTTTAACCAACTGAGCCATCCAGGCACCCGTAGGTATGTTTTATATAATGCAGATATATTCACTATTTGGGAACATAATTTTATTTTAAAATTTAGATATATGGGCTTCTAGGGGAACTCATTCTAAAATATAACACCATCCTAGGGTCTCTGAATGTGACTGCCCTGCATTTCCTCTTGCCCTTCACACTCCTTTCCCAGCAGAGCTATTCTAATAGCTAATTTTCATTTCTTTCCTATCATTTTGTGAAATGCAGTAGATCCAGAGAATATAAATCTGATGGTCAGGTATAAAGCCTCTTTCAGACTGTGAATGTGTGTTAAGAGGCCTATCATCACCATCATTAAAATTTTTGAGCACCTGTTATGTGCAAGATACTGTAGCCAGTGGTACAGAGGTGTGAGTCTCTTTTATTCACCTGCTTAGTTTACAAATGTCTGTTGTGCAAGGCTCTAGGAATCTGATGATAGACATGGTAGCTGGTGAGCTAAAACCCATAAAGCGAAGACTGGGAAAGGCTCTAGGTTTAAGGTTGGGACGTTTGAGTCTTTTTTTTTTTTTAAGATTTTATTTATTTTGACACAGAGAGAAAGAGCACAAGCAGGGGGAGGAGCAGAGAGAGAGAGAGGGAGAAGCAGGCTCCCCCCCCCCCAAGCAGGGAGCAGGATGTGGGGCTCAATCCCAGGACCCTGGGATCATGACCTGAGCGGAAGGCAGACGCTTAACCGACTGAGCCACCCAGGCGCCCAGGGACATTTGAGTCTTACGTTTACAAAGCAAATTATATATATAGGACATATATATAGGATGACTATATAGAATAGAGACTATGAGTTTATTTCTTGGTACATACACAACTTGAAGGGATTCAACTAGGGGGTTCGGGATGGAGTTCGTACAAAAGATCAGGAAAAAGAAGTCCCTCAGGGGAGAAAGACAAGTCAGACCTGAAACTGATGGCTTTGGAAATTGACTAAAGATTTTTCTAGGAAACCCCATTTTTATATTTAGAAATACTATTCTGAATGCCTCAACCCTTGAGTGTATCTGGTGGCTAAGTAATCAGAAGAGGTGGGAATAATAGGAATAGCCATTAATATAAGAAAGCATGAAGCCAAGAGAGAGACTTGTTCGGACACCAGATCTATCCAAGTTTCAGGAAGACCCAGCAGTCGGCTTGCTCTCAGAAGGACCCAGTGGATTTATGCACGGAGTGTCCCTTGGGGGGGGGGGGTGTTGATGAAGATTCGTTCCCTTTGTGCCAGAGATTCAGTGATGATACAATTTCACCCATCTTCCCAAGGAGATCGTCAGTGACGGCCCAGGGCTCCTGCTGCCTCCAGGCCAAAATCTCTGACATAACAATAATCTATTTAGGCAGCATTTAGCCTAAAGAAGGGGGACTGCTTTCATCGTTTATCTATTTAGCTCAATCTCCCCGCTCCCTACCGCAAGGGCAGGTAAGGGACCATCCACCACCCTCTGTGGAGACTTAGTCGCCGCAATGGAGGAGCCCCGGGCAGGGTCCAGTGAAGGCCAGGGCTGGGCACTATCCAGCTCGTTCAAGGGCACAGCCGACTGGATTAGAGACACAACTACTTCAGGCCAAACACCAAAGTCCGCAGCTCCAGGAGGGCAGGCCAAAGTCCAAATAACATCAGAACAGCCTGGCTGCCTCTTTTGCTTCACTTCCCGGGCCCGCGCTAGCTTTAACCCCGCTTTGAGGATTATGTAACCCATTTCTGTCACGGGCCACCTAACGAGGGGAATCACAAAAATAATGATGGCGTATAAACATGCACGCTGGTACAGCTATCCGACCGGATCCTAGGTGAGAAGGGCCCTCATCCCCGCGCAGGTGGACGGAGCCAGGTGGAGGCGCGTCCATGCCACCGGACGTTTCCCGGACGCGGGCACACGCAGGCATCCGTGAGTCCAAACCCGGCACGCAGTTCGGCGAAGCCAGAGGGGAGGACGCCTTCTCCCGCTGCCTCGGAGCGCCGACTCGGGCGGGCGGGGCGGCGCGGGGCAGGTGCGGCCTCGGGCGGTGCGGCGGCCCGGCCCGGCCCGGCGAGGGGAGTTCCCGCAGCCCGCCCCTGCGCCCGCCCCTCGCCGCCCGCGGCTCCTCCTCGCCTCGCCATGGTGGAGCGGGGAGACTCGGCGCCGCTGCTGCGCTGGGCCCAGGGCCCCGCCGTCTCTCCGCCGCAGGCCCCGGAGCTGCAGGCTGGAGGCCGGGGCTGGGGCAGCGGCGGGGGCGGCCGGCCGGCCGCGGAGCTGCCCAGGAGGCGGGAGCCCGAGGAGCTGGGCGCCTCCGAGGTGCTGCTGCAGCCCGGGCGCCTGGAGCTGGGCGACGTGGAGGAGGACCAGGTGGTGGCCGTGTTCGTGGTCACCTTCGATCCCCGCTCGGGTGAGAGCCGCTCCGGGGGGCAGGGGAGCGGGGAGAGGGTCGCCCACCCCCGGGCTTTGGGGGCGGCGGGGGGGGAGGGGCTCGCTGCGCGCGCACCAGCACCCACACACCTGCACCCCCCCCGACCCCGCCGCAGGGCTCCCTCGGAGCGAGCAGAGTGCCCCCGCGAGGTCTGGGCGCGGGGCGCGGGGCTTTGTTCCCTGCGCCCTCCGAACCCCTCTTCTTCCCGTCCCGAGGCCTCCCAGCCGAGCCGCGCTCCGCGCCCCCCTCCCCACAGCCTTGTTTGCACTTCTCCAATGCCGGAGGATCCTGTTTGCCGCCCCGGGCGCGCTGGCTTTTGTTTTCTTGCTTGGCTGAAAGGTTTTTTCCTTCAAGAGCAGAAACGCCCCCCAGGTGAACTCCTGAGACGGATTGTATTGAGCTTCCAGGTTCTCTGCTTCCCCGCCCTCGCTCCCCATCACTCCCCCTGCACGGTAACTTTCCAAGCGGCCAAGTTCACTTGCTCTGGCAGCATCGTTTGGACGAATTAGTGCAGGGAGCATTAAGGGATGGGACTGAGGGATTAAGCCGGAGACGGATTAAAGGAGAAGCCTCCTCAACTAGATTCTTTCTGGTTTATTTGGAGAATTAAAGGGTTATCTAAAATAATCTTGGGTTTAGCCACCCAGGAAGGAAGTGTCCAAGTGAACGGTAAGAGACTTCATGGGGGTTCAAAAGTGAGTAAATACGCGCTCTCGGAAAGCCTCAGGTGGTCGGTGAGGGGGCTCAAGGCCCAGCACATCTGCTCTCAGCACTGAAGGAAGGAGGGCTGGTAGTCCAGGATCTGGGGTTTTAGGAAACCCAGGTATTTCTTTCTCACCCTAACTCCTCAACGGAGTCCTGGGATGTGGAGTGCTTCTTAGTGAAGGAAAAGATCTGATTCCTCCTGGTCCTCCAAGGACGGGTTCTGAAGAACCGGATGGGTTGCCATGGGGTGGGAGGGGAAGGGTTGGGATCTTCAGATGGCAGAAGACACAGTTTCCTGGCCGGGTCGCTGAACTAGGGCCAGGGATTAAAAACCAGCAAGACTCAGAAATAGTGCCAACAGGTGGAGGGACTAGGCCTTTCTGACTCCTTTCTGTTCCTTGGCCCTGTGGCTTTCAAACTTTTTTGACTGTGACCCACTGTTGGAAATGAATTTCATATCACAGTCAGTGCACTCACACTTAACTGAAGTTTCATGAGGTAGTACTAACCCCCTTCTACGCATAGTACATACCAGTTGGTATTTTCTACTGTTTTTTTTTTTAATTTTTTATTGTTATGTTAATCACCATATTACATCATTAGTTTTTGGTGCTGTTTTTTTTTTTTTAACACCTGCTGGTTGACTGGTGTGATTGGGACTCCCAGATACCCATAATTTGAAAGGTTACTCTTTTGACCAAAGTAATCCTTTTTTATTTTTTTTAAAGATTTTATTTATTTATTCATGGGTGGGGGGGACAGAGGGAGAAGCAGGCTCCCAAGGTGCAGGGAGCCCGATGCGGGACTCGATCCCAGGACCCTGGGATCATGACCTGAGCCGAAGGCAGACGCTTAACCATCTGAGCCACCCAGGTGCCCTTGACCAAAGTAATCCTTATTGCTAGACAAAAACAGATACTTGGTAACTAATAATATTCCTTGGGCCCTACCCCATCACCTACCGGTAAATAGATGCAGGCGTGAGACTCATTCTCGGAAAACGCTGAAGGATAAGTAGAAGAAACAGCAAGGGAACACTAACAGGGTCTGATTCAGCAGCAGTAGCTCTGGCAGCAGAGCGTAGGGAGGGGAAGGAGAAAAGAAAAATCCTGCACTAACCACAGATGGAGTTGATAAAATGGAAGAGTACAGCAGAGCTGGGACCCTTCCACTGCTTTGTCAGTCCCAGCTGTGACCATCGTGTGGCCGGGTTTGTGTATGTGGAATATTTGTGTGTACATGTGATGGTGTGATGCACATACACACAAGGGTGGGTCTGTGGAACGGTTTTCAAATTTAGGTTAGTGTGGAAAGAAGGGATTGTAACTGATTCCTAGACACTCTGTGCAGGCATTTACTCTCAGTTGTGTTTCATGTAATTGTGAGCATCATTTATATCCAGTTCGTCCATGAGCAAGCAGACCAGGGATGAGTAAGTAATTTGAAAATATTAACTAGCCAATCCACACTTGGCTCTCAGTCCAGTTGTCTTTCTAGTGTACTGCATTGCCTGAACCTCTGTCCCCCAATTTTTTATCATTACTGTGTCTGGGGAGTAGGGAGGAAGGGAAGGAGCAGAGGGAGAGGCAGGGAAGAGAATGTGTGTTTCACTTCGGTTGGTGGGTTTTGTTTTTTTGGAAAGCTGTTGTTCCCTGCCCACTAACTTACCTCTCTTTTGTCATCTATCGCCATCTAAGATGGCACTTGGCATCTTGTAGAAATACTAATAGAACCTCTGTAAAGTGAAAATTACATGGTACATCTCCTGAAGTGGAGGTTGGAATGAATTCTCCTGAGGTTTCCGGATCCTCCAAGGGTAGCACCAGGACTCAGAGCTCCCGCGCTGTCCCCCTGTGTGATGGGTGAGGGAGTCATGGTCTAGATAGCCCTCCGTTGCCCAGTGAGCTGGAGACATCACGGGACCAGGCCATGTCTCCTGGTTTTAGTTCAGTGCCCTCCTGACTCTGCTACCGAGGCAGACCTGCCGTGTGTTAACTATTTACTCTTGGTCCACCAGGAGTGGCCAGGTGGCTCAGTTACTTAGAGCGTAGTGCTAGTCACCTGGGTCCACCAAGACTTTTGCCCTTCCTTAGCCTGTCATACCAAAAATAGTAAAGCGAATGCTGGCTTCTTTACAAAAATCAGGACATTTCACAGAACTTCTCACGTGGGAGAAATTGTCTGGATCTTCTCTTGCCTGCTTAACCGCTCCACTCCCCCATGTTTCTTGCACCTGTGTCCTGTTTCCTTCCCTAGGAGCTCCTCCCTTCTCTCCAGACCACCCAGTCATTTACTGCCCGGCCCGTGGCGATTTCATTCAGCTTCCCACCTGGCATATGTAACTGTTGACACCTGTGCACCCAAGAGGGCGAGAGATGTAGGCGAGAAGGCACAGCTGTGCTGCATCTGTGGGGTGGGCGTGGTCCTTGCGGTGAAAGGGGTTGAAGAGAGGGTGTGAGGGAGGAGTGGGTCCTTGTTGGGGTTTGGGCGGGTGTGCACACGTCCGGCAGGACTACGCCTAGTGATTCCCAGTCTGGGGTATGGCAATGAGACTCTAGGTTTTCGATTGGGCATCTGTAGGAAGAATCAGAGAAGAGGGTAGAGGCATAAAGAATATGATTTTCTTTGGATTCATGGCTTGAAAATTATGCTGGCCAATCTATAAATGATGTGAGGACTAGGGACTTCAGGTTCAAGTGGAGAGGCGCGTGCTCGCTCTCTCTCTCTCTCACTCACTCACTCACTCACTCACTCACTCACTCACTCACTCACTCACTCACTCACTCACTCACTCACTCATTCATTCAGTCTCTCCCTGGAGCAGAGAGCCCTTAGGATGGCCGTGCTGGCCATCTGGGCTACAAAGCTATTGAAACCAGGCCCAGATGCTAACTATGCAAGCCAGGTGGAAGAGGTTTGGCAGCCAGAATCTTGTTTTTTCATTGTGTTCAACCCATGATTCAAGCCCAGATTTTTCATTTGTATTTTGTTCTTTGAGTTTCTAGTAAAATTTTCTTTTTTTCTGCCCTCTGGTGTGTGGGCCTGCGGCAGATAAGGCTTTGGACACAATGTCTGACACCAGTGAATCACTGGAGTGTTTCTTGATAAGAAATCCACTTTAAAAGGCTACATCCCCCCCCCCCACACACCGATTTATTTCGTGGGGAGCCTGGGGGGAATTCCTATGCATTGTGTGTTTGCCTTGGGCCGCTGGGGAAGGCCGAAAGGAGGAGAGCTGAGGTTTTTATAAGATCCCCCATTTCGCTTTGTGCTTCCTGATGAGGAATGAATTACTACCTGTTCCTCCCTCAGCCGCTAGCCACTGCCTAAATTATACCTCAACACCTGTTTAATTCTGTCTCAGCGCTCCTGTTTGTCACATGAGTGTTTAAGATCACTCACTAATTTTAATCTCCATATATTCCCCATGAAGTCCTCACAATCCCAGCATTTTCTTTTACGCAGTGGGGATGAGGGGGGCGCCGCAGATTCGGGTTAGGTGTGGGGGCCTAGGCACAAGCCTGGAGCACTGCCCGGGTCACCTGACTTGCGCGGATAGTAAATGGCTCCAGCCATGGCTGGGGAAGTGACAAAGTAGAATGAGAATGGAAGATTTGGAACATAATTTTGCAACGCAAAGAACAGTCCTAAGAATAGCCAGCTCAAAAGGGCAAAGAGAGGGCCCGTACTGCTGGTCAACCAGGAGGGCCTTAGAATGGTTACCCGTGCCACATCCTTTCTCAGTAGCTCCCTCAGATGTCAGTGGAATACAGCTGTGGTTCATTTCATTCATCCCACATTGGCAGAATCTTCCCCGGCTACCGGTGATTCACCTGCTTGTGGTTTTCAGGGAGAAGTCCGTTTGTGGCCATCGACTATGAATTCTGTTTCTTCCTTTAAGAGATGAGAGTAAAGCAGGAGTGGGAGTCATCATGGCCACCAGTTACGGGGGGCCCACTGTGGCCGGGAGCTGGGCTGGGGGTTTACAGGGACCTGACCTCTGACCCTTCCAGTACTGCTCGTCCCTGTCATGGTGAGAAAAGCGGATGCACTGAGCCATTAAGCCATTTGAAGTCATGGAGCAGAGAGAGCAGAGCTCGGCAGCGAACTGGGTCTCCGGGGCCTGCCCTCCCACCGCACCCCGCTGCCTAGGGTAACATGATACAGGGCCTGTGAAATGGTACGGTTTTTTCCACCTAAAATTAATTCATTGGAATTCAGCCATGGATTGGCCTAGGGCTGACTTGAAATCATCAGGATTGATTTCTTCCTGCCTTACGTTTCTTTATACTGATTCTTCCTTTGCTTGGCTCATACTCTCATCCCAGGTGGTTTTAAAACTATTTAAAACCATTTAAGACCGAAAGTCAGTAGAGGCCGTTTCCTTTTCTGGTGTTTGGAGTCTTTTGAGGTTTCTGCCTTCTCTGGCATTTGGTGGCCTCCTAAGGAAATGAGGCGAATGTGGTGTTGGGACTACAAGTACCCCTGGATTCTTGCCTTTCTTCCGGAGACAAGATTCCTTCTTACTTCCCGGCCGGAATTTGCGGAGGTGTGTATGCTGATGAAAAGAAGCTGATGGACCGAGTACAAAAAAAAAAAAGGCATATTTTGGGGAGGAAAGAGGGGTGCAAAGCTCCATCTTGAGGTCAGAAGGAGCTGTAACAGGACCATGAGCTGACACAGCCACTGTTTCTTTTTTTTTTTTTAAGATTTTATTTATTTATTTGAGAGAGAGCGAGAGGGAGAGTGAGAAACAGCATGAGAAGGGGAGAGGGTCAGAGGAGGAAGTAGGCTCCCTGCCGAGGTGAGAGCCTGATGTGGGACTCAATCCCAGAACTTCGGGATCATGACCTGAGCAGAAGGCAGTCGCTTAACCAACTGAGCCACCCAGGCGCCCCTATAGCCCCTGTTTCTGATGTGAAGACCTCAAGAGGAAATTTTTTTTTAATTTAAATTCAACTGAATTACCATAGAGTGTATTATTAGTTTCAGAGGTAGAGGTCAGTGATTCATCAGTCGTATATAACACCCAGCGCTCATCACATCACCCTGTTACCCCATCCGCCCAGCCACCTCCCCTCCAGCAACTCTGGTTGTTTCTGAGAGTTAGTCTCTTAGGGTTTGCCTCCCTCTCTGTTTTCTTCTTATTTTTCCTTCCCTTCCCCTGTGTTCAAGAGGAAATTGGTGATTGGGAACCATGCAACAGGAGGGAGAGGAGGAGGAAGGGAAGTCATGTGTTTCCCCTTAGCGATCATTTTGGTTAAGATCCTTGCTCTGTCTACTCGAAATACTTTTTTTTTTTTGAGAACCATTTTTTTATTATGTTAATCACCATACATTACATCATTAGTTTTTGATGTAGTGTTCCATGATTCATTGTTTGTGTATAACACCCCGTGCTCCACGCAGAACGTGCCCTCTTTAATACCCATCACCAGGCTAACCCATCCCTCCACCCCCCTCCCCTCTAGAACCCTCAGTTTGTTTCTCAGAGTCCATAGTCTCTCATGGTTCATCTCTCCCTCTGATTTCCCCCCATTCATTTTTCCCTTCCTACTATCTTCTTCTTTTTAACATACAATGTATTGTTTCAGAGGTACAGATCTGTGATTCAACAGTCTTACACAATTCACAGTGCTCATCATAGCACACACCCTCCCCAATGTCTATCACCCAGCCACCCCATCCCTCCCACCCCCACCACTCCAGCAACCCTCATTTTGTCTCCTGAGATTAAGAATGCCTCATATCAGTGAGATCATATAATGTCTTTCTCTGATTGACATTTCGCTCAGCATAATACCCTCCAGTTCCATCCACGTCATTGCAAATGGCAAGCTTTCATTCCTTTTGACGGCTGCATAATATTCCATTATATACACACACACACACACACACACACACACACACACACACACCCCACATCTTCTTTATCCATTCATCTGTCGATGGACATCTTGGCTCTTTCCATAGTTTGGCTATTTTGGACATTGCTGCTATAAACATCGGGGTGCACGTACCCCTTCGGATCCCTACATTTGTATCTTTGGGGTAAATACCCAGTAGTGCAATTGCTGGGTCGTAGGGTAGCTCTATTTTGAACTTTGTGAGGCACCTCTGTACTATTTTCCAGAGTGGTTGCACCAGTTTGCATTCCCACCAACAGTGTAGGAGGGTTCCCCTTTCTCCGCATCCCTGCCAACATCTGTCATTTCCTGACTTGTTAATTTTAGCCATTCTGACTGGTGTGAGGGGGTATCTCATTGAGGTTTTGATTTGGATTTCCCTGATGCTGAGCGATGTTGAGCACTTTTTCATCTGTCTCTTGGCCATTTGGATGTCTTTGGAAAAATGTCTGTTCATGTCTTCTGCCCATTTCTTGATTGGATCACGAAATACTGGATTTGAGCTGGATTTCTAGCAGGCAGCAGGAGCAGCACTGAGGTCTGCTCTCCCAGAGACTGCACAGAAGCAGAAAGAAGGCTGAGGCCGTCCTGGTTGTCGGGGATGGGACGGCGTAGGGCTCAGCGAACTCAGGAGCTGTCAGGCATCAGCCCTGGGAGGCACCAGCAGCCACACAGCTGCCGGGCTGACCTGCAGAACAGCGGAGTGGCAGGTTCACACCATCTGTGTGTCCACAGCCAGCCTCAGCCTTGCCCTCTGGCTCCCCCTGGGTGACTGAGCTGCCCGCCCAATAAGCTGGGCAGTCCAGATTCCTTTCAACAGGGACATATTTGCCTTTGCCTGAGCCCAGCCCCTGGCACTTGCTGCCAAGTTCTGCTCTGCCGATATTTATTGAATGGCTGGCTGTACGTAACGCACTTGGCCCCATGTGGCCCTTCCCTATAAGTTGTCTTTGCAGCTAGCTGCGAGGCAGGGCCGCGAGGTGGGTCCACGGGTGGCCAAGAGGAGGGAGGAAGGAGAGAAAGTGAGGGGGAAAGGCACTTGTCATCGTTGACTCCTTTCTCTTTGATTGATGACCCCTCAGATGAGTCTTCTCTGTCAAATCCTTCTGGGCTCGCCAAAATGATTTTATTTTTGCAGAATCACTTTTCTTTAAGCCTCTACAAGTTGTGTATGTAAGCTGGTTTCCAATTTTTGCAAGTAGTGTAATATTTCTGTTAAGCATGACCTTTAGCCACAGTGACTCATTATTTTCGATATTACTTATTGTGCATTGCCTCCATTATATTTTGCTTTTGCAAAGTCCGTCCTGCTTTTTTTTCACATCCCTATTATTTACATTATGTTCCCCAATTTGTGTGTTGAAATTTTTTAAACCTCAAAAGTTGGAGGAATACTGCAGTGAAAACTTAGAGTCCACCCCCATTTGTGGACACTCTGCCATATTTGCTTCATCCTTACACAGCTCCGCTATGATGTGAAACATGCATTCCTAAAAAAAAATCACTGTGCTATTAAAGACTTGCAGCAAAAGTCACAAGATTTATATAGAAGATGGGGTCAGGGCACAGCACTCAGAAACTGTCAGTGACAAGTTTAAAAAAAGATGGGAACCTAATACAAATGGTAGGACAATTTTATATACCGTAACTAGTTAAGAAATACAAAAATACTCCAAGTATGGCACTTTACCTTAAGACTTGACTTTGCATATGAAGATGGTTGTCGGAAGGGTTGAGCTTGTGATTTATAGTGACATGGAAGCAGGGCTGTGTGACATTTGATGGACAGTAGTGACCCTAGAAATGGCAGGCGCAGCTCCTAACATGGTGAACTCGGGTAACGCGTGAGGGCTTGAGGTGTGGAAGGGGGTGCGTTTTGTGTATTTCTCTGTGGCTCATTTCAGCTGGGTGCTGTTTTCAGCATTCACGTTGTGACCCTTGTGATCAAAATCACGAATCAGCAAACAGGAAATCCCCTGTAATCAAATTGTCCCCTAATGTATCAAATGCTTTGGAACAAATTCAGCCAGCATTATAGCAGAACTGACTATGTAGATAGGTTTGCTTATCTTTTTCTGCTGAACTCTTTGACAATAAGTTCCAGGCGTACCATTTCATTTCTGAATACTTGAGGAAAAATCTCCTTAGAATAAGGCCATTTTCCTATGTAACCACAATATCATTACCAATCCTAGGGTAATTAACCTAGGTTAATTCGTCTATTTATTTTTTTAATTTAAATTTTTTTTAGACCAGTTTCAGATTTACAGGAAAACTGAGCAGAAAGTAGGGAGAGTTCCTATACCACCTTCCCACCCAGTTTCCCTGTATTATTAACATCTAGCATTCCTGTGGGATGTTTGTTACAATTGATGAACCAGTATTGATAAATTGTTAACTAAAGCCTATAGTCTACATTAGGGTTTACTCTTTGTGTTTTATGTTCTGTGGGTTTGAAAAATGCATACTGTTATGTATCCTCTGTAACAGTATCATACAGAAATAGTTTCACTGCCTTGAAAATCCTCGGTGCTCCACCTGTTCATCCTTCTTTATTCACTGATCTTTTTACTGTCTCTCTCCAGAATGTCACAGAGTTGGAATTATGTAGTATGTAGCCTTTTCAGACTGCTGCTTTCACTTAGTAATATGCACTTGAGGTGCCTTCATGTCTTTGTGGCTTGATAGCTCGTTATTTCTGAATAGTATTTTATTGTCTGGATGTCCCTCAGTTTGTTTATCCATTCACCTGTTGAAGGACACCTTGGTTGCTTCCAGTTTGGGGTAATTATAAATAAAGCTGCTGTAAGCATTCATGTGCAGGCTTTTGTGTGGACATAAGCTTTCACTCATTCGATAACTGTGAAAAGGAGTGTGATTGCCTGATTGTGTGGGAAGAATGTTTAGTTTTGTAAGAAACTGCCAAACTGTCCTCCAAAGTGGTTGTACCATTTTGCATTCCCACCAGCAATGAATGAGATTTCCCATTGCTATACATAGCATTTGGTGCTTTCAGTGTTTTGGATTTTGACCATTCTAATAGGTGTATAGTAGAATCTTGTTGTTTTGATTTGGAATTCTCTGATGACATATAATTTTGAGCATGTTTTTCTTTGTTTTAAGATTCTATTTATTTATTTGACAGAGAGAGACACAGCGAGAGAGGGGAACACAAGCAGGGGGAGTGGGAGAGGGAGAAGCAGGCTTCCCGCTGAGCAGGGAGCCTGATGTGGGGCTTGATCCCAGGACCCCGGGATCGACCTGAGCCGAAGGCTGAGGCTTAACGACTGAGCCACCCAGGCGCCCCTTGAGCATGTTTTTCTTATGCTAATTTGCCATCTAATTTGCCATCTGTAGATCTTGTTTGGTGTGATGACTGTTCCAATCTTTCATCCATTTTTTATTTTTATTTTTTTTAAAGATTTTATTTTATTTGAGAGAGAGAGAGAAACAGCATGAGAGGGGAGAGGGTCAGAGGGAGAAGCAGGCTTCCCGCTGAGCCGGGAGCCTGATGTGGGACTTGATTCCAGGATCATGACCTGAGCCGAAGGCAGTTGCTTAACCAACTGAGCCACCCAGGCGCCCATCCATTTTTTATTTTTATTTAAAGAATATATATGTATTGGGCGCCTGGGTGGCTCAGTTGGTTGAGCGACTGCCTTTGGCTTGGGTCATGATCCCGGAGTCCTGGGATCAAGTCCTGCGTCGGGCTCCCGGCTCGGCGGGGAGTCTGCTTCTCCCTCTGACCCTTTCCCCTCTCATGCTGTTTCTCTCTCAAATAAATAAATAAAATCTTTAAAAAAGAAAAAAATATATGTATTTTTTTAAAAGATTTTATTTTTTTATGTAATCTCTACCCCCAGTGTGGGGCTGAACTCATGACCTGAGATCAGGAGTCGCATATATATACGTATATATGTGTGCACACACACACATTTTTAAGGATTTTTTTTGTCTATTTTTTAAATTGTTTTTAATTTTATGTTGTGTAAATTATTTACATAATTTACATAAAATATTTATGTAAATTAATGTTATTTAAATATAAAGTGTTTATATTTTCTTTTTTTTTTAAGATTTTATTTATTTACTTGAGAGAGAGAGAGAATGAGAGAGCACGAGAGGGAAGAGGGTCAGAGGGAGAAGCAGGCTCCCCGCTGAGCTGGGCGCCCGACGTGGGACTCCATCCCAGGACTCCAGGATCATGACCCAAGCCGAAGGCAGTTGCCCAACCAACTGAGCCACCCAGGTGCCCCTGGGTGTTCATATTTTCTTAATGTTGTGTTTTAGGAGCTCTTTGGATATTTTGGATTTAAGCCTTTATCAAGTATGTTTTTACAAATATTTTCTCTCAGTCTCTGGCTTGTTTTTATTCTGTTAATGGTGTCTTCCACAGATCAGAAGTTTTAAATTTTAATGAAGTACAACTTCCCAGTTTTTTCCTCATGGATTGTACTCCTGGTGTATCTAAAAAACTCATTGCTAAACACAGGGTCACTTAGATTTTCTCCTGTGTTACCTTCCAGAAGTTTTATAATTTTGTATTTTGCAATTAAGTATACTATTCATATAGAATTAATTTTTGTGAAAGGTATAAGGTCTGTATCTAGATTGGTTTTTTGCCTGTGGACATCCATTGTTGAAAAGATTATCCTTTCTCCATTGTATTGCTTTTGCTCGGTTGGCAAAGATCAGCTGACTGTATTTGCATGGGTCTGTTTCTGGGCTCTGTATTCTGTTCCCTTGATCTGTTTGTCTAATCTTGTCTAATCACTGTCTTGATTACTGTAGTTTTTATACTAAGTTTTGGAATTGGGTAGTGTCAGTCCTCCTGACTTTTTCTTCAGTATTGTGTTGATTATTTGGGGCCTTTGCCTTTCCATATGAACTTTAGAATTAATTTTTCAATTTCCACAAATAACTTGTTGGGATTTTGATTGAAATTGCTTTGGATCTATAGCATAAGGAAATGTGAAATTCCCTATGCTCAGATTGTTCTCTCATATCTCAATTGTGTTGACACTAATTCAGCAAGCATCATATCAGAACTGACTATGTACAGAAATACTTTTTTTTTTCTCCCCCTGAGCCATTTGAAAGTAAGTGCAGATGCGATGATACTTTACTCCTAAATTCTTGAGTATAAACCTCCAAGGAAGAAGGACATTTTCTTACATAACCACAATATCATTACCCCTAAGGTGATTAACATTAATTCGTCGATTAGCTTTTTTAAAAAATGCCTGTCCACAATAAAGCTGTTTTTCTTTCTTTTATTATTATTATTTTAAGATATTTATTTATTTGACAGAGAGAGACTCAGTAAGAGAGGGAACACAAGCAGGGGGGAGTGGAAGAGGGAGAAGCAGGCTTCCCGCCGAGCAGGGAGCCCGATGCGGGGCTCGATCCCGGGACCCTGGGACCATGACCTGAGCCGAAGGCAGACGCCCAACGACTGAGCCACCCAGGCATCTCTTTATTATTATTTTTAATACCAGTCCTGGGCTAAGCAGTGTGCTGTGTTAGGATCTGAAGATAAACAAGCGAAGTTCCTGTCTTGAAGGAGTCCCTTCTCCTGTGGAGATAGACATCTTAGACAGTGATTATGTTTTCTGGGGTGAGGACCAGAGTAGCTTCATCTACTTTCCTTTCATTGAAGGAGTGTGTCAGCAGAAGCATCCTTCCTTTAAGATAAAGAGAACTATTCCCAGAGCTGTGTTCCGGAGCAGGTGTTCATTCCATGATCCACCAGCCCGCCCCTATGGAACTTTCCCCTGAGGGACTCGCATCCATCTAGAAGATAAGAATGTCACTACCAGGATGTCATTTCCCTCCGTCTGAGTCTTTGAGTTTCTGTACAGTGAGGATTAGACAGGCACAAAGGAGCAAGGATGGTGGCTTTGAGAACCAGGCTGAGGAACGGGGGCTTCATTCTACAGGTCAGTTGTATTGAGTAACATGGGGAATTGGCCGTGAATCCCAGGCACCCAAATGAACAGTGGCTTCATCAACATAGGAGTCGATTTCTCTTCCATGCAACAGGAGATAGCTGGCCTAGGGCGGAAAGGCTGGCTCAGATCCATGGGCTCATCCGGGAACCTAGATTCGTGACGACTCGTCACCACATCCACATCCCAGGCAGCAGGATGGAGGAAGGGGCAGCATACTCCCTCCCTTTGAGGTACTTCTTGGCAACTAGACACCTCACTTCTGTCCGGATCCCACTGGCTAGGACTGACTCATGTAGCCTTACCTACATGCAAGAAAGTACTGAGAAACATAGTTGTCATTTGAAAGGCCACGTGCCTGGCTAAATATAGGATATTCTGTGTAAGAAAGGAAGAGTGGATACTGACTGAGGTCAACTTGCATCCTCTTGTATACTAGCATATTAAAAAAAAAAAAATGCCCTCTATAAAAGTAGTCCCTTAGGATGCTTCTTTTTTTAAAATTTTTTATTGTTATGTTAATCACCATACATCATTAGGTTTTTTTTAATTTTTTTATGTTAATCACCATACATTACATCATTAGTTCTTGATGTAGTGTTCCATGATTCATTGTGCATAACACCCAGTGCTCCACGCAGAATGTGCCCTCTTGGTTGCTGGAGTGGTGGGGGGTGGGAGGGATGGGGTGGCTGGGTGATAGGCATTGGGGAGGGTATGTGCTATGGTGAGCGCTGTGAATTGTGCAAGACTGTTGAATCACGGATCTGTACTTCTGAAACAAATAATGCAATATATGTTAAGAAAAAAAGAAGAAGATAGCAGGAGGGGAAGAATGAAGGGGAGTAAGTCGGAGGGGGAGACGAACCATGAGAGACGATGGACTCTGAAAAACAAACTGAGGGTTCTAGAGGGGAGGGGGGTGGGGGGATGGGTTAGCCTGGTGATGGGTATTAAAGAGGGCACGTTCTGCATGGAGCACTGGGTGTTATGCACAAACAATGAATCATGGAACACTACATCAAAAACTAATGACGTAATATATGGTGATTAACATAACAATAAAAATTATTTTTAAAAAGTGCCCTCTTTAATACCCATCACCAGGCTAACCCATTCCCCCCAACCCCCTCCCCTCTAGAACCCTCAGTTTGTTTTTCAGAGTCCATCGTCTCTCCTGGTTCGTCTCCCCCTCCGACTTACTCCCCTTCATTCTTCCCCTCCTGATATCTTCTTCTTCTTTTTTTTTTTTCTTAACATATATTGCATTATTTGTTTCAGAAGTACAGATCTGTGATTCAACAGTCTTGCACAATTCACAGCGCTCACCATAGCACATACCCTCCCCAATGCCTGTCACCCAGCCACCCCATCCCTCCCACCCCCCACCACTCCAGCAACCCTCAGTTTGTTTCCCGAGGTTAAAAATTCCCTTAGGATGCTTCTTAAAAATAGGTTTATTGGGCAAAAAATTTTGGAAACATTAAGGTCTCAGAAATTCACAATGCAGAGTAACGTATTAAAGCCTCTGAGAAGTTCTGCAGTAGAGAAGTGTGTCTATCCTTGTTTAACCTGAGATAATTTGGCCGAGATGTCTTTTTAAAAATTTGTTTTCTTTTTCGCAGAAGCCCTATTAGCATAAGCTTTGGGAAACACTGCTTTGGGAATTATTGAAGGTTTCTTAGTTTCTAGTGATGTAGACATTTTTACAGTAGTTCTACTCCTAGGGATGTTGTCAGCAGAAATGTGTGCATATTATGTCAGTCAAAGTTTAATCAAAGAAACAGAACCACTAGGAGATGTCTGAAGGGATTTATTGCAAGAATTTGATCTTACCCAGTTGTGGGAGCTGGCTAGACAGGCTGTGTGAAGCTGCTGTCTTTCCGCCTGATGATGGAGCTTGAACTCTACCGGGCGGGCAGTCATGGAAGAAGAGGGTATGGTTGGGAAGATGGAGAGAAGCTGACACCCATGAGGTTGTACAGGAACCCAGGTCAGTCTGCCTCCAGCTTTAATGATGTGGGTGTCCCGATGAAGCTGATGCCCTTCGTTATGGAACTAAACACACACCTGGCTTAGGAGTCAGAGAAGGTGAGAGAGGATCCAGGGGTGGGTCCAGCATTTACAGGCTTGGCTGCCACCTCACCGCCCGCCCCCAGTCGAGGTGGCCTGCAGATGAGCCACAGTGCACGTGAGGTGCCCGACGCTTCTGGACCAGCCGTCTGAGTGAATACGATATGCGTACCGCTTCCTTTCCGCATTGCCTGTCTCACCAGGAAACATACGAGGAAGGGAATTCTGAGCAGCATGGTTCAGCCCAGGCAGGCTGACGCGTTACAAAGCCACCACACGTGTGTTCACCAGATGACAAGCATAGGAATTTTTACAGCGGTCTGTTTGTAATAGCTTCAAATTGGAAATAAGCTAAATGTGCATCAGCAGTTAAATAGCCACTGTGTTCCATGCACAGGATGGAAGGAGTAAATGAACAGACTATTGCTTTTGTGTATCAACACGAATGAATCTTGCAAAAAAAGTATTGTGCAAAAGAAGACACAAAAGTACAAACTATGATTGTGTCCATATACATTTCAAAGCAGCCAAGCTAATTTACAGTGTTAGAGGTCAAGATAACAGTTCCCGTGGAGAGAGGCTTCTGATGTGCAGATGCTGTTCTGCTGCTTGATCTGGGTGCTTGGTTACACAGCTATGTGCCTGTTGGGAAAAGTCACTGAGCCGGGTAATTAAGACTTGTGTGCTCTTCTGTACTTAGCTTCCAGTAAAAAAGTTGAGGTCAGTTAAAGTTTTAACCAGTCATGGACCAGCCGGGTTGGAGGAAAGAGACGCAGTTAGCTCAGGGAGAGGAAGCAGGTTCTGTGAGGGAGGCAGACAGAGTCTACCTGAGGGGCATCACAGCTCTGTCCCAGGCTGTCTCTTCCTAGGCCAGCCATCTGCCATCGTGAGGGGTTAGGACCGTATACACAGAGGCTGAAGCAGGAGCTCACCAGCAGACTTGCCCACGTGGCACGAGGTAGGGACCATGATCCCGTATATCTGGGGTTGGCCCCGGTACCTTCTCAAGTTCCCTGGGGGTCCTGAGGCACTCCACAGGCAGAAAGCCACTGAACTCTGGAGACGGTGGGCCTGGATGGTAAGGGGAAAATATGGGACTACCTTTATCCCCAAGTTCACCCCTCTTTCAGAGTGCGCTGTGCTTTTTCTTGTCTTTAACCCAGACACACACAACATCCTTCTAGCCTGTATTATAAAATACTCATTTGCCTTTCCATGCATTTTGTTTTAGCTCACTATTAGTCAGATTCATGATTCCTCTCTTGAAAGTAAACTACTTGAAAGCTCTTAGGCTGTGAATATGGGATTGGGTAACCCTCTGTGCTGTCTGCCATGTTTGGAGACTGGATTCGCGACCTCGCTGATGTTCCAGGCAATGATCTGCAAGTGCTGTTGGCTGCATTCCTGATGGCATTTCTCATGTCTACGAAAGTTTGTTCTAAAAGAAAACCCCGCAATCCCTGCCACCCCATTACACTCACAGGGCCGCCGTCCACTCCTGGGCAGACCATCCCACGGCCTGCTGCTTCCGCTGCCCCCCGCATCCTCCAACTTTTCCCACCCTCCTCCGCCTTTGGAAGGGTCATTTCACGCATTTCTGTCCCACCTGGCCAAGGCCAGTCAGTGAGGAACGCCGAGACCTGTGCCAGGTGCTCAGAGCACGAGGGAAGCATGCAAGCCTCTGTCTTCAGGGAATTCGGATCCCTCTTGTACTGGATACTCAAGAATTTATTTTTAATTATGTTTTTCCCATCACTGGAGTTGGGAATTAAGTAGCTGGGAGCGATCTTACAGGTGAGTCAGCCTCCTCACTTCCTGAATTGCCCTCATGTTGCAATGAGGAAACCAAGACTCCCAAGAGGTTTTACCAAAGGTTGCACAGCTTGTAGCAAAACCAAGCCTTGAAGCCAAGTCTAACCCAGCCCAGGTGCGTGTCTAACTGCTACACCATCCACCGCCAGGTGACCGGTCTAGCCTCATGCAGGGAGTCCAGGCCAGGCCCCTCAGCTCCTGACAGCCCCTGCAGGGCACCCGCTCAGCTGGTTAGGGGTGACGAAGCAAGTTCCCTTACGGTCTCGTTGTTTCCTCATACGTAAAAATGGGAGAAAGTCGAAAATGTGATGATTACACAACTCTCCCTTGAATTGTTTGCTTTGAGTGAGTAAACTGTATGGTATGTGAATTGTATCTCAGTAAAGCTGTTAGGAAAAAAATAAAAGTGAAATCTCACACGTAGCTTAGTGTTTCTGCTTTGAAAATTTTTGAATATGTAAGAAAATAATAGTAGGAAATATTCCATGGTGTTCTGTCAAGTCTCTGGGTAACACTGTTAATTGCGCGTATCTCTGATTCCCTCAGTCTGATGGATGCCCATGCCTGCTTCGTTCTAAAATCCCACGTTCCCCTCTGTCACGGCATTTATCCCCTGGAAGTGTAATCATCTGGTCTCCTTGCTTATCCCTGGACTCTAATCTCTTTGAGGTCAGGGACTATGTCTCAGTTGACTTTGTAGCTCCAGCATCTAGCTCAGTAGAAACTCAGTAATTAGTGATGAGTGAATGAGCCCCAAGGTTCTGGAAGCAAAGAACCGACGGCTGAACCTAGGATGTGGGCCTCGCCTGGGGAGAGCGGAGAAAGAGTTGGGGAAGGAAACAACTACCTAGATCAGAGAAGTAGGAAAAGAACCAAAGTAGTAGCCTATCATTGGAGTCAAGGAGAACAAGGAAGGAATTTTTGAGGAATTCTCAAATGCCACAAAGAGGTCAATGAAAATGTGAATCAAAATACAGAGTTTGAGGTTTGTCAAAGTTAGTAGCTGTAGAAGGACAAGATGGAGCAAGATCTCAGGGCTGGGGTGGGGGGGGGGTGCGGGGGTTAAGGAAGGGAAATGGGGGGAGAGGGTAAAAACATGCCCTTGGAAGTGAGGCCGTGAAAGGAAGGAGGTTTGGAAGTAATTAAGCAGAATGACGTCACCAAAGACCATATCCTTGCTAGACGGGAGACTGTGCTCATCTCAAGGTGGAGATGGAAGGCTCCTTTAAGGCCGGTCTCCTGGCGCTTTGGAGTAACCGGGGAACTCAGCCAGCATGCAGGTGGTGGATGAGATGACCCACTTGAGCATCTTGGTGGCCGAGTCAGCAGCACGTGTATTGGGCAGCCATATGCCCTCAGCTCCTGCCCAAGGCCCTCTTCTTTGAATGACTTTGTTTCTTTTAACTTGTATCCTCCCTTCCCCCTGCAGGGAACATGGTGGAATGGTGCCTGCCTCAAGATATTGACCTCGAAGGTGTTGAGTTCAAGTCTATGGCCAGTGGGTCCCATAAAATTCAGTCGGACTTCATGTAAGTATTTCAGAATGTAAATTTTCTCTGTATCATTTCCTCTCCTCTCCTCTCATACTTTCCCTAGAGCATAAGGGCTCTCCTCAGGGAGGCTTCCAAAGGTGGGTGGAAATGCCCTGGAAATATACGTGTGGTTTTGTGTTTGCATCCGTTTTCTAGCAAGCAGGTCCCCAGCTTTCATTAGGTTCTCAATGGGTTTCATGACCCCTAAAAGTTAACTATCAGAGGTTCTCTCCCTTTTGGGAAAATACTGGACCTCGCTTGAGCTTTGGCTTTATTGCAAGAATGGACTTTCAGTTCAGTTTGGGTTGCCTTAAGACATGGTTGTGCCAAAACTTGAAATTCCAGCTTTAAGTCAGGCCGGTTTATAGTGCTGTGTAATTAAGATCCGTGTGAGGAAGACAGACAGCTAGAACATCAGGGTAGGGCCAAACGAGGTTGAATCTTCTCACTGGGCTGCCACCAGGACAAGTGTGAGAAAGGGGAAGGAATAAAGTGACAGCTCTGGTCCTCACCCTATTAAAAGTATCAGGGACTCAGGAAGTGAGGGAAAAAAACCAATGTGGTTCACGCTCATAAAACAGTACCATTCCAGACGGGTCTGAAGAGAAATCTTTGTTTTGGTTCCCTATCATGGGTTGTGTTGCAGGAGAGGAGAAGGGATATGTTCGTGGTCTGGGCGGCTGAGCAGCAGGCTTGCCAATGTCAAGTCCTGGCTCCCGTGGGCTGCCCCTCGGCGCATCCCATAATCTCCTTGCGCCTCGGTTGTCTCGTCTGTGGGGTTGAGTGGCCTGGACCAGTGTTCCCCTGTGGTTCTAAAAATCCATCTTCAGGCCCTGGACACCGTTACTTGTTTTCCTCCGGACTGCATCTCAAATTAAAAAAACAAAGCCAAACAAAATTTCTCTCTCTGATTGTGAGCCGCGCTACGCATTGGATCCGTTCTAGCTATTTCCGAAAGGGGCCGTTCTTTGGCCTGGCCTGCTTCGCCAACATGCCTGTGGAGAGTGAGCTGGAGCGCGGCGCCCGAATGAAGTCTGTGGGCATCCTGTCTCCGTCCTACACCCTGCTTTACCGGTACATGCACTTCCTGGAGAACCAGGTTCGGTACGTGGCTTGCATTCGTGTGCGGGGAGGCCACGGGGCTATGCCAATTCCGGGGGGGTGGTGAGGAGCTCTCTGAGATGAAGTCTGTGTGCTAGCGAGGCGGATGGTCTTCCACGAACCTCCATGGCCACATTTCACGCCTCAGGAGGTGGCCTTTCTGTCCTAAAGATTCTGCACACTGCAGGGAAAGCAGGGTGGGTTTGCCTTCGCTTGTGTTAACACTGTCGTCAGTTTTGTTTAATGATGTAATCTGTTGACAGTTACATGATCTTTGTTTACCCTAAGCCGCAGGAAATACCTCCTTGCCCCAGGTAGGCAAACAGACTGTAAACTCTTCTTAAGCCTAATCCTTTATTATTTGGGGTTTTTATTACTACTTGTGGTAATTGGAAAGGAATTTTTGACCGAAGCAGCAAAACTATTCATGACTGTATACACTTTTTTATTACTCTAATTTCATTTCAGATTTTGACAGAGAAATCTATCCCTAATCCCTGAAGCGTTATTAAAATTTTGGCACATTCTGCCTCTTTTCTGGTATACGTATGTGTATACTTTCAAAAAATATATATATATACTTGGCACCATACCCTTGCATACGTTTTTTATACCCTCTACTTTTAAAATTTATCATTTTAATTTTCTTATATAACAGTCTTTGCTTGGTCATCTTTGAAAGAACATGAAATTTGTTTATGGGTAAAAAGGTTAATTATTTAAAATGTATATAAAAGTATAAATGAGTTTTTTTTAAAAATCCTTCTAAATTTTAACACCAAGCTATCCATTGTGTGAATATTCAGTGAATGCCATTCTAAAACAGAAATAGTTTTACAAAAATAGGATTAATGCTTTATGAGGATTTAACTTTATCACATAGCAGGCTAGTTTGAAATACGTTGAATTTAATCTTCCTTATAGAGATCAGAGGAAAAGAACAATGAAACTGAAGGAATTGTCAAACTTCAAGTGAATTTTATTTTTTTACAATAAGGTACATTATTTCTTGAAATATTCCTTCAAAGTTAAGGAAAAAGATTATGAAAACCACAAAGATAGGATGTCATTCTTCTTTTTATTGAGAAATAACATATATTCTCAGCATAAGCATCACTGGTGGTTTTCAGTGTTTCAATTGTGGACACAGTCGGCCATCTTATCTACCACCTCTCAGCTCCTCTGCCCTGGGTCACATCTCAGTTCTTACATATGGTGAGACCTAGTCTGTATTTAGTTCTATAATCCTGCTTCCCACTGTTCTGTGGTCTCGGTTCCATGTGTACCACCGTGGCCACGGCTTGGCTGTGGCTTGCTGTGTTCCCCGGCTCCTGATTGCATTTGTTTCTTGGCTGGTTGGGTTTTGCCATCAAGCGCTTTATTCCATCCCCCATGAAAGGATCATGGGTGCTGCCTTCCCTGAGGCCTTGCGCCCTTAATCGTATGTGTCTGTCACCTTTCCTCTGGGCAGGTAGAAGGTTCTGCAATCTTTCCTTCTTTCGGGATGCTGTAAGTATTGCTTTGCTGTCTTCTGATACTGATGGTCTGGAGAAGTGTCTGATTTCTAGATCCCTGTAGATTCTTTACTCGTAAAGTGTCTGAACTTTCTTTCCAGGGATAGTTTGTCCCTCTTGATCTAGAGATATGTCTTTTATTTTTAATTTCAGGAACCTTTCCACCTGTAAGAAAATATTCAACTTTCCCGTTCCATTTGTTTCTTTTATGCACTGGTTATACATATGTTTTCTCTGCCTCGCCTGCCGCATTTATCATGTTGATGATTATTTTAATAACTCTGTAATGCTAGAGTTGTCCCATAAGTTTTCTTGATTGTTCCCTGTGGTTGAGCATTTAGGATGTTTCTATTTTTTTTTTTTTAATTGTTCCTCTGCACTCTGGAACTGCAGAGAACACTTTCATATAGATCTCTTTTTCTGTTTTTGAAATATTTCCTCAGCTTTGTGTCTCAGAAGTAAGCTTATGGAGTTAAAAAACATTTTTATTGGGATCCTGACACTTTTTAAAAAAATTATTCCTTTTGAAAAAACTAATTTTCCCAAGTAGACAATATTTTCTCATGGCCCAAATGTTAAAAATTAAAAGGTGGCATTATATTAGTTAGGGTCCTAGCTAAATGGCAGTCACAGAGGCCCCAAAATACAATGGTTCAAATAAGATAGAAGATTCTTTCTGATGTAATAGTCTGCTGGTGGGCAGGTGGTCAAGGTGGGAAGCCTGCTATTCCCTACAATTGTTTAGGGACTCACACTTTTTCGCTTGGATTGTTCTACCATATCCTAAGAGTGAAGTTTGTATTCTAAGATGTTCTCCGGTGTTCAAAGCTGCTCACCACTACTGTTTGCATCTAGCGCAGAGGGAAGAGGGAGAGCCCCTGAAGTTGTATCATCACTTCTCACATACCATTGTCAAGTTCTCCATCACAAAGACACACCTAACAGCAAAGGAGACTGGAAGAAGTAGTCTCTAGGTTGGTGATCCTGTGATCAGTTAAAAATTGGGTGGTTCTGTTGCAAACAGGAAAAAGGGACAGATGGATTTGGGGGCAAAATTAGCAGCCCCTGCTTCAGTTTGCCCCCTCTGACTATTCAGATACCCACGTGCACTTTTCTTCCCACATTAGAGAACATTCCTCCAATCCCCAGAGAGACCTCCTAGAGGCTCATCCATTTAATGCTTCTGGTCTAAAATCCAGGATTTCTGTGTGACAATACAGGTCCCTCAGAAACTAAATAGGCTTCTGGTCTGTTTGCTTCCAGTCAGTTCCAGATGAAAGTATCCACTGCCAAAGATTTCTTTTGAGTCTTAGTTTTTAAATTACTGGACTACGGACTAGTTACTGGTGTCTGTTCTTGGCCTATCCATCTTTTTCCTCATTTTAATGGCAACCACCCCGAGGCTGCACCCTAAATCTGATCTTTGCAAATGGGTGCGACTCCCATGACTCCACTTTTAACTGGAGACTTTCATAGAAGCTTTGAGAGAAATTCTTATCTCCTGCTTTTGGGGTACAAAAGCAGTTGGCTTTCCCAGTCCTATGGGACCCCCAAACAGTTGGAGTCTGAGTTTATGTTGCAGAACTCAGAACACACTGCCCTTCGGCTCCATTCCCTTCCATTTCGGCTTGCAAACCAGCCAGTTCTTGCCTGTTGGCATCTTCCTCTTGTAGTGGCTCCCTGGAGGTCAGGAGCAACCAACATGTTATTTCTGTTTCCCCTGAAGTTACAAGTTCAGGGGACACAGGGCCTGTCTTCCAAGTTACTGAAGTTCCAGCAAGTTTTGGCAACAGTGTAACAAGGGCTCCCAGCTTTCTGGGCTGCAACACCTCTTCTCACCCCCTTCCCTTGCCAGCTGCTGAGCCAAAGGCCACGATGCTTCTCTGATACGGGGTAACTCATTTCTAGGTAGCGTCTTCTGCTTTAGCCGCGACAACAAAGAGACCCAAGATACAGTGACTCAAAGGAGATAGACGTATGGCTTTTCTAGCACAACAGTCCTGGGGGGGGCGGGGGGGACAAACTGTCCGGGGGGGGGTAGATGTCTCTGTTCTGCTGGGTCGTCCTTGGGACTCAAGTCTTTCTGTCTTGAATGTTCCTGTCTCCTAGAGTATTGTCCTCGCCCCCATGGTAGAAGCCGACCCACCGTTACCAGGTCATGTACTTGCAGGCAAAGGAAAAACCGCAGGCAAAGGAAAAACACAGGCATGCCCCAAGTTAAACACATCCCTTCTCCTTACATCCGATTGGCCAGTTCTTCATTCCTAGCCACGCCTGGCAGCAAGAGGGCCTGGTATTTGTGGTCCTTAACGAGGTGACTGTGTGACGAGCTACAATCAGAAAGATCTATTACTCATGGAAGAAGAGAGTGGCAGACTCTACCACTGGCATAACATGCAAAGCCCAGGCACGCCTGGGTGGCTCAGTGGGTTAAGCGTCTGCCTTCAGCTCGGGTCATGTTCTCACAGTCCTGGGATGAAGCCTGGAGTCGGGCTCCCTGCTCAGCGGGAAGCCTACTTCGCCCTCTCTCCCTCTGCTCCAACCCCTGCTCGTGCTCTCTCTTTCAAATAAATAAAACCTTAAAAAAAAAAAAAAAGCCCGGTTCCCATATCCATCCAATAATCTCAGTAATTACTGTCAATTTCTCCTCTGTCTTTCCAAAATGTGTGTGTATATGCAAACACAAATGTATATTCTTTATCCTGCCCCTTTCATGGAAAGAGTATCAGGTTATTTTGCACCTTGCCGTTTTCAATGAACAATGTGTCTAGGAGATCATATTCTCCTATCAGTACAGAGAGTTTATCATTTCTTACAGCTGTGTATGTGCCCTATACAGAAGAACCACACTTTCTTTAGCAAGTCTTTTTTATTGATGGACGTTTGGTCATTTCCAGTCTTTTGCTGTTATAGATAATGCTGCACTGAATACCTGTGCGCAAGTATCATTTCATGTATGAACAGAGTATGTGTACATTAAATTTCTAGAAATGAAATTGGTGGTTCAAAAGGAAGAGGCATTTGTAATTGTAACAGCTATTGTCAAATTGTTGTCCATAAAGATTGTACCGTTTTGCATATCCAGCAGTAATGAAGGAGAATGCTATTTCCTCCCAACATTGCCAACACAAAATAAAACTTTGAGAGTTTGGGCATTCTGAAGGATAAAACACGATACATGAGTATAGGTTTAATTTGCATTTTTTCTAATGAGTGAGATTGAGCACCTTTATATTTGAGTCACTTGTTTTTCATCTTCTGTGAGCTGTTTCTAACCTTTGCTGCAGTTTTCTTTCTTTTTTTTTTTTCTTTCCTTTGGTTATTTTATTAATTTCTAGGAGTTCTTTGTGTAGTAGGGAGATTTGTTCTTTGTGGAATAAATTGAAAATATTTTTCCACTTTGTCATTCATTTTTTTTTTTTTTTAAGATTTATTTGAGAGAGAGAGAGAGAATCCCAAGCAGACTCAGCGCTGAGCATGGAGCCCGATGCGGGGCTCAGCCCCGCCGCCTGAGATCATGACCTGAGCTGAAGTCTACAGTCAGATGCTCAACTGACTGAGCCACCCAGGCGCCCCTGTCATTCATCTTTTCACATTACCTTTTGTCATGCAGATGTTTTTCTTCATTGAATTCATTAATTTTTTCATGGCTCCTAGATTTTGAGTCACAGCTAGGAAGGTTTTCCAGCCTTAGTGATTACAGAGGGCTTGAGGTGACATGGCAGGAGGGAGTTGCATGAGGCTCTGAGGGGGAGAGGCGCATGTGAGGTAAGCCCAGGCCAGGGCCGTATTTGACTGCAGCAGTGACTTGTGTCTAACTAGACTTGATTTCTGAAAACACTGTATCTGTGTTTTCTATTCATTCTTACTTCTCAGTATCCCAAACTTATTTACTAGATTTCCTCCACAACTCTTGGCTTCAATATCTAGTTAGTCCTTTCTGTGACTAGTTCTTATTAATCAGAAGACATTGGAGAACTACCTTATAATTTTAAAAAAAGTAGAAAAAGAAGGAGGGAGTGTTATGGAATAAAAGGGACTTAGAACACATTACGAGATCTCTGGACCGTGCTTAGATCGTGATTCAAACAGCCAACTGTAAAACATTTTGGGGAGATTTGGTATCATTCGAATGTGGGTTGGGTATTAATTTGTATTCGGGCTTCATTATTTTTTTTAAAGATTTTATTTATTTGACAGAGAGCACAAGTAGAGGGAGAAGCAGGCTCCCCACCAAGCAAGGAGCCCGATGTGGGGCTCGATCCCAGGACCCTGGGATCATGACCCGAGCCGAAGGCAGACACTTAACCGACTGAGCCACCCAGGCGCCCCTTCGGGCTTCATTATTAATTTTGTTAGGTGAGATAAGGGCATGGTGTTTATGCTCTTTTTTAAATAGACTTTATCCATTAGAGATGTATACCAAGGTGTTTATGGGTAAAATATTGTGATAAGGGATTTGCTTTAAAATATTCCAGGAAGGGGAGCCTCAGTCGTTAAGCATCTGCCTTCAGCTCGGGTCATGATCCCAGGATCCTTGGATTGAGCCCCGCATCGGGCTCCCTGCTCCGCGGGAAGCCCGCTTCTCCCTCTCCCACTCCGCCTGCTTGTGTTCCCTCTCTCGCTGTGTCTCTCTCTGTCAAATAAATAAATAAAATCTTTAAAAAATATATATATTCTAGGAAGAAGACTGTCAGTGGGGGAATAGGGTGTAGATGTAACCATATTGATAAAATATTGATCGTTGTTGAAGCTAATTGATGGGTAATGGGGCTTAAGATTCTTTTTTCTACTTTTTATATAAGTTTAAAATCTTCTGTAGTGAAAAGTTTAAAAGACTAAATATGAAATTATATAATTATTGTAGAAGACTTAAAAAAAAAGACAGAAGTTCAAGAAAGTAAAGAGAACATGATCCCACCAGCCAGACATATCCGCTATTAACATTTATATTTTTCCAGTCTTTTTCCCATGTATAAATATATACACACACAATTTTTTAAAAAGAATATCAAGGTCACTCAGCATCTAAAATGTCTGAGTTGGTATGTTAGTCTTTCCATGAATATCATGCATAATAGTTCTCAACATCATGGTGGTTCCAGAGCATTTCAGCGTATAGATGTATCATAATTTATTTAACTGTATCACTGCTATTGGGCTCTTAGGTTGTTTCTTTTTTTTTTCTTTTTTAAAGATTATTTGAGAGAGACAGACAGAAATAGCAATAGAGATAATGAGAGAGAACACAAGCGGAGAGGAGAGGGAGAAGCAGACTCCCCACTGAGCAGGGAGCCCGATGCGGGGCTCGATCCCAGGACCCTGGCTCGATCCCAGGACCCTGGGATCATGACCTGAACCAAAGGCAGATGCTTAATCGATTGAGTCACTCTTATATTTTGCCCTTGTAAACATGAGCATCACTGTAGGTAAATGATTGTTCATATCCAGATATAGTCGTTTGGGCCACACTCCTAGAATTGGGGTCACTGGGTCAGAAAGTACATGCGGTGTACAGTTTGATACAAATTGCAAGTACCCTCCAGAAAGGTGGTACCATTTTGTACCTCCACCAGCAGTAAAAGGGAATGCCTGTTTTTCTGTACTTGCAAAGTCAGAGGACAAACAGGTTCAGACCAGGAGCGAATACACGGAGTGGTGAAGGGTAACTGCCTTACAGAGGCATCTCTGACTCTGACGTTGGATACCTTATTGCTGGGGCATGTAGGGGAAGGCAGGGTTAGCCGCAGTGGGCATCTGTGTAGTCACATAAGCTTATGTTCTATCTGTGAAGGGGCTTGGGCTTAAGGAGAGCCCTAGTGTCTCTGGTCCTGCAGGGGAACCCTCGATCTGGCCCAGAAGCCTGCCTGAGGCTTCAGATCAGTAGTATATATTGTGCACGTCATTCTCTAGTTTTTACGATGTCATGTCTCTTAGACACTTTCCATAAAGGGCTTGGCCTGTGTTCAGTGTGGTACTTCCTTGTCTAGGCATCCTTCTAGACAAGATCGCCCAGAAGGTCCCCTTTTGCACGTCTTTGAAGCTCAACACACCTTCCAGCTCTCAACCTTGCTTCAGTACCTTTTGGGTTATTTTGGTATCACGGCATGCTCATCAGTGTTGTTTATTGCAAAATCTCCAGTGTGTTTACATTTTCAGGCTTTCACACAACAGTTGTTTAACACTGATCCGGAACTGCCAGTTTATATTTATGTATGTGCTTACATTCTGTCTTCCTTATTAGTGCCTTGTTCTGTGCCATCTGTCAGTGATATCTAAGACTGTCAGAGGACATAGCTTTTTGTCTAAGGTTCTCTGACTTAGTGAGCTTTTCTTTAGAAACTCGGTTCAAGGGGCGCCTGGGTGGCTCAGTCAGTTAAGCATCTGCCTTCAGCTCAGGTCATGATCTCAGGGCCCTGGGATCGAGCCCTGCTTCAGGCTCCCTGCTCAGCGGGAAGCCTGCTTCTCCCTTTCCTGCTCCCCCTGCTTCTCCCTTTCCTGCTCCCCCTGCTTGTGTTCTCTCTCTTTGTGTCAAATAAATAAAATCTTTAAAAAAGAGGAAACTCGGTTCAAGTATAGCTTTATAAGGGAGTCAAAAAGAAAAGACAACTGAGCATCCAATCAACAACCCAGAAAATGAAAGAGTTATCATGGAAATTACCCTTGATACAGCCCCTTTTAGTGCAGAAAAGAGAGTTTTGAAAATACAGTAAACTGATTCTCACTGTTCCTTTAGGGAAATTACATCCTAGTGAAAACACCTTTGAACTTAATCATCTTTGCATTATTTTGTATTAAACAAATTTTCATCAGTTAGACACACATCCTTGAAGAGTATCTGAAATCTGCCACTGTCTCAGAATTAAACACAGCTGGGCCACCATGGGTTTCCCGTGGAGCACACGAGTAAGAGTGAAAGAAAGGATTATAAGCCCCCACCTCTCATAGGCATTTATTAGTACATCACGTGACTGCCTTCTTGTGCAAAGCTTAAAATGGAATGTATAGGAGCCCCTGAATTAGAGAGCCTCCCCCCCGATCCCAGAGGAACTTACCTGAGTAATAAGTTTCTAAAATATACTTGAGGGTGCCTGGGTGGCTCATTTGGTTAAGCAACTGCCTTCGGCTCAGGTCATGATCCTGGAGTCCCGGGATCGAGTCCCACATCGGGCTCCCTGCTGAGCAGGGAGTCTGCTTCTCCCTCTGAGCCTCCCCCCTCTCATGTACTCTCTCTATCTCATTCTCTCTCTCAAATAAATAAATAAAATATTTTTTAATAAAATATACTTGATGTTGATTTCTTTTTTTCCCTTTTAAATGTGAATTTGCCCTAAGATCTCTTCCAGGGCCTTGGCCTGAATTTCCCCCTTTACCTTGTGTTTTGGGCCCTCACTGTGTGCCTGGCTAGACGCCGCAGGATTGCTGGGGAGGAAGGAGCCTCATGTTTGTGAGTGACCGAAATGGGGCACAAACTGTGTGAGCGTTCTTTCTACTCCATTTCATTTGCCCCTCAAAAGAATACTGCCGTGGTACTAGTATTCTCTCTTTGAAGGCAAGGTGGGGGAAAGGGCGGATTTTGTGTTTTTGTTTTGTTTTGTTTTAAAGATTTTTATTTATTTGAAAGAGAGAGAATGAGATAGAGAGCGCACATGAGAGGGGGCAGGGTCAGAGGGAGAAGCAGACTCCCTGCCGAGCAGGGAGCCCGATGCGGGACTCGATTCCGGGACTCCAGGATCATGACCTGAGCCGAAGGCAGTCGCTTAACCAACGAGCCACCCAGGCGCCCGAAAGGGCAGATTTTGAACAGTTCGGTAACTTGCCGGAGATGTCACCATGACATTGGGAGCTGGGAGTCGCTCTGGAGAAGAGACAGTGCGGAGGCAGCTGGCTCCCGGCTGGACCGTGAGAATCTTGACTCTGAGCGGTTTATGTCTGAGTTTGGGGTAGGCCAACGACGACGGATTGGGGCGCTTGCCTGTTGCGGTCATGGTCACTCCACGGTCAACCATGATTTGGACATGATTTGGATTCTTGATTGTTGCAATATGATGGAACTTGTAGGGCACCAAGAAAATAAGACTAAAAAGGTTCTGATGCCGTGTATTCCTCCCTGTATTTGTTTGCCAAGGCTGTCATAACAGAGTACCCCAAACGGGGGGATTTAAAGCGACAGAAATCCTGTCATCGTTCTGGGGGCGGGAAGTCTGACGTCAGGGCGTCGGGAGGTTGGTTCCTTCTGTGGCCATGAGGGAGAATCTGCTCCTTGCCTCTCTCCTGGCTTCTGGTGGTTTGCTGGCGACCTTTGGTTTTCCTTGGCTCGTAGATGCATCACTCTCAACCTCTGCCTTTATCTTCACGTGGCATTCTCCTTGTGTGTATCTCAGTGTGTCCAGATTTCCCCCTTTTGATAAGGTCATCGGTCCTATTGGATTAGGATCCACCCCAGTGACTTCACTTTAACTTGATTATCTCTGTAAAGACTCTGTGTCCAGAGAGGGTCACATTCTTAGGTACTGAGAGTTAGGAGTCCAGCAGATCTTTTTTCTGGAGAGGAGTGGAGGGGGACAGTTCACCCCGTAGCACCTGCATTCAGCATGGCGCCACAAAGTACCCACAACACTCCTGTGCTTGACTTGAAGGCAGGATTCTCCATTGTCCAAATGGTCCAGGGATTCAGTGTGGCTTTCTTGGTTTGGGGGACAGTTGACAGGGCTCCCCACAGCCCAGTCTCTGCAGGCCCAATAAGAAAAATAAGAGATTCTGAATTTTTTATTACTTTATTACTTGATGCAGAAAGTATAAGGCCTGGTTGACATCCAGTAATAATTGTTTTCCCTTGAGACACTGAGGAGTAAACTTCCTCTGAGTCTCCTTTAACAAAGCAAACAAGCATGGTTTCTCAACAGTGAGCAGCTTTAAGCAGGGGATTTGGGGTCTTGCAAGCTGTCCCTGTCCCGACATTCTCTGCGAAGAGGCACACATTCTTGGGCACACCTTACTCTAGAACGATAGACGTTAGAGGGTGTTCCTTCTGTGAGTTTCCCACAAGGAGGAGAATGTGTTCGACAGTGTCAGGGAGAATCAGACCCCACATTTGAGCTTTCCGTGAGGATCTTCTGGGACACCAAAGTAGGCATCCTTGGCAACCTCAAAATGGGGGTCTCTTTATTGTATCACTTGGTTCCTAAGCGTTCTAGGCCTTGAGGTGAGGGGAGTGAGAGGCAGAGCTGGGCTGGAGCTGTTCTCACTGTGCGTGTGCGTGTTTGCAGACACCAGCTGGAGACGCCGGGACATTACTCCCATCTGGCTGCATTCTACGAGGACAAGAAAGGGGTGCTCCATGCCAGTCCGGGGAGAGGCAGCAGCCTGCCCCCCGTCTACTGGCTGCCTTCTATCCACCGATACATGTATCCCGAGATGAAGGTAGGGCTAGCCATGTGCTCACATGGCCCTGGGCTGCGTCTGCTACAGTGGTGGTGGTTTATTTATTTTTTTAATTAATTAGGACTTTATGTCTTGGGCTTATGCACAAAGTCTGGTTTGGATAGGTTTCTGACCTAAGCATTTGGATTCTTTTAAAACACAAGGCAACAATATGGTTTTTAGGCGCTGCCGTAAGCATGGTGCAAAGCCATGTGGGATGAGAGGCCAGTCATGGTGGATTCCTAGCAGGGAGAAGGTGGATTTGATTTGGTTACTGGCTTAGATATTTTAAAACCAGACCCTTGAACTGAAAAGATGAAAGATGAAGAATGTAATGAATAGATGTAATATTTCATAGTTTCCATATTCCTAATACTACTTTATTACATATTTGTTCTGAAGTCCTTTGCCTGTGTGCTAGAATGTGTTCGTTTACAGTTGACAAGCGTGAGGTGTTGGGGGGGTACAGAGATGAGTATGAGCATGAAATAATAAATATATTTATTGAAATTATTTATTGAAATAATGAAAAAAATTTTAAAGATTTATTTATTTTAGAGAGCATGAGTGGGAGGGGTCGAGGGAGAAGGAATCTCAAGCAGACTCTGCGCTGAGTGTGAAGCCTGACCTGGGGCTTGATCTCACGACCCTGAGATCATGACCCAAGCTGAAGCCAAGAGTCGGGCGCTTAACTGACTGCGCCACCCAGGTGCCCCAATAATAATGAAAATTATGAAATATTGTAAGAATTACTAAAATGTGACACAGAGATGTGATGTGAGCAACTGTTGTTGGGAAAATGGCACCAATAGACTTGCTTGATGCAAGGTTGCCACAGACTTTCAATTTATAAGAAATGCAGTATCTGCGAAGCCCCATAAAGTGAAGTGCAGTAAAATGAGGTCTGCCTGTAGTTTGACTGGGATTGAATTTCTATGTCAACTGACCAGGAGAGAAACGATTGGAAAAATAGGTTGGAATCACATTCTAGAGAACCTTAAATACTTGACCATGGAATTTGAACCCAGTAAGTACCAGTTAGGGTCTTGCCAGGAAAACACAAACTATGTTAGATATTCCAAGATACTTTAATTTACAGGGAATCCATAATCTAGGCATTAGAAGACTGAAGGAGCCAAAAGGAACAAGGGAATCTAGATATTTGTAATTATAGACAGCTCCCACCTTCTATTAGTTATCTACTGCCGCATTACAAAGTACCCCGAAATTAATGGTTTAAAATACTACATATTTATTATCTCACAGTTTCTGTGAGCCAGGAATTTAGGCATGTTTTGGCTGGGTCCTCTGCTTCATGGGTCTCCCATGAGACCATAGTCGAGGTATCAGCCAGGTCTGGGGTCTCGTCTGAAGGCCCGATTGGGGAAGTATCCACTTCCGAGCTCATGCCGTTGTCGGAGGATTGGTTTCCTTGAGGGCTAGTGGACTAAGGCCTTCAGTACCACTGCCTCTTTGTTGTCCTCAGTCCTTAGCCAGATGGGTCTCTCCAACATGGTGGCTTGCTTCATCAAAGTCAACAAGTGAAAAAGTCTCCTAGCAAGATGGAAATCAAAATCCTTTGTAACCTAACTGGCCATGACAGCCCTGCAATGTTGCCATCTTCTGTTGGTTAAAGCAAGTTACTCGGGAGAGGGGATTACATAAAGCTGTAAATACCAAGAGGTGGGGATCATTGAGGGCCTTCTTAGAGGCTGCCTACTGAATGCACCCTCCCAGGGCTGGGATAACAGAGGGAGGGATGACATTATCAAAACTACAGGGGCTTGAGGAGGTTGCCCTACACAGCCTGTGCTCAGGTCTCTTAGGCACTGTGCACCTGCTGATGCTGGACCCGCTGGGGGGTGTGGCTCAGCTGGAGCCGCTGGGAGAAGCTGGAGGCTAGAATCAGAGATGTCCTCTGCTGCTGGCGAAATACCAGCAAGAGTGAGAAACTGAAGAGCGCTCCTTCTCCTTTCCTTCTGCCTTCTAGTCGCCAGTCATTGCATCCCAGGGGAGGAATATAACAGAAAGCCAGCTGCCGTGGGAGTCCAGGGAATGTCCCTTAAAGATTTCCCCGCACCATGGCATGCCCTGAGAGGCACTAATTAAGAAATGGTCAGAGGGTCATTAAGGCGATTCTGGGTCAGTATCGACTGAACCCTGGATCTTTTCCTTGCCACTCCTAACTCTGACCTGTTTTTTCCTTCTCAAATTGCTGCTGGGCTATCTCAGACCCACAGGGAGATGACCAGCATCTGACGTGGGTGTCCCCGGATTCCACTCCCCAACAGGCCATGAAGGAGGGACACAGGGGAGAGAAAGTAAAATTGCCTTCTGCTTTTGCTCCATTGAGGGCAGCTCATTAACATACACGTCAAACTCTAGGTGATGCAGGGGAAAGGGTACTTTGTGATAGGTTACAGATGGAAATGTGAATGACCTTTTTACAAAACAATTTGTTAGTACTTATTAAAACTGCATGTGCCCTTTGCTTCAGCAGTCCCACTCCTTAGGCTCAGCCCTCTATTTATAAACCACCAGAATATAACGAGGTCAATATAAGAATGTTTAAGTCAGCATTGTATAGAGTGGTAGAAAATGAGAATGCCCCATATATTGTATAGCCAGTATAAATAATGAATTAGAACATACGTCACTGACGTGGAAGGTCTACCAGGAAGTGTTTTTGTGTGAGAATAGCAAAGTGCAGAAAACTATATGTGATACGATCATGTACTTTTGTAAAATAATCACAGCCTCAGGTGTAGGTATAGATAAACACACGCATACATCAGCACGGGACAACGCTTGGGTATATACGAGGTTACTAATACGTATGTTACCTGGGGATGAGGTCAGATATGGAGGAATGATGCATATGTATATAAAAAAGGAAAGAACCAGGAGGAAAATGACAGCCCTTGAAACAACGGCATATATGTATATATATATATGACTCCACTGGTCGTATATGGAATATATCACATATATGTACATAAAAAGAAATGTCTATAGAAGCTCTCTCTTGAAACAATATTTTGTAGCCACAAGCTTAAAAAAATCCATATATATAGTTCAGTGAATTTTTACAGAGCGAACACACACATGAAGAAAAGTTTAAGTTTTTAAATTCGGGGTCAGATCTGAGATGGTTGCAGAGACAAAAATCACGGGCAAGGGAGGAAGGAAGGCTTGAGGCCTCTCTGAGGGGTCCGGCAGTGCCTGGTAGATGCCCCGCTTTGGGAAACGGGGAAGTGGGAGAGAGAATAAGGGACTGAGCCCCAGGGAGCGGATGGAGTCCCTGGGCAGGGATTCGGGATGGAGGGGAGGCGAGGGATGGAGAGAGAGCCCGAGGGTTGCTGGCCACGGTTAGGGAGTGAAGAGAGCCTGGAGTATGTCCCCTGGAAGGTCGGAGGGGAAAACGTGAAGGTGGCAGCTGCGTAAGTCAGGAAAAGAGTTTCCTATAAAAGCTACAGCAGAACAGAGGCCCAGACCCGGGAAATAGATTTAGGTGAAGGCAGGAGAAACGTCCCTCAATGTAACCCCTTCCCGAGTTGCCCTGGCACAACCCCAGCCCGGCACCTCAGCTACTGGCAGTTCTCAGGAAGTGGTGTGTTGTCGCTTGTCTCCGGGCCTTTGCACACGCTGGTCCCGCTACCAAGAACGCCGTCGGTCCAGTGCCTCCTTCATGTTCAAGCTGAGACACGCTGCCTCCAGGAAGTCTTCCGGGTCTCCCCAAGAACTGGGTCGGGCACCTCCTATGCGCTCCTGCAGCCCCTGCCCCCTCGCATCAGCTCTCAGGCTGGGATTTGATCGCTTGTGCACCTGCTTCTCCCAGTAGTCTCTACACTGTATGAGGGGCAAGGGCTGGGCCTTTCCAAAGTTCATTGTTGGACCGAGCCTACTTAGCACAGTGTTTGGTGCAAAGTTAGCACGTGAGAAATCTTTCTTGTCCGAGTGTATCCGTGCATCCTTGCATGGATGAATAAATAAGACCAGAATTAAGGGTTGATCGTTTATTCTGGAATTCTAGGCCCCAGGACACGTTTGGGCAAAACACTGGCAGGCCTTCATGCCGTAGAAGAATGTCCTCGGGGCTTGAGGACCACCAGAGGGGAGGCTGGGAGGGGCCCCCAGGGCCTGGGCTCCCGTGGCTGTCTCGTTGCCTTAGTACTTTTGTCAAAGATTGGGGTTGGAGGAATCTGACCAGACGTGGTGGTTCAGTGCCTCTCCTCCGGGAGATCTGGGAGAGGAGTAGACACAGGGGTGGGACTCGGACCCTCAGCGGAGGGCAGCCTCTCTGCCGTTGGGCGGGTGGGGGGTGGGCAAGTGAAAGGAGCAGGTGCGGGGGACATCGCCCACCCTGGAAAGGGAAGCTCATGCTGCCGGTCGCCAGGGCTCCCAGCCGCAAGCCCAGCACCGGCGTCCCTGTGGGTGCAGCTCCTCGGAAGTGTTCTCACCAGCGCCCCCAGTGGGTGGCGAGTGCTATTGCTTCGGACGCTTGAGCTCGGAAGTGACCTTCCAAAGCACTCCTGAGGAGCAGAGCTTGAAGACTTCCCGTTTCATCAGCACCTGCGCGCTGAGCGCTTCATGTGTTTTTCCTCAGGTGGTCCTGAGAGCCATGTGAGGGGCAGGGTGGTCTCCCCATTTCACAGATCAGGAGAGTGAACAGGGAGCGTTGGCTAGCTTCCCCAAGGCCGCCCACTAGTAAATGGCAGAGCTGGGATTGGAATTCAGCTTTTCCGGGGTCAGAGCTCCTGGGGGGGCGACAGGCTCCTTGCACTTGGCAGGAAGGAAGAGGCTGGACCCCACGTGCAGCGGTTATTGGGCAAGGGGGCCCATGAGGTCCTCCTGCCCGTAACCTGCGCAGATACTCACTTGACACGGTAGCGGTCCCTGTACACTTGGGGAGCTCATCACTGCACCCCTTCCAGGGCCCAGTAACGGTTTTGAGTTGAATGTTCTCATTGAGGGCGTACTGTTATTTCAGAAAGTTTTCTTTCTGACTTTTCAGAAGCACGTTCAGCTTTGTTTCTTGTGCGCCCCTCTCTACTGAGCAAAGTACTTAACGATCCCGAAGTCCGACTTCATTTATTGTATCAGGGGAGATTTTGGAGTATCGAAAGCTCATTCAAAAGTGAGACTTTAAAGTGAACAATACCGTTTTGTGTAGAAGTAGCCATCTGCTGGTGCCTCTGTTGGTGGTTGTCTGTGGGCTGGGGGCAGGGGGCAGGGCTTGTGTAGCACACAGCTGTACTGAATCGTTTCTCACGTTTTGAGCAGGCTCGTCTCTTCCTCCTTTATTTCTTCCAGATCACACACCCAGCTGGCTGCATGTCTCAGTTTATCAAGTTCTTTGGAGAACAGATCCTCATCCTTTGGAAATTTGCCTTACTTCGAAAGCGCATTTTGATATTTTCTCCCCCTCCCGTGGGCGTCGTATGCTATAGAGGTAACTAGAAGCCAGAGTTGGGTTTTCTTTCCTAGGTGTCCTGGAGCAGCAACTGCTTGAGTCTTCGCATTGTTGACCAAGTTCAGAAGAGTTTGGGCTGTCCCAAGAGGGGTCCCAGGTTTTCGGCCCGGGAATGCCGGGGTTGGGCTTGTGTTCTGGACCGTGGGCTGTGGCGGCAGAGCAGAAGGCGGGTTGGGGGACACATCCGTAGTCCGGTGAGAGAGAACAGATGTGAGAGAAGATGGATTCTGATACACTGCGGAGGGAAACCTGGCAAACGTCGGTGTGTGATTTGGGTTGTACGATTCTGATGTGTGTGACGGAATGGAGGAAGGGTCTAGGATGACCGGGATGGTGGGGCCACCAGCTGGGGGGCCAGGAGGAGTAGAAGGGGTGGAGTGATAGCACTGCCTTCGTATGCGAGGTGGACACCAGGCACCGGTGCGGCTGGGTCAGGACCTTGGGGGAAAGGCAGGCTGGAGATGAAGATTTGAGAGTGGCATACAGAGTGCCGGTGACCACGGGGTGGATGGCGTCCCTCGGGGAGAGCGCGAGTGAGGGGAGGTGACGCAGGCACTGGAGGTGAAGTCACACAGCGGGACGGCAGAGGTGACAGCGGGGGCGGTCGGAAGAAGGGAGGGAGCCGGGAGATGCGGGGGTTACCGCAGGCAGGAGCCGTGAGAAGGGGGAAGGTCGCCAGCGCCAGATCCGAAGCAAGATCTCGTGAGGTGAAGACTGGAGACCGTCTGCTGGCTGTGGTAAAGCGTCGTCGGTGTCCCTCGAGATCGGCTTCTGCTGTGGGACCCGGAAGCCTCGTGGCCCTGCCCCATCCCCTCAGAAGGCCGGAGCCCCGTGGTGACTCAGGTTCTAGGACGGCACGGGGCAAAGCCTCCCCAGCGTCCTTGGAGGCTGACTGCTTGGAGGCGCGGCCGGCCGGCTGCCAGGGAGGAGGGGCACACTCCTCTTCCGCCATCCCGTGCCCTGTCCCACAGTGTACTGCTGCTGCTGTCTGGCCAACGTCTCCCTGCCGGGCATCGGGGGCACCGTTCCTGAGTCCAAGCCCTTCTTCTATGTGAACGTGGCTGACATCGAGAGCCTGGAGGTAGAGGTGTCCTATGTGGCCTGTGAGTACGGGGCCCTCCCCGCGTCCTGCCCACACGTCCTTGCCCCGAATCCCCACAACAGCTCCGCTGGAAGCCGGGCTCTGGCCTTCCGGCTCCCCGGGGGCCCTCCTCCTCGCAGACGCAGGGCTCCCAGGCCCCTCGTTTCCTTGGTGGGGTCGGGCGGGTGCCTTTCAGTGACGGCCTCCAGCTGCCCAGCCCCTGAACCTGGATGTCCCAGGCACCACAGAGAAGATTTTCGAGGAGAAGCGGGAACTGTATGATGTCTATGTGGATAACCAGAACGTGAAGACACACCACGACCACCTGCAGCCCTTGCTGAAGATCAACAGTGCTGACCGCGAGAAGTACCAGCGGCTCAACGAGCAGAGGTGGGGGCGCAGCTGAGGCCGGCACGCACCCCGACGGGGGGGGGGGCCCCGGGGCGCTGCCCCTTTCAGGACGGTTGGGGTCTGTCCGTGAAGCCCGTCCTGTCCGCCCCTGCCCCGTGGCGCGTAGGGGTGGCACGTATGCGTGCGGTGACTTCTTTCTCGTGGGCTCTGGAACCTGGGCGGCCCAAGGGAGAGCACCAGCCTTTAATGAGCACCCAGTGAGCACAGTATTGCCAACGTGCTTATGCCTTATCTCACGTAATTCTCAGTAATTCGTGACACGAGTGGTCTCATGTGGTATCAGTGGCGAAATAAATAATAGCATCACCATCATCCCTGTTCGATGGGCATTTAAGAAAGATCACCACTTGTCTGAGACCACAAGTGGCCGGCACTGGCCCTGGACCCCAGGGGTTGGACTCCAAGCCCCGTTTATTCCTTTCCCGTCATCTGTCTCTCCAGGCTTTCGGGCCGGGGGTTGGGGCTGCTCTTCCGGGGGGGCCGGGGGGGGGTAGCCCATGCAGGGGCCTGACCGATGACCTGGCCGATGTCGGGGGTCCTGTAGCGGCAGCAGAGCGTGAAGGTGGCCTCCTTCCCCACAGGCAGATGCTGCTATACTCCCAGGAGGTGGAAGAAGAGTACAACCCCTGTGAGGAGGACCTCTTCGTGCTGTAAGTCAGCCCGGGCGGCGCTTGCGGGGTTTCCCTGAGGATCCCGCGGCGCCAACCGCTTTGGGCCTCGACCCCTCCCCTGTCACCCTCGGCAGCCCGGGGATGTCCTTTATTGCTGCCAGGTCCACTGGGAGCTGGGCTCCGTATGGAGTCCACCGTGAGCCCTGAGGTGCCATCGGGGGACCCCCCCCCCCAGAGGAGTTAAGGAGAGAAGCAGGGAAATTCAGAGAAAACAGGAGTCCTCATGTGTCTTTCCATTGAGCGTTCCCTGCAGATGTCCACTGCATAGAAGCCTCTGTCCTTCAGGCTCAGGGGCTTCTCCTCCATCGCCTCGTTCGAATAAAGCCATTCCTCGCATTCAGTATTACAGGATAATCAGAAATTTTAACTTGTTGAACCCAGTGAAAGCTCTTTCCCCCAGATGTGTTGGTGGTCAGGGCAGGAGCCGTGGGCTGTATACCTCACGGCATTTGTCTCATTACTGAGCGGCTGTGTGAACCAGCCCTCCGCGAGGAGGACAGAACCGTGCTTGAAACTGACCGTCCTCCCAGCTCCCTGTTCGGTCTTCCTTCCCCGGGTCCTGGCGCGGGGGCGAGGAAGGGCCCTCGCAGCTAGAACTGTGCCTGCCTCGGAGGTCGAGAACGTCACATTGACATTTCCATGAAAGTGCGGTGCTTTGGTTCTGATGGAGTGTACTTTCCAGTCCTTCCGTGGTGTTGACGTGTAACAGTGTTTGGAATTGAGCAAAGAGCCCGCAGTGTCGTCAGGGTCTGAGACATTCCACGGCATCTGAAATTTCTGAGCACTGAGAGCTTCTTTGGGCCCGAGGTGCTTTTGCCGAACCCGAGAGCCCTGCGGGTACAGCTAAAAACTCCGGACAGTGAACACCTTTTCTGAATATGGCTCGTATGTTTACGTGGTACCACAGACCCGTGACATTCGAATCATGCTCTGTGTATAATCCCACCCCCCCAACCAAAGAGAAACGAACCCAAGGATGATGGGGAGCTATGGCGATATGGGTGTCTACAGCTAGGCTTCCATGTCCCCGTCACCCCTCTCTCCCAGCCTTGTTGGCCGTGGAACCTCCCCAGGCCTGCCCCAGCTCCTGAGCCCCGCCTCTGCTGTGTGCACAGCCGGCGGCAGCCCGCCATGCCCTGCGCTGGCTCAGGCTGGGGGACCCCTGGTGGCTCAGGCTCGGGGCCGGTTCAGGGCCCTGCTGTCCCCGCTAAGGCTCGCCCCTGCTGCTGGCTCCAGTGGCCTGTCCCCGGGCTTTGAAGGTGAATTTTAGTTCCTCCCGTTCAGTCTTGACCTCAGAACCGCATCATCCGGGGGCTTTGGGGAGCTTCGTTTTTCCTTTCTCTTCCCCGAACGACTGGGAAGCAGAGGAACAACGGTATCTGTAGTAACGTTCCACGGGCAAGTTGGGTCTTGGCAGTCAGGCCATCACTGGTTCAAAGACTTGGCCAATCATACGGTGATTAACGCCCATGGTTTCTTTGCTAAACTTGGTGTCCCTTTAATAACCCTGGAACTTTGATCGGGTATTTCTGAGTTGGAAACCATTTAAAAGCATCTTACAGCAATGTAGTTTCGGTTCCTCGTGTGTGGATTATTGGGTGACTTGTTTGTTTTGGCTTTTCTGCCCTCCCTTCCCTGTGTCTTACCTGGGGAACGCAGGTTTTTCCTAGAGCAAAACAACCGGATATTTCAGACTTTGCTGGAGGTGTCCGCCAGTCAAGATAAAACCCTGACCGCTGAGCATGCCCGCGGCATGGGTCTAGACCCGCAAGGGGACCGGAGCTTTCTGATGGACCTGCTGGAGGCCTACGGTATCGACGTCATGTTGGTCATCGACAACCCCTGTTGCCCCTAGGAAGAGTGAGCCAAGGCTGGTGAGCCTCTCTTGCCTGGGGATCTCACGCTGGGCCCCAGAAGACCTCATTTTTTTATTAAGCTGACGCACAGGATTATGGTTTCTACTTTCCAACAAATGTGATTTTTGCAGTCTCCTTTCTTCCCCTCCTCCCTCGTGGTAAGACGAGACCACCTTGGTTTTATGTCCTGCTCTGGTACGATGTTGGAATCCACCGCTTTCTCGCAGAACTGCTGCCTGGTTTGGTGATCAGAGCAGATTCTCTCATCGCCTTGTTGAGTGACTTGAGGGGATGTGGTGAAGGCCATCTATCACTAGGAGCAGGCCAAGCGCTGCAAACACTGGGGCAGACTCCTCAGAGAGTGCCTTGAGGTCCTCGAGAATGAGAGAACTGCCCCGGGTGGCCGTGGATGTGCATCTCCTGGAGATGGAAGCTAGCTAGACCTTATGACCCTTCAAGGTTCTTCTCGGTTCCGGGAGTCCAGTGTTGGGATCAAATCCCTTTTCCTGTTCACTAGGGCAAACCTGCATCTTCTCTGTTCATGTGAGTAGAGACCTCGAAGAGGAACAAAAGGATGTTTCTGTCGCTAAGGCTGAGCTGCTCTGAGGACAGAATGACAGGAAGAGGTTTCTTACCAGCCATGTGGGAATTCAAATTGTAGAATGAAGCTTTGAAACTTGCCTCAGAGTAAATTAGTGGCGGCCCGTCCATGTGATACTCCCTTCCTCCCCGAGTCCCTCTCCTCTAGGGATGGCCCTGGAGCTTGCAAGCAAACTCATTTTACAGTGTAGTTTCCTTGAAGGGCTAACTATCCTTGTGGAGTAATTTTGGTATTTTTAAAGAGTAATGTTTGTTGCCGCCAAAGGCAGAGCAGTTGGGATTCAAATAGGAGAGAGAAGATGTTTCTCCATCTGAGAGTTCTCTGGACACATCACTAGCAGAGCCTCTGGATCAAAACAGAGACTGACCGGATTCTGTAATCAAGCAAGGATCTGAGCTGGTCACTCCGAGTCTGGAGCAAGAGTGCGTACCAGCTTGGAGCCCTCACCAGTTTCTCTTTCGCAGAGATGACATTCCTTGAGCTAAGTAGTTGGGGCCAGACACTAACATGTGTGTCGAGAGAGTGAATTTGACAGTGCCTTCACCTGGGGAAGTGGTTGGAACCCCTGAGTGTCCGTGGTGAGTTCCCCTGCATTCCCCTGACATGTTTTGGTCTGAAATGACTCCTGTCGGTCCCTGCCTCTTCTCTTCGGCTGGGCCATTCCAGGGACGCCAACTTCGATGAGACAATAGGAGTTTGAAGCCAGCTCTCGTGAATAGATTTGAGGTCTTTTTGGCCATAGTCTAGGATTTGGACTTGGGCTCCTGGGTTGTTGGTGACAGTTTCTTCCCTTTGGACCTTCTGCCTGGCTGTGTCATTGGCCTAGCCATCCATGTATCCATGTCTGTGACGGGCTTCCAGCCAGGCTAATACAGCAGAGAAATAACCTTCGAATGGTTGGATCACACATCTGATCTCAAGACTAGCTTTTTAGGGCTCATTGCTTTATTCAGAAATATTTTCACTATAGCTCCTTGATACAGGATTCAAGACTAAAGAAATTCACATGGACAGATGCAAATACATCCTAGTTAATCAGAGTAGCATCTTTGATGTAAATATGTAAGTTTGGGCATTGAAATGTAAACTGTACAACTAATACTCTTTCCTCTTCCGTGTGGGTTGAGCCATCATTTCAGTCAGATGTATTTTCACAAAAGAAGTTTCACCACCTCTTTCCTTGAAGAGCAGCCTTCTCTGGTCTCTGGGGAAAGAGCGGCCTTTCTGGCCTGGGTCGAGTAATGGTGACTTTCCGTGGTGTCTGAAGGCTCAAGGTTTTCGAAGTTGGGGGGGGTTGTGTCTGAAGCAGGGGTAGGGGTGACAGAAAAGGTCGGATTCTCTCGGCGGACGTAGGCCCCCTTCCTCGGGACGCGTGGGGGTCTGTTGGAAGATGATTGTCTTTAAGCACTTCTGCACGCAATCACTTGTGTTTCTGTGGAATTGTAACTCCAGGCTCACAAGTACTCGTGTAAAGGTCATAAGGTGGAAATGACGTTCCGGTATTTTCCTTTGAATGGTGGGTAGGACTCCAGGCTCCTTGCAGCTCCACACTCTTCCAGGTGGCCGTGTGGCCTCTCTGTGCGGTCCCCTCACACTCATGCAGGGGGCAGGGGGATGGGCGCCGGGGGGAGTATACAAGCGAGCCTGGGCTCAGCTGACCCCAAAACGAACTTCTTCCCCACCCACCCCGTATCCCTTTTAAGAGAGAACCCAAGGACTTGGTCCTTCCCTTGCAACTTCCTTCTGGGCCAGAAGTCCGGCGCCGCACGCCCTCTGGCCGGCTGAGTAGCATGCCTGTTGGCTTTGTACTCCCCTTGGTCACTGTTCACCATCCCCCGAGTGTTCTCTTGCCTGGATTGTGATACGGAGCCTCTTGTTTCTGAGGTCACCTTTTGAAGACTTGCTCTGTACCTGACTCTGCGCCCATCCCCCTGCCTTCCCCCCAGTGTGTCCGGTTAGCAGCCCACCCAGCATCATTTGCTGCCCCTCTGCTAAAAGGGGCACGGGGGTGTGGGTTTGTTCCTGGCCAGGACTCCCCGCAGTGACAGCTGAAGCGAGAAGCCGCACGGACCTGCTTTTCTGCCGTTGTTGAACGATTTCCTTAAAAGCCTTCTGCTTTTGTTCAGAAGACATGGTCGGCAGCCTTCTTTTCTGCCTCATAGGTCCATAAGTTCTGGAGGGGCAGGGACTCTTAACCACAGACTCCTGAAGCAGGGCTGGAAGCCGAGGATGGAGGCGCTTGACCGATGATTGCCTTCTACCCCCTCGACTGTTGAACCTCCCATTCCCGCCCCCCACCCCACCCCAGCTGGCTTGGTCCTCCCGAGACCTTGAAGCCTGGTCTAATGCCATGCTGTGAGCCATGAGCTCACCTGGAAACACTGCTGACCCAAGACATCTAGGCTGCTGTCGTTCCTGAATTGTGTCTGACAAAAGCCGGGTAGCAAGGTGCCTTATGGGGCCAGGAATCCAGGCTTAGTGTTTATTGATGTCCAGCAAAATGTGACAGAGGCCTATTAAAGTGGGGTTTGTTTTTTTTTTTTTTTTTTTTCCAATTCTGCAGGCGTGGCAGATGGTAATATTCAGCCTTGGAGAAAATGTCCAGTTGTGCTTTGGCGTAGGATTCTCTCTCCAGAAGGAGTCAGAAACGGTAGGATTTATCTCCTACGAGAAGCAAAAGTGTGGGCCGGACGATTGGTTTAGCATTAACGATGGCTTTCATCAGGCACGAAGCTCTCCTTGGGCCTGGTGTAGATCTGTCCCCGGCGCCACTTGGGGCCTTGTCTGGTCCTCAGTCAGGACAGGCATGAACCAGAAGACACGTGCCCCCCCAACAACTGCCACCCAGCATGGCAGCTCTTCTTCCGTTTGGCCAGGGAACGGGTGCTGGATTCATTGATCATGCTAGGAATCATTGAGCCCAGAATCTGCATCTAGAACTTACCTTGTGTCGTTCCCCATGAACATCAGGATGGGAATTTTCAGGGTAGCACAGACCATTCTAAATACCACCTATGCCGACTCATTTGTCAGCGTAACTACCTGGTATTTTTGCCAGAAGATAAAGGTAAAGATAAATCATAGCTGAGTTGCTCTTTTTCATTCCGGTGGTTATGAGGATGAACTTGCTATTTGTCTTGATACGCTGAAAGCCCTTCCAACACAATAAAAAGATGAGATTATTCACCTTGAAGCTGAGGCCTGCAGGGAGCCTTCAGTAAAGAGCAGTCGTGAATTAAACTTTGGCGGGGCAGCAGCCCTCTGGGAAGAGCCAGGGACCTCAGGGACCTTTTGTTTTCCTTTTTTTCTGAAACCGTATAGCCCAGGGAATGGGTTGAGACACTTGCTCCAAGTCCCTGGACAGATCAGACTTGCAGAGGTAAGGGGGCAGGAGGGTGCTGAATAAATTATAAGGCGATGGTCAGCTTGACCGTGAACTTTGCTTCGTTAGGCTGTCAGTTCTGAAATAGGCAAGAAAGAACATGGGGACCAACGTGTCATGCAAGGGCTTTCACCTCCCCGTCCGGTTCCTCGCTAGCAGGCTCGGAATCTGTGAGGTCCAGCCCGAGGATCTTTCTAGCGCCCCTCTCAGCGAGGCTCCTGCAGAGCCAGACGCTGCCCTCCGCTGGCCCGACCTGTCCCTTCTCATTTCAGGGAAACCCTTTTCTGATTCAGGTAGGGGAAGAGCAGGAGTCAAGGGGCTTCTCTTACTCCTGAGTTGTGGATTTTTGGTATTCCATTCTAGGACTCATATACCTCTGTTCCCAGGAGCTGCTAGAGCACCGAGTGTTGGGAGAGAAAGGCTGTGAATTAAGTTAATATTTTTCTTATAAGAAATGGGAGTCTATTTTTCTATCAATATTATTACTATGTGATGAATGGAGTGTGCAGATGTTGAAATGGAAGGAGACTTCAAAACGATAAGCCTCGAAATGCGAAGTTTTGTCATTTGGAAGCAACTGAGACCCCATAAAAGTTTTATTACTTGTTTTCGAGCGTGAACAAGGAGACGGTGCTGTGAAGTATTAACCACACTCTCTAGGAGATGAATGTGATGGTCCTGGGGAGGCTAACGCAGTCCCCGACCTTATGGAAAATTCTTTTACAAAGCGTGTAAACGTGATAATGCTGATTAGTGAGCCTCTTACTGGAGCGGTATGGTTTTATAACCTGGCACTTTAATTCTTTTCTGGAGCCGGAATACAGGGGCAGTTGGATGAAACTGCACATTTAGAAACTAAGTGAGAATTTTCTCGTGCTTATAAATGATGATGGGGAAATAAAGCCCTTTAGAGTTATCCTAGAAGCTCAGCATAACATGGGCTATTAGCGGTAACATAACCTAAATTCAGAAAATTTACTTACTTACCACGGGTAGAAGGATAGGTGTGAATTACTTACGCTGGTTGTAGAATGCAGGTTTAGACTAACAATACATTTACTGTGCTTTTTTGAGGACAGGTGGGGAACACAGGGGTGGGTAGGTTAGGGCCTTAGAAATTAGCCAGGGATGATTCACAAAATGAAAAATCCACACAGTGGTCACTGAGTTAGCTGGTTGCAAATATATCTCATTGATGTTGGAGTGAAAACTTCCTTAGGCCAAATCAAGCGAAGATAAAAGCGGACAAAAATTTTGAAGGCGGCATCAGGGATAGTTTATATAGGGCGCCCACAAAGACCATCATTAGGAAGCGTGTAGATTCTGTGCTTTTGAACAGACTGGGTAGGAGACTCTAGGGGTGTAGAGGAAAGCAAAATTATCCCCCTATTTACCCAAGCTTGTTGGCTAAATTTTTTGTTACAGGTCTGGGACACAAACCTTTTCTGAAAAAGGAATAGTTGTAGCCTTGGAAAAATGGTTTTTCTATTTTTCCCCCGTTAGGATCAGCATAGCCTCCCTTTCGCCTTAAGTGTCAGACCCCTATTTTGATTGATTAATACCCCAGCATAAGAGTTAGAGCAATAAGAGACACAATCTATTTTTGTTTAAATTCTGTACCTCATAGTATGAAATTAGTAAGACAGTTGATGATTTTACCCTGAATACTGGTGCAGAGAGGTATGTTGTTCTGTTTTGAATGGGAAGAATTTTAATGGCCTAAAGAAAGCTGGGGTTAATCCTGAAGCTAGGAGTAAATGTTTACCTGATTTTGTTCTGTGGTACCAATAACATCTGTGTATATCTTCTCTGTATATATCTGAGCCAAGTTGTGGGCAGAGAGGTTGCTAGAACTCTATTTACAGAATACAGTTTTTACAATTAAAATTCACATTTTAACATGAGCATGTGTGCTGCTGTCCTTCCCTGGCCCGAGAGATGGGGTCTGTGTGGGAAGGAGGGGCGGCCCGGGGTAGGAGCAGGACCGGAAGGCGGACCTCACAGTGACGCCGGAGCCCCCCACCCGGCGCGTCTGGTGCCTGTTCTCCGTAAACCACCTCCAGGTCCCGGGGAGCAGAGCCGGGCCTGACCGCGCCGTCCGGGAGAGCCAGCGCCACACGCACGCGGCCACACGCCCAAGTTTTGAGGCGGTACAGGGTGGATTGCTCACATCGCTGGCTCTTGTGTTCAAAGCCGGGTTCCTCCTTTCCAAGGTCCGTGACCAAGGTGTCTGACGTCCCCTACTTCCTCGGGCTCAGGCAGAACGGAGGGAAGCCCTTGCGTGCGTAAAGAAAGTGCTAGCACGTCGTACCTACAGCTGTGTGCGTGGACCAGCCACGGCGCTCAGCACAGGGCTTGTATAGAAAACATCTGCTGGGCTTTCATTAGAAGTCATCCTAGCTTTTGAGTAAAGCCTTGCAAAAGGTTTGTGCATACAGGAGGTGGGGGGCCCGGGCTCTCCGCATCTCCGCATTCGGGGCCGGGCTGACAAGGCGCTGAGCTGCACTGTGGCTGTGTCCTTCCCGTGGCTGCTGTGCGCCAGGTCCGTGGCAAAAACAAGGCCGTGACCGATAAGGAAACCGTTGTTCTCACAGGAGCTAGCCTGAATCAAGAAAGCGAAATCCCCAGCAGGGATCACAGATTTCAAAAGGGATAAAAATACTGATCTCTTAAATACCCTTCCCCGATCCTACATCCCGTTATTTCACTGGGCGGATCAGAATCGCTAAATAAACAGACGCGCCGGTCGCCAGCCGATCAAGGACGAAGCCAGCCAGCTTCTGTGCTGGTCCTTTACAACCTATCAGAAATCTAAGATGGTTCAGGACTCCCCTGGCTCCTGGAGGGACATTCCCTGCTCCCCTCTGTGGGCACCAGGGAGCGGGCGCTCCTTCTGCAGGTTTGCACCCACCTGTTTTTGGGCGGCAAAGCACAGCTTGTAACACCTCTGAATACAGAACTGAACAGGTAAGCCTGGTTGTGATCTTTCTTCATACGCCTTATAATCCTTTTAAGCACTGGTCTTCACTCTCCAAGGGATTGATGGGCGCGGGTATACGTACAGTCCGAAAACTGATCGGCCTGGGGCCAAGGCCTATGAGTTCTGCTTCCCGTTTCCCCCCTTCACCCCCATCCTCCCTCCTCATCCATTCTGGGCATTGCCCTCTGGAGTATGGAAACCTTGGGGGCAACCAAACACAGGAAAATCCTGATGGTACTATTAAAAAATCAATGATTTAAGCCTGGCTTACAGATGCTTAGCAAATCAGGTACTTTCTAGTTCTCTGCTTTCAACAAACTAAAGGAAGAGCTAATCAAGCTACTAAGTTCAAAGAACTGGATGACGTTAGAATTCTTTGTCTCGTCTAATTTGGGTGCTTAGATCTATAAAAAAACGAAACAAGGACTATAAATGGTGTTGAGTCCTGTTTTAATCTTAGCTGTAAATAACGTTCTTGAACTCAAAGGGTTAGTTTTTAATTATCAAAAATTCTCAGTATTTTCATCAGTTGTATTCCAGTAATTGTAACAGTTAATCCTGTACTCAGTTAACACTAAAAAATTTCCATTTATATTTTTTGTTGGCAAGAAAATAGGGCAAGTGATAAAATTTCAGGCCCGAAAATAGGTTACATTACGATAGCATTCTTTGCCGAAAGCAGAATGGAAATACCAAAGAACCTATTGGTTTATGTTTGTAAATGGAGAATAAGTATCAAATTGCTGTACATTTAAATTGCACCAAATGTGTTTAAAAGAGTGATATAACAGTTTTATTTTAAAATAATATTTACATGACACCAGGAAACACATACTTTGGCAACTCAAGTTGATATCTAGAAAGTGAGGGGATACATGATCTTTCAAAATACTTTTAGGGGGTGCATGAGCATAATAGTGGGGGGTGTGCTTTACAAGGCTGAACAGGTGAGGTTGGGGGACCTCGGAATAGAAGCACCTGGGGGAGGGTGCCTGCTTTTTTAAAAAATGCAGATTCCTGGGCCCCAGCCTGAGTGACGAGGAAAGGGGTGGGCCCCAAGCCCGTCAGTTTTCAACATGCACCCCAGGTGGTTCTCATGCAAACCCATAGTTAAGCACTACTTTAAAAAAATAATACAAACTAGCCAGTTACAGTTTTTCAGCCGTGGCTGAAGAGGGAAACACCTGCCCTGTTTTCGGATTGAGGGAAGAACTTTAGCAAGCTTAATTCGAATCTGAGCTCGGAAAGTAGCAGCACCCATGGAGAAGCCGAGAAAAAGGAGAGGAGCGGGGCAGGCAGGCACCGGCACCCGTCAAGTCCCAGGAGCAAGGCGGGGAAGGCCCCGACGGTGGCTGCGCGTGTTGGGGGACGACCGAGGTCGGGCCCTTTCCCAGCGGGGGGGGGGAGGGTTCTCTCGTGGGGGCGGGGGCGGTGCCGCGCCACCGCGGAGGAGGGAGCAAGGCGCACAGCCAAGGCTGAGCATGCGCTAGCGGGAGTCTCGGAGGGCGGGGGAGGGGGGGAAGCGCTGCGAGGGCAGGGTACTTGCCATGGAGGTGCCCTGGGGTCCTGTGACAACACTGCGGGGACAGGGGAGGCTTCGGTTCCCTCGTGGTCCCATCTGAGGCCTAAAGTGCAGCGTGGGGGTGGCCGGCTCCCCCGACGGCTCACGGGGCCGTGCTGGGCAGCAGTTGTCCCCTCTTCCTGGGATCGCAGAAGAACTGCAGCTTCCTAGGGAGCAGCTTCACCTCCACGGGCATGGCCTCGTACTCCTCACTGTCGATGCTGAAGGAGCCCCCCGTTCCCTGTGGAGAAGGGGAGAGGTGGGTCTGGCACCTCTGCAGCAGGAGCCGCTCACCACGGAGCGCAGCATCCTCTCCGAGGACGTATCCGGAGACGGGCACGGGGCTGCTGCTGGAAATCTCCCAATTCTGCCATCCGCTTCTTGGCGCGGGGGGGGCGGGCTTCTGTCACCTCCCAGAGTATTTTGGGATTTGAGAAACAAGGCCGGAATTTAAAAATATTTTACTAGGATACAGGGGTCCTGCCGCACCTTCCAGGAATTAATTAACATACAATGTTATAGGACCTTGTCGGCCCTCATCTTAGGAAAGCTGTGATGTCCACTGGATTATTTTCATGGTTCTTCTTTAGGACATAATTAGCTTTATCCCTCAAGTACAGCAGCATTAATGTTACAGATTCTATAAAACCTTCCATAATTCATGCATTTAGTTCAACATTTGCTATGCTGAAACTACAGGGCCACCCACTCTGGGGGATAGCGTCTGTTTTACCTACAGTCCTTTCTGAATACCGTAGGGTAACGGTCCCGAGTCCGCAGAGGCCATCTGTGGTAACTCTCCTGAGGCATAACTCCTAGAATAACTATAGAATTTAGATTATATTCCTAACGTTTTCCCCTCTTATATAGGTTATTCTAAGCTTGGCATTTTATAATACAGGAAACCTCAGTGCCATCCCAAAAACGGTTTCCAGATCCTGTATTTAAAAAAAAAAAAAAAAAGGATCCACGATGAGTATCTGCCAACTAGAGAATTCTCTGTGTCTTACAACATGGTAACCTCTGCATAATGTACATTCAGAAAAATAAAGGCTCAGGAGATGTAAAGATCACGTTACAGAACCGTGGCTTACGAATGCTGGAGGTCTTCAGGAGTCCCCCGCTCAGCCCTGGACTCAGAAGGGGATCCTCTCATCTCTTCAAGTATCCCTGAACATCACCCAGAGCCTGGCCAAGTGTTCAGCCCATACCAGGCGCCTAGACATGAGGGTCTGTTCACAGAAAGGAAGACCGACCAAGAACGAACCCGAAGCTGTGGGATGGGAGCCTCACTTACCTCGGGAAGCAGCAGAGTGCACTGGCTGGCCTGGAGACACTCGGTGCCGGCCACACGCAGCTCGGGGTCCCTCACCTTTTTGCTTCTGTCGGTACAGGAAAAAGCACATTTGGACACCAGGGCGGGCAACTGCATTCCAATCACGAGAGCACAGCTGGTTCTTTTGTTGAGCTTAAACAGATGGACTCATGCTATGCTGAACCTTGGGTTTTGTGAATAACTTTCCCACAATGATTCTTGCTCAGCAGTGTGATATATTCTAGATTGAGGAGGTTAACTTGCTGTAGAGAACTGTGTGTGAAGTTAAGACCGAGTGATTTTGTACCTAATTCTTGGGCTATTAAAAATCCTACTTTTAAAAATTAGAATGAACATTTTTTTAGAGAAAGTACTAAACTTGTGTTATTTGGTACTTGTGAGCCTATCGTTACTTGAAGGAGAAAACATTTTTTATTCTAAAGCAGACATTTCTTTTACATATTACATATGAACAACCAGTTCTTGCTGATTTTCTATATTCATATTAACAGTCCACTTAGCATACTACTGTCTTTACCTTGGAGTAAAACTATCAGTCTACACACACACACACACACACACACACACTCTCTCTCTCTCTCTCTCTCTCTCTCTCTCTCTCTCATGCACATATATCCTTGGGAGCCAGTCGTGGTCAGTGGAAAGAGTAAAAGCTAATCCAAGTAAATTAGTCCATTCTTTAGCATTAAATGATAACGTTAATTCTTTAGCATATGAAGCTTCAGAGTTTTCTAGAGCAACCTCACAATGTTCTATTCCAGTACCCAGAGGAAACAGACATTACTCAATCTCACTTCCTGTAGAGACCAAAGGAAACCAAGTTTCTGCTGCTGAAGATGATAGCAGTGATGCAGAACATGACGACTCACCTACATTAAGCAACATAATCGGTCTTTCTTTCTATTTTTGGATGACAGTATTATGAAGGAAATTTGAGTACAGCTGGCCCTGTGGGCCAGACTGTCAATTAAGACAGTGTGAGACTTCGGGACACTCTGGAGGAGAAGGGAAAGGCTTTCCCTTTCTTCCTTCTGCTACAGATACAGCAAGGAAATCAAAGGCTGCAGAATCAGCTATTCAGCAACTGAAGAATTTGTACCAAAGGCAAGAACAACGCAAACCAGTGAAAGACAGTCTGCTGCCCGTGCTGGTGCAGATAATTGGAGTAGCCATGGAGACCGCGCGGCCACACCAGAAATGTCTGCTCCTTCCGTGGGCACAAGAGGGAGCTCTGAGACAAAGCACCAAACAACCTTGGCTGAGCAGATTACCAGTTGGCATGGCAACACGTGGGCTCCTAGGATGTGCTGAAGCCGGGTTGGGGGGGGGGGTGGTTAGAGCATTCTTAACCAATAAAACACCGGCAGAGGTCGGGCTTAATAAATCAGACAGGACCAGAGGATATTTTCTAGTGGAAAAGGGAAAAGCCTGGAGATTGTGCAAAGTACTCCATACCTTTTCAGGTTTTCCATTACTGCCCTGCAGGTGGGGCAAGGTGGCCTGACCTGAACAGTAAACGATAGAAGTGCTTCACCGCGAAAAACACTTTGCCATACATCCTCTCATTTGAGACTCAAAAACAACCCTGAGGTAGTTAGGTGTGATTACAGTATTCCATTTCATACACAGAGAAGTTAAAGGATCTGTCCAAGTCATGAGGCCAGGATGTGGCAGAACGGAGATCTGTAGCCAGAGTTCTGGACGCTGGGCCAGGCGCCCATGAATCCTTATTCTCACTGGAAAGGCAGCTTGCCCCCACACTCGGGTTTTCCCCAAACGAACAAGAAAAGCCAAAGAAGGAGAAGAGGGGCATTCTACCTGTCAACCCAAACACTTGAAAGAAAGAAAGGCTACATAGTCCCCAAACCACCCAAGTCCTCCGTTGCTCTCTTAGACTTCATGGGGATCCGGAATAGTACGTGCTAGAATACGAACCACTTAACTCGCATTTCCTACAAACCCCAGCCCACTTACCCTATAGTTATGAAGTCTCCTTTGCTGACAGTGTCGGGTTCAATGCAGATGTTCATAAAGTCTTCTTTGCTCTGCAAGGTCAAAAAGACTAACTAACATTAATACTCTACATTTTGGCTAATGCAGCCTGTTGTCCTCCTTTAGCCTCAGAGGTTCATATTTTAAAGCTGTTTGTTATACAGAGACCTTTACTTTTAGTAACTTAATCTTGAGTATATTTCTTTCTTTTTTACATTAAGACCCTACTGAAGTATAATTTACATACCATAAAACTCATCACCTCATCACTGCTTGCTTGCTTGGTTGGTTTTTACTACCCAGATAAACTAAACAAAAACTCAGGTTTGTCGGAACTCGGAGTGGAAGGTTTGCGAAGCCCCGACACTACTCGTCACAGCTGTGTGGTCTCCGGGGTTCCCTCCCCGAGGGGTCAAGTTCCAGCCCGTCTACCCCGGCCGGCCTCCATCCTCACAGTGCATCAGCATCACACCACACCTGCTCCGTCAGCTTCTTGGTCTGCAGAGCCCAAGTATGTGCGGGTTTGTTGGTTTGTTTGGTTAAAGGTTTATTTACTTGAGAGAGAGAGCGCACAAGTGAGGGGAGGGGCAGGGGAAGAGAATCTTCAAGCAGAGCCCCTGCTGAGCACAGAGCCTGACTGGGGGGGGGGGGGGGGCGCTCAGTCTCACAACCCACGAGATCAAGACCTGAGCTGAAACCAAGAGTCAGACGCTTAACAGACTGAGTCACCCAGCTGCCCCCCAAGTATGTGTTTTCAAATGTTCTACATGCAGTTTTGATATGCAACCAGAGTTGAAGAGCAGCAATCCATTTCTGCCATAGTAATATTTTAAAAACTTCTCGTTACCGTCCACCAAAAGCTCTAGAAGAACTGAGCTAGAAGGAAGTGGCCATAAAACCAGACCGGGTTCTTAGAGCACTCCCCCCAGTTTACTACCACTTAGTGGCTAGCAAGACAAACCTGGCTCTCTATAAATCAGAACCAATACTTCTGTGACTGCTTCAAATACAGGTACTGTTTCTTTTTGGACAGGTTCAAAAATCTGTAGCCCCAGGAAAATCCATGAGCTGCTGAGAGCGGACAGCCTTTGCCGAAGAGTAAAGAGCACTACCAAAACACAGCTTTCTCTCTCAGCCCGGAATTACAGAACATACAGGGGATGACTTGGCTCTAAGTTCACCTTTTATGCAACAACTTACTGAGTGTCAACTACCATAAACTCTTCCAGGTGCTTGGGTTACATCAATGAAATAAAAAAACCAAGTATTTCTGCTTACAAAGAATTTATCTTCTACTGGGAAAAGTGGAGGGAATAAACAAAAAAAATAATAAATACATAAATAAAATCTAATAATAATGAGTTATAGAATATATTCGAAGCATGTTAGAATGTATCAGTACAAAAACAGTAAATTATATATAGAGAGAAACAAACGGTAAATTACGAAGTATATTAGAAAATAAGTATATTAGAAGTATATGAGAGTTTTGGGGCGCCTGGGTGGCTCAGTCGTTAAGCGTCTGCCTTCAGCTCATGATCCCAGGGTCCTGGGATCGAGGCCCGCATATCGGCCTCCCTGCTCAGCGGGAAGCCCGCTTCTCCCTCTCCCACTCCCCCTGCTTGTGTTCCCTTTCTTGCTATCTCTGTCAAATAAAATCTTAAAAAAAAAAAAAAAAAGCATATGAGAGTTTATTAGAAAAATGAGAGAAAAGAATACAGAAACACCAGATGGTGTGGGTGGTAGGGGTGACATTTTAATTTTTTTTAAAGACTTTATTTGTCAGAGAGAGAGAGCACAAGCAGGGGGAGTGGCGGGTTCCCACTGAGCAAGGAGCCCGATGTGGGACTTGATTCCAGGACTCTGCTTAACCGACTGAGCCACCCAGGCGTCCCACAATGAAACCTCTCTGTCTACATCAGAAGTCTGACATCGACGCCTGCTGTCACTACATCTACTGAACACTCTAGTGAGGTCCTGGCCAAGGTAGTAAGGTGAGAGAAAAGATTAGAAGGCTAAGTGTTTGAAAGGAAAAACAAAACTTGCACTATTTACAGCTGATATGATTGAATCTATACAAAATCCAAAGGAATCCATAAAATAAACTTAGTAAGAATTTCGTTGTAAGGTTGCTGATTCAGTATAAAAAAAGTCAATTACATGTCCATCTAAATCAAATATTTAAAAATGAAATTTTAAGGGATACTATCTACAATAGCATCAAAAATTAAGATAACCAGGAATATATCCAGCAAAAGGCAAAATGTTAGAACTATAAAACCTCACTGAAAGGCATTACCAGCCTAATGAAGAGCCATGCCACGTTCATGTAACAGAAGAGTCAATATTAGAGAAGTGTCATTTTTCCTCAAATTGATCTACAAGTTCAGTGTAATCCTGTGATCAATATAACAGATTTTTATGTGGAACTTAATAAAAGAAATCTGTTAAGGGATTTATAGAGGCCAAAGAGCCAAGAATAGTCAAGAAACTCTTTAAGAAGAAAAACAAAGAGGGACTTATTATAAAACAACGATAATCAAAAGCGTAGTACTAACAGGTTTAGACAAACAGAGCAACTGAAGAGAGAACCTACAAACACGCCCCTGTACACCTGCTCTCACAGCATAAGACTGCAGGGGAGCACCGTTCAGTAAACGGTGCTTGGACAACTGGCTTTCTGTGGGCAAAGATTATAAAATTGGAGCCTTACCTCCATCATTCACAAAACTCAATTATAGTTGAAAGTGTTTCTCTTTAAAGTAAAAATAGAATCATGTGATATATATCACACCAGCCTGGTTTTTCATTTAACAATATATGATGAATATCTTTCCGTGTCAGTAAACAGAGAACATCTTAAATAAATGTACCAGAATGGATTTAATCAGTCCCCTGGTTCATTTGTTTCACATATTTTGCTATTATAAATACAGGGAACAGAGCTGTACAAGAGATCCTAATTTCCACACATTCCACACCCGTTAAAGCCTCTTTTGACTCTGAATGTACTTTTTTAAATGATAAATGAGTTTGGAGCTATCACATGGCAGCTTCATTGTCTTTAAATATTTTCTTGCATTTGCTTTTATTTTTACGAAGAGGTGTGGAAACAGAAAATGAATGTACTGCTCCTCGTGATAAGCGGCACAGAATCTTACACTCTCATAATTGGCCCTGAGATCAAAAGCCCTCGGCACTCTGCATGTGGCTAATCTGGGGCCACAATCACACCCTCGACCGAACTCCATCCATTCGCTGGTATTCCGTCATCAGAGAAAAGAACAATGTTAAAAGAACAAGAACAAAACACTAGAAATACCTATTATCAGAGATGGGTTATAAAAGCAATGTATAATTAGAAAATTTATCTTTCTTTTTGAAATTCCTCTGGAATAGAATCTATTTTTTTCAACCTTAATACATTTTCACCAGTGTTTGCAGAATTCCATTATGTAAGAAATAAGGGAGTGGCTACACTATGTATGTGTATGCATCTGATTATTCCTGTAGGAGAAATTCCTAGAAATAGAAGCACACCCTGGGCCCTAGTAAGTCTGTTTTAGATGCTTCGGAGAGACCAGCAAGACACCGTCAAGAAAGCGTGTTCTGATTTACAGTTCCAGCAGAAATGCATTAGCACCCATTTCCCACCCACACCAACACGGCACACCCTAGAATGCTTAATTTAGGACATTTCGTTGTTATTTTTATTTGTATTTCTTTGATGTGAGCACTTTTTCTGTTTCCTGACCTATTGCATGCATATAAAAGTATGTAAAATTCTCAGGGCAGTGCCTGGCAGATAGTACATATTCAGCAAATAGAAGCTATTTTTCCATGTTTATATCCTTTGTGAATTTCTATTCTTGTCCCCGTGCCTGTTACTTATAGGAGTCCTTTGCCTATTTCTTAAGAGTCTGTTGTAAGGAAAGCTATTAACTCCTGCTGTATCACATTCTTTTTCCCAATCTGTCCTTAAAAATTTTGTTTATAGTTTCTTTAATCATAAGTAGACAAATGCATCAATATGATTTTTGCCTTAGACACCATGCTTAGAAAGGCTCGGTCCTCCCCTGAGTTTATACTGATAATCACCTCGATTTCACTCTAGTGCTTCATGATTTTCCTAATTTAACTCTTCATTCCAACTGGAACTTAGAAGGCGAAGGAAGCTGTGTTACCTACATGTTATACAATGGACATATGTTACTTTCCTAATTAGAAAACAACTCACTACTCTACTAACGTCAGAGTCGAACTCCAGGCTGCATGCGTACGTTCATCGCCACGTTCAAGTCTACATGCAGTTTCCAGACGGACCAGGTCAACTGTGCACGGACGACCTGGATCTTCATAAAACCTGATCATAGTAATGGGTCCACGGGACAGGGTAACTTTTCTATTCACATTCTTGCTCATACAAACTACTCAGGCTTTTTCTACAGCAGGGATCAGAAAACTCTAGATGGCCAGGGAATCGGTATTTGGGGCTTTTGAGCCAGAGAGCCTGTGGCAATGACTCGACTCTGCCATCAGCACATGAAAGCAGCCACAGACAGCACAGATATGGATGAATGTGGCTGTTCCAAATAAAACTTCTATTATGGATATTGAAACCTGGATTTCGTATTCTTTCTGTGTATCACAAAAAATTCTTTTGATCTTCTCAGAACCGTTTGAACATGTAACATCAATTCTTAGTTTGTGTGCCACCTGAACAAAAATAGGTGGCAGACCAGTTTGTCAATCTCTGCCTTTATTTCAACATTTTTTTTGGTGTCTTGTCAATAGGAGCACCATCCAGAACTTTCCGCGCTGACGGAAAGGTTTTGTATCTGCGCTTTCCAGTACGGCAGCTACTCACCACATACGGCCTGTGGGCACTTGAAATGAATGCTAAATTTTATTTAATTCAAACAGCCACGGTTCTAGCAGCCCCCACACACTGGACCGTGCCTGTCAGCAGAGTGGGCCCTATGTATATGTGTATATATATATATTTTTTTCTCCTGGGGACCTCAATCCACATACTTAATATAGTCACAAAAATAATGGGTATTCACTCAAGTAAAAGTTCTACAGTTTTTTATTCCTGAGACAAAAGGGAGCAGGTTGACTTTTCATTTCTAAAGGCCTTCTGCCCTCAGTTCTCAGAAAGCGGGGTGGCTACGGCACAGCGCCCAGAGTACTGGCTCGAGCCCGCCAAGCCTGAAGCTACTACCTCACTCTGCTCTTTCTGCCCGTTGCTACTCTTCCTTAAACACCACACCACACCCTCTTTTCCCTGATCCTTTCCTCTCTCCCCCAAAAGGGTAAAAAGAAAAATACCCAATTAGTGGAAGAGCATGTAGTCGCACAGCAAAGGCTTTGCAGGTAAAAAGGCATGCTCACCGTCAGGTCAAGCCGACTGTTCCGCGTTGTGATGGACAGTTCGATGGTGGACAGCTGCACTTCTTTCCAGACCTCAGGGCTCACCTCTTGGGAAAGGGCTGTGTGGGGGATTAGATTCAGGTCAGTTTCTCCTGCTAACATTTCATCACTCCCGCACCAACGGCAAGCTGCTGGTGCTCAGCTTGGCCTGAACCCAGGCCTGCCCGGGGACTCTCCACCTAAGTTTTATTTATTTCACAGTTTCTTACACACAGGATGAAGAGCCAGGCTCAAAATGCAGTCTCTATACCCGAAACATCCCTACCAGAGCAGCCACAGTAACATAAAAGTCAGTCATGGTCTGTCACCAGTGATGCATGCACGGGACAGCGCTGGTTTGGGTCTTGCACTGTGGCGCAGGGTCTTTGAAAGGCTTCTCCTGCACCAGGCAAGCAGCCCACACTGATGTGGGGGCTGCTTTAGGCAGCCCGGAACCAGCCAGGGCTCTGCAACCAGCATGCGGCTCACCGTCCTGCGGCTGTGCCCAGTATGACGCGAGCCTGCGTAATATTCTCCTGTACAAAGAGGGCCGCGGAGGGGTCTCGTCTGCTGCCGTGGGAGGTCTCTCCGTAGGTCCCGTGTACGAGATAGACGCTTGATGTATCTGAGGCCACTCCTTTCAATGTGAAGAGAGAAAACTTGTCAGGCACACCCAAGTCCAAACTCTGGGAGGAGCTCTGCAGAGGTTAGTGACCGACCTATGCCTGCCTGAAAGCGAGTTAATAATCTCACTGAATGGCATGAGCTCTACTCTGGAGCATGGAATCCTCAAGCTTTCTTTTCCTACTGAAGGCCGATCTTGAAAACCATGAACTCAGACTCTAGACTGTTTGTCTTTTACTTCCTGACACCCCAATCCAGTCTCATCAGTGTGCACAGGAATAATTAAAACTCCCCCCTTGTCACTCAGCCCCTGATGTCCTCTCTAAACCCCCAGCCACCCATTTCCATGGCCACATCCTGGCCCTTCCTGTTACCCAGAACTATTCCATCCTAGAAATCTAAAACCTTGATATCCTACTCTCTAACCATGTCCCATATTCTTTTTTTTTTTTTTTTTGACTGATTCTTTTGTGCCCAGTATGTCTCTCAGGGTGACCCACTCCCCTGTTCTCAGGTTTCCATGTGGTAAATTACAAAGGAGTAACAATTCTGGCTCTTCTCTCTCTCTCTCTCCCCCTGAAAGTGGCTGTCCTGGGGACTCACTGCTTCCTCATGCAGTCGGCTTCCTATGGCAGTGTCTGCCCCGAAGGAGACATTTTAAGGGGATGAATTCAATTTGGAATATTTGGAAAACTGATTGTGACTGCATTACCTAAGCTGTGTCCTTTACTCCTGCTGACATTTATAAAGCTGGTATTTTGATCTCCATCTGCCTGGTTCCTGCATTTGCTTTCATGACTTGGTTCAAACGCAGAAGAGGAAGAGAGGGGTGATGTTTTTTGGCTCCTGAAGATCCAACCCCATACCAAATTTCCAATCCCATTGAGAATTCCAGTCCCTGACTAAACCATTTTCCCTCAGTGCCTAATTAACAGCTGATAACTTTAAGTCACTCTTTTCCCATCACTGTTGGTCCTCCTGCGTCTTTGGTGTTACGTTATATGTGCCCTGGAAAGCCCCTATTCTGGATCAATCCGGTCACTAGGTTTCTGTACTTGCACATCGTGGCTCCGTATTACTAGAGGGGCAATCTGGGTAAGTACACCTGTGCCAACTTCAAATTCTTGGTCTCAGGTCCTCAATGCCACTTGATAATCCTTCCAAACCTCCCTATTTTCATCTCTCTTCAAAATCTCCACCACTACCACCTACTTCATTTTCAACAGATCACCTTGCTTCCCACACTTCAGTGAGACCATCAGAACATCAGTGAGAACTGTCTAACGCTCTATAAATCTGTTTGCACCTGGACCTCTGCTCTAGTTCTCTCCTTCTCAAGGAGAAAGGCGTCCCTTCCTCTATCCAAGGCTGAGCCGGCACCGTGGGCCCCGCGCCCTCCGACCTGCGCGTGGGTTTTGCTGACTCAGTCTGGCTCTGCGTCTCCTTGTCTCTCACCTCTTCCCTTTCTTCTTGTCTTTTGTTTCAGGGTAGAAAGACACGGTTCTCTCTCCAGTCAAGAAAAACACTCCACTGGCCCCATATTTCTCACTAGCTTTTGCCTTTTCTATCTCCTTCCCTTCCAAGTGAGGCCTCTTGAAGGAGCGGCCCAGCCCTGCTGTCTGTGCATCTTCACCTCCCTTTACCCCCTAACTCTCGTTGATGGGACTCAGCGCCTCCACTTAGGAGCTGAGCAAACCTTCAGGGGCTGCTGAGGTCAGCGGGCACCTTCGCATCCTGATTCCAACTCTGTGCTGCCGCTTCTCGATGCTCTGGTGCCCACTGGCTAGCGTGTCTCTCACGGGGACTCTCACGGGGCCCTCCCCTTCCCCTCAGGGCTTCACAGGCAGCTCTGCAGCTCTTCACGTTTCCATTACTCGGGGCTATCCCCGGCCTGTCCGTGCCATATGCCAAACGCAAAACCTCATCTTCACACAGGTGATCCTACTCTAATATTGTCAGCGGTCAGGGAAAACTCTAGTTAGCAAACTAGCCCGGACCTCATCACTTCTCACCTGGCTTACTTGAACCATCTTCTCTCTGGTGCTCCTGTCTTAACCACCCACATGCAATCTCTTGTCTACACTGTTGACAAATCACTTTTCTAAAACGCAGACCTGCTCATGTCTCTCCCCTGCTTAAGACCCAGTAACTCCCCAGCGCTTTCATGGTGAAAGTCAGCTGCCACATCCCAACCTGCCACGTCCTCCCTTCCCCCCTCCCCTCCCCTCCCACGCCCTCTTCTTGCCCTTCTGTTGCCCCACCATGTGACATCACGACCACTTCACACGTCCTGGCTCCTCCACCCGGAATGCCCTTTATCTAGTCCTGTGTAGACTCAAACTTGAGTACAAGTGTTCCCTGCCCTGGGAAGGTTGCTGCCCCTGAGCCAGATATGAATGCCCCCACCCCCCAATCTGCTCCCACCTTATCTTTCCATACGCTCTCCCAGAATTTGCCAGACCCCTGATTTACTGGTCCCTCACACTCCCCAAACGTGCATCCTCCTGGAGGGCAGGAAACCTGCCTTACTTGACTTTGTATTCTAAGCAGATAGCAGGGCTGGCCACACTAGATATTTAATAACTGCTGAAGAAATGCTGGAAAGAGGTTACATTCTCCCTGACCTGACAACTTAAGTCCGCAGCTACTCTACTCTCCCTAACTGCACCCCCACTCTACCACTGAAATTACTCCCTTAAGCAAGAGTAACAATGCATTTTACTAAAACAGTCTGCCTTCAGTGTAGAAAGGCATTGCCCTCCAAGTTCATGTTCATAATCATGTTAATTGGCTACCCCCAGTACTTAAGGGTTTTATTTTTTACATTTCTTTAACACAACAAGAATTTATTTAGAAGGTGAAAGGACCTATGTTTTCCAAATGTTATGTAATGGACATACCTCACTTTTATAATTAGAAAAACACTTGATGCTCTGAATATTAACATTAGAACCAATATTTTCACTACAAACTTCATATGCCAATTTTCAGACTGACCTGCCAACTTTTGAATATACTGCTTTGATTTGCATAAAAGCTGAACACGGGATGTTATCCACAGATAAGGATGATTTTGCTATTAGCATTTTCATTAATATACACTGTTCAGCTTTTCTCTATGCCAACATTTTTCAGTGGACAGCTTATAGTAGCAGTGCCCGATGGAATGTTCTCTGACGCTGGAAATATTCTCTATTTGTACGGTCTAAGACAGTAACCACTACCCATATTTTGCTAGCACAGTTTGAAACCTACTCTATTATACACAAGCCTGTTCAATTACATACTTTCGGATGCAAATCTTCATTTCCAGACACTAATGTAGACACCCTTACAAATAATTGAGCTATAGGTCATTCTGCTCCGGGTTTGTCTGGCAAGAGTGAGTGAATAAGTAAGCAAAAGGAAGTGGAATATCAAAGAGAAATTAAGGATGAGTTTGGTAAGGGAGGGAATGAACTGGTAGATGAGCAGTGATGGCTTATCCAACAGGAATGCTTCCTGCATTCGTATCTAAGTAAATATCCCCCATTTGGAAATTGTTAGATGTATCTGCAGCAGGGAATTTTTAAAAATCCAAATCCACACATCATAGAATAACAACAAAATAACACAGGGGAAATTTCTACACTGGAAATTGCATTTACCTTAAGAGTGCTGAAGAAGTGAGCTGCTTTGGTTTTTAGAGGCCCGAGATACCAGTACCTGAAAAAGATCAAGACAAAAATCTGATCAGAATATTAAGGGAACTATCAACGTGACAGACACCTTTCACGAAGGACAGTACGTTAAAACTGCACCTCTACTGTGGATACTCTTCACAATCACCTCTAGTGTGAGGGATGTACTATGAATTACTCTCTACTCACAGCTCTGGAGGCCCGGGGATTGTGCTTTAGCAGAAAAAAGCAGGACAGTTAAGTTTTTAATCTGCATTTCAATGTCGTGTCAAATAGGGCATAATTAGTTACACAGTGCACAGATCCTTGCAATTTACAAGAAATACATAATCAGCGTCTTCCTGACTCTTCCAATTCACAGGTATCACTGTAATATACACTTTCAACCACAGAATGTAGCAGAGTCTACATTCAAAAGAGCAATGAGTGAAGGATGATGAAGCCTCAATGAGATGCAGATGTTGGGGTGGTCTGGTGTGTGACTCACATGCTAAAATGACTGGATCCTGTACACCATGTTCTCTCTCTCTCTCTCTCTCTCTCTCTCTCACACACACACACAATTAAAAATCTGTAAGTCAGCCTAACCTCACATTACTCGTGTTATGCAGCTTCAAAATGGGAAATGTTAAAATCTGGGAATGAAGAGGGTCTACCGCATACTGCTAAATACATAAAAGCTAGTGTAGAAAGAAAGATGCCTACCGGGAATTAGAAAAGTGACATAAAATGGATTCCTCTCTTAAAATTTATCTCTGTCTCCTAACAGCTCATCATAAGTGCTCCCTATCTGATTCTGGTCAATACGCATTTGTTTAGCATTTACTATGTATATGAAGGAAACAGAAGTAAGAGTACAAAAGAGTATAAAATTCCTGCCTTCGAAGGCTTATAACTTGAGAAAGTAAAGCCCAAAAAAGTAACAGAAAACAATAAATGACTATATATATATATATATCAGTGTCAACGGATCGCTATTTATTGGTGAGGAGAGTCAAGAAGGGACAAGAAATCACTAAGGACTGAAAATCATCAGGGCAACCAGGCCTGCATGATGAATGGCACAAGAGCAAAGTAAGGGCATGGAATTTAAAAACATGGTTTGGATTTAGATCCATGAAAGAGGGAAAGAAGTCATTCTACGCAAGAGGAATAGCAAAGGCACAGTGAACACTGAGAACAGTAACCACATTAAAGACTTAAAAGTAACGATACATAACTATGGAATTAGGGTTGATGACGGATCAAGGTGGGCCTTGAATGCTAGAATAAGGGGGTTAGATAGACTCCAAAGAGCAATGTGGAGCCATCCTAATTATTATCCGGGTTCATACTGTGATGCTACAAATGAGCACCTTGATCATCTGATTTTTTCTAAGCTTATGTAATAATTTGTTTCATTTCCCAGCTAGCCAGAGAGAAACTGTCCATAGTTCCACTCATCTCTACCAGTGGCATAGCGTTGACACTATGCTTGTAGCCTGATGGCTAGCTAGGAAATCATTTCTTGCATCCTATTTTTTCTTCCATGGCACAGAAGGACTCCGTGGAAGGTCCCAATTGAGGTGTTAGATAATCACCACCAAAATTTTAAAATTCATTGTTCAAAAACCAACCAAAATAGGGGCAAGTGTGTGAGATACTCCTAAAGGGGCTGAGCTATGCTAGTGCTCAGCTGTTAACACACTTCAGGAAGCAACTTGATCTCACCAGACTTCTTCAGGGAAAATAAAGAAATTACTCTTGGTGAGTTGCTGGTATTCAAGATCACAGATAAAACATAAGGTGATTTGCTGGGTCTCCCGAGTGACTCAGTCGGTTAAGTATCTGCCTTGGGCTCAGGTCATGATCCCAGCATCCTGCGATCAAGCCCTGCTGTGGGCTCCCTACTAAGCAGGCTGTCTGCTTCTCCCTCTGCCCCCACCTCCCTCCCCACTTGTGTGCTCTCTCTCTCACAAATAAGTAAAATCTTTTTTTTTTAAAGATTTTATTTATTTGACAGAGACAGACACAGCAAGAGAGGGAACACAAGCAGGGGGAGTGGGAGAGGGAGAAGCAGGCTTCCCGCCGAGCAGGGAGCCCGATGCGGGGAACGATCCCAGGACCCTGGGATCAGGACCTGAGCCGAAGGCAGTCGCTTAACGACTGAGCCACCCAGGCGCCCCCAAATAAATAAAATCTTAAAAAAATAAAATAAAATAAACACCGTAAGGTGGATTTGTGGAATCAAGGTAATCATGGCCAACTTACACATAAAAACAATGTTGAAACGCTCAACAGTGCAGTGTGTAATACAATACAGCACATCTCTCTTTAGCATTCCACTCTCCAGAACCTCATTAACAGGAATAACAAAGTGAGACAAGTAAGAGAAACTTCCATAAAGAAAGTGTGGCAGGAAAGCCTATGAGGGGAAAGAGGCGTCTTTTTGAAAAAAGCTGTGAAACCGATCATGATTCACTTAAACTATACTAAAATTATAAGCCCAATGTTAAAAAAAAAAAAAAAGGTAAAGAAAAAGCACTACCCACCAGATATGGAGTCAGTCCCCCCCCCCCCTCAGGAAGCCTGTGCCTGCACCACCCTCCACTGGGAACAGAACACAGCTCAGTTGCTTTCCAAGCCAACAGTTTCATTCGGCACCATGAACTCTCGGGAAAGAGAGTTCATTCCTATGGAAGCAAGCCACGACCCTCTTCTCACCGCCGAGACAGGCTTGTTTCTTCAGCTCACAACATAGCCAGGCATCTGCCTTTCTTCCTTCTGAGAGAGGCAGCCTGTGGTCTCTTGATCTGCCAGGCTTTCGACAAGAACACCTCTCAGGGCCAGTCTTCCAGGGCTAGAAAGGCTCCACAAGGCTGGGGCCCCCGCAGGGCCAGCCCAACAGGCTGCAGGATGCCAGGCAACCCCAGTCTGGAGTGAGCCTGGCCTGTGCTCAAACACAATGTCCGGGGACAGAGATGCGGTCTCCGCCACTTTACTACCAAGCTAGTGTGGAGGAAACAGGAACCTTCCCCAACCTTTCTGTGTGTCAGATCTAAACCTCTGCCTCTATTATTCATAAGAAATTCAACCTCCAGGCCCATCAGATTTCTTCCTAGATGATCACTGTATATTGAAACCTCAAAGACAGGAGCAGAAAAAGATTTTTAAGAAAAATCATCCCACATCAGTACAGTAATCCTTTACTTGCTAACTTTGACGCCAGCATCTCTGAAGGATCCCCATCGAAGGCCAGTCACTGCAAACACGGGCTGTTCCTTTTCACCCTGGAAGTTAAATACATTCATTTTAAATCAATGATTACAGTAACTTGGAATGCTCTACAGGTAAGTACCCAGCAAATGTTCATGGCCTACTTGTCCTCAAACCAAATTCTATAGAGGATATTCAAAATCTCAGAAATTAACTGAGTACTCAGTAAAAAGACTTGAGTAAACCACACTGTAAATGAAATTAATTTTTCTATAGTAGGCCTCGTGAATCTGCTGGCCAGGGAACACATTACCGTACTTCAGACTTGTAAATTCCCAAGTACCTAACTAGGCTGGCTCTTCGACCAATCAGTGGTTGGGTCGGCCAGAATTTCCCCTCTCTCAGAGACCTGTCCAAGGCAAAGCTAATTTAAGCCTGCATTCTCTTTAGAGGTCCAAGCGCTCTCAAGAGGAGAATCCTGGGATTCTAGAATGTTCACCTGAATATCTAAAACGACAGCGAGGCATCTCTCATAACAAGTCGGAATAAAAAGTGATTTGGATTTAGTCCAATGCTTTATGGCAAAATATTGCATATTACAATCAGTGAGTTTAGGAATATATAGAAAACATACACAATAGAGCCACTGTCTTTAAGAGTTCATAATGGACCTTCTGTAAAGTATAAATTTTATATATATTTATATATATATCTCAAGATTGTAAATACAGCCAAAGCCCAAGACTCTGCCCACATCCTAAACAGAGCTGTCACATGCTAGACACACAACTCCCCAGAACTTGCTAACTGGGGGCAGAACTGGTTCGATTTCTACCACGCCATTAGTACAACCAGTATCAGCAGAAGATGGGGAACTGGAAGAGAACCCTCGACACTGTCAACTGCTGGTCTAGAGGAAGTACGTGAAGGCTTTCCCTCCATCCCACTTCGATCCCAGCACACTGAAACCAAGTGAGGGATTTCTTTTTTTTTTTAAGATTTTTATTTATTTATTGAGAGAGAGAGAGAATGGTAGAGAGAGAGCATGAGAGGGAGGAAGGTCAGAGGAAGAAGCAGACTCCCCGCTGAGCAGGGAGCCCGATGTGGGACTCGATCCCGGGACTCCAGGATCATGACCTGAGCCGAAGGCAGTCGCTTAACCAACTGAGCCACCCAGGCGCCCAAGTGAGGGATTTCTAGGAGAATCACACACTCATAGGGGCAGCTTATAAGTAAAGACACTGGCCTTTTGTCCCTTGGTGTGTACCTGTTCAAGCAGTAGACGTGTTTTCTGCCCTCTGCAGCAGCTTAAGCAAGGAAAAGGGAACTCGGGCGAGAGCCGGCGGAGCACAGAGGTGATGGTGAGGCACCTCGGCCCAGCACAGTATAAGGATACGATAGTCTCCTGGGTGCCGAGTGGATGTGGAACATAGGCAGGGCTTGGAGTCATCCTGACGAGAGAAAGCTAATCATTTTTTTCACGGAATTATCACTAGCGAATACATATCCTATATTAGGGACTGGTGATAACAAAAGTATCTGCCCTCAAAGAGCTCCAGGTGCGACGGGGGGTTTGCAGACACACACAATGACAACACCATGCAGTAGGTTCACATGATGGAGACAGGCATCGAGGATTATGAAAACACAGAGCAGGTATGACTCTATGCGGTATGGGGGGAACAAAGGAGACTGATGGCTGGGGAAATACAACATAAAATGACACCCACGTTAAATTTTAAAGAATAAGGTGCCTACATTGAGGGTGGCTGGGGAGAAGCACGGAGAGACAGAAAAGAGAGAAGGAGGGGTGGTTTAGCCTCAGCACAGAAGCAGCACTGTGTGTGTGAGTCTGCAGTATTTCTCCCAAATGTTCCAGAGGGGCTAGTAAGCATCACAACAAATAACAACAGTAATGATGGTAGAGGATTCAATGGTGCAAGGAGTTGAGAAATATAAAAATTCCCTGGTTTGAAACAAGTTATGTTTACTGCAGTTCGTCTTAGAATCTTTAATATGTTAATGTACATTATAAACTTCCAAAAGGAGAAATACACACAGTTTCCCTGAACTGTTTAACTGTGCAACCCTTCTCTGGCAGGCATTTTGCATTACTAATATTCCTTGGGAAAGGCTGATCTAAAGCATGCAGGGTCACATGAAGTCCTGCTTTGAGTACTCAAGACTTCCCAACTGGTACGCTAAGAATATTTTCTCTTTCTTCATTGTGATTTTAGGAATATTCTGTTAAGATTGGCTGCAAAGCCCTGTAACCTCAAGGTGTCATTGATTTGGGGTGCTATCCTAGCAAGGGGTGGGACTCTGGACAATAGGAAATGAGTGTGGAAAGATCTAGAGAAGCCCAGCTATCAGCCAGATGGGCACAGAGCCCTCAGGATTCAGGAGAGGCCTAGGGGTCAGTAATGGAGAGACTGGTCCCTGTTGGGGTACACAGGAAAAATGAACAGGGGCAGATGGACAGAGAAGAAGCCAACAGACAAAATACCACTGGATGTTAACCTGACGAAGGCCTGGGTGATAGAGTACCAGATGGACAGGTCAGTAAACAAAAACAGATACAGAAAGACAGGCAAACAGCCAGATTTTAACAGCAAAGGAGATACGCTGTCCCAAGTCACAGATCCCCTAGAAAGAGAAAATGGCCTCCTGGTTTGCTAAAAAATAAATCAATAAATAACAACTCTGAGAGCTGGTTAGAATAAAAGCTTAAGGGACAGTGAAAAGAAAACAATTCTAGTCAACTAGATGGGTACCTAATCCAGGAATTTAAGGAATTCTAGATGAAGAGACAGAAACAAATAGAAGGAATTCGGAAGTTCTGAGGTTTTGATCAGTCAGGGTTTTAACAGAAGGAAGCCAGGAATAACAGGGGAAAGAGATTCTCACTTCAGTCAGCAACCCTAACCTCCTCTTTGGGTTCTGGCTGGAGGTTCTAAGAATACAACTGAAGGAGCAAAAAGAAAGAACTAGAAAGACTTCCATAAGTCTTCCCAGTAGTTACTTTAAAGTACTAGGCTTTGTAGATGTCTCTATGGGAAAATGCCCCCCCCCCTTTTTGACAGAGAGAGAGAGAGAGAGAGAGAGAGACAGCGAGAGGGGACACAAGTGGGGGGAGCGGGAGAGGGAGAAGGAGGCCTCCCGCAGAGCAGGGAGCCCGACACGGGGCTCGATCCCAGGAGCCTGGGATCAGGACCCCAGCCGAAGGCAGACGCTTAACCATCTGAGCCCCCCAGGCGCCCAGGAAAATGCCCTTTAGAAATCACGCCCTGGTGCCAAGAACGAGACCACCTGGACAAAATGGTCAAGCCAAAACGCAATGGACCATAAAACAGAAAATCTAGATTCTACTTCTGTCTCCAGCATGACTAGTCCAATAACCAGCTGACTCTCTCTCTTTTTTAACTATCAAATGAAGATACTAATACACATCTTGTCTTCTCAAGTTGGAGGTCCAAATGAGATATGAGTACACACTGGACACTGTAAAAACCTAAATATAATGCATTATTATAGCTTCCAAGAACTATATCTTTGGAGACTCTTCAGTTATTTATGTTTAATTGGGTTTGGGTTTATTTTTTAAAAGAAGAAGAATCTGGTATCAGGCTTTACCTATATTGCTTTCCCCCACATTCTGAAAACAATCTCTAGGACTAAGGAAGATAGAGAAGACAAATTCAGCTTAACTGGGTGCCTCAGAAACCACGGTGTGGTCTCTAGGAATTAATTTTTAAAGTTTTCTGCTTCCTAGGTTGTGTCATCAATACACAGAGCCTGTGGCAAATCTGATACTGGTTTCATCAACTCACAAAATCAGTACATGTGGAAGAAAAGAAAAAGAGGAGATAAGACTTTTAAATACAAGCACAGTCAACAATTTCCAATTAAATCCTAATTACTCTGGAATGTATTACTTCTCGCACATTTATAAGCAGGAATCACCTGGTTATTAGGAGATATAGCCTGACCCACCTCCTTTGGTAAATAACATTTTAAGTATCTTCATAGATGCCAATCTGTGCTGCCTTCCTAGACTAGAATTTCTTTCACACAGCCCTTCCATTTTGTGAGAATGACTTAGATTTATTACACGCTAAAGAATCAAAGGCAACTTAAATCACTTTCATCATGACCAGTGACGTCATGATGGAAAGTCCACACATCACTGCATGAAGAACAAAAGAAAACAAAAGGAAAACGGGCTGTAAGCGCATGGGTTCGCCAATCGTAAATCTGCATCTGGTCAATGCTATATAACTAACAACAACATTACAGGACTGAAGTTTGGAATCGTGACAGTGTGTGGAACCTTCTTTCATAGATATCGGGAAACTTGAGTGAATATAAAATGTTCAGGGCCTCTGAAGGACAACCTGAATGTAGCGGGCACATTTTAAGACCAAATCTGAGTAAATGACAGGGCTCACTGTTCATAAAAATGTTTGGCTTTATGGCTTGGCCTTCTGAGGAATCTGCCCTTTTGTGGTGGGGAAGGTGGGTAGTTCTGATGAAGGAGGAATAGCTACTTAACTACCACCCAGTGAGAATATCTTTTTTTTTTTTTTTTTGAAATTCAATTCTTTTTAAACCGAGGATTCCAATCAGGAATCTGGAATGACTACTGGGTCTTCTTCCCTCCAACATTTTTCTTTTGGAAAACTGTCAAACCAAGAAATTCTTTAACATACAACGAACTCCACTGGTATCTCTCAACCACATTCACCAGCCACCAACATTTTTCCCCATTGGCTTTATCTGCGTGTGTACGTGTTTTGTAGTTTTGTTAAATCATTTGCAAATAAACGGAAGACTGCAATGGCCCTCACCCCTAAATATTTCAGCATGCATCTTCTAAGAACAAGGACAGACATATGCATAATGCTACTCTCACTCTCAAGAAATCTAACATTGACATATATCTAATACACAGTCCGAATTAAGTATCTGACTGTTCCCATAATATCTTTTGTGCTCTTGTTTTTCATTTTTCTAATCCAGGATTTTGTACTGGATTTAACTACATTGTTTTCATTTCCCTAATCTTGAACAGACTCTATCTTCCCTTGGATTTCAGGACATTGATATTTTTGAAGAGGCCAGACCAATGGTTGTTTATAGAATGTGCCACAATTTGGATTTGATAGACTTTTTTATCATTAGTTTCAGTTAGATTCAGAGAAGTGGACCTTCTGGGCAAGAAACTCAACAGATCACATGAGGAGGCAGATATTGTCCATCTGTCCCATTATTGGTGATGCTAAGTTTGATCACTCGGTTAAGGTGGTGCATGCTGGGTCTCTCTACTGTACAGGTACATCTTCCCCGACGTAATCGTTTAGTAACCTGTGATGCTTTAAGACTGTTGATATATGTTCCCTAACAACCTTCCATCCAATAGTTTTAGCATCCTCTGATGATCTCTATCTGAATCCATTATTTCATTAGTGACTGCAAAATAATAACTATCATTCCTTCTACATTTACAAGCTGGAAATTCTCTTAAACTGTGGGCTCATAGATTCATTTTTATTTACTGCATTATAATCCATTAGCATTATTATTCTTTTTGATGTTCGAACTGTCCCACAGTTGGCCAGGTGGATACCATCAGGCTAGCTCCTATGTCTTTTCAGGTTATCTCCATTAGTTTTTGAGTAGCTCTTGGCTTTGTTCTTGCCTTGCCTCTGAAAGCCATCTCTTCAGAGAGTCCTGGTAACTTTTATTAGGGAATGGTATTTAGAGACCAAAATCTGAGTGCCAGGTATGCCCATTACTGTGGGGTGTCATTGCTTCTAAGCCCTTTCAGTGGGCATAACCAGCAAATATTTTTTTTAAAACAATTCATGAGTTCATCTACAAATCAAAAAAATGTTAGACAACTCAATAGAAAAATGGGAAGTTCTGCTCCCATCCAGGATGTAGGATGCTACAAAGAACATTATTCCCACCCAAAAAATGAGAAAAACCCAGATAACCTACAAACTCATCATTTTTCTTGAGCCCACCAGAGAGCGAGCTGAGACGGCAAGACAGCCAAGTAACCTGAATTCCAAAGATAAGCCCCTCCGATGGATGGCTGGGACAGGAGAAAGGCTTCACCTTTGGCAGAGCATGAGAGCAAGAGGTGACCACCACGCAAACAGGTTAAGGTGAAACCAGTCACTGTCCCAAGGGCTTTGTATTACTAGCTCTTTTAATATTCCAAACCACCACGGGAGATAGAGAAATTATGTGGTCCAAAGGTAATCATTGGAGGAACTAAAAATAGTGACACTATACTGAGAGGAGATCTAGAAGAATTCTTATTTATGACAAAGAGGTCAAGAGATAGAATCTAAAACTGAAAAATCAAAAAGCAATTCCACAGACTAAACAATAATGATCAACTGTACACCTGAAGATGGTTATGATGGTAACCTTTAGGTTTTGTAAGGGTTTTTTAACACAATTTTAAAAAGTAGCATCATAATCATATTCACTAGTGATAACAACTAGAATAAACAGGTAAAATTCTTTTTTTTTCTGAGAGTTATGCTTGGGATAAGAAAGGATATTATTTTCAGTGTAACCCCATTTGAACCGCTACCTCACATTTTCCTTACCACGTATGTGTGCATTACTTTGGTAATTTTGTCAAACTCTGAAGAAAAGACTCTACCTTGATCTGCAAGACATCAAGTGGAACAGTCTCTCCTTTCACAATGGCAAGTGTAGCATCTGTAATATGTCTAAAAAGACAAAGGGAGGAAATGATCATGTGTGGAAAACAAGCAACCCCTCCCCCACCACACCCATACCCACACTCACACCCACATCCACACACACACATACTCCTGCCCAGAGTACTAACAGGTCAGGAAAAAGACCTACTCCTTCAAAATACTCCAAGATAGCACAACAAATGAATATAAAAGAGTTACTGATACAAATACGGTGGAAGCCTTTGGCAAAGAGAAGTTTATGCAAGGTGCCAATCATTTGTTTACATCACATTTATTGAATCTCTACTATGTGTCTTACCACTAGAAAATATGATACTTAATATTAACAGCATCTTTCATTCATTCAAAGAAATTCAAGCACTTGAAAAAATATTATTTCTTTTGACTCTAATAACCTAAAGGGTAACTAAAGGATAGGATTTGAGCTACCTCAGCAAAATATAATCTGGAACCCAAGACCTATTTCTCTGACTTACCAGGATTACAAGGATGTAATTTTAATGGCTGATTCTTTTGTTCATAGACACAAGACTGTTCCTATCTATAATCTGATCATCAATTGAAAAATCTATAAGTAAGAAAGGCTAGTACCATCGACAACCGTTCAGGGCATGTGAAACTATGCTAGGCTTAAAAGCAATTCTAGGGTTCAAGCTCTAATTAGATCCCAGGTCAGACACATTAAATTACAACAGTCAGTCAAAGAAATCTTAAATCAACAAGTGGCCAGACAGTATTTGCTCTTGCAGCAGAAAGAACGAGTCAACTCACTTCAAACACTCTCCTTGCCCAGCCTGTCCACCCGTCCTCTCACTTACCCACTGTCTCTTTGCTTGGCTGGCTATTCTCATCCTTCAGATCTTGGCTGAAATGTCACCATTTACCCTAACCAGGCTGTAGGCCCTTCTCTATAATTCTCTAGCACTGAACTATATTCATTTTCCTTCATCACAGATCACAATTTATAATACACATTTGTTATTTACATCTTTAGTATCTGCCTCCTCCTGGAGACTGAAAGTTCCACAAGGTTAGTAATAATTTACATCCATTACTGACCAATATGAAACCTAACACCTAGCACAGAGCATGGTATAGAATAGGCAATCAGTATTTGATGAATAAATGATTTTATTCTATAAAATTCCAAGCCATTAAAAACACAGAGAAAATAGTATCATGAATTCCTGTGTATTCCTCATCCAGCCTCCACAAGTAGCAATGCATAGCTGATCTTATTTTTTTTCATACTCTCACCCACTTCTTCCAGTCTGTAGCAAAGCAAATCCCAGATAGCGTTAACACTTTATCCATAGATATTCCTTTATGTATCTCTAAAAGACATATTCCTCTATTCCTAAAAGACTTTTTAAAAAAACAATATCATTATCCTATCTAAAACATAAATAATTCCTTTCCATCAACATTTAGTCAATGTTGAAATTTCCCCAATTAACTCAATTTTTTTCAGTTTCTTTGTTAAATCTGGATCTAACACACTGCAATGGGCTTATATGTCAAGTCTTCTCTGATCTATAGATTCCCTCTCCTTTTCTTTCCCTACCTGTTAAAAAAATGGGTTGTCAAATGGTGTTGGGAAAATTGGACAGCCACATGCAGAAGAATGAAACTGGACCATTTCCTTACACCACACACAAAAATAGACTCCAAATGGTTGAAAGACCTAAACGTGAGACAGGAGTCCAACAAAATCCTAAAGGAGAACACAGGCAGCAACCTCTTCGACCTCAGCCGCAGCAACTTCTTCCTAGAAACATCACCAAAGGCAAGGGAAGCCAGGGCAATAATGAACTATTGGGGGTTCATCAAGATAAAAAGCTTCTGCACAGCAAAAGAAATAGTCCACAAAACCAAAAGACAACCGACAGAATGGGAGAAAATATTTGCAAATGACATATCAGATAAAGGGCTAGTATCCAAAATCTATAAAGAACTTATCAAACTCAACACCCAGAGAACAAATAATCCAATCAAGAAATGGGCAGAAGACATGAACAGACATTTTTCCAAAGAAGACATCCAAATGGCCAACAGACATGAAAAAGTGCTCAACATTCCTCGGCATCAGGGAAATCCAAATCAAAACCTCAATGAGATACCACCTCACACCAGTCAGAATGGCTAAAATTAACAAGTCAGGAAACGACAGATGTTGGCGGGGATGTGGAGAAAGGGGAGCCCTCCTACACTGTTGGTGGGAATGCAAGCTGGTGCAACCACTCTGGAAAACAGTATGGAGGTTCCTCAAACAGTAGAAAATAGAGCTCATACGATCCAGCAATTGCACTACTGGGTATTTACCCCAAAGATACAAATGTAGGGATCCGAAGGGGTATGTGCACCCCAATGTTTATAGCAGCAACGTCCACAACAGCCAAACTGTGGAAAGAGCCAAGATGTCCATCGACAGATGAATGGATAAAGAAGAAGTGGTATATATACACCATGGAATATTATGCAGCCATCAAAAGGAATGAGATCTTGCCATTTGCAACGACGTGGATGGAACTGGAGAGTGTTATGCTGAGTGAAATAAGTCAATCAGAGAAAGACATGTATCATATGACCTCACTGATATGAGGAATTCTTAATCTCAGGAAACAAACTGAGGGTTGCTGGAGTGGTGGGGGGTGGGAGGGATGGGGTGGCTGGGTGATAGACATTGGGGAGGGTATGTGCTATGGTGAGCGCTGTGAATTGTGCAAGACTGTTGAATCACAGATCTGTACCTCTGAAACAAATAATGCAATATATGTTAAGAAAAAAAAAAGAAGATAGCAAAAAAAAAAAAAATGGGTTGTCTTACTGTGTTGCTGAGGGTCTGGATTTTACTGATTGCATTCCCATGGTATTAATGTGTGTTAATGCCCTATTCCCTGCATTTCCTAAAAATCTCTATCTGATTCAGCTTGGTGTGTTTGGCAAACATATTCCAGAGGTAGTGGTGTGCACTTCTATCAGTAAGTACATAAAATCTGTTTGCCTTTTTTGTGTGTGTGTAATAGTAGCGACCATTGGTAATCAATAGCTAGATGAGTCAACAGAGTTGCAAAATGGTGATCTTTTAATCCTATTATTCCTTCTAATTTATTATCTGGTCCACAAAGAGAAACTTTCCCTCATCAATGATTTAGGTACCATAAAATAGAAGTCATACGAGAAATATCTGATTTTTTAACTTCACCAATTTTCAAAGTAATAAGCGGATATCCCAGTATCCTCTAAAAAGGACCAATGAGTTTTTCACCTTTATTTCTGAGTATCATTATGAACTCATAAATAATTTTAAATATATTTGATATGTTTCAATGCATTATAGTTATTAGCCTTACTGATACTTAAATTGTCCCAAATGAATGAACTTCAAGGGTCGAGTACAAGGGTCAAGGGTCATTAGATAATTGGAATGAACAATGAGAAAGAGTGGCCAAGGAACGTCCCTGTCAATGTCAACCAAATTGAGGAACTAAGAGCTCCTCCCTAGCACTTACTCACACAAGTAGAGTTATCTATGGTTGAAAGAATTAGTTTAATACTTTAACTTTTTTTAAAATTAGATTGGTTGAGATATAATTTACACATAGCGATTTCATCCTTTTAGGTAAACTGTTCTACAATTTTTGACAAATGCCTTCAGTCATGTAACCATCACCATGACCAAGATATAGAACATTTATGACATCTCAGAAAGTTCCTTCATGGTCCTTTGTGGCCAACCCACTCACCCCACCATAAGCTCCTGGCCAACTACTGTTTTCTGTTTTTTCAGAATGTCAAATAAATTGAAACCAAAAGTATGAAGCCTTAACAGTTTAGCTTTTTAAAACTCCTAGCGTGAGTATGAGATTCATTCATGCTGCTGAATGGATTTAAAGATTGTTTCTTTTTATTGCAGACTTGTATTCCATTGTATGGACATACCGCGGTTTATCCATTCACCAGCTGATGGACATTGGCACCATTCCCAGTTTTTGGCAGTTACAAATGAAGTGACTTTCATGTATACATTTTTGTATGGACATATGTCCTAATTTCTTTTGGGTAAGTATCTAGCAGTATGATTGCTGCTCATAGGTTTAATTTTAAAAGAAACTGCCAAACTCTTTTCCATAGTGGCTATACCATTTTGCATTTCCACCAGCAATATGAGAATTTCAATTGCTTCATGTATTTGTCAGTACTTGATGACATAAGGTTTCTGTCTGGTTTGTTTAAGCCATCCTAATAGACACATCTCATAGTGGATTCAATTTGCACTTCCCTAACAACTAATGATGAATATTTTTTCATGGGCTTATTTGCCATCCATGTCTTTGGTGAAGGGTCTGTTCAAATATATTGCCCTTCTATTATTTGGCTGTTTGTTTTCTTATTACTGAGTTGTGAGAGTTATTTGTATACTATGGACATTGGTCCTTTACCTTGCAAATATTTTTTTCCAGTCTGCAGCTTGTCTTTTCATTTCCTTAACAATGTTTTTCAGGGGTGCCGGGTGGCTCAGTCCGTTAAGCATCTGCCTTCAGCTCAGGTCATGATCCCAGGGTACTGGGATCAAGCCCACTGTCGTTGGGCTCCCTGATCAACGGGAAGCCTGCTTCTCCCTCTCCCTTTGCCCCTCCACTCTTGAGCAGTGTCTGTCTCTCCCTCTCAAACAAATAAAATCTTAAGAAAAAAAAATACTTTTCAAAGAACAAATGTTTTAAATTTTGCTGAAGCTGAAATTATTTCTTGTTGTTTTTATGATTTCTGCTTTTTGTGTCCTAAGAAATCATTGCCTTGAGGCACCTGGGTGGCCCAGTTGTTAAGAGTCTGCCTTCAGGTCAGGTCAGGATCTCAGGGTTCTGGGATTGAGCCCCACATGGGGCTCCCTGCTCATCGGAGAGCCTGCTTCTCCCTCTCCCCCTGCTTGTGCTCTCTCTTGTGTGCTCTAATACATTAATAAAATCTTTAAAAAAAAAAAAAAATCATTGCCTATCTCCAAGTCACAAAGATTTTCCTCCAGAAGTTTTTATAGTTTTAGGTTTTACATCTAAGTCTATGATCAATTTCATGTTTATTTTTACATATCGTATGAAAGATGGGTTATGGTTCATTTTCTTGCATGTGCTTAGCTAACTGTTGCAGCACCAATTGCTGGAAAAACCCCACTGACTTGCCTGGCACCATTGTCAAAAAAAAATCAAGTGTCTACATATGTGTGGGCCTAATTCTGGACATTTTCTTCTGTTGATCTACTCATTTCTTCTTTTGCTAACACTACACTGTCTTGATTACTGTAACTTTAGAAAATAAGTCTTGGAATCAGATACAGTAAGTCCTCAAACTTTGTGATTCTTTTTCAAAGTTATTCTGGGTTTTCTAGTTCCTTTATTTTTCCACATAAATTTCAGAATCTACATGTCAACATCTGTAAAAGGTCTTCTGCAATTCTGATTGAGATTGTGTTGAATTTAGAAATCATTTGGAGATAACAGACATCTAAATATTGAGTCTTAAAGTCCATGAACACAGATATCTCTCCATTTATTTGTTTTCTTGATTTCTCTATGTTCTGTAGTTTTTAGCATATAAATCTTGTATTTTGTTATATTTATCCCAAAGCATTTCATGTTTTTTTGTAAAAGCTTAGCAATGTTAGTACTACATTGCCTTTATTGTTGTTGTATTTTAGAAAAATACAGTAATTACTAATAAAGTTAAAGATTTATTGTGTCTAGCGTTTAAGTACAACTATAAGAAAGGAGTCACTTAGAAATTACTATTTAGTCACTTAGAATTACTAACCTCCATTCAAAAAAGTGTAGTTTCTCTTCTAATATGGCTTCTCCTAATCTATTCTTCACTGTACAGTTCTGGTTAATGTCAATTTGGTAGAAAAAAATCACCTTTCCATAGTAACTGACTGGAATATCTATAAAATGCCTTCTTTAAAAATGTTCTGGCTTAGGTGAAACAGTGAGAGAAGAGAGTGTTCTCTTCGATTTGCTTATATTGTATTAAGTATAGAATTGGCCTCAGTAACTGTACAGCTATCCTATTTTTTATTAACCGTTTTCCATCCTCAATTATCAATAAATATGCATAAAGTCTTCAACATATCCAATAAGTTACCAAGTGTAATTATCTGTCTACCTAACTAGTCCTTATTTTAACTTGTTAACAATCTTCTGAAGTACTGGTGTTGGGCATTTGATAAAGGCAGGTAAAGAAACTGACGCTCAGAGAGATTCAATAAAATTCTCGAGATGACAGAGCAAGCTTGTGGCAAAACGAAATTCAACTGCAGGTCTCACGCCAAGGGCATGCTCTCTTACCCGGTGAGGCTGCTGTGGACGCACCAGAGGAATAGCCATGGGTTCCCAAGGGGCAACCCCACAGCTAACAGTGGGACCAGGCTTAAAATGTAAATCTCTAAGTCAGGAATCACATCCACTTGAATCGGCACTTCTAGCAATGTTAGGTACAGTTTAAGACCCTTTAAGATACCCAAAATATACACATTAACTCAAACACTTAGATTACATTCTGGGCTCCCTGGTAAGCAAAATCAAAGTTAAGAAACAGCCTATTTTACTTTCCCATATTTCCCTATCAACACGTCTTTATCCCATTTTTTCCCTCCAATACAGATGCTATCCAGGAAGTAGGTAGCAGTTTAGAAAATGAGATTCAATTTAGGAGAAAGCAAGAAGCATGATCACAAGTTTAGATTAATCTGATAGGAATACATTAATTCTGAAGGAAGCCATTAGAAAGGATCCAAAAGCTCTGTACTTACTCTGAGTAGTACCGAGCACATTGAGAGGCTTAGGAAGTGCTTTTGAGAGACTGACCTTAAAAAAAAAAAAAAAAAAAAAAAATGCTGCAACTGAAAAAGCCTTTTAATATTAATTTTTTTCCAAAATTATCTGGCAGCACACAGCTAAAATACAACCGCAAATTTATCATTCGCCAGCAGTAATTGAAAGTTCTAGCTAAAGTAGCTATAGCACCAGCTATTTTTTTAGAATTATTTACCTGCAACATTCCAAATGCAAGATTCCTTTTTCTCCTGTAGTAATTATGGTACAACAAATCTTGACAGCAGTGCAAAAAGCAAAGCCTTGTTCTTTTAAATGGCCTTCGGCATCTGCCATGTTGAGAGGTCTACAAAATTCTGAACTCAGGGCAGATTTATTTAATTATCTCAGAGCCCTGGGGCATGCTTATAAATTAAGTTTTATAAATCTTTAAATTATAAATAGAAGCAGCAGCAACATTAGTTGAACCCAGGAAAAATCAGCTCCCAGAAAACTGAAGACCTTCAAGAAACTCAGACCTTGAGGGCGGCCACGCTGCCCATAACCTGGCTTTGGGATAGGCAAGGCGTTCTCCAAGGAACATGGTCTCCCTGTGGATGGCTGACATATTTGGGAATGTTGGCAGGGCAGTTCAAATAATCTATATTGACACAGAGGGAAAGACTAACTCTCTAAGGTAACCAAGACCCAAACCAGATAGAATTTATCTCAGATAAGCAAAAATGCTTGAATAATTCATTATTTGTTATATCCATTGCCCCTTGGAAATTCTAAACTAAGAATAAAAAGTCTGGCAAACTGAAATGTCACGTGAGGCTTCAGGATGACTGGTGAAGAGCTGAACGCCCCCATTAGATTAAGGCTTGAAGCAGGAGACGTTTTGACGAAGGCCTGATATACAGGTCTATGGTTGGGCCTTGCGTATGACATATGGACCAAGGCTTTTATGATATATAGAGACAGAGAATTGTTAAAAGATATAAAATGACTCCTAAAATTCTAACAGCAGAAATAAATTCACAAAAACCAACCTAATCAAAATCCCAAAGCAGAAAAAAAACAACAGAAAATCACCTGAGTATTACTATTGTTATGATTCTAGAAGGTTATATAATCAGAAATGTTGTAAGAAGATTTTAATTAATATATTCAACAAGTATTTCTTTATTGACCTCCCGCAACTGTGTCACAAAGCTTACATGAAAGATCAGGCAACTGACAATGAGAGCCTGCAAACAATTTGCTCGATTATACTATTTATCACTGTCAAAGCCAGGACTCAAATTCAAGATTCCTATCTTCTTGAAAGACTACAGCTTTGTTTACATAACGCTTTCAAGAGAAAAGAGTGATAACAACAATCTGCCTGACTCCTGAAGACAGTCAGACTCAGAGCAATTTAATTTCGATGCTAGGGCTACAATGCTTTCCCAACTGCTTTATCCATACTGCCTTCCACTTTAGGCATTCCCCAAAGGATGGGACTATTATTTCGATGTTCTAGTTACTTATATTAGCAAGATAATGAAGCCAAGGCTAGCCGTTCAGTTTTCACAAGGGACTTGCTATTTGTCATCATGTATTTTTAAAGCAAAAAAAATGATCAATGCAAATCTGACTTCACTAGAGAATCTTACAAAATAAAGGCACAAAGATAGTTTGGATCGGGGATGCTACCTTCAGAACTGACAGAAGGACATCAGTATTCATCTCTACACCTGACCTGGGCACTTGATACCAGAGCAGCAGGGTCTCAGAACCCAACAGGGAAACTCCCAATGAACTGAAAGGTTGTACTTTGATCTGGGTCCTCCTCTTAATGATTTGAAGTTCCATGCTATCCAAACCAAAAACAAAAAATTCTTATCACCCACACATGAACTGTCCATTCCCAGGCTCACTCACCCACAAATGCCACTACCCCACATTGACAACCTACTGGACTTTGTTTCCACTTTCGGCAAAGAGGGTAGGACTCAAACTACTGGTCTGTCCCAGTGGGATAAATCCAATGGGAATTTTACTGAAGGAAGCCTAAGGGGAAAAAAGAAGAGGAAAGTTTTTACAGTTATGGTCAGAGAATCAGACTGAACAGAGAGACACAGACGTGTCCACTATGACAAAGTAACTGACCCTCAGTGCATCACCCCATCTCTCCCTGCCCTAGACCAGCAATCAGATAACGCTAAGTGAGTGGTTTCTAGAATGAGGCAGGCCTCGGAAACAAGAGGACTCTGTGAATTTGGAAGAAATATGTGGGTACTCATTAACAGCAACTTGTTGAAAGAAATTGGGTTACAAAAAGGAGGGTCTTAAAGATATTAGATAAACGTGCTATTGTGACAGAGACTGCATTTTGTTGTCACACTATTCGAAAAAGTTGTGGATAAACCAGAAATATCTAATATCTTTGTACAGTAACTATTAACAGTGTTTTATAAACAATCTCGAGTGTAAAGAAGGCAAAGAGAACAAGCAAGTTCAAGCAGCAGTCGTTCCTCCGTCTCCCCCCTCCCTTCCCCAGAGGAAACCACTATCCTGCCAATGCTGCGATACCTTTCCTGCCACGTTATTATTCTTTTACGACATATTTACACATCCATTAATAGTATGCAGTGTTGCTCTCTGAATTGCACAACATACTTTGGCAACCTGCCTTTTATATTCAGTGTTTTTTAGACTTAATCATGTTTATAGATATTTATATATCTATATGTCTATAAATCTATAAATATTTATAGATATTTATAGATCTAACTCATTCATTCTTACTGCTACGTGGCTTCCAGTATATGATTATACCATCATTTATTTATGAAGGAATTCTGTGAAGAGAAGGTTCCATGGGAAAAATTTATATTTCAAACAATAGCTTTTCTGGTAAAAGCTCTCAGGCGCTCTGGAACGCTAAAACAGCGGAGCCCGCCGCAGATTAATCAAAGTGTTCTAGGACACAGGCAGTAGTACTTTATTTGCTAAAACCCAAAGAAGCACAATTTGTGCCCACCTTCAATTATAAAATGGCGAAAAAAGGTAAAAGGAGATAAAAAGCACGGAAATGTAAAAGCTAAAACGCAATCACTCTTGAAAGCTCACCTCATCTGCTCTTCGAAGAACTCCAGTAATAACCTACAAACGTTAAAAGAAAATTATTATAAACAACGTGTAGTTCCCTTATCAAACAAGAATTGGATTCAGTTTTCACGGATCACAAACTTGTGTCTTGTTCTCTTCTTAGAGACTATGTCAAAAGATGTACTGGCTCTTTGAACATACAGTGTTCTGCAGGGGGTTCAGAGCAAAATTAAGATTTGATTCTTGACCTAAGATCAATAGTCCAATAAAGGCTAAGGTGAAATAATTACAAAACCTCCACATTATATTAGCAAAATTGTTCTGCATTCTCTAAACTGGATCCAAATGTGAGCCACACAGCGATCATACAGAGGAGCCTGGGTTCTACTACACATACACACAAAGGAACAAAAGTCACGCTTTGCTACACGCAGAAGAGTCTGTGCTCAACAAAGATTTATGAAGACAAGGGAAACTGTAGCTCCTCTTTTAAAAGATATTTTTTAATTTCAATTTGTACGTGATTTTTTATTTTTAAAATATGATATCCATGCCTTATATTAGTGGTGAAAAATACCTGAAGAAGGAAATGCTTTCTCATCATCCCATCATGCTGGATAACCATCATGAATCAGTTGCTTACGTTTTGGCCTATTTCCCCCCAATCCTTTTTTTATTCACTGCATATTTGTACATGACTGAGATTATACCAAATACACAATTTGGTCTATTTCTTAAAAACATTTTGTAAAGTAAGGACGGATGCCAGTCTTCTCCCTTCACCTCCTGCCTCAGTGAATTTCAGAATTACATGGGGCCGTCATGAGGTCTACTTCATTCTTTGTTGGCATGCTATCAGTATTCTTCACACTTCATTAAAAAGCCATAAAAACAATTCCAGGATCATTAGCACAGCCTTTCTAAAAGCAGCTTACTAAGGCTCACATAACTGCTAAGTCAAACATAGGACACTGCTCTGTCTGCTGTTAGCTCCGGATCCCTCGATACTGAGGAAACCACCAAATGGAGGCAAAAGGCCATCAGAAATGAGGCCCAGCTGTGAATTATGGTCCACAGGATGGAAGGACTGAGCAGTAGGAGGGTCCCCTGCACGGGGCTCTTCAGGGGCTTCTAATACATAATGAAGGTTCCAGTCTGTTGCCCTCGAAAGGAAGAGCACTTCTAGGGCAATGTACTTACTGTCCTTACTGGACCAGAGTAAGCATTAGGGACATGAAATTTTAAAACAAAGGCAGATACATACACCTGAACTTGTAGATCCCTGCCTCTAACTGTACTACTAGGAGAGAACATTCCATGCAATGGAAATGATGTGAGAACAGAAGCATTTTTTCAAAAGAGGATCTAAGTTTATTTTATTTATTTTATAAGAACCATCCCTCATAATTAAAACTGATTCCCTAACTCCCTAACACACAGGGCTACTCCATCAGTTTCCAAAACGTAAAAAGCTTATCAAACCCACCACCATTTCTTCTCCTTATTTATTCAATTTTATCCTACTTAAATTTGACAAAACAAAAATCCTATACACTGGGTATAAAGTTTATACAAAACAACAGAATAAAAGTGCATGACAGAAATGTAATGCTACACCTGTTTCAGGGAGTAGGAATCCTAAAAAAATAAATTACAAAGAACTTCCTTAAATTATAACCACTTTATGCCATTGTTCTAAGATCTAATTTCCATTTTATTCACTTTCAAAATGGTTTTGAAAAGAAAAACAGCCATACCTCCTGCAATGTACCATCTCCTCCTGCAACGATGATCACATCTGTGTTTTCCATCAGTTCCAGGAGTTTCTTGGCTTGGCCCTCATAATCAGTCTGAAATACAAAAGAAGTCTTTGGTAAATTTCCCATCCTAGGGCCATAAAAATCAAAGATTTAAAAATATGGGACATTTTCTTTAAAGTTCAACACAGAGTCTTTCCTCAAATTCTACATAATTGATAGACACGAAAAATTCAGTAGCTATCAAAGCAATCCTGTATATAGTTTTGCACTGTTTAGAGTTGAAAGGGACCTCAGAAACCATCTTTAACCTTCCCTTAAAAATAAAACCCAAGCCCAGTGATCTGTCTCAAGTTATACAGTTAGCTAGTCAAAGGACTCATTTCCAGGCCAGTGCAGAATCTATTATACCATTTACCCAGCACCTTTCACCTGAAAGCAGGAAGTCAAGTGTATATGCAAATAGAGAGCCACCGATGTAATGAAAAGAGCACAGATTTGGGAGCCCAAGAGACCCAGATTAAACCCCAACTCTGCTACTTTTCAACTGAGTGGCCTTAAACTCTAAGGACCTTAATTGCCTTACCAATGAAATTATGTGTGTTGGGGTTGGGGTTGGGGTAATAATAGCTTCCCCATGGTACTGTTGTAAAGCAGTATATAAAGCAACTAGCAAGTAACTGTTCATGACTGGTACTGTACTTAAATGAAAGGCTGGGTTTTGCTATGATTATACAACAAAGTACAGGTGTGACTCAGAGTAGTGACAAAACAGTACTAAACCTCACCATTTTTATTGAGAGTATTTCCTCTCAGATATGTATGCAGGCTTCAATGAATCATCTAAGCCACTGCCTCTAAAACCAAACATTAAATTCTAGAACGCATAATGCAGCTAACGCTAACATGGGAAACATCCTCTCTCCTACTGACACGGTACTAGACACACTAATAGACCAAAATTAAAAATGTGAATTTCAGATGGGCTAGAGCACCTGAGCACAGATAACAGAGGAAAAAGGAAGTCCCTAAACTAACACCATGAATTTTATGAGGAATTATTCCATTTTTATTCTAAAAATGAAATGGCTGGCTTTATAGTTACACATTTGCAAATAGTAAATTTTTTTAAAAGAATATATGCCAATCCTTATTAAAAGAATGGTTTGTGAGTACCCTGAAATAAGCGATCACTGGGAATCAGTATGGGTTTGCTAAGAACGAGGCATTTCAGACTATCCTCAACTTCTTTGGCATTAACTAGATCAGTAGATAAAGGAAACCAGACAGACATTGTATCTGCCCTTCAGCAAGGCACCTGGTAAGCTATTTGATGACATCCATGGGGACAAGATGGAGAAATGTGGAAATAATATGCTAGAATACAAGTAGGTTAGTTAATTACCAACTGAAGGTCTGTGCTCCAAGTGAGGAGCTCAGTGGAGTGACATCAAATTGCAGGTAGATTCCTAGTGACATTACTTTAGGGCTTTCCCTTGAGCCTTTTTTTTTTTTTTTAAAGTAGGCTCCACAGTGGAACCCAACTCGGGACTTGAACTCACAACTCTGAGATCAAGACCTGAGCTGAAAGCAAGCACCAGATGCTTAACAGACTGAGCCACCCAGGTGCCTGGAGCCTTTTTCTATACAGTGCTATCAACAACAGAGGTGAAAGGCAACTTACTGAATATGCAAATGACAATCTTTTACAAAACAGACACTGGCCTCCTTACTCCTCAAACATGCCGAGTATACTCCTGCTTCAAAGTCCTGATCATGCAGTGCAATATCCTTAGCCCCGATTCCTTCCCTTCCGCATCTGCAGTACTCACTCACTTGCCTCAGGTCTCTGCTGAATAGTCATCATCTCAAACGGGTCTTCCTTCACCTTCTGAACTAAACTAACACCCCATTACTCCTGGTCCCCTTACTTGGCTTGACTTTCTTCATGGCACTCATCACCATCTGACAAACCATGTTTATGTATCTGTTTCTTTATCTGCATCTCTCCCTTTCCCACTTCGAATAGAAGCTCTTTGGGGACAGACATGGAAAGTTTATTTTGTTCAGACTGTATCCCCAATACCTAGAACAGGGTTTAGCTCACAGGAAGGAGTCAATAAATACCAGCAAAAAAATATTAATAAGTGTAAGTACACAAATGAAAGAACCAAAAATCAAAAATATTTCAACAGATTTAATAGGCCATAATTTAAAAGACAACATTTATAGAGATAACCTACTTGAGGCTCTGGTGTTAAGAAGAAAATTCCAAATGCAGCAACAAAGCAAGGATTAAAAAAAAAAAAGTGGCCTAATTGTATTAAATAAAGAAAAGTGAATCAAGACAATAGGTAGCATAACATGATACTAGAGAATTGTTACTTTTGCTGGGTATGATAATGACACTGAAGTTATGTAGAAAAGTCGCCTTATTATTATTATTTTTTTAAGTGCACACTGAAGTATCGAGGGGTAAAATGACATGATGTCTATCATTTACTTCAGAGAACCCAGCTACCAGGTGAAGACGCCTGCTGGGGGCCACACGAGCCAGACAACAGCCGGCCCGACCTACCGATGTGCGAGGCAGGACTTCCCTGCTCAGCCATGCCATGGAGGGCCCCAGGTGTGACCAGCACAAGGGCAGCTCTGAACAGACTGCTGACCAACAGAATCGGAAGCAAAGAACCAGTTGTCAAGGTAGTTTGTTATGTAGCAGTAGATAACTCGTATAGAAATAAATGTAGCAATAATTACAATAAAATGTTAATGGACTCAGTGACCCAGGAAAAAGACCAAAAAAAGATTGGATCTTTTAAATACTGTTTTCATGCCTTACCGATAAAGCCTCTAAAATATAAAGATACAAAAAGGCTGAGAGTAAAGGGATAAAAATATTACACCAAGCAAAACCCAACCAAAGTAATAGTAGAGTCCCTAGGAACACTAGATAAGATATAGACAGACTGGGGCCGAGGCAGTACTGGTGCTGAAGAGAATCGCTCTAGGACAGGGTCAAAACACGAGAAAAATGAAGCCATGTGAAACCTGAGAGCATCTACTGACATCATCTCAAGATATAAAAAGCAAAAATGAACTACAAAGGGAAATAGAAAAATCCCCAATAACAGTGGGAGATTTCCAAAAGCCCCCTCTCAATATAGTTAAAGCAGAAGAAAAAATCAGTAAGGACACAGAAGACTAGAACCACACAATGAACAGACTTGACTTACTGGACGTGTGCAGAACTGGTACCCAATAATGAAAACAAAACACACACTAGGCTATTAGTGGACCATAACGCAATTAAGTAAGAAATCAATAACAAAAAGATAACTAGAAAAACTTTATATTCAGAAATTTAAAAACATGTCTAAATAACTCATAGGTCAAACAAAAACCATGATGGGAATTAGAAAATATTTTTAAATGAATGATAATGAAAATATTATATATCAACACTTAGAAGATGCAGTTGGAGCAACAGAGGGAAATTTATAGCTTTCAATACATAGGATAAGGGTAAAAAATAAGCATCCATGGGGCACCTGGGTGGCTCAGTTGGTTAAGCGACTGCCTTCGGCTCAGGTCATGATCCTGGAGTCCCGGGATCGAGTCCCATGTCGGGCTCCCTGCTCAGCAGGGAGTCTGCTTCTCCCTCTGACCCTCTTCCCTCTCGTGCTCTCTATCTCTCATTCTCTCTCTCTCAAATAAATAAAATCTTAAAAAAAAAAATAAGCATTCAAGTTAAAATGTGAGAACAGAACAGCAGAAAAAAAATCCAAAGTAAGTAGAATGAAGGAAATAGTAAAAACAGACTAGAAATTCATGAAACGAACATAAACGAGGATCAACAAGCCAAAAAATGATTCTTGACAAGGATTAACTGACATACCTCTTACAAGACTATTGAGAGAAAAATAAGAGGGCACAAATAAAATGAAGAATTAAAACAAGATATTACAAATGTTACAGAAACTTACAAGTTAAAAATTGGAAATTATTAACTTGATACCAATTAATTTGGAACCTAGATGGAAGCAGCAAATTCCTTGAAGATGTTGCACCAAAATTAATTCGAGAATAGAACTTGACTACTTCTAGAACCATTAAAGACATTTAATACACAAAACATTTTCCCCTCAAAGACAGCTCCAGGTACAGATGGTCTGATCGGAGTTCACTCGAACATTCAAGGAAGATCTCTTACGTAAGTATTCTGGGCTCTCTCACACGTAGAGTTTAACGTGCGTTACAAACACTCACATCAATGTCAGTTTTCTTCCCCTTTCTCCCATCCCTGGAGACAGACACCTGGAAGACCACATTGCAGACCAGGTGGACAAAAGAGTTCAACGTTTCATGGTAAGCTGGACTAAATTACCTTTTCATCTCTGATTTCATGAAAATGTGTAATATTAAAAATACACCACAGACTTACAAATGTGACAACAGAGTGATTTTTCACCAAATGCACACACCTGAGTGCACACCACACACTTATCACTTAAAAGTCAACAGGGTGGAGTCTTAGGGCATCTTCTGTCTAGCACAATTCCTTCTAACTTATTTTTGTCCCTTTTTCTTAGCTAAATATTGCAAATTCTAAAGCTTTACCATTGAAAAGTCCTCACCAGAGAGAAAATGTTTACCTGTCTGTGGAGCTACGAAGAAATTACTCAAAGTGGAAATATTTTTATTTTTAGGAAAAGAATTCTTACAGCTATAACTACTTTCATCTTCCAAGAGACAATGATTCCACATCCCAGCTTTCAGATGAAAGGAACCAAGTTCATGCCTCCATCTAATCTTATTCTGAAAATGAAAAGCTGACAATGCTTTGAAAAAAAACAAAACCACTTTTATTAACGATCAGAACAAAGACACGTTGATCTCTCTGCTCCCAGCTTCTTACGTGATAAGTGATTTCTGCTACAAAGTCAAGAGAAGAGGGTAAGTCACAAGGAGTGGTAGCTCGGATAAAATCAACACTCTGGAGTGTTCTTACCTTAACGACAGTCACATCCATGCCAGATAAGTGTAAAATCGGGGCAGCATTTTTTTCAAATAGAGTCCTTGCTTTGCTGTAAAGGAAAAAAAACAAAAATTTTGACATGAGTTCTCAAGAGGAAGAAAAAATAGCCCAACCATCTTCGCTAGAGTAGAACAAGAAACAGCCTGAGAAACACAGGTTTCCTTCTTTTGTGCAAGTGCAGGAAGTTGAACAATGAGTCATCGGGTTCTAGGGATAGAAATGGAGACGCTAACACTCTGGCGCCTCCAGGAGTTTACTTTCTAATACAATCAGCTATCACCATTTGGGATACTTGAAGTTCATTATCTAGTTCCTCTAGAGGAAGAATGTAACACTACATATGGCCCCGCTCAGGACACAATGCTTGATTCATTCAGCAAGTATTTATTGAGCACCTATTACATGCTAGACACAGGGGGTAGGAGCCAGGGATACAACAAGACAAAGCGGACAAAACACCTGCAACTTAAGTAGGATGTAATAAGTCCTCATAGAACTTATTTATATTCCAGTGGTAGAGGGAGGACAGTGTATTTAACATTTTTCATGTGGCCTGAAGGAATAAATGTATTAATTCTAACTCAGTGGATATACAACCTTTGAGGGAGAAATACATCCTTTTTAACAATTTCATATACTAGAGGTATCTCCATTTCTTGGATTTCAAACCTGTCGTGAAATCCCTGGAGAAGGAGCAAAATTCTTTTCCATGATGGCAGAAATTCTGCTAAGAAAAGGAAAGTCTGAAATTATCTAATGCAACTTTAGGATAATGGGCAGCTTGTCTGAAGCTCCCAGGCAGTCACATCCTTCTCTTTGCGGCCCCATCACTTTGTATACACCCCTGCGAGGAATTTCCATATGGTATGACAATCAGTGATTTGCAGGACAGTCTTTGGGATGAGACTGGAAAACTTGCAAAAACAGACACCAAATATTATAATCCTAGAGCCCCCCCCAGCCTCTAGGATTATGTCTGGCACACTCAGAAGATACTTAATAAGTATCTGATGAATTAATGTACTAATGCGTGAATAAATGAACCTGCCCCAAATGCAGACATGTAAATTCTGCGGGAAAGGAAACAGCAGGATTTTGAAGCCTTGTGAGAATAGAAACAGTTAAAGAGCCCTTTGAAAAGAGAGAAAGAGAGAGAGAGAGAGAGAGAGAGAGAGTGTGAGAGTGTGTGTGTGTGTGTGTGTGTGTTTTAAAAGCATCGTACACGGGCACCTGGGTGGCTCAGTTGGTTAAGCGACTGGCTTCGGCTCAGGTCATGATCCTGGAGTCCCAGGATCGAGTCCCACATTGGGCTCCCTGCTCAGCGGGGAGTCTGCTTCTCCCCCTGCGCCTCCCCCCACTCGTGCTCTATCTCATTCTCTCTCTCAAATAAATAAAATCTTTAAAAAATAAAAATAAAATAAAATAAAAGCATCATTCACATCATTCTGACAGTGACTCTTGTCCAATTCCAGGCAGGAGTCAGAAACACAGCCCAGGAATCAAGGGATGCAAAAGTTGCAAGAAGTCCCCAATGGCATGGTTTCAAAGTTAAACATGCCTATCAGTGGACCTGTCTTTCACCCAAATATTTTCAACTATCTCATCAGGGAAAAAAAAGCAAACAAAAACTAGAACTTTCGAAACAACAGCGAACATGTAACTTTCACATCCACATTTACTCAGTCCTCTTTCAAAGATTTTTTTTTTAAACCAGTGATGCATGCTTTGACTCTCTTAAGAGTATTTTATACTAGAATTCTAGAGATGCTAAGGTAGCTAATGAGGAGCATGTATAGTCATGCACAAACCAAATTCAACATTCTTTAAAAAGAAACCACCAAATGGCAGACAGAAGCATGTAACATTTCTTATGAATTAAAATAGAAATGGAGAAATTGGACAAATTTTCACAAGGACCATTCAAAAAAAAGTATCTCAGACCAAGGGCCTACCTGAGCATGTTGTAAGCAAATTATACAAATATCCCCTGCCCTTTCTCCTGACCTGAATGCTTATTCGAATGAACGGGAAAGGCTAAATGAAAATTCCCTCTTTCCAGCTCACCACTTCTGGGGTTTAACCCAACAACAAAGGGCTAAGCTAGTGATACTACAAATGTTTCCCCTTCTAGGGTTGTTTTCATTACTGGATTGATAAGAAAAGATCAGCTGGAGGTAGATCAGCTCTATCTGAGAAGTAAAACTCTGGACAAGACTCAATCAGCTGTATTAATCATTTTTTTTTAAATTTTATTTATTTATTTGACAGAGAGAGAGAGACAGTGAGAGAGGGAACACAAGCAGGGGGAGTGGGAGAGGGAGAAGCAAGCTTCCCGCTGAGCAGGGAGCCTGATGTGGGGCTCGATCCCAGGACTCTGGGATCATGACCTGAGCCGAAGGCAGACACTTAACGACTGAGCCACCCAGGCGCCCTGTATTAATCATTTTTAACAAATCTGTAAGATCCTCCAAGTTAAAGAAATAATGATTTGAACATTTGGGTTTTTATTCACATCTTTATGTGATGCCACAGCTGTGGAAAATCTCTAAAATTCTAATGTTCCCTAAAAAAGATTGAAAAACAAGTGCTACCAGTAAGAAATGCATTATTTATTATATAATTAAAGGTGAGACAGCACCAGAGCTAAATAAAAACTTTATATACCTACTGCAATTTCCAGGTTCACGTACACACACAAAAATTACTTCTTAATGTATTATTTATTAATGCTGTTTTAAACACACAGTTATCTTACTTCTTAAAGTGCCTATGTAGTTTTAAAACCAGTACTACATAATGAAATAGCTACATGATGAATTATATATTACGTGTCAGAGTAGAGCCAAGGTGACAAAAATAGTGCAATTAAATAGTGAAAGCTTTAGGGAAAAAAAAAAGATGCTGGAGAGCTTCAGAGTGGCTGATGCCCAGAAGCACGCAGGGATTCACCTTGCTAAAGGGGACAATAACTGTAGCAGACTTTCCCTAGCCTCACCTTTAAAGATAAAAATATTCTACTTTTAAACAATAATCCAACTTTAAAAATGCCAATACATTTACATGTAAAAATATAAACAGAACCTAAAACTGCTCTAAAAAAGTTTGTTTTTTAATGTGATTATCCCTTATAAGTAGGAACTTTTAAAAGTAACAGATTATAGCTTAAACAAACTGCCATATATTTTTCTGTATCAGACATAGCAAGTTCCTAACTAACTAGGTCTCTAAAGGAATAGAACCTAGAACAGTTATACTCAAGCAGGCAGAGGGAGAGCTACAAGCACTTTCGGGAAGGGTGGGGGAGCAAAGTAGAGACTGTTTTGAACCTAGCCGACTGGTCAATAATAATCACAGTGGCTTCTATTCCCTTCGCCCAGTGCTTACCATGAAATGGAAACGCTGAGCACATCACAGGCATCATTTCACTTAATTGCAAAGGCACCTATTCTATATGGCAATTTTATAAGGTATGAGCTATTACTTTTCCCACTTTACAGATGAGCGCACTGAGGATTGAAGCTAAGTAACTCCCTTATCACAGAGCAGAAGAATATATAAGTCCCATCCTCCAAACCCCGGAGCCCACATGGTTCTCCGCTAGCTTCTGCCACAGGTCACCCCTGTTCAGTTATCTTAGAGATTTTGATTGTGTTGTGTGAGAACCTGTTCATTGGTTGGTATTGTTTAGCATTGGTATTGAACAAGAATGATCAATAGGCATTAAGACTGGTGTTAACGGGGGAGGGAGGCGGCTCTAACAAAGCCCATCCGGTAGGATGCAATTAGGCAGAGTCACAGAGCCAGTTTAGACAATCTGTAGGTAAATATCTTAAACTGCAGAATTCAAAATAAGGCGTGGTGTGCTTGGGTGGCTCAGTCAGTTAAGCGTCGACTCTTGATTTCAGCTCAGGTCGTGATCTTAGGGTTCTGAGATCGAGCCCGGTGCCAGGCTCCATGCTGCGTGTGGAGCCTGCTTAGGAATCTCCCTCTCCTCCTCTGCCTCTCCCTGCTTGAGCTCTCGCTCTATCCAAAAAAAAAGGCATGATTTGTCTTCCTATCTGTAAAGCCACATTCACTCTCTCAAATTACTAGAGAAACTTATTTCAGAACTCCTGCGTCTTACACAAGACTAGTTACAAGCTGGTCCCAACTAGTCTTTTTGTTGTTGTTGTTCTTAGTAACTTGATGTCATCTAAGATCTTATAGAATCCAACCTAACACATATTTTTTTTTAAGATTTTATTTATTTGACCGAGAGAGAGAGAGAGAGAGAGAGCGAGCGAGCACCCTAGCAGGGGGAGCGGCAGAGGGAGAGGGAGAAGCAGGCTCCCTGCTGAGCAAGGAGCCCAACACAGGGCTTGATCCTGAGGATCCTCTCAGGATTCTCAGAACCCTGAGCTGAAGGCAGACACAACCGACTGAGCCACCCAGGCGCCCCAGAATCCAACCTAATACATATTTATTAATTTTCCAATCCTCAAAAAAGACAAAGAATTGTTTTGGTTGCTAGGGATAATAAAAGATATCACTCCCCACCCCACCCCACACAGCTTTTTCATTCTTACTATTTTTAAAAAATAATTTTAAGTTTTAAATGATTTCTTCTAAAAACCTTCAACAACGTCTTTCTTATTCACCTCTCCAACTGAATGAGAACTGCCACGATCATTGAAACAAATTTTTTTTTGCTTATGGTACTTTTTTAAAAATTTAGACTTTATTTTTTAGAGCAGTTTTTAAGTTCAAAGTAAAAATGAGTGGAAAACAGAATTTCCATGGGCCCTTTGCCCCGTTACACACACAGCCTCCCCCACTTTCAACATCCTGCACCAGGGTGGGACCTTTGTTACAATAAATGAACAGAAATACGTGATTATCAACCAAAGTCCCAACTATTCTTCACACCTGAATTCCCACAATTCCCTCACACGACTCTTCTAGGTCAGCTAGACCAGGTCACAGACTGGCCTGCAATACAGCAAGGGACATGACTAGTTACCCCTGTGGCTAGGCCCCCGCTGCCCCAAGCTATTTCCTCAGTCAGGAAGATTGAGTGTTCTCCCTCCGCTGACCTCCAAGATCTAGCTCAAGGTTCACTCCTTTTAGAAAGAATGTTTCTGATTTCACAAGCCCACAATGTTCTTGGCCATTGTGGAACATCCTGGAACAGAGAAGTCGTAATCATTTATATCACAACAGCAGGAACTATCCCCAAGCAGGTAAGATTCACTTGAGAGTATTAATTCTGGGATTTTTTTTTTTTTTTAAGATTTATTTTAGGGGGGAGCAGAGGGAGAGAGCAAGAATCCTGAAGCCGACTCCCCACTAAGTGCAGAACCCAACAACAGGACTCAATCCCAGCCCCCTGAGATCACGACCTGAGCCGAAACCAAGAGTTGGCCGCCCATCCGAGTGAGCCACCCAGGCACCCCTAATTCTGGGATTTTTATTAAATTTCAATTAGACAAGTTTGCCAAGCATCAGTTAGCTTTACAGTTATAGCTCATTAACTGCTATTTCTCCATTACAAATTAATCTCATTGCTAGATGAGTAGGGAACCTACTTCTTCCAATTCTACACAGTCCAACTAGCTTCCTGATATTTTGTGACATTCCCCCCCGTCCCGCAGGAAAACTGAGTATGTGACAAATCACAAACTGAACTACCCTCTGCAAGCTGCAGGATTGAGAAAAACCGTCGCCTTCTTCACTTGTGCATTGGGAGGAATGAGTTGATTGCCAAACACCTAAAAAGGAAAAAAGGAAAGTTTTAAGCAAATATCCTTTATTCAGTTAACGATTAAATATATTCTTTCATTCCAAAGGAATTTACTTCCAGGAGACATGGTACCTACTCTGGGGGTAAAAGTGTTCTTTCATGATTTCATATTGACAAAAAATACCATGAACAACAACCAAGTCTACCATTATTTAATGACAATCAGCTAAATTTTGTAATAAAAAAAAAAACCCTGCTTCATCTACTAAAGGTAAGTAACTTTTCTAAGATGTGGCTAGGTTTATTATAAACACATACCCAGCAAGGCCACAGTCTGTCAAAAGTAAAGTTTAATCCACCTGCCCATAGTCTTCAGAGTATAATCTTTTTCTCCTTCAATTTATTACTAAAGCTTATTCATAAAGAACTTTTGTGATACCAATTAATCTTCATATTTTCATACATGTAAAAAATAAACCTAATAGTCTATTTGCCTCCTCCTCTTTGCAACTTTGTATAACTTGATAACTAAACAGCATCAACTAGGGGATTAAGGAATGCACTTGTGATGAGCAATGGGTGGTGTATGTAAGTGATGAATCACTACATTCTACTCCTGAAACCCATTTTACCATATATGTTAACTAACTAGACTTTAAATAAAAACTTGAAATAAGAACAATAATAATAAATAGCATCAACTGACAAGGAAAAGAAATATAATCTATATTTACTAACCACCTAGTATTTGCTGCTGTCCTACACATTATTCTTAGCTCTCAGAAACTTAGGACGTATTAAATGTTCTCACTTTAATAGTTCAGAAAACCAAGATGCAGAAAGATTAAGTCAAAGTCCCACAGTTAATAAATTACAAGCCTAGAATTTACATCTAACTCCAAAACCCCAACGTCTACTCTGTCAGCTCTGAATAGCAGATGGAGGAGGCAGAGTTCAGAGGCACACAGAACCAGATGTGCAGCCTCAAAATAAGAACTAACATGAGCTAATGCTATTCCACCCGGACTGAAGAAGACCACCAACAAAAATGAGGAAAACACCATAGTCAAAATGTTGAGTCTTTGTTGGTGGGGAGCAGGTCTGGGCCAAGGAGGCGGAATTCAGGTATGGAAGCACAAAGTAAAGACAGGAGAAAAATGAGTTACACCAAGATTTTTATTAAGTGACTCTCTTATTAAGTGACCACCACCTCCCTGACAGTCCACCAGGGAGCCGTTCTCTCCCTGGTCTATTTCTTGCTTTAAAACAAAACAAAACAAAAAATACACTTTTTCTGAATGCTTCAGAAAGAAATATTGTTTCCTGAATTCAACCTTAATATTCTGCTGCCAAATCTCCAAACATTGTAATGTGCTCTTTTTCTATCCATAGTTTTTCTGGAATGTGGCCAGAAATTACTCAGTTAGCCAGTTTCTCTGGCCTACCAGACTCCAGATCTACAGTTCCAGATTATTCTTTGTCTTAGTTTCTTACCTACCTGCAACTCCAGGCGCAGGTTTACGGTGCGTTAAGGAGCTTATGTAAGACTACAGTGAGTTGAGATTATGTGAGATTAAAAAAATCACTCTTTCAAGAATTTAGACTGTAAAGGGAAGCCATAAACAGGAAAAGTAACTGGAGTAGGCTCTAAGGATGAATTCGCTTCCATTTGCCAGATGGAAGGAGCTCCATGGGTGCTGGGAAGGAACAAACTCCAGCCATGGGAAGAGGTTAAGTATAGAGAATGAGCAGCGACTGGAGGAAGAGTCTCTGAGAAAGGACGAAACGGCATTCAGCGCAGATGGGGAAGAGGCATATTGCTTCAACAAGAAAGAGGAACCTGTGACCACTCTTCCTTTGGGAGACCAAGAAAAGGCTCCCTTCCCAAGCTTTTCTACTTGCTAATGGAAAATTAGCTCAGGGTGGGGAATCACCTCACCTTGGGGTGGGGATCATTCGTTTTCAAAACAGCAGAGCCATAGGAGATAAAACAAAAGAGTAATCAAATTCTTAAAACACAGTTTTAGAACACTTAGATCACCACCAAAGAGAGGAATGTATTAATACTATCTATTGTCATTGTCATCTGTGAAAACATTTTGGTAACAAACATGAGGTCTGCCACCCAATAAAATACATCATACCTTTGTCATTTTTTACTTCAGTTTCTTTTTTTGGTATTTCTGATATCATAAGCTTAAACGACATACAACAAAAAGGCAACTCAGTCATGGAAATTCACCTGCAAGGCATAACGTACAAACTTGGAAGGGAGGGAAGAACAAAAAGGTGGTCTTGAACTCCAAATTATAAATTATAAATCTGTAATTTAACAACAATACCGCCAGATAGGATTATTTAAGTGCAGTATCATGGGCCTGGGAGAACAATGCACACATGGTATGAATCAGCTGTGCTAAACAGACAGGCTTTAAAAATATGAATCAACAGCTTTAAAGAAGATTTGACTTTAAGGGGTAACACCTGTTCTGAACAGAAATCCTTGGGGGTTATTTGGATCAGGGAAGATTCAGGGCTTAGCACGATCTTTAAGGACAACCACAGACAGGAACAAATTCCCAGAGCTCCAACCAGCCCATGTATGTGATCTTAGGACTAATCCAGAAGTAAACAAGTCTAAAGGGGTGGGCGTTAGAACTGCTCTTCACCAGATGGTTAACTTCCTCCCGCTCTGTTCCGAGCTGGCTCTTGGCCTAACTCATCATCCCCTGATAGTAGGGGAAAAAAATCCACACTGCACCGATGCAAGGCACCGTGCTGGTCCCCTGGAATAGCCCGAGTTTTCTGTGCAACGGAGATTAAGCAGGTTTTAATTTTAGCACATTAAATTATATTACCTGAGCTTCTTGACAGGCTGCTCTCCTTAGCAGGTTGTCACTATCAAAGTAAACAAAGAGAATGAACATCAGCTTTAATAAGCAGGTTACGATCCAAACAAATAAAACTTTTTTTTTCTTTTTTAAATATGCACAACTCTTTCCTATAAAACCCAAGTGAAAGTTTCTTAAAGACCTGTGACACATTATAAGCACATGTGAAAAGTACTTTCTCTGAGTGAAATCCTGTGTTATTTCCATAGAATGGTAGGCAAAAGACCCCCTCCCTCCAAGATGTCTACATCCTCATTCCCAGAACATAAAAATATATTATCTTAGGTGGCAAAGGGGATAAGTTTAGGATCTGGAGATGGGAAGATAATCCTGGATTATGCAGGGGAGCCTAATCTCATCACAAGGGTCCTTAAAAGCACAGAACATTTTCCTGGCTGTGATCAGCAGCAAATGTGACTGTGGAGAAAGGGTCAGAAAGGTGCAAGCTTGCTGGCGCTCAACACGGGAGGAGTCCACAAGTCAAGGAATGCGGGTACCCTCTAGAAGCTGGAAAAGCAAGGAAATGGCTTCTCCTCTAGAGCCTCCAGAAGGAATGCAATCCTTGCTGACACCCTGACTTTAGTGCAGTAAGACCGGTGTTGGACTTGTAACCCACAGAACTGTAAGATAATAGATGTGTGTTGTGTGAAATCACGAAGTTTGTGGTAATTTGTTAGCGCAGCAAGAGAAGATTAATGCACATATCCTGCATTTTTCTTATCCAGTGGAAATTACTCAGTTCATTTGCCAGAAATAAATTTGATGTTTAGTTGCTTTTGCTACTGTGTTAGCTCTTATTTTTTATATCTCTGTCAGACATTCAATTACAGCACAAGTGGGAAATTTTGGCATGAGGTGAAACTGTGGCTTGCAAAAATGAAAACATTCTATCAGAACAATGTTCATCTATGTAACATAAAGGTTCCTAAAATGTGTTTATACCATTTATACTGTAAGAGCACTTTAAATGGCTGATTGCCCACCAGGCACCAGAATCTTCTCGTTGAGTCAACTCTAATGCGAGTTGCTGGCATTGCTAAGATAGTAACTTCAACCTGGTTAACGACAGTTAAAAACACTCAGCCAATAAACAATTTATAGCAAAGAACTAAAAAGAGAAAAGGTTCTTTCACTTAAATTCTTTCCTAAAAAAAAAATCTCTTCCTAGACCTTCCTTCTAACATTGAAGACCTTGAATTTTGCATTTTTACAGTTATTCAAAACGTAATTTTGATAGTTAAGTCTGAACTAAAAGAGATTAAACAACCTTTTGCTTTTTACCCAGCTGCTGTCCAAGGCTACACAATAATTTTGCTTCCACAGCCAGGCTGGAGAACCACCTCTAGATGTCAAAAAGCAGTCGCTTTAGCAAGAAAGCACCATGTGTGGGGAAAGAGCAATGCTACTGTCTGTGGGTATTTACTCAAAGGATACGAAACCACTTAATTTGAAGGGATATGTACACCCCTATGCTTACAGCAGCATTTTCTACAAGAGCCAAATTATGGAAGCAGCCCAAGTGTCCACTGACTGATGAATGGACAAAGATGTGGGGTGTATACACACACACACACACACACACACATTTATACATATATATACACACACATCTATACATCTATACATATACATACACAAACATCTATACATATATGCTACATAAACACACATAGACACACATCTATACATATATGCATACATATACATACACACACATCTACACATCTATACATATACACACACATCTATACATATATACATATACATCTATACATCTATACATACACACACATCTATACATATATACACACATACAGATACACACATCTATACATATATGCACACATACACACACATCTATATATACATACATATACACACATCTATACATATATACATACATATACACACATACATATATGCATACATATACACACATCTATACATATATACACACATACAGATACACACATCTATACATATATGCACACATACACACACATCTATATATACATACATATACACACATCTATACATATATACATACACACACATACATATATGCATACATACACACACATCTATACATATATACACACATACAGATACACACATCTATACATATATGCACACATACACACACATCTATATATACATACATATACACACATCTATACATATATACATACATATACACACATACATATATGCATACATATACACACATCTATACATATATGCATACATATACATACGCACATCTATACATATATATACACACATCTATACATATATACACACATAGAGATACACACATCTATACATATATACACACATACACATCTATACATACATACATACACACACACACATCTATACATATATATACACACACCTATACATATATGCATGCATATACACACACACCTATACATATATACATACATATACACACACATTTATACATCTATACATACATATACACACACATCTACACATGTATACATACGTACATATATATACACACATACACACAATGGAATATATTCAGCCATAAAAAAGAGTGAAATCTTGCCATTTGCAAGGGAGCTAGAGAGTATAATGCTAAGTGAAATAAGTCAGTCAGGGAAAGACAAACGCCATATTTCATTCATTCATATGTGGAATTTAAGAAACAAAACAAGCAAAGGGAAAGAAAAAGAAATTAAGAAACAGACTCCTAACTAGAGAGAACAAACTGATGGTTACCAGAGGGGAGGTGGGTAAAATCAGTGATGGGGCTGAAAGAGGGCACTTGTGATGAACACTGGGTGACACGTGGAAGTGCTGAATCACTCTATCGTACACCTGAAACTAATAGAACACTGTGTGTTAACTATACTGGAATTAAAATTCAATTTAAAAAATACTGCCCATCTGAAACCTAAGAACAATGTTCAATTAAAATTACAACACCATACCTCAAAAATGCATGCTGTTCTATAATAAACATTTTAGGAGGACTAATCCCTTGTGAAGTCTAGTCCACAAGGCACCTTAATTGCCAGGCTCAGTCCCCACTTACTTGAGTGATGTTGCCCCACTATTCCCCCGCGGCAAAAGGTAGGTGCATAAGCTTCTCTCCCTTCCCCCATGCAAGATTCATGAACATTCACGTTTTGCTCTCCTACCCAAATGCTCTCCAGCAACTGCTCTCGGTGAATCATCCTAATAGCAACGATTATATAGATCTTACACACGTACATACAAGATGAGGTCAATTCAAGGTACTATTCTGTACCTTGAATTATATATATATATATTTTTAAAGATTTTATTTATTTATTTGAGAGAGAGAATGAGATAGAGCATGAGAGTGGGGAGGGTCAGAGGGAGAAGCAGACTCCCTGGCGAGCAGGGAGCCCGATGCAGGACTCGATCCCGGGACTCCAGGATCATGACCTGAGTCGAACGAAGGCAGTCACCTAACCAACTGAGCCACCCAGGCGCCCACTGAATTTTATATATTTAAAAATAGTATGTCAACAACCCTTTATAGTTGACTCTGACACCTCCCATTCATGACCTCTATACAATGATGAGGTAAGATACTAAATCCTTAGCAACCGCTAGATCACCAAATAAACCTGCGTTCCTTGTAGTAACCTGAGCATTGTCACTGGATCCCCCTGGATTAGGCTAATCCTCAGTCCAGCTTCCACACTAGCCCTGGCGGGGAGGGGGTACCACTACCACCACAAGAACCACACAGAACTGTGCTCCTCCAAACACTTACTGTTTTTTTCCCTATAGATAGAATAACCTGTGCCTCCAGTCTCTTCTATGATGAACACATCCTACAGATTGTTCTGTACAAGCTCTCTATACTACTATAAAGGCTGTATATCTGCCTGCACATCTCTGTCCATTTCCCCAGCTGGCTCCTCCCCTCCCACTAGGGGCAGGCCTCTGAAGGTGCCAGGCTCCTCGGGGTCATTAGTAAGATACCATCTTCCTTACTGCATTTCAGCCACATGGATTCCTGTGGGCCTAGATGAAAAGAGAATGGCCCCAAACACATACAAGAATACAGCACCTTGGATCACGGTTTCCTAAATTCTTTTTTGCTAGTAGTAAAATTTTCGATGTTAACTTGTGATTAAGTATATGATTAAAGACCTCAGTTCTCTTGAGCTTGCTAATACTGCTTGATTTATCAGAGTGCTATTCAAAAATCAAGATTTCTTTATAATTATTTCCCCGGATTTTAATGTGCCAGACGGAATACACTGTCAATGCCACCTGTGAGAAAGCTAGAATATGTACCAATTTAAATACTACAAAAGAAAATCCATTATAATCATACTTAATTTTTTTAAATATCAAAAATGGTATTAACCATCTTGATTTTGCTCTCTGAACCAAGCTGTTTCTAAAAACAAAACATGTCCTCAAAGAAAAAAGATTTCTCCCATTGATATATTCTGATCGTCGATAGCCAGCTCTGGAAACTATTTCAAAAAAGAAATTCCAAAAATGTTCCAGGAAAGGCATTTTCATTGGAATAAAAGAGAAAATAACTTGAAATTCATGGAACAATCCCATGTGCCAGATACTACAGCAGCTGTTTTCACAAACCTTTAACCTTTGTAACAACCTTGCAAGACAGACATTATATTCTCATTTTATAGTCTAAGAAGTTAAGACTCAGAGAAGGAACGGACTTGTCCAAGATCACCGTGTTATTAAACAGTAGACTAGAATTCCAACCCATTCCAACCTGACTCTAAAATAAATGCTTTAATGCTTTTTCTTAATTCAGACAACACTGAATGCACAATACTCATTAGTATATAGATTTTATAGCACATTCGTTAATCACATTGCTTCCTAATTTCATCTAATTTTTAAAATTTACATTCATAGTGTTTTTTTATAAGTTCAAGTGTGATAAAGCTCCCAAAAGTAGCAGGTGAAATCAACTCACTTAACACAAAGTGCTGGGTATGGTACAATGACCCAGATTTGGTCCTGACCTGAAGCAGCTTCAGATCACGTGGCGAAGAACAGCTCTTGGCAAGTATCGGTGATAAAGTAAGAGACCTGTTTCTTGATAAAGGACATGCCAGGCACTATGCTAGGTGTGGATATACTGGTGAATAAGCCCAGCACTCCCCATCCTCACGAAGTTTACAGTTTAGAAGGGAAGAAAGACAATTCAACAGTGGTAACGTGACATGACTCTTATATGCTCCATAACAGGGGCCCATTTAGGAATACCTAACCTAGTCTTGGGGGAATTAGAGGAGGCTTTTTACAGGAAGTGACACTACAGTGTAGATCTAGGGGAGAAATAAAAAGTAGCAGGGCAAAATCAGGGAGGGGAACACAGGCAAAGGAAACAGCCTGTCAAAGCCTGAGAGTAGGAGGCCGGCCAACCTCGGAAACGGAAAGTAGTTCAGGACAGCTGCAGGTGGCCTGCCATGGGAGGAGCCCTGAAAGAGGACAGGCACCAGCCGGACCCCAGCGGACTTTGAAGCTATTTAAGGAATTGGGACTTGACCCTTAGGGTCATAAGAAGCCATGAGAGGGGCACCTGGGTGGCTCAGTCATTGGGCGTCTGCCTTCGGCTCAGGTCATCATCCCAGGGGCCTGGGATCGAGCCCCGCATCGGGCTCCCTGCTCAGCAGGGGGCCTGCTTCTCTCTCTCCCACTCCCCCACTCGTGTTCCCTCTCTCCCTTTCTCTTTCAAAGAATAGATAAAAATCTAAAAAAAACAAAAAAAAACAAAAAAAACCCATGAAAGAGTTTCAGGAAGGTAAGTGAAGTGACCAGATTTACACATTAGAAGGATCATTCTGGTTGTAGTGTGAAGTCAGCCACGGTCAACACAAGACGGGATCTAAGGAGACCAGAGCGGATTCTTCAGGAATGTAGGTCAGCGATGATGACATGAGGTCCCCTGGAACCAGGACCGAGAAGAGGACAGAGGCAGCTGATATTTAGGAGGCAAACTTAACGGCTGGCCTGTGGGGATTGAGGGGGTGAAAGGCAGTGTCCACATTTTTTTTTACTGAGCCCTTGGCAGAAGGTGGTACCACTCAGGGATGGAAGACAGTAGGAGGTACTGGTTCAAGAGGGCGGAAGCTAGGCTTCATTCTGGATCTGTGAATCTGAGATAGCAGTGAGTGCAGGTGGAGGGGTCAGAGGACAAGTGGAAATACACGTCTGAAATTGCAGACATTGATCTTGACTAAAGACACATGTGGTAATAGTGGGCTGAGAGTGGAGCAGATTATCTACATGAGGCAGCGAGAAGCAGCAGGAAGAGATGCCCTGAGCCCTGCGACAGAGGAGAGAACGCCAGATGAATCTCAACTACACTGACACTGCACCTCACTTGAAAACCAAAGGAAAAATGTGCAGAGGGGTGCTTGGCTGGCTCAGTCAGTGCAGCATGCGACACTTGATCTTGGAGTTGTGAATTCGAGTCTCACGTCGGGTGCAGAGATTACTTAAAAAAAAAAAATCTTTAAAAAAAATAAAGGAAAAGAAAAATGTGATGGATAACTGAGGAAAGAAGTTAAGAACCACTTCCTTATCCCCCATCATGCCCTCAATGCTGCCCCACTCTCAGCAAGCTGCACATTTTGCTCTTCCTAGAGCACACAATGAGCTTTACCCCTGCAGGGATTTGATTGTTCTACCCCCTCTCCCTTTTAAAAACTAGAAGGCCAAGCACAACCCCACCCACCCCTTTACCCCACCACACACAGAACTGCTTGTCTTCTCTTTCTTCCTTCATTATAATAGCCTTGAATTCATGGATAATTCACCATTTTCTCTCCCACAGCACACAGCAGACTCCTGTAGATAAAAGGTATTCAATAAATAACTGTTTAATAAGTAAGTGGCAAATGTCTGAACAGGAGAGACTGACTCACGGTGCCCACAGGCAGGCTTTGTCCTGCAGGGAAAAACTGAAGGTGATTCTTTTAGGAGTATTTGGCATTCTCGAGCCCACAGATCGCCTGGGATAGTTCTTCACTGTGACTACCACCAAAGGGCAAGAGGAGAAATCACTGTGGCACAGCGGAGGATGAAGAGTTAGAACAGTCATGGAAACCTGACCAGATCAAGACCCACGGCCGTGCATGTGTGGGTGTGTGCGTGCGTGCGTGTGTGTGTGTTCAGGGGACAGGAAAATGGAACTAGAACCATCTAAAAAGCTAAATGAGTAACTCCTTTTGGTACACGAGGAAGCCCCACAAGAACTGTCCCAGTGGTTGAGTCTGGTATCAGAGAAATTCTAGATTGCTAATGGGGCAAGAATCTGAAAGTGAATCTAAGACCCTGTTACCAAAAAAAAAAAGAAAGAAAGAAAGAAAAAGTACTGTTTATAAATTCCAAGCCTGTGCTCTTTCTACTACGTCATGCTGCCTCCCAAGGGAATTGGAAGTTTAACACAATTTAAAACATAGTCACATCAAAAAAGGTCCCTGAAGATCTACCTGCTCAGTACTAAAATACAGGTTCTTTGACAGAAACCAGAAGCTTCTGGATTAGAAAATGAAAAAATGTGCTGATGTCACTCTGCCTGAGGCTTTAGAAGAATATGAACATGGCTGCTACCACAGGAAATGGGATGCTCACAATTTATTCTGAGCCATAAAGGTTTTATTTATTACTTTAGGACTGCAAAATAAGATAAGTAGTTATTTCAATAACAACTTTACATGGAAAGAAAAAAATCATATTGATCCATCCTATTTCCCAAAACAGGTACTTCCCACTACAGTCTAGAGGCAAATTGTACAGCAATTTCTACCACCGGCTTTTCCCGTGGTGCATGCAAACCAAGTTTCTGCTTTACGTAAAACGGATTTCAAGTTCAGATGTTTATAACAACTACTTCAACTTCTCCGAGCTTCCCAGAATAACTAATCATGAGATTATCAGTGGCGGGGTCCCCGGATTATCTGTGTAATAGCCCGGATGGAGTGGCAACGGAAGCCCAGACAGAACAGAACCTTAGAGAAGCGATTCTCTTGTGTGCAGAGTGGGGGAGCTTTGTCAAGTACACATCGCCCCCACCCACCCCACGCCCCAACTCCCCACCCAAACACAAACAGGCTGCCGCAGTGAGAAGCGTCACACATGGGACCATACTGCTCATCTCTGCCCGAGAGAAAGACCTGTCACCAAGCAGGAAGACAGGCAGCCTGCTGAAGAACATGCTGGATCTTCTGGACCTAAAGAATGCACAGTCAAGAGAAGTAAACGGTAGAGTGCTAGGTCACAAACTCCAGGAAAACAATAAAGGCGTTAATGACTTTGAAAAGGATTTTAGGGCCTTCTGGTCTGGTCCTTCCACTTAACCAGAGGATGATGTTCTTTCTTGTTCTCCCGGCCTCCCCATGATGTGGTACCTGCTACTTCAGAAATTTGTTTCTTCTTACCTCTCCCAACCACATGAGATAAAGAAGTTCCCTAATGTCAGGAAAGTATCAAGGGTCAAGAAGAAATCCTATTGATAACCATATATTAAGTGGTGACTGTCTTCAGTTCAATGCCCCTTAGAGTGCATAAAAGGAGAGAGAAAATAAGGACTCAGACAAGCAATCCCTGGCATTAAAATTCTGTCATCCCTGTTGCTCCTGGTGAAGATTAGCAAAGGAAAAGCAAAGTTAAGTCTACCATCAAACGTAAAGGACAAGTGTATCCCACCACTTCTGTCCGGGCGAGTGAAAAGTACACCACACTTGCGTGCAGGAATCTTGAGGTCAAATGGTACCTCTGGATGGATTCCTTTACTTGGTGGTATATTCAACAACATACAAGGACCAACATTTTTAACATTTTCAGTAACAATATAAAGCAAACCAAGGGCATTTTCCCCAGATTGTATTTACTAAAACGGGAAAAAAAGGAAGGAGGGAGGGCATCGGTCACTCGAGTCCACAGTGAACAAGAATGGATAACTCAGCACTGAAATTAAAAATCTAGCGAAAATAGCTACTCTTGTAAGTTATACACAAGGCACTCTCATCTACTTACGCAGATAAAGGGAAGACAGAAAACAGACTGCACAGAGGTTACATCAGCTATTCGAGAAGGAAGCACAGGAGAGTCTCCTCTCTCTCTTCAAGACTACCAGCTGTTCTCTATCAACTACGAGCACAGGGGCGCCTGGGTGGCTCAGTCGTTAAGCATCTGCCTTTGGCTCAGGTCATGATCCCAGGGTGCTGGGATCGAGTCCCGCATCAGGCTCCCTGCTCGGCGCAGAGTCTGCTTCTCCCTCTCCTTCTACTGCTCCTCCTGATTGTGCTCTCTCACTCTCTCTGTCAAATAAATAAATAAAATCTTAAAAAAAAAAAAAAAAAACCATGGGCATAAAGGGGTATTTATTCTGGGCTCTAGGATGCAGGACATACCTTCTGACTTAGCAACTCCTAAACTAGTCAGTGACTATGGTCAGTGTTTCTGCTGTTCCACAACACGCACTGAGATGTCAGTGGCTACCTAGACAGGGGTTAGTTTCAGCATCAGCTACGACTGTTCTCTCTGCAGTGCTTAGAGTAGCTAATACCACTGACAGAAACAGCCCTAAAAATTAGGTGAAATCAACAAATTTAAATACACCTCCTGCCCTTCCAGCTCAGTCCTCCCTAGCCCATCCACCACCATAAACATATGGGAAAGAATACAGATTTTTTTTTAAAGAAATGTTTTCCAAATAAAATGACAAAAGAGCTAAAAGGAAAGGGAATATAATTAAATTTCATTACACTTAAAAAAAGAAAGAAAAGTTTTCCTATTCCCTATCAAATCTGAGCTGACAGGCATGTTATTTAATTGCCCATAAATGAGCTTCTTTAAACAGCACCTATTAATACCCCAAACTTTAGCATCAGCTTGTGCAGAGAGAAAAGAGAGAGAGAGAGAACATTGAAATGGCTGAAAAGCAATACGAACTGCTCTCTTAAAACCACAACAGAATGTGAAATGAGGAAAAGTTGTTAAGGGAAAAAGCCCTCCCTACCTTCCGCCCATGCTGAACCAGCCAGGCCCTAGACCACCACTTGCAAAGTCAGAAGCTAATCCAAACTGATGTCAAGGTAAAACATCTGCTTTGTCAGAACCCCCGAGATACTGAAAGATGAAGCCCAAGACATTACTGAAACCATAATCTGTACCAAAAGAAATAATACAGGTCCAGTCAGGTGTGGCTCATGCATAATTTACCCCTGGAATCTAACACATCTCCCACTGGATATGCTGTCAGGGTCTCAAACCCAACATAGCTAAAAGGGAAAAGAATAATACCTCCTCCTTAAACCAATTCTCCCTGGCCACTTGCCTCTTTCTGTATCACCAATTATCCTAGTCTTGAAACCAAAAAATAACTTCTTTTCCCCTCCTTCAACCAAACAGCCAGTCCATTATCTAACGTTAGTAACAGCTAACATTTATTGAGGGGAAGCCATGAGCCAGGCAACATAGCAGGTACTAGCACATGCATCAGCTCACTTCATCTTTACACCTAACCTGCTAAGCAGATCTCCTTACCCCCATCACCCCAGAAGGAGACCGAGGTGCATAGGTTAAGTGTATTAAGGGGCTCGATAAAGGTCGCAGACACTGTCAAGCCTCACTGCACCCATTTAGTTTTCCACTCCCAATGCCACCACTCTGGTCTGGCCTCTCAGCGTCTATGTACACTATCAAATATGCATGCGCACGCGCACACACACACACACACACACACACACACGCCTTCCCATGCCCTACACACACATACACACACACACACACACACGCCCCAAGCCTTCCCATGCCCTCCACTCCAGGGTCTCTTGCCCAAGGGGCCCAGATTAAGCTTCCTGAGCCCAACTTTGTTCATGACAAGCTCCCCTCCTTAAACATCTTCACTGAGTCTCCACTGCTCACCAAATACTACAAACAGCCTACAAAGATTTCCACAACCGGGCTTTTCCACTCATTCTACTAAAAAAAAATCTGACTGTAGTCTACAGTGAAGTCAAACTCTTTGCCAATCTCCAAAAATACACTGTGCATTTCCATTTTCTGCCTATGCTCAAGTCATTAATATCACCTACTCACTGAAGGCCCAACTCAAAACACACGGTTGTTATGATGCCTTCTCCAATAAGGATACAAAAACCAGAAGAGGAAAAGAAGCACTACTTCTGATGGAACGCCTTCTTTGTGCCTGGCCCATTCTAAGAAAAATCGGCATGCCAACCTGAGGAGATGGGTTCTACAACCATCTCCAGTTTACAAAGAATTGAAGCATAGCGATGTTGCATAGCTGCCGGGTGTAAAGTCAACATTCTAACCCATAGGGTCGCTCCTCCTCTCAACCATGTGGCTCTAGCAACTCAGACGTGACTATCTTGACTTTCTAATGGGTGGACTAAGCCGATCGCCTCTGAATGCACCGATCAACCTTAATATCCCCCAAAACAGGACAACTCAACACCACATACTTTCTGACGTGATACAATAAGATATCCACAACACATGGGGCACCTGGGTGGTGCAGTCGGTTACGCATCTGTTGATTTCGGCTCAGGTCATGGTCTCAGAGTCGTGGGATCGAGCCCCGCATTGGCCTCTGTGCGGAGCACAGAGTGTGCTTGAGATTCTCTCTCCCTCTCTCTCTGCCCCTCCCCCAGCTTGCTTGCACAAAAGTAAAATATAAAAAAAAAAAAAATCTGTAACACATGTATGAAACATTCTTGCACCAAAAAATTAAACCTAAATCTAATTATGCCCCCAGAGCAGGGCTCCTCAAACTGCAGTAGACACACAAATCCCCTGGGGATCTGGTTAAACGCACATTCTGACTCAGCAGGTCTGGGGTGGGGCATCTCTAATCCGTTCCCAGGAGTAACTGTGTTGCGGGGCCACAGCAAAGCTCTAGCATCTGGGTCTGATCACCAGTTTACAAAACACAGGATCAGATTAAACAAGTCAGGGCCAAGGCTGCAATGAGGAGAGGGAGGCACTTGTCTTGGGTGCAAAATTTAGGCCAAAAAACACAATGGAGACAAATATTTTAATACAATAATGTTAAAAATCAAAATGAATGCAAAAGACCCATGATGAACACAATACCGCAGTTTGAACTGAAGAGAGAACCAGGAGCACTGATTTTTCTTTTTGCCTCAGGCTATAGGACTCTGCACAGCACTGATTGGTTTAAGTTATCCACCAAACCTGAGTATGAAAAATTCTCCAGGGCAAATGTAGACCTGCCAGGTTTTGAAAATAAACACTGTGGAAGCAGGAGGGGGTTAGAGTTTGTGAGGCTTAAGAGACAGGCACTAAATGCTTTGTGTGAAAACTTGTTTTGATACTGATTTGAACAAAACCATAAAACAAAGAATTTGGGGATAATAGGTAAAATATAAACAGGCTGTATATTAGAGGACATGAAAGATTTTTAATTTTGTTAGGTTCATCATAATGGCATGATTTTTTTAAGTCCTTACTTATTAAAGAGAAGGTACTGAAGTATAAATGCTATAAGCTTGAATTTCTGGAATCTATTCTAAAATATTCCAGAAAAAAAAGTAGAGAAATGAAATGAGAGTAGTAAAATGTTGATATTTATTGAAGCTGGGTGATGACACATGGGGATTGATTATCCTATTCTAATTTTTATAGGATTAAAATTTCCATAATAAAAAAAACCTTTAAAGTAATCCTTTTTTTCGGGGAGGGGGGGGCGGGTTGCCTGGGTGGCTCAGATGGTTAAGCATCTGCCTTCGGCTCAGGTCATAATCTCAGGGTCCTGGGATCAAGTCCTGCATCGGACTCCTTGCTTAGCAAGGAGCCTGCTTCTCCCTCTGCCTGCCACTCCCCCTGCTTGTACTCTCCCTCTCTCTGGCAAATAAAATCTTTAAAAAAAAAATAAAGTAATCCTTTTTTTTCCTTAGGCACCCCTAACATTTACTTCGTACCCTCAAACAGGACAGCACAGAGTGCCTCACACATCTGTAATAAAAGTAACTGTTTTAATCTGTGCTAGAAGCTGTGATTCTATCTCCTAGGTGTCACAATAAGGTTGTCAGATACTATAGGACAAATAAAGTGGAGTTTAACAGGCTGGAATAATCTGCCCAAAGTCACAGATCCAGCAAGTGACAAACAGAAGGCTCGGATCCAGACCAGCCTGGCTCAGAAGCCCAGATTTGAAACACTACGTCATAATATCTGTCTTACACCCTATGGGGCTTATGGCAGAAGACAACCTCGACTTACGGTTCTTCATTGTTCTCATGCTCCCTTAGACACAGAAGCCATTTTGAGATGTTAACATGAGGACCACCTGGTTTGGAATCACGGCTCTAAAACTTATTAGCTGTGTGACCTTGGGCAAATTACTTAATCTTGCTGTCCCTCAGTTTCTTCAACTGTATAGGGCTATTAATCTCATGCCAGTAGGAGATTAATAACCATCTCAAAGTTGTTCGGAAGTTAAAATGAGTTAATAAACGTAAAGTGCTTAGAATTGTGTCTGGTACGTGACAAGCGCCGATTAAGTGTTAGTGATTACTATCATTACTAAGTTCTCAATAAAACTGAATGACACTGAACACACCACCCCCCCAGGCCAACTTATAACCACTTAGTTTTACTTCTTCTAAGCAATTGTTTTTGGCTACAGACCTTGAAAGGTGAGCTTCCACCCAGCTTATGAAAGTTGATGTATAATAAGATTGTTTCTATATTCAGTGGGGGGGGGGGAACTCCAATATTAATAAAAGCCTAGGGACACATGACCCAGGAACATCACTATAATATCATATTTGCTTTGCAAGTTTCATATTGAGGGATTCATAGTGTTCACGGGATTTTAAAATCTCCAAGGAAGTATCAGGAATTCTGGCTGGAAAGCTAGACGCCCCACAGAAATCAACAGTAGGGAGCTATGGGGCAACGGCCAAGGTGGGTGGCAGAAGCAGCACCAGAGAATGGAGCCAAAGGACTCAGCCAAACGCCAGGAGCCAGAATGGAACAAGAGCGGGGCTATTGTTAACTGCTGAGGCAAGAGTTTTAGCTGAGATGCTGGGCCAAGGCCCACACACCAAAATCACAGGGAGAGAAACCAGAGCCAGGATAAGCAAGGACAAGATTCCCCAATGTAGGAACAATCTGAGCTTAGATCAGATGCATAATGGCGCAGACCACCCTAGCTGTAACTGCTTAGCCCTGCCTCTTTTGTGGTTTCACTACGTCTTCAAACTAGACCTTCCAAGCTGTCTTGTTACACACGTAAGGTGGAATAAATAAGACCGAGATGTTATTAGACCATTTGGCAGATCTTCGCCTCCCTTCCCCACTAGCGGTCCCTCGAATCATTCACTGCTTGGTTACCAGAAATAATTCATTTTAACTCTCAAAGTACTGAACATACAGTATATCAAATTTACTCATAATTACTAGCACTTATTGAACCGCTAGGTCTATCAGGCACTATGCTAAGAGCTTTACGGTTCCCCACTTGATCCTTCAATGACCCAGTGAGGTACTGTTACCATCCCTCTGTACAGGCGGGCCTAAGGCTCAGGGAGCCCAAGATCACACTGCTAGGAACTATCAGTCTTGCCTGACTCCAGAGACAACTTTAAGACTACACTATCTCCTTTCTCCTGAGCTTTTTATTAGATTCTTTGCTACTAAAAGGGTGAGGATGACTGCAGGTAACTGTTGGCACGATGAACTGAAGGACCTGGAACATAATCTCCCCCAGGGAGCCCAGAAAGCTCGAGAAGAGCAGTTGAAGAGGAATGAGCAATACTTAGATTCTCTTTACTTTCAGCAAACAGGGTCATTTCCTCCTCTTCAGTTGCTCTTACAAGTCCTGAGAGCAGTCCCTTCTGCTCCTGTCGACGCCTGCAACCAGCTGTGGGGAAGTTGGGCGGAGGGAAAAGTATCACAGGTATTTTTCCCTGAAACTGAAGGGAAGGGAGAAAAAAGGGAAAGGAATGGGAAGGGAGAAGAAAACTTACAAACATAGTAACAATGGAAAAGAGCCTGCAAATAAAATACCTGGGTCAAAAGATAAATTCAAGGCAGCAACCAAAAATGGGGCAGATAAAAATAAGTATGTGCAACTTTTTCCAATTCTGTTGCAGAAAAAGAAAAACTTTTTCTTAGGGGAACCATGACCCTTATTAAAATCTGAAGAAATCAACGTTAAAATACAGGCAATTGTTATTGTCATGTGAATCCTCTACCAGGAGATACTGTTTTCCTTTCAAAGGGAAGAAAAAACTCAAATGCACATAATAAAATAATTTGTTTTTTAAAATGAGTAACATAAGAAACTATGTTCACCGGTCTTAGAAATCAAAATCAAGTAACTTAAAATTCTCTAAGTATAAGATATTAACAATTATTATATGCTTATCATCTAGATACTACTGAGCAATATAAAGGAATGACCTACAGATAAATCCAACAGCATGAACGAATCTCAAAGCCATTAGGCTGAGAGGAAGAAGCCTTACAAAAAGGAATGCATATGGGGTGCCTGGGTGGCTCAGTCAGTTATGGGTCAGCCTTTGGCTCAGGTCATGATCTCAGGGTCCTGGGATCAAGCCCCGTGTCGGGCTCTCTGCCCAGTGGAGAGCCCGCTTTTCCTTCTCCCTCTGCCTCTCCCCCCACTCATGTGTGCACGCTCTATCTCAATAAGATCTTATTTAAAAAAAATAGAATACATATTATTCCATGTATATAAAGTTCTAGAACTAAGAAAAATGAATCTATGGTGGGGGGAAAAAAAATCAGCACAATGGCTACCTCAGGAGGCAGGGGACAGAGACTGACCATGAAGGGACATGAAGAAAACACCCGGAGTGCTGGCAGCATTCTGTATCTTGCTAGGAATCTCGGTGACACAGGTATACACACCTGACAAAACTCAGCCAACGTATGCTTAAGATCTGTATATTTCATTGTACGTTAACTTTATAACAAAGGGAAAAAAACACTAGAAGCAAATCCTGAACTCTAATTACTGATATGCATCTTCAAGTATTTAGGTGGAAGTACACAAACACCTACAAATTACTTTGAAATGCATCAAAAAGTAAGACAGGGAAGGATGGAGAGATGGACAGAACACGTAAGCAAATACAGTAAAATCTAGAATCCAAGTAATAGATAGGCAGGTGCTTACTGTAAAATTCTTTCAATTTTGCTGTAAGTTTCAATATTTTCAGAGAATTTAGGAAAAATATACACATCTATTTATTACAAACAGGTAAGGAAGCTAAAAAGGGAAAGGCAGGGTGAAAGGGAGAGAACAGTAAGCAAAAAGGGAGTCTGACAAAGCTATGAACAAAGACATCCACAGAACACAGAGCAACAATCAACGACACTCAGGAAGTTTTGAAATGAGCATCTTGGTCCCTGGGCAGCATGTTCAGTTCTCACCACTAATGTATAATAAATGCTAATAAATGTGTTCTAAGGGCTTTATTCTTTTGGAGCAGTTAAAACTGCAACAGGAACATAAGCACAGAGTTCTGATGAAGTTATATGAAAGGCAGTGGAAAGGTGGTGTGTGGGACACCTGGGTGGCTCGGTTTGTAAGCGTCTGCCTTCGGCTCAGGTCATGATCCCAGGATCCTGGGATCAGGCCCGGGGAGCCCGCTTCTCCCTCCTCCCCCTTCCCCCCTGCTCATGCTCTCTTGCACTCTAATAAATAAATAAAACCTTAAAAAAAAAAAAAAACAACATAGTGTGTGTCATTAATACAGTGGAACTTACACACTAAAGTGAGCACTGCTCTCCAAAGTTTGTCACTAGCAAAGAAGAGACATGGGATTTCGAGTATGATTTACCTGGGTCCAAATCCCACAAGTTACTAATTTCTCTGAGCCTCAATTTCCTAATCTAGATATGGAAATCTTACTACCTCTCTCACAGGGGGATTCTGAGGATTCACAGAGACCACACACATGGAAATAACTAATCCAGCCCCCGGGGTAAAGAGTAATTATTCAACACGCTGTTGAATAACTATTGTTTTTCTTTCCTCTTCATCTAATGCCACCCCTATGACACATTTTTTGAGTTACTGGCCAGGTGAAGAAGAGTAAAAGTGTTTGTGTGGAGGGTGGGAAGAACACATGCAAAGGTAAAGAGAAAGATAACAGGGGGCGCCTGGGTGGCTCAGTCGTTAAGCATCTGCCTTCAGCTCAGGTCATGATCCCAGGGTCCTGGGATCGAGCCCCGCATCGGGCTCCCTGCTCTGCGGGAGACCTGCTTCTCCCTCTCCCACTCCCCCTGCTTGTGTTCCCTCTCTCGCTGTATCTCTCTCTGTCAAATAAATAAATAAAATCTTTAAAAAAAAAAAAAAAAGGGATAACAGAACAGGCCGCCTTTTAGCGACCTCTGGAATACAGAGGCAATGGGCAATGGAGGTGGGACGGGAAGGGACCAGGAAGAGACTAGAGAGAAAGACCAGGGCAGAATCACAAAGGGCCTTCTGTGCCAGACTGAAGAATTGGGTCTTTGTCCTCTAGGCAGCGCAGAGCCATTTACAGGTCATCTGCAGAAGGACGACATGATCTGAGTTCTGTTCTGGCAAGAATTTTCTGATGGCTGATCGTGCGATGTAACTCCAGGACCGCTATTTGCAGACAACGTCAAGAGAAGCAAGATAAGGACTAGAACAATATTATGACTCCAAAATCTATATCCCATACTTGAAAACAGTAGTGGGGTTATGATCACCTCAGAAGTGTGTGGAATGAGCATATCGGAACCTAGGAGAGTCCAACATCAAAGGGATGAGCAGAGCAAGAAGATACCCTCCAGGTAACTAAAAAAGATGTAGTCAAAGAGAATCAAATGTGACAGAAATGGTTTGAAAAGTATCCACTGAACTTGACAACCAAGAAGCTATTAATGACCTTGTCAAGAACAGGTTCAATCAAATGATGAACTAGAAATCAAATTTTACTAAACTTATTCTTAAGTGAAGGTAGAGATTGCAGAGGTGAGGTATGCTTTCAAGAACGGCAAAAATGGAAGGAGAGAGCCAGGGCAGTAAATAAATGAAAATACAAAGTTGCGAGAGGACATGTTCAAGCCACAAGGAGTTTGACAAGTAGGAGGGAAAAGTAGGAAGGGGGAGATTAAAGATGAAGTGAGGGAGGGGATAACCAACGAGGAGGAACGTGATTTAGATCAGCACTGGAGGGTGGGCCTTGGGCAGGAGGATGGTGACCTCAGCCAAGGAGACAGAAGGAAGAATATAAATGTGTATGCAGCGGGGCAGGGAAGAAAGAACGTTTGAGATCTGGAGGAAAGGTAGTTGGCTGGGTAAGGAGAGATGGGGAGAGAGTCCCAGGAGTGTTCCATGTGTGAAGGCCCTCCAAGGCCCCCTGAAACAGAACTTCATGGAAAGTGAACTTCTTCCAAAGTGATGTGAACATTCCACAGGCTGAAGTGTAGAGGTGGGGAGGCTGCAGATGGACGCACATGGGGCCAAGTCACACAGAGTTGAGTCTAAAAGGAACAGCAGTCTGCACTTCTTAAAAGAGCCCTGTGGCAGGGGTGGGGAAAGCAGATAAGCAACAGGCAAGAGCGGATGCGAGGAGAGAACAGTTAGGATACACTTAGTAAGAACCCAGGCCAGGGATGACGGTACGGTGGTGCTGAAGGGGAGCAGGCAGAAAAAATCAAACACATTCGGAGATTTAGGAGGGGCAAAATTCGCTTAGAACGCACGGCCTGAATGTGGGAAAGGAGGATCAAGGACCAACAGGGGATGATGTTCACGTTTCTAGTTTGGGAAGCTAGAAAATGGTGAGTGGTACCAATCACGGAGAAGAGCAGGTGTGGCAAGAAAGAGGTGATTCTCAGTTGCTGAGCGTGAGGCACTGGTGAAGCGCGCAAGGGGACAAGCAGGTGAACGCATATATAGGTCTGGAGCTCCAAAGAGGTCTTCATGGAAATGAATCCAGGATTTGCCTACAACAGCTGGAAACCGCAGGCACTGTGAGTAGTGGAGATGACACAGGGAGAGGACAGAATGTGAGAAGACAGCCTGTGGCAGAGTCCTAGACAACCACCTCCCTCGGGCATGAGTGGAGGGGAGGAGCACGCGATGAGAGCAACGAACACCCAGACATCGAGGAGGAAGAACAGGAGCCAGTGAAAAAAAAGTACTTCAAGGACAGTCAACGGTGTCTAAAGCCGAGCTGTCAAAAAGAATGAGAAATAAAACTGGTGAGAATAATTCTACCAAAGACAGGATAGGACAGAGAATGAGTAGGAGGTTGGGAAAGAGACAAAACCTATTCAAACGGCTTAACTGTGAAGAGGAGGCGGAATGAGAGATTGAAAAGGCAGGGAGGACATGTGAAAAGTGCAGCTGAGAAGTGTCTGATGTGTTGGATTGAGAAATTAGGATAGGAAAAAAGTGAAGAAAGCAGGGAAGAGTGATAGATTTGGAAGGAACTGGAGGGCCCGAGGGATAAGAGTCTTGGTAATACTGAAAAAGAGGCCTAAGGTCAGAAAACGAATAATGGCAGACTGAAATGAGAGACTGGGACACCGGAGCTCCAGATTTCAGAAGTGGAATAGGGGCAAGTGATGATAAGGTTCTCAGCCACCAAGGGCAGAAGGAGCTGCAGGAGTGTGGAGTAGCAGTGAAAGTCCCGGGAGTAGATGAAATCAGGGAAAGTGAAGGACAGGCTCTTACGTGAGTCATCCACATCTAGACTCAGGGCACTCAGGAAGACCACAAGACTCAGATGGAAAGGGACACTGGTAAACCAGGCACTGAATCCTAAAGTAGAGGAGATCCCAGAAAGCTAGGAGGTTTACAGTTACATGATATAGCCAGATAGGAGCCTCAAAGGAAAAGAGATGTTTAGAAGAAGATGGAAGATTAATGGTTTGGAATAGGTACTGAGGAGTTAAGAGAAGGCCAGCCCCACCTTACAACCCATTTGAAGGGCCAAGGCAGCTCCTATTCAAGAGAGCCGCAGGTTAAGATTATCTCAGGGAAGAAACTAGATTAATATGAAAGAAGAACATGAAGACTGTCATGCAGAAAGGTTGGGGATATACAGATAAAAGAGAGAAGATATTAAAAGAAACTATCTGAACATAACCAAAGGCCACATATGTAAAGCCCAGAGCTGACACCATACTCAACAGTTAGAAACAAAGCTTTTTCTCAAAGATCAAGAACAAGGCAATATCTTGCCACTTCTATTCAACATGGTTTTGGAAGTCCTAGCCAGAGCAATTAGGCAAGAGAAAGAAATCAAAGGCATCTAAATTGGAAAGGAATAGAAATTATCTCTGTTTGCGGATGACATCTAAAGATTCCACACAGCAACAAACTGTTAGAACAAATTTAGCAAAGTTGCAGAATACAAAATCAGCACATAAAAATCCATTGTTTTTATACATTAACAATGAACAATCCACAAAGGAAATTAAGAAAATAATCCCATTTACAATAGCACCACAAAATAAAGTATTTTGGAATAAACTTAACCCAAGAAGGTGAAGGATTTATATACTAAAAACCGCAAAACACTGCTAAATTTAGAGACACCAATAAACGCACGTTCGTGGAATGGAAGACTTAATATCACAAAAATGTCCATACTACCCCAAATGAGCTACAGATTTAATGCAATCCCTGTCAAAAATCTCAGTGGCATTTTTTGCAGAAACAGGGAAAAAAAAAAAAACAACCCTAAATTCATATGGAACACAAGGGACCCCAATTAGCCAAAATAATCTTGAAAAAGAACCAAGTTGGAAGCCTCATACTTCCTAATTTCAAAACATATTACAAAGCTTCAAAGCTGGTGGTATTGGCATGAACGTACAGACCAACAGAATAGAGAACGAGTGATTTAGTAAATACCTGACATTTATGATCAACTGATTTTAGACAAGGACACCAAGACCACACAATGGGGAAAGGGCCAAAATGGATTAGAGACCTAAATATAAGACCTAAAACTATAAAACTCCTAGAAGAAAACACAGGGGGAAAGCTTCATAACATTGGATTTGGCAGTGATTTCTCAGGAACAAAAATAAAAATAGACAAATGGGATTACATCAAACTTAAAAGCTTCTGGGCATCAAAGGACATCATCAACAGAGTGAAAAGGCAACCTATGGAACGGGAGAAAATATCTGCAAATCATGCAAACCATCTCATAATAGGTTAAAGAAGTCCTACAATTTAACAAAAACAACAACAAAAAAACAAGGAACGTGGTTTTTAAAAACGGGCAAAGAATTTGAACAGACATTTCTCCAAAGATAAACAAATGGTGTCTAAACATTTGAAAAGATGTGCAACATCACTAATCATTAGGGAAATGCAAATCAAAACCAGAAGATGCTGTATCATACCCATTACAATGGCCACCATCAAACAAAACAAAAACAAAAACAAAATAACAAGTGGTGGTGAGGATGTGGAGAAACTGGAAGCCTCCTGCAGTTGGAGGGACTGTAAAATGGTGCAGCCACTACGGAAAACAGTGTAGTGCTTCCTCAAAAACTTAGAACTACCCTGTGACCCAGCAATCCCACTTCTGGGTATATACCCAAAAGAACTGAAAACAAGATCTAGAAGACATATCTGCACACCCATATTCACTGTAGTAGCATTACTCAAAACAGCCAAGAGATGGAAGTAACCCAAACGTTCATCAACAATGAACGGATGGAGAAAATGTGGTTATATACACACATATAACAAAATATTATTCAGCCTTTAAAAAGAAGGAAAGCCTGCCATGTGCTACAATGTTAATGAACCTTAAGAACATCATGCTAAGAAAAATACGCCAGTCACAGAAGACAAATACTGTATGATGCCACTTATCCGAGGTACCTGAAGTAGTAAAACTAAAAGAAACAGAAAGTGGAATGGTGGTTGCCAGGGGCTGGGGGCGGGGAGAGGAAATGGGGAGTTGTGTTTAAAAGGTATAGAGTTTCAGTTTTGTAAGATGAAAAAATTCTAGAGCTCTGTTGCACAACAATGTGGGAATATACTTAACACTCCTGACTGTACACTTAAAAATGGCTAAGGTGACAAATTATGTTATGTGTTTTCTACTACAATTTTAAAACAAAAAGACCACATAGTACTACAGAACACAGGAGAAAAATTTGAGAAAAGGAAGAGCAACAGGAAAATAAGGGTTTCCATTCTGAATGTACCCTTGAATGTCAAGGGTGGAGACAGAGCAAGAGGAGGCCTCCAGGCTCTGACAGCATTTCTGTTCAAGCTGTTTCAGATCTAATTAATTATTAGGGTATCTACAAGACATCCTGAAGAGGGTACACGGTTATTTCCGCAAATTTTCACCTAGTAGCAGAAATGGGCAGTGATCCCCAGGGTGTGGGAGGTTCTTCCTGCTTGCATTAGCTGTGGCCTGGACTGGGGGCTCCTGCAAAGGGAATCCTAGTTCCCACGTGGCAGGACGTGTAAGGGCTCAAGGGTGGTTAGAAAAGGGAGAAAAGGCACACATTATATGTTTCATATTCCATTTGTCAAAACATTCTCTCCACCTATTTTTTATATATATGATACAAATTTTAAGCTTCTCAGGTCTGTTCTTTACACGCTAATAGAATTCAAGCACTGAGCCTTGAGAATACTTAGGGGGGGAAAGGGGGACATGTTCCCTTTAATCTACAGCTGCCAAAAAACTCGACACCATGTTGCATCCTAAGATTATCTCTGACAGGGGCAAAGATGAACTGAGACAGTTCATCAAAAGTATCAGTACGAGAATCTCCTTTCCACTGTGGAGACTTCCTTTACAAAAGCTGTTTTCTGTTTAACAAACCAGTCATTTAAGACACCTGGATGGAGGCAGGGTGTTGTTAAATACTCAAGATGTAACCCTTAATCCCCAAAAGAAGGCAATTTAATTGGCTTTTAGTTATTTATATAATTTTTACACAAAAATCTTATTACCATGTTAAACCAGAAGGGAGCTCTAGCACTTTCTTCTCCCTTCATGCCTGGAGGCAGCTAATAAAACCATGGCTATTGAATTCCTTATTCAAACAAAAGGTGTGAAAGTCTTTGTCTCATTTAAATTAATCCGGGCTAATGGGATAAATGTGGAAAAGTCACAGGGGTTGGAACAAGCAATTTCAGTCAGGGTCCAACAGCAGCAGTGATAACAGAAGAGACTGTAGTAAGAAACTGAAGGAATAAAATCGCAAGGAGACATAGGAGGTCAATCCCAGTCTACTAAGAACGTGGGAGTGGACTTCCCTCTCAATTTCCTCAGCTTCTCACTACTATAGTCTATTATGTCTACTGTCAGCCAGTGTTAATAGCACTGCTAGCTACAGTTTTCCAGAACTGGTTACAACAAGAAGCCTTTGTCTTTGTAGTTTGCACATTTTATTTTTACACCACAATGTTTTACAGAGGTGAGCATAGCTGAGCAAGATCTTGACCTTAGGCCCTTTTTTTAGATGGTTTTGTTGTTGGAGGTAAAGGCGGAGTGGGGGCTGTTAGATATTTACCAGTGTTTTCCATACAGCCAATGGCCTCCCCATGTCAGCAGGCAGATCCCAGCCGTTGTTTTCTTCCAATGATTTCTAAGCGTTTTAAAGAACACGGTCATCTTCTCCTCAGGATTTGCTAGGTTAATAGAGGCAGAAAAAGAAAAAGGTAAGTACCCCAGCTCACTGTGTAGAGGCCCCCTGACTGCCTTCCATCCACCCGTCATGTTTTCCTTCCCTCGTTCCTGTTCCTTCTTGCCCCTTCTCTGACCTCTTCCCAACTGCTCCCTTCCAGGCTCATCAACTTCATCTTCTCACCGCCCACCTGCCCTTCTTCTTTCTTTCTTCACTTCCTTCTACCTAAACTCACTTCTTCCGTCTCCGCTCACCTGAACCTCACTGTATTAGAAGTGGAGAAGTGCAGAGAAGGGAATTCCAGGCTTCCTGCTTTTTCTTTCTCCCTACATTCACTATACCACTGTTTAAGAGTATTTGTCTATTATATATAAAGGACTCAACAATAAATACATACTATAAAGCGCTTATTCAAAACAGAGGAAAACACTAGCCCCTCAATAGGAAAATAAGCAGAGAATGTGCACAGAAAATTCAAAGGGCAAATGCAAATGGCTGTGTGAAAGAGTTCAACTTCCTAGGTAATCGAAAACATGCAAATTACAAAGAATTAGCACTATTCACCTCTAACACTAGTAAATTTTTACATGGTCATATTCACTAATGACAAAATGAAAGGAGACAGACACACTCATGCACTCCTGTAAGCACAGTAAATTCACACAACTTTACTGAAAAACCAAGTGACAATATGGATCCCTATTCTGTTTGTTTTCTTCACAGCACTTATCATTTGGTGATCCTTATCTGCTAATTTGTTTATGAGCTTATCCCACTGGAATGTCAACTCCACAAGAGTAAGGACTTTGTTCTGGTCACTGCTGTATCCCCAGTGCCTAAAATAAGATCTGGCACATAATAGCCATTCAACAGCTACCTGCTGAATGTCATAGGGTTCAGGACATACTACCCCAAAATATGGCAACTTAGCATATTGAGTATTTTAAGCTAAAGGAGGTTGAGACAATGGCAGAAGCAGGAAGGTCCCTCTGACCTCCCCAACTGACCCTTCTTCCCTGAAACAGGTCATAAAACCCTCATCTACGAAGTGCCCTCCCTAAACCCAGAAGAAAGGAGCATCATCTCTGAAGACAAAGGGATGCCAAGAAGAATCCTAATAAACAGGCCTTGCTAAGTTTCCCGTTTACTTTGATTTCCTCATACTCAACCTAGCATATTCCTTCACGACTGTCCACCCTTCATCAAACCTAATTTTTTATTCACTTGAGGAGAAACCAAGAAAGGTTTGTACTTAGGCAACTAATTGAATAAGGCTTTCGATCGTTAGATTTGGAGTGTAGGTTTGTGGAGAAAGGTAGCATGTGCAGTTGAGATAGTGAGTTTGAGATGCCTGGGGGATATCCAAGGGGACATTCAAATGATCAGTGGGTGTCTGGATCTAGCAGTTTGAAGCTAGGAGAAATTGGGTAGAAGATACAGATTTAGGACTCGTCAGTGTGAAGGAGGTCAAGTTTGAGTGCGCATAAAAATCACCCAAGGCAAGGGCAGAAGGGGGGAAAAACGCCAGTACTGTTAGAGAACAATCTGAGAGTCAATACAAGTCTGTTTACAGGCCATCCATGATCCAGTGAACTCCCTTTTTGTCACAAAACAGGGATTCGTGCATAAAAACGTGGAAACACACAGGCGATCTAGTGTGAAATGAGCAGTGGTGCAAGGAGCCTGAGGCCTAGATTCCAGAGTCGCTTTATCACGTCCTGACAGTGAGAACCTGGGTAAGTCACTTGGCCTCTACCTCTCTTTCCCTGTCAAATGAGAACACACCACCTGCTCTGATTAACTCGGCTGGCTGTAAAAACCACATCTGATGAGGTTGTGAATGCACATTACTCATTAGTAAGATGAGGATACAACACCTGCTCTGATTAAGTCATTTGGCTAAAAAGATCACATCTGAAAGAACTGTGAATGCACTTTGTAAATTTTTCTGGACTTAAGTTGTCATGACAATGGGCAATATATGAGCCAACAATGCACATTCCTTCTAACTACCCAACAGAATTCGTATTCGTCAATCTCAGTTAAGGTCTAAATTTTATATGTTCAAATTAACATCTCTCCTCTGTAAAGCAGGTTGGCCGGCTGGTTGGTTGGTACTGTGTTTTATTTGGTGGTTGTTTTTTTTGTTTTTTTATATACATACTTTTTTTTTTAAAGATTTTATTTATTTATTTGAGAGAGAGAATGAGAGATAGAGAGCACGAGAGGGAAGAGGGTCAGAGGGAGAAGCAGACTCCCTGCCGAGCAGGGAGCCCGATGTGGGGCTCGATCCCGGGACTCCAGGATCATGACCTGAGCCGAAGGCAGTCGCTTAACCAACTGAGCCACCCAGGCGCCCTTATATACATACTTTTAAGATTTTATTTATTTATTCAATTGACAGAGAGAGAGAGAGAGAGAGAGACAGCGAGAGAGGGAACACAAGCAGGGGGCCCGGGGGAGGGAGAAGCAGGCTTCCCGCCGAGCAGGGGGCCCGGGTTTTGTTTTTTTTAAAGAACTCCCAAATTCTAATTGTACTGGGCCCTCCTCACCTGTAAGGTGGGGATTTTCTCACTAGACTGTGAACCCCTCACGGGTAGGCGCTGTCTATGCATCTCTAGCAAACACAACGTAGTAAAGCACCTAGAATGAATGAACCCATCAATCCACCAATCGATCAAAAACGATTCTCCCCGTTCTGCAAACGAGCCGAAGCCCAAAGGGGAAAAGTGAGTAAGGGTCACGCAAGGCAGCAACAGCTCTGGTCCCAGAACCCAGGCCAGCTGGCTCGCAGAGTGACAGCCGGGACCCCGCCATCCCGCGGGGCCCCGGCTCCCACCCTCCGGACGCCCGGCCCCCGCAGCCCCCGAGGGTCTCCCCGCCCCCCGGCCCGGGGGGTTCCGCGGCTCCATCCCGCGCCCCGGAACCCCCCGCCCAGCCCCATCCCAAGGCCCCGCGCTCCTCTCCCCGCCGCGGCCCCGCGCCACTCACCCAGGCCGCTCCCGCTCACCGCCCTGCCTTCCTGTGTGCTCCCTCAAGCTTCCCCCGCGCTTTTAAGGGAAACCGCGCCGCCGCCCTCGGGTTCCGCTGCGCCTTCCGACGCGCGGGGGCCGCCGCCTGGGGGCCGCCGCCTGGGGGCCGCCTGCGTTTCTCCTTCGCTCCTTGATTCAATCGTGCGTCCCTTCGCCCATCCGCTTGTCGCTAAACAGTATTTGAGGGGAAGCCTACCAAGGCAAACACTGTTTTAGGACCTGGCACTAAATCGGAAAAATAAATGAACCGGCAAATTCAGATCATAAGTACGAAAGAAAGAAAGAAACGACGAACCGCATGATATAAAGGGAGCGAGCGGGAGAGAACTAGTCTACATCGGGCAGTCCAAGTTAGCCTTTCCGTGTAAGGGGCACCTGATGTGAAGGAGAGGCTGCAGGTCCGGCAAAGACCCCGGGCAAGCGAGCGCCTGGCGGAGGGAACAGCCAGTGCGAAAGCTCTGAAGCCTGAGGCCGTTTGGCAGGTGGGGGGCAGGGTGGGCGAGACTAAGGAGTCGACTGGGCGGTGAAGCTGGGGAGGTGGGCAGACGGGCCGTGGTCCGGAAGGAGTTTGCACGTCGTACCGACTGGGATGGGAAGGCATTGAGGGGATTCAGCCAGGGGTATGATGTGATCTGGTTCTGTGGTCGCGGTGCAGTGAGTAAATTCTAGAGAGCAAGAGAGCTACAGAGAAGCCAGGGCCCATGCTGACCACCAGGCAGCAGTTTTTTTTTTTTTTAATTATTTATTTATTTGAGAGAGAGAGAGAGAGACAGACAGCATGAGAGGGGAGAAGCAGACTCCCCGCTGAGCCGGGAGCCCGATGCGGGATTCGATTCCAGGACTCCGGGATCATGACCCGAGCCGAAGGCAGTCGCCCAACCAACTGAGCCACCCAGGCACCCCCACCAGGCAGCAGTTCTAATTCCGTCCTCCAACCCCCAGGACCTTTCCCCTCCCCCACCCCCACATTAGTGTGGGGACTAAACCAGTCAATCCAGGTTTCTTACCTTCTTCCTTTCGTCATTCCATCAACCAGCTTTGCGGAATGTGGAGTATGTGCTCGGCACTGGGGCTTGCTCGTGTACCGCACCTCTCATGGTTCCTGCCTCCATAGAGCTTGCATTCTAAATTCCCCGTTTGATACATATAGACTGTCTTCCGCTACATGTACGTTTTAGGAAACATGAGGACATCCAGAAAGGGGGTGCAGTAAAGTATACTCTGCCAGCTTCTAATCCTTACTGGGCCACGCTAGATCATGTGAACTTGCTGGCCCTCTCTCCCGAGGCTGTCTGTAAATTGGGGGAGTGAGAAGATCATCATAAAACACATCTTCTAGCTATAAAATGTTGTAACATTGAAGGTATGGGAGACAGTTATTTTCACTTCTCTTTTCCCAACTATTTAGAACATTTGCGTTTGAAAATGAATTGCTGAACTGCGTCCCTGTAAGGCTAGAAAAATCTGGGACTACAGGCCTGATGGTCCAATGCGCAGACTAAGCTTTAGGGCTTCCGCAAAACAGTGGTTTCCAAAAATGAGAAAAGTTCTGCTTGGATAAACGTACCATGATTTTCCAGTCAGAAAATCTAGAAAGAAGTTTTTTTCTTAAAACTTAGGAGAGGAAAACTTGATTCTGAGTTGGAGCCATGGGCTGTTGGAAAGATCAGGCATCACAAGGCAGATGCCCAGAAAGCCTATGAAGAAGGGCGGCAGGTCTCTACCACCTGGGAGAAAACCATACCCCTGGAGAGAGGCAGCCCCTCCATGGAGGGCAAACACAGACATGCACAGCATCACAGGCCTCACTTAGGACCATCCCTAATTGAAAAGTGCTCCTGGGGGCGTTGGGGAATATTTGTAAGTTTACGTTCTTTCTTTAATACGAAGTCTTCGATTCACTGTGGCCAGTACGGTGGTGAAAGGGGATGGTGATGTCAGCCTGTTGTGTTCCCAGCAGAGAAATCTGGAAACAGCTCCCAGGTTTCTGCATGGATTATGAAACTAGAAAAGATGAGACATCTCCACGGAATAAAAACCTCAGAATTACATACGCAAAAGAGGAGTGGAGGAGGGGGCGGGGCATGGCAGGTCTCTGAAAGAGACCTTGTGTTCTCTCTTTAAATTTCATGCTTGTATAGATAGAAAGAGGGGGGCCTATGACTCACATGTCACCTACAAACGGGAAATATCTGCATCAAAATAGGACTAAGTCATAAATTAGTCATAAATTCATCTTCCAGGAGTTAACTGCACCCATTACAGGACACGTATTTACTGACATTTTAATGCATTGTCGTAGTATCCCGTTTAGTTTTGAAGTTATATAACTCATGCTATTAATATTTTCCCTGTAGTAAGGCTACCGTTGGCCCTTTGGTTAAGCTAACGATTGTCCCCTCGAATCGTTTCCAGAGGGACACTGCCCCCTCACTCCCATCCTATGAGGGATTATAGTGAAAGCCACATCTTAAGCATGTAGCTTGTAAATGTGTAAGGACAGGACACACATGATGCTCAAACATGGAAACTTCTCAAACGCTCTTTTCAGGCATTATTTACCAGCATCGAGTGTTGTACATGGAGATGTACCACCTGTTGTCCCAGCTGCTGGGAGTGGTCCCCTCCAGGGACAGACTCCAATGCAATGAGTCATCTTCACCAATGTCACACCCTTCTGGAGGTGGCCCCCATCCAGGGACTGATCTAGGAGGGAGTTCAAAAGCTCGGTCATTTGGCCCAAAGCAAAACGTCTCTGGGAGCCCCATAGCTCTTCATGGGGTCAGCCGAGCCTGTCGGATACAACCTAGCTCCGCTTTTCCCTCTGCCCAGGCTTGTGTCCTTCTCTCCTTCACCAAAAGTGGTGGTGCTAAACACCAAACACTGTAGTAGAGAGAATAATAACCCCCTAAAGATGTCCTTAACCCCTGGAATCTATTAATACTTTGCAGGGGTGATTAAGTTAAGGCTCTTGAGATGAGAAGATTATCCTGGATTATCCAGGTGGGTCCAATGTAATCACAAACCTTTTAAGAAGGAGACCAGAAATCAGAGAGGCGGGCAGTAAATGTGAAAATGGTAAATAATTTATAGGTTATGGGTAATATTTGGGAAATCTGGGTGAAGAGTATACTGCCAGGAGGGGGTTTACGATACTCATAGTTTACGATACTCATAGTAATCCCTCCTCCAGTGCCAGGGATTGGATTAAAAATGGAACATGTAGCTCTGTTTAGATAAAGGGCCTTAAGGACAAGCCTGCTGAGAGATCTCAGGAAAGGTTTCATTCTCCTGAAAAGGGGGGAATTCAAGAAAGGCGATGAGCCTTACAAACATTATGGCCGTTATTCTTGGTGAAATAAGCCAGTCACAAAAGACCACATACTGTGTGATTCCGTTTCCACGAAACATCCAGAACTAGCAAATACGGAGAGATGGAGAGTGGAGTAGAGGTTGCCCAGGGCTGGGGTCGGGGATGGTTGGGGAGAAATGGAAGATGATTGCTAATGGATATGAGATTGGTTTTGGGGATGAAATGTGCTACAGTTGGTTGGGGTGACAGCTGCAGGACTCGAGGAAGACAGTAAGGGGACAATTGCATGGTACGGGAACTATATTGCAACACAGCTGCAATGAGAATCAAAGTGATGGTTTTCACTTTCTCCCTCAGGTAAGATCATACATGTACATAATACCCAAAATTGCTGAGGTGTTGAAGCTGAAGGGATTCCATCTTAGAAAGGCTCCGACTAGGGCACCTGGGTGGCTCAGTCATTAAGCATCTGCCTCCGGCTCAGGTCACGATCCCAGGGTCCTGGGATCGAGTCCCTCATCAGGCTCCCTGCTCTGTGGGGAGCCTGCTTCTCCCTCTCCCACTCCTCCTACTTGTGTTCCCTCTCTCTCTATCAAATAAATAGATAAAAATCTAAAAAAGAAAAGAAAGGCTCCATCTCTGCTGTTTTTCTGCTAAGCCCCATTTACTCACGTTCTGTATTTGCTTCTGAATAAGTCAAAGAAGCTATGTTTCCACTTCAAGGAGGAAACAAGAAAGGTAACCATTTCTAGTTCTGCCCTAGCCCTCCAAACACCTGATAACACCTAAGAAGAGTGAGATCCTGACCACGTTCCAGGACATTAGCTTCAGACCAACCTCTGCTGATGCTGGCATCAATACCCCTACCTTTGGTAATTTATAACACCTATTATTCACCCGTCACCTGCCCTTGATCAGACCCTACCCTGGATTCTTAAAGGAACATATACCCTAGACCCCTCTGCAATATAAACCCCTAATCCCAGGCGATGACGAGACTCATTCTCCTTTGCTTTCTGAGTTTCCCCGTGACGCTGTCTGCTATCCTTTACCAGTCACTCACACTATTCAATAAACTCAGTTTTCACTTTTTCCAGCTTACGTTTGATTTCTGTCCTGCATGAAGCCAAGAACCGTCTGGGCTGGTCCTACAGGACCTTCCTCCGGGAGCTCAGAGCCAGCCTGCCTGCATCACCGCCACAACCCGTGTTCAGCCATGAAGGGAACCAGTTTGGGCCAACGCCAACTTACAGAGGATGGGAGGGAAAAGACAAAGAACCTGGGTCCTCGATGACATCATTGAGCCACATGGTTGTACTGTGCCTGGAGCTTGCTCAAACTCTGGACATCCTATTACAGGAAATAACACGTTCCCTTCTTGTGTAAGCAAGTTAAGAGTCAGGGTTTTCTGTTTCTTGAAGCCAAGAGCACTGAACTGGTAAACTGCAAGCCACAGGCTATTGGTGGTTAGAAGACACAGTAAAGACAGTCTTTTTAAAAGATGTTAAGTTTTTATGAGGAGTACAGGTGAAAGTAAATGGCAGATACTACTGATAACAATAGTATGTCTGACCTTTTATTGAGCCTAAAATCATTCTCCAGTCATTCCCCTGGACCTGTGCCATGCTTGTTGTCGATAGATTTACTAACAAGAACAGAGTTAAAGGTTCAGAAAAACTGTTATGATGCTCATCCCTACGAATAGCCTTATACGTAGCATCTCAGATGAAATCTGCCTGTGGGAATAGGTGCTCCCCAGTCAGAACTTCTATCAGAGAAAATTATGTATGAATTCTTTTAACATTCATTTTTGGTTTGTTTACTTATTTTATGCATACAGACTCCTCTTCAGACTACTTTGTTTCCCCTAAGAAAAAGTACAAAATGGTGTTCTTGTGGTATTTATACTTAAAATTTCTTCCCTGTTGTGACCTTTACTATCCACTGCATTTACGACAACCAGATTGGAGACATGTAAATGAGGCCTTTTAAGAAACCAGCAGGTTCCTAGGAGAGAGAATATCTTCCACAATGTAACACAAGATTTTATAAGACCCTCTGTAATGCCCATTCTCGCCCGTGATCTATATGGGCCCTGCCTTCTTCTGAATGTGACTTCTCTTATTAACGTGTCTCCTTGTCATCCTTTGCCACCTACCCCTCCTCATGACATCTGGCCCTGGCTGGCACTTTCGAGCTGCCTGTTTAATTTAATATAGCAGTGAAAAGCAACAAAGGTGTGGTCCCCACTAATTGCATCAAACCAGGTGTCTGGTTTTGTTCTGCAAAACCCAGTCTCCCAGAGTAACTCAATGCTAAGTATTCTGGAACAAGAAGGGGGTAATTCTACCTATAATTCATCTTGAGTCAATTTATTTAAGACTTTACATTTTAGAGCAGTTCTAAGTTTAAATTGGGAGGAAGGTAGATTTTCCACCTATGCTTCTGCCCCTACACTTGCCCAACCTCCTACAATATCAACACTTCTCACCAGAGTGGTACATTTGTTACAATTGCTGAACTTATGCTGATATATCATAATCACCCGAAGTCACAGTTTACCCTACAGTTCACTCTTGGTGCTGTACATCTTATGAGTTTAAAGAAAGTATAATGACATATTTCCATCATTTTAATATTGTACAGAGTAATTCCACTGCCCTAAAAATCCTCCGTGTTCTGCCCCTTTCTCTCTCCCCACTCCCACCCTGGCAACCACTGATTGTTTTGTATTCATAGTTTCACCTTTTCCAGAATGTCATCTAATTGGAGTCATACATTATGTAGGCTTTTCAAATAGGCTTCTTTCACCTTGGAATATGCATTTAAAGTTTCTCCATGTCTTTTCATGGCTTGATAGCTCATTTCTTTTCAGCACCAAATAATACTCCATTGTCTGGGTGTATCAGAGTTTATTTATCTGTTCACCTACTAAAGGACATCTTGTTTGCTTCCAAGTTTTGTGCAATTATGAGTAAATCTGCTATAAACATGTGTGTGCAGGTTTTTGTGTGGACATAAGTCTTCAACTTCTTTGAGTCAATACCAAGAAGCATGATTGCTGGCTCATACCGCAAGAATAGGTTTAGTTTTGTAAGAAACCACCAAACTGTCTTCCAGAGTGGACATACCAGTTTGCATTCCTACCAGCAGTATATGAGAGTTCCCATTGCTCCACATTTGGTGGTGTCCAGTGTTCCAGAGTTGGGCCATTTTAATAGATGTGTAGTGGTATCTCGTTGTTTTAATTTGCATTTCCCTGATGACATGTGATGTGGAGCATCTTTCATGTGCTTGTTTGCTGTCTGTGTATTTTTTGGTGAGGTGTCTGTAAAGGTTTTTAGCCTATTTTTAAAATCAGGTTGTTTTCTTCTTGTTGAGTTTTAAGAGCTCTTTGATTATTTTGAATAGTCATCCATTACCAGATATGCCTTTTGCAAATGTCTTCTCCCAGGTTTTGGCTTGCCTTCTAATTCTCTTGACACTGCCTCTTGCACAAAATAATTTTTTCATTTTAATAAAGACCAGCTTATCAACTTTTTTCTTTCAGGGATCATGTTTAGTGTTGTATCTGAAGAGACATCACCATACCCATGATCATCTAGGTGTTCTCCTGTGTTACCATTAGGAGTTTTATAGTTTTGTAGCTTATGTTTAGGTCTACGATCCATTTTGTTTTTGGGGGTGTTTTGTTTTGTTTTCGGTTTTTTTTTTAGGATTTTATATATTTATTTGACACAGAGAGAGAGAGCCAGAGAGACAAGTGGGGGAAACAGCAGAGGGAGACGGAGAAGCAGACTCCCCACTGAGCAAGGAGCCTAACGTGGGGCTCGATCCCAGGACCCTGAGATCATGACCTGAGCCAAAGGCAGACGCCCAACCAACTGAGCCACCCAGGCGTCCCCTATGATCCATTTTGAAGTAACCGCTGTGAAGAGTATAAGGTCTGTGTCAAGATTTTTTTTTTTTTTGCACTTGGATGTCCAGTTGTTCCAGCCCCATTTGTTGAAGAGACAACTGTTCTTCACTGTACTGTCTTTGCTCCTTTTCAAAGATCCGTTCATTATATTTATGTGTCTCTATTTCTGGGCTATTTTGTTCCATTGATCTGTCTATTTTTCCCCAATACCACAGTGTCTTGATTACTGTAGCTTTATTGTAAGTCTTAAGGTTGGGTAGCATCTGTCCTCCAACTCTGTTCTTTTCCCTCAATATTTTGTTAGCTATTTTGGGGTCTTTGCCTCTCTGATTAAACTTCAGAATCAGTTTGTCAATATCCATAAACTAACTGGTTGGGATTTTGATTGGGATCATAATGAATCTATGGACAAAATTGGGAGGAACCAACATCTTGACAATATTGAGTCTTTCTATCCATGAACATGGAACATTTCTCCATTTATTTAATTCTTCTTTTATTTCATTCATCAGAGAGGCAAAATATAAAATAGAGTTAACAGGCATGCAAGAGAGCATGAGAAGATCCCATAACCATCTAGTGGTATCCCCAGAAGGAGAGAATAGAGAATAGGAAGAAGCAGTATTCAAAAATACTGGCAGATATAGCAGACAGAAACTGTACAATACTAAAGGCAAAATCCTAAAAGCACCCAAAGGAAGAGGAAGGCAAAGGAAATTAAATGAAAATGTCTAAACATGGGTGAAGGTTGCATCCTTGTTCTGCCACTAGTCTCTAACTTGTAGCAGTGATTATAACCTGCCCCTCCGCTACCCATTCCACACTTTCTCACCTTAAGCCAGGCTTCTGCTGGTTAAAATTTTAAGAGGGAAATCAAATCTTCATTCCTGGGGGACTGAGTTCAAGGTCCTGCCTGGATAGAGATGCAGTATTCCCTCATTAACATTTGCCCTTAGACCTGGCAATATAAAGAAGTGTTCAGGGATCCCCTGGATTTCATGCATATAACTCCCTGCTCTCATTGTATAGTGACAACTTTGCTTGCCCTTGAAAATTGGGCAAAAGTCTCTCACCAGGAAGGACAGATCGTTTGCTTAAGGCCCCTGATGACCCTTTTCCATCTCCACTTTATGTGGGCTTGGCTACAAGCTGAGTCACTGGGACTCAGCCAGCTCAACAAAGAATGCAAGATCTGGCATTGGGTGTAGACTCCACTAGCTGAGCTCCAAATCCTAGTTATTTCCCTAGTAAAGATGCTCCCTTTGTCACATAGTAGACCAGATGTTCCTGTCCCTCTCCCAACTTCCCTAGAAATATGGAAAGTAGGAGGGACAGGATTTCACTATTGGAGGACTTCCCATGGTATGCCCAGCTGTGCCTAAACTAAGCACATCAATACGGAATAATGAGAGTTTGTGGGATCATATAACACACACTCTTTTCCTTCTCCTTCTCTTCCCTTCTTCTTTTGCTGCTGCTGTTACATTTCTCTCCATAGACCTTCCTTTACACCTTCAATAGTATTTGCATGAGGCACTGTGTGTTTGCCTATGTGTGCACATGCTCATCCATGCCCCTTGCACATTGCTATCTTAACCTGGGTTCTACAAAGGCAGAGGCTGAGGCTGAGAGCTAATGCATTGTTACTTTTTAAGACATGACTCCCAGGGAGGAGGAAGATGAGAAGGAACAGGGAAGTGAGGCAGCAAAAGCTGGCCACTTTTAAGTGGACCTATTGTTTCATCCAATGGGACTGTCTTCCAAAAATCCACATCAACTAAGTCTCCTGTGAAGGAGAAGTAGGGGAAGGATCTATCCCCCGGCTCTTGCCTTCCACCATCAGGCTGTTAACTTCCTGCAGGGTGTGGGAATGTGTAGGCATGGGTGCTGAGCAGGCTCTCACAATAATATCAACAAGGAAACCAGGGATATCTCTAACCCTCAAGAGCCTGAGGCCCACACCCAAGATGGGTGCAGTCTGGCTGTGCCTCTCCAAAGTCAGTCAGAGCACATGCAAAGCTGGTTGCCACAGTGGAACAAGAGAGAGTTGGGGTCATTAGGCATGAACTGATGGGTAGGATGTGTCGGATACACTGGCTTAAAGCATAAACCTGATTGTTGCCTGTTTACCCAGTGACCTCATGAGATATAATACCCAGTTGGTAGTCCAAGCTTCAAATCCATTAAAAATATTATCCTCTTGGTACCAGCATTTCTGTTTTGGATATTAAGTTTTTCACACAATGGGGACACGGAAGTAAACATTTTAGAAGGAGGTCACTGGGTATTTGTGAGATGTGCTACTCCAAATTCTACTACTTGATTCCCTGACTCATGTGTTCTGGCTAAAGGAAGAATAGCATCATATATTGTGCTGGTTCAAAGAATATTCTCAATCTTGCAAGCAGCACTCCTTATTGAAAGTGCTTACTTAACCAGCTAGAGGCACAAGCGAATTTCAGTAGACCATTCCACGATTCTCTAAGACCAGCTGCTTCTGGGTGTTGGGTACATGATAAGACCAGTGATTCTCATGGGCTATAACCCATTATCTAACTTGGATTCTTTGGTTAGAAGCAATGTTGTGCAGGACACCATGACCATTTTTAAGGCCTCTGGTAAGTCCCCAGACAGTGGTTCTGGCAAGGCATGAGAGGCAAGGGAAAATAAAAGCAAATCTGTGGATCCTTCACAGGGTCTTGCTCTGAGCTCCATTCAACATCCTTATCTGCCCCTAGGCCCTGGGGCACTAGATCTGCTAGGTCTTAATGGCTGAAGGACCCAGTTGATGGTACCAGAGCAGCAAAGGAGGTTTCTCATGCTCTGAACCCACTCAAACCTGATAGCTTTTCATTCACCCGTGAAGTGGGCCATTGCAGAACACACAAATCTCATATTTGTTGCCTCAAAAATATGTGCCTTCTTGTGGTAGAGGCCCCAGCACCCTTCCTTCACTGTGATAGCATTAATGGAGTGTACCAGCCAATACGATGTCTTTGGATTAGAGTAGCAGGGAAAGTCTCTTATCCTCAGTGGTGGCATAGCATAATTCTAGGTGACCATAGATCACAATATTTTTTAAATCCTTTTTAATTAATGTGTGATATTGCAACATTTGGATGCATCACTGTTTAACATCCCTTCATTGTTAAAAGATAGGGCTTTAAAAAAGGTTTTAACTAAAAAACAAATGAAGATCTTTGAAGTCATTTATGATGGCATTCCTAGGGTTAATTTTTACAACTGGAATCAGAGGAAATATATTGGAGGTTCCAGATGCATATTCCCAAACTGTTTTATTAAAAACTTATAGCCAGGATGCCTAGATGGCTCAGTCATTTAAGTGTCTGACTCTTGATTGCAATTCAGGTCATGATCTCAGGGTGGTGAGATCAAGCCCTGCAATCAGGCTCCATGCTCAGCAGGGAGTCTGCTTGAGATTCTCTCCCTCTTCCTCTCTCGGGTCCCCACTCGCACTCTCTCTCTCTCTCTCTCTCAAATAAATAAATAAATAAAATCTTTAAAATAAAATAAAAACATAGCCAATTTATATTCCCATTATCTGTTTGGAATAGCACTTTCACCATGATTAATGTTTTCCCCCAATTTCTACTTATTTAATTGTTGGGAAAATGGCATTTCATGTTTTTTCAAATATTTCTTTGATTATGAGTAAAAAATGCTTTTTAAGCCATCAGGCCATTTTTATTTTCTCTTCCATAAAATATTTGCTATGTGTTTTACTTATATTTTTATATTTTCCCAACATGTCTTCTATGCTTATTTTTATTTTTAAAATTCTCTAACTTTATCTAAATGATCAAAATATCACATTTTAGAAAGATATTATAGTAACTGGATTCTACTGAAATTTTAATGCTTTTCTCATCAGTTTGATACATGCTCTTTATGGATTTTGGATGGTAATCCTTTGATTTGTTTGTTGCAAACATTTTCCTGGTTTATTTGCCTTTGTGCTTGCTTTATGATATCTTTGGTTTATGATATCTTTGATGTGAAAAACAAAACAAAAACTTTGAACTTTATGTGGATGAATCTTAGTCCTAGAGAGCCCTCTAATGATTAGAAATTCACATACATATTCATTTTCTATGGTTTCATTTTCTTATTTCTTATAAAATAAAAAAATTCACCCATAACTATGTTTCTGAATCAAAATGTACCAAAATCTTTCCAACTTCAAGGTCTCCACTGCAGCCCCTCATCACCTTGTTCCCACTCATTCTCCTCCCCCAAGCCTAATGGTTACTTCACCCAACAGACCTCCCCTGCATCATCTGTCTAAATCAGGTTCCTCCTGCTACACTCACCCATAGCTCCCGTGTCCTTTATGGAATTCATAATAATCTGCAATTATATATTTAGTTGTGTGGTTATTTAATGCCTGACCCTTCTTCCCACCACAGTGTTCTAAATTCTGTAAGGCAGTGACAACATTCTTCTTTTTCCTGCAGAGTACCCACATCCATGGTAATATGTATATATTACCTGGCATAAAAATTATATATATATAATATTACCTGGCATAAAATACATATTAAGGATTGAATGAAACATGAACTTCCTCCATTCTCTGCCATCCCGCATACTAAATTACAGGCATATTTACTCAAACAATACCACACACCACCCTCCTCCACCATAAGCTCTGGGAGAGAACGTTCCCTCTTCCCATCCAAGGCTCTTGCACCCACCTATGCTTTGCACAGCACCTCTTCTTCCTCTTTGAGAAACGTGCCTCATCAGCAATCTTCTCTCTGCAGTATTTTCTGCCTCCGTCTCCACTGTCCTTCCCTCTTAGCATATACATCTACTCAAAACCCACCCACTTCAACATAGAAATATACCAAAACCTACTCCTTCTGATCTTCCAATTTCCTGCTACATATAATTTACCAATGACAAAATGCACCCATTTTAAGTGTACAGATTGGTGGCTTTTGATGACTGTACATACTCCTGTACTGGCCATGATGGAAATATAGAACGTTTCCATCACCACCCCAGTGTCTTCTCACCCTTCCTAGCCAACTTTCTCATGCCCCTAATCCACCCCAGCAGCAAGCAGCCACGACTCTGCTTTCTGCCACTGTAAATGACATCTCTCTCTTTTGGAGTTTCATACAAATGGAATTACCCAGTAGTCACCTTCTGTCCCTGGTTTCTTTCTCTCAACATAGTGTCTTTAAGATTCATCCACATTGTTGGGTGTCTAAGCAGTTTATTCCCTTCCTGCTGGTGGTAGCCAACTCTCGGGGTCTATTGTGATTTGTTTTTCCACTCACCCATTGACAGATGTTTGGGTCATTTTAAAGTTTGGGTTATTATGAATAAAGCTGCATTTAACATTTGTATGCAAGTCTTTGTGTAGACTATTGTTTATGTTTTCATTTCTCAAGGGTAAATGCATAGAAATGGAATAGCTGAGTTGTATGATAAGTATATATTTAATTTTTTAAGAAGTTACCAAATTATTTTCCAAAGTGGTTGTACCATCTCACATTCCCACCAGCAGTGTATGAGAGGTCCAGTGGCTCCACGTACTCAACAACATTTGGTATGTCAGTTTTTAAATTGTAGACATCCTACTGGATCCAACTGTCTATTATATATCTTTTCACGTGAAGCATCTATTTAAATATTTTGCTCAGGGGCGCCTGGGTGATTCAGTCGTTAAGCGTCTGCCTTAGGCTCAGGTCATGATCCCAGGGTCCTGGGATCGAGTCCCGCATTGGGCTCCCTGCTGAGCTGGGAGTCTGCTTCTCCCTCTGACCCTCCCCCCTCTCATGCTCTATCTCATTCTCTCTTGCAAATAAATAAATAAATAAAATATTAAAAAAAAAAAGAATGATCATAGGGTTGCCTGGCCGGCTCAGTCAGTAGAGAATGCGACTCTTGATCTTGAGGCCATTAGGTTTGAGCCCCATGTTGTGGATAAACCTTACTTAAAAAAAAAAAAAGGAAAAATAAAAAGAATGATCATACCTAAAGTTGATCATAGATGCCCTTCATCAGTTTAAAAGCATTCCCTGCATTTCCTAGTTTTATGAGAGTTTTTGTCATGAATAGTTGTTGCATTTTTTTCAAATGCTTTTTCTGCATCTGTTCATCTGTGCCTCCTGTCCTAGATTTGGGACTGGGATGAGAGCCCAGTCTGGGTAGCACTGAATCCACTGGCAGGCGCTGAATGACATGGGAAAACAGAATAAGCACGTTTGGGGTTAGAGAGACAGACAATCTTTGATACCCTTTTCCTCAGATCTCTCCAAAGCTAATTGAAATTTTCCAGTTAGAGATTTATTTATTCCAATTGCAAATACTCCTGAAGCACTAAGGACTGATAATATAATCAATGTGAATTTGATCAGATTGTCCCCCCAACATTAAACTGACAAAACGCTGAGAAAATGAGAATGGATGTCAGAGGTCACTTTGAAGCCCAGTGCGTGTGGAGGTGGGCAGGTTAAGAGAGACCAACAGAGGTACAAGACAAGGTGGAAGATGTCACAGATGCCACAGAAAGGAGCTGAAGTGATACCACAGCATAGATAATTTTATATCTTCATGGAGAACCATGGAGATCATCACCATGCCACTGAGCTCCTGCTTTCCTACATTCTTTCTTGAACAAATAAGGTCACAAACAAGAATTTTAAAATAAAATTATGCCTTAAGCTGTTTTTGGCAAATAAACCCAGAACCTACCTTGAAAGACTGAATCCTCCTTCAGTTGGCAACTACCTCTCAAGTCCATATCTCCCCAGTCAGAGTCTCTAGCCTGCGCTGCTCATGGTATGTTTATAGAGCTCTATTTCAGAAGGAAGTTAATAGTTACACACACATACCAAACAACAACAACAAAACAATGATGCCATGAGCTTGGGAATCACTAGGCTAACCATGTGTCTATATTAGAATTCAATAGAACCTCTGACAGACCAATGAGCATGCAAATTTCCCAAGGGTGATATAGGAGATAGTGTTTTATGTGTTGTTTAAGCGGGGAATAAAACTTCACTTCTTGGTTTCAATTCTGGTAGAGTCAAGAGCTTTGGTAGAAATACTACTATAGCCTTCAAGACAGGAAACTCAGGTTCAATGTCCAGCTCCTCTGTCTGGTTGTTATGCCACTGTGGGTGCTTATTTAAGATGTCTGAATCTCTGTCTCATTGTCAATATAAAGATAATTCTCTAACTTACCTATAGGGCTAGTCATGAAGATAAAATGGGTTATTGAATGTGCTATCACCGACTCAGTATCTAATGCCAAATACATGTGTGTTCTTTCAATTCCAAACCACATGCTCTTAAAGAAAGTGCAGATTTAAAAATCCATTGTGAATTACATTAATTAGATTTTAAATGTTACATATAGCAATGAACCAAACATTTTATAACCAATAAAAGGGATATGGATTGACATTATATGTAAGATGTTTAATGTATATAACAGATGTAAAAATGTCATCTACATTATAAGAAATGTCAGGAATTCTAGCTTCTGCGTGAGGGACAGAGTAACCCAAGCCTTTAGGAGAACAGTTTGTGAGTATAAAATAGAATAAAGACTGACCCCTTTGTAGGAGAATATCAGAGCAATTGTAGCAAAACAGCAAAATATCTAAGGAAAGAGGGCACTTTGAAGCAGCATAGGAAAAGAAAAAGGACACTCCACCCAATCAGGGTCCTTGCCTCCTTTATTGGACATTTGACCTTGGGCATTTAACAAAGCCTTTCCGCTTTAATTGTAAAATGGCAATGACACGTCTGCTGTCTGGAGTCAGGGGCTGGATCCGATTCTCTTTTCCACCTCTCAGTTCTGCATTTCCTTTGCACGGCTTTAACCTTTGATCTTGGCCTCACATTGTCCAAAAACTGCTCCGTTTCCCAAACTGCAGAATGATAAGCATGGATACAAAATCCTGCTACTAATTGTGTATGTAATTGCTGAGATTAAGTTCTGTGACTTAAAATTCTCTGACATTAAATCTAAAGCTCTCGATTTATTCCTTACTTCCACATAGTCTCTTATCTTGAACCTTAAGAGGAAGGCTTTAATCCTACCAGCTTTAAAGGAGGGCATGAAGCCCCGTTGGGTGCTTTGGCAGGGCAGTGAGCCCCAAGGGAGCACCACTGGGTGGCGCTGAAGATCCGGCTGTAGAAGGAGACCAGGGATAAAGCCGCACAAGTGTTAATTTCCTCTGGGTCTATTGGCTGGCACCAGGCTCCTATTTCCTTTTTTGTCAGGGATCTTGGGGATATCTTGGCTTGAATCTAATGCAAACAGTTCCTCTGCAGTGCTCAGCGGTTTGTACAGGGGGTCTTGGGCTTGGCAATAGTAGCTCCAGGGGTTTATCACAAAATCATTCATGACCAGATGGTTCTGCCTCCTCCCAGAACCTTCCCTCAGTTTCCAGATCTGGGGCCTATCCTGTTTCTTCAGCCACTCATTCATTCAAGCATTTATTGCATGCTCTTACATATCAGGCATACAGCCAGGAGTGAGGTAGTTTGAGAGATCCTGGACATGAGATTTTTTTTTCTTAGTCTGCCATCAGCACCAAACCCAGGTATCGTGCATGAGGGTGACTGCTCAGGTCCTGCACTGAGAGGACCAGGTTGCTGGCAGCTGAGCTGTCTTTCCAGGAGGGAGCAGAGGCGGAAATATTGTGGTTCTTATACTTACAACTGGCCCATAACACCTCCTCCAGCACACACTATCTGCGTGAAGTCCATGTAACTTCTCTGCCCGCCCACCCCCATATCAAGCTGACCTTAGCACCTTCTTTTTCCCTTTAATGGAGCTACTGATATTTATTTTAGTTTAACTCTATTACAATGTAGTCTTTGGTTGTTTTAAATAAAAAGCCTAGGGAAGTGAACATACTCTGTATGAGATGAATGATAGAAATACCTTTGATAGATATACATTTGTCCAAACCCATAGGATATACACCAAAAGTGAACCCCAGTGTAAACTATAGACGTTGGGTGATTATAATGTATCAATATAGGCTTATCAGTTGTAACAAACGAACCATTCCGGTGAGTGGCCTTGATAATGGCGGAGGCTCTGCATGTGTAGGGGCAGGGAGTATATTGGAAATCTCTGTACCTTCCTCTCAATTTTGTTGCAAGCCTAATAAAACTGCTCTAAAAAATAAGTCTTTTTTTTAAAAAAAAAGTCTATCGGGAATTCATTCATAATGGGAGAGTAAGTATTCAGCAATAAAAAGAAAGGAGCTATCAAGCTATCACTGGAAAAACATGGAAGAACTTTATATGCATATTACAAAGGGAAACCAGCCAATCTGGAAAGGCTACATACTCTATGATTCCAACCCTATGACATCTGGAAAAGACAAAGCTATGGAGATGGTAAAAAGATCAGTGGTCATCAGGGGCTGGAGGAGAGGGAGGAAGAGATGCACAGGTAGAGCAGAGGCGAGTTTTAGGGCAGTAGAACTATTCTGTCTGATAATCTAACAGTGGATACATGTCATAGCCACAATTGTCAAAACCCATACAACATACAACCCAAGAATAAACCCTAATGTAAACAATAGACTTTAGTTACTAGTAATACATCAGTATTGACATATCAATTGTAACTAATTGATTCAAGACGTTAGCAGTGGGGGAAACTGCAGAGGGAGTCAGGGTATACGGGAACTCCTTGTACTTTCTGAGCAAATTTGCTGTCAGCCTAAAACTGCTCCCAAGAAACCAGCCTGCTAATTTTTTTAAGTCTGTTTGGAAAGACCTCATATTTACATAGTGCTTTGCAGTTTTCAGATCAATCCACTTGATTCTCACAAGAGCACTGTAAGATGTAAAGGACTGGCATTGTCCCAAGTTTATAGATATGGGCATGAAGGGCAAGGGAATTAAGTGACTTCTCAGGTTCATGCAGCTAATTAAACAGCAGGGCAAGGACTTGAACCCATAGCTTCTTGTTCCAGATCCAGACTGCTTTTCTCTATATCCTAAGTACTTGCAAGCAAGGAATTGATATCGGTCCTCTGCCCTCTCCAGTGATTATTCTTCTCTCTCCCAAGGTTTTGGAGTTCAATTTGATAGAGATATACACTAAATTACAGTTCAAGATTTCAGTCTATGGCTATTTGACACGATGTAATACAAGGATTTCATGTGTAAAACAGCATCTTTAACTTTTTTCATACCAATTCTTTTCTCCAGTGTCTTTTGAAATCTTGGCTTCCTCTCCACTTTAAGGATAATCCATTAGAACAAGAATGAAAGCAGAGATGCGCTAGAAGAAGCTGGGGGCATTTTTATAGAATATAACCCTGAGGATATGGGATTGCTCTCCTTAAACAGCCATAGCAGCTTGGGATGGGAGGTGAGCCTTCTGGGAGGCATCATGGTCCCAGAGCAAATCAGCATCCACGGGCGGACTGCGCAGAGCAAGTTTGCCAACAGCGACACCTTGTGGTAGTCAGAGTTAATAGCAGTAAAAGTCAGATGACACCCTCATTTGCTCTCTGGGGTATGGAAACCATACTAACTCCTCTGGAGACCGTACAAACCTCCAGAATTCCTTGACGTGGTGGAGGAGGGGAGTGAAAATTCCCAAGAGAGGCATCTACTTTCAGCTAAGTAATCACTTAGACACTTGAGCAATACATTAGAAAAACAAAAGAGGGGACAGAGAGTGGGGACAGAGAGAGAAGGTGGTCATCTACAAAGGAGAGAGGCCTCAGAAGAAACCAAAGCTGCCAGCATCTTAATTTCTAACTCCAAGCCTCCAGAACTGTGGGAAGATCATTTCTGTTGTGGAAGCCCCCCAGTCTGTGATATTTTTTATGGCAGCCGTTAACAATCTCACAAAGGCATATTGTGGGCACTCAGGAAAGTGAAGGCAGAAATGATTTATGCAATTAAAAATTCACAACTGTGTAAGTACTAGGAAGGGCACATAAAGGTTGCTGAGAACAAACAGTAACATGACCTGACCTAGTCTGGGACAACTTGGAGGGACGGTCTGAGGATGTGATATTTAGGTTGAGGCCGGAAGGAGTGGTGGCCACTGGCCAGGCGGAAGGGGTTAGAGGCTGGTAGAAAGTTTTCCACACTCAGAAGGAACAGCATGTGCAAAGGCCCTGGGGCAGTAAGGAGCACAGTGTGGTTTTGGATTTGAAAGGTGGTGCACAGAGAGGAAGAGGGAGAGTAGTTCTAGAAGAGGCTGGTGAGGCAGGCCAGAGGCTGACCAGGTAGGGCCTTTCAGGCCATGTCAAGGAGTTTGAAGTAAGGGCAATCCATTTTAAGTGCAGGAATGACAGGAACATCTTTGTGTGGCAACAAGATTCCCCCAGCTGCTGTGCAGAGGAGGTAAGGTGGGGTGGGGTGAGGCCACGATGGATGTGGAGAGATCAGGAGTCCACAGGAGGCAAAGTAGGACACTGTGGCTTGAACTAGGGTGATGAAAGCAGAGGCGAGTGGGCAATTCCAAGAGACATTTAGAAAGAGGCACAAAAAAGAAAAAACCAGATCCTTATCCTCAAAGATCTTACTCTTACTGAGCACAGAAAACCATAGGGAAGGTAGGAGTGGTAGTAGGTAAGGACAGGAATAAATAGGAAGAGGAAGAAGTAGAACCTGGTCTAATAAAACCCTGAAAGTGGGTTTTAAAAGGGAATTCTGAGAGATCATCTAAGACTTGGGGAAAGATGAAACTCAGGACTGTCCTGCTAACACCGCTGGTCTGATTATCTTACAAAATCCCCTCTGTAACACGGGAGCTGCCACACATATTGGTTCACCTCTGGAAATAATATTTTACATTAATAGTTTTGGCTTTCAGCTCATCTTCATGCACTTTCGGATCTGTGGGGTTTTTTTTTTTTTCTATTTGACAGATTGCACTCTTGGTTGCCTTTTAATTATTGAATTGCTGTTCTTTATCTGCAGCCTCCGACTAGTAACCTTATTATAACAATTGCCCAAGACTCAGAACTGAACAGTGCACAATAAAAATCTAAAATAATGAAAATGCTTAAATTAAATAAAAATCTCTAACAAGTAGCAGAGCAGACTGGAATGGATTGTATGAGTCACCGACTGTATGAGTGATTAATTTTGGAAGTTATATCAGCTAACGAAAAGCATATTTTGATCTTAACATTCAATACGCAGGCCTAATACACTCATCACGGAGGCTGTGAGTGAAATAGCCTCATGCAGAGATTATTAACCTATAAATAACATCCTAATAGTCTGTTGGTATTTATGATTACTGTTTTAAAAAATATTTGCTAGGGACTTTTGTACTTGTTGCCTATTTCTTTGCACTGTCCAATACCCCTACGTGTTCTTAACTCTGTGCGTGCATGCGTGTGTGTGTGTGTGTGTTTGTGGTGTTGCAAGCTCACTAAAACTGCCATTCTGTGATAAACAGGTAGAAGCTGCTTCTCTCTTTTTTTTTTTAAAGATTTTATTTATTTGAAAGAGAGAGTGTGAGCACGAGTAGGGGGACAGAGCCCGATTAGGGGGACAGAGGCAGAAGGACAAGCAGACTCCCTGCAGAGCGTGGAGCCTGATGCAGGGCTCAAGGATCCTGAGATCATGACCTGAGCCAAAACCAAGAGTCCGATGCTTAATGATGCTTATTTTTATAGAAGAGTACAAAAAGAAAGAAGTCTCATAGAACATTAAAGAAAATCTCAATTTTGTGACTTGAGGATGCAGAATGGTTTTATGAATAGAACTGGAGGGTTATGCTCCAAATTCTATTTCTCCTTTACCACAACAGCAAAAAGGAATCACGTGGCTAGAAAGTTGATGAGGCACTTTACAAAAGAGATCAAATGGCCAATGATCACACTAAAAGTTACTTGACCTCTTTCGTAATCACCTTGAAATAAAATTACACCTTGAAATAAAAATGAGATACCATGACAGAATGGCTATAGTTAAAAAAGACTGATGATACCAGGCCATGATGAAGACTTGGAGCAAGGGGAACACTCCCACATACCTGGTGGGGGTAAAACTGGTATAACCACATTAGAGAACTGTTCGATGAAATATCTAGAAACGATGAACATAGGCATACCCAACGTTTCTACTGATAGGAAGATCATTATATTAATTTTCTGTTGCTGCCATGACAAATTACCATGAACTCAGTGGCTTAAAACAACAGGTGTATCATCTTATGAACTTCAAAGAAAATTTTGCTATCATAGAAAATCTCCTGAGTGATTAAGTACATCAAAAATGACCTATTACACCCATACCTGCCACTGGCTATGACGAAGGACCAAAAATGGGTCTCAAAGGGGAACTTCAGAAAATGATATTCTGAAAGACATTTTCCAGTGAATCATATCTGACATCTCTCTGAAGAATCAGGTGCAAATTTCTAGATATGTAGTGTCTTTGCTAAGTGTCTATTTCCATTCCCTGGGGGAAGGAGTGGTCTTTGTTGCTATCCCTAACTATTACTGTAAATTCTTATGTTGTATTATTTTTAAAGGGTAAAACCTTTAAATACTTTTTAAAATTTTTGTCATCTTATAGTTCTGTAGTTCAAAATGGCTCCTTTGGGTTAAAATCAAGGTGTTAGCAAGGCTGTGTTTCTTCTAGGGAAGAATCCTCAATCATTTCAGCTTCTGGAGGCTGCCCACAGTCCTTGGATGATGGTCCCAAATCCAGCAACAGTTGGGGGAATTCTCACAGTGCAGCACTCCGACCTTCTCTTCTGCCCCTTTTTCCACATTTAAACTCTTGTGATTACACTGGGCCCAGGCAGATCTTCTAGGTTAATCTTCCTATCTTAAGTTTAGTTGATGAGCAAATTTACTTTCATTTGCTACCTTAATTCCCCTTTGTCATGAAATGTAACGTATTCATAGCTTCTGGGGATTAGGATGTAGACATCTTTGGGGGACTATTATTCTGCCTACCACAATGGCCAATGGCAATGCATGCACATGTGCATCCAGAAACATGTATAAGGATGTCTAGAGAAGTCTCTATTGGCCAAAAGCCAAAATAACCCAAATGTACATCAATGGTAGAAGAGATTGTTATATATTTTATATTGTGGTATGTTTATAAAACAGAATCCTTTACAGCAATGAAATAAGTAAGTCACAACTTCACGCTACAGTGAAAATGGACCTTACATAATGTTCAACAAGGAGGCAGCACAAAATAAAACCTATGACAGGATTCCATTTATGTAAAGTTTAAAAACAAGCAAACATGCCAATGATACCTCAATAAAGCTGAAAAAAAAAAACCCAACTACAATAGGCAAGCATGGCGCTAGAAGTCAAGGAAGTGGCTAGATTTAGGTAAGAAGAGGAAAGACAATGACTAAGAGAAGGGCTGGGCCTTCTCTTTGCTTCTGGACACTTCTGGATGCTTCTCGGTCATGTTCTAATTCTTGACCTGGGTGGTTACATGAGTGTGTTCACTTTAAGAAAATTTATTGAGCTGTACAGGCAAGAATTGTATGCTTTTCCTATCTGTGTATGCCTCCATAGAAAGGTTTAAGAAAACGACATGCTTGTGGTTCCCTTCCTTATTAAATATTTTTTACCCATTGCTGTCACCTGTCATGGGGCAGCCCGGTGGAAAGGCCCATATGGTGGAGTTTAGAAGCATGTGATCTACAGCACCCAGGAACAGCCACACCAGTGAGTTTCCAAGTGGCCCTCTGACTTTCCAGGGAAGACCAGAGCCTGCGGGAGACGTTGGGCCAGAGGTACCAGCTAAACCACTCCCGGATTCCTGACCTGCAGGAACTGTGAAAAAGTAGATGTTTGCTCTTTTCAATCCCTAAATGTTCAGGATAATTGGTTATTCAGCAACAGATCATCAATACAGGAACCATGCAGAACTGCTCCCCATTGGCAGAGATATGTGGGAGGGGCTGGACTGGCATAGTTCACGTACCCTTGTGAAAGCAAGGGCCATGCTGATTGGAAAGTCAGCTCCTTGAAGACAGTTCTTCCCTGTCATGGGCTGCTAGGGACAAGTTTAGTGGGCAATCCACATTTTTTGGTCAAAGAGCAACAATCCCTGAGTTACAAAAGATGACAAAACAGTCATGGTGTGTCCTAACAGCGCCATCTAGACATCTTGTCATGAATGTTGACAGCAGAGATAAAGCTTCCGTTGGCCAAGATTCCTACACCATCCAGATATGCATGCCAGGGCATGGATTCCTTTCCTGTGAGACTTCAAATGACCTCTTCTTTTCCTACAATTATGGCAACCAGTGTTTCCCTATTCAACCCCTATCACGGTTACTGAAGCCTTCCTCGGAGCGGTTGTCTTGAGGAATGCCTCCCAAGCGAGGGACACAGGTGGTGCGTTCTGGGAAGTCACACCTCCCCTCACCTGCTCCAAGCCCGGCCCACTCAGTCAAGTAACTGAAATCCGCCATTGGCTGCCATGTCTTCGCAGCAGCGTCCCCTACAACCCCCCACCATGGAGGGGTGTGCAACCTCCTCCAGGCCAGCTTGTTCAAAGATTTTGTGGCTATGTGTCATTGGACCCAGCCACATGCTTTCACAAGGATGTCTCCAGCTACAGAGTACGTAGCATAGCACCCCGACTAGTTGGATAGCTTTTAGATGGCTCTTTTGCCTCATGCATCCTCTGTAGCATCACACACAATGGCAGGTTGGTCACACACACCCGTGAACTCATGTGAGGAGCCACAGTGAAGCATATGTATGCTTATTTCTATAGTTCACTCAGATGTGCTTTTTTATTTCCCATAACTGATATGCTCTACATTGATACCCCAATGCAAAACCATGAAGAGAAACAAAATTAAAACTTAATCAGTGTGTATTTCACCAATTACTTTGCTATAAATGGTCTTTTTAAATATATCACCCGCCTACTCTGTGGTGCAAAGTTCAGTTGTTCAGTTGTCCTCCACACCCCATTCCCTTAAAGGATGGTTGTGTGGGAAGGTAGGCAGTATTCAGGGCCTTATGGTAGCCGAGGTGGGAGGGTACCTAGAACCTTCACTGAATCATTTCAGTCAAAAATATTGATCAAGCACCTGCTATGTACCCGGCAGTGCTCCCAGTGCTGGATATACAACAATGAACAAAAGAAAGTCCTTGCCCACTGGCCTTTTTCAGCCCAATGCCAAGCTTCTGTCTGCCCTCCACCCAGCACTCTCCACATCTCCTCTCTTGGTCAGATGAGAACTCCAGATGCTCTGCTCTCCCTGAGCTGGCCCCTTCATCCAGCCACCTCCTCGGCCAATGCCTAGCAACTGCTCTTTGGCGCACAGGTGGGTCTTCAGCTGGGAACTGGCAGCCTCCTCTAAGATGGGCCAGAAGCCCAGGGTGACAGAAGCCCTTCACTTTGATATTCTCAGCTTCCCCCATAACTACCTGTTTCTCTACGTTTCTCTCCCCTGTCCTCCACCTACACACACACACACACACACACACACACACACACACACACACCAGGGTCCTGACCCTAGGAAGGGGCGACAAGAATCTATATGATCTCAGGTCCTAGCTCGGTCTCCCCTTGCCCGTCATACCCTCCTTTTTAGCATCCGCTGGGATAGGTCTTCTCTCTGATGCAGACCTCCTTTTTCTAAAACCCACTCATCAACCAACTGGGTAGGGCTCTCCACATGTTAGAGGAGGAGTCTGGGAATCTAGAAATCCCTGTTCTCTTTCCGCAACGCCCAGCTTTCCAGTCCCGGCTCTCGATTAAGAGAGATTTGATACCCAAAGTTCTGCTACCCCTTAGTTGTACCCACCTTCTCCCTCCCTGGGGCAGTAAACTCCCTCAGACTTGGGGTAAGGGGTGAGGCGGAAAGAAATAAGACTTAAAGGAGAAATGAAAATAAGTCATATTTAACTTTTTCAAAATAAATATGATTCTGTTCTCAACTCAACCACCTACAACTCAGATGATTTTTGAACATTTTTAACACGCAAGTCCTCCCCACCACATCTGAACTTGGAGTCCCGTTCAGAGGGAGGTCCTGAGAGTTTAGCTGGCCGGCCAGCAGGGGGAAGCCACACGGGGAGTTGCTACTGAGCCCAGTGAAGATTTAGCACATTGATTTTTCCCCCTTTATTTTCTCGAGGCACTGTGGTTTGTGATTGAGTGGGGAGGTTGGGGAGGACAGCCAAGGCTTTTAAAGGTGCCAATACTTTAGCAAGAAATAAGGAATAGTGGCTGTTAAACGAGCCTAGATTCTCCACTCTACCCTCCTGTGCCTCATTTTTCTTTTCCTCTTTCTACTTTCTCAGATGACCCTGCCCGTCAGTGAGGTGATTCACAGCTTTGGTGAAGCAGAGAGAGGGAAGGACTGGGTGGGGGGCTCGGAGGGGGCGTCAGGAGGCTTGGGTCCCCGCACTGGGCTGGTGACCCCACCTGAGCATGCCGCTGCCAACCTGCCTTTATGTGCTCTTTCATTCCTGGGTCCATCGAATCTTTATAGAGTCTACTGTGCACCAGGCACTCTGCATGTGGTTGTGACAAAGTGGACGTGGGCCTGCCCTCAGGGAGCTTGCACTCTGGGAAGGCAATAACTAAGGAAATGGCAAGAAATAAATAATGATGTGACTACAGGTCCTGAAAAGGGCCACAAAGGGAAACAGAAGCACGCCATGAAGGAGAATCACCCGGCAGGGGCTTCCCTCATTAGAGGGGAGTCAGGGAGAGGTGATGTTTCGGTGGGGGCCTGAGGGGTCACCTAACATGGAGGCGAGACCCAGATCACACCCACAGGAACAGGGTGCCAAGGAAAACCAGAGATGAGGGGGAAGAGAGCTCAGGTCGACTCCAGAAAACCCAACGGAACAGGTTTGGGAGCTACCTCGCATATTTTCTGTCAGGCTTACTCATTAGCATCAATCTGTTCACGTCTGCTAGTTCTTGAAAAAAAATTTTGAACTTTCTAAATGAAAAAAAATTTGTGAACGATGCTATAATTAGGATCTCAAATACTTCTTATAAGAAAAGTCAGAAAGCAGAGATCTTCGTGAAATTAACTCTCTTCTTCATTTTCACTGGGGGTAAAGACTCAAATTCTTTTACAGAAAAGAGGAAATGGAGGATGCCCTAAGATCTTTCTCATACAGTGGTACATTTCCCATCTTGTAGACTTTGAGCTTTTACCAACAAAGATCATTAAAGACACACAGCATGTCTGTGACTGTGGTCACAAACATTCTTTCCTTTCTTCCTATTCTCTATCTCAATGCCCATTTGTTCAGCAAATATTTACTGAACCACCTATCATATTCCAGACACCACTCCTGACCCTGCCAGGAACAGAACAGAACAGAACAGAACAAAACAGAACAGAACAGAACAGAACAGAACAGAACAAAACAGACAAAGTCCCTCTTATGAAGACCCACCCCTTTTGCCTGGGTGAGACAGTCAGTGAACCAACATACAATGGGTTTGTTAGCCTTAGGTGATAAATAAAGAAGAGAAATAAAGCAGAGAAAGGGGACAGAGAGCTATTCATGGGGGTCCAGGTTCCTACATAATACAGAGACAAAGATGATATTTGAGCAGAGACCTGGAAGACAGGAAAGGAAGAGTATTTCAGGCAGAGGGAACGGAAGATGCAAAGGCTCTGAGGTGGTGTGGTGTTTGATGTGTTCTAGAAACAGGATGCTGGTGTTGCTGGGTAGACTTAGAGGTCCCTTAGTTTGTGAACTCCTTGAGAAAAAAGTCTGGATGTAAGTGGTTTATTCTGGAGGTGATTTTATGAAGCACTAAGAGAGAATGGGGACGTGAAAGAGGGAAGGAAGGTAATCTACTAAGTGGGACATTCATGAGTGGGTTACCACTGTGGGCTCCTGAGGTTCTCCCCTGCTAGGGATCTCTGAGACCATAAGGAATATGCCTCAGAACTGCCCCAGTGAGCAGTCAGGAAGCTGGGTATGTATCCAATTCCCGGCTCACTGATGAAGATGGCTTTTGGAACCTGCTCCTCACTGAGGTCACAGAATGCCTTCAGGCAGATACAGGTAGGCCACCGGAGCCTAGGGCCCCCGTCTGTGTCTGCAGTAACCTCAGGGCAACCCTGGGGATGTGGGCGGGGCATTGGCAGCTTCTGCTGGCGGGAATGGCAGAGATGAGATCAGAGAGGAGGTGGGGGCCCAAACCATGCCGGTCTGGTAGACCCACCGTAAGAAATTTCAATTTTATTTTCAGTAAAATGGCAAGCCTTTGGGGAGTTCAAGCAATATGATCTGATTTCCATTTTTAAACAAAAACAGTATGACTATTGTGGGAAGAACAAACAGGAAGGGAGCAAGCATGGGGGCAAGGAGACCAGTAGGAAGGCCTCTGCAATAATGTATGTAAGACAGGAGGGTAGCCAGATACAGGGCGGTAGCCGCCTGATGGTAAGATGTAGCTCACTCCTCCGTGTATTTTTCTTTCTTTATTTTTTTAGAGAAGGAAAGGGTGGGGAGGGGCAGAGGGAGAGGGAGAGACAGAATCTTAAGCAGGCTCCACGCCCAGCAGAAAGCCCAATGTGGGGCTCGATCTCACAACCTTGAGAATGACCTGAACCAAAATTAAGAGTCGGATCCTTAACCGACTGAACCAACCAGGTGCCCCTCCATGTATTTGGAAGGTAGAGCATAGAGAATTTGCTAATGGATTAAGTGTGGAGCATGAGAGAAAGAGAAGAGCTAGTTAAGACTATGGTTTCTGGCCTGAGAAATGGGGAAAACAGAACAGACACTGGCGAGACGGGGGTGGGCTTCGGGAAGAACTTTGGACCTGCTATATTTGGAATGGCTCCGAGTGGAAGACGTCTGAGTGGAGATGTGGATTAGGCAGTGGGACATGTGCCCCTGGAACTTAACTCATGACTCCGTGACCCCCCAGTGTGAGCCAATTCCCTCCTGGCCAGCCCAGAGTCTTCTCTATTTTGGCATGAAACTGCATGATGTCTTTAAATCTGGGCACTTCCATCCTCTCCCCGAACTTCTGAATTGGTACCATTTTTTTTTTTTTTTTTTGGTCCTCATACTCCTCTCCCTACTCCTAAATCAAAAGATGAACAGGTGACCAGGAAGTAGCCTATGCTTGGGAAATGACCATTTTAACGCCTTCATCTACCTTACTTCCATTAGTTCCTTTCCAGTATCTCCCCAGCTAAGGCAGAAATGCACCACAGCTTAAATAAATACCTCTCAGGGCTTTGGTCCACTTCTGGCTAACGCAGCAAGCCTCTGAGAACAAGTTTTCTCCGTACAGGTTTCCATCTTAGTACCTTGTATGGGAAGAGAGTGTTCAGAACAGTGGAAACAAGTTATTTTTCGCTAGAAAAATACACTGATGCTATCACATGGAATAAACAATCTTTAAAGCTCAGTGTCATCATACAGTAAAAGTTTACTTGTCTACATCACAGTCCATGTGGGTCAGGCATCTCTCCTGGTGGTTCTCTTCCATATGGTGACTCAAAGATCCAAGAGCCTTCCATTGTATGTCTCCTGTTGCAGAGCCCTTCACTTCGAGCACTTGGGACATTTATGGCCAGGTCTGCAAGTGGCATGTATATCACTTCTCACATTCCATTGGCTGGAACTCAATCAGGCGGTTCCACCTATGGGCAAGCGAGGCTGACTCTATCTACTCTCCCTACCAGCCCAGGGAGAAGTTGCAGCATTGGCCAGCATCTAGCCCATTCCTGACACAAAAGGCTTATCCCTGCCAGTAAATTAATGCATTGTCCTTATTCTTTTGTGAGTGGCATAGTGTTAAGTCAACTTTGCAATGAGTGGTTGCTCCCAGTGAACCAAAAAGACAAGTTTCTGAATCTGCAAAGTGGAGGACCAAACCATGCTGACCCCAAAGGGCAGTCAACCCGGGAAGTTTCCTCCAACCACATCTCCTCCCGAACACTGCCCACCTGAGGCATCAGGAAAGGACCAGGTATATTACCTGGGCTCTGTTCAATACGCCAATGAAGTGTGACCTAAATTTACTTATTTCTAGCATTTCATCCAAATTCCCCAGTTCGGCTAGGTTTTACTGCTGTCACATGCTACCCCTGGCTAGGGAGGTAGCGGGGGAAGGGATTCAAGAAAGAACAAGGAAAAGAAAGAGAGGGAAAGGCTAGCAGAGAAGAGAAAAGCCTGTTAATGAGAAAGAAGAGGAGCTCCAGGCGAAAGTCACACAGGAGAGAAAGGCGTGGAGGAGCCAAAGAGCGAGAGGGCCAGAGCTTTCGAGAGGTGACACAAAGGTGGGGAGGAGAGCCGGCTGAGCAGAAAGGGAGCAGGGCGCCTTTAAGAGCCCCGGGTGGCGGCAGCCTGCGAAAGGGAGCTGTTACTACGCCGGCGCGCGCAGCTCTTTGGGCGCCCCGGAGCCCGAGCGCCCCCACTGGGGGAGCAGGACGCCCCGTCTTCCACCCAGGGGAGCGGGGAGAGCGGAGGAGGGGAGCGTGAAGGGGCGGGGAAGGAGGGGAAGCAGAGACTCAGACGAGGGCCGGGCAAACTGCCCGTGCGGGAAAGAACAAGCGAGCCCCTTTGTGCTTGGCACGCGAGGTTTTGACCCCCTGAAGACACTCCAAGCTCCCACTTTGCAGTCCCCGTTTGGAATAAGCACATATAAAGACGACGGGAGCGAGGCTGGTCCTCCCTCCCCCCCCCCTCAGCTGCTCTGCTCCCCGCGCCCCTCAGGCCGTGACTGGGCGGACCTGAGCACACCTGGGCTTACCTGGTCGCACCTGCCGCTGGTCTCCGGCAGCGCAGGCTGCCCCCCACCCCCGGACTTTGGCCCGCTGTGCCAAAAAATCCCAGCGCTGGGAACGGGAGGCCGAGGAGTGCGAGGTGGGGTGGAGGGTGCAGGGGCTGTCATTCGGGAGCTCGGGAGAGGGCTGCCTGGAAGCAGCCACGGCCAAGGAACCAGCCACAAAAGATCAAACCCGCTTTCTGGTTTTCTCCTCTGAATGCTAGGCAACATTTTTCAGATTAGCAGACAGAGCATGTGCAGAAGAGATAGAGCCACTTAGGGGAAGCGCTGGGGCGGGGGGTGGAAATCAAGTCCAGGCACAGGTGGGGCTGGGCAGTGCTGAAGGCAACTCCCTTCAGGGCAATTTCCTCCCCCCACCCCTCGGTGGGCATCCTAGGTCTCCGAACTCAAGGGCCCGTTCACTCTTCCACTCCATCAGGTCTGCCTCGATTTTGTTGTCTCTCTTCCTTTTGTTGGCTCTTTTGCGTTTCTTCTCCCTTGTTTTTCTTCTGTCTGGGCCACACGGGAGACTACTCGTGGAAGTTACTGAGTCTGCAGAGCCTTTCATAATAGGATATCCCCAGGGCCATCCCAGATGAAGGCTTTCTTCTTCAGGCACCTTGGGGAACTTTCTTCTACTACCATCAAGCCTCCTCACCGCCAAATTCCACCCAAGCCTGTCCGTTAAAATGCACAATTTACTTTTCAGCTGTGTAAAGTAAGGGAAGAGAGCAGCTAACATACACAGTGTAGTTTTTTTTTTTTTTAAGATTTTATTTATTTCAGAGAGAGAGAGAGAATGAGAGATAGAAAGCACGAGAGGGAAGAGGGTCAGAGGGAGAAGCAGACTCCCCGCCGTGCAGGGAGCCCGATGTGGGACTCGATCCCGGGACTCCAGGACCATGACCTGAGCCGAAGGCAGTCGCTTAACCAACTGAGCCACCCAGGCGCCCCTCACAGTGTAGTTTTAAAGTAATAAGTTGGACACGACCAGCCACATAGGGAAACCACATCATCACATTAGCTACATCTGAACAGTGGTGGTAATGGTGTGCTCATTTCACCCAAATATCTCCTTGGGGGTTGAATGCCCTTTCCAGGTACCCCCAGTTATCACCCCATTTTGGATCCCTTTGGCCAGGTTCCCAGGATCTGGGGGAAGGCAATGAGTGGTTGCTGTCTCCCCTGCTTGCATTCCTGCCTCTTCAAGGCTTCCAACCCACACCCTGAAGTTCTCCGAACTGTCCTGCTCTACCAAGCACCTACCAGGCTCTGTTCTTAGAGATCTGTTCTTCCTTCTAGTTCTTGCTGTATGTCCCTCCTGTCTTTGCTCCCAAGGTTTCCTGGTGCTCCCTTCACTGGGATTCAGCTTATTTTAGTGGTTCTCTAGCCCGCTTTCTGGAATAACTACACTAGGAATTTCCCCTAGCTTGCCACAGCTCCAGCCCTTGGCCTTGGCCTTGGCAATACCGGCCAACCCTGGATGCCCTTGTTACCTTGACCGATTACCGCTCAGTAGGCTCCAGATGATGGCAAGTCCCAGCTGCGTTCTGCCTTATAAATAAACATTCTTAAGAAGTTAGGTCTTTTTGCTTCCCAGGAGATACTGCCTCATTTCTGAGCTCAATCTCAGACTGCACTCAGGATAGAACCACTGTGAAAAGTTTTGGAGCTAGCTTCCATAATTGGGATGTCTTTGAATCATAAAGTGCCTTCTAGACTCTCAGAGCTGGATTGGACTTTCAAGATCACCTTGTCCCATAGTTTCCAAAAGAGATGGAGAGGACTGACAGAACTGGATCATGCAATGATAGGAAACAGCGGACCCAAGCATCTGTAACATACTGGGCAGGTCACCTAGAAGAATGGCTCCAAGCCAGGCTGATCCCCAAAATCACAGGGGAGATGGACCCGTACGTTTCTGGTGGGCGCAAGCTTCCCTTCTCTACTGGGTTTCTCTAAAGGGCTCATTTAATTTCTTGAAATTCTTTGTCCACTTGTTCTTGTGAAGTTTTCCATCCCCTCTACCACTCCTTCAGTGGTTTTCTCCTCCCTATTTTCTCAGATTCTCTGCTTTTCCACCCACCAATTTGAGGCCCACGCAAATACCGGAGAATAGCATGGACATTTCCATCACTTTATATTTACCACATGCCTTCATATCCATTCTCATTCATGCTGTTTCCTCAAGAAAACATCTCGATCGGTTTTTTGGCTATCCTGTGCCCAGCTGGCGCCCACGGACATGGTTATACTTATACACAAAAAACAGAATGTTTGATCCTGCCCTTCCTGAGGTCTGCGTGTTTGCACTGAATCCCCAAAGGTAGAGAGCAATATAATACATGTCCTGCCCACCCATGCCCTAATGGATGTTAGATCACAGGCAGACACTTTATGAGACCAGTGTCACCAGAGTTAGTCCATCCTCTGTCCTATGAAAGAGAAGGCCTTGGAGAACCAAGGAGGACACCATTCCTTTGCAGAAAAGGTTGATGCTTTGCCCTCCCCTCAAGTCAGCAGGGGTTGCTAGGGATTACCTGGCAGCCAGGCCTCTTTCTGGGGCATACTGGGTACTAGTATATAATACATGCCTGAAAAATGGAAAGGCAAAGCCTTGAGATGGCAGAAGACGAACAGGGAGAGAGAGAAAAAACTGTCCTGGAAACAATATGCACTTGCACAAATAACTATAGGGCAATGATGTTTCCTGGTGGAATAAATGTGGGACATGCTGGAAGGAGATGACCTGGAGCCATCTTCAAAGGGACCTGGCCCAGGAGCGCGGCCTGGGAGGATAGACTGACCCAGCAGAAGGGCGGACCCCGATTTTGAAAGCCTGAGTGTTGGAGGCTTAAGCGGCCATTGGGAGGAGCCATCGCCTGGCTCATTGGAAGGGCATTGGGAGGTTCTAGCGGGGAATCTCAGAGAAGCCACCGTAGAAAGCCTTGAGTGACGAGTCAGCTCTGCAATCCTACCAAGGCCAGAGACCGCCAACATTACGGTAGCCAGAAATGGTACCTTTTCCCTCAATCCCTTCCCCTAACCTCACCAGGGCCAGAAAGAGCAGCTAGCCAGTGGGGGTAGAGCCAGTGGAGAAAAGAGCGAAGCAGCCACCCTGTCCCAGTCCTGTACGGGAGGCAGAAGACCTGGAGGAAGAGCAGAGTTCTAAGCGGACTTCCTTATTACATGGGACTGGACATAGTAACTCCGAAAAGAAATCAGTTCTTGTGATTGCAAGCACCAGGAAAATCTTAAGACCTGCCCGGGATTTTCCCCCAAGGCAAAAACTAGGCCACAGAGCAAAGGGACGCAAGAGGAAGGAGGCCCTCTCCACATCATCACATTAGCTACATCTGAACATTATACTACATCCAGTATAATGAGCACACGTATTGGCCCCGCACACAATGATGATAGCTGAGCAGATAAGGATATATCCAAACATGAATTGACCCACAGTAAAAAAAAAAAATTGGGAAGGACGTGCACTTTGTATTTTGCCTTGGTCATTCCTACTGTGAATGTTTCTTAGGACTCGAGGTTGGGCTCACACACCCAGCAGCCAGGAGTCCTTTTTCTTCTGGGTACATGTTTTCTGTTTGGTACTCTGCCGTCCAATGAAGCGGGGGGGTGGGGATGGGGGAGGTGACTTGGTCATGGGTTTAGAATCCAAACCACTAGGCTTTCCATAGAGTATTGAAGAGCATGGGTTTTTTCTGCTCAATTATATTTTTGTATAAAAATAGGAATCTTGAATAAAACCAGAGCTGCATAAACTAGTGTTAGCAGAACATAAATTATTGCTTCAAATGGTAGGTCCTCTGTTTCTATAAAGAAACGGGGAATATTTAGAGGTATTTTCTTCCTATTCCAGAGGCTTACATATGCAGAAGAACTGTCTTAGGACCTTGCTAAAATGCAAGTTCCCAGGCCATGTCCTCGGAGACTGTGGTTTAGGAGGCAAGACCAGAGCCGCTGATGCCTAGCTCAATTTAGGAAAGACTGGTTTTGTATTTTAATTCATAGTGATCCCAATGCCACTCACTCAGTCTACCCCTTTTTTTTCCTGCTAGATGCAGTCGAAATAGTTTACTCTGAGTCTTTTAAAGCTAGAACATTTTGGAGGGGCTGAGATTTTAACAACTTAGCCAGATATCAAACCTCTTAACATTTCTCTTGTGGAAAACTAGTAAATTGGTCCTAATTACCTGCCTTCTAGTTTACTAGAAGAATACATATTTGCCCTTTGTGTGGCCCCTTTTGCTTCGGGTGACTGGAACAAACAGAATGACCAGCTCACCTGTAGATTCAGCACCCCGTCTCCTCCCCACAGGACCACTGTTCTACCAATACCCAACAATGCTGAAGTTGACTCACTAAATACTTCCCAAAGCAAAGATCACACACTCGGGATTACATACCAGTCTGCTTCAGAGACATCTGCTTTAAAAGCTTGGGGTTTAAAAATCTAAGCCGGCCCAGGGCACTTAATTGGAGTTTAACAAGATTTTAAAACAGATACAGTAATTTCTTCACACGCCTGGAGATAATCAGATAGAAACAGGTGTGACTAGAATAGTAAAAATCAGGAGGCAGGTAATCCATCTACTCAAGGATTTAATCAGAAGCTCCAGTCAATGACCTTTTGGGTCCTCTTCCTCGAAGAATCTGCCATTTGCTTTTCTCTATTAGATCTCTTCTTGGCATTGGCCCCATCATTCCAGCCTGTTGAGAATGGTTAAGAGTCTCCATTTGGTCTTCTATCAGCTTAGCGATTCCCCCCAACTTCGATTCATCCTCCAATCTGATTCACATACCTGCGAGAGGTTCTTTCAAGCTGGTGAGAAAAACCAGTAACTTCGCTGTAGTGCCGTCAGCCTCGTTCCGCAGGGAACCCGTGTGTGCCCCAGCTTGCACGTGCAACCTCACGCTACACCTATAATTGCTCCAAAAAAAGAAGGCAGGAAGATAGTCAGTGCATTCCCTAAAGACTGTCAGAGACACAGACAGAGTGAGTTAGGGTCAGCATGGGAGTAGGGAAGTAGCAAGGTGGTAGGGCAGGATCTTAACGAGTCCGTGAAGGCCCAGAGGACACTCATCACAATCATGAGCACTAACAGCTTCAAGTGTCAGTCACCGTGCTAGCACTGCGCATGCACTGTCTCCTTCAGTCCCCACAACCCTTTATAGGAAAGAACTAGAGGCTGCCAGCAGGGACTCTGGGGCCCAGTGGCTTGGGTTTGAGTCCTGACACTAGCACTTATGAGCTGTGGCCTTGGGAGAGCTTTCTGTTTGAAGATCCTCATTTGGAAATGATGATAGGAACAGCACTGCTCGTGGGCTTGCGGGATCTTGCAGGGGACTCCAGCTGCTATAACAGATAAGCCCTCAAATCTTAATGGCTTAACATCTAAAGGTTTGCTTCACACATGTGATGGTCCAAGCGGGTATTGGATGCGCGGCCTTCCACAGGGACATTTAAGGGCCCATGTTCCTTCTATTTTGTGATTCTGCTAACTGCTAGGTGGAGAGAGATGATTTGGGGATGGGCTAGGCAGGAGAAGCGATGCACGTCCCCTAGGACCCAGAACTTAGTCACATGGCTCCTCCAACTGCAAGGCAGGCTGGGAAATGGGGTCTGTATTTCCAGGAGGAAAAAGAAATGGATTTGGCGTCTTCCATGGTTGTGAGGATTAGATGTAAATTCCTTGGATTGGTACCTGGCACCTAGTAAGTGCTCAATAAATGGTGGGTGATGGTTATCCCTTCTATTGCACCAGCACCACCTCTATTCCTCCGGTATCTTTCTGACGCCTATGTCCCAATATCTTAACCTTTCACTTCAGAGTTCCCTCAAATTTAGCCCGACCTTTGTGATGCTGCAGGGGTTCTTCTCCCTGAAAGTCTTGGCAACCTTCGGGCAGGAAGGCTGGTTCCGTTCTGTGGACACCAACCCCAGCATCTTCGCTGAACCCATGGGTCCCTGTAACACCAGGGGGATGAGAGGGAGAGGCCAGTTGGGTCTGGACGGCCTCCTGCAGCCCCCCTACAGCCTTGCATGGCAGAGCTGCTCCTCCATTCCCAGGATGCTGTTCCTGAAGTCTAAGGAGGCCACTGCAAAAACTCTTGCATGAAAGCCCATGCTTCAAAGCGTGTCTCTGTGCCATCATATAATCACTAATTGAGCAAGCAACTTCATCTCTCCACCCGCTACCCTCAAAAAACCCATAGACGTAGTCTGAATGAAATGTTTGGGGGGGGGAGAGGGGGGGAGCACAGAGCCTTCAGAGAGAGAAGTGTAGATTTTTAATTTCTATCTTGATAAAATATTTGTAATTCTCACAGCACAGAACAAGCTTGACTGTGACTCTTGTTTTGCAGTTTACATAGCAGCAGAAACTCTGAAAAATCTATCATGCATTTGTTGGCACAGCATCATGATTAGGGTCAAACAGATCCGGCTTTGAATTCCAGCCCCCCCAACCGTCTAGCCTTGTGACTGTGGGTAAGTTCATTACTCCACGCCTTAGCGTCTTCATGTGGTAAATGACAGCGACAGGACTTAATGTCACAGAGTGATTTGCACGGCACCTGGCAATAGTAAACTTGATAAATGGCAGTTATTTTTGTTATAAAAATGATCACCCCAAAACCCCACATTTCTTTCTCTGTACCATTGAGACACATATGCTCCTTCCCCCAAAGCCCCATGTACCCTACCTGGAGTTTTGAAGAATATTATTTGAAAGTTACCTTTGGCATTGTAGCTCTGCATTTTTCCTTCCTGGAGGCATATATCTATCCAAATTATCTTCTTTGCTCATATATGATGGAGGTCCCTACAACAGTGAATGTTATTATCTAAGCAGTTTGCCTTTGTAAAAGTCGAGGGCTTTAAAAGGTATACGTTTGTGGGGGAAAGGGTACTGATGATGGGGAGGCTCCCAGGGAAAGACTGATTGAAGCTGGAGGAGAGAACCTTAAATGCTATCCAGTCTCACTTGATCTACTTGTTAATCTTCATGATGGTTCAGTGTGGCAAGAAGGGGTACCCCTCTTGGCCTTAAAGATCCCCCTGAGGAGCTGACAACAGTCGTGGGCTCATGTCCTAGAAAAAATGCATTTACAGCCATATGCACAAAGGTCTGCGATCAATCTCAGTGGGTTCAAGTCACCCCCATGGCTCATTTGTGGACCTCAGGTTAAGACATGATCCTCAAATGGCCCCTTTGTCTCCTTATGTGGCTGAAAATAGCAGCCTGAGGCTAAGGAGGGGAATAGTAGGTACCCTCAGACTCCAAGGCCCCATGGCACTGAATGTGAAGGGCATGACACCGGAAGTAGGGAGGCCAGTTAGACCCTTCCAAGAGGTGAGGCGTCTGAGTGCAGCCAGAGAGGAGGGAAAGGAGGGAGCCCACTCAGGTCGAGTAAAAGAGAGCAGTGATGAGGGAGAGGAAGGTCCAAAGGGTGACTCCCAGTGTTCCCGCTTAGATGATAACAAGCTGGTGCCATTCTTTGGGGGGTAGTGCATATGGGACGGAAAGGATGATGATGGCTTTAGTTTAGAAAATGCTGAATGTGGCCGGCCTGTGGGCTATCTAGTGAGGCTATCCCATAGGTGGTTAAATCTGCATTAACAGCTCAGGAGAGAGCTACAGAGATACTGGAGTCAACATTACATCAAATCTATGTGACCAGACAAGAAATCACAAATGTATTGGGCGAGAGATGAGGGTCAAGGTCAGAGCCCTGAGAAACACCAGCGGGGAAGCCAGTTTCCCAGACGTGGGGCATTTGCCTACCCCAGGCCTGTCTCACCTGGGCTATGGTTTTCTTAGTTTTTTTCTCAGTTCACCTCAACTTTAATTAATTTTTATGAGACTATTTGAAAGGAAACGTATTATCAGTATAACAAACGAGAAAGTAACATCCCTTCCCGCCCACAGATAGTACTCCTAAAAAATAACCGCAAATGGAAATAAAGAAAACGCTGTTTCTACATTCCAGCTGGTGACGATTGGCCCAGAGAAGGCTCCAAGACTGCTCTCCTTTTTTATTTTAGAAAAGATCAGCAAGCATTAGGAAAAATGTTAAAGCCACACTAATTGCAAACAGAGACTTTTTCGTTGTTCCAATCACAAGAATTGGAAGAGAATTAAGAGAGAATTTCTCTTCTCACTCTGCAACTCCCATTTTATCCTGCATCGAGGCAGGGCTGAAATGCAGAGATTTTACACGGTATACCCAGCCCCGGTTGTGGTCTTACAGCATCTAAAATGACCCCTTCTGTCACCAGTGGTTGGAATCCTTCACTTTGGGAATGCCAGGAGGAATGAAGTCATGGCATCTGGGGGTCGGGAGGCCCAGGCAGGGCAGTGGTCAGTGTCGGAGGCTACAGAAGGGCCAGGAAAAGTCAGGACCAAAAAGCTGCCCTTGAACTTGGCAGCCAGGGACCACTGTGTCTTTGGTGGCGTGGATTTCATGGCACAGTGAGGGGCGGAAGGCAGAATGTGGTGGCTGGAGAATGAGTGGGAGGAAGCACTTGGCTGTGAAGGGAAGGAGGGAGATAAGGTGCCATTTGAGGTTTGGGGAGATTTTGTTTTGCTTCCTTTTATAAAACGTGGGAGATAGTTGAACACACTTTTAGGTACTGGGGAAGGAGATGGATGTTGAGTCTCTACGTACTGGAGAGAGTGGTGATGATAGATGGAGCCAGGTCCTGGTTTGGGGGAAGAAGCGAAGGGTTCATTCAGATCCAGAGCACAGGGAAAGGGACTAACCCAAAACAGGAGAAGGGTCAACTTTTCTTATTTTCAGGGTAACAGGTGAGGGCATGTACAAGCCCAGGTAACTGCTTGGAAAGTGAGGAAGTTCATGTCTGGAGCCTGATTTTCCTGTCAAGGAGGGACTGAGATTATTTCTGGGGTCTAGGGAAAAACTAAGCGGGGGCTTGAACAATGGGTCCTCTATTTGGAAGAGTGTATGAGGGTAGAGAGCCAGAACTGATAAGATGTGTGTGTCTCTATCCTATTGAGAGAGAAAGAGAGAGAGCAGGAGAGTGAGCAAGTGAGTGAGAGTGAGAGAGAGAGAGAGAGAGAGAGATTTTAAGGAATTCACTCCCATGATTGTGGAGGCTAACAAGTCCAAAACCCGCACACTAGGCCTGCAGGCTGGGCACCCAGGGAAGCAGTGATGTTGCAGCTCAACTCCAAGGCGATGTAAGGCAGAATTTCGTCTTCCTTCTGGGGACCTCACTGTTTTCTATTTAGGCCTTCAACTGATTGGATGAGGCTCACCCAAATTATGGAGGGTAATTGGCTTTACTCAAAGTCTACTGCTTTAAATGTTCATTTCATCTAAAAAACACCTTCACAGCAACATCCAGCTTGGATGTTTGACCAAATATCTGGGTACTGTGGCTCCCCCAAGCTGACACATAAAATTAACCATTGTAAGGAGTATTAAGATCTCGTTTGTATCAATAGCAAAAACATGAGATGATGTAGATAAAGAGAAGACTATAGAATATGGAGAGAATCTTCTGGGTTCTAGGAGTTTCCAACTGGAACTAGGTGCTCTTTGGACCCCAGGGATTCTAATGGAGCCAGAGCTAATGAGGACAGCAGGGAAAAGCAGGGGGTGGGGTGGCAGGGGGACAATCCACCCATGGGAGCCCACCCTACCTTTGAGGAGAGTTATCTCAGCATAGAAAGACAGACCAACGAAAAAGAAGCTTCTAGATGCAAATTCTGATCATGAAGCCCCAGTCAATAACTTCTGGGGATCCTCTTGCTGTGCAAACAGCAGGGCACACGTGCTTTTAAGATAATAAACTATAGAATTTATCTTTTGATTCTTTCTCCTTCCTTTACTATAAATAGGGTCAAAGGCATATGCACTTACCTCACTGAAGTCAGTATGATTATTTACTTTATTTTCAAGGCTGCCTTTTCTCAATGTCATAGAATTTCCACTACAGTTTATTTTTCCTTCACTCACAAGCCTGAGGTCTTTTCACATCCATCCTGTCCTTGGCAAGAATCCTTGGAGAGGGGCCTGGGACATACCTAGTGGTGAGCCACCTGCTCTGGGTTGAGGGTGGATCTATTCTGGTCATAGGCTTTGTGATCTGGACAAAGGAATGAGTATGTGCCTGTCAAATTGTCAGGCAATTCTAAATTTGGCGGTCCAGCTGAATTCTACCAGAAAATCATGCAAAATACAGTTTAGCAATTGGGAAAAAATTAGCCCGCAGGAAAAGACAATTGGATGAAATTCAGTAGGACCACGTGGCCATGGAATTCTAACTCTAAGACTGCAACTAGCCGTGTGACCTTGTCACACAGGGACCAATCCTCAGATATAAGAGGGACCCCGCCATACCAAAGAGTTTTGGAGCCAAAGCAACTGTTGAGAAGTCGTTCCCCTCTTTTACAAGCATCAGAAAAAGAAAAAAAAAACAGGTTTCTTCTAACTTTAAAAGGTTATGGTTCTCAAAGTTCACTTCCTCTGAGCTTTCGTGATCCTCTTCCTGACTCTTCTAACCAGAATTCCTCGCACCTGCCCCTGAGATGCTCATCACTCTGTAGCATCTCCTTCATCTGCCTTATGTTGTTTACCTCTGATGCCCATCTAGATTATCAGCACCTTGACAATAGGACCGTGCTGTGTGTCTATTTATGAGCATTTCCAAGAACTATTATCGTGCCTGGCACATACTTAATGATCAATACATTTTGGTTAAATAGTGATAAAAAGAAATCCCAATTTTTTCATGTATTATGGTTATTCTCACCCTAGACACTCTCCTCTATGCACAGCCTAATTCAGTGCCTCTCTTAAAATTGTAAAGGTCAACAATTACACATGGTTCACCAGATCTTTGACCAGCATAATATGTAGGGCGAAAAAATACTTTGTGCCTGGACAGTTTACTTCTGGTAAGAGAACCTGAAGACTGTTAGCTTAGTTTTAAAGCTACATCCCATTAAGCTTGTGGTCAACTGAAATCCCTGCAGGTTTTCTTTTCCTCTTTCTTAAAGTTTATTTATTTAAGTACTTTCTACACCCCATGTGGGGCTTAAATTCACAACCCCGAGATCAAGAGTCACATGTTCCTCCGAATGAGCTAGCCATGCACCCTGAAATACTAAGATGTTTTCAGATGGACCTCTGCCAAGCTACATCTCCCCATTCTGCATGTGTACGACTGATCTTGAACTCAAAACGTAGGGCTTTATATTTTTTGTTTCAGCTCAAGGTTAAATCCAATCAAAATCACTTTGAATTTGATGCTGTCAGTGAATACATTAGCAGTCCTTCCTGGCTCCAGGTCACTGGCAAATTTGACATGCATATCTTTTCTGTTCTTCTCCCAGTTTTTGACAATGATGTTGGAAACATTGAGACTAAGACAGAAGCTCTAATAGTAACCACCCACTTCCATGTTGACCCAGAAATATTCATAAAACTTATGGGTAATCAACCACAAGCTGAAAACGCACTCCAAAATACTACATTCCTTATTTCTCTATCTTATCCACAAAGCTCTATGGATGACAATTTAAAAAAATTTTCTAAAGTACACACACATTTCCATCTACAGTAGCCCCTGAAATTTTCCAGCCAAGTAATCCATTAAAATATTTCAAAATACAGCTTGTATGGTACAACTTCTCAGCATGCACCTGCCATCCCTGGGGCCCCTGTGCCCTTCTAGATCTCATGGTCCCCTCCTTCTTTAAAGAAACCTTAGTTTATTGCCTGGCATTGACATTGAGCTGATTTTCCATGGTTGGGATCCCATCTGATGGTTTATCCAATTTTATTTATCTGTCTCATGATTCCTCAAAAATTACCCACTGTGACTGGGAGATCATAGGACCACTTCCTGACACACCCCAGGACAAAGTTATTTAGACTTTAAGCAAACTTTGTGGAGGGTGCTCTTCAGAAGCACCAGGGAGCCATTGTGGACTCTTAAGTGGCAAAGGTCTGCAGTCAAAGAGACCAATTATTGTTTCTTCTGATTCTTGCCGAGTTCTGTAGGATAAGGCGATGGAACAGGCCTTGGTCAGCCTGACCATCTTCCACTAAAAACACGGCCACCTGGTGAGAAGCTTCTCATCCATCTCAGGATGTTTTAAATCTTCTCCTGAGTTGATATGAAGAATCTATACATGTTGGGATTCTTCTGATCTTTGGATGCTGAACATATGAAGGCCTGTAGTACCAAGGGGCCAAGCTAATTGTCACAAGATGCCAAGAACTGAGAAGAAGACCTTCCAGTCAGCCATGTTAGAATTCGAGATGAAGCCCACAGGACAACCCCACTTTTCCCTAATAATACCCCAAGTCGCTCTCATGAGTAGAAAGTGCCAGAACCAAGAGATTATGAAGATGTCCCAATAGGAGAAGTTTTCCTCTTACTCCTGTTACCTTTTTTCAGAATGTAAGCTTTGGAAGGTGGAATACATCCATGCTCTTGTTTCCATAATGTGTCATGCATAATGAGATCAACAAAACATCCTAAGGTTTAGAGCATGAAGCCAGACTTTGTCTTTTCCACCTAACTCTGGAACTCCAAAAAGCCATATGTTTTCAAAAAGGGACCAAGTAATAAGCTTCATAGGGTATTTTATGGTAGGGTATTGAAGTTTGAGTCTTTGAAAAGTTGCCTAGAGATGAAGGACTCAAAGTGCGTCCTTTTATTTATTTATTTATTTATTTATTAAAATATTTTATTTATTTATTTGACACAGAGCAAGTGAGCGAGCGAGAGAGCGAGACAGAGAGCAAGCACAAGCAGGGGAAGTGGCAGGCAGGGGAGAAGCAGGTTCCCCGCTGAGCGAGGAGCCCGATGTGGGGCTTGATCCCAGGACCCTGGGATCATGACCTGAGCCAAAGGCAGCCGCTTAATCGACTGAGCCACCCAGGCGCCCCTCAAAGTGCCTCCTTTTAGAGGTAGGGAAATAATTTCAAAGAGATTCAATGACTTGTCCAAGGTCACATGCTTACTGAAAAGTGGAGCTGGCCTCTGACCCCAGGGCTCTGTAGTGTGAGCCCCCTTCACTGGAACATGTACTGCCACTTTGTACACGGTGGTTTCTCCACCACCCTGCGTTTACTTAATACTCTTTCCAATTTGAAGATGTTTTTTCTTCCTAGACAATAGTGAAAGAGAACAGAGTTTGAATAGTTCTGGCTCCTGCTAATCTCATGCCATATTGTCTAAGAGTGGGAATCTGAAATGTGGTAAATTTAGAGACAGAGAAGCCAGTGATGGACAGGCGGAGTTGGGGAGGACAGATTAGGCACAGGTGCAACATGAAGAGACTAGAGAGATCTTGGTTGACCACAGAGGGAGGGCTACTGGTGAAAAGCCAAAATGATCCCAGGCTGTATTTATAGAAGGATGACATGCAAAGCCCAGGAAGCAATCATCAGGCTACAATCTCCATTAGTCAGCTCTCTGTCGAAAATGATGCCCAGTTTGCCACACTTTGAAATGCAAGAGCCCAGAGCAGGAAACAAAGTGACAGGAAATCATTACCTAGAGTATAAGTTAAGGAATCTGGATAGCTGAAGGCAAGCTTTTCACTGATTCCACCCATTGTCTGATTGCTTGAATGGCTAGGAAGAGGGGGCAAACAGGGAGGGAATTCCAGCCAGAAATTTCCCTTCATCTTGTTGTCCTCTCAGAACAGAATTTTAGAAGCCCCATCTCTCTCCTCTCCTTCCAGTCAAGGTTAAGATCCCCTGCCTGAGGTCTCTTTCTGCAAAGACTTGAAAGCCCAGCATAATCAATCCTTATTGATTAAGGACGGGCTTCTCTACCTGTGCTGGGCTCTTACTGAGTAAGTTACCACCTCCACATGCTGGTTACAGGGGCTTCAAGAGCAAAGCGCCTGAGCAGACTCGGGCTCATGGCTGGACCCCCACACTGACCACAGCAGCCTTGTGGGCCCCACCTGATTTCTGAACTTGTTTTCAGCCTGTGTGTGAAAGATTTTCCCCTTAGTCTTCAGCAGATCCCTGTGGGAGTCTGCACCACTCCCTTACCTCCATACTTGATGGCTTACATAAGGGTATGTTGGGTATGGTGATAGAGATAGTTCAACCTCAGAGACTCAATGCTGACTTCCAGAAGTTAAAAACATAGGATTCTCCTGATTTTAGACAAATCTGATGCAGTAATTTCATATTTTGGAGAAAGGCAGTAATGACTTTATAACAGTTCTCTGTCATGCCTTCTCTGACCTTCTACAGAGGTTTTTAAGCTTCATTTAATCTCTCCTGAAAAAAAGAAGGAGGAAGAAGAAGACAGACACACAAAGGAGGAAGAGCCTCATAGGCATCACATGCCAGGTTCTTGCAGAGCAAGGACTGGAAGTGGAAAAGTCCTAGTGCAGGCTTTTCCATCTTGCCTCAAAAGAAATCCCTGGAAAAAAATATAGTAAGAAGACACTGCATCCCACCTGCAGTGAGAGAACTCAGGAAGCCACGATCCCAGTGGCTGACAGTGGCCAGATGGTCCTTGCTTCTCCATAGGAGCATGAGTTCTGCTTGCTCTTTCTGGTCCCAGAATTTAGGGGCTCCTTCAGTAAGCACTCTGGGGCACACAGGGCCAGCAAAATGGGGAACACAGCAGAGAGTGGCCGAATCCTCAAGCACGTGACACCAGAATTTCAGAAGGCCAACTGTGTCAACCTAAAGTGCCCATTAAATGTTGGAGGCACACGCTTTGTGATTAGACAAAGCCAGAACTGAACATCATCTCTGTCCATTCTCCTCCCTCAGCCTAGGTTGAGCCTCAACTGCATTCAAGGATAATCCTCCACACCTTCCAGAAACTGTTAGTCTCCTACAGGACCAAACCACATGCCTAGTGCTTTCACTTCAAGCACTATCTTGTACATCTCCCTATATCAACACACTGAGATGGACCTTGATTGTTTCAATGGCTGCATGGTATTCCACCATATGGTCATATTCACCGTTGCCATTCCCCAAGAATGAATGTGAACTTGTTTATGGTGTTTGCGATAGCAAACAATGCTGCAGTAAATATCCTTGTATAAGTGTCTGCACGTGAATATAGCTGACGGAAAACTGCAAGAAAGAGAATTGCTGCAAATGCCTTCAAAATTTTGGTTCTGTTAAACTGTCCTCTAAAGAGCCTCCCCTGATTTACCCACCTACCAGTGGCGCCCAAGAAGGTTTCTTTTGGAGAAGGCTCTATGAAGGAAGGCCAATAGGCGTGTGGGGGAAGGAACTCAAAACGTCTTTTGTTATTCTTTGGCTCTTCAACAAAGCATTGTTGGTGCTATTTTGGGGGTCCTTGGTGCTGACTCCACAGACGAAGAGAGCACAGTTGTGCTTTTCTCAGAGGGGACATCTGTCAGAAGCTGTGCTTATTTTTGGTAACTCAATGACATGCTCCCTGCATTTCCAGGGGATTCTTGGCTTCCCTCAACAGTGACCCGTTTGTGCCTGAATATTTAACTGCTCTCTCAATCCTGATGTCTGTTCTGCAAACTACTTTGAGATTTGATAGGTTGGTTCCCAGCAGAAACTAGATCCAAACCCCAAAATTAGGATCTTACGCAGTGTTATTTGTCTGGGAAGGTAGTACCTGGGCAAAACACGCTTTTAATTTTTATTACTTAATTTATAATTTTTATCATGGGAAATTGCAGACATATATAAAAAAGTAGCAAAAATAGTGTGATGAATCCCTATATACCCAGCACCTAGCTTCAACGATCAACTCATGACCCATCTTGTTTATCCGTACACCTGCCAATTCCCCACCTCCTATATTATTTTGAAGCAAATTCCAGACTTCTTATCATTTCAGCCACAACTATTTCAGGGTCTACCTACAAATTTAAGGTCTTTTTAGGAAGACGTACTCATATTACCATTAACACACCTAAAATAGGTAACAGCGATTTTTGAATATATGCAAATAATCCAGTCAATGTTCAAATTTGTTCAAATTGTCTCCTAAAATGATTTAAATATGATTTTTAATGTTAGAAGAGCAAGATCCAGGGCCAGAACTGAATTCAAGTCTCAGGTTTGTCCCTCTCTCCCTGGGTGACTTTCATTAATTCCCGAGTCACCTTTGCCTCTTTCTTAGAATTTGGCGGTTGGGAAAAAACCCACGAATCTAAATACTCTCAGACAAGGCTGATGAAGAAAGGAAAAGAGCAGAAAAAATAACCCCACCGCAGTAATTGAACCTAGAGTCAAGTTCTAATTTCTATATGATGGTGACTGGATCATATAAATGTCTACTAAATTCAATAAAAGTGGGGCACCTGGATAGCTCAGTCGGTGAAGTGTCTGCCTTCAGCTCAGGTCATGGTCCCAGGGTCCTGGGATCGAGCCCCACATCGGGCTCCCTGCTCCGCGGGAAGCCTGCTTCTCCCTCTCCCACTCCCCCTGCTTGTGTTCCCTCTCTCGCTGTGTCTCTCTCTCTCTGTCAAATAAATAAATAAAATCTTTAAAATAAATAAATAAATTCAATAAAAGTTACAAAATCTGTCTCCTTTTATCCCTACGAAAGAGAGATGTTAGGGTCAGGGGATCCTTATCTCCTCTCGGCAGATACATGCTTTTCAAAATGAAGTAGCTATACTTCGTAGTAGATATACTACAAGCCGCTTTCATTTTAAAGCACAAAATCTTAATATAGTATTTGTTTAAAACCCACAGATACTCCTTCAGCATATCCTCATGTTAGTTAGGAGACTGGAAATAGGGCTGGGGGAAAGGAAGAGAAAAGAAAGATTTGTCAATGATTCTGGAAGCCAGGCAATGCCATCGGTACCTCTGTTACCACATGAGATAATGTATGCATATGTAAATTATAAAGTGCCATAAAATCGTTCTTAGAAAAATGAGGACCCCCTGGTGGTCCTAAATCATGCCTAGTGTTTTCGCCATTGCATTTCTATTAGCAGCAATCCGATTTCCCTTCGCAAGAAAAAAAAAGTATTCCCTATAAAATAGAGAAGACAGGGGAAGGAAGGGGAACGAGTCAAATAAAGACATATTGGCAGGAAATTGAAAATCCTGCCAAAAACTCTTGAAAGACTTTTTTAAAGACCACTGCAGATACCTTCTCCTTGCTCTGTGTGTAGGTGGGAGCACGGGAGGTGATGAGCTAGCCATGTAAAGGGAGGGAGGGGAAAATGAACAAAAGGAGAATCTTCATTTCTCGTGGTCGTTTGGTGAACACAGAATGGGGAACCCCCCAAAAAAAGGTGGGGTTACAGCTGCCAGGAAAGGCGTGCATCTCTATCTTCGCAATGAATGGATCCTTTAGCAGAAAAGCAGCTAGGGAAGGCTGAGGGGTAGACAGCTTTTCTATCTTTCGAAGACAACAGTGCTCAGGGTGTGAAGAGACTGGATATCTGCTGCTCCAACGTCTGCAGGTCACCATCCCCGTCCTTTATCTGAACACAAGTGCTCACACATGCAGACGTGATACCCTCCCTCCCCGCCGCCCCCCACACATACAGAAGACTCTGTTCGAAGAGCAAAGGTGACAGTCTTCTGCTTCATGACAGGTCGGGGAGGGAGGGAGATGGCACAAGGGAGCTGGGGTGGGGGTCTTCACAGATACGACCTGGAGAGCCCAGCTGACTTCTGTGGGTAGGAGCAGAACTCTGGTCCTCACTGGCCGAGACTGGTCAGAGCCGCGACATGAAGAATCACAGTCACCTTGGCAACCAGATAGCCGGCAAAACTGTTACTTGGCAATTTCCGTAGATTCTCCGTCCCGCCCCCCACACCCCCCATCTCCCGCGGCGGCACATACAACACTCTCCCCCATTGACGCGTCTCTAAGATCCCAAGACTGTGTTTGAGGGAATGAGGGGAAAGGGGGGAAAACGGATCCAAGACACGGGGAGAGAGAGAGAGCCTTTTCTAAGCCCACGTGGGAGGTCGTGGTTTGGATGACCTCCTCCCACTGGTGACAGGAGACAGACGGAAAGAGGGGGTGGTGAGCAGCAAAGCTGGAATGGAAGGCGGTTCATTTGCTCAATGTTTCCAGAAACCACGAAAATGGAACAGAAGCAGAGGGGATAAGCCGAAGGTATTCACTCCCATGTCCGTTTCTGTCCCTCCCTCCCCTCCTTCCGGAGGCCCTATTACGGAAACCTGCCTTCAGGGGCCTGTGCCCACCTGTTTCCCACTGGCCGGCTTGCTGGCCTTTTGCTCACCCACCCTTCACACGCCAAGGCGTGCCTGCTGCCGGCTCCGTGCTGGGCTCTGTGGCCCCCAGTTCAGACAGACCTGCCCCTGCCCTCCCCACCGCCCCCCCGCCCCCGCACCTGCAGCGGGCAGGCCTTAGAACAAGAGTGCAGCTGTGCCAACAAGGCCGGGCACGAAGCGAGGGTCTGAGCTCAAGCCTAACAGGAAAGGACTTACCTTTTGTTTACTTGCCTTTATTTTTTTCAATTTTCCATTTTGGAATATTTTGAGGCAGGAGTTGAATTCTTACCTCCACTTCACCAGGCCTCCCCTAATGTTCTTCACAATGTTACGGAAGGATAACTGAGAACAGCTGCACACATTTAACTCATGATTTGATGGCTTTGGACACAGGCAAACACCTGTGAGACCATTACAAGGGGTAATGCATCCAGCTCCTTCCAGAGTTTTCTTGCGTCGTGTGTGTGTGTGTGTGTGTCTGTGTGTGTGTGCGCGCGCACGCGCGTGTGGTAAGAACACTTAACACGAGAGCTACCCTCTTAACAAATGGATTCTGAAGTGTACAATTCCATACTGTTAACTCCAGGTACTTCATCGGACAGCGGGTTTTGAGAATTTATTCATCTTGCAGAAGTGCAACTGCACACCCACTGGATAGCATGCCCCCCCATTTCCTCCCCACTCCAGCCCCTGCAGCCATGATCGTATTCTCTGCTTCTATGAGTCTGATCCTTCAGAAATTCCACATCAGTGGAATTCATGCAGTACCTGGACAGTGACTGGCTAATTTCACTCAGCACAACGTCCTCCAGGTTCATCCACGTTGTTGCGAATCCTTCAAAAGGATTTCCTTCTTTTTAAGACTGAATAATATTCCTTTTATGTGTAGCCCACATTTTTTAAACCATTCATCCACTGATGGACACTTGGGTTGTTTCCACATCTTGGCTATTGTGAACAGTGTTGCAATGAATCGGGGGTGCAGATGCTACAACTTAGTGGTCGCAGCAGAGGTAGTACTGAGAAGGACTCTCTTTTGATTAGGTGCTCAGGGAAGAAGGCCTTTCTGTTATTTAGGCCAAAATCTGAAGCCTTGGTATTGCATCACTGGGCCACTGTAAATGTTGTCCAGGTTGTACACTGCACAAATCTGGGGGATGCTATTTGCATTATAGTCATTTTGTACAAAAATATGCAGAAACTGTCTGAATGCACGTCCAACCCTCTACACCCTAATTGTCCTTCTCAACAGCTTTTCCCCATCTCCTAGCTATGTATTCAGGCTTACTTCTGGTCTTCTGGTGGGACTCAGTGGTGTGTGTGTGTGTGTGTGTGTGTGCAGAGAGAGAGAAAGAGGGAGAGGAAGAGAGTGAGAGAGCAAGATATTGAGGGGGGAAGGGAAGAGAAATGAGGGACATAACAGGCCAAGATAGAATATTCTGTATATAATCCTTCAAAAGGCTGCCAACAGGAAAAGCAACACTTTTAAGTTCTGATAGTTCTAATAAGAAAATCCATTTAATTATGGAGAAGCCAACTAGAAGCATAGCTATTGGCAGAACAACTGTGCTAATTATTAAGGGATAAAAGGGGGCAAAATTAAAAGCAGAGCTTCACTGTCGTGCACTTGAAGGCAATATGAAGGACTGAAAACTGAGATAGATTTCCAGATCGAGTCTGGGACTGGTGCTTGGAGTCTGGCCTCGTTTCAAGCCAAAGCATTTTGATGTTGCAGGAGGAAGATGATATGATGAAGGACTGAAGGTCAAAGCTTTCGTGCAAGGAAGAGCATGCTTCTGATTTTTATAAGCTGGTATATTGTTCGTGCTGCATAACCAGCATGCTTACTATGATTTAAAAAATAATAGCTGGAAGGAAATTATGTCAAAACGTTATTGGTGATTACCTTCTTTTGGGTGGTAGATTGCAGTACAGCCCCTCTTCCTTCTTTCGTGTGTGTGTGTGTGTGTGTGTGTGAGTGTGTGTGTGTGCAACTTATTTTCTCCAATGAAAACAAGTTTTTTTAAAGGTAAGAATCCTTTGGTTCTTCTAATTGAAGTTTTAGTGTGGCTAAGATGGCATATCAAATTTTTTCCTCTAAAATGGCAAAAAGCCATTGTGTATTTTAGTTTCAGAATATTCTTCAGTATCAGAGGAACTGCGTTATTCTAGAAGAAAATGCGTATGCCAGAATATGCAATATTCAACAAGATAAATCCACACTTGGCCTTCAAAATAGCTAAGGATAGATTTTATTTTTGCTTAGCCCTAATTTTAGTGTAGATGAAGCTCAATCCTTCAGCATTTAAAAAAAAGTTATATTAAAAGGCAGACCTCTAGGGGCCAGAAACCAAATTCTCAAGCTTGGAGAGCTAGAGTACTTTCTGAAGGCCATTTTGTTTTTATGACCATTTGGTTCAGAATAAATGAGAACTACTTTGCATAGACATCATTTTATATTCCAAAGCAGTACCTTTTGGGGATTCTTCCATTCACCTTGTAGATATAGATTATCAAAGTTGATTTTATTTTTGCTCCCAACACATGTGTGTTCTAGTCTATGAATCTCAGAGATAATTATCTTTTCAGGCCTATAATTTTAGAACATTTATCAGGTTATTAAAACCACCAATTATGGTGGTAAACACCCAAGGAATTTGGAGACTGTTGGAAAAATTAAGAAAACCAACTTCAGAGATTCCTTTGGAGGGAAGGGGTACACAAAAGAGGAAAAGCTTTGTGTCCCCATTGAACCCTGATATTTTGACGTCTCTTGAAATGTTTCTTTTTTCTTCTCAGAGAGGATCCTTCTTGTGACTGAGATCCCAAGAAGGCCAGTGATGACTACATATAAAATCTGAGGCTGGTCATGATATCCCCAAGTGTTTTAAACCACTAAAATGCTTTGTGATCTCTGAGTCCACAGCACCGGAATCACACCATCTTCGGGGGAGTGCGTGTGGTCTGGGACAGATGGTGAAGACCTTTGCTGGCCCGGGATCCTCAGTGCCAGATATGCTAAGCCCGTTCAAAAAGATCTTTGAATGCCCGTCCGTCTCAGTGGTTTATTCTCAGGACTGTAGGGAGCGAAAGGAACCTCCATTTTACTTGGTAGGTTCAACCAACCCCTAAGAAGTTGGGCAATGGGGAGATGAAGCATGAAAGCCTGAGGAAGATCCTATTATCATGATAATCGTCAACATGGTGAGTTCTCTGGGGGAAAATCAGGGAAGGGGAATGGATGTGCTGGGGATACCGTCAGCTACCCGTGGAGACAGGCCTTCCCATCCCCCCTCCACACACACACACCTGCTATCCCCCTCACCTGCACGGGGACGTGCTGCAGAAATCTCCTGCCACCTCCACTCTTTCCCACAGCTCTGTCCTCACAGTTTGCCCCACAGTCATACCTTCTGCTCAGGTCTCATTAGCCAGTGGAGCTTCACAGAGGTCATTTAAAATTTGAAAAGATGTAATAATAAATCCGTAGATAGTACCTACTCTATGTCAAGCACTGTTTCAAGCACGCGGCAAATGTTAACCCATTTTTTTTTTAAAGATTTTATTTATTTATTTGAGAGAGAGAGAGAGAGAATGAGAGATAGAGAGCACGAGAGGGAAGAGGGTCAGAGGGAGAAGCAGACTCCCTGCTGAGCAGGGAGTCCGATGTGGGACTCGATCCCGGGACTCCAGGATCATGACCTGAGCCGAAGGCAGTCGCTTAACCAACTGAGCCACCCAGGTGCCCCAAATGTTAACCCATTTTATCCTCACAACAACTGTACAAGGTAGGTATTGCTATTACCCTCATTTGTCGAGGGAAAGATCGAGGCATGCAGAGGCTGAGGATCTTGCCAGACGTTATACCATTAGCAGGTGGTACCGAATTCGAACGCAAGTGGTCTGACTCCAGTAAGTTACGCCATCATGAACTAAGTCTTTGCCATCCAGCTCACAAAGAACACAAAAGAAGGGACATTGGGGTGATGGGCTTCTAATCCCCATTCTTTGGATCTACTTGGTCTCACAGTCCAGGCTTTCCTTGGAAGAGGGAGGAGCAAAAGCCTCCCCCTCGGGCCACCGCGAGCCTGCTCTCCTAGGGTGGCTGAAAACCATGTGGGCTTACGCACACCTGCCGGGACACAGCTGCTATGGCGTTAATGTTGCCTGACACCTGCTCATTGGGAGAAACAAAACCTAATTATGTGGCCTTGTTCCCTGGTGCTTACCCTAAGAACCAGGGTTAAACCCAGCAGAAAGGATCTTCCTTGGGACGTTAGTTTAAAACAATACCTGTTCCGGTGTGGCTTGAAACCTCAGACTGGGACTAATTTTTTTCATGGTCCTTTGGAATCCTCCTGTGATCTCTATCCTAGATAAAAGAGATTAACAAAAGTGTCGAAAACAATTTTCACATCACGTAGCTAGGTAAGTGAATGTTCCAGACCCTGGCATCCAAATTGCCTGGAGATCATGTTAAAATGCAAATTCTGATTCAGTGGATCTGGGGTTAAATGGAAGATTCTGCATTTCTAGCAAGATCCCAGGTGACGGTGATGGGAGTGGCAAGGTTCTAGAGCATTTCTCTCACTCCTAGAAAAGGAAGTCCTCCGCAAAGGGAAAGAGTATTTTCAATCCCAGATTGTCCTCCTCTCCTGAGTTAAAAATATCTCAAGGGATGATTTTATTGCACAAAGCTGTATGCCTAGGTAGAAGAGTTGTATTGACTACATGGTGGCCAAATACAATACATGCTGAGTTTGCATCTAAGCAATCAGTGTGTTCACTGTCCGCTGGCTTTTGGTGTGGCAACCAATTGGGATACGTGTGCGAATCTAACACTGCACAAATCTCAGTTCAGAAAGCCTTCCTAAGGGGGTAGGATGTGGAGCCTGCTTAAGAATGAGGAGTCAAACGGCAGGGGTGTGGGGTGGCTGACAGACACTGAGCTAACGGTTCTGGGCCAGGCATCTCCTACAGTCCCCTCTTTCACTTTCTGAAGTGGTGCTGAGAGTGCCCAGTCACGTACATACAAGCACACCAGCTGAGAAGGCCACGTGACACAACTTGTATGTAGAAAGATTTGAATCCAGATCTGCTCAAAGACTCGAGCACCTGTGCTCCCTCCCACCCCCCCGCCGCCCCAGCACCTTGTGAAGGGGGCGTGGAGCCGTTTGAAGAGCTGGGATGGGAAAGAGACCATGGACCAAGAGCTTCAGCAAGTGACCTGCAAAGGGCAGTTTTGGGGCTTGTCTGTAGAGGGTCAAGGAGATAAGGAAGAAATCTAGAATACCCGGAGAGGAGCTGTTAACACAGAGAGGAACCATGTTTTGTGTAATCTAACTTATCACAGAACTTAGTGTGTGTACAATAAAGGGTTGACTCTGCCGGTCTGGGTTGCCCAAACCCCACACATTCCAAAGAAGGTGTGGCCTTTGACTGGCTCCTGGAAGATCACCTCTAAGCCCTTGGAATATCTTGCTTGATGAGTGTGCCTTGGCTCACCTTGTTTTACCTTGGGCAGTGCTAGATAGCTTACACTGTGATTTACGGTGGAGGCCTTGTCCATCGGGTGTCAGTTTGACCTCAGGATGGGCTGGAAGCTGAGAGCGCTCAATACCTACACGACAGACCTCCCCCAAATCCCCGGACACGAGGCTTGGGTGAGCTTCCCTGGGCCAGGCGATACTCTTTTTGTCACACAGCAGTGCTGGGAGAATTAAGTGCCGTCCGTATAAATCCACAGGGAGAGTGGATTGTGGACTGGAAGCTTGTGTCCTGTCTCTCCCGAACTCTGCCCTATGCACCTTTTCCCTTTGCTGATTTTAATCTGTGTCCTTTCATCGTTGTAGACCATCACCCTGAGTGTAGCAGGTTTTCTGAGTTCTGTTAGACCTTCTAGCAAATCACTGAATCTGAGGGTGGACTTGAGGACGCTGATACCACTTAGAGAAGAACTCGACACCAGTACTGAGGGCCAACTTGGGTGGGTGGATGGGGGAAGACTTTAGTTTGGTTCAGATCAGTTTTTACTGAGCACTTCCTATCCACCAGGCCATACTAGTCATTGGGATATGAAGATGAGTTAAGTCAGAATCCCTGCTCCTCAAGAAAACTCAGTTCCCGAGGAGATCCCAAGGAAAACACCAATTTCATTCAGAAGCGCTAAGTGCCATCAGAGAGACACAGCATGGTGCCGGGGGGTTCCGGGGGTGGGCACGCAGCAGGATGGACATTCAGGAAAGGGAGGCTTCCTGGAGGACAGCATCCCTTCATGGACCAACCTGGAGGTTTGGGGGACTTGGTCACAGTTCACGGAGCTGCCTTTCTCCAATTATGTAACAGCTCATCCTGGGGGGACTTTTGTGCTTGGAAGCACAGGTGCTGGGGTGCGAGGGAGTAGGTGTGTTTCCCACAAACCCAGGGGACTGCATAATTAATCAGACACGGAAATCAAAGTTGTGCTTCACTGGAAAAAGGAGACCCAGACTCTTTGTGTCTCTGTGACTTCCCCCCCACCAGGTTGTCTACGGGGCATCCGGGCATTACGCCTCACGTAGCTGCTGACACCTCCACGCACCCCTCAGGTCGGAATTCTGCAGCACAGATTCATAGCACCTGATGGCAGCATCTTCCCAATCCCCCTCATCCCTACCCAGGCTGGACCAGAAGTTCATAAAGTCCCCGATTCACAAGGGTTGAAAGGCCTTGCTCATTTCTTAACATTAGTGGGGTTTCCATTCTCTCTCTCTTCCAAGGGACATGACTACCAAGGAGGGGAGGGGGCCCTTAGGATTCCAGCCTCCCATTTCTTCAAGTTTTTCTTTATTTACAACCCTTCCCCCACCCATTCTGTAAGGCACTTACCTTTGACTTGTACTTACTTTTGAAACGTTCTACTGCTTAGTTCCACTACCTCCAAGATGTTGCTGATAATCCTTTTCTCTCCTCCTTTTCAAGTCCCACTGCCTATATTAGTGTTCCTTTTCAGATTAAATCTATGCAGGTCTTCATGTACAATGTCCAGCCCGATGCACATCTTTTGACGGAGGCTGTCAGCCACGGCACTGATGACGGTCATGAAGATTAGACACATAACCCTCCTGGCCACTATCCAGACGCACCACAAAGATGCAGCAACATACCTCTCATTCAGGGTTGCTTCCTCTCCCTCGGGGATCCCACCTCTAATGGACATTTCCCCCCTTTTGTCTGCCCAGCATTATATGCCTCCTCCTGTGTTTGGAGAATTGTCTGATCTTGGTGGAAGGCGGAGCTTACCACCGGAGAGAGAAATAAGAGGCTCTAGGCCTGTTTTCTGGACCCCCTCGGATGGTGCACTCACATGGGATTCTGATCTGAAGGAGGGACCCGGGAATTCATCGCGGTGAAGGTGGTGGCAGAGGCAGCCCCACAGGGTCTCCGGGAGTCCCAACAGCAGCATCGGCAGGGGTCCAAGTTAGCCTGGGGTGTGATTCTGGCTGTCTAGCTGCTTCCTCCTGCTGTGCTATGGGCTTCCAGCTACCCATGCTTTTCAGTAAATTACTTTTCCACTTGCACCAGATGGAGCCAGTTTCTTTTGCTTAAAACTAGTGATGTCGACTGACACATAATGCCCTTTAACACACACGTGCCTCCCACTGTCTTCTTTCTGAGCTGTCCTACCCTGGCGGGAGCCAGCAACTTTTAAAAGGCACATGGGTGGATGGGAACTGTGATTCTAAGTGAGGGACAGAGATGATGAAGACAGAAGAGAGAAATTTCTCTCCTCACTGATAGCTGGGAAAGAGGCTTAGGGGCTAGAATGGAACCAGGAATTCCAGCATCTTATAAAAGCACTTTTCAAAAAGTTACTAAAGACAACGGTAGGAGAAAATGAACGAGTTTCTTTCTTGTTCTCTTCTGAATTGCTCTCCAATTCCCGCTCTCACCCAACTCTGAAAGCACGTACTTGCTTACACATACTTGAAATGTTTATGGTCTGTTTCCTCCAGGATTAGTCTTCAACCTGTTATCTACATAAGAGCTGTTCTATCTTTTTTCTATACAAAACCTGAGGGGAAAATGTGGCTGTCTACCAAACACTGCAGCACTTCCCCCTCTCCACCAAGCAGACACAATTACTTAAAACACACAACATGATCTTCTTTATTTAATTGTTTAATCAGTTTACATTCCACAACTGACAGATTATTTATTTTTATTTTTTCCATGAACAAGTCATTTAATTAATTACCAGACACTTTTTTTTTCTTCAATCGATGGAAAGACAATATTTCTGCCAATTTGAAAAAGAAAATTGCAAGATGCAGTCAGTGTCAGTGAAGTCCCCAAATGCTCTCTGCTTCCTCAGTCCTTGCAAAAATCACAGGAACCTGGCAATTTCCCTTTTCATTTCCCCCCTCCCACTTCCCTGTTAAATTCACCTCTCCGAATAGCACAACAGTTTCAAGATCTGGTTTGGATCACCTTTCCTGTAATTAATTAATTATGAGAAGGAACAGACAGTACAATAGATCTGATAAGATGTAGCATTCTTGTTAAGATTAAACAACACATTTATTCACATCGTATCAGAATGAATTAACATAATATTTAATCTTATTTTAGCACCAATAACCACAGGAATTGCTACCTCTCAGGGCAGAGGCGGTGTTGGAATCCTGCGGTACACACCACTCCTTGTCTAACCAATCAGAAAGCACTATGCAAATGAAAGGTAAATTCATAGAAATTTATATTGACCAAGCCATAATCTGGTGGGACCATAAACACTCCAGGTGTTCGAGAGTTTTGTCAGCTACGGTCCCTGTCTAATGACCATATATATAAAACATACTCACCAAATCGGCTCATTTTCTTTCACTTGGTAACATAGGGCTCAGAACGTTCTATTTTAAATGAGTTAAATCTTGTCATACTGGCTCTCTGAAGTGCTTTGAGAATGCCCAAGGGTTGCCTGCTTGCATTTTATTCTGTTCTCTGTGCTAAGATCTTGCAACTTGTCTTCTTCCCCAATCCACCCCCACCCCAAAGAGAAGGGGTTTCTTCACATCTAAGGAAGGTCTCTAGTCAGCGAGGACAGATAGGCAATGGTGGGCTGAGTTCCCAGTGCAAGGGACAGAACTTGTCGCCACCACCTCCTAGGAAACCCAGCCTTGCCTGTGGTTCACTGCTCTCTCCAGTACATCCCCTTTTAGCACTTGACTTTAAGATACAAACGTAAGGAAATTAAGGGGTTGAAGAAAACGGCTCCCAATATTGGTGAGATGTTATTAGCAGGTGACTGGGACTGGATGACAAAATGATGTGATCATTATTCTTGACGACGAGGAGGCCTGTCTGGCCCCCCTCTCCATCGTAAGATAAAGGACGTGGGCATAAGGGATAAGTTGATGCTCCCGTAGCTGAAGAAAGTGACCTGCTCTGGCCTCTAGAACTTCGGTGAGTCATTGGCACCATGCCCAGGGGCAGTGCTGACACACTGTAGGGCAGAATGTGATATGTATTTGACAAGCAATGGTCCTCTCCTCCGACTAGGCAGGTGAGGTGGAATTTCAGGGGCCAGGATTGGCAGCCTGGCCACCCCTGCTGTGCTCCCTACTCTTGGCCAAAGCCAACCTCTGGCCTCTGTCAGCTGGGAGATCCGAGTGACTTACAGGGGAGGGGGTTCTAGTCGATCTCTTAACAAAGAGTCTAAACTTTTGCTGCCCTCTCTGGCAGCCAATTGCCACGTGTGGTTGTTGAGCACTGGAGATGTGGCTGGTCCAAACTGCAGTGTTTTCTCAGAATAAAATTCACATTGGATCTCAAAGGCTTCATGAAAAGACAACAGACGTAAAATATTTCAGTAATGTTTTATATTGATTCCATGTTAAAATAATGATTTTTGATATGTTGGGTTGAAATAGGTGTTAAAATGAATCTCACCTGTTTATCTGGACTTTTAAAAGGGGGGGTACCAGGATATTCAAAATTGCATATGTGGCTTACATTCTATCTCTTTTGGACGGCACTGGTCTAAATCGCCTTCCTGAAGCCGGTCCCAGGGTGATGATCACCGTGGTCCGTCAGAAGGAAGGTTTGGATGCAAGGCGCCGTGGATGGGAGGGTTAGGTGAAGGAAGCTTGGTGTGAACCTCTCGCCCCCCACAACGGCCCCTCATCTTCTCAGTCCTAGGGGAGGCAGCTCCTTGTGCTATCGGATTACCCATTCCCTTACTTCAGGGTGCCCTGCCTTTCAGGGATCCGTTTCGTTGCTTTGCCGAGGATGCTCTGGTGTCTCTGCCATTTCCCCTTCCGAAAGGCTTCTTTATCTTTCCTCCACGGGCAACTCACAGCTGCTGCCCACTGCCCTTACCCCACCCCCAGCCCCCAGTGCTTTCCTCGTTCTGATGTGGCAGCACCCCCTAGCCAGCCTCCCCGCTTCTGACCTCGCAAACCAGGTTTGTACAGTGAGTCATAGATGACAAGCAATTCACAGGCGCCCTCTCCTCTGATACTCTTCTCCTACCCCAGCTGGCAAAACTCCGTCGGTAAGGATAGTAAAATGAGAACGGCAAAGTGGGTGGGAAAAGGCATCTGAGAACAAAAAGGTAGATCAAAGGCTTTGGACTGGAGCACAGACTGGCTGTTAGTGCGAGGTTACTTTCTGAGCAGTGAGAGGGGCAAGAGGAGCAGGGAGTAAAACTCTCCAAACGGGCCTTCAGGCGGCAAGGGCACACCCGCGGGGGCTCGAAGCCTCTAAGAATAGCAGCAGAATGGCCAAGGAGACGTGGTGCCCCCGGGAGCCCCAGGAGCCTCCCTGCTCCCCGTGTGGCCGAGAAGACGCAGAGACAGTGAGGTAACGAGACTCGCCTGAGGCCCCGAGTGAGCCAGTGACAAAGCTACAAGTGCGAACCCAGGATCAGGTCTTTGTGTTGACCTTCACGATGACCTTCACCCTTCAGACTTTGATGACTCACTTTTACCTTCAGGAAAATATATTTTTGCTTTAAAGGCAAAAAAAGCTTAGAACCCAGGGGTCCCAAGCAGACACTAGTGACTGTCAGAGAAACAACCAGAAAACAAAACAAAACAAAACAAAACAAAAAACAAAGAAAAACACAAAACCACAACAAACTCCTGTGCCAACGACTTCCCTCCCTTCAAATCCCGCCCGGGGTCAGGATTTTAGGGCAGCCTACATAAGTCCTCCAAAAACTGAGGGCTCCACCAATGCATTTGCTTAGTCTCAATTCCCTCCCCCTTATTTTCAGTTCCCGCTTTTATCTGTCCATTTTTACAGAGAGTCTTGGATCTAAAACAGTCATACCATGGGTAGAAGTGGGAAAGGAGTCTGAGAATGAGTTAGTGAGAGCTGCTTATGTGAAAGGCATCATCACATCCACAACACAGACATACCGACACATTCAGGCTAGAAAGGCTCTCCAGGCGACCAGGGAAGGAAGGGAAAGGTTTGGCCAGGGGGAGTCGTGGGAGACGGTGGGGAGGGACACAGAGAGTTCCCCCAAGAAGCAACACCCAATCCTTGGAAATGAAGAACAGGACCGCGGTGGCCGAAGTCAGCATCTGTCGAAGTCAGGCCAGGTCTGAGCTACTGCTGTGTGCACGCCCCATGCTTACACCCCGTTTTCTGCTTCTCAGTGGTGAACAAACACCCCCTATAGTTGGGTAGTCCCCCCATTCCTGGTCGGCCTCTACGCCTACAGTGAGCAAGGACCTGGACTTGCCTTAGAGAAGGTCTCACTGTCACACTGAAACCAGATCCCCTGCAAAGCAGAAAGTGTGCAGACCCTTTTGGAAGTACATTCTTGTCTAGAACTTAGGATTTGGTTTTTCCCCAATAGGATCACACCCAGAACATCTCCTAGTGAATGCACCATCCAAAGGACTTCCTATGAGAACCCATATGCTTTCGATGAAGCCATCTGCTTCACCAACTGACAAGAGAAAGAAGATTCCAGTTCTTTGAAACTTGTTCCCATCTTAAACTTAAAAGACCATTAAAATGTTTCAGAGCCTGATCTGCTCCCACCAGTAGGGCACGTACAGCTACAAATCAGTGTTTACAGGAAAGAAAAAAAAAAAAGGCATTGGCCGTTGCTTAATAGTTAACTGTTTTATCTCGTATATGCTATTTGCTTCATATGGTTTACTCATTCCATGACCTCTGGGAATAATCAAGAAGGATTAAGAGTGCCCTTTGCAAAATTGGCTTTGGACCAAAGGCAGGAAGCCTGAGAATGGGTAAATTAAGGAGCCAACCTCTGTGAGGGACCCAAATGATAGACTAGAATCCCACGTGCTGAAGCTGGATAGGGACGGTCCTGTTTGGTGGCCAAGGTGACCGCTCACTCTCAATTGTCCTTTCAGCAGTGAGGCCCAGACACCACACGGAAGAATTCCACGCAGGCGGGGGCTCTGCTGCCGCCGAATCATTTGAATGGTGCATAATTCATGTGACACGTCATGTTTGCAAATCACTTTGCCATTTCTTTGTCACCCTAACATGCCATGAGGTAAAGTGTCCTCATTCTGTGGATGAGGAAGTTCAAGTATGGAGAAGACCCAGTGCCCCGAGTCACAAATCATTTTAGTGCAGAGCTGAAATGAACTTTACAGTAACTGTGCTATAGGGCATAGCTTAATCAGTGAGTTCCTCTGGCTTCCATGCTCTTACACCTACAGTTAGATTGAGATAGCTCTCAAAAAAAAAAGGAGAAAAGGAAAAAAAAAATTCCCAAAGGAGGAATCTCTTCATTCTGTTCTGCCCATCCCTAAGCTCTGGCACTGACCTTTTTCCAAAAAGTCTCTTTGCGGTCTCCTTCTGCTAGGAACACAGGGTCAAGTCCACGCAGACCAGTGTGGTTCTGCAGTCTGGGACTACACCCCTAGCCCTGGCTGCCAGCCTTTAAGACAACCAGAAGTTGCTGGAAGCTGCTGGAGCTGTGACCATCAGGATGCCCCTGAGTGATGGAATTATAAACAATCCTTTAGTCTTTTTGTTGCTGTTGTTTTCTATTTTTCTAATTTTCTACAGTTTCCTATTATTCAGAAAAGGTAACCCAATAGCCAATAATAGCGTCGTCTAAGAACTAACAATAATGCTTAAGAAATATTTTGCACCATGGGGGCCTCAATGGGAAGAGTAAAAACACAGCCCACCAAGCTGACTGCTTTGAGAGACACCAGGATCTTTTGTGTCTATCAACTCTGGTGGGCTTGTTCAAAAGCCTGTTCCCTTACTCTGCCGGATACCAGCTAGAAGACAGCACAGGAGCCAACCTGGCTGGGAGGCACCCGTGATTTCTAAATATGGTGAAATCACCTCTCCCTAGACTCAGAGGGCTGCATTTGTCCACTGGGATGGTTGGCCCCTGGAGCAAGGAGGAACAGTTTCCGAAAAGGCAGCTTCCCTTTAGCTGCGAGAATCACCCAAGGAACCCTCACAAACCACGCCAAAGATGACCAGAGTGTATTTCTTTCCACTCCTTTCCCTCAGACACTTGAAAACCAGTTAGTTAAGGCTCCCAGAATAAGCCAGGTGAAGACAGAGTCAATGCCTCTGGGTGCTTGATTTCATTACGCTGAGCCTGACTCCGGGGGGGCAGCTTTAGGGACCTAAGCAGCACATCCCCCATTAAATCAGAACAACAATGCATGGTTCATTTCAGACCTCTTCTCATGACCGTGGAGGACTATTACGAGGTAGGACCCATACTCAGGAGTTCCAGGAGATCGTCTTCCCTTATCAAAGGAAAGGCAAGCATTATTAGGTGGAGCCACTCGCCCCCAACGAGAGAAGATGCCAGAATGGGCTCAGGGTGCTGCATATGGACACATGATCAAGGAAGGCTTTGTCATGATTTGGCGGAGATGTTGAGTCTTCCTGACTTTGTGATCCCTGAAGCTGAGAGGATGTATTTATTGAAAGGCTGAGGCTTTCAGGAGGACCGAAGCTGGAATAGGCACATTTAGATTTTTTTTTTTTAATATTTCAATGCCAGGAAGCTACTGACCTCCTTTTGAAGCCTACAGCCACAACAGATGAGGAAGGTGGCTGCTTGGAGTGTGAGAATGAGCCCCTCTGGGGACAAATGCCTGAACTCTTTAAATCAACTACTTCAAGTTGATGCAGAAAGAAAGTGGAAGTGAGTGGAGGGAGAGGAAAAGGAAACATGGAGAAACCAAAGCTCCAAAATGGGGAGAGAAAGACACAGGACCTCTTTCCAGGCAGACACTCCACTTTCCTGAATCCCCAGTCTCATAGGGTAAGGGAGGAAATGAAAGCTGAAATGGGCCCCACGCTTAAGGCTGATTCGCACGGAGCTCAAAACACATCCATGGTCAGAGAACTTTGCACGCACGCCTGTTAAGGAATTTGAACTGACCTGGGGTCAGGGCTGGGGCTTTAATGAGGCTGCTAACCCTAAATCCCATCCGAAGGTTGGGTTCTACTATGAGGTGAAGTTGGCAGAGGCTCCTTCTTCCTTCTCCCTCCCCCCTCCCTTTCTTCTTCCTCGGCCAGGCCACTGCCTCAGCAATACCACGGGGCGGCAGGTCTTAACCTGGACCCCTAGGTTGGAGGGATCGAGCCCACCCAGGCAAGGACCTGGCATCTGTACGGGGCTTCCATCCTGACCATGTGGCTTAGGCTTTTTATTGGCCCCAAGCAGGATCAGACCTCAGAGTGAATCTGTTCCTATCTGGCTCAATGCTCCTGTTCTCCTGTTGGTGAGGTAAGCCCAGGTGGTTGACTTCTTTCTTAGGAATCTCTTAACATTTCAGGAAGGTTTTGAAGGGACACAATAAGCGGTATTAAGGGTCGATTCTAAAGATGAGTAGCTGAAAAGAGTGGCTGATCCATTTATGGCAAGCATGGGACAAAAAAAAAGAAGATATAAATAGTCACAGTTCGGTGAGGCAGTATCTTCAAACATGGCTACTTAAGAAAAGTTTAAACGATATCAAGTTGCCCCCTTTAGAAATGCTTTCCCCATTTTCCTGCTGGGAAACAGGTGGAGTTTGGGTCTGGTCACAGACAAGCCCTCTGTTCCCCAAACAGACGCTCATGGACACCTGCCCCTCCCTGCTTGGTGGAGCCCACTCAAGACACTTGGAAGAAAGATACAAGGCCTCTCAATCTGGGATGCTTCTCAATTTTCCTCAAGCCCTAGTATGCCTCGAAGGGGGAAATCTAACTCTTCAAGAAAAATTTTCCTTAAATTCCACATACAATAGAAAAATTGGGTTTTCCTGAAAATGGTTTCTCTTCTCACAGAATGAATCCTTTATTTTAAAAATCCTTAGAAGCCCAATCGGAAGGTAATAGCATTTCCCGCTCCACACCTCATCCCACATCTCTCGGCACACCCTTACAAGGGGCACGCACACATGAGACCTTTTGCAGAAGCTGCCCAGTGTTGCCGGGAAGGAAGCCTTGAGTAGTACATCCAAACCCGCGCCCGGGTTATATTGATACAAACACACAGAAAATGCACCAGAGGGCTACGCATATACAGACACCCACATTCAGGCCATTCATGCACATGGGATGTCCTATCTGGATGTGAATTACACACACCACACACACACACTCACACTGACACACACAGACAGAGTCAGAAAGAGCAGATGAGGAGACAGGCAGGACTGGTAGCCTGGTGGATAGAAGAGGGAGAGGTGGTTAGTAGGTGAGGGAAGGTGGGACTGGTAGGAAGACAGATCAGAAGACAGGTAGACGAAACAGGTGCTTGGATGGGAAGGAAGGCTGTTGGAGCCTGCTGTTGGCAAAGTGCCCCGAGCACTCTTCATTATGAAGCAACTGAATTCTCAGCTGCATGGTTTGACCCATGACTGTGCAGCTCGGGGATTCACTCTTTGCCTCCCCAGGGCTGCGCAGCCCCCGCAAGGTCCCCGAGGTGACTGTCAGCTGCTCCTGCCCACTCTTCCCAGCAGATGCTCGTCCCTACAGCTTCCACGACTCTGGCTGACTTCGTGGTTCGCCAACACCTGCGGGGCCAATTGGCTCAAATGAGCCCGAGACACTGGGCTGGACTTATGCCACCTCTGTTTGGGGGCTAGCCACTACGACAGCTATTAGGGGATGCATGGCCTTGAATATCAAGAGGAAAAGGAAGAAGATGGAAAGAGTCAAGAGTTCTCCATTAATTTACACAATATCATACAAACTCGAGCCCATGGGACATGGAGGTGCTCTCTCTGCATGTGACCCATTTTCTTTCATCTGTACAGAGGTCGCCCCTAGGAGAGGGGTAGATGTCCAGTGACAAAGGACAGCTTCCACGATGGGGAGTGAAGGTCTGGTTTGGTTTGGTACGTACTTGTACAACAGCAACAGAGGCAACGTTCCTTCTCCCTCCTGAACAGTGCTCCCCCTCTTCTCTCATGGCTTTGGTGCCCAGCTTTGTCTTGAACTTCCAGATTTACAGGACTAAATCCTGCGGCATCCCAGAACTGTGATGTGAAGGACCACGGGGCCCTCTGAGGCCCAATGGGTTTGTTCTTGGTTCTGCCCTCTGGGAATTTCAGCTGCACATTACAAATAATAGAAAAATACAACACAAACGCTAAAACCAGAACATCCACCACACGCACACACGCCAGGGATCCGAAGCTACGGAACGGGCACCCGCACTGGCTTGCCCCTTCGTTATTCTCCCTTGGTCTTGGGCCTCCGCCCTGGGCCGCAAAACCACCACAAATGATGGAGACAACAGTCATGATGCAGTATTTCGATTTTAAAAGGTGAAAAGGAAAAAAAGGAAACCACCGGGAGTCATCTTGCATGCGCACGCACACACACACACACACACACACACACACACACACACACACGCGCGCGCGCGCACACGTCACAGCGTTACTCCAAGGCTCCAGTCTGCCCGAGCAGGACGGCAGGTGTGGTCAGGGGCAGGGCGGCCTCTTGTTTAACTGGGTATAAGGCAGCTGGAAGGTAAGACTGGGTTTTCTGAGCATCCACTGAAGTGTCCTTTTATTGACGTGGATCTTGCCTCTCAGCACATTGTTCTCCCCCCCTTCCCACCTCTAAAGCTTGGTCCAAAAGTTTGGCAACGAAGAGAAAACTTCCTTCTCGCGCTGTTTTCTCTTCCACTTCTCGTGTGTCGCTGGTGGGCCAGGAAGGGAACCAGAACAGGAAGGTCAAGAGAAGTGGCTCTGCAAATGACCTCAAAGATCTGGTTACGTTCTATGAACTACGTACAGGCTTTGTCTCTCTGCGATATGATCGGTGTTGGGGTGGTGTCCTCACTGCGGGCCCAATGGACGGCACCACCTTCTCTACATCCGTGCCGCTTCAGACACCACTGGCGACATGTCCCTTCCCGGCCCACCACCCCATCCTTGTGAGGGACGGGAATCAGGACACTACCACGGGGGGGTGATGTTCGTTCTGTCTTCAAGAAACCATGGAGCCAAAAGTTAAGAAGGGATGGAAGAGCCACATGACGGGAACGCTTTCCCCATCCTGGAGATGAGGCAACACAAAGTCCGACGAGATGCGGGTGCCTGGGCCAACTCAACTCTACCTTGGCACTGGCATCATCTTGAGTTAGTTTTGTTTTATATATGTATATTATATATATATTTATATATATATATATATGTATGGGTTTGTTTTTTAGCACACTGTCCCATTCTCGGGTCTGGATTTAGGGCAGTTGGTCCTCGGGACAGGTTGGACAGAAGGGGCCAAGGTACAGAAGAATCCCGAGATTAGTGTGAGGCCCAGGCCCCCCCACGCACAGAACATGGACCATCCGTAGCCGTGGCTGATGTCATCAGGGAGTCCATACAGGTAGCGTGGGTAGCGTGACAGCTCGAAGTTGATTCCAGCCACACAGGTGCACAGTGAAATGATGCAGAAGGTTCCTGGAGGGCGAGGGAGGGAACACGGGGTGAGGGAGAGGGAGAGGGGGGAGAAGAGGGAAGGGGAGAGAGAGAGAGAGAGAGAGAAAGAGAGAGAGAGAAGTGAGGTTGATGGCATTTTCAATTCTCTTGAGTAGGAAAGATGAGAAGACCCAGGTACAAGGCACCTGCAAACAAGATCAATATCTGGAAATATTCACAGAGAGGAGACTAGCGTGAAGAGATCATGGCTTCCTTGCTCTCCAAGAATTGCCTGGTCTTGGAAAAACTTGGCAAGTCTCTCCTGTGGGAAAATACTAAATGAGTACCACAGTAGAGTCTCATGTAGGGTGTGTAGTGGGGCAGAAGAAGGGGATTCAATTCATTTTTCTAAAGCACTGAAAATTCAGTCTTTTTTGGGGAGACACAAAAAACACCGCCCCTCTCCCGTTTGCTACTTTTTTAAAGAGAAAAACTATCTCTATTCTCTCCTACATAAAATGTTCTTATACAACACTGGGTTTTCCTTCTCCTGCAAGACAACATTCCCCAAAGTGTTCTCCATGGAACACTGACCCTAGGAGATATTCCTTCACAAAGTGGCAGCAGAGTCCAAATCTCCGGGAAACTCTGTACGCAACTTCTCGCCCGTGAAGATTTATCACCCACAGTAGCATGAGCTCATGCATCTAACCTAGCCGTATGAGTATTTCACAAACTTAGTGAACGAGGGGAACTCCTCTTTAAAAAAAAAAAAAAAATGACTCCTAGGAACCTTCAATGAGAAGGCTGCTTTAAGACACAGAATGTTATAAAAATGAGAATTATAAACCCATTTTTAACCATTAGAGATAAGTGGCATCCCCAAAATGAGTTCAAGAGCTATTCTCAATATTGGCTGTGTCTCACGGCCCTTCTGACAGCCCTGATAGGGGAGGAAGGACCTGTGAAGTCTGAGAAGGCTGGGTTGGGTTGGCGGAAGGAAGAATTTTAGGGGGTGGGAACAAGAGTACGGGGCATTATAATTATATTTATTATAAGACCTCCTGCTTCCTGATGGTCAAGTTTCTTTAAGATCCGACCTCATCTATTGCAGGCCTCAGGCCCACGAGCGTGCGATCATTTCAATGTCCACAGTGGCGGCTTGTCCCTGTCCCTATTTGATTGAAGAAATTGAGGCCCAGAGAGGTTAAACCATCTGTCTGGAATCACACAACTAGTAACTGGTAGACCCAGGCTATGAACTCGGGCAGGCTAGTTCCAGAGTGTGCAGTCTCATCCTCTGTGCTAATTCAGGCAAGGTGGGTCCCTCCTGTTATGTACCTGGGCTCAAGATGAATTCTCTACCACTCTGTCTGCGATAGGGTAGTCTGGAGGCTTGGACGGCTTGTTAAAGCAGAGGGCTGGGCCCTACCCCCCCTCCCCCCGCCGCCCCCAGTTTCTGGTTAGTAGGCCTGGTGTGGGAGAAGCCCTGAGAATTTGGATTTTTAACAAGGTCTTGGGTGATGTTGATGCTGCTGGTCCAGTGACTACACTTTGGGAACCACTAAGTCGGGAAAAGGTTTTAGTAGAGAAAGATGAAACTTAATAGTCCAAAGTTCAGAGGACAGAGGGGAAAAAATTACAAATGAGCAATACAAGTGAAAAATGCTCAATTTTGCCAATAACCAAAGACTTGAAAAATAAAACTGTAGTAACAGAACATAATCAAATCAGCTGAGTTTTGGTTTTTGTTTTGCTTTGTTTTTTAATGATTATTTCCAAAACTAGTGAGGGAGCAGTAACATGGACCAACACATGGACTCCAGGGGAAGTAAGTGTAAGCTGGTATTTCCTTACAGGAAAGTGATCCTCAAAACATTCTCACCTTTGACTTAGTGATTTCATTTTGGATTAAGAAAGGAATCCCACCTGGCAACAAAGATGTCACTATAAAGATGTGCACGTGGTGAAGGGTGCTTCTGACACGTGGCCGTGGGGGAGCCAGCACGAGCCCGAGGTACCCAGTGAACACTGCTCTTTGAGCTGAGAGGTCCAAGCTTACCGCAGAGTGACTGAAGTTGTTGAGTTCCTCTGGCAGCTCTGATCTGCACTCCCAAAGACCACTAAGGAGCCTGCTGCAAGGGCCAGGAGGAAGGGAGGGGGGTGCTGGCGTGGAGGGAGCAGGGCGCAGTGAGTAACTGTTCAGTGAATATTCCTTATGGAGGCGACCAAAAGCCATGCACTTAGGATGACCTGGGCTCAGGTGCCCCAGATATAAAACATGTGTGTACGTGTGCATGCACATGTGTTTCTGTGTACGGATAGGCGCTTGTGTATGTATCTGTGCACAGTGCGTGTGTGTGTGTGTGTGTGTGTGTGTGTGCCCAAGCATGCACAAACACAGATGGCACCATCACTGCCTGAACAGGGGTCCCAAAGTTCGGGGAGTTACGAAGCAGCCCTGCCCCTCCTGCTGTGCACTGGGGTTCAGACGGAATTCTATGGTGTCCATGGTGGATTAGGTCCCACCTTGGTCCTGCGGAGTCAGCATCTCCTGGGGCAGAGGTTGGGGGGAATCTTTTGGTTTCAAAAGTCCCTCGGCTGATTTCTGTCGATCAAGCTGGTGAGACCCTCGCATTAGGGCAGAGGGCCTTTGTGTAACAGAGCCGGGTGAAGGAAGGAGCAGAGGTGGTGCAGAAGGAAGGCGCAGCCTGTGGGGCGTGGCCAGAGAGAAAGTGACAGGCTGCAAGTGCAAATAATCCACATTCCAACAAACCAGAGCTGGCCTGCTGTGCCTCAAGTATGCTTCTTTCACTGCCTGGTTCCGGAACCTGAGTATGCAGATATCATTTACTAAAATTTAGATGTAGGACAGGAAGTGTGTGAGTGTGTGCATGCATGCGTGCGTGCTGAGGTCAAATCTGAGCTGCCCTTGGAAGGCGCTCGGAACCATGGATCTGGAGCCTGATAGAAAGTTCTGAGCTAGAGGGGCGCCTGGGTGGCTAAACATCCAACTCTTCGTTAAGCATCTGACTCTTGGTTTCGGCTCAGGTCATGATCTCAGGGTCATGGGATCCAGCCCTGTGTCGGGCTCTGCACGCAGCTCAGAGTCTGCTTGAGATTCTCCCTCCCTCTCCCTGTACCGGTTCCCCTGCTCGTGCTCTCTCTCTAAAATAAATGAATAAAATCTTAAAAAAAAAAAGTTCTGAGCTAGAGATGTGGACTGAATCTTATACGTTGAAGCTGTGTGTGTGAGGAAGTCACCCAAGGACTTTATATAAATCGTATCTACATAGGATGCTTTAAAAAATGGAGACATTTCTTCCCATCCAAAGGTGCTCTATCCTCCTGATTAAATCCAGTGATTTGTTCTGGGGGAGAAGGTTGACCTCCAGAACTTTTGATCTTCCCAAGTTGCCCGTAGCTGCAAAAGCTCGCTATCTACTGCTTTAACGGTGTGTTCTGCCAAGTTCTGCAAGGACAGGACAGAAGAGATGTGCTTGATAAATCGAGAGTAAGGAGATGAGGTCCGTGTGGACCTGATTATCAATTGGAAATGGCCCAGCTTATTGACAGAATACATCTTGTTGTGTTATGTTAATGGAGTTAATTGGGGGATCTTCCTGCCTTACCTTCCTGACAATTGTCCTGTGACTTTGGAATCTTTTTAAAGTTTCTGTTCGTTAGCTCTTGTCAATATTCCCCTCGATGGGGGAACACTTCTAGGGCCCTCACCAAAGCCAGCCCTCTGAGACAGTCATCTAAGCTACTTGTTGGGAAGTTCTGTGTGACTAAGAGGGCAGGGCTGGAGCACGTGCTGTTAGCTTCCACATGACGCTGCTGTTGTCCGTTACGATCGAGGACTGATCATTTTACATACTTCTGCGCTTCTAGATTCAAACTTGAAAATGTGTATTAAGAATTAGAAATGAAAATACGCAGGGGCGCCTGGGTGGCTCAGTCGGTTGAGTGGCCGGCTCTCGATTTCGGCTCAGGTCATGATCTCAGGGTTCTGGGATCAAGCCCCCTGTTGGGCTCCGTGCTCAGCACGGAGTCTGCTTGGGATTCTCTCTCTCCCTCTCTCTGCCCCTCCCCCCTGCTTGTGCGTGCGCGCTCTCTCTCTCAAATAAATAAATCTTAAAAAAGAAAAGACATGGATGTATGCAGGTATATGGTGGATCCTCGCTAAATGGACTAAATGGATAACTTGTTGCCATGTTTGTCAGCAGCGTCCTCTGACAACCCACCTCAAGGCGGATTTGACCAGGGTCCCGGAGAGTAGAGAATGTGATGGGGGACAAAGGTGGACGAGGACCCTGCCCGACCCAGTTTTCTCAGGTGAGGAACGCAACTCTTAGACCTGTAAACCGGTGACTAACTGGGGGGTGTGGGGTGCAGAATGCCCCCCACCCCTTGCTGTCACCACAGCTCTCGGGTTCTCTGGTGGAACTACCACGGATGCTGAAAGCCTCTGTGGAAACCCTGCCTCAGCTGAAGGACGGTGGCCTCCTCTTCATTCACCCAAAGAACAGTGTGAGGTCCTCCGCTCCCCCCGCCCCCCCCCCCCCGCCACAGCAGCAGACCGGAGCCTGTGGGGCTAGGTCTTCAGGATCTGTCATTTTATTCTCCACGAGCACTTACTGAGACCTAAGTGAGGATCCAAGGAATAATATATAGTCACATCCTCTTAATAATTCCCCCCATGGCTTGCGGTTTGGGCCTTATTCCAATCAGACTCCAAGACTAACTATAGTCAGAGTACAGCAGTCACGTGAGAAGAAGTCTGCCCCAAGCCCTTCCTTCCGGAGCCAGGCTCTGCTGTGTGCTCCGGACCTGGCTGTGAGAAGCGGCAGGTGTCATGCAGGGTTCTGAAAGGATGGAACAGGATTCCCCCCAGGTGGCACACAGAAGGGGGTCCTCCCCTGGTCTGGAGAGCGTCCCTCCCTCACCCTCAGCGCCCCTCTGTCCCGGGTCTCTACGAAGAGATGAGAAGGCATGCCCACATACCACCGTCCCTGTGCCTCTCAGCTCCAAAACGCTCACTGCTCTAGCCTAGTCCAGCGTCTGTCCTTTACTACGTGAGCTGCTGTGACAAGCCCCTGCTAGCTTGCCTTCTGTTCTTGCTCCCGTAGAGTAGCCAGTGATATTTTTAAAATTTAATCAGATCAGAATCCTCTCCCCTGCTTACAACCCTCCAATAAGCTTCCTATCACGCTCAGAACGAAACCCACACTCCTTACCCGAGTGGACCCTGCCTCCCTATCTGGCCTCATTTCTCACCTTGACTCCTCAAACGTCATCCTCCCAGAGACATCCTCCCTGGCCTCCTCCTAAAATAGTGCCTCCCCCAGTGGTTTTCCAGCTGTTGTCTCGGGAGCTGTCCCTGGGAGAGGGAGAAGAGGCTCCAGCTCTCTCTCCTCTCTTTGGCCAGAATAGCCCTGCTTTGATCTGTATCCGTGTGAAATTTCATTTGAAGAAAGGAGTCCAGTGATTTCAACATTTTTGAAAAGCACCGGGCTTGTCCATTTGCAAGGGGACCTCACAGAGGCCATTACAGGGACTAAGCATTGGAGAGTAAAGTCTGATGGGCTGCTCCCGTGGTTGCAAGTCTACGCCTTTGGCAGAAAAAGCTAATCAGTCTCAGCCCTCACTGCCGCTGGTCCTGGGAGGGGCCTCAGACTCCGACTCAGCCCTGCCCCTCCAGGCAGCCCCAAGTAGCCAGCCGGTTGGAACGAGAAGTGAAATCTAATTGCCCTTCTCTGTGCCAGGACCCTCACTCGCATGGACTCCGGAGCTCAGGAAGTCCAGCCAGAAGAGACGCAGACGACAGGCTGTGCTGGGAGATCCTCCGGCTCCGAGAGAACAGCGGCCTCCAGACCCCTCTAGTGTCCCTGCTTGCGAACCCCACCTGGGAGTGGGAAGGATGGCCAACAGGCGGAAGGAACGAGGCAAACATAATGCTTCCTTCTGGTTCTTCAAACACGCCACCTGCTTCCTCTGATGAAGCTCCCACCTGAAGCTCTTCAGGACTCGTGACTTTGCAAACCCACAGCCCTGGCCTGGTCCCACCGGTCTGTGTCCCATGGGCCGCGGCTGAGGAGGACAGGGCCTGCGGGGCTCCTGGGCTGCTGCCCACTCCATCGCCAGCCCCCTCCGCTCCAGGCACAGCTGAGGCTCGAGTGGGGGTGGGAGAGGAACCGGTTTGCACGCCCGCCTGCCAGCTCCCAGCTCCCGTTCCAACACCAAACACAGCTTTCCCCATCCACCTCCTCCACATCGCTGTCATCTCTAATTAGCGCTTCCCGGGGTTGCCAGATATTAGATTCCAGGCCCCCCCCCACCAGACCCCACCCCCGAGTTTCAGTTTCTCAGCTGTTTGATGACTTCCCCCTGCTTGGTATCTCCTCCCTCAGTTTCCCAGCTGCCCCTTGATCGCGGCTTCGTGCCACCTCTCTGTCCCGCCCCGTCTCCTGCAGGGGCTTCTCATCCTCCTTTCGTCTTGGCAGACTTGAGGTTCCCAAGCTCTCGTCCCACGTAACACACTCCTTCGGGCCACTTCACCCTCTTCTCTGATTGGAGATGCCACCTCTCTGACTGGAGATGCCACCGCTACGGGATGGAGTCACAGGATCGTGTGGTATTATTTGATATCCTATGCTCCGTAATTATGTGTCCCCAACCCCCAGCGACACAGAATGGTCAAGGTATAGCCTTGGCTACGCACAGGTTTCCAGCGCTTTCCCCACAAACCCCAATTCCCTTAAGCTCCTGACTTCTTTACTCTTTCCAAATCTTGCTTCCCTAGTAGGGTGATCATCCATCCTCGTTTGCCTGGGGGTTGGTAGTGGGGGTGGGGGTGTGGCCCTGGAATGTGGGATTTCCATCCTAAAACTGGAAAGTCCTGGGCTACGTGGGACAGATCAGTCACCCTTGCAGGTTCCTTCACTGTCCTTCACTCCGGCGCCCTTTGGTGGTACTGCCACAGGGACTGATGAATCCTTGCTTGTAAGTTAAATTGACCATCATGTCCTCACCCAGCGAGGAGGGACACGTGGATGCCTGGAATGTGTTGCTTATGTTGAGACATGCCACACTGGGGTTACATGGTTTTGGGGCAGCTAACTCCTCTACCACCCTGAGATGTCACCAAGGAACACTTAATCAGCAGCCCCAAAATGGTCCCACCCCAGGACCACCTTAAAGCTCAATAGTCTTAGAGCCAATATTTAGAGTCCTGGTGTTAACCCCCTGCTCAGCCCACTCCTGAGCACGGAATGCAGGTGTGTGAGGTGTGGGCAGGGCCTCCCGTGGGGCCGCTGCTATATGAGCACACACAGGATGGCGGGGGTATGATCCCCTTCAGGGATTGTCCGAGAAGCCGTGTGAGTAATGCCCCAGCAATGGACCCTGTGTACAAAGAGCATCAACACTGAGGTCTCAGGTTAGGCAGCAAAAATGCTCTTCCTAATTCAAGAAGCCATCAGCCAGGAAACCGAGAGCTTCGAGAAGGTTCTCACAGGAATGCAGGGCAGTTATATATTGTGTGCACAGGCACTTTCCCAAATATCCATTCCTTATGTGACCAAGTGGTGCCCAAAACTTCACTGGAGTATCATTCCTGCAGCTCTCTAGGGTAGGAAATCCATCTGCGTGACATTTTCTGCTCCTGGGAAGGAGGAATGACGTCTGTGTATCCCTAGCCCTCGCTCGTCCGTTCCCTTGTTGCTTCGTGGCCAAAGGGCCTCTGTTCTGACCCGAGCCCACCAGCGTGCTGCAAAGCGGTGGCTGCAGACGTGCCCTTGTGGGCGTGCGCATCAGGGGTCAGGGACGTCTAAGCAGCAGCCCCAGTCCTCCCTCACACATTCCCCCGCGAGCCCCCTCTGGTCTTTAACACCACAAAGAAGCAAATTGGCAAACAGAAAAAGGGTCCTTCCTCCTCCAACAGCAGCGTCTGCATCCTAGGAAGCTGATGTATACTAAGCCCTTCCTTTGCAGAGATTAAATGCCTCGGCAGCATTTAGCTCTCAAGAGCACTTTATAGCTTTGCTCAGACCTGCACGGAATATAAATTACTGTTGAATTATACACCATTGCATCAGCAGCAGCCAACAGGCAGCCCACGTGGGGTTTCACATCCAAGGTGCCTTAGGGGTTTGTTGGGATGAGGCATGGAGCAGTGACAGGCTCCGAGAACACCCTGCAAGGCATGGCGCCCTGAGTTTGGACAAAATCATCCATCATTCTGCAAACTCCGCAAACGCTCTAGGCGGAGACACTGCAGGAGTGCCGCCCCCCCCAACCCCCCCACCCCAGGCAAGCAGGGTGCGTCTACGTGCTACAAGGCTGCTCTATGTCTAGGCACGCTTATACCCCCCTAATGCAACATCCCCAACTCCAGCACGGAAAGGAACTGGCCCATGCATACAGCTTGGCATTGGTTCTCAAGACAACGCTTCCAGATTCCCAACCTAGAACCTGGAGCCTTATGCCTTTGTTTTCACATACCCTGTAGGGTGGCCACCAAATCCGGAAGCACTGATGTCAGGGACAGAATTGTGGCCTCGAGAAATTCCTATGGTGCAGCCCTAACCCCTGTGCCTCAGAATGTGACCGTACAGAAGATAGGGCTGTCACAGAGCTAATAACGTTAAAACGAGGCTGTTGGGGAGGGGTTCCCTAATCCAAACTGACTGGTGTCCTTACAAGAGGAGGAGATGAGGACATACAAAGAGACACCAGAAAGGTGTCTTTCTGGGGAAGGCCAAGGGAAGAGGCAGCAGGAAGGTAGCCCGTCTGCCAGCCGAGGGAGAGGCCTCAGAGGAGACAACCCCGCTGATGCCTTGGTCTTGGACTTCCAGCCTCCGGAGCTGTGGGAAAAGAAATTTCTCTTGGTTGAGCCACCCAGTCTATGGTTTTTTTTTTTTGTTTCGGCAGCCCTAGCAATCTAATGTAACAGGTGAATACATAATACATGGCTTATTACCATAACATTATAATCCATGATAAAATAAGACCATCTTTGTTTCCAGACTTCATGGCCTCCCTGAGGCTACAACAGGTATCTAAACCTAGCCATAGGAAACAATAGCTGCTGGGCATCTTCTGGGGTTTTTCCCCATCTAGTCTTCCTCACCAATGTATCTATGCTTGCTGCCACTCAGTACCCACCAATCCATTTTTTCTTTTGGGTATCGATTTAGATTTGATCACAACATCCATATCTCCGTGGCCTCTCCACCAAAGACAGAGCCTTCGCAAACTTGTGCAAACATCTCAAGGGCTAAGCAAATGGAAGAGGGCACCGGTGGTGTTCAAGTGCTTTTTGTGATGGGAATTTACTAAGGTCAAGGAACCTTTGTCCGATGTCCTTGACTGGACTTGGACATTTCCATCCTCCACCTGGTGTACGCAGAGTCCAGCTAGCCTTGATGGTCTAAGCCAAATCCCATCTCTCAAGAAGCCTTCTCCGAGTATGCCCAGCTCAAGATTATTCATATGTTTTCTGAATCCACAAAGTTTTTTGGTCTGGAACAGGTGACCTGACAATTATAGGGACCCCTTCTTGTTCTCTGTTTTAGTTTGTGTTCAGCTAGACCTCACTTTCTCCAGAACTGGTGCGGTAGTGATGTCTCCTTCAGCATCACACGCAGCACTGAGCACGAACTCCATGTCACTAGAAGAAATGGACTTCCAGGCTTTCGGGCTTTCAAGTGAAAATACGGGCTTTGAAACATAGAGGGGAATGAAGTTGATGCCACGCCCTGTCCTCCCAACCTTTTCCTCCTCCTAAACCGTTCTGATGGCTGAGGGGTTTGTGCACCTGCCCGTGTGCGCATGCGTGCCCACACATGTGCGCACCTACCCATGTTTCACTGGGCACCTTGGGTTTCAGGAAGCATTTTTATATTCACTGAAACTCTGCACTGGAATAATACCCTCTCTGCAGGATTATTTTGAAAAGCGATAATAAATGTGAAAAGGCTTACAGAAGTTGAAATTGCTTTCTATACATAAGGTATAATATTAGAAATGGAAGGCTTTAAGTGAGGGTGAGGAAAAATTGTTCTGGAGGACAAGAAAAAAATGAAGTTGCTGTTTTCCTCTCCATCACCCATTCCACGTTCCCCCCAGGCCCCGGCCCCGCCCCAGGGTAAATGCCACACCAGGAAGCAATTGCTCCCAGAGGAAGGACTCACTCAGGACTCTTGATTCTGTGGACTTTGTGGAACCAGAACCACAGGATTTGGAAGATCTCAGAATACATTTCTGAGACAGATCCTCCTCAGTAACGGAACTTATCTTCGGGCTCAGAGAGGTTACAGTGTCTAGCAAGGGTTACATGATGACATTGGTGGAGAAGCCTGTAAGCCTGTGGTTCAACCAGGATGGGTAAAAGGAAGCAGCCCCAATAGCAGTGTTGGGAATCCATAAGTAACAGGAGCTGGGGACCTTTTCAAGCTGCCACAAAGCTTCTGACCTGGTTCCTCTGGCATATAGGGGCGGCGTCTAGAATTCTCCCACACTCATTTATTAAACACCTAGTATACAGTGGGCTGTTAAGAGTTATCTTTTTATCATTTTTAGTCTACAGAGTACAGTTTCCTTTTTTTTTTTTTTTTTTGGTTAAAACACTACCACCATTCTTTCTCACAGGGAAGCCATTCTGAGATCCTACAGATTCATTCAGACATAGGCCGCTGACTCAAACCAAGTCTCAGGTGTTGTAACTTCTGTACCTCGAGGCCGTGATCACAAACGTGTGCAAATACGTGCGGCACAGAACATACATTATATGACCCACATGTAATCTCCAGCTAAATAATTTACTAGAGGTCCCAAAGCATATGCGACAGAGCAAATATCTGATTTTGCCGTAAAACCTGGACTGTTTGCAGAAACATCTGAGAACTATCCATTATACTTGCTCCCACTGCCCCCATTAAAAAAAAATCCCCCAGAAAAAGTCACCACTGGCCCACTCCACTTTTGCCCACCTGCCCTGGGATATTTCATGCTTCATGGAGCAAAAAGTTGGGAAAATCAGAGGTGGGTGGTCTGTGGTGAGCTATGAGTTTTCCATATGATGGGCATCTATGTATGCGTGAAGAGTTCTAGAAAGACAATGAACCAAGAGTACAGCATCACATCTTTCTCAATGTGAATCTTTGGAGCTTCCTATCCATCTGGGTCTTGGTTCAGAGCTGAGAATTGGTAGGATCCAACTGGCTTCCTAACTAAACTGAGAGTGGCATCTACAGCTGTGCAGAAAGGAACATTCTCAAGCTGTGAACAGTGAGCTTCCAAGAGTAAAGCCACTTAGCACATGCCATCTTCCTGCCGCTGCTTCTCTGTTCTCTCCTTCTCTTTGTAGGCCAACCCTTTCTGGTGGATGACAATGGTCCGCAGAGCAAACGTGGAGAATCTCTAGGGTGGAGGGCAATCTTGTCCTGGGTTTCTTGCTCGGGACAAGGCTGGAAGTAATTCAAAACCTGCTGCAGACCATCACTGATGCTACAGCTTCTTGGTTGCTCTGGTCATTGATCTTCCTAAGTAGTACACAAGCCACATCACCCCCCAGGGCCAGTAGGAAGCCCAGCACAAGTAGACCTATCATTACGTAGGAATTCCTGTCTTGGTGGTCTAAGGCTCTCCTGGCCCAGAGGTACACTAAGGCAGTCTACACCCACTTCCTGGTAGGAGACCTACAGCCAACGGGGATGTGCGTGGTGGAAAGAGAACTCCACCAAGAATCAGGAAATCTGAGTTCTGGTCCCATCCCTGGCCCATGAAGTGGGCAGATCACCTCATCTCTGGCAGTGATCCCTCAACCATGCAATACACAGAGGGAAGGGCCAGATCTCTGTGATCCTTCCAGTTAAGTGATGCCCTGACTCTTGGTATGGGGGTGAGATGGTTCCATTCTCTCTGAACTGCTCTAGGATGGGCTGCCAGTTATTCTGTCAAACACAAGCCACCTGGAGAGAAGACACTGCTGCTCACCTCCTGACATGCACAGAAGGGCTGCTGGATGAGACCATTAGATGTCATTACTCGACATCAGTGTGCATATGAGGCTCTGCTCTAAATTGCCTTGATTTTAAATGTGGAAGGATGGGGGCCCAGCTATTTGAGTGTCTGGAAGAAATTGGCTCCTGAAAGAAATCTCTCAGGCTTCTACCCTTTCCGATCCGAGCCAATGCCATGTTAATTAGGACAGGAAGAGGCATGGGGTGGTAGCCAGAAGATCAGGCAAGGTTGCCACCTGGTTTGGTTTATGTCTCCATATGCCTGGCACGTTTGTTAGCTTGGGCTGGCCTTCCTCTGAGCTGATGTCACCTCACCGCTGGGTCACTGAATACATATATAGTTTTATATGGATCAAATACTGATATGTAATATTTACAACGTGGCAGGCACTGTTGCAAGTGCTTTACACATGTTAGCTCTTTTAATCCTCCAAGCGACCTTATGAGGTGTGGGTAAGGAACGTGAGGCACAGAGAGGTTAAGGAGATTGCCCAAGGTCACACAGCTAGTGAGTACGGGAGCCAGGATTCAAATCCACGCCTTGGCTGCTTGTTATGTCGGCTCTCATTTTTCGTGCATGTGGATGGTCTCTGGGGCTGGACTGTAAGCATTATAAGCAGAGAAGTCCTCTTCTTCCCCTATACACAGTGGTGCTTCAGTAAGACCCATCGACTAGGTTGGGAGAAGAACCTCCGTCGTGACCAAAGGCGGCCCCGAGGAGGTTCTGGGAACCACTCAGACTCATGGCTCAGATAATAAAACTCTCACTGCTGAATTCTTCAGAGAACTTGGAAGACCTTTCATAACCTGTACACAGCTTCATTCCTTACTTGTGCCACGGAGGGGGGTGAGCTCCTGCGGAGGAACAGGAGTTTCCTAGCAGGTGTAGGGTGGGGAGGTCTAGAAAGGAAATGAGTCAAGATCACAGCTTTAACTTTCTTTCAGTAAGACTGTAGCTTCGCAGCTGGCCAGAAGCTAAGTGGACAGAGCAAGCTGGTGGTCAGAAGAGGACCCCCAGCAGCTCAGTGTGGACCCCAGCCCATGGAAAGGGTCCTCCCCTCCCATCAGCTCCTCCTGGCTCATCCATGGGTCTCAACCTGGGCACCTCTTTCCACCTATCCTGGAGATTTCGGGGATGATAATTACTCATCTTGGCTTTCCGAACTCATACTCTCGTGAGAAAAGAGTCACAGAAAGGAGGCCAACAGGGCAAAAACACGTCAGCTTTATTACTGATAAGGCTATAGCATGGCAACTGTGGCTTGACCCCTGGCCACATTCAAGGGCACCCATACTTTCCCCCAGGCTGACATTTTAGGATGATTCGCCTAAGGGGACATTCGGGTTTGCAAAGCAGATACACTCACCCTGAAGTGTTGACTCACACTGGTAGGCCCAGAAAAGAGAGACAAATAGGCCTCGACCTGGGAATGCTGCCCACGTGGAGAAGCAAGCAGGGGCAGGGGACCCAGATGGTGCTAGGCCTCATAAGCTCAGCCTCTTGGCCAGCCTCAGCCGAGAAGTCAGTTCCCTCTTCTCCCTTGGGAAATAGAGTCTTGAAAGGTGGCGTGTCTTCCTGAAGAGAGAGCTTTCCTACTTTATGGGCCCCGATGGGAATGCTGAGATCGGGAGATAACTGTCCAACTGCCCCTTGGCCATACGGGCTCAGGCACCATAAAAAGCTGGACCCAGAGGCTTCTGGGAAATGTGATGGCAATGGCACTTGTCTGAAAATGGTAAGAGCTGAGCCAGAGGGGGTACTTTCATTAAATAAATTGTAGCCTGGAAGTATGGTGGGATCTTTAAGAAATTCCTAGGTTTTGTTAGGGGGAGGAGCGCGAAGGACACAGCTATTGGCGTTCCTTCCCGCCCAGGGCCGAAATTGGGGGGGTCAAATGTCACACTAGATTTACATTTTACCTTCACATAAAGCTGCTTACGCATTCTTTTTTTAGATAAAAAGGATTCTTTTTTGCTTCATTCACGACAGAGCTTAGTTACACAGAGAAAGAGAAAAACAGAAATGTATTAATGACATGTGAAGTCCTAAATGAGAACGAATAAAGAAAGACTTGGCACACTGCTTCTAGAAAGTGGCCTCAGTCCAGGTTCAGTTGATTGATGGCATAAAAGCCTTTGGAGGGCAACAGTTAAGGGCAAGTTGACTTGATTCTTCCTTCAGCCTCAATCTCTAGCCCCTCTTGAGGCTGCTCTGGAGTCCCTGGCACAGAAAGGTCCTCTTTCTCTGGGCACCCACAGCCCCTCTGTTACGGCACCCACCACTCTTTCTCCACCACTGCTTGGGTGGCCCTTAAGGACAGGGACCATCCATGTCCTTATCTGTGTGTCCTGGATGCTAGCACAATGCCTAGCATGCAGTAGGCACTCAATGTTTAGTGAGTTGCACTTAGTTTGTAAAGCAGATAATTAAGAAGTGCTATAGAACAGTCTTCAAATATTTGAAAGACTGTTGGAGGAAGATGGTCCTGACTTTAATTTTTGTTACGTTAGCAGAAAGGACCCAAGTCCAATACGTCAAAGTTACCAGAAACCATATTAAGATTTAAAACTTATTTTAAATGACCACTGGAGGAGCCAGCAAGGAAGAGGTCCCCTGCTACCATGGAGACTCTGACCCAGAGGGAACATAGGAAATTATCGCAATCTCTGCTCCCAGAGATATTCACAATGAAGTAAGTGCCATCAAGATGGTACAAAGTGATGCCTGAGTTCAGAGGCAGAGTCTGGTTTTTAGTTAAGCTGATTCAAAAGGTTTCTAGAAGATGCTGAGTGCGCACTGAGCCTTGAGGAAGCAGAGGACTTCATCGGGCCGAGTGGGGTGGCACGGAGGGAGGCGACAGCAGGTGGTGTGGAGGGAGTACAGGACGTGTGGCTGAAGGTGAGGCTGGGGCAAGATTGTGGCCAACTTAAACTCCAGGCTGGCGATGCTGACCTTTACTCGATAAGCAACATGGAACCCCAGAATGTTTCCATCAGAGAAATGACATGGCAGGAGGCGTATTTTTAGAAAGACAGAATGGTGTATAAAGGTTGAATTAAGTGGAAAGTCAGGAGATGAACATTTATGCGATACACATCCTCTGCTAGATGCTTTTCCTACATATTGTTTCATTTCATCCACACAAAAACCACACAGCGTAGGCGACACCCCCTCAGTTTTACAGATAAGAAGATGGAGGCTCAGAGTTTGGGGACACAGACGTCCACCCAGGGCTAAATGACTGGCCGACACTAGCATTGTACTAAGGGCCCCAGTAGCGCTCAGGGAATGGACATGAGCGAGAGAGCCACAAAGAATATGGCAAAGGAGATACTGGCAGGTGCTGACAGTTGATGCTAAGGTAGGGGTGATACTGGAAAAGTGAACAATGACTCAGAGGTGACTGGCAGATTCCTGTGCTGTGGAAGGCAAGAAAAGCAGCTCATTTCATTGGGAGAAGGGAAAGGACAGAAGCTGACATTTGTCAGGCACCCACAGTAAGCCAGGCGCTTGGCACGTACACCACAAACATAAAGCACACGCGTACCATAGAGAGAGAAAGCACAAGTCTAGTCCAAGGCATGTTTGAGGTTCCAGAAGGGTGGAGACGTCCAGAGAACAGTTAAAAACATGAGGCTGGAGCTCAGAATGGGCCATTCAATACCAGTTCCAGACTCATCCATGCAGCGGTCATTGTCACTGTGAGAGCAGATACTGGTGACAAGGAGACATATTTGTAGGGAAAAAGAAAAAAGAGCATTGAAGGCCACATTTACAGATAAAGCAAAGAGCAAAGAGAACAGAAAAGGCACCGAAGAAAGGAAAAATCATGAGCGTGTTGTCATGGAAGACAAGAGATGAGAGTCTGAGCAACAGAGACAGGTAAATCCATGTGAGGTCAGAAAGAGGAGGCTCGAGGACAGGCGACAGGCGGAACAGCCAGGAGGAAGCAGGACTCCAAGAAAGGAGCTTCTGAGACATGGTGGGAACAGAAACCAGACTTCAAGAGACGAGGGGGGTTGGTGGTGGAGCTATAGGAGTAACAGCCCCAAGCTCTGTCTCCTGTCTAGAGCGTACGAAAAGATAAGGCTCTCGGCCGAAGACGCTCATTTCCTTATTTCTCCAGGAAACCTCCCTTCAACAGAATCAGCCTTATCTTCTCTGCCACCCCAAGAACAACGGTCTTCATCCACCATGATGCGAGGTGTGTGTGGGGTCTTCCCTCACCCGATCAGGTCACGAGTGGCTTGAGGGTCATAAATACCACTTAATTTTTATTTGAGAGAGAGCACTGCATGGTAAGTACAAACCTGGCCTGGAGAGTCGAATAGACTTGAGTCAGAATCCTGGGTCTGGGAACCATGCGACCTTAAACTCTCGAAGCAAGCACTAGGAACCACAAAGAAGGTAAGAGCCAGTGATAAACCAAGCACATGAATAAACACGTAGGAAGTGCTCATTACATGCCGGACAATGTTCAGCACGGTCCACTTCTTAGTGATTTCTTTAGCACGACCCTAGAAGGCAGCTACTATCTCACGGGTGGTGAAACTGTGGTTGACCCTCATCACATCTGGACTTACTGCTATTGTTGACACTCCGGTAGTAGAAGTGACTCCCTTCTTGGCCTCTCTACCCCTCTGCCTCCTGTCCTGCCCCCAAACAAATACCTGCCTGCCCCTTACCCGTGGGCAGGACCATTCCGGTAGGCTTGCGAGTAAGCCTGTCTGCCTGGCTGGTTAATTCCTCAGGCTGCTTCTCTGTCCCAGGTGGGCTCGCCCAGGAGCCTTTCCTTTTCTTCCACACGTCCCGGGAACAGAGAAGAAAGAGTGGGAATGAACCTGAAGACCTTAGTTTCAGGCTTGCTTTGTGGCTCCCTGGGCCTAGTCTGTGCTCTACAAAATTAGGGCTGATGGAGAGATGAAAGCATTAATGTCTGAACAACATCTACCACCGAGGGAGAACAGATGCTCTGGAATGTGGGCTCCTCTCTCCCGCTCTGCCTCTCCCACCCGCCTCCTCTGGGCCTTTGGAAGTCCATGGAGGCCTCCCTCGCCCTTCCTTTGGAGCTCTGTGAACTGCCAGGGTCACCCAAATCATAACTGATCCCCCTTCTGCCCTTTTTGCGTGGCCAGCACCTCCTCCCTGGGTGGGTGGATTGAAGCTCTCCTTGCCCTCTTTCCTGCTGAAAATTCAGACCCAGAATTCTTTTGTTTTCACTAATTTGCATTTTAAAGGTGTCAGTCATTAAAAGGAAAACTGCTCTTTTCTCACACCAATGGGTCTAGGTGTCTGATTCTTCTCTAAGACTGTGAGCAACTCCCAGGCACTGGGTTTTATCTTATGCAGTACCTAGTACCGAGTGGGTACTTGACAGCTGGTTGTTTATTTAATGAATGATGTGCAATGAGTGGCTTCTAATGGTTCACTAAGTTGGGGATGGGCAGGCCTCTTCACGGCCACATCTGGGATATCCTTGATCCTCCAATGGCTTCTATAGATAGGGAGAGTGCTTTTTCCAAACCCCAAGTAAGACTCGTGGTATGAGACACGATCTGATAACAGGAAAGTATTTTTGAAATCAGGAGACTTCCAGAATGTCAGGGACATAGAAGAGCTTCACACAGGCCCTCATTCTCCAATTTTATACTGGGGGATAAAAATGCACACCATTACTCACCTGTCCCCAAAGCCCAAGGTCTGTTAGGATGAAAAGTATGTCCACCAGAGCAGAATTCCTTTATCTCTCTGGGTCCATCTTCGTAAACCTTCTCCAGAGTAATGCTTTAGGGCCTTCCTGGAATCATTCTCCCACTGGTACCCCTGGGCCTTCAAGGCCGTCACCAGCCCCCCATTCAGTGGAGAGCTGAAGAGTCCAGGATTGCCAAGCTCCTCCCCACCCCCAACCATAGGGGGCATCATCAGCATCATGGCAGTGAGGTGCAGGTGTGCTGCCCTGGGCTCAGAGGTGTGCCTGCCTGTACACTGTGGGGGCTGCCCGGCCCTGCCCCCCAGCTCAAGGATCCAGGTCAGTTCATGCCAGCTTTCGGGTGCGCAGAGGGAGCAGGGGCCCTGACTCCTGTGGCCACATAATGCAACTCAGCCATCCAAGTAGTAGGGCTGACAAGATGCTTTGGGGGCAGAGCTCCCCGCCTCCCTTCCTCGGGTTTGGCTATTTCTGATGCCGCTTCTCACCTGTCCTTAACCCCCCAGGGCAGGAGAGAAGAAATTCCTCCTCATTTATAGCTGCTCCTCCATTTTGTTTCCCCAGGAGCCGCTTTTATGCCCACTAGTAGGGGTCTCTCCCTTTATTTCAGGAACGAGCATTTTTCTTTGCTTTATGACTCATTTCAAGAGCCAGAGGCTTGCCTGACAAGTTCCCTTTCCCTGAAGCTCGCACACCTCTGTAGGAACATCCTAGAAGAGCCACAGGGATGGAAGCTTTTGAAGCTGCTTTAGAAATTACCTAAGTTTCCATGGCAATCAAGCACTATGAAGTCACCACCACATTCTGGGTCTTTCTGTTTCCACTGAAAAGGCTGCTGGAGGAATCTGTTCTTTCTCCACAACCCTCCCCCCCCCCCCCCAGTAATGGAGATGGTCTTCCAGCTACCCTGCCCTCTCTCTCATCTCCTGCCTGCCCTTCCCCCATCCCACTCTTGCCAATAATCCACTGTGTGCAAGCAAGGACCCCAATTCAGTGCAGCGATGTTATGTCTACCCCAAGAAAGACAGGGTCTTGTTACCATGATAAAAGGACACCTTAGGGTGTCGGGGTCCTGGCCTGACTCTGGTCTATATTCACTGGATAATTCAGACATGCCTGTGTTGGCAGAGGCAGGCCAGTCAGGCACCAGGCTGTGGAGAAATCACTCATCCTGCGTGAGACTCCAAATCATCCACCTCACCCTCAGCCTAGACACTGAACCAAAACCATGCCTTAGCGTCTAGAGTAACCTAACTTTGCTATTCCCTTGTCTCCTTTACACTTCCAGGTCCGTCCTGCCCATGTAACTGGTTTTGACTGTTCATTACAGGAACTTCACAGAAGATCCATCGGCTTCCGCTGAAAACATCAACAGTGTGTGCTCGAAAATTTTCCCAATCCTGCTGTTTCCATCAATCCTAGACATGATCAGTATTCTCAACCAATCTCAATCAAACAGCTGCATTGAAATAAAGGCCTTAAAGCAAACTTCCAATTCTCCATCAACCCTGACCTTACCTTCCTGCTCCGGGACCCTGCCAGTTTTGCAAGGTGCTGCTCTCCCTGATGGCAGTAAGCAACAAACTCAGCTTCGTCTTATTCGCAGGCCTTTGGGCAACGTTGGGGGAGCCAGCTTTTGATCTAAGGAAAGGGGAACGCATGTCTATGTGATTATTTGGTCATCAGGGACAAGGGGTGATTTTAAGCACAGCAGACTTGGCCTAAGTTAGGGCAAAGAGGAAATGGGAGCAGAAAGAGGAAAGACCTGATTTCTCAGAACCCTCTGGAGCCCCTGCAGTGAGCGGTTGCCATGCCCTGGGGTCAGGGAGTGTGAGTGTGGGACAGGGATAGAGGCAGACCTGGCTTCATGGGCATGCCTGCTCTCATGCTCTGCTGTCACCATCTTGAAAGTCTAAATAGAAGTGGTCCCAGGTTCTCATCTTGCATCAGGCCCCGCAAATTATGTAGTTGGCCCTTGTTGGAGGGGAGGGATGCTCCCAGGTGTGCAGCAGTGCAACATTTTCAGGGGCACATGACAGTCCCCCTACCTGACCTGGCCACCCTGGGGCACAGGTACCACGCCCCACTCACAGGAACTGCCATGGGAAGTAGAAGAAGCTCCAGCTCTCGGCACCCCAGAAGGAAGCCGGATCACTGATAAATGCCACATCATATCAAGTGCTCAGCCAGGCAAGAAACCCAGGGCAATCTGTGAAATAGATAGAAGTCAGGCCAGGATGAGAGATGATGCCCCCTCAATCAATCAAACCCGTATCATGGCCTCCAAGGCCCCATATCTCTTCTCTTTGGGGAAATAATCTCCAACTCATTCTGTTCCTCTCAGAACTGTCCTCTTGCTCCACTTCCTCAGACCCAACAGGCTCATTCCCATCCCAAGTCCCCTCTCCTTGCTAGTCCTTTTGCAAGGACTGATCCTGCCAAGTCTTCCCGGGAAGACTTCTATTCAATGGAAGACTTCCATTGAAGGCTTCCATTCAAGGCTCTGTTCAACTGTTACCACCCGAGAGGCCTTCTGCCCACCCACTGCCCCCTCATCTACAGCAATGCCCCCATCCCTCTCTACCTCCCTTCCAGCTTTCTTTTTCTCCACCGTGCCCGTCACCTGGTAGCGTATATATATACTTATGGTACTTGCTTATCTGTCTCTCCAACAAGAACGTAAGCTTCATGAGGACTTTGTCCTGTTCCCTGCTCTAGCCCGTGCTTCAACAACAGGGTCTGGCGCATGACAAGCAATGACTATTTATTGAATGAATGAATAAGTAGGGTGGTGCTTAGCCAGAGAGACATCATCCGAATTCAAGCGATTTCACCTTTATCATCCCATGGCAGGGTCTTTGCATGGTGTTGCTGGTGATGGTACGGGGCTGCTGAGAGTGGAGTGTCATTGAAGGTGGTTGTTTTCACAAAGAAGTAGCTAACACAGCATCTCAAACTTTCTTGAGAACAATGCTAACCATTGTCCAAAGCCTTTCACATGAGTTAACTCTATAATTCTCACAACTACGCTTCTGGCAGGTACTATTATTAGTCCTCCTTGCAGATGGGAAAATTGAAGGAGCGAATGAATGGTCACATGGCTCCTCTGGTCCTGGACTAGTTCTTCGTGATAAAACCGTAATTCTCCCTTTTAGTTAGGATCCTAGTTCCTGAACAAGGACTTCAACCTCCAGTTAGGTGGCGGGGAATGGAGGGCGGCTCGTGGGCATGTATGGGCAGGGACATCCAAGAGACAAGGGCTGGTTCTTCCCATGAGCTCTCTTGGATACCTTCACCATCTACCCTCCTTTCCACCTCCTTCTGGGGTCTGCTTTCTGTCTTAGCATTTCCTTCTGGGAATTTAATGTCAAAGCACCGCCCTGTTCTGGGAAATATGGAGGACTGTGGCTTTGCTGAGTGTGTGGTGGGCAGGTGACAGGCATTCGGACATGGCCCTCACTGAGGAGATTTGGGTTTCCAGGGCCAAGACTGCTTCCTATTCTCCCCTAAATGCAAATCTATAATGGAGGCAGGTTCCAAAGGGTGGCAAGGGTGCAACTCCTTTCGATGTGTTCCAGCTCTTTGGGTGAAAATTAAGCCCTCCCATTGCTTGCGTTGCTGGAGTGACTGACCCTGGCCCCTCGTTCCACATTAGGCAAGGGTGCAGGTTGCACCTTAATCCTCCTGGCAATGTGTCTCCTCTCCCAAATGTCTTTGTTTTGAAGGTAATTTTCAAATGCTAATAAACACTCAAATAAGCACCTTCTGAAAGGCAAGACAGATATATTCCAGGGTATAAAGTACTTTGTGAATCTCTGCTCAGGATTTTGGAAGAAAGGTTGTAATACAAAAAGCCAGGAGGAGAGTTGTGATGTTCTAGTGAAATCTCCCACGAACCTACAAAAGCAGTTTAGCAGGGTAAGTAGATGGGTTTTATGCCCTTGTTTAGTCATGTAGTAGATTATAGATAATTCTCTGCCTACTAGAATGGACTTTACTTAGGGCTTGTGTATAACAGTAAGAGCTACCACTTATTGCGGGTTTTATAAGCTTTGCACGTGGTACGTCACTGAGTTACTGGATTTATCCTCTCCTCCAACTCAGAATACCTAATTTACATGGGCTCCCTCTTCCTACCCATGAGTCATGAAGTAATGACCCACAGTCATGAAGTTGAAGGCACGGTGCCTCCAGGACAGATAGAAATGCAGTCCTAGCCATGTTTCTAAGGAGTGCTGGAGCTGGGCGCCTGGGTGGCTCAGTCGTTAAGCGTCTGCCTTTGGCTCAGGTCATGATCCCAGGGTCCTGGGATCGAGCCCCGCATCGGGCTCCCTTCTCAGGGAGAGGCCTGCTTCTCCTTCTCCCACTCCCGCTGCTTGTGTTCCTGCTCTCACTATCTTTGTCTCTGTCAAATAAATAAATAAAATCTTAAAAAAAAAAAAAGGAGTGCTGGAGCTAGGAGTGGCAGTGGGGAGAGACTGAAGATAACCCTAGATCTTATTCTACTTTGTGGGCATCCCTAAAATCATTTCACTGCCTAATGGAAGAAGTCCCCCCCAGGCAAAACGCCTATGGCCTCAGACTTTCCATTTTAGGCTTGTACGTTCTCAGAATTGCTGGGCCTTTATCAAGATTTCTGGCTATCAGAAGAGGGGCATCTGGAGGTTCACAGCACAGCTGAACTGCTCTTCGGTGAGCCCGGCGGAGGGGGAGACATCTGGCATCGCTGGTCTGCAAATCACTGCAATCACTCAAACTTGATAGCTTGAGCTCCTTTAGGACATTCTCTTCGCTCCCCCAGGCTGACTGGGAAGGGAGAAAAGGCCACACTGGTCACAGGTGGTAGGAAAAGGACCTTTAATGATTTCCTTTTCCCATTACCACCTGTGCCCTCAATTCCGGCCATGATCTCCTCCGTATGCCCCTTTGTGCTTTGAGAAGGGAGGAGCAGAAAGGGAATGGAGCGAGATTCCAGGCCTGGCACCTGCCCAGCAGCACGGACCGGAGGCATGCCAGTGTGGGGAGATGTGCGTGTGGCCCGGAGAGCTGAACGCCCAGGCAGCAGGAAAGGCTGCTATCACAGGCCAGCCCTGGCACCAGGGATGCCACTCACTAGCGTGGGGGCCTGGGACAACTGACACAACCACTCTGCTCCGGAGACACAGGGACATCAAACTGGATGGTCCCTAAGGTCCCTTCCACTTCTAACACTCTTGAGCTCCCACTAAAGATAGAGGTCTTCATGAATTCATGTATAATGCATACCCTCCTTCCAAAGGGAATTTGAGATATTTTCTACCAGAAGTACACAGACCCTAGGACTGTTCAAATAAAGAGAGAGAGGATAAGGAATCCCATGGAAGGGGAGAAGATCAGGCCAGGAAAGGAAGATAAGGCAGGGTGCCTTCTTGATACCTGTTCCACTGAGACAAAACAAAATACTCTCTATTACACATAACTCACTTTTGCAATGCATGCATTCAACAGATATTTGAGAGTGCAGACACTGTTCCCGACCTGGGGGGTACCTCGGAGAACAAGGCAGACAAGGTTCTGGGGCTCATCATGGAACTTACATCTAAGTGGAGAGAGAGAGGCAATGAACAAATACAGAATGTTAACAACACTACAGACACCTAGTGCCCAGATTTTGGTGTCTAACACCCTTCTGCAATAAAAGGAACCGGGGCTCTTTGGAGAAATGGCAGGAAATATACAAGGGAGCCTGGAGCCCCTTGTGGTGCCAGAAAGTAGTAAGAGCTGAAAAAACAAACACCAAACAAAAAAATAACAACAACAACCAAAACCAAAACCCCACATTGATAAGATATGTCAAAAGGGCACAGGGCCACCTGACAGAGCTCCCCATGGCCAAAGCTGGAACTGAAGCAAAAAATAAACTGGTATTGGATTATAACCCAAAATAAAAAATAAGTATCCACGAGTCCACATTGACATAAATAAATGATCAAATAAATTAATAAATGGGAGAGAGAGACAAATCTCCCTTGCAGAAGAATTCCAAATAACTTATGTAGATCCTCCACCCTAAAGGAGAAAGCCCCCACTCCTCAGGTGTGTGCTGTGCCTGGTGACATCCTTCCACAGAGAACAACATGGAACCAGGGAAAACAGAGTAACTCTACAGCAGAGAAGCCCCCACACACTACTTCAGCCAGGTGATCAGGGACAATGCAACTTCCTCCGTCATGTGGACAGGATGTACCCCTAACACGATGTGATGAAATGACACTTTACCTGTGCGATTTTCCTCCCAAACCCACTACCCGGCCTAATCATGAGAAAAAAATCAGGCAAGTCCCAGCAGAGGGGCAGACTGCAGTATGGACGAGCAGTGCTCCTCAAACTGCAGAGGTCATTAAAAACAAGGACAGTCTGAGAAGTGGCCACAGCTGTGAGGAGCCTAAGGAGACGTGATAACTGGATGTACCATGCGATCCTGGATGGGAGCGTGGAAGAGAAAAAAAATATGGATATCAGGTAACAACTAAGAGAATCTGAATAAAATATGGACATTTGTTAATAATCTATCGATATTTATTCATTAATTGTCACAGACTCTGCTAACAGAAGATGTTGAGAGAGGGGAACCTTTGTGCAGGGGCAGAGGGTAACATGGGAACTCTCTGTACTACCCGCTCCATTTTTCTGTAAATCTAAAATTATAAATCTAAAAAACAGATCTATTTTTTTTTAAAAGGAGATCTGAAGGTCGGGGACTCTCTCCTGCCAGCCCCCGAACACACAAGCTTCCCTGAGTGCGGCAGCCCGGAACTGAATCCCACCGACCACACCGTGACCCTGGAAGAGGACCCTGGGCTGGGAGGGGACACCAGCCCCGGCTGACACCTCGAATGCCGTTTTGTGAGACCCTGAGCAGAGATCCCAGTTAAATTGCACCTGGAATTCTGATCTGTGGAAACTGTGAGATAATACATGTTTGCTTTAAGCCGCTAAAAAAAAAAAAAAAAAAAAATCAACCTATATATATATCAGCCAAAGAAGGCTGAATTAATTAAAATGTAGAGTGACCAGGTGGCTTCATGGATTTGGGTGGCCCAGGGAGCCCTCTCTCGGGGTGACTTCTAAGTGGGTGTGCGTCTGAGGAAGGAGCACGCCAGGAGACCCCAGCGGGGAGAGCTCTATGAGCAAAGGCATCAGTCAGCTCCAGGGCCTTGGAGTGAAGGTACGTGTGCTCTAGGCGGGAAAGGCAGCCGGTGTGGTTGGAGTGACATCAGAGTTGGGGAAAGCAGAGCAACGGGGTTGGGGGGAGGGTGGGTAGTATGAGCCAGGTTACACAGGGCTTCCATTAAGCACAGAGGGTTTGGGTACCCCTAGAACTCACATGTTGAGATTCCAACCCCCAAGGTGATGGTATTAGGAGGAGGAGCCCTTGGGAGGTGATTAGGTCATGAGGGTGGTGCCCTCGTGACTGGGATCAGCAGCCTCACAAAAGAGGCCGCACGGAGCCCCCTGGCCCCTTCCACCACATGAGGACACAGCAGGAGGACACCTGTCTATGAACCAGAAAGCGGCTCCCACCAGACGCTGGATGTGCCCGAGTACTGAGCTTGGACTTCGCAGCCTCCAGAACAGGAAGAAATAAATTTCTGTTGTTTATAAGCCATCCGATCTCGGGTATTTTGTTACAGCAGCCTGAGCCCTTAGCTTAGAAGCTAAGACAGCTTCTAAAGAGAAAGGGTAAAGAACGTGGATTTTATTTTCACTTTGACTAGAAGCCTCTGGAGCACTGGTAGCAGATGAGTGACCTATCAGACTTAGGGTTTTGAGAAAATTATGCTAACTCTGTGAAGGACTGATTGCTGGGTGCCAGAATGGAGTCAGTCAGGGCGTCTAGACAGGAGGCTCCAGGGTCAGCCGAGACGAGAGCTCACAGAGGCCGAGACCTGGGGGGTGGCAGAGATGACGGGTGTCCTCCAGGAGCGCGTGGGCAGGGCGGGGGCTGGATGTTCCCACGCAGTTCATGGATCTGTGTCCATGCGGGGTCTCCGAGGTCCCCCCGCGCGAGAATTACACGAGCCCGTAGCAGCCCCATGCTCCCCCACCGTGCTGTCTTTCCCCCGTGTCATCCTGTTCCTGAGCTTCTGAGTGCCACGATGATTCATCAAGACACTCGTCTCTGGCAGCTGCTTGGACCCAGTTGGTGCTGCGCCAGTCTGCGCTAGCGTCGCTCCCGGAGGCCCTGCCAAAGGGGAAACTGGCTCCCACCCACCCCCCAGCACCCCCCAGCCTCCTGGCCCGACAAAGCTGCCCTGCTTAATTAACAGCCTCCTCTGCGCGGAGCATTAATTCAATAATTTGTTGCTAGTTACTTCACGAGGTACAGGGTCTCCTCTGTTAAAGCTGGGCACTAGTTAAATCTGGAACAGAGGGGTGCACGGCGCGGGCCATCCTCCTTCACAGTGGAACAGAGAAGAGGCTGTTAAGAGAACTCTGCTGGCTTGTTTTTGTTTTTGTGTCTGGGCCCTGGTAGTTTCAACCAATGTCAAGTGAAATTCCACCCTTGGACTCCTGACTCCAAATTTACCTTTTTTCATGTGTGCAGACTCTTCTTCTTCCATCTGCTCACCACACCCCTGCATGGCCAGCCCCTGGCCCCCTGCTGTGGTGGGTCCCCACCAGCTGTTCCTGTAACTCAGTCTAATCCTTTGGGCCCCAGTCTGTGCTCAGTTAGATGCCTGGAATGCCAATCTGGGCGAAAGCTAGAGCTCTGAGGCCTTTTTTGTCCCACTTTGCCATAAATACCTGTAGTCTGAGTGACTGACTGTTTTGCCTTATGCATGAGGTGACTGTCACCGAAGCGGACTCTCTGAGCACTGGAACAGGCCAACCCTACAAGGTCCACTCCTAGAGGGCAAGCGCTGGTCACGTTCTGGGAGGGTTCGGTGCCGACACATGGGGTTTTATAGGTCAAAGCATCCTTTCGGGGTGGACCCCTGGGCCTCTCAGTGCTCCCTCTGCTGAGCAGGGAATGGGGGGGTAGGGCACCTTCTGCTCCTGAGTCGGCTCCCTCTTCCAGCTAACTGAGCCAAATTCACGGGGTCAGCAGCTGCTCTGGGCATCTGGACTCCCATGGCTGTGTTTGGCTTCACTGGAAAGGATACAAACCTGAGGAGGAAGACAGTGTTCTTCCACCCTTTGGAGCTTCAGCTTCCCAAAAAGGCCCCTGTTCGAGAGATCAGCCCTTCGTGGCTCTGTCCCTGTTCTCCTCCATTGGAGCCTGGCCTGATGGTGCCATGGGGTGTGTGGACACCCGTGCTCTCCCCAGCCTCTTTTGGGAGGCGATGACTCTACTTATGGACACAGGTAACAAAGCTCCAGGGTGGATGGAATGGGTTAACTCCAACCAGGACAGTGCCCCAATCAGCAAGAAACAGCTCTTAGAACAGCAACTTCTCCAAAGCCCTTCTTGATGCTAACATTTTAACATGAACTATGATTTTGCCATAAAAAAAAAAAATACAGTGCACGTCCTAGAAAGCAGATTTCGCTGAGCCCCTCAGTAACCAGGGCTCGGAGAGGTCCGTGCAGCAATAACCGGCGTCCTGTTACAGCACTTGCCTCTCTCTTGCTGCATAAGGCTTCGAGAAATAGTCGTAAGAGGTGGGAGAGTGGAGGGAAGAAAGCAGGCAAATCACGAAAGGTCTTGGCCAACGGTTCACCCCTAGAAGCATAACATTTTACCACTGGAGAGAACTTTAAAGTTCAGCTATTTCACAGGTTCTCACCCCTGCCTGCACATGGGATCACCTCCAGAAGTCCTGCTGGGACTGCTCTGGGGCGAGAGCCCAGCATCAGTATTTTTAAGAGCTCTTCAGGTGCCTGGTGTGTGCAGTGATTGAGGAGCATGACAGAGGCAAAAGGTGAGCCATGAACCCACTCATGCACCCTGTAGGGCAGGGCCTCTGACCCCTAATCAATCAAAGCTTTCAGACCGTGGCCCCAGAGCCCTGGGCCTCCTGGCTGTGCGCAGGGCTCCAGGCCCCCATACTTCCTTTGGAGAGAGTTCCCACCCATGGTCCCAGGTGAGCAGGAAGGGCCCCTGACCCCACCCTGGTCACAGCTGTGGGCCCAGCCATGGTCCCTCAGTTCTGGCCTGCTTACTGCCTGACCGATGGTGTGTGATCCGGCGAGATGGCCAATCACATACTTCCTCGGTCTCTCTGGAAGCTGACTTGAGCCACCCAGAAGGAAGCTGTCAGGAGGGTTGAAAGGTCCTGGAGGCTTAGCACCTGGGCTGGCTGTGAGCCTTCCTCGGGACCTGGAGAGAGGGGCGCGCGTGCAGGGAGCTGCAAACACCTCGAGACGGTGAGGATGAAAGAGTGTCAGCTCCCAGAGCTCGAGGATTCCTGCTCTGCCTGAGGCCTGTTTGCTCAGCTTTTCTCCGATTCCTGGGAGACCTTTCTAGAGCCTTAGAAAAGACCACTTACTGGAGCCTGTCTGTGTATCACCGAAAGTGTCTTAGAGGGAACGCTCACTACAAACAGAGCCGCTCCACTTTTATCTTTTTACGTTTCAGGGTCTGTGGGAGACTTTGAATGACTGGAGGGTGAAAACCAAAAGGTCTCCGCCATTGGCTAAAACAGAGTGCAGAGGTTGGGGCTGAGCCCAAGCCTCGCTTCACGGAGGACACGGGGCACGGACAAAGGACGGGCAGGTCCTGTGGGCCTGTATCTGAGGGAGACCATGGGCCTGTATCTGAGGGAGACCAGGAGGAGGGGTGTAGGGGCCGCTAGAGAGCCCTCCTCGCTCCCCCGGGACCGCAGGTGTGGTACATCTGACTCTGGGGCACAGGGCTCGGTCAGCCTGGAAAGCCTCATCTTGTCTCTGGCTCATTATGGCTGTGTGTCAGGGGTATGGGGGCAAACAGTCGGGCCCCAGGACGAATCCCGCAATTCTCTTCTGCCAACCGCCGGCTCAACTAGCCCTCAGGCGTCTCTCCCTGCAGCCAGAGACAGTAGCCGCCTTTCTGCAGGCTCCCATCTCTGCCCAGAACCCCTGCGTCAGGCACTTCACAAAAGGGGACCCGAGCTGGCCATAATAAGCATGTGGCCCCTAAAGTCTAACAGACGTTATTTGCATATGGAGGACTCGCTTTCCTGTCTTCCCATAAATACGACCAATTCCGGCTGTCCAAGCCCAGCTCCCCTCCACCCAGCTCCACGCGGTGCACCAACCCACTTCTCCTTCCGGAGTAGACCCGAGGGGGAGCTTCAGCTCTGGACCGACACTGCAGGGAAGAGAGAGGCGCACGCAGAGTGTGTACCAACCTGACTTCCCGTGGACTGGAACCTGTTTCTGCCCAGCCATACAGTTCTCTGTATCTACAACCTTTTATAGGGACGCTGGGCCAGTTCGGTGGCCGCGACACCAGCAGAGAATAAGGGAGACAGATGTAAGAGAAGGTCTAGCCCTGTCTACCACCCTCAGACTGCCTTATTTGGCAACGGTAGCAGCATTGAGGACTCATAAATCAAGGGTGAAGATAGGCTTCTGAAAAGGAAATTGCCCAGCTTCCCTCCCCCACCCCACAAAGCCCGATATGTGCATAAAATGCCGGAGCATTTTCTGAGGTCGTGCTCTCTCTGGGTCTGATACTTCTCTCCGCGCCGCGGCCACCCCATCTTTCGCACGCCAGGCTGTCAGGGTGAAGGATCACATCTTATTAGCCTTTGCATCCCCAGAAGCTGGTACAGTGGCAGAGAGCTACAAGGAACTCAAAAACTGTTTGATGAACGAATGAACGAATGTCCCCTGGCCACTCTCCCAGAATCCCAGGAGCCAGGACTTTTGCCCCCCAAGAGGCCCCCAAGCCTGCGGCCTTACCTCCCATGAGGAAGAGAAGCCCTGCCACATACTGCATAAGGCCTCGGTCCCAGCAGCAGCCCAGCACGCCGACGATCCAGCCGAAGAGAATGATGGCCACCGCCATGCCCATGAAGCCGGCTGTCATCCTGCGCAGGTCTGTGGGGAAGCAGTGGGACAGAGGTTAGCTTCAGAACCTAGAACTCAGGGCCAAGGTGCATCCTGGCCCTGGGCAGAAGTGGGGAGCGGGAAGGCAGCCTACCCTTCTCAGACAGGTTTGTACAACTGAGCTCCCTTGGTAAAGGAGAGCGCCCCCGTTCGTAGCTATCCTCGCGTGCAAAAAGCAGGCCAGGACAGCTGGGTTCATAAGCATCGGGGGAGATCGTCATCGTCACTGGTGTCATTTCTTCTTTCTTTTTTTTTTTTTAATTTTTTTATGGTTATGTTAATCACCATATATTACATCATTAGTTTTTGATGTAGTGTTCCATGATTCATTGTTTGTGCATAACACCCAGTGCTCCACGCAGAATGTGCCCTCTTTAATACCCATCACCAGGCTAACCCATCCCCCTACCCCCCTCCCCTCTAGAACCCTCAGTTTGTTTTTCAGAGTCCATCATCTCTCATGGTTCGTCTCCCCCTCTGACATACTCCCCTTTTCTTCCTCTCCTGTTATCTTCTTCTTTTTCTTTTTTCTTAAAATATGTTGCGTTATTTGTTTCAGAAGTACAGAACTGTGATTCAGCAGTCTTGCACAATTCACAGCGCTCACCGTAGCACATACCCTCCCCAATGTCTATCACCCAGCCACCTCATCCCTCCCACCCCCAACCCCTCCAGTAACCCTCAGTTTGTTTCCTGAGAATAAGAATTCCTCCTATCAGTGAGGTCATGTGATACATGTCTTTCTCTGATTGACTTATTTCACTCAGCATAACACCCTCCAGTTCCATCCACGTCGTTGCAAATGGCAAGATCTCATTCCTTTTGATGGCTGCATAATATTCCATTGTGTATATATACCACCTCTTCTTTATCCATTCATCTGTCGATGGGCATCTTGGCTCTTTCCACAGTTTGGCTATGGTGGACATTGCTGCTATAAACATTGGGGTGCACGTACCCCTTCGGGTCCCTACATTTGTATCTTTGTGGTAAATACCCAGTAGTGCAATTGCTGGATCGAACGGTAGCTCTAATTTCAACTGTTTGAGGAACCTCCATACTGTTTTCCAGAGGGGTTGCACCAGCTTGCATTCCCACTGGTGTCATTTCTTATACACCTCCTTGGTGCCAGGTGTAGCACTGTCCTTCCCAAGCAACTGGCTCAACCGTTTGAGACAGGTACTGTCTTTATCCCTATTTGAAAAACGGAGTGAACTGCTGAAAGCCATACAGTGAACGAGTGGCAGAACAGGACATCAAGCCCAGATCTGTATGGTTCCTGGGCGCTACCCTTCTTATCTCCTTCTGGGCATCATCCACCTCTTGGGGAGAAATGGGCCTTTGGAGGAAGGCGAGGTCTTGGCAGGCTGACTGCACCTGCCAGGAGCTCCCTCCCTTCCCTCCAGGGTCGGCTGGGCTCCCAGGGGCTCAGCTTTCCCTGCATGTGGGGCTGCAGGGGGAGAGCCACACATCCTGCTCTCACACGGAGCCCCTGGGCAGGCCTCTTCCGCTTCCAGGACCCAGGTCAGCCCAGCTTTCTGGGTCTGGCCTTTCCCTGTCCCACACCTCACTGACTCCGCCGTACAAAGCCGACGTAGGTACCAGGCAGGAGAAGGGCTGTCCAGAATGGCAGTATTTTTAGTGGAAGAGCGAGGGCAGAGCCGCTCTCACATCTCAGCCTCCCTCATTCAGCACCTTGCCCTTGGCTCTCTCCACTGCCCTCCACTGCGCGCCCCCACCAGCCTCCCACGCCCTCCTTGGCATCCAGCCTTCTTACCCCCTTCTGGGTAACACCCTAGCTGCTTGTCCTTGACTCCCCCCACTCTGCCCCAGCGCCCACCGGCCTGCAGCTCCCTGTCCACCTCTGTGGTCCGTGTGGAGCCCAGCTGCCAGCCCCAGGCTCAGCCCCAGTCCTGCCAATGAGGCTAAATAGGAGCAAGCCATCTGCCCCGCCTCTGCACCCAGGGGCTTGCCAGAGCAGCCTGGAGGACCCCATGGGCATTCCCCTCCCTCAACAGGAGGGAGGGAGAGTGAGGGTAGAGGGGAGGGCACTCGACAACAAACTACATACATCCACACCCCAGGGAAGCCTGGGTCGAGCTCATCTCATCCCTCACAAGTCCCCGGCAGGTTTCTGCAGACCCCGAGGGCCCCATCCCCTCTGTTCCTCTCCCACTTCAGTCACCCCCATCAGGAGCCATGGCAGACCCTGGCACAGTTAGGCCAGAGAACTCTCAGTCTTCTCCCCTCGGAAGAGGGGTTCGGTCCACGCTCCTTGACCTGACACGGACGATGAGACGCTGGCAAACCCTCCCCTCCCAGGAGGAGCTGGCTGGGGCGTGGGGTGGGGGTGGGGGCAAAGGAGAACAGCCTGGATGGGAAGCAGGACAGGACCCTGTGGCAGAGGCAGAAATCCATCCACGGACTTCTGCCACGGATCTCATCCACAGAATCCATCCAGGTTCCTGCTCTAGCTGCTCTCCTCGGTCCTCGCCTCTCCAGCCCGGAATGCCTACCCTGGCCAGGGAGACATAATAACCATTATAGTCACTGATGGGAACTGCCAGGGCTGCCTAATTACCATGCAATTACCAGGCCACACTACGCAGATGGCGCCGATCGCTGATGTGGCCGGGGAAGCTTCCCGGCCCGGCTCCCTGCTTCCGTGCTCAGGCACCCACAGCCCTCTGGAAAGGAGAGGTGCAGTCTTGCCAGGCGCACAGGCACTCAGCCTGGGAGCTAACTGCCGTGGTCGTGCTGGCCCCCATCTCCCCACACGTTTCTTCTGCTGCCACCTGCTCAGCCCGTCTTCCTTCGCCGCCACCCACGGTCCTTCGAGTGAGCCAGGCCCGAGCTGCCTCCTTGGTAGAGAAGAAATCCCCCCTTGACGTGTGAGTCCATCTGGGCTGACCCCTGGAAATGCTTCATCCACTCTCCACTGTAGTCAAGGGCAAGGAGGCGGCGGGAGTGGGGAAGGAAAGGTCGGTATTTTTGGAATAAAGTAGGTTCATATCCCCCTTAAGCACATCAAGAAATTTCGTTCTGTGCCCCTGTGAGACCACTGGTTCCCTTTTCAGTGCATGAGGGGCTTCTGAAATCTTGGCCCATTTGGCAGCACTGGAGACAGACAACATCGCTGAAGCCACAGAGCCCCCTCCCCCCGCCAACCACTGCACTTGGCCTTGCTCATGGGAAGGCCTTCCTGATCTTCAGGCTCTGCAGATCCAAGGGAGCAAAAGTACTGCCTGGGGGATCACGTGGACAGTGTGTCCTGTAAGGCGTGCGCCCTTGGGCCTGGAATGGACAAAGGGGGCGGGACAGGAAAAGGAAATGCAATTGGAGGAAGTGGGAAGGTCATCATGGTTGCAAGAGGAAAGCCAAGTCTAGGACTTAGAGGAAAGGCAGAGAGCCAGGGGCATGAAGAAGATGATTTCTCTTGCAAAAGTTCTGAGACAGGGAACTGTCACCTGTGTCCCAGGTCTGAGAGGGGCTGTGGCCCTCGGGCACAGATTAGGGGCACTTTGTCAGCAAAAGCTGAGGGCCGGGCTAAGTTGTTGATCTGGAAAGCAGGATGAAGACCAGAGGTCAGGCCCAAATACTTTCACTGGCCAGGAGGATTTTTACCGTCACCGCGTGAGGCTGAATTTGCAGAGCCATGCATGTGTGGTTGGGTATTTTGTCCTCAGACCTATGTAGTAATTCAGTGCAGCCACCACAACAGCTTGCAAGGGATACAGGACAAGAAATAGTCCTATCTTCCAGACAGGAAAGCAAGATCCAAAGAAGTTAAATAATTTTTCGACAAACCAGTGACATAAAGGAAGAGTGAGTTGTGTGGGAAAATAAAATTAATAACGCAGTTAAAGACCTGCTGGGTTGTCATGGCAATTGAACAAATGTATCGAGCATTTCTTCCTCCCAGATATGCTGAGAACTACAGTTCCGTGATTTTTTTCCCCCCCAAAGATAGGCATCCACAAGGACGGGCAAGCATGACAGGAAACAACCCAGGACCAGAAGCGGCAAAGCTGGTGGACGGTGCACTTGGGTAGAGCCCAACTAGATGCCACCGTGGGCAAGCTGCAAACCAACCCACCGCGGCGCCCAGAGACCCATGAACGGGCAGCCTCAGGTTCTTCTGGATCAGGCCATTAAGTTACCCAGAGGGGAGGAGCATAAATAACCAGGATTTGGTGGAAGCCGTGGGAGATTGAACTAGATCCCTCGATCCCCTCACCCACCCCACAATGCTGGGGTGTCCCCACCCCTCCCCTCCCCGGGGGGGTAGAGTGGGGGTACCTAGCACTGCGGTTGACAAGCTCAGCGAGGCTCACTCCACGTAGGTGATTAAGTGACCGTTCACATACAGAATGTTGAATGCTTGCCCCTGGGACCCTGGCCCCCTTCTACTCAGCCCCCAGATGCTGACTGCCTGGCTTCTGCCGTCTAGTCCGGGGACCGGGAGAGGTCTTTCCAGTGATGACCAGCACAGGAGGAAAGACCTAGGCACCCAGCACTGGGGGAGCCCCACAGGCAGCCCCTCCCACCACTCTACCATGGAGCTTCCCATTGACAAGCCCCCCCCCCAACCCAGTGCTTCCAGGCAGCGCTCTGGCCCCACCCCCTGACAATCCAGTACCTATAACCTGGGTGCCAAAGAACTTGAGGAAACAAGCCACAGAGAGAAGAGGCAATAATTCAAAATTATTATTAATATTCCAAGAGAGGCAACACACGAAACATATTTTGTCTCCATGAAATAAGAACAGGAGTCTATTGAAAACATCTGGAGAACAAAACCAACCCCTTCAAATAGCGGAGTCAAAGTCACTGAAATTTGTATTATAAAATCATTTCTAATTTATGTATTAACAGGCTATCATGTTCCCAAAAAATGATGTAAGGAGGCTTACAGGACACACACAGTGTAGCAGGATAAAAATAATGAGAAAATGAAGGGAAGAGAAAATAAAGGGAAGAAGCAGCTGGATCTCACATGCATGCGGGAGGTCCTTAGGAAGGAAATGATGCTTGCTGCACCTGAATTGAAAGGCAGTACACATGGTTTCCATTGTCTTGAAATCTTTGTTGTTTCCTGTTTGCACTTGAGTAAATCCCGTTTGCCGCTCTGCCTGTGGAATGAGCCAGGTGCTCACGAAGGCCTCATTCCTGCCCATCTGCATTGCCCCGTGTGCCTACTTGCTCTCCTGGGGAGTAAGAGACCACCTGTTTCACTGTCTGTGAAGGGTTGGATTCTGCATCCATGAACTTAACGTAGCTTGTATCTCATTCCCCATTTCTTCCTGCCTTCTTAGAAAAGAAAGAAAACCCAACTCATGTATCTGAAGCCTTGTGAAAATATTATGCAGGGTGGACCTAAGAATAATCCCCTTAGAAAGAGCCCGGGATGATGAGTTGGACTCTGTGGGCCAAAGCTGAGATAGAGAAAAATCTTCTCATGAATCCTATTGGGTTCGAGCCCATCATCTGTATTCCATGACCCAAGCGCTTAACAGTCTCTAAGTTTTGAAATGAGAAAGGTGCATTCTCAACTTTTTAGAAAAAGAATTTAGTTCAGCACAGTGGAAATGGTGTGCACAAGGGGGTGGATAATGAGGGGGGATGGAGGACGAAAGGCGAGGGGAACCATTAAATAGAACCAGAAAAAGCAGTTCTCCCTCACAGAAAAATTTTGATTTTGAAATTTACACTCCTATTAACATTTAAATTGAAAGGTATTGCTTGCAACTCTACACGGGAAACCAGGATATCTGCATTTAAATAAATACCACTTAGAGAGGGAAAATATATAGGTGGGCTCTGAATATCTTTCTATTTGCTTTTTAAAGACCTTGCACAGAAAAATGATGATTGTAATTTTTTTTCTCATCAAAAAAGCCCCCTCAAACTCCACAAAAAACAGTGAAGGTAAGTATGCGTTAGACCCTCCTGAGATGGTACCCAATGGAGATGGGGGGGGAGGATGCTGTATTCAACAGCCCCAGAGTCAAGAGTGTGGAGTAACCAGCAACTCCATGGTCCTCACTGGCGACATGGGGCATGTCTGGGTTAGCCTTGTTTGCTGCAAGTTCTCGCTCTGCATGATATGAGCATATCACTCAGGCTCCAAGGGTGGAAGAGTGTGGGCCAACTTGGGAGCTGGACATTCATTCATGAATTCATCAGTCCCTTGGGGTTCAAGGTCACAGGAACTGGAAGGTAGAACAAGATGGTGAGGCCAGAACTCAAGTGCTTTTTGCCCCCAAGGGATCAGCCCGGGAAGCAAGAAAGAGAGAGAGTCTTTCAATGAATATGTCAGCTATGGGATTAACTCAGGACAAACGGATTCAAATGAAAAGGAGTATTCCAGGACCAAATTACTGTACACCAACCATGTCTGAAGCAAGTGGGGGTCTGGTTCTGGGTAACCATATAGAGATTTGACAGTTGGGGATGGAAGCCCAGATTCTTGGACTCAGACTGCCTGGTTCAACATATGGCCCTGCCTTGTACTGGCTGTGTGAACTTGAGCAAGTTAGCCCATCTCTCTGGATCTCCGTCTCTGCACTTGTGAGTGGAGGTTATGACAGTACTTGCTTCAGAGGGTTATTAAAGAGGATTAAGTCAGGGGTGCCTGGGTGGCTCAGTCGGTTGAGTGTCTGCCTTCGGCTCAGGTCATGGGATCGAGTCCCTCATCGGGTTCCATGCTCGGCGAGGAGCCTGCTTCTCCCTCTCCCTCTGCCTGCCTGTCTGCCTACTTGTGATCTCTCTCTCTGTCAAATAAATAAATAAAGTCTTTAAAAAATAAAAAAAAAATTAAATTAAAAAAAGAGGATTAAGTCAGTTAATGTGTCTAAAATGCGTAGAACAGAAGCTGGCACAAAGCTAGAGCTACAGAAATATGTATAGAAATGGAAGTCACTTTACAGTCACTCTTTTTCACGTTCCCCATCTCTTGCATTTGCTATCCGTGGCATAAAAAGGGCTGAGTAACAAGTCAGGGTTAACCCCTAATTAAAGATCGGGTACCCAGAGGGAAGAGCCTTCTAGAGTCTGTTCTTATGCCTCTCGGGTACCTAGAGAAGCTGATGGGAAGGCTTCATCTTTCTATTTATTGCTACTGAGATGCATCCACCCTGGAGTGTGGATGCTTCCTCTCCTCTAAAGACCAAGCAGCTGGAGGCTGCAGCAGCTGACAGCAGAGGTGCTGGTGGCCACAGAGGCTGTCAGAACCCTGGGCTCTCACAGTGAGCACTGCATAGACTAGAAGGGAGAGACACGGGCAGGACCCCAACTCCACTGCGAGAGCTCCCGTGATCGTTCATTAAAACTGAAACAGAGAAGTAGCTAATGGGAGACTTGGCCTAGAGCTTTCTTTTAGAGTATAAGTTTGGTTCAGCATAATGTGGCTATATTTAAAAAGTTATTTTTATGTGAAAACAAAACAGCTCTTAGGTCTGCCTGACTTGCTTTGATCCCTGAAAGGTCCTTCAGAACTGCCCTCTGCCTATCCCTGTGTCTCCATCTCTGTCCAAGCCCCCCAGGCTCCAGTCGTAGTGGATGGAGATTCCCCCCTCTTTCCTTGGGGGCACTGTGCTCTCTGCCAACATGGCTGCCCAACTGCTCGGCCTGCAAGCTTCTCATCATCCTTAAAGGTATCCCTAACAAGTCCACATCTGGGAGGCTTCCGGGCATGTTAGCAGACACTGGTGTCTGGTGCCCAGGCTCCTCCAGCCCTGAGTTCTCACGTATCTTCTTGTAATCACTCATGTCTCCCTCCCTCCAGTAAATGCAAGCTTGTTCAGGGCTGTGCTCATGTCTGGGTGTCTTTCCCATCCCCGGTGCATGGCCAGACATAAGCAGGTTCTCAATAAATGTTGGCTAGACCTGGCAGGCCAGAAAGGACTGGCATGATATCTTTAGAGCACTAAACGAGAAAAATATGCAGCCAAGAATACTATATCCAGCAAGGCTGTCATTGAAAATAGAAGGAGAGGTAAAAAGCTTCCAGGACAAACAAAAACTAAAGGAATTTGCAAACACAAAACCAGCCCTGAAAGAAATACTGAAAGGGGTCCTCTAAGCAAAGAGAGAGCCTAAAAGCAGCATAGATCAGAAAGGAACACAGACAATATACAGTCACAGTCACCTTACAGGCAATACAATGGCACTAAATTCCTATCTTTCAATAGTTACCCTGAATGTAAATGGGCTAAATGTCCCAATCAAAAGACACAGGCTATCAGATTGGATTAAAAAACAAGACCCATCAATATGCTGTCTGCAAGAGACTCATTTTAGACCCAAAGACACCCCCAGATTGAAAGTGAGGGGGTGGAAAACCATTTACCATGCTAATGGACACCAAAGGAAAGCTGGGGTGGCAATTCTTATATCAGACAAATTAGATTTTAAAACAAAGACTGTAATAAGAGATGAAGAAGGACACTATATCTTACTTAAACAGTCTATCCAACAAGAAGATCTAACAACTGTAAATATCTATGCCCCTAACATGGGAGCAGCCACTTTTATAAGGCAATTAATAACAAAAACAAAGAAACACATTGACAACAATACAATAATAGTGGGGGACTTTAACACCCCCCTGACTGAAATGGACAGATCATCTAAGCAAAAGATCAACAAGGAAATAAAGACTTTAAATGAAACACTGGACCAAATGGACTTCACAGACATATTCAGAACATTCCATCCCAAAGCAACGGAATACACATTCTTCTCTAGTGCCCATGGAACATTCTCCAGAATAGATCACATCCTAGGTCACAAATCAGGTCTCAACTGGTACCAAAAGATTGGGATCATTCCCTGCATATTTTCAGACCACAGTGCTTTGAAACTAGAACTCAATCACAAGAGGAAAGTCGGACAGAACTCAAATACATGGAGGCTAAAGAGCATCCTACTAAAGAATGAATGGGTCAACCAGGAAATTAAAGATGAATTAAAAAAAATTCATGGACACCAATGAAAATAAAAATACAACTGTTCAAAATCTTTGGGATACAGCAAAGGCAGTCCTGAGAGGAAAGTATATAGCAATACAAGCCTTTCTCAAGAAACAAGAAAGGTCTCAAATACACAACCTAACCCTACACCTAAAGGAGCTGGAGAAAGAACAGGAAATCAAGCCTAAACCCAGCAGAAGAAGAGAAATAATAAAGATCAGAGCAGAAATCAATGAAATAGAAACCAAAAGAACAGTAGAACAGATCAACGAAACTAGGAGCTGGTTCTTTGAAAGAATTAACAAGATTGACCCCTGGCCAGACTTATCCAAAAGAAAAGAGAAATGACCCAAATCAACAAAATCATGAATGAAAGAGGAGAGATCACAACCGACACCAAAGAAATACAAACAATTATAAGAACATATTATGAGCAACTCTACGCCAGCAAATTAGATAACCTGGAAGAAATGGATGCATTCCTAGAGATGTATCAACTACCACAACTGAACCAGGAAGAAATAGAAAACCTGAACAGACCTATAACCACTAAGGAAATTGAAGCAGTCATCAAAAATCTCCCAACAAACAAAAGCCCAGGGCCAGATGGCTTCCCAGGGGAATTCTATCAGACATTGAAAGAAGAATTAATACCTATTCTCCTGAAACTGTTCCAAAAAATAGAAATGGAAGGAAAACTTCCAAACTCATTTTATGAGGCCACCATTACCTTGATCCCCAAACCAGACAAAGACCCCATCAAAAAGGAGAATTACAGACCCATATCCTTGATGAACATGGATGCAAAAATTCTCATGAAAATACTAGCCAATAGGATCCAACAGTACATTAAAAGGGTTATTCACCATGATCAAGTGGGATTTATCCCTGGGCTGCAAGGTTGGTTCAACATCCACAAATCAATCAACGTGATACAATACATTAACAAAAGAAAGAACAAGAGTCATATGATCCTCTCAATAGATGCAGAAAAAGCATTTGATAAAGTACAGCATCCTTTCTTGATCAAAACTCTTCAGAGTATAGGGATAGAGGGTACATACCTCAATATCATAAAAGCCATCTATGAAAAACCCACAGCGAATATCATTCTCAATGGGGAAAAGCTGAGAGCTTTTCCCCTAAGGTCAGTAACATGGCAGGGATGTCCACTATCACCACTGCTATTCAACATAGTATTAGAAGTCCTAGCCACAGCAATCAGACAACAAAAAGAAATCAAAGGCATCCAAATCGGCAAAGAGGAAGTCAAACTCTCACTCTTTGCAGACGATATGATACTGTATGTGGAAAACCCAAAAGACTCCACCCCAAAACTGCTAGCACTCAAACAGGAATTCAGTAAAGTAGCAGGCTATAAAATCAATGCACAGAAATCAGTGGCATTCCTATACACCTCTCTTCTGTCTTGTATGTATCAAGACAGAAGAGAGACAAATCTAGGAGTCGATCCCATTTACAATTGCACCCAAAACCATAAGATACCTAGGAATAAATCTAACCAAAGAAGCAAAGGATCTGTACTCAGAAAACTATAAAATACTCAGGAAAGAAATTGAAGAAGACACAAAGAAATGGAAAAACGTTCCATGCTCATGGATTGGAAGAACCAACATTGTGAAGATGTCAGTGCTACCTAGAGCAATCTACACATTCAATGCAATCCCCATCAAAATACCATCCACTTTTTTCAAAGAAATGGAACAAATAATCCTAAAATTTGTATGGAACCAGAAGAGACCCCGAATAGCCAGAGGAATCTTGAAAAAGAAAAGCAAAGCTGGTGGCATCACAATTCCAGACTTCCAGCTCTATTACAAAGCTGTCATCATCAAGACAGTATGGTACTGGCACAAAAACAGACACATAGATCATTGGAACAGAATAGAGAGCCCAGAAATGGACCCTCAACTCTATGGTCAACTCATCTTTGACAAAGCACGAAAGAATGTCCAATGGAATAAAGACAGTCTCTTCAACAAATGGTGTTGGGAAAATTGGACAACCACATGCAGAAGAATGAAACTGGACCATTTCCTCACACCACATACAAAAATAGACTCCAAATGGTTGAAAGACCTAAACGTGAGACAGGAGTCCATCCAAATCCTAAAGGAGAACACAGGCAGCAACCTCTTCGACCTCAGCCGCAGCAACTTCTTCCTAGAAACATCGCCAAAGGCAAGGGAAGCAAGGGCAAAAATGAACTATTGGGATTTCATCAAGATAAAAAGCTTTTGCACAGCAAAAGAAACAGTCCACAAAACCAAAAGACAACCGACAGAATGGGAGAAAATATTTGCAAATGACATATCAGATAAAGGGCTAGTATCCAAAATCATAAAGAACTTATCAAACTCAACACCCAAAGAACAAATAATCCGATCAAGAAATGGGCAGAAGACATGAACAGACATTTTTCCAAAGAAGACATCCAAATGGCCAGCAGACACATGAAAAAGTGCTCAACATCGCTCGGCATCAGGGAAATCCAAATCAAAACCTCAATGAGATACCACCTCACACCAGTCAGAATGGCTAGAATTAACAAGTCAGGAAATGACAGATGTTGGCGGGGATGTGGAGAAAGGGGAACCCTCCTACACTGTTGGTGGGAATGCAAGCTGGTGCAACCCCTTTGGAAAACAGGATGGAGGTTCCTCAAACAGTTGAAAATAGAGCTACCATACGATCCAGCAATTGTACTGGGTATTTACCCCAAAGATACAAATGTAGGGATCCGAAGGGGTACGTGCACCCCAATGTTTATAGCAGCAATGTCCACAATAGCCAAACTGTGGAAAGAGCCAAGATGTCCATCGACAGATGAATGGATAAAGAAGAGGTGGTATATATACACAATGGAATATTATGCAGCCATCAAAAGGAATGAGATCTTGCCATTTGCAAGGACATGGATGGAACTGGAGGGTGTTATGCTGAGTGAAATAAGTCAATCAGAGAAAGACATGTATCATATGACCTCGCTGATATGAGGACTTCTTAACCTCAGGAAACAAACTGAGGGTTGCTGGAGTGGTGAGTGGGAGGGATGGGGTGGCTGGGTGACAGACATTGGGGAGGGTATGTGCTATGGTGAGCGCTGTGAATTGTGCAAGACTGTTGAATCACAGATCGGTACTTCTGAAACAAATAATGCAATATATGTTAAGAAAAAAAAAAAAGAAGAAGATAGCAGGAGGGGAAGAATGAAGGGGAGTAAGTCGGAGGGGGAGACGAACCATGAGAGACGATGGACTCCGAAAAACAAACTGAGGTTTCTAGAGGGGCGGGGGGTGGGGGGATGGGTTAGCCTGGTGATGGGTATTAAAGAGGGCACGTTCTGCATGGAGCACTGGGTGTTATGCACAAACAATGAATCATGGAACACTACATCAAAAACTAATGATGTATGGTGATTGACATAACAATAAAAAATAAAAATATTAAAAAAAACTAAATAAATGTTGGCTAAATGAGCTCACCATCCCACCCTGCCACAGTTACTAAAACTGTGTGCAGCATGGCATAAAATAGGGTGAGGGGGATGTACCTGCCCAATTCAGTGCCCTGCAGTGACTCAAATGTCACGGTGACTGGAAGCCAATTTCTCTCTCCACCAATCTGATTTTATTTTTAAAAGCCAATAGTACCTATCACTTAACAATCCCATAATATAGTTGTTTATTGTATACAAACAAAACATCACCAGAGGTCCAGGTTCCAGATCGCATAGAGCCATGCGGCATGGTTTAATGACACAGGATATCCCACAGATTCCGAACCCAACAGACCTTTTTGCACCGCACCTCCCCCCAGGTCAGGAAGAGATTGTAGGGGGAAAGATAGTTGCTGTAGAACCAAGAAGTGGTTTCTGGGTCAGAAGACAGGCTTGAGCTTCCCCCTCCTCATCCCCACCTCCGGAGTCAAGAGCTGCCATAAACAGGGATATTATGTGATGCTGCCACATACAAATCACAACCATTGTCAAAACAATGGAAGGCAAATTGCAAAATGTGTACTCGCCTGATGAGCTAGGTCAGCAGCTAAACCAAGTGCCTGGAGAGAAGGAAGAAGGGAAAAAAAGCCCAGAAGTGAGAAGCAGAGTTCCAACCCCCCAAAAAATCACAAGAATTCCTTCTCCCTGTAGCCCCATTGCTACTCCAAGGGCAGAAACCACAGAAGGGAAAGACAAAAAGGAAACTCAACTTCACCAACCAGACACACCTGGGGAGACCCCGCTCAGCACCTCGCCCTCTGTCCCCTGGGTCTTCCTACTGGGGCTGAGGAGCTAGACCACACTTTTCTCATTTTGTAGACTTAGAAAGTGAGACAAGGGAATTTCAGCCAGTGACCCAGAGACCAAGGTCACCAGCCAGGAAGAGGCAGGTCTGGGAAAGGGCCTCGGTCTACACGTGCCCCTTCCAATACTCAGACTTATGAGGCTTATCTTGGGCACTGCAAGATAAGTAGACCTCCATACCTGCCCACCAAATCTTAGAAGTTTATGTAGAGGCTTCAGCTGGGTTCAGTCACATATACCGTCCAGATGGTCTCAATACCACATCACTATCTCAAGGCTGTGTCCTTGGGGGCTGCCTCTGGGAGGAGGAAAGGCGATCAGAACCCATATTCCAAGGGCAGGGAATGGATCAGAAGCCTCGGAGGGCCAGGGTCCAGCTCCCAGGTCAACCAGTGGTCACGTCCTCTTGATCACCTCCCCGGACAACACTTTCTGGGGTGTGATATTTAGGATTTTGTTTGTTCTTTTCTACACTGGTACCGTGTGCTTTAACAATCAGATTTGGAGTTCTTTGGAGCTTTACTGTTTTTAAAGTTCAAAGTCCAAATAATGAAGCAACCTGCCCTACTGTGACAAAAGACGGGGATACCCAGCCGGGCCACAGATTTCCTGATGAGTACTGACTTTTCAAAGACAAACTACCACGGAATAGTTTCTTTTTAACAGTGGGAGTTAAAGACCTGCCATGCTCCTCCCGGGCTAACAGTGCGTACTGTGGAAACATCTACGATTGGACCTCAGAGCCTCCTCCACCCCACAGCCCCACACAGACCAGCATGAGTGGTGGATGGTCAGGAGCGGGCTCCAAGCTACCGTTGCCCATGGCAGAGCTACCCCAGAACCTCCGAAAACTCACGCAGATGTCTACAGCAATCTCCTTCGGCCCAAACGTCCCTTCCTCCCTGGAAATCCCCATGAACAAAGCACAGCAACATCTGTTTGAATGGCATGATGGTGTAAAAAGCAAACAAGCAAACATAACACTGAACGTTATGTTAGAAGACCTGCATTTGAGTCCTGGTTCTCCATATGCTGGCTGAATGCACTGTACAGGTCCCAGCTAAACTCTTGGTTCTGAGGCCTCACGGCTGGAAACAGCAGAGGACGAGCTCCCTCCCTCCATCTTCTACAGCTAGCCTGTCCAGTAGGGTAGCCACCAGCCACACGAGTACTTGCAATCGCTACTGAGTACTTGCACTGAGACACGTGTAAGTGGGAAATACACACCAGCTGTCAAAGACTCGGTATGAATATTGCAGGAATAATTTTTTATTGATTACATGTTGATGAATGGCTTAGATAAAATATATTATTAAAATTAATTTTATCTGCTTCTTTTTATGTATTTAACGTGTCTAAAAGAGACTTAAAATGAGATGTGTGGTTTGCAGTCTATTTCTATGGGACAGCACTGTTCTAAGAAGAGGTGTAAGACCTAGTGCTGAATGTGCTAGAAGGAGCCCCGAGCTAGTTCTGCAACCTGTAGGGCACTCGGCACCTTCGGTTTACATATAATGGGAGACTTCTCCCCACTCCCATGGGAGCTTCCTCACTCCTCAACCGGCACCATTTTAAGCCGGGGAAAGGGCCCTCGAGAGAACCACTTGGAGAGCTGCCCATGGGTACCCTAGAGAGTAGTGGATGGTACCTACCCGTGGCCTGAGAAAATGAGGCAAGAAGCTGGTTAAGGGCTACCTGTGGCCACAGAGCGATGACAAAGCCATGCATCCAGAGTCTGGTAGGGGAAGGCACCTGGGCTTCCTCCCTGGGCCACGTGAATGCCAGTGAAGAGTAAGATTCCCTTGGAAAGACTCCATCTAAGAATTTTGCCTGTAGGGGTATGATGACTACAACAGGAAGGGTCTCCATGGTCGGATGGTAGCAACTATGGAGGCTGATGGGGGGGAGTGGGGACCAGGTCAGCTGGAGGCAACAGTGGATGTCAGTCCCCACGAAGCTCCTCCAAAGGAATCACAAAGGTGCCCCAGAGAAGATGCAGCCAGCACCTGAGCCGTACCATGTGCAAGGCGCCAACTCAGACAGCAGTCACACCAGGCCCTAGATCCTGTGCGCGGTTTACCTATCCTCCTCTCCCCTCCCCAACCGGAGAGGAACCAGAGCTAGTAGGGCTTAGAGATGGCAGGCGGGACAATGAGAATAAAAGACTGTACAGATCTCCCTTCTCATTGCAGGTTTCCAAGAGTGGGGACAACCCAAGCTAGGAAAGGGAGGAGATTTAAATTAGACACAAGGCTCAAAGTCTGCCACCACATCTGACTCAAATTTTAATATCTGCAAATGAAAGTTTACTCATACCTGAAAGTTACCACCCCCACGCCCCAAATCTGTGCAATTTCCCATAGAGGGCATCTCAGAATGGGGATGGGAGACCAGACAGAATGACCTTAAAAGGTCATAGTAAGAAATAGATAAAACTTGTAGCCTGCAGCCTTTTCATTAAGGTGGTTATAGATGACCCTTGTATAAGTCATATCTGCGCCAAGAACGATGATAATAAAGTGAGCATTTTTTTTCTATGCCAGGCATGTCCTGTGCACTTCCTTCACGTGACCACATTTAATCTTGCCAACAAATTGAGTTTATCATTCCCTTTTACTGATGAGATAATAAGGAACTTGCCCCAAGTCAGGCAGCTTAGAAGTGGGAGACTCCAAAACCCAGGCTCTTAATCACCGTGCCCTCCAGCCTCCTAGAGTCGCTGATCAAATGAGATCTGTGACAGCCCTTTGTAAACACTAAAGTGTTACCACAAACACCAGTGATTATTTATGTTCATTGCCAGCCTACAAGGCAGAGGAACAGATACAGTGGACCCCAGTGGGCATTGCTGGCGTTACCTAATGTGTATGTAGCAGGCTCGGGGCATACCAGTCATTACAAACAACATGGGGAATACGAGTCCAATGAATCTTTATCCCCCCGCCCTGAAAAATCTTTAAATTTGCAACACTGGGAAAGTTTGTTTTCTAGTTTTTAAATATGATAAAGAAGTCTAAGGGAGGTGTGCTTACGTCTGTCCACGTACAAGCAAAAATGTTTCCCACAGCCCATGTGCACAGGACGGCAGGAGCAGGTGGTGGGGCAGAAAAAAGGGTATTTGGGAGGAGCAAGAACCACGGAGTAGTGGTGAGCACTGTCCTGGGAGCAGAGCTGGCCTTTGATCCTGTCTGGTTTCAGCTAAGTCACATTATTTCTCTGTTCGCCTGTCTGCTTTCTGAAATGGGGGTGGGGTACTACCTTTCCTGCCTGGAGCTCTGGGGGTAGGGATGATTCTACTCCAGCAAGTGCGCTTCCCAGCCTCATCTTTGCAATATGTCAGCCTGCCCCTATCTTAAGAGATAGCACACAACTGAAAAATAAAGAGCATCATTAAAACAATAATAATACATACTATTACATACATAATACATCACGACGTCATTTTTGAGGAGTGCTGAATCATCTTAAATCAAATCAATGCTCCGGGTTGTGCACGTCCCACAGGCTGGGAGTCCCCATGCATGAGACAGCAGTGCCCCCCCACCCCCACTGTGGTTCTCTCCCATTAAGTGGATCCTTGGTAGTGGCCAGTGATGAGTGAGTGGACTTGGTTGACCTATCCTTTCCCCTTGTGCCTCCCTCTGTGGCTTTCCTGACTTGTTTTTGGAGGCTGAGACCCAGGCTTCTCTGGCAGGTGGTTAAAGTTCATTGAAATAAAGATCTTACCAAGAAAAGGAATTCTGCAGAAAAAAACTAAAGTTATATCCTACCCTCCACGTGAAAACAATTCCATCCTCAGAAAGTCTCTCTTTGGGGCATCCCATATGCATTTATTTATTCATCAATGCATTTTCATCAAGCAGCTGCTACGTGTAACAAAACCGAATTCAGTCACCGAAACCGAGTCCCTGGTTTTTTCCGGGGAGAAAGACAAACGTCATACGTAGACATGAACATATACATGTCAGGTCACAAGACAAACTACATACCTATACACAAACACATATGTCTACATGAGAAAGATAAATGCTATGAAGGAAAATTAAGTAAGTAAGGAGGACAAGATGCAGGGGGTGCAGGTGGGGGTTGCTGTTTAATGTGCAGAGATTAGGAAAGCTCTCCTAAGAATGTAACATTTAAGTGGACCCTTAGGAAGGGAAGGAACAGACAAGTGGATATCTGGAGGAAAAGCATTCCAGGAAGAGGGAACAGCTGGAGCAAAATTGCCAAGGCAGGAATCTGTTTACCAGATTTGAGGAACAAGAAGACCTCATATTCTATATAATCCTGCATAATATTCTCTTCACAATTCTAACAACATGCTGACTTAGAGCCACCATGATCAATCCTGGTGATCACTTGAAAACAAAGAAGTCAGAGCGCCTGGGTGGCTTAGTCGTTAAGCGTCTGCCTTTGGCTCAGCTCATGATCCCAGCGTCCTGGGATCAAGCCCCGCATCCGGCTCCCTGCTAGGCGGGAGGCCTGCTTCTCCCTCTCCCTCTCCCCCTGCTTGTGTTCTCTCTCTCGCTGTGTCTCTCTCTGTCAAATAAATAAATAAAATATTTTAAAAAAAGAAAGAAAGAAAGAAAGAAAACAAAGAAGTACTTTCTATACCAGCTAAGTTCTCTTAGAACCTGGGGGGGGGGGGGAAAGCAGTAGAATTGATAGAAATTAGTGACTGAGTGTGAGAGGCACAGAGAGGGGTGAGTTGCTGGTAACTCCTAGGCTTCTGACTTGGATGATGGGAAATGGTGATGTCATTGACCAAGATCTAAAATAGAAGAAAAGGTGGGGCGCCTGGATGGCTCATTTGGTTAAGTGTCCGACTCTTGGTTTTGGCTCAGGTCATAATCTCAGGGTCCTAAGATCGATCCCCATGTCAGGCTCCACACTCAGTGGGGAGTCTGCTTGAGATTCTCTCCTTCTCCTTCTGCCCCTCCCCCTGCTGGCATGCACGCTCTCTCTCAAATAAATAAATCTTTTAAAAAAAAAAGGAGAAGAAGAAAAGAAAAGGCATAGAGTATTGCTTCTCTGCTTGGATTTATTTCTATTTCCTTTTTTATTTTTTGGAGGGGGGAGGGGAGGAAGGATGGGAAGGACAGTTTGTTAAATGCCTAACAGACACATAACTGGAAATGTCCATTATGGCACCGGACGTATGGGTCTCATGCCTGGGAAAGATTACTATTTGAGATACTGATATGAGAATCATGTAAAGCTGTAGGACTGAATGCCTGCTGTCCCAGGGTAGGTGAATAAAAATGAGAAGAAGGCTAAGGATAGAATTTGAAGACCAATATTGAAGGGAAGAGAAGAGGGACAGAAGGAGGAGAATGGATGGCCCAACTGGGTCGGGAAAATCCAGCATGAAGGATATCACAGCAGTCAAAGGAAGAAAGAATTTCAATGATCCTCATGTTGTTGAGATCAAATAAGACATAACGTCATAAGACATTCAGCAAAGATTTGCTGAGCACCCACCGTGTGCCAGGCATTGTGCTAGCAACAGGGAACGCAGTAGATCATAAAATTGGCATGGTCTGTCCCACATGGAGCTTAATAGATCTGTAATTAGGTCCCTCCTGATCTCGGCAAACACTCTTTAACAGAAATCAGTCTCATTGAGTTACTAGGAATGAATGGGAGATAAGGAATAAAAGTCACTCAGATACCGTGCCTTCAAGTAGGCTGACTGTAGAGAAGAGGAGGGAGACGGAGTGACGGGGGGGAACACAGAGTGAGGACTTTTCTTTTGTTTAAATATGCAAGATTGAGTCTATTTCTATGCAGAGGAGGAAGACTTAGCAGAGGGGAATAGGCCTGAAGGGACTGGAGACAACATCCTTGTACGTGCTCTGCATTTTATCCAAATCCAAAAGTCAGACCCACACACACTCGGGAAGGTCTCTGATCCCCCTGGACAAATGTGGGCAGCAGAGCCTCGTGGTGAAAAGCACTGAATATGGGGGTCAGACCCTCTGGACTTGACCTCTAGAACTACCGCTTACTAGCTGCGGGGCCTTACCGTACCTGTGCCTCAGTTTCCTTTTCCACGGAATAAGAATAGTAGCTACCTCAAAGATTTCTGTGAGGATTATATCTGTTTATTACTTAGAGGCTGGCACAAAGTAAGTGCTTCGTAAATGCCCAGAAAGTAAGGCCTGGAAACAGACACAGCATATACACTTACACCCACATATGCACATGCAGTGGAAGGAGTTGAGAAACAAGGTGAAGCTTGGTAGAGGGGAGGAGGGTTTGAAAGAGGGTGAGTATCAGTGAGAGACACCTTCCCTTCCCAGAGTCACGCAGGGCTCAGTTCAGATCCATCTTCTTGAGCACTTCTACCCAGAACCACCCATTCTGTAGGAAGGGCCCACCATGTAGCACACCTGTGGACTGGACCTCTCCCTTACTGGACACTCCTTCATTCATTGACTCATCCACCTGACCATATCATTTGTGGATGATCTTTAATCCATCTTTAATCCAGGTCTTGTTGTATAAATATGGGTAAGACACCAGCCCTTCCCTTGAGAAGTCTGCTGATCCATAAACCCTTGGATCTTCTCTCCTACTGTCTGCCATGTCTTGTAGTCATTCAACCACTTGGAAAAATGAGACAACATTACTTCTTTTTGTCTCTTACAACGTCTAATACATAGGAGGAGTTCTAAAGCTCCATAGAATGAAAGAATGAGTCTATTCCATTTGGTAAATATACAAAGAGTAGGAGTCCACGGTGCCTCTCCTGGAAGATGAGTTAGTGAGAGAGAAAGGAACTGATCTTCATTTGTCACTCATTATGTGCCAGGCACCGCTGACATTACACCACTCACTTAGAGCCAGTCAATGAGAAAGGCTTTTCTATTGGTTTTGCTGAAAAGTGATGCCTAATGGCTTCACTTTTATGTTTTCAAATGTTTTCCATTTTGTGTGGTTTGCTTTCTAGGCTTGAAGCGTCTCATGTGACTGGAAACATTTTTCATGCTTCATGTGTAGTCAGTCACTTTTGAATTTTGCCAGTGTTTGGCTGTTGGGTCTTTTGTTAAGTAAATGCTTGTTATGTACTTTGTGTCTGGTTCTACAAGAGACAGGCATGCGCACCCCTTTGGCCCCATAGGTGCCTTTCCCTCCCTCCCTCCACCCTCAACGTTGTCTTTGTTCTGGGGCAGGTTATCGAAGCCTCTTCCAGCAAGGTGCTCACTAATGAGGCCAGGATCATGGGCAGGTAAGTGGAAACTCAGAACAAAACAGGAAACACTGGGTAAAAACTTTGTTTTGGCTCTCCCAGAGGAATTGGTGTGTCTGATTTACTTCTGAGTTAGAAAAAACATAAATGGATCATGGATTTTTTTTTAAGCATGATGGATAAAATATTTAAGCCAAGATGTTTATCTATTGACACCCTGCCTTTCCCACAACTCAAATGATGTCTGTAGGAAAAGTAGCCAAGTTGTTTATCTGATGCTAGTTCATCAGGTCTTTGCACTTCCCGTGTCCTCAGCCCCAGAAGCAGAACAAATCTCAAGTTAAAGATTCTTTTCTGCCTTCTGGGAATACTGTCCTAATCACTGGAAAGGGGGAAAGAGTCAGGGTCTTCTGGGCTTGTAGGATTTAGACTCAAGGGATGGGGGGACATTCCTGGACATTGGGCTGGACCACATTCATCTGAGTAGAAGGGATTCTACTGGCAGAGGCATCTACATGTTCTTGAGCAGGCTAGAAGCAAGGAACTAGTTCTGCTTGCTCAGAAGAACCTGAGAACACAGGGCAAGAAGACTCAAGGCTTTGGAAATGGAAGGAAGTTGAAGCCTGGCTCCTGCTGCCTCTGGCACCTGATGAATTACCAAAGAATTTAAAGTATTCTTTTTATTGAAATTAGAGTGTGAGATTCATCTGAATTTATAATATTAAATTTTACTTCGGCTGCATTCAAATGTATTTGTAACCTACACAAATCAGAGCTAAATTCCTACTCATCTGATGTCTAGTAACTCTAGATCAACAGCCCAGACCTTTCTCCTGGGCCCCATGTGCCTCACGACTTTCTATTTTTATTTTTTTATTTTTTTATTGTTATGTTAATCACCATATATTACATCATTAGTTTTTGGTGCAGTGTTCCATGATTCATTGTTTGTTCATAACACCCAGTGCTCCATGCAGAACGTGCCCTCCTCAATACCCATCACCAGGCTAACCCATCCCCCTACCCCCCTCCCCTCTAGAACCCTCAGTTTGTTTTTCAGAGTCCATCATCTCTCATGGTTCGTCTCCCCCTCTGACATACTCCCCTTTTCTTCCTCTCCTGTTATCTTCTTCTTTTTCTTTTTTCTTAAAATATGTTGCGTTATTTGTTTCAGAAGTACAGAACTGTGATTCAGCAGTCTTGCACAATTCACAGCGCTCACCATAGCACATACCCTCCCCAATGTCTATCACCCAGCCACCCCATCCCTCCCACCCCCAACCACTCCAGTAACACTCAGTTTCTTTCCTGAGATTAAGAATTCCTCATATCAGTGAGGTCATGTGATACATGTCTTTCTCTGATTGACTTATTTCACTCAGCATAACACCCTCCAGTTCCATCCACGTCGTTGCAAATGGCAAGCTCTCATTCCTTTTGATGGCTGCATAATATTCCATTGTGTATATATACCACCTCTTCTTTATCCATTCATCTGTCGATGGGCATCTTGGCTCTTTCCACAGTTTGGCTATTGTGGACATTGCTGCTATAAACATTGGGGTACACGTACCCCTTCGGGTCCCTACATTTGTATCTTTGTGGTAAATACCCAGTAGTGCAATTGCTGGATCGAACGGTAGCTCTAATTTCAACTGTTTGAGGAACCTCCATACTGTTTTCCAGAGGGGTTGCACCAGCTTGCATTCCCACCAACAGTGTAGGAGGGTTCCCCTTTCTCCACATCCCCGCCAACATCTGTCGTTCCCTGACTTGTTAATTTTAGCCATTCTGACAGGTGTGAGGTGGTATCTCATTGAGGTTTTGATTTGGATTTCCCTGATGCCGAGTGATGTTGAGCACTTTTTCATGTGCCTGTTGGCCATTTGGATGTCTTCTTTGGAGAAATGTCTGTTCATGTCTTCTGCCCATTTCTTGATTGGATTATTTGTTCTTTGGGTGTTGAGTTTGATAAGTTCTTTATAGATTTTGGATACTAGCCCTTTATCTGATATGTCATTTGCAAATATTTTCTCCCATTCTGTCGGTTGTCTTTTGGTTTTGTGGACTGTTTCTTTTGCTGTGCAAAAGCTTTTTATCTTGATGAAATCCCAATAGTTCATTTTTGCCCGGGCTTCCACCTCACGACTTTCTAGACACGTCGACAAGGGTGGTCTGCTTATGCCTCTAATTCAGAACCTCTGAAACCCAATTCCCCATCTTTACTCTCAAGCGCTCCTCCCCTATTGACACCAGCGGCATTACCATCCTCATGACCCAAACCTCAGGGCCACTTCGAATCCTCCTCCGTCCTTGCTGTCTTCGTTTCTGACCAGCTGCCAAGTCACCCTGGCCCGTGGAACCATCTGGTTTCCCCAGCCCGATCACAACAAGAAGGCTTCCTCCCCACAGCCTCTGAGCAGCTGCCTGTGAAGTACCCTCAGGACTTTACTTCCGGGCAAGAAGACCCGGGGTGCCAGGGAAAAGGAACCAAAGTCTTGCAGAAGAACAGAGTATTTTTTTCCTCCTGGGAGAAGTCTTAATGTTACTTAGTTTTTCATATTCTTAAGACCATCATGCCATTTGAGCACAAGGCAATCTTCCTATGGGCCTCTCTCAAGCATCAGAACAGATGCAGAAATCTCCGAAAGCGTCAGGGTGACTCAAAACAATGACAAATTTATGAACACACGTTGTGACGGCGGCCTGTGCCGTGACAGGTAGACAGGTAGAAACAAGCAGGTTTTCCGTAGACAGGTAGAAACAAGCAACGCACACAGACCCTGAAGAATGTACTCGTTCTACCGAGAATCCGGAGTGTCGGACAGAGGGCGGAGACAGCAGAAAATGGCTCTGAATCTGACACCGTGCTTGGCACACAGAAGGCGCTCAAGAAACATTCTTGGTTGACTGACAATTTTTGGAACGTGAAAGATCAGAATGACAGGGCAGTGGAGGCTGTCATCTGTGCTCCTTCGGGACATTACGAAGCTGAGCACTCTTCCCGAGAGCTAACGAGGAGCAAGAGTTCACCAATTACAGTGGTGCTTTTCTATTAAAACAAAAAGTTTTGACTTTTGCGAACCAGCAGAGTCTGGAGTCAGACAGCCTGGGTTTGAGCCGTGGCTCTTGTTGGCTGTATGACTTTGGTCCCCTCCAGCGTCCCTATCTGTAAAATGGAGTTAATAACAGTGCCACCTCGGAAGGTGGGGTGAGAGGGGCCGTGAGTGACCTGTGTCAGGTTCCCCAATGGGGGCGGCTACTCAGGGAACCGGACGTGCTGGACTCCTGGTCCCACCAAACTCCATGTCGCTGGCGGAGCGATGTCCTTCCATTGGCTCCTCTGAATCTGTCCAAATACTCTTTGGCAAATAGCTGAGATAAAATAAAACCCCAAATTTTCCAGAACCTAAATACATAAGTGAAAGGGTTTGTTTTTTTGGTCAATAAACAACACGAATTTTGTTGTGAACAAACACCTGCTGCTGCAAATCTCTTGGGCCCAGGATTCCCAAGCAGATGCGTGAGAGGTGATCGCTGATTCTGCCCTTGCCTGGGTTCAACCCTGGGGCACATTTACAGCAGGATGTTAGACAATTCATACTGAGCGAGTCTGATACAGAGCATCCAAACTTTGGTCAGATGTTTGTTTTGCTGTTGTTGTTTTTTGTTTGTCTTTTTTTTTTTTAAAGATTTTATTTATTTATTTGACAGGGAGAGAAAGAGAGAGAGAGAGAGAAAAACACGAGCAGGGGAAGTGGCAGGCAGAGGGAAGGAGACTCCCGCTGAGCAGAGAGCTGGACATGGGGCTCGATCCCAGGACCCTGGGATCATGACCACGCAGAAGACGCTTAACTGACTGAGCCACCCAGGCGCCCCCAAACCTCGTCCCTGCCCTCCCCCACTGGCCTCCTTAGAGTCTGGACGGCCACACCTTGCTTCATAATAATGACAGCATTTATTTGGCACTTAGCATGTGCTGAACAAAGCACTGCTCTAAGGACTTCCCACTTACTAACTCCTTTCATTGTCATAACAACACTAAGCTCCACAGATGACTCAGAGGGTCACCCCGCCTCACAGGGTCACTCCTTACTGAAACCGACAGGCTGACTAAACCAGACCTTCTTTGGGGATTCAGGAATGTGAGGGGCATCTAGAAAGGATGGGCCACCCAAGCTCAGCCTGAAATCCAAGTACGGCTGAGTTCCCATTTTCATAGCCTTCAGGGTTGTAAGCTCAGGGACCCCGGGAAGCTGTGGAGCTCAGGGCACAGCTTCCCTCTAAACTTCATTCCCTGCACACTTTATTCCTTTGCATTTTTACAGCGGAGACTGTCACTAAAGACTCTCTCTGGGCCTGCCTCCTCCCAGCAACTTGGAGGTGACTCACCAGTAAAACCCACAAGAGCCAAGCAAGAGATGCTAGATTCCTTAAGTTCAGCAGCTTGTTGAGCTATTTGTAAGAAAAATGTCGACCATATAAAATTAAATTCAATTAGTGAGTCTGCACTGATTGTTTTATTCAGTGTTGAGCACGGCGCCTCCCACATAGGCTCCATAAATGTGCTGAATGAATGGGTGAGTTGTCTGAGTTACACTTTTAAATTGAATACACCAAGCAGGATAATTTTATGAACAACCCAAGTTATCCATAACACATTTTTATACCCCAAAGCTAAGAGAAGGACTCTGAATCAATAAATGGGGCTTTTAAGAGCTATTTTCATATTTTTGTTTTCCCCAAAATGTTCATTGTGTGCTTTAAAAATGTCTTCACGGTGGCCCCCCTTTTAAAATTGTGTTTATGCAATTTACCCTAGGAACCGTTTTTAAGTATAAAGTTCAACAGTATTCAGCATATTCGCATGGTTGTGAAGGATGCCGCCATCTCTAGAATGTTCTCATCTTCCCCAGCTGAAACTCTGCACCCGTCAAACACTAACTCTCCACTCTCCCCTCCCTCCCGGCGCTGGTAACCACCTTCTACTTTCTGCCTCTATGAATGTGCTTATCTAGATACGCCAAGTGAATCACGCAGTATCTGTCCTTTTGTGTCTGGCTTGTTTTACTTAGCATGACGCTTTCAAGATTCGTCTATGTTGTAGCATGCATCAGGATCCCATGCCTTTAAAAAAATGAGAAAATATTTATAACAAACTTTACCATCTCAACCATTTTTTTTTAAGAGAGAGAGAGAGAGTGTGCGCACGCATGAGGGGAGGGAGAAGGAGAAGCAGACTCCCCACTGAGCAGGAAGCCCGATGCGGGACTCGATCCCAGGACCCTGAGATCATGACCTGCGCCGAAGGCAGATGCTTAACCGACTGAGCCACCCAGGCGTCCCCCCATCACCACCATTTTTAAGGGTACAATTCAATGGCCATGGTGGCTCACTTTTAATATGATAGTTGTAACAACAGCCCCAGTAGCTTGCAAGGTGTAGACCTCTAACTTTGTCAAGTTCTTTCAGAGCTAGCATCTCAACAGAGGTCGGGAGGTCTGGATTAAGGACCTGGCCCTGCTGAGGACTATTGGAGTCACTCACCTCCTGAGCTATTTCTAGATCTCTGGTGACTGATCCCAGGCCAGAGTGTGTGGTGGATTATCACAACCCACGGCCATCCCTGAGTTTTAAAAAAAAAAGAGAGAGAGAGAGAGAGAAAGCCCAAGGACACGGTCTCAAGGGAAGTAACAAGAGTAATAAAAAGACGACTGGAGACCGGAGCCGCGAACGTGTCTGCTCAGAGGCTTTGGTTTGGTAAAATCTGCTGCATCTGCATTAGCAGGGCAGTGCTCCCACGAGCTGGCAGCGGCAGCACAAAGAGGCTCTAGACGCAGACCCAAGCGCAGGGCTGAGGACCACAAAGGCACAAGTCAAAGCAAAGTGCTAGAAATTGAAATGCACGTCCCTTTGTACCCTGGGGAGCAATAAGGAGGTCTGCCAAAAAAGGAGGTGATGGGGATGTCTGGTTAAGAAGGACAGAAAGGGGTTCCAAGGCACATGTGTCCCCAGGGTTCAGAAGAGGTGAGGGGCCACAATTCAAACCCCCAAGTGAGAAAGGATGAATTTGAAAGGACTTGAGAGCTTGAATCCCACATTGTGTTAATTAACAGAACTGTGATTTGCCAATGAACGCCCAGCAGGGGCGATCATCTGCCTGATAGAAAGGACCTGCTTTCCTGATGGAATCTCAAGTGCATGAGCCATGAAATTACTTCTAAAGAGAAAAAAAGAAAAGAAAGAAAGAAAAAGAAAAAGAGACAGCCAAAGAGGACAAGCACTTACGTTTGTGTACTGGAGAGACGTATTCCCTTTCTTGAAGAAAGCAGGCTAATTACACAGACCAGAGGTGAAACAGAAATATCCAACCTTATCATCTCTCCTGGGAAAGCAGAAACCACCAGCTAAAATAAAATAATACAAACACCAAACCCATGTAGGACACTTACAATGTACCCAGATGTATTTTACCTACACTCTCCCGCAGCCTAAAACAGAGGTAGCGAGGGTCCCACAGAAAATGGAGCCGAGAGAAGTTTGTCTCCCCTCTTCCTGCCAGACGTCTGCGGTAGTTCTGGGCACACTCCTCACAGGCTGTCACTGCCTGTCACAGCATTATGGGGCCGCCAGATTCCAATTTGAGAGACCCTGCATCTTTCTCCAACACACACCCGGTCTTGCCATGGTTCAGCTTAAAATCCTGCAGTGGCTCCCGTGGCCTTTAGAATGAAATCCCAGTGCTTCCGTATGCCATGCTTGGCCTTCTGTCATCTGGCTCCCAGGGCACTCGCCAGCCCCTCACCCCATCTCCTGCCTGGGAACGCACCTCTCAGGCCCCCCCACACCCATCAATGGCCCTCCTGCTTCCTGCTCCCCCACTCTTGGGCCTTTTCACCTGCTGTTCCTTGGGCACAGAACTGCCTCTGCCTTCTGCCTGGATGTCACCTACAGAGCCCAGCCATGGCCACGTCCTCTACAAAGCCTCCTGTGCCCAGCCACATGGAGGTGGCTTCTTTTCTTTGCTTCCTGCACCTCCCAGACTTACCTCGACTACAGCTCTTCCCACGCTGCACTGCAATGGTACCTTTCCTCCCTGTGTCGTCTCCCCTCCCTGATGAGACTCATTCATCTACCCACTCACTCAAGGACGTTAGCTCTGTCCAGAGCAGGGACGACGACCAGCTCTGGTTTCATCGCTGTGTCTCCTGCCTCGCACCCAGTGGTGCTCCAAGTGCGGTCCCTGGTGACAGCCACAACCGACCAGGGAACTTGAGAGAAATGCAAATTCTCGGCCCCACCCCAGGCCTACTACTGGATGGAGACTCCAGTGATGGAGCTCTGCAGTCTGTGCTTCAACAAGCCATCCAGTTTGGGAACGACTGCTCTCAGAGGACGCTGGGCACATTGTACTCTCTAAACATGGAAGGAATGAACAGACAGCTGTCACTAGAAACCAGCTACCCTGGGGCCTCCTGAGCTCTCACGTTTGTCCATCTTCCCCCTGGGAGGATGTTCTTTCCTACCTTCTCTGTCTTGCCCGGAGTCTGGCCTCATTGTATGTCCCCCCGGCTCTGGCCCTGGTGACTGTGGAACACAACGAATCAATAGCCCTTCGGGTCATGTGGCCTCTTGGAAACATAATGACCCTCAGAGTCAGAAACCTCAAGACCAGGCCCAGGCCTGGCTCTTACTGGCAACACATGTGCACTCTCTAGCCCTCCAGTGCTCTTCCGGAAAGGTAGCCTGCCTAATCACGGGGCTGGCATGAGTGCCGAGCAAGAAAGTCTACAGGAATGTGCTTCCTCAGCTTTAAAGTGTCCTATAAATATTCATTCCTACTGACAAAATGAGATCTGCTGGGCTACATGAATACCACCGTTTTAGCTCTAACGTTCTATGATTCTGAGAAATCTAGCTAAACTCCATTTCAACAAACATTACAAAAAGATGGGCTCCTCACAGACAGTGGTGGGTCGTGATGCGGGCTGGGGCATCACATTGGGTTCTAACCATGTGCGAGATGGAAAAGTTACTTCCTCTCTCCGTACCTCTGGTCCCTCTCCCATCCAGTGGGTCCTTACTAGGGTCGTTTAAATAGATGTAAGATATTCAAAGCGTATTGTAAGCCTTCAATAAATGTTGAGGACCCTTGCTACCACTGCCCGATTGCTGCTGTTAATGGTGGTATTTTCATTCCTAAGGCGAACACAAAATAAGAGATCACCTGGTAGTAAGCAACCTACAAAGAATCATCTTAGGTAATACAATCTAATTATGTGACACCGGATTGTAGAGTCTGTTGTGTTCCAGACTATGGAGTACTATTCATTTGCTTTTTGTTCGTTTTGGTCTTATTTCTTTTGGTTCAAACGTCAGGCAGGACAGTCTTTCCCAACCTTCCAGGTTAAGCATGTCAGGGATCAATCGTCACTGCTAAGAAGTTCACCCACGGGTGCTCAACAGCACAGAAGTGCCCAATGGCTTAGAGCAGAGGTGGGCAAACTTCTTCTGTAAAGGACCAGACAGCACATATTTCAGGCTTTGCAGGCCAGAGTCTTTGCTGCCACTGTCACTCAACTCTGCTACTGTAGCTCCAAGGTACATGCACTAGACAATGTGTAAACCAATAGGGTGTGTCTGGGTTTGGCCCACGGGCCCTAGTTTGCAACCTCTGGCTCAGGGAAGCAAGGCACCGGAGGTGACAGAATCGTGGTCCCTCCTCTCCCCCACCCCATTCAACACTGCATTTTCTTTGCTAATTCATTATAGAGAAGATGGCTGTCAACTCTATTTTATCTCTAGTTCCCGTACAGCCTACGGGTGTGAATTCTAGAAATGTAGAAGTTGCAGCAAAATCCCACTTTGACTTCAGAATTTGAGTCCTGTGGAGGTCATTTTAAGATTTTCCAAGAAAGGTCCGGTATTATAAAACAAAACTATTTTCATGTCTGCCCACACAAGCTGCTCCTCTCTCATTCTAACTAGAATACAATGCGTTTTGTTAAGTGAAAATTTTAGCATACTACTACGTACATTTCAACTCATCTGTCTTTCTAGGAGTTAAAGTTTTGGAGATATGGAAACACGGTCCTTCTGACTCAGCATATTTGTACAGTAATGATGTAAGAATATCGGTGCAGTGATAATAATCTCAGTAAGCTTAGACGTAGATCTCCAAGTGGCGTGGAGTTGATTTAGTGCTTGTTTAGTTCTGTTACGAATCCTTAGGACTCGTGAGTGGGGGGGTGGAGTTGTCATGTTTATATCCAACTCTGATGCAATCTGGGACAGAGGATCAGGGGCTTGGTCAAGTACAGGATCAAGACAGAAGGCACGGAACAGGGTGATGGATGGAGGGAGGTAGGAACTGTCTGACAGCTTAGGGCAGGAGTTCCAATGGGCCACAAGATGGAAAAGAGGCCAGAATGCAGAGAGACGGAAACCAGAGCCAGGGACCTTGCTGAGAAAGAACGGAGCACAAATACCCCTTACAAATTGCCAGGGAACTAGACAAATCAGATTTCAGAGGGTACTGTTCAGGGCTTCTGACACTCTGGTAATGTAACATTTAACATACAATGTGCAGTGAACAGATGTGAGCTGGAAAATGACAGGGTGGAGAGAGGTGGGTGGCAATTTTATCTGCCATTTGAACCTGAACAGCCCAGTTTTAGGAAAACAGATAAAAAACAATAAATAATGCAGCACACCTCCTCTGTACCTGGTGGCAGTGGGCTTCCATTTTAATGAGGACTGAATGCAACATAGACATTTGACGCCCTGACACATCCATTAAAATGGAAATCTATCTGTAGAGCCTGTCACAGCTGCTTCACGACACCAGGAAGACCAATCCACTCTCCAAAGAGACCCAGAGGGTTCTGTGCAGTGACAGAAGGAGCCCTTAGGTGAGTGCCTCCTCCTTTAGGCTAGACCCCAGGCCTGAGGAGGGTAGAGCCTGAAAGGTCTTGGGCGGCTGCCCCTGCCTCTGGGCAGGGGCAGGATCCACCCTGGTGAAGGAGCCTGGTTTCTGCAGAGTCTGAGTTTTCCAGTGTGGGTAGGGGAGAATGGGGAGATATTAATATAATTAATCTTCATGTTGGCATTAGAGAACTTTTAGAGAAATTAGTTCATTTGCTTTTCAGCTTGCAAGATAGATAGGGAGTGTGTTTTTCTCCTTCTAGAGTTGGGGACAAGTGTTCCATGGTCAAGGTCAGGTAAGGTCAAGGTAAGGTGTAGAGACAGATCGTGACCTGGTCTCTGGACTCAGGGCAGGGCCTCCTTCTCTGAACCAGGAACACGTGGTCAGTGGCACTGCGCGGGCCTGGCCCGGACACAGGGGTCTGGCTGACCACGGGTACCACGCAAGGAGCCCGAAGACCCGGTTGCTGTAATGGCACCAGTTTGTCAGAAGAGCTGCAGTTCCTGGGTCCAAATTCCCTTGGCGGGTTTTGGACTTGAAGTCTCCAGATCTGGCTGCCCTCAAGCGTCCCAATGGCATCAGGGAGGGTCACAGAAACAAGTTCACTTCCATTATAAGGCATTATAGGAAGTGGCTGTCCAGAGCAGGACACACAGGAAATCCTGGGCTGGTGTGGGAGGTAGGGCTGGAAAGCCCAGAGCAGAAGCACCAAGTCCCCCTATGCTGCCGGGGAGGCTGCAAATGGGGAACTGTGCCCATGGGCCTTGCCCTTGGGGTGTTGGATGCTGGTCAGAGGGGTGTTTGGAGTACTGGATACGGCACTGGACCAGACATAGGAGGCTTGGGTTCCAGACCCAGCCGTGTTGCCAAGCAGCCATCTGACCTTGGAAAAGACAGGAGCCCCGACTTCCTTATATGTAAAATGGGTGTACTTGGTTGAACTGTGTCCCCCAAGAAGATGTGTCCAAGCCCTAACCCCTGGTATCTGGGAACCTAACCTTAGAAGTAGGGTTTGCAGACGTAATTAAGGGTCTCAAGGGATCATCCTGGATTTAGAGTGGGCTTAGGTGTTCTTAGAAGAGAATGACTGGTGTCCTTAGAGGAGAAAGGACAGGAAGACTGACACACAGAGACACAGGAAAGGTCATGTGAGGAGCCAGGCAGGGACCGGAGGGATGCAGCCCCAGCCCAAGGAGTGTCCAAAGCCCCCAGAAGCCACAAGAGGTAAGGAAGGAGTCTCCCCTAGAGCCCTGAAAGGGAGCAGAGCTTTGCCAATGCCTTGACTTTGAACTTCTGGCCTCCAGAAGTACAAGACAATAAATTCCTGTGGTTTTAAGTCCCCCAGTTTGTGGTCAATTGTTATGGTGGCCTCAGGAAATCGATGCAGTGAAGAGATCAGCTTCTTACCTCCTAGGGTGGCCATGAGCTCCAATGACAAACTGCAAAGGACGAACTAGGGAAGGGGTGGCATTTTCTGGGAGAACTTTTGGTCCTCCTTCTGGAGAAACATCTGCAATAACTGCTCGTGACCTCCTCCTCCCTTGGGGCTTAGGGGGCGGTCAAGGTGGGGGATGTTCTAGAACAGCCAACGATGCCGGAAGGCTCTCTCTGCTCTAGGCATGGAACTCCCGTCTTTGGGGTGGATGATCTCACTCAGGCTTTCACAACTACATGAGATCAGTCCCAGGATCGGTCCCGTTTTACAAATGAGAAAACAGACCCAGCAAGTGAGATGAGCACAGTTAGGAAGTGGTGGAAGCAGGATTCCAACCATTCCAACCACAACAGTCTGAGCTCTTCCCCATCACAGGAGGGTGAGTAAGAACCAGGCCCCTTCCTGAAGAGCTGCGCCCCCCAAACCAGGCGGGTGGGAGCTCTGACATCTGACTAAATGCTTCCGTGAGCACCCACAATATACCCAGCACTGAGAAAGACCCTTGATATGTTAACAGATTAAATCACAAAACAGCCCTACAGTGTCCATTTGCAGGTATGAACACGGACGTTCAGGGACGGGTGATATCCATTTCCGGGATCACGCACGTGATCAAAGCAGCAGAGGGAGGGGTCCAGCTAGGTCCCCAGGACAGCAAACCCATGCTATTTTGGTCATAACACACAAGCTGGCTCCGCCAGAACACGGTCCTGCCAGCCACTGAGCCAAGCTGACTCCCCACTCCTGCTCCTGGCTCATTCTGCGTGAATACCCTCTGTGCACGAAGGGCAGGAGAAGCCCCACACACCTCAGGGACCTCGTCTCAGAGAAAAGACCCCTTTGCAGCAGGTTCCCCAATGACCGTGGCGTGGCTTCTGGTGGCAGCAGGCCACGGCCTCTGGACCAGGTATAGGAGGGGGTGAGGCACGTCTCCCCTAGAGATGGGGCAGGTCTGCTGCAGGCTTGTTGGCTCTCACCCATGTTTCCGTGGCCAGCCGGGGTGTGGCTCTGCTCCACATCTCTCTTCCTCTCCCGGGACCAGCAGGCCAGCCCAGACATGCCCCTCCCCTCCTTTTTTATTGTGGTAAAATAGACACAAAACTTACCATCTCAACCATTTTTAAGTGCAGAGTTCCGTGGCATCAAGTATACCCACACTGTTGGGCCACCATCACACCGCCCATCTCCAGAACTCTTTTATCTTCCCTAACACAAACTCTGTCCCCATTAAGCTCTAACTCCCCATTCGCCCTTCCTGAGTCCCTGACCGCCACTGTTCTGCTTTCTGTCTCCTTGAACTGAGTACTCGAGGAACCTCATGTAAGTGGGACCGTGCAACATTTGTCCTTTTGTGTCTGGCTCGTTCACTTAGCATACTGTTTTCAAGGTTCCTCCATGCTGTAGCAGGCACCAGAATTTCACTTATACATGCTTACAATTAGCTTTAAAGATGAATATAAAGCCCAGCTGAACCATGGCTCTGACTTTACAAGGCCATGAACCCCCGAGGCTGTCCCGCCCAGGTCTGTGCTGTCAGTTCAGCTGCCGGGAGCCGCGTGGGGCCACTGAGCACTTGAACGTGACTAGTCCAAATGGGGATGTTCCGTAAAGCACAAAGAAGAGTGTAAACTCTCTTACTTTGATCACATATTGCGATGACTCTATTTTGGATATGCTGAGTGAAAGAAAATACATTAAAATTCATCTTACCTGTTTGCTTTTAAACTTTCTTTAATGCGGCACCGAGAAAATGAAAAGTTACACACGTGGCTCACGTTGTATTGCTCTTGGACCCCGTTGGCCGAGGCAACGCCCTGCCCACACCGCACACAAGTGTGAGAATTTTGGCCACGCTTTCAAAGAGGCACAGGCCTAGGGCAGAGGCAAGGTAGGCCAGCCACGCAGGGAGCCTGCCTCCATATGACATAAAACAGTGCTGACAGAGCTCTGCCAAAGGCAGTGGGTTCCTCTTTACCGGGGTTAAATAAGAAACAAAGGAAACTAAGGATTCCCGTTTCTCATTCTACGCCTCCTTCTGCCTATAACCCCGAGCCCTCCCCAGATCGGCGGCGGCATTTGAGCGCCTGGGCCACCTCAGGCCTCCCCTTGTCATCGCTAAGTGACTATAATAACAGGTTGGTTGCAACTCGGATAATTACAGGTCCAAACTAGCCAAGGTGGTGACATCTGTCTTGAGTCTGTCCATCCCGCTCACTCCACGTCTGTCCACCCGTCTCCAGGCAACTGCTCATCGATTCACTTTCCTCCCATTTTTTCCATCTCTCCCGTCCTCCCCTGGCTCGGTTTTGTGGGCACACGGGAGCGACAAGGCGCTGGATCGCAGGCCACCAGCAGTGGGCCCGCAGTCAGGGTGTGTGGCACTGATCTCCAGGGCGATGCGGCGCCTGACCTGACAGCTGAAATGTGAGCCGTAACGAAGGCATGGGGAGGGAGGAGGAAAGGCGTCCCTGAAAAGCCCACCTCCCAGCTCCGCAGAAGGGAGCCCACAGCCACACAGGCAGACAGACAGACACCCACGTGCCAGAGAGGGGGGAAACCAGGTTAGCGAAACCCACAGGTATTCCAAGCCTCCTCAAGAAGCCTCCTTGCCCTTCCATGGCAGAATGGATTTTTCTCTCCCCAGAACTTGAATAATATCTACAGTCGGTGCCCACTCCTCTTTTCGGCCCTTCCCTTGTAGAGCCTGCTAGCGCGGTGAGGTCCCGAAAGGCAGGAACAAGCCTCCCACTCATGCCTCCCGGTCCCGGCCATGGCTCAAGCAGGGTACCTGGTATGTGGAAGACGCTGGATGTGTGTTCGTTAATGCAGAAGAAAAAGGGCAAAACCGAACATCTTCCTAAGGCCACCTGTCCTGGTGTTAGGAAAAAAACTGTGCAAGATTTGGAAATGGAACAGCTGTGGGTCCTTCCACTGTAGCATTGGGAGGCAGGTGTCCGGCTGACTGCAGATGCTCGAGTCTTTACGGGTGCACACTGGGGTTTGGCTGGTTATTGATGAGGATACTTACAGCTCTGTCAGGGTAGATGTTAACGCTTAGAAAACTGATAGCAACAACAACAACAAACCCCAAACCGATTCCGTTCAACAGGAATGCAAGTGAGTATTGTCCTATAAATACAGATGCTTTCTGGTATGGAGAAAAGATAAGGCCAGTGCTTACTCTTTATTGCCCTGTGGTCCACGCTCAAGCTTTGTATCTAACCTAACAATCTTTTCTTTTTTTTTTTTTTTTGAGATTTTATTCATTTATTGACAGAGAGAGACACAGCAAGAGAAGGAACACAAGCAGGGGGAGCGAAAGAGGGAGAAGCAGGCTTCCCGCGGAGCAGGGAGCCCGATGCGGGGCTCGATCCCAGGACCCTGTGATTGTGACCTGAGCCGAAGGCAGACGCTTAACGACTGAGCCCCCCCAGGCGCCCCTCTTTTTTTTAAGATTTTATTTATTTCTTTATTTGACAGAAAGAGGACGCGCATGAGAGAGAGAGAGAGAGAGAGAGAGAGAGAGCGCACGTGCCCAAGCAGGGGGAGGGGCAGGCAGAGGGAGAAGGAGAAGCAGACTCCCCACTGAGCAGGGAGCCTGATGCGGGGCTCGATCCCAGGGCCCCGTATCGTGACCTGAGCCAAAGGCAGACCCTTAACCGACTGAGCCACCCAGGTGCCCCACAATCTTATTTCTTATTCTAGCATATTTTAAATGCCTTTCCCCATAGAACACACCAACTGTTCTTAAACATTAGTCTTTTTAAAAAGATTTTATTTATTTGACAGAGAGAGAGAGCGCGAGAGAGGGAACACAAGTGGGGGGAGTGGGAGAGGGAGAAACGGGCTCCCCGATGTGGGGCTCAATCCCAGGACCCTGGGATCATGACCTGAGCCAAAGGCAGACGCTTAACCGACTGAGCCACCCACGTGTCCCCATATCAACTGTTCTTTAATTGTCTGTGAACCAGTGTGCCATCTTACTGGTTCCCTCATTAATAGATGAATAAATTTTTGAAACATGTTCATTCTATTTTGTAAGAGGGTCATGTCTTCAACTTTTTGGGAATGATTCTCTGGCACTGGTTAGAATTGGGAGTGGTGGGCTCTCAGCATAGAGCTACCCTGGGTAATCCGCTAGTTATTTGAAACCTGGGCTGTTAATGGTCACGGGCTCGCACTCTTGTTTCCCCCATACAGCTTATAGGAGGTCTTTCAGGAGAAAGAGGTCCTGAGGCCTCTGGAGAAGGTTTAGAGAGGAAAAGAAATACAGGACATCGGGACAACTGTTACCATCTAAGCTGGGAAAAGATGACAGGCCAGAGGCAATGACGTGCCACACCACATCCTTCCACACTCTGTGCTCCGGAGCTGTCCCACCCATGACTCGAATACCTTCCTTGCTCCACTACTCATACCTCACGGCCCAGCTCAAAAGCTACTTCCTCCTGAAGCCTCCCTGACCGCTCCCTTTGAGCCCCGAGGAAGAGATGCTGTGGCCTTCTTTGTGACTGTTACGCAGGCCCTCCCTTTATAAGAGAAGCTTAAACATCTCTTCTCAGAACTGCATGAAAGACAACCTCCAATGGAAAGCTACCAGTTGCCTTCCACAGGAGTATGGCTGCTAGAATAGACCTCTTCTGGGCATGTGTGGGTGTATTCCCAGCTTGGAACGAGGAGGAGAAAGGAGGTTCTAGGGAAGATGAAAAAACTTGGAAAAGGAAGGGCATCACTGATCCAAGCGAAGGCAACATGTGCATCTCAGCTGAAGCCATGAAATAAGACGAGAAAATGCAGGTGTGTTTGAGAGAACGAGCCTGAGGCAAGGGCTTCTGGGGCTCAGGGCTGAGTCAGCTGAAGAAAGGAGATGTAGACACTTCTCTGTACTTCTGAAACTCAGTCTTAATTTGGACAGATCTTTGTTCTTGTCCTCTGGGAATAGATGCAAGGCAAAAAAAAAAAAAAAAAAGCAGCAGTGAACTCTACCAAGCTTGGTCCAAAACTTTAGAACTCCCTGCATATCAGGGTGGCCTGCCACTGGAGAATCCCTGCCAGTGGGTGAATGATGGCCTGTGGCGCTTATAATGTCACATTACATTTAGCTGTGTCCACGCCTATCGCTTTCCCTTGACCATGGACTCCTTGGGAACAGATACCAGCGTCTAATCATCTTTGCATTCCCAGAAGGCGACACAGAGTTTGACATAGAGGAGACTGCTTTTAAAGTCCCTGAATATGTATTTTGTTGCCCGCTAAGCTTTCCTTTCATTTTTTTTAAAGATTTTATTTATTTGACAGAGAGAGACAGCGAGAGAGGGAACACAAGCAGGGGGAGTGGGAGAGGGAGCAGCAGACTCCCGCTGAGCAGGGAGCCCAATGAGCCCGATGCGGGGCTCGATTCCAGGACCCTGGGATCATGACCTGAGCCAAAGGCAGATGCTTAACCATCTGAGCCACCCAGGTGCCCCAAAGCTTTCCTTTCAAATAGAGACTACCTGCACATTTATTTTCAAACAGCACAGCAATGAAAAATCCCAAAACCCAAAGTAATACATAACTTCAAAAAGGAAAGTGAAACAGAAAAGCTCTGGGGCCAGCAGAGGGAAGAAAAGGATTCGTAGTGGTGATCTGCCCTTGATCATGAGCAGCACAGAAGTCACCTGATTCTCCCCTGAATGGGGTTCAATGTGCAGGCAAAGGAAGTTAACAGAATGACATCTATAAACCATCTTCCAAGAAATGGCAAAGACACAGGACCAGAAAAGAGGTGTGAAACTAACCTCGCAGGCAGAGGCCCCCAGGTGTCTGGCAAACCCACTTAAGACAAGTTACCTTCCCAGGACATTTGTGGTTATAGGGAACATTTCATTACCATAAACTGGAAAGAGGAGCCACAAGGCCTGAATTCCTGCCATGATTTTGTCTTGACCATACATTAGCTCATATATTAAAATGGGATTCCACCACGTACCATTATTTCCCACTACCTTCCCTAAATGCTTATCCTGGCAGGTGAATGCAGCATTGCCCAAGTCAGGGGGAGACTCAAGTCCAGGGACCGAGTGAGCTGCTGAAGCCCAAATCCAGGAATCATGAGAAAAAACCTTAAACCGGCTGGTACTGACTTGAAGATGAAGACAAGGCCTGCGTGGGGATGCAGGCTAGGCACCTGAAGAAAAGAAGTAAAAAAATCAGAGGGAAGTCGAGACAGGGAGATAAATCTGGTTGGAGTGTGCACTGGCATGAAACCTTTCCAAAAGTAAAAAAAGAAAAGCAAAGAAAGCAAACAGGTGCTGAATCTGTGCTGGCCACATATCCAGAGAACACGGACTATAGCTGGATGCCTTTCTTAAAAAAACGTTTGTCCGTTTGTCTATTTATCTATTTATTTATGAATCTCCACACCCAACGTGGGGCTCGAATTCATGACCCTGAGATCAAGAGTTGCACACTCTTCCGACTGAGCCAGCCAGGCGCCCCCAGCTTGATGCTTTCTAATTTGGGATGACCGGGGAGATGGTGTGCTTTCCTACCAATGGAAATAAAATGCCCTTTCAAGCCTCTCTGCTCAATGCCCCTTCTCTGGAAATGAAGGCGGAGTTTCACAATGACACGCAGTAGAGTCACGGTTCTGCCTCTGACACCGCCACACTTTGCAATTCTGGAGAAGTCAGCTCACCTTTCTGGGTCTCAGATCCCTCAGGTGTACACTGAAAGGGCTGGACCAGGGTTACCTGCCTCACCTGCCTGCTCTGGGAGCTCACACCAGAGGCCATGAGTACGCAGCCCGCTGAAGCCTCTGCACACCTCCCGCAGCTTCCAGAAAGCCCGGGATTCTCCATCAAGCCATTCTAGCAAATCACATTTTCTGCTCCCCACCTCACAGTCTAATTTGCCTCCCACATGCTCTTGCAGATGGTCCAGCAGAAAGACCACCTGGGTGTCTGAGGCTCCAAGCCTTGGGGACAGAAATCTTGTGGTGGGCAAGAGCAGGGAGAGGTGGAGGGGGAGACGGGAGCGGACGGCTGTATGGTACATCCTCCCTGTACCAGCGCCCACCCCTCCCTGGGTGTTGCCAGGTCCCGGGCATAGGCCTGGGGTCACAGCTGCTCCCCACGCAGTGTAGCCAAACGAAGGTGCCTTCATCCTCAAAGTATCTAGATGGCCAAGATTGTTCAGAAGCATGAAGTGGACTCCTCCTTTTCAAAATGGGGATCCAGAACTTAAATGTACCCCTCTGACTAGACTCCAAGAGTTGCTACAAAGTTCTAGGTTGTAGAGTCAAGCAAAGGTCTGAAACATCCTGAAGTTTGTCTTTGATACCGCCCTTAGCCCCCGTCAGAGGCTCCGTACTGAGTCCCCAGTGTGTTACAAAGTCCACCTGCGGGGGCGCCTGGGTGGCTCCGTCAGTTACGCGTCTGCCTCCGGCTCAGGTCATGATCCCAGGGTCCTGGGATCAAGTCCCGCATCGGGCTCTCTGCTCAGTGGGGAGCCTGCTTGTGCTCTGTCAAATAAATAAAATCTTTAAAATAAATAAAATAAAAAGTCTACCAGAGTATACTATGGCACCCCTCCCCCCACCATGCCTTAGTGGCCTCCTACCTACCCAGTCTCCTCCCCGTCCACCAATCCCTGGGCCCTGCAGATGACCTCGACTCAGCCTCTGGTAGGGCCAGAATTGGGCCTCGTCCCATCTCTCCTGCTGCCCTGAGGCCCAATACTACAGCTCCAGCTCTACTCTACCTGAAAGTCGGTGCAAGGCACGATAGAGCAGAACATCCCCCTTCTGCCCCTGATTGGGCAGATGCATTCTAGTCTTGCACGTTGGAAATTGGCATAGAAGTTCTCACAGAACATAAAAGAAAAAACAAACAAAAAACTAATGATGTACTTATACCTTGGCTAATTGAATTTAAATTAAAAAAATAAACAGTAAAAAATAAAAATGTTAAAAAAAGGAACTTCTCACAGAAGGATTTGTAATGGTGATATAATTCTACATTATTTCAATAGAGAGGTCATCAGGGTTTGAGTGAACAAATCAGGTGCAGTGACCAAATGGCTTGCCCATGGTCCCACAGGCAGCTAGCAACAGAGCTGAAACCAAGGGCAGGGCTCCTAACTCCCAGCTGAGTTACGCATGGGCTAACTGGACATTTACTCACTGGCTAGGAAACCTGCCTACTGTTTTTGGCATGTAGCTATCAGAAAATGTGTTCTGAGATCCAAATCGCCCTATTACAGGAAAAAATTTGGAACATGGCTCATTCCACACTGGAGACCACCAGATCTGTCTAAGGTGTGTCTGCGGGCTGGCTGGAAGGACAGATTCTCTGTCCCCTTCCTTTAGAATTTGGGCAGCCACCCATACAAGAAGGCCAGAGACAATCTGGGATGACAAGCAGGTGAGGGGTGTGGGCAAAGCGGCTCCTTCTCTGGTGTGACACACCCCACCCCCCCCTTCCTGCTGCCCTGCTCCTCACATGGGGGGAGGGAGGGGAGCCAGGACCCAAAACAGGCCCCCAAACCTCACTGCATCCCATTTCACAGCTGGGAGGATCTCTGCATCTCCATTATGATAAGGAGGGTTAAGATAATCCTATTACCAGTAATAGTATGTTGTAAACACTCCATCCCCACTTGTTAATTAGCACCAACCCCCCTTTCCTCCAAAATATGAAGCAATGCTGTATAATCATGGCATTTTGCGGATGATACTGTTTATCACATGCGGTATTTCAGTGGTTTGTGTGGGAGAAAGAATTAATTATAGCTCTCTGATTCCAACCCATTCTCAACCCCACCCCCGTCCTTCTCTCCCATTCCCCGGATATAGAAAGCCATATATGTATAAATAAGCAGAGTAAATACATAGTGCTCCCCACTTGCTGAGGAGGGGGAGGTAGAGCACTGGGGACCAGGTCCTGACATGGAAGCCTCGGATCTGCCTCTGGTACCAGCACAGTCTGGCAGAGAGGCCTTGGAGAAACCTCAATCTCTGGGCCTCAGCCTCCTCGTCCTTGAACAGGAATAACAAACCAGCCCTACTCATGCTGAGCTTGTTAGGGGGATCAAAACAATGAAACTCTGCTAGCTATGCGAGGCCACCCATGCGTGCGGTTAAATTCTTAATAACTGTTCCGGACATCTGCAGAATACCTTCTGTAGATTCTTCTGGAGGCAGGTTTCTTAGGAAACCTAATGAAGGAGCCAGAATCAGAATTATTGGAGACAAATAATAAGTTGGTGGTGGGGCTGGCAGGAGTGAGAAGACTCCTTTGGGTGCATATAAGCAGCAGGGAGCTGACTGTGGGCAGACAAAGAAGACGTTCAAGCTAAGGCAAAGTCAGAGGCATCACAGGTGGATGCAGAATTTGTGGGGAGCCCTCATTTGAAATGTGGAGCAGTAACTTAAAATTTCATTTTTAATGAAATTCAGAGCAAAAAAGCAAAAGAAGATTGGGGTGATATATGGCTAAGGAGAAAAAAATATATATATTACATAAGATATATAAAAAATATATGTACAAAAGAACTATTTATGTAATTCGTTTCATCTGAATCTGAAAATATGTAAACGAACCAGGCATAGAAGAAAAATGGAAAATAACAGAATTTGCTCAAAATACCATAGATCTACATTAACACTGGAAAATAGCAGCTGGGTCCTGGGCTGTTTCCTTGGGATGGAGATGCCAGAGACATTATTATTCTTCACGGGGGCCACAATTTGGCTTTTGTTATCAGACATCGTAGAGGATGAGGCATTTTATAATTTATAATCCCCCAAACAACTCTCACAGTTAGATATTATTACTGATCAGGAAACTGAAGCTAGAAAAATGTAGACCTCTTGCCGAAGGCCACACAGTCAGCAGGTGGTAGAGCTGGGATTCAAATGCACACCCAAATCCTGAGTCACCACACTGGGCTGCCTCTCATGGTAGCCTGGTGGGTCCCTACTTTATATTAGGCCCAGATAGTTAGGATGTGGGGGGCCATGTCTGAACCAAACTCTCTTAGGCCTGAAGTCTAAGTGCTTGCCATCACCCTCCATTTCCCCACAGAAAAGCTCAGCCCATGTTCATCCTGGAAATTTGGAAGAAAAGTACCAAGACCAGCAAGAGTTGGGCTATAGACCGACCATCATGGAGCTGCTGCTTTCTTTCCACTCTTCCCAGGGACTTCTTCAAGGTGCAGAGGATGCTCTGTGGCTGTTACAGGTAAAACTCTTGACTAAATTGCACAGAACCAATCCTCAAGCAAAACCCCCAGAAATGCAATCACAAGTCGAGGAGAGGCCAAGGCACAGAGCTCGCCGATGATTTATTGAAACAAACAAAAAAAAAGGAGTTTCCTTCAGTGTGTCCAGACTTTAGGAGGTATGATAACATAAGTTACAACAACAGAGGATAAACTGCAAAAAGGAAGCCACCCCTTTGTCTAAGGAAGAAAAGAAAAATTCCAGGCTAATAAATTCTTCCTAAATTAAGGTGAAAAACTTTGTCTTTGTACTGATTCTGCCAAATGGAGTGTTGCAAACCCAAAAGTCACTTGTCCAGTCAGCCTCCTCCAACCCAAACATGGCTCCCATAGAGAAAAGTGTGTGTGGGCCTGTCATAACCACGTGCACAAAAACCAGGAGGAAGAAAATGAAGGTCTTTTTAAGAGCAGGAGGGCATCTTTGCAGGAGACTTCTAACATTTCTGGCTCAGGGACCTTATTCCTTGGACTACCAGCTACTGGTAGGTCCATCAAGTCATGAGGTAAGAGTTTACCTGAAAAGGGTGAGGGAGGGCCAGAACTAAGTTCTGACCCCCATCATACTGAGATGTTTTCCCTTCTGACCCCTTTAGCCACACCCCACAAATCCTTCAAGACCCTTCAACTTCCGTCTTCACATGGAAGTCCCCTGGCTCCTTCATTCCTCCTGAATCTGAACGTCTACTACATGTTACACTCTGGGTTGAAAAAAGCATTGATTCTGGAATTCTCACCCCTCTATTAGTTCTCTCTCTCCTGGTTTCAAATGTTTTATACTTCGATTCCCCCTTAGTGCTGCATAAAGAGTTGTCACTCGATAAATATCCTGATGATTCAGTAAAAGATTAAGGAGTTTCTGGGTGTCAAGTTTACCTAAAGACAGAGAGAAGGAAAGGAGGATGACGATGGAGTTGCCCTGGGGGAGAGAAACCCCCATGAAGCACCCCGGAGGGCATCCTTCCCCGGTAACAAGCTCTCTTTATCCAAGAGCAGAGGAAAAGCCTTGCAGGAGAAAAGGTGTTATTATATGCATTGTGAATTCCTAGCATCGAAATGTACCACAAGCGCACAGGCTCAAATTGCTGAGGCTGGTGAGTTATTTACCTGAAATAACAGGACTTGGAGATGGTATATACACAACTTCTGGGAGCTTGGTAATGACTCACTGGAAGTCTTTTTTTCAGACATGCTGAAGGTTTGGCAAGAGTACATGCCAGATGCAAGCCCCATTCGAACTTGTATCTGGTTTGCCTCGGAGTTGGGAATGCACTCCTTAGTCTCTTTCTTAAATCCACTCTCAAGAAGGGCCCAGAAAAATGCCGCTGTGCACAGCGGCAGATTTTAGCATTGATCTTCTCTCCCCCCCATCACACTCACAACTCCCAAGGTCTTCTTCTCGGCTGCTGGGTAGAGTTGAAAGCCTGCCACGTATGAGGCCTGCTTACTCAAGCCCAGTTTAGGAAAAAAAAAAAATCCAACCACAAAGGACATTAGGGGACAACTGTGGACATTAGAATATGAAGTAGGCATAGGTCATGTCAAGAAATGACTGTCCACTTTGTTGGATGTGATCATGGCAATGTGGGTCTAGAGGTAGGTTGACGTACTTGGGGTCTCAAAGTCTGCAATTTACATTGAAGCGGTTCGCTAATGATCAAACATTTTTGTTAGGTAGACAGTGAAGAAGAAAGATGAAGTAAATGCCATAAAAATATTAGCACTTAGTAGATTTGTTTTGTGGATCTCTGTATGGCCCCTGTTGCCCTCGAGTACGGAAGTGAAAATGTCCTTCAAGGAAATACATATCAGAAGTTTGTGTGTGATTGGAGATTGAGATCTAAAGGCCAGAACTAGGAAATGATGATCTTTGTCTCTCAATCCCAAACCGTATGTAACATCTCGAATCACATGGCATCCCAGGCCAGGCGGTTTGAGACTTTCGTTTTGTTTTGAATCTGAGATGTGAGTATCTGGGTATTTACTGCCACCTCCCCATTTTTTTGAGTTGTGTGCATGTTTAGAAACAGTATGCCGATTCCTCAAAAAAATTACCATATGATCTAGCAATCCCACTTCTGCCTGCACACCAGAAAGAGGTGAGAGTGGAAAGTCAAGCAGGTATCTGTACACCCATGTTCATAGCAGCATTGTTCACAATAGCCAAAAGGCAGAAGCAACCCAAATGTCCAGAGACAGATGAACGGATGAATAGAAGTGCTATATCCACACAATGAAACATTATTCGGCCTTAAAAAAAAAAGGAAGGAAATCCTGTCACGTGCTTCAACATGGGTGAACCTTGAGGACATTATGCTTAGTAAAATAAGCCAGCCACAACACAGCAAATAGTGTATGATTCCACTAATATGGGGTACCTAGAATAACCAATTCATAGCGAGAGCAGGGCGGCGGTTACCAGCCACCAGGGGAGGAGGAGGTGGGAAGTTAATGTTCAATGGGTGCAGAGTTTCAGGTGGGGAAGATGAAAAAGTTCTGAATGCATGGTGGCGATGGTTGCACTTAATGTTAACTTACTGAATGCTACAAAACTGTACACCTGAAATGATTAAAATGGGGGGTCCTGGGTGGCCCAGTTGGTTAAGTGTCCAACTCTCCGTTTTGGCTCAGGTCATGATCTCAGGATCGTGAGACTGAACCCCGTGAGGGGCTCTGCGCTCAGTAGGGAGTCTGCTTGAGATTCTTTCCCCCTCCCTCTCCCTCTGTTCCTCCCCCCACCGCTGTATCCCGTCCCCCACTCGCATGCTCTCTCTCTTAAATAAAATCGTTAAAAATGACTGAAATAGGGCGCCTGGGTGGCTCAGCTGGTTGAGCGACTGCCTTCGGCTCAGGTCATGATCCTGGAGTCCCGGGATCGAGGCCCACATCGGGCTCCCTGCTCGGCGGGGAGTCTGCTTCTCCCTCTGACCCTCTTCCCTCTCGTGCTCTCTATCTCTCATTCTCTCTCTCTCAAATAAATAAATAAAATCTTTACAAAAAAAATGACTGAAATAGTAAATTCCACATTATGCATGTAGTTTACCACAATAACAAGGTTTCGTAATGCAGAGTTGAAAAAAAGAAACTAGGTACACTACCAGTAAGCTTCCTCGGCCTGATCTCCAAGGCCATCTGGCTCTGCTGAGTGTTCCCACCCCGCACTGGGCCCTGTGCACCCCCCCACAGCACCCATCTCCTTGTGCCTTTCTTCTTGCTCGTCCTGCCTTCTGAACTCTGTCCCCCTTGTCCATCTGTCGAATCTCCCCCTTCTGAGAGTCACACTCAGACGCCAGCTTTAAAAAAACACTTCAAAACTCTCCTGACCAGAGCGACCCTTTCCTTCTCTGATTCCTGCTGCATATTATTTATATTCTCTGCAAATTATTGTTTGCTCTTGAAAACAAAATCAATGCTTAGATACTGGCCAAGGCTGAGCACACTGCGTCTATAGTTCATTTGAAAGTCCCTGCAGATGTGCAGGGGCATAAATTTTCTTGCAAGGGAATATGCCCATTAGAAAGGTTATGGTTTGCATGGGATTGAGAGCTAAAGGTCATAGCTGGGAAATTATGATCCCTACCCCAATCCCAAGCTTTGTCTAACATTTCTAACCAAATGTCATCTCAGGGCGGATCAGGCAGTCTCAGAATTTCTGCCTTTGAAAACCCAAAGGCAAGGTAAGTCAGGTTACAGAAGATAGCAAGTGTCCTTAAAACCCTGCCAGCCTCTGTCAGAGCTGGAGATGAGGCTGGTCCCTCTGGAGACAGAGAGATGCAGGCAGAGAGTTCTGATTTCCCTAACAGATAAAGATCACTTGATTCTGAGTGGGAGCTGATCCCTTCAAAACCACAGTAAGGTATTTTTGTGAATAGCATATAGTACGCGAAAACACAAACAAGCAAAAATTGGTCACTGAGCAAAAAGTCACCAAAGCTTGTTCATGGCAGCAAAGTGTGGGCTAGGCTTGGAACCCACAGTGCACGTGAGAAAGAATAACATTTCTGACTCAAAAGGAGGTTGCCCCCAAAAAGCAGGAAAGAAGGGAGGAGGTGGGTTGCGGAGAGAATTGATGATTTACCCTCTAACTCAATCTTGGCTTGTCCTGCTCTCATTCTTTCCTTTAAGCCTAAATGATTTTCTCTTCTTTTCTTGAAGGGAATTCAAACTTGAAAGGAAATGGATTTTAGTGCTTGAAGTACTTCTAGGTGAGAAGCTAAAATGTCCCTTAGTAGTAATTGCTCGGGCCTAGAACAAGATGTTTTCCAGCCCCGCACTTGGTCCCTGAAGGCTACCTCTGTCAGATACTGCTCCGTTCCCAAAGCAGCTGTATTTTATTTATTTATTTATTTATTTATTTATTTATTTATTTATTTATATTATTATGTTATGGAGTGGTGGGGGGTGGGAGGGATGCGGTGGCTGGGTGATAGACATTGGGGAGGGTACGTGCTATGGTGAGCGCTGTGAATTGTGCAAGACTGTTGAATCACAGATCTGTACCTCTGAAACAAATAATACAGTATATGTTAAGAAAAAAAAAAAAGCAGCCGTATTTTTTTAAAGGAAAAGGAGAATCTCTCGTCATTTTCCAGAGATCCCAGGCAAGCAGATCAGATCCCATCCCCGCTGAAAGACAGGTCTCTGAAAACATCCTTTCTCCCCCAAAGTCTTTGAATGAGTCCTTGTTCAGGCCCAGAAGTTTCTTGTCGAACTGGAGACCCCACACCAATGTCCCCATTCAGATTTATTTAGACATACTCTTCCAATAATTAGCATACAAATTAGTATTGGTAAATACACTGGCTACTCTTTGACACTGTCCAAAGAAAGTTCTGGAAAGAAAGAGGATTATCATTCTATCAATGACTTTGACGGCATGGTGCCGCCTAGCAACAGTTGGTATAATCAGTGTACTAATGTGTGTCACTCCTGGTTAATCAGAGTCTCAAGGATCCAGGAACATCAGGGACTCCCACAGGCACCACCCACCCCAGCTCCAAGTGATGAAGTCGTAAGAGCCCTCACTACTGTTTCTTTTACTATACTAAGTTGTATAAAGATACACCCTTTTTTCCATTAGGCTGTATAAATGGAAGTCCAGGCCAGAATATGATCCAGTTTCAAGATCAATTTACCAGAGAGACCACTCCATGGGTCCAGAAGGGGCCATTAGGAGGGCAATATGACTCGCTCGTTATGGCAAGCTGGTGATAGAGAAATAGATACGCTTTCCCTTATTACACTGTATGATATGTGGGTAATTGACAGAAGAGGTACACATTTTGTACTATGAATTTTCTATTTATACCTCCTGGACCTAATAAGAATAGTGGTATCAGGAAAGAGGGATGAACTTGCTGGCATGTTCCTGCTGACTGGAGTTCAGAGTTAGGATTTTGTTTCTGCCAACAAAGAAACCCAGGAAGGCCCAGTTTCCAGACCCAATTAATCAGGGTGCGGAGACATTATACCAGACTCAGCTGGGCTTTGGAACCTAGGAAGATCTATTGAATCTTTACTGCTGCCAGGAGCAAGGTTACCACAACTCAGCATTTGGACCTTCGCAGGACACTAATGTGGGTACATTTGCAGAAATGGTGCTTTTAAAACATCTGCAATTCTGGGGGGGGGTTTGGAGGGAGAGAAGAAAAGATTTAATGTCCATAAAATATCCAATAATTAGCATACAAATTAGTATTGGTAAATACATTGGCTACTCTTCTCCTTACCACCTCAAATTTAAAAATTTGTGTAAGTTTATTGAGTTATAGTTGACAATTTAAATTGTATATATTTAACATGTATGATCGGATAGACTTATACACTGCGCAATACCACAAACTAATTAACACATCCATCACCTCATATAATTACCCTTTTTGTTTGTTGGCTTGCAGTGAGAACTGTTAAGATCTAACCTTTTAGCAAATTTCAAGTATACGATACAATATTGTTAACTAGAGTCACATCGCTGTACATCAGGTCTCCAGAACTTATTTATTTTACATAACTGAAAATTTGTATCCCTTGACTAATATCTCCCCACGTTGCGCTGCTCCCAGCTCCTGGTAACCATCATTCTACCTTCTGTTTGTCGGAATTTGACATTTTTAAGACTCCACATATAAGTGAGATCATGCTGTGTTTGTCTTTCTGCCTCTGGCTTATTTCACTTAGCATAATGTCCCCCAGGTTCATCCACGTTGTCACAAATGACAGGATTTCCTTTTATGTGTACACACATACACCCAGGACTATCATTCAGCTTTAAAACAGAAGGAAATACATATTTTATGTTACATATAATACATATAAATACATACACACACACATATATACACATATACATGTATACACACACATTTCCTTTATCCACTCATCTTTTGACCAACATCTGGGTTGTTTCCATATCTCGGATATGGTGAAAAATGTTGAAATTAACATGGGAGTTGCAGACCTTCTTGAAATACTGATTTCATTTCCTTTGGATCCATACCCAGAAGTGGGATTGCTGGATCACAAAGTAGTCCTGCCTGCAATTTTCTGAGGCACCTCCATGCTGTTTTCTATAAAGGCTGTACCAACGAAGACACCTGCAATTCTTGCAGTTTCCAGGAAACTGAGATATTTGATTTTACCCATGCTTGGTTTGTGCAGATCTTTGGAAATGAGTGGAAGTCTTGCTGACTCCTACCTAAATCAGCCCCACGCTGTATAAAATTTCCAGCGCTGTAAAATTTCAGAATGCCACGGAGCTGGGCGTGTGACTGCTCACCAGGCTGTTACAGCCAGTGGGAAGAGTTCATGCCAACCTGGAGTAGTTATTACTCTAGTCCTTTCAAACTAACTCCTCAACCTCTTCTAGGATTAGGTTTCTGGGTATCACGGTAGGGTCCTTCTGAATGGCAGGAAGAGGCTTAGGCAAGGAGCATAATAGCTCAGGAGGAAGAAACAATGAATCGGCTTCCTTGTGGCTCGGAAGAAATCAGCACGAATCAATTAAAGTGACAGGAATATTTCCCACCTGGAGAAAAGTAGCTCCATCTTTAGTGAGTTCAGTTACACTCAAAGCAAAGCCGGTGGTCCCATCAGTGACACCCTTTTGCAAGCAGAAAGGCTTATCATTTATGGCAGACACACATTCCCCACCGGAGTCTGTTTGGGTGGCGTGATGGAGGCCAGTCAAGGTGAGCTGGGAGCCCCTACTATGAGCCTGGGGTGGTACCAGGTCTGGAGGAACCAAAGACACACCTGAGCGGCTTCCTGTGGCTCTCTGGGAACCCTCAGGTCACCTGACAGACACGCAAGCTGAAATAATAATATCCCAGTAATGAGAGCTGTCCCGCGGGCAGAGAGACCTTCCGTAAGTCATCGAGATGTACTCAAATCCCAGAATAGACACAACCTGACAATGAAACCACACAGCCCAAAGAGTCAGCTGCGGGGAAGCTAAAAGGGTGTATGGCTTGGTAACTTCAGCTGGTAAGTACAGGTGAAGTGGAAGAGGTCTTCAGAGGGCAGGTGGGCACAGGGTGAAGAAGGGGGCAGCCGGCAGGAGGACCGTAGGGGCTGGGAGATGACTGCGCGAGTTTCAGGTTGTGTGACAGAAGAACAGAGCAAGAGTGGGTGGACGCGAGGACCAGAAATGGAACAGCTGTGGGTGAGCCATGTGGTGATAAGAGACAAGTGTCAGGCCACGGGGACCGGTGGCAGGAGGCGGTGGGCGGGCAGAGGGAGTCCGCGCCCCCTGGGTGGCAGAAATGGGTGAATGTGAGAAGGCTTCACGCTTTCCTTTTATTAAAAAGGGGTCTGAGGGGCACCTGGGTGGCTCAGATGGTTGGGCGTCCGCCTTGAAGCTCAGGTCATGATCCCAGGGTGCGGTGATCAAGTCCCGCGCTGGGCTCCCTGCTTGGCGGGGAGCCTGCTTCTCCCTCTCCCTCTGCCTCTCTCCCCACTCCTGCTTTCTCTCTCTCTCTCTCTCTCAAATAAGATAAATAAAATATTTTTTTAAAAAGGGGGTCTGCTTCAAAGGAGCGCCTCCCTCTTGAAAACCTCTTCAAGGTCCTGGTCAACAGCGGAATAAGAAAAGATGGCCAGGAGGAAGGATATGTCTGTTCCCAAATCCATTTTAGGCTGGGAAATGTCGTTCTGTAATTTACTTCTGACCTATTTAGATTAACGAGAAAGAAAGTCTGCAGCCCTAGGAAGTCAGAAGCAAGAGGAGAATTTCTTCCCCTGACTGAGAAGTTATGAGGCCCAGTTAGGAGGAGCTAAGGGGATTCCACGCTATCTTCTTCTGAGTGTTCCTCATCTGTAGACTATATAATAGGCACTTGAAATATGGAGTTCTTGTGAAAATAAAAGATGCTACACGTGAGGTGTTTAGCCTAATGTCCGACACCCTGTAAATGCTCAATGAAACAAAATAAATATTATCTAGGGTTCTGTGCACTCTAATATTCTGAGGTTCTATGAAATCCTGTCAAAACTAGTTTTATCTTCCTCCCAAGTAGGAGGACTGTGAATGCCCCGAAATTGCATGCAAAGTGGAGATTGTAGGAGACTCGCCTGCCTAGCTCACGATGTTCTCCCTATTTCTGGGAATGGCCTCATGCTACACAAAATGGATCTTAGTGAGCATGCCACCCTTCTGGTGTAGCTGACAGGACCGACTCAAGCTAGGACAATGAACTTCTCTCTCTTGCAGATTTCTGAAGTTTGGGGGCAGATGTGGATATTGGGGCTTCTTGGAGCTGGGTGAGAAAAAAGACCCTCCCAAACTCCTGAGCCCCTGGGGCTGCTCTGGTTCCTGCCCCGTTCTTATCTACATTTCTTACCTCTTACTCTCTTCTGTGAGCTACTCCAGCATCCTTCTTTTTTTGTTTACATTGGCTGGAGTTGGTTTCCATTGCTTACAAACCAAAGATGCACACATGTACGTCCATGGTCACATTATTTAGAAAGACGATCCACAGTTTTCATAATAGTTACAGAGTATTCTTGACTTCACCCCAGCATGACTAAAACCCAGGATACAAAACCCTCATGTAAGAAGGTAATAGCTCAACAGAGAGCAGAAGTAGCATGCTATTTGATTCAATGGAAAGCAAAGTTCTGAGACTGCATTTTAATGCTTTTGACTTATCCCATACTTCAGAGTCCAGGGAACAGTGCTGAAGTTTCTGCCAAGTCCCGAAGCAACCCTCTGTACTAGAATGCCACCAATAAGTAGATATGATTTTTAAGTCACAAGTCTTCCCAGGAGAAGAAAGAGCTGAAGGAGGAAACAGAAAAGGCTAATTATATCCACAACATTTCAAAGCCTAGGAGATGGAAGCAAAATTTCAAAACCCCCTAAGTCTTCTAGAGGCTACCTGCCCACGGGACCCCCAGGTTTCTGGGTTCCGTTATTGTGATGAATGCACACAAGAAAAGTAGAGGATTGTGGTGCCAAGTCCAGAGACCCAAGGAAAATCTTGTCATCCTTACGTACTGAATTTAAAAAAGAGGCCCCAGAAGATGGAGAGTCTGATGATCTCTTTGTAGCAGAACAAAGCCTAGGTGAGGCTTAATTATGTATATAGAACTCAGGGGATCTGGCTCAACTTTAAGGGCTGGTCTTGCAACATGTTATTCTATTTCCGTAATGGACACATCGCATGAGCTCAAGATGTAGCATAATTAAGGACCCCGAAACATCAGGTACAGAGGCATGAGAGTTATTTAGAAAATATGAAAAGCAGGGAAAGGCTTCTCTTCTTGGTGGGAAAAAAATCGAGGTGACCTTTTTGAAAACTCATATAAATTTAAGTTAGGATGGTCATTTGCAGGCTAGAATGCTTTGGGTTTAATTTTGAATTCAGGGATTCATGGCAAACTTAGAAAGAAGGTTTATCTGGGAACAAAGGAATGTGGAAAGGGTGATGTAAGAATACCGGTGTGCCCTCTCAGGGTAAGCAGACTAATTATGTATAATGGCTTTCCACACTAGAAAGACTATCAAAATACTAGATGATCAGTGAGATGTGGAGTACAACTTGACCTACAGAAAGTGGTGAGAACACATTTTGAAACATATAAATATACAACAAGAGAAAAGAGCTATATAACCCTATTAAAAATGGACAAAGGACCTAAAAAGACATATTTCCAAAGAAGACAAATGGCCAACAGATACACGAAAGGTGCTCGACATCACCAGTCATCAGGGAAATGCAAATCAAAACCAAAAGGAGGCATCACCTCCTACATGTTAGGATGGCTATTATCAAAAGGACAAGAGAGAAGAGAATGCCAGCAAGGACGTGGAGGAACGGGAACCCTCGTGCACTGGTGGTGGGAATGCAAACTGGTAAGGCTACTATGGAAGACAACGTGGCGGTTCCTCAAGAAATTAAAAACAGAACCACCACATGATGGATCGATTCCAGTTCTGGGTATATATTCAAAAGAGATGAAATCATTATCTCAGGGAGATACCTGCACTCCCATGTTCACTGCAACATTATTCACAACAGCCAAGACATGGAAACAACCGAAGTGTCCATCAATGGATAAATGGATAAAGAAAATGTAGTGCATGTATACAATGGAACATCGTTCAGCTTTAAGGAAGGAAATCCTGTCCTGTCTGATGACACGGATGAAATTGGAGGATGTTATGCTAAGTGAAATAAGCCAGACAAAGAGAGACAAATACTGCATGTTATCACTTATATGTGAAATCTAAATTAATAAGTAAAGTTGAACACATAGAAACAGGGATTAGAAAACTGGTTTGCCAGGGGCTGGGGGTGGGGAAATAGGGAGAGGTCAGTAAAAGGGTACAAACTTTCAGTTACAAGATGAATAAAGTCTGAGGATCTAACAGAACATGGTGACTACAGTTAATAATACTGTATTGTACAACTGAAATCTGCTAAGAGACTAGAACTTAAACATTCTCTCTCTCTCTCTCTCTCTCTCTCTCTCTCTCACACACACACACACACACACACACACACACACACAGTTAACTATGTGAGGTGATGGATGTGTTGATCAATTCAATGGGGGCAATCCCTTCACAACGTATATGAAAGCATCACGTTGTACATTTTAAATGTCTTACAATCTTATTCATCAATTATATCTCAGTAAAGTTGGGGGGATTACAAAAAATATAGAAGATGGGTAACTATGCCAGTGAACAGTCTCCTCCACATGTTAAAAACAAAAGCAATTCCGGGGCACCTGGGTGGCTCAGTCGTTAAGCGTCTGCCTTCAGCTCGGGTCATGATCCCAGGGTCCTGGGATCGAGCCCCACATTGGGCTCTCTGCTCAGCGGGGAGTCTGCTTCTCCCTCTCCCTCTGCCTGCCGCTCTGCCTACCTGTGCTCTCTCTCTCTCTCTCTGTCAAACAAATAAATAAAATCTTAAAAAAAAAAAAACAACAAAAGCAATTCTAAGAGCAATGATTCAACACCAGGGTGACCTCAAACCAAGCGAAGACATCAGTGGCAGCTAAGGAATCAAGGTCGGACTGCAGCCTCCCACTCTGGCCCTGCATGGGCACGGCTTGGGGCAGAGAGATGGGTTTGTTCTCCAGGTACCCGAGGAGAGTGGGTGGCAGGACATGGCAGGGAAAGGTACAGGAAGGAGGTACGGGAGCTTCTATGCTTTCACGTTGGCAGGTGTTACTATGATTCCTGCATGTGCTCAAGAGCCTCTAGAGACACAGAAGAACTCACTACTTTGCTGAGGCACAACTTTGAAATGGGGGTATCACGGGGCTTGTTTGTGGGACTGAATCATTGAGCCAGGGAGAAAAGCGAGTCTACTACCTGGCCTACCCAGCTTAATGCATTAGTGCTGTTTCCTCTGTCGTTACACATGCATTAACACTCATAAAGTGATTATTCTTCAAAACTGCCTTTCTTGTGAAAAAAAAAATAGTCCATTAAAGGAAGGCAACTGCTAATGCTGATAATAGATGAGAAGAGATCTCAGAAAGCAGTATTTTTTATATAATAAAAAGTGGAATGCTGAGTTTGGCCGATCAGACACGTGAAATAAACAAGTTTGCTTACTGGGACTAGGGAAATTAGAAAATATAATTTGAGTGTTCCAGCCAGGGCAAAGGCTATAATTCATGGGGGAATTTTTAATGATGTGCTAATATTCACAAATCTTGGGACGTATCCCTTCAGAATCGCTGGACTGTCAGCTCTAGGAGGCAGAATTCGGTACTTCACAGAATCCGGATTCCTAAAGCAGAGCCTGGTATATAGGATGTTGGCAGACAATTAGAAGCCAAGAAATGTAGTGCCTAGTGGTTCATAATGAGGAATTTGGATATTGATCTAAGTGCAACAGGAAGACTTTGGACATTTTTACAAAGGGGAACAATACGATATGATTTGTTTTAAACAGTCACTCTGGCTGCTACCTAGAGAACAATGATAGTCTAGGAAGAGCACTGGTAGAAGAAGGGAGACCAGATATCCCTATGGAGAAGGCCTACTAGAATAGACCAAGCAAGGGACAGCTGTGGCCTAGATGTGGGGGCTGTCAAATGGTTCAAGACACACTGGAGACCAGAGCCAACAGATAGACTGATGGACTGGGGGTGGTACTGAGGAAAGAGAATCAAGCCTAATTTGAGCAACAGGGTGCCATTAACTGAGATAGACAAGACAGAGGAAGGAACTGGTGTGAGGGAGGAGAATCCAGTTCTGTTGGGGCATGCAAAGTTTGAGATAAATATTAGACACCGTGTGGAGATGTCAATTAGACATCAATTGGATAGCGGAAGGTGTCGGATCCTGAAACTCTGAGAGGTAAATAGGATTGGAGATTTCAATCTAGGACGAATAAATCAGTGCCTGAGGTCTACTCTGAATTAAAAATGGAAAATGGTCTAGCCACAAGAGTGTAAACACATTCAATTCCCCTCAGCTACAAAAAAACCTTATTATCCTCGTGGTCAAAAAGGAAGAATATGAATTGTCATTGTCCTGACACAGGAAAGTCCTTCCTACACTTGTCAAACTATTTTAATAACCCAAAACCTCAAAGAAGTGGTTAGGATTTGTTTGTTTGTTTGTTTGTTTTTAAAGATTTTTTATTTATTTGAGAGAGAGAGAATGAGAGATAGCACGAGAGGGAAGAGGGTCAGAGGGAGAAGCAGACTCCCCGCTGAGCAGGAAGCCCGATGCGGGACTCGATCCCAGGACTCCAGGATCATGACCTGAGCCGAAGGCAGTCGCTTAACCAACTGAGCCACCCAGGGGCCCGGATTTGTTTGTTTTTTTAATATTAGCTACTGAGGACCCCATTTTCTTGATTCATTTATATATATTTGAGACTCATTATGTCTCTAATAAGACGAGGTTGGGGCATATCTGGAAAGAAGGGAAATAGAAGCAGGCTTTTTAAAATAACTTATAGACAGCAGTATTTGGCATTCAGGCAAGTCAAGGAAGAAATATGGAAAATGAAAGTTGCTTCTTCTAAGGAAGGAAAAATTCCCATACAACACTTAGCTCTCTGACAAATCAAGTGTGGCACAAGAAAATCAAATGGAAATGATTTCTACTACTACTACTGGGAATGAGTCCACATATTGACTCAGAACGGGAGGCTGACATTGTCCAGTGCTGGCTTAAGGAGTAGAAGAATTTAAGAAATCTGAGCAAGGCCATAAGAGAAAAGTCAGGAGAAGCCATTGCTAAACCACGAAACTCAGACTGGGTGGGTGAGGGGGAACATCGCTGAATTACATGTAACAACCACCGTCATGTTGATGCTGGTTCCGCCTGCCCCAAATTCTGGGATGTGGAACACTTCCATTCACCTTACCTCACTCACTGTAACATCACCGAATAGTGAAGTAAGTGGACAAAAGAAATATGCTGTGTATGCAGGTCAGATGTGGACTGCGCTAGACACGGGTAGGGAGACAGTGACGGGTCTGTCATTCAGGGCTCTGTAGCTACACATCAGCCTCCGTAATACCTAGTTACAGGTCTGTCTGCTTCAAGATACAGATCAAAGTCCGAAATTTCCTGACAGAGGGGTAAGAGTTTCTTTTCCAAAATGATACCCTGCCTCTAAAATGTAATGCCATTAATACGCTGAGCCTACTTCACCTACAATGGAATGGTCAGCTGAAAAGATCTAACACAACTGAGGAGGATTACAACTTATAGGAATAATTACCTTAAAGATCAGGATGATGGGCTTGCAATTAATACTTGCTTGTAGAAAGCACAGGATCCTTCCCCAAACACTTCACATGCACACAACAAAAACAACCGAGTCCGATTTTTACTGTTAGCAGGGAAAGGAACATGTAATTCTTTTTTTAAAAAGTTTAATCAAATTACTGGGACTGTACAGAGCCCAAAATTATCTTAATAGTACATAATAGTCTACTCGAGGGAGACACTTGGTAAAATGTATATTCTGGCCAGAAAGGCAAAAATACTAATGACCTAAAGAAATTTTATATAAAACCCACCAGGTTAGATATTACAAAAAAGTGGACATGGGATATCATTTTCTAAAAGTGGAAGAAGGTTCCTACAATTGAATATAAGAGTAAGATGGTGTCTCCTTTTCAATTGTTCTAGAAAGGTCTACACACACACACACACACACACACACACACACAGAATATGACTGAAAGATTCAGTTATTCCAAGTGTTTTGCTATCAATCTGAAACATTCAGATATTTCCCATGTTCAGATTTTTGTGTAGAGCCAACAAATAGCAATATAATTAACCTTTTTGCTGTCACCCCTTTAAACATTGCAGAACAAAAATCCATCCTACGTTACTGAGGTGATTAACACAAATGCATGAAGACTCTAATCAAGTAGCCCCCCAACATACATCTAGGCCCGAAAATTTTGTCATCAAAACATGCATTTTTAATATTCAACTAGATTTGTTTTCAAATTCACATTTATGGGTAGGGGCAGAGCACTCAGTAACTTCTTAGTCTACACCTAGGGTAGGAAGAACAGATGGGTAGAAAAAGATATCCAATGTGAAGTTCTATACATTTACACCCATTTCCAAATTCTCCAAATGTAAAAGAATTTTCTGGAAGAATAACACACCTGAACAATATCCCAAGTTGATAAAAATCTCCCACGAACTTTCTCAGTGTTAGCCTGAACCAGAAACTTTTCTTTCTCGTGTAATGACACCCGTGATCGGGAACACGAGCAGACCACTTTGAAAGCAACAGTTAAACAAATGGGAGAGGCTCTTGCACTGGATGCGTGGGGTCGGTCCCACTCTGCAGCCATAAGGGAAGGGATGTCCACCAGGGAGGAGAGCTCAGCGGGCTGTTTTTTATTCTTCTGCCACCCATTCTCCAGTAGCAATGAAAGATCCATGGAAATCAAAAGTACCTCCTGTAAGGGAGGACCACTTCTCTAATAAAACAAGCTGGGGGATGGGCATGAAGGAGAGCGCGTGATGTGATGTGATGTGATGTGGTATACACACCTGCTGAATCACTGGACACGACATCTGGAACTAATGAGGTACTATATGTCAGCTAATTTAATTTAAATTAAAAAACAACAACAACAACAGAATTTTTGCAAATTAAGCACGGGAAGGAGGATGTCCAGGTTCATCAAAGCACAATGTGGAGGAGTAGGGGCTCATCAAGGGCCCCGGGGCTCTGTGACCCTGAGTGTCAGCTTTCCCTTAGGGTCCTTTCACTTTGTTACCAGCTCCCCCAAAGCCACGGCCCTCCCATGTGCTGTTATCCAATGGTGCTCTTTCAAAAGTGGAAAAAATAAGGTTCCCTTGGCTCAGCTAAAATTAACTACTGCTCTCCGTGTTTTGGGGTGGGGGGTAGTACAGCGCTGCTTTTTGTAAAAATTAAAACCATATGGGTTGGACTCAGTGACTCACTCCAGAGAATATAGTATGGAAAGGGAAAAATAGTAACCGTCAAAAACAGTACCTAGAAAAATAGTAGAGACCTTTCAGATCCTACCTTCACCAAGTGACCAAGGTTAACTTAAGCAGGGATAAGCCGTGTTGCCATCAGGCAGCCCGTCCTATAATGCAGTAAGAAGGGCATCTGACCTCTGTGGAATTCTTCCCTTAAGCCTACGACCCCTTTCTAATGATGAGAAACACAGCAGACAAATCCAGAATGAGGGACAGCCTGCAAATACCTGAGCAATATTCTTCAGAAGTGTCAAGGTCATGAAAATAAGGAAAGACAGAGAATCTGTGGCTCAGACTCGAGAGATCACACAGACCTGACGATTAAATGCAATGTGGCACTGTGCAGCAGGAAAGGGACATTAGGAGAAGAAGTGGTAAAAATCTGAATGAAGTCTGGGGCTTTGTTAATGGTAATGCACCAACGTTAATATCTTAGTTTTGACAAATGAACTATGGTAAGGTAAGGAGTTCACATTAGGGAAAACGACTGCAGGTTATACATGAACTCTCTTTACTAACTTTGAAAACTGCTCTGAAACAAAAAGGCTATTTAAAAAAAAAAAAAATCCGTGCTCCAAAAGACTCAATAGATCTTAATACAAAATGAAATCCTAATTCCTTGATATGTTTTCTTAATGGTGATTTCCTAAAATAAGAGAAACAGCCTTTGTGCATTATAGAAAATTACAGAATATACACAAGCAAGAACAAAAAGCCGAAATGTCACATTTCTACCAGCTAGAAATCAACTGCTACTACCTAAGCACATCGTCTCTTTCTGGCTCTTCCCAGCATATATATACATATATACTTACCAGTATGAGATCTTGTGGTGCGTACCATCTGGTAGCTTTTTTAGTCAATGATTTCTTTGCCTCTATTTCAGTAAATTTCATATCATCTAATACATTTACCATATTCAACGCTCCCCCCTCATGTCCTTACAGCTTCTTTGTTCAAATCAGTATCCAGTCCAGGATGATGGCATTTGATTATTGTGTCATTTAAATATTTTTAAATCTAGCAATTTTCCCTTCTGACCCTGATTTGTGAAGACCCCAGGCCAGTGGTCCTGCAGAATGTCTTAGCCTCTAGATTTATGTGATTACTTCTTTCTGGTGATGCTTAACTTGTTCTTCTATCCTTCATATTTCCTAGAAACTGAAAGAGCTATCTAAAGTCTCAATGGATTAATGTTAAGCTTTTTTTTCTAGGAAACAATGTAAGTGATGTTGTGGAGTTGTGCTCAGTGACATCCAAAGACACATACCATCAGGTTCTTACCATTAGTGATGTTATGATTGTGTACCATATTAGAGGAGGATAATCTTTTTCCTTTATTGCACAATTATGCCTACCTCTTGAGACCAGAGAGTAATGTGGTAGTTGGTGTGATTCTGCCAGTATAGAAAATATCCATTTCCCTAATAGCTACATATCCAGTGATTTTCATTCCAATTAGGGATACTTGCCTGACTCAATACATTCACTGGGATTCGTGAAATGATTTAAAAAATTATTTCTATAATCATTAGTTGGCTTTCTTCTGTAAAGTAGAACATTCCCTAATAATGTGGGTCTATACAGTTACCCTTAAATACAGTTCCTACAGAAAAGACAGGAAGAATGCTGGCTGAAGCTTCTACTAAGCACTAAAGAAGAACGAAAGGGAGATAAATGCTCAAAGTATTACAAATGTAACGCAGAAACTTGGTTTACAAAGACTAAATATGTGCCCAGAGGACTGGTACAACTTCAGGGTCCCCACGATGTGACCCTTTAGGTCACATCTAAATACCTCCAGGCTGATGGCCTAGAGGCCTGTCCCTGTCGATTGCTCACCAAGGCTTGCTTTACTTTTCTTTTATGTCTAATAGTCTGGCCTCTTCCTCAAGAACGATCTCTTCCCTTAAGTGAGACCCCCCCACACACACCTCCTAATTGATATGGTGGCCTATTAAAGAACCACAACCTCCAAAAAACCAAGACTTACACAGAGTAACAGGGGGTTCATTTCTTTGTGGCTTCCTTAACAGAAAATGGTACAAGAACTCCTGGAGTCAAATGATTTCCCCTGGAACACAACTATCACCTGCTGTAATAAGAAACAGGATAGAATACAGTTTGCTTCTAACACAGACGTTAGTCCTGTCTGCTAAAATCAGCATCATAAAAGGTTTCTACTATATTTTTAACTCCCATGTCTTTTTCATTTAAAAATAAGGATCTAACTTTGACGACCTCTATGCAGGTGCAATCAAGATGGATGTAATGGAAGGGTTTACTTTTTGCAATTCACATGGCACATCACAATGACCCTGAAATGACAGGGCCACTATTTTCAGGCTGCAAGCAGTCTCAAATATGGGCCACATCAAAACCTTTCCACTGTGTCAGAGTCTATCAGGGTTATATAATCATAGGCATAATTTACTCATGTTAATTATTCAAGTCACAGGGAGATGGACCAACGCTTACAAGGTACAAAAGAGCAAGTGAAAGCAAATAGTAATACTCATCATCCAATATAGAAAGTGAGGTGGTGATCCACCTCATGGATCCAAATATGCAAAACTCGGAAGGGAAAGCATTTGCCGGTATCCAAAGGATAAGTTAAATTATGAAAAAGAAGCATATGGAAATAGGAAGACAAACTCAAATCCCAGGTGTGGGATGTGGGGACAGATATCTTAAGACAAGGAGGAAGTGCACACTGAAGAGAACGTGCAGGTGTGATGGGCTCTGGGATTTTGTAAATGCAGTAGGTATGCTGCCTCATTACATTCAGCATCCCTGGAATCTTAGGAGTGCAAGCTCCTTAGTAATGATCTGGTCTCTCAGATTAAATTTTCACAAGTTCTGTTTAAATGCCAGAGATGAATATACAGCCACAAAGGAGAATGGCCTGCAAAAGTAAACACCAGCGTAAAATCAAGTGGCGAGTTGCCCATCTGGGAAAGGAAGTCCCAAGAATGCTTAAGTAAACATCACATGAGGCGACACAGGGGAGTTCTTTGGAAATGGCCATGACACAAGCAGGAGAGACTCTCCCACCAAGTGCCTGTGAGGGGTTCCGAGCTGCTCCCACAGAGCCATGCTCACCCTGCGCCCTCTTAGCCCACTCCCTCCCTGGACCACTTTTCCTGACCTACCTCCACGCTCAGATGGAGACAGCAAGGAATAGGTGCAAGAAGATTTCTTGCAGAAGAGAGTCTGGGAGTGCTGTCTACACTGCGTACCTGTATCTGTAAACCCGTAAGAGATGATAATTTTAAAGAGTGGTTAGCCAAATCGGGTGTCTGGCATGCTGGAGCACGGGCGGAGACCCTAGGAGATGCCACGGGCTCTCCCATTACAGTCCCAGAAGCCAGCTGGGGGAGTCCTGTTTAAATGCAGATTGCCACTCAAGAAGTATGGAGGAGGCACCACGAGGCAGGGAAGGTCCTCTAAACATCATGGCCACATTCTTCCTCATCTGCAAGTCCATCCCATAGAGATGGGTTTGCTGCATAACTAACCATTCACCCATGCGAGGAACTCAGTGGCACAGCGGGGGCCCCCTTTTCACAAATTTCAGGTTCACGTTCTGGCTGCTGAGCAGAGGTTTCAATACTCTCAGTCCCTGACCTGTGGACTCAGGTGGAAAACCAGCGGACAGCCCTGTAGGGCATTCTGTGGTATGCTGCCCAACTGCTCTTCAAGACCAAGACCTGACCTCCCACAGCTGTCAGGAGTGGTGGCTGTGGGAGGCTCACAGCTGAGCCCTCTCCTGGAGCTGCCCTCATCCCAGGTTATGCCCCTGCCCTGGGTGCAGCCTGCATCCAATGACCAGTCAATGAGGGGGGGGGGGGCGCGTCATCCCCTTGTCTCAAGTGACACTTCTCTGAAGGGTCACCCAAGCTCTAGAGCACTTCACGGGCAGTGGTAGCCAGATCAGTGCGTGTCTGAGAGGGAAGGAGAGGAACTGGACGACCCTTCTGTTGCAAAAAGGAGAAAAGATGTGGATGGCTAGCTGGCAGGGAAACATGGGTTCAAGAGGAGGCTTTTTTAAGATGAGAAAAGTAGCAGACATGTGTACGATCCTGAGGTCAATCCAATGGGGGAAAAAAAAAAAGAAAGAGGGGATTAGAGATTGGTGGAGAAGTAGCAGAGCAGTGTGGTGAGTTGTCGAGAGGAGAGTGGGTCTAGTGGGGCAGAGGGACCGGCCTTCGGTGGAAGGAGGGGGGAAGCAGGTGGTAGAGGTGGGCAGATGGGCTGAGGTGGCTTTAGGCAGTGCACGATGGGTATTCTAGCGCCATTGGCAAGTCTGCCTCTAATGAGGAGACCTATGCTGGGGGTCGCAGCCTTTAGACTTGGAGTATTCTGGTCTCATGTATCTTGGTCTCAGCAAAGAGAGACGAAGATGCCCAGTTTGTCTGAGCCTGATGCCATAATACCCCGTTCCATCTAGCCCTACTTATTCTTATTCCATGATCATATGGTCACTTCCGTTGGTTTCGGTTCTGCCTTGGTCACGGATCTGCCTATGTGGGAAAAAACAAGAGCTGGTCATAGGCTACTGGGTACTCCTCCCCATGTAACCATTCATCTGTCCATGTGAGTGCACAATCCAGCTTTTGGGTTATCTACATTAGTCCTCTGAACTTGGTCATCATGCACCCTGTCAGGGAAGATGGATCCACCCTCAAAATGCCAACACCATCATGCTTCTGAGCCATATGACCGAGAGTAGCATCTAGTGGCCAAGGAACAGACGCCCTAGCCTAACTTCAGACATGTGCACATCTTCTACATATGCCACGTACAAAGAAGAAGGCTCTTCTCTTCCAAAACTTGGGAGCAATTAACCAACCACAATGGGGTTGGCCTGGCAAAAACAACGCCTATTAAATATTAGCAAATGTCACAGAGCCAGAGTCTGAAATGTCTTGCCCTTCCTGTCCACATCTCATTTAGTCTCTAAGACCCAGCATAGGCTTTCTTCCTCTCCAGTGAATCCTCCTCAACTATTTCAGGCTAAACGAGTTTCTCCTTCTGCTGAGCACAAATGGAACCCCATGCCTGTTACCTACACTGGGACACCTTATCACACATTGCTGCTTTATACAACCATCTGTTGCAGTGTTCATCTCCTTACCTGGATTAAAAGCTCCTTGAGGGCAGAGGTCATGCCCTATGCATTTTGCTCCTATTTCTCAAAGCTCAGCAATGTTCCAGGGCTGGACACCTAGAGCATAAGCCCAGTTCAGTCAAGTCCCACTTATCAGTGTCAATCCCGTCTCTTGGGTCCCTTGGCCACCACTCTTGTTATCATAAGACTGGATATCCTAAGATCTTTCCTTTGAGTGAATCCTTCTTCAAGTTTGATTTTCTTTCTTCTGCCACTCCTGTTACACTTCCTCCATCTCTGTGCTTCAGTGACATGCCTGGGGACTCCCCTCACCGTCCCATCTGGCTCCAAGACCCTCCTACCTAGGGCAGAGCCTCCAGTGCTTACCTCAGGCCTGGAAGTGCAAACCCCTGCAGCATCCATTGTTATCAGGGATGAATGAAGGTTGAGTCTGCCTTGTCCACGGAGAAGCAGGATCAAATAAGCAGAGGCCTGCCCCTTGTTTTTGCTTTCCTATTGTTCTGTTTTTCTCCAAGCTGTAGGATTCCATGAACCTCTTCAACCAGTAGAATATTTCTCCACTTGCCAGGCATATTTCCATTTTATGGTTTATTTAAAAGTCGTGTTGAAAAACCCATTGTGGCTAAGAGGTAGGAAGCAATCCTGGCTCCAGGGGACAGATGGAATGACCCACTGGGATTCTGCCACATCGGTTCTCGAGAGAGAAAGTGGCAGAATGTATTTGTCTGAAGTGAATTTCTGTAAACCTGGGCTCATAGCCAGTCTGCACAGAGCAAGCACCATTAGTAACATGGGGGGAAGTGCTTCCCTGCTCAGCATTCTCACTCAGGGAGAAAACCAAACACCTACCTTTGAATTTTCCATTTTGCTCAGACATACAAACAAGGAAGTAAACAGGAGTTCAGCCATCTTAAACGGCTGGAGAAGCCCAGAAACCCTGCATGGAGTCACTGCTTTGAGAGAAAGTCAGTTCCAGAGATGTAAGCAAATTTCACCTTCTTTGTGATATTTATTCTCCTTTATACACAGCCCAGCAAAAAAAAAAAAAAAAAAAAATTAAAAATTAAAAAGTAGATAATTGCTAGACAGTGTCACTATTAAGACATTACATCCTTCTTCATTAAGTCAACAAACAAATCCTGAGTATCTGTACCTTGTGGGAAATGAATAAAGCCAATGGGGAAGAAAATAGCAGAGGAATCACAACCGAGAAGCCAAGTTGAGGCTGAAGGGATGCTTACCCTTCCTACATCCCAAAAGCCTCTTAGAGGGCTATGTCAGGGCCATGGGGCAGCAAGTAAGGTCCCCAGGCTTCATCTACAGGAGGGGACCCTGGCCTCCCAGCTTCGTTTGCCCACCACGAAGGAAATGGGGTCCTTTCCTGTCATGCCACTCACTCACTGATGACGCCCTACGTGAGGGGTTTTCTTTGTTCAGACTGAGCTGTTGGGGGATCAAAGCAGGAATAGCACGGTCCCCTCAGGAAAGAGCCAGGTAGAGGAGGAGACAGCAATGCAACGGGAGGCTCGGAATGTTTCCCACTCTGCTGGAAATCCTGGAGTAAAAATTAATCCTTCTACAATCTGGTAACATGTCTCAAGAGCCTCACCTAGGTTCACACCCATTTTACCTCTAGGATTGCTATGGAGATAACCAAATACGCACCACCAGGTATATGCAATCGTGTTCAGGGCACAGAACAGTAAGAGAAAACTAAAACAGGAGGCAGGGATACACTGCAGAAGGGATACATTTTGATGCACTAGGTGGGAATGGTATTCAGTCTTTAAGTATCAGATTCTTGAAGGACCTTCAACAGTGTAAATTTCTGCGATATAAAGTAACAATGAAAAGCCAAATCACAAGTTTATAAGCATCCTCTGTTCAAGTAAACATTCAATGAGATATACCCGTAAGTATATACTTTAATGCACTTTATGTATGTTCTATCTCAAAAAAGTTTAAAATGTGTATAGAGAATATGATACACACTCAGAAGAGTGGCTAGTAGTATTTCAGACCATTTCGCCTTTCTGTATGTTTCAACATTTCCCTGCCTTTCCAGGCTGAACACAGCCTCTCCCTCCCTCTCTCACCACGTCTTGGGCCATTCATGCCCTCCTGCTCCCCCATCCTGCTGGTCTTTAGATCTGCAGATGCTCAGAGGTCTACCTGCCCTAAGGACCTTTGCATTAATGGGCTCCTCTGCCTGGAAGCCCATCCTCTCTGCACCGCCCCTCCCCCCGGGCCTTATTCCCACCCCTTCCCTTAGTTAACCCCTGTTCATCCTTCAGGTCTTAGCTCAAGGTCATTGCCTCAGAAGAAAGCCTCCCCTCTCTTCCCTCCACCTCCCACCAGATGGGGTCAGGTTAGACTCCAGGTTAGTGCTCAAACAACCCATCATTACATATTGTTTCTGTGATTATCTATGTATTGACCAATAAGATCTTCTGATTTTAAGAGAGGATTTTGCCCAACATGATGCCTGGTCCCTAATAGGAGCTCGAAAAAGTATTTGTTGGATGAATGAATGAAGAACCTTTCCATCCTGTTATCAAATAATTGGTTTGTAAAAGAAGTTCAAGCCTTCAATATAGGGCGGAGTGTTTGCCCCTTCTCTCCCCGCCCAGGAATTAGTGTTGGGGTGGTGCCACCTCAACAGGGCTAGAAGCCTTTGCTCTGCCCTCTGCCATCACGAGAGCCCCTCCTGGAAGAATCACAGCAGCACAAACCAACCAACAAACCAAAAAGGGACATAAACAAACAGCTGTCCATGAAGGAGCAGCCCCACCTGCAAACCCGTTTGGATTCAATTCAGCATCAGCCACCCCCTTTTGGGAGCAAGGAGATTGAATAGTTTTAAGGTCCATAAAACAGATTATAAACTGTCACAGGAAAGCGGCGGAGGATATTATGGGCTGGACAGTCTACGAAGTCTCAAGAATGAGAATAAAGCAGAGGTTAGCCAAGGATCTCAGCCAATCTGATAAAGAAAGTGAGTGGGAGAAGGGGAGGGAATCTATGTTCTGGAAGGGGAGCAGAAGCAAAGTAGGAAAAGGAAAGGAAAAATTTGAGAAGTGAGGGAGAAAACCTGGAGAGGGAAGGGAGTTAAAGAGAAGTGGTGAAAAACCAAACAAAATGGCGGCATAACGCAAGTACCTGGAAGTACAAGGGGGCGGGGGTGGGGATAGTGCAGCCCAAAGACTGGAGGGGTTGAAACGCCAAGATATCTGTGCCCTGTTCCCTTCTTCAAAACAAGTGAAGCCTGGGTTCATATGGATGTGCAGTTTGTTAAATCCTACAGGTAGGGTAACAACTGGGTGCAATCAAGTCAGAGAGTCAGCACGGATTTGAAAAGCAAAATACATTAAGACAAATTTGCCACGATCCTTGTGCGGAGTTTATTTTCGAGGGGGTGGGGAGGAAGCAATATAATCATTTCCCTCTTGGGCCGGAACTCATGGGTGCAACTTCACTGTGTTGCAGTAAGGAGAGGGAGTGGTCAGGAGAAGAATGAGAAGATTGTCAAAGGACTCCATCAGCGTGCTCCTTGGCCCCCAGGGATCCAGCGGGCAGGTTATTAATAATAAATATTACCAGCTTTTATCTTTATGATAGCTCCAGAGGCATGCACATGCCCGACAATCATCAGCTCTGACCTTATCACATCCCTTCCAGGGTGATAACAAAATAGTGAGCAGTTATAAAGTACTCTGGCTTCACAGAGAGGTTTCCCCCAATATTATTGCACTGGGTCTTCCAAACAGCTCTGCGAAGTGGGTGAGGAAGCATCACCATTTGACAAAATACAGAAGTACTATTCCAAGGGTTAAATGCTTTGCCCAAAGTCACTGCTATGGGTGGAACTGTGTTTTTTCCAAAAACACAGGCTGAAGTCTTAATCCCTGCTACCTGAGAATGTGACCTTATTTGGAAATTGGAAATAGGGTCTTTGCAGACATAATTAAGATGTAAATTAATTTGAGGCTACCCTGGAGTAAGGTGGGCTCTTCGTCCAACAGGACTGGTATCTTTATAGAAAGAGAAGATACACAAAGACACACATAGGGAGAAGCATTTCATCTGAACACACAGGCACACAGAGAGAAGACAATTATATGGTGACAACAGTAGAGGTCACAATGACGCAGCTGCAAGCTCAGGAATGCCAGGGATTGCCAGCACCCCCCCAAAGCCAGGAAAAAGAGCATGGCCCTGCCAACACCTTGACTTTGGACTTCTAGCCTCCAGAAGTGTGAGAGAATCAACCACCTGTCTCAGGCACGGGTCTGGGGGGCTTCATCTGGCAGGTCAGGAAACCACCACAGTCACTGGGGTGTCGCTGTGGGGTGGCTGTCATTCTGGTCCCCAAGATGTCCCACCCATGATTCCCTAATGCTCTGTGAGTGACGCTTCTTGCCCTGCCCACCGGCTCCCTCTCCCCCAGGCCACCCCGGCTCGGCCACTCCAGCATCCTCTCCTCTCCGAGGCCACCCACCACCTCACTCAGGCTCACCGAGGCCCCACCGCACAGCACTAGCGTCTCCCTAGCACCAAAAGTTCTCCCTGCATCCCTGGATTCTCTTCAATACATTCCACTTCCGTGGGCAGCGATCTCCGTTGTCAGTGAAGAAAAAAATCTGACATTATGTCAGTAAAACTTCAGTGTAAAATAGAAACCTAACCTAAAAGTGGCATCTCTTTAGCACTCCACGACCAGAACTGCACATATAATTTCCTCTAATCCTGAACATTCCTGGAAGTCCAGGGATCATCATTAATTCCATTTTGTAGCCCGGGCAGCTGAGGTTCTAGAGGTTAAGGAAATATGGCCCGATTTCTGCAGCTTAAGGGCTCCCCTTACATCAGGTCGGAGCAGTAACGGAGGCCTTCAGGCTTGACTGCCTCATTTTACAGACAAGAAACTGTCCTTGGCCTTTGCCAAGGTCACACCTCCCCATCACATTTGTCACTGTAGGCAGAAAGTATATAAATCCATTTCTTCCAGAAGATGTAAAGCTCTAAGTAGATCCCCAAATAATTTAGATGCATTCATGGGTGATAAAGACATAAACAGACATCAAGAGGGAGTCAGCCACCTCGGATTCCCTCCAGGCCCCGGGCTTATCTTTATTTGGGACAGCACTTTATCTCAAATGAGCAAGGAAGAGAGATCTAACTTCTGCAGAACTATCTTTGCCACCCAGGCACACAAAGGAGAGTCAGGAGGGGATAATTCCTGGCACCAGCTGAAAGAGCTCTTGCGGGGAAAACTGCCTATAAAGTAGAAACAGTCCTGTGCTGAGAGTCAAGAGGACTGGGTGCACGGCCTGGTCCCCCACTTACTAGACTGACCTTGGCCAATCACTTCCCTGATCTTCAGTGTCCACCCCTGAAAAGTCAACCACTCCTGTCAATTCCAAGGAGTTAATGGCGGGGGGGAGGGGGGGGGGGCTCTGAGACCATGCATGGAAGCACTTAGTGGACTAAGTTATGATTCCTTGAATAACCGGCCAGCCAAAAGATAGATGAATAGACCCAGGGAAGACAGTCATGTATAATGCGTTTTGCTCTAAGTAATCAGACTCTTGACATCAAGATCCTAAAGGAATTCCTAGCTGTTTACTAGCCCTGCAAAGGCAAATCCCGAGGGCATCACGCCAGCCCCATTCATGAGCCACACGATATTCTGACTCATATTAAGATGCGTTCACTCTTTTTCCAAGTATTAATGAGCTACTCTGTCTTAAGCCCTGGAGACTTTTGTGATGATTTCTCTCTCCTACATCTCCTGCCCTGCCAGTTCTCCAGACCCACTGGCACAGGAACCCTTGGCCTGCCCTGTTCCCAGTGGACAGACTCACTTTCGCCTTCTCAGCCCTGGCTCTGTGTGCTCAGAAAATGTCCCCCTTTGGTACAGATCTGACTGCACCAGGGTTTCTGCAGACAGTTGGGCACATTGCGTCCTGGCCCCCCAAGCATTTGCTGGTGGCTCTAGGAGAGAAGGCTATAGCATGGGCGATTTCCGTCCCTCTTCTGTAAATTTCCAACTGCCTGTTGCATTCCTGCCCGGCGGAGGTCCAGGCCCGTGGCCAGTCTTTCAGCCCCAACGTCAGTGAAGTTAGGATGCTGACTTGGAAGCACCAAATGCCCAACCGAGTGTTCCCTGATCCCAAGAGCCAACAGCCCGTGTCCAAGGGTGCTGCCGCTGTCTGAGACTGGACACTCTGATCAGAAAATTATTTAGGACTCGCTGTTCCATGGAGCTCTTTTCTTTTAGTGGATAAATTAATAGTCTGACGAATTAACAGGTCTTTTTGAAAACTACACATGTGAGGCTTAGGAAAGAATGCTTAGGAGAGAATCTTGAAGAGGAAACCAGCAGTTTTAGGTGCCAAAGGGACAGCATTTTACTCTGAAGCAGGAGAGACGATTGGGTGGCAGGCAATTTGTCCGTGCACTTCAAAGCCAAAAAAGGGCCACTTTGGCATGACTACAGTGTCCTGTGTTTATTACGTTGCACCAGAATTGTGATCTTTGCCCCAGCAAACGGCCCTGGTGGGAATACCCCCTGTCCCTGGACAGTACAGGTCCAGCTACAGACCCCCAGGAATTCCTCCGTGTTGGGCAAAGATCGCACATCATGTCTTAATTTGTGGGACCTATTGAAAAGCGCTAATTGTGATCGCCGGATAATGGCTTCCCTTCCGCAACGTGGTGTACTAATTAGCAATGGCGTTTGTCAGACTAGCTGTCTTGTGGCAAAGGGGTCTGGAAAATGGAATTAATTTAGCCATTGCCATGCACTAAAGATGCTTTGCCTTGTAAGAACAATCAACCTCCTCACCTCCCCTCCTCCAGGAAGGAGGAGTTTGGAAGTGGCACCAAGACAAATTTCCACGTGTGGTCTGCACTGCAGGTATAGTTGGGTTGGCAAATTCCGAAACCTACAGGTGCTGGGAAGCAGCTAATTTTAATGATGAAGTGGGCCGCATATAAGAAACATACAGCCCACTCTATCTATTCTTTTGTTTTCCCGCTCTTGAGAGAGACAGTCTCTATCATGGGGACAAAAAGCATTGGGAGAGGGGTGATAAATTAACACTCAGCCTCAGTGTCATGGAAACAACAAAGCGAGGGGGACTGGTGAACCAGAAAACCTGCAATAGGACAACCGGTACTTGGCTCCAACCAGAGTGGCATGCAGAAATGCAAGGTGGCTGTTGCCAACATGTCTGGTTTTCTGAGGCCAGAAACATGGATTTGTATGTAAAAATCTCCTGATTTTCAAATGCTGGCAACCAACTTCTTTTTTAAACACGTAAACTGTATTGGCCAAACAATATACATCTTATCAGAGCAGGACCCATGGGACAGTCTTGCAAGCTCAGCTCAAGCCATTTGTTCTTGCTCTCTTCCCCCCCCAATGTGCCATGGATATAGACAAATTGGGGCACCTGGGTGGCTCAGTCAGTTAAGTGTCAGACTCTTGATTTGGGCTCAGGTCATGATCTCAGGGTTGTGAGCCTTGCATCAGGCTCTGCACTCAGCAGGGAGTCGCTTGAGATTCTCTCCCTCTCCCTCCTCCTCACCCCACCCCCTGCTCTCTCTCTTTCTGAAATCTTTAAAAGAAAAGAAAAATTGAAGATTTTTCTGTTTCAAAAGTAAAACTGGTTTTTGGGGAATGTACCGAAAACCCAGTACATTCTCAAAGTTACTTAAACACTCCACTTGGGTCATTCATCTACTCCCTGCTCCCCCGAGGGATGGCAGACACAAACAACCCCATGGTGCCATGTTCTGCCACATCTCCAGGAGAGGAGTGAGGAGCAGAGAGGTCGCTGTGTCACATGACCTGTCAGGGTGGTGTCCTGCATCCATGCCAGTGTTCAAGGCACCCACCCAATATCGCCTCCTTGAAATAGCTTCTTATTATGACACAAAACCAAGGAAAATATCCATAGCAAGCATCACACCACACCCTTCCTGGTTCAATGCCTTCTTAACTTTTTCTTGTCTCTGCCCAGAGAAGTTCTATTCATTTATTGTTTCCCTTCTTTGAGGCTTTCTGGCCAAACTGCCCCTTGTAATTAATGGTTCCATTGCCGGCTGCCCTTGGAGCTCCAAAGCATCACCAAACCATCTTTTTTTTTAATCCACCAAGGAGGATTACATGCTGTTTTGCTCCCCAAAATGTCCTCTGAAAGGTTGGATCCTTACTTATAACTACATCTAAAAAGCAGAACCTAAACAAAACCCCAGATGGAAAAAGTGGTTAAAGTACTGTTTAAGCCCAAATCAGCTAAGAGTTTGGCTGCAAGCAACAGAAGATCTGAGTTGTGAGAAATTGTTTAATTATCCTGCCTAATAGTAAGTCTGGACATAGGTTGTTATAGAGTTAGTGCAGGGGCTCAAGAAACGTTAGGATGCTGGGTCAGCATTTTGCGCTCCTCTCGACCATTCCTCTCGCTGAAACAGTAGACATTATGCCTGTGCACCAGCATGCCAAGCAGGAAGGAAAGGGGCCAAGGAAGGAAGGTTCTCTTCTCGTCAGATCTGGCCTTTTATTTGGAATCAAAATCCTTTCCAGAGGTTCCCAGAAGACTTCTCCTTTCCTCTTATCAGCTCCTATCCTCGTTTCCATGGGCACCCCCAGATGCATGGGAAGCTGGAAAAAGCAGTATCTGATGGAGAATGGGATGACCCTGACTGGCTCACATCAATCTTGACTCATCCTCCAAGGCTGTCAGAGGAACTTCATCCCATGTGAACAGAATCTGGGATCTGTCAGCAAGGAAGGGATGGTCATATGGCTTTTACATAGGCAAGTATGCTGCAAAGCTAAATTTACAAAATAAGTATCAGTTAATGATCAGAATGAAATGGCATGTACCCAACAGCTCTGAAGGAATTCAAGAATGAAACTGGCCAAAAATATGTAACCTACTCATATAAATGGCCACCAGTTCTAAAGGCTGGTTTACTGAGAATTCATCCCCTCTTCATAAGAAGAACTCCAAGGTAGATCTGGTAAAATGGCTGATGGAGCCTAAAACAAGAGGACCTGGGCCCCTGTGAGCCAAATTGCTTCAGAAACCCTTAAAGAATAGGTTACCATCACAATTGTTTACGATCATTATGGTTAGAGTAAGCCAGCAATTGAGTTAATGATAAGAGTCTGTTAGAAGCAACTGGAATACAGGTTGGGACAGAGGAAATATAAGAAATGGGAGGAGAGCATGGCAGTTACTATAAGAAAATGGTAAAGAGAACTTCAATACAGAACTCTGACAATAACATCAAGTGTGTTCATTCTGCAAGACTCGAGTGCAAGGAGACTGGTGGGCTCTACCCTGGGGCCAAACTGATAAGTTCACTTAGACTAGATGGACTCCGGAGAGGCAGGAATGGAAGTGGATCATCAATAAAATACTGAGTGATCATGCTTTTTTTTTTTTTTTTAAGATACTAGTCCAAGATTTCTGGATCTTGTATGAAAGAGTACCCCACATAGAATTTCTTGGATCCATTCCATTCAATGCCAAATATAGCTACTATTTTATAAAAGACGGTCGGTCATTATGAACTGGTAACTATGGTTACTAAGAGCTGTTATGATAACTATGGTGCCTATGGTAATAGGTTATGATAACTCTGAACCGTGCGGGAGTACATCCAGAGGCAAGTGTGTGTATGTGCAAAAGACTGAACATCTACCTGGGAATGATTTTTAGTATCTAACAAAGCTCTCAATATCACAATTCCACATCCGCTGATGATCTGTCTAAACCCTGTCTTCTATTCATTTTTAATAGACGGTTATAAAACCAAAACAGTCCCTATTAATGGGAAAACAACACGATTCAAACAAGAGAAAACTCCGGTCTGCCTACTTGGTCAAATTCTTTGCAAAAAGAAGGAGAAATCTAAATAAAGTGGAATGGAATTTCTTAGTCACTAATAAAAGTTTCCCCAGTTGGTGCTTTTTTAATTAACTGAATAAGTTGTGATGGGATTGTGGAGACAGGGCAGAGTTGGGGGTTCATATATAAAGAGCTATTTAGGGAACAAAGAGTATTTTTAAAGTATCTCTGAGCCGAGAAGCATAATATGAAGAACCTGGTTTCTCGAAGATAAGCACCAAGCCAGTGCTGTTTGGCATCTTTAAAAATAATGTTGAGGGAAAAGGACATGAGGGTGTCTCACAGATAACACCAAAGTGGTATGGGGAGAGGAGAGTCAAACTGTTGGAAAAAGATACCAGGGGTAGGGGGAAGATACAGGAAAATCTTACAAGCCTGTGCAATTAGGGAAAAAAAGGTGAAAAAATACATCTCAGTGAAGGTAAGTAACAAGGTAACACATTACAAAATAAATAATCCAAACTCCCCCTATAGAATGATATACCGAGTACCAGTTAAGGAAGGATGGTCTCCTGAGGGTACCTGGCCAGTGTGCTGCGAAGAACCAATGTCAATAAAATGTCGATCATTAAAATGGAAATTTGAAATGGGGCAGCAAGGTTTACTTTCCCTTTGTGTAAACTATAACACTTCCATTTCTTAAATGCTATGTTCAATTTTGTCCTTAAGAAGTATTTAATAGAACCGGAGGAGTTCCAGATAAGAGCAGCTAAAATGGTTTCTAGGGTATATGAGCTGCTGTATGAAGACAGATTTCCAAAGAGCTTGAAAATTCTTCATCTGTAAACAGGGATTCTTCACTTTTTTTTTTTGCCATGGAGGCCCTCGGCAGTCTAGAGAGCCCATGAATGTCTTCTGAGAATAATCTTTTTAAACATATAAAATAGAATACACCATATTACTTAGGAAACCAATTATGATACCATCTAGCTTTCAAAATATTTTAAAAAACAAATTGGTGATAAAGTAATACATAAGCTTCTTTATTAATGCAGCAAGTAACAAGGTCTGATGACAGTTCTAATAACTACCATAATTTCTAAGTAGTGATGAACATAAATGAGATTCAACTACCTGCATCAATTACAACATGGTATGAATATGCTTGTGGTGTCTACTGATGGTATTTGTAATGGAAGAAAATACTAAATTTCAAGGAGATGTTCATGAGGATAAAGGTGCAATTTTTCCCATCTGAGTTCATGAATGCCCTGGATTTCTCCCTCAGGACCCCCAGGGGTCTGGGAACCCAAAGCCAAGTACCCACATGACAGCAAGGGCTGATAAAGAATCTGACTAATGTTGATCACGTCATGAATAATGTATATGAAACAAACTTGTTTCCCACATCCACAAACACAAAGATAGGTTGGCCAGGAAGGCATAAGAAACAGGAGTGAATTTAGGATCAAAAAAAGGCAATTTGGGGGTGCGTGGGTGGCTCAGTCAGTTAAGCGTTCTACTCTTGATCTCAGTTCGGATCTTGATCTCGGGGTCGTGAGTTCATCAGGCCTGTGTTGGGCTCCATGCTGGGCATGGAGCCAACTTAAAAAAAAAGTGGGGGGCAATTTTAACAGTAAGACTTAGACACTGGGTGTTGTATGTAAGTGAAGAATCATTAAATTCTACTCCTGAAACTAATATTACACTGTATGTTAACTATCTGGAATTTAAATATAAACTTGAAACAAACAAACAAAAAACAAGCAATAAGCCTTAGAAAGATGTAAACATCATTATTTCAGTACTAACTGGAAATATGAAAAGATTCAAAAAGAGTTTGGACAAAAAGATTCAAAAAGAGTTTGGACAAATTTGTCCATTTTAGTCATAAAAAGCTCAAGGAGGGGAAGGCTGGAGGCACTTAACGCTGAAGATTTACATTAGGGAAGACGACAGAACCCTCATTCTGTATCCTCATTATCATCTGTAGCAGAAGATAAAGTTGGGGACCGTTGGGTCTGAATCAATATCACAATATTTCTCACCTTCTTCGGGAATCCACTTTTGTTCTGAATCAGTTTTTTTCCTCCGGCTCACAATTCAAATGAATTGCAATACAATCCACAGCAACTGTGTATGTGTATTTCACGGCAGACCCCAGCTTCAGGTACCGAGCGCTAAAAACTTGCGCTCCAGCTGCTGACTTAAGGTAGATTTTATAAGCCCAAAATATCGTATTTGCAATGAAGTGGACAGAGAGTGATTTTAAGGTCCAGAGAAGGTGAAAGGAGCCACGGGCTGGGGTGGTGCTGCCAAGGGTAGCAAGGTTCAAAGGAGTCAAGCTCTCAGGCAGAAACTCTGAGAATAAGATCAATGACCAAGAGGTCACCTGAATGCAACCTGGACTCACAGGTGGGATGCTCCCGCCAGTTTCTGTGCTGACAAAACCGTAAGCCTGTGTGGAATGCCTATCCAGGCTCACCTGGCTGCACCTTGCCCTTCCCACCCAGTACATACCCACTCTACCCCACTCCTAATTACAAAGTCCTGAAATGCTTATTATATTTCCCCTCTCACTTTAAGAGAATCAGTGATCTGTTCTGGATCTCTCTCGATTCACGTCAGATGCATGGCTGACAACGGAATTGGCGGGGGTCCCCTGGGGCCTCTCTGAGGCTCATGGCAGGAGAAAAGCCCGTCTGGACATGGCTGATTTTGTCCTCAGATTTTCCATCTTCTAACTCCCTTTATTTCTTGAGTTAGTCACCAAGTCTGAACGGCAGTCGAAGCCCTCACAGTATTAGCAAGAACATTTGATTCCCTTCAATAAAAGTGGAGACGGCCCTGAAGAATGATTAGGATTCACCTGGCTCTCCCTCTGGCTTCCCCAAGGGGACAGTCCTTCATCCCTTCCACATGTTTCATCCGAGCAGCAGAGGGTCTGCTTGGGGAAGCCATTTACCCAGGTTGGCTGCCTTTCATGAATTTTTGTCATTAACACAAACACGTTTGTTTCTTCTAAGCAAAACAGAAAAAATTAAAAGTCAAAGGGTAAAAAGACTCAAATAGACAGCAGCTCGCATCTCTTAAATCTGTAAGGATATTCGAGATCAGTTCACATGAAGGCTGGAAGAGAAAGATGACCCGGAGCCCCGACAAGATGAGAGAGGAGGGAGAAACTCAGGGAAATGCCCGAGGAGGAGACGGTGCAAACAGCACTGGCTCAGGAACAAGTCCAGGACTGAGCCGTGGAACTGAAAGGGGTGCGCAAGTGAGAACCACCGAGAACACGGAAGCCAGACTGGGCGGAGAGCGCGGACCTGCCACAGTAAGCCTCTCGGGACTGAAAAGGATTTGATCTGGGAGGTTAGTAATGGAGGGGAGTGGAAGGGGGAACGAAGAATACGAGAAACCTCCACCAAATGGAAATAAATTCTCTCTGGAGTAGGTGCTTCATCTGGAGCAGCTTCCCGGGACTAAACTGGGACTAGTAGGCTGCCTCGTTATTTTGTCAGAACGGTGGCCGTGCCAACTGTGAGGCTCTAGGGTTGTGGCAGGAGATGGAAGAGGACTTTCTGGGTGTAATGATCACCACAGCACCAAAAACACTTTCACCCAACGGAGCACATTTCCCTGGGGTCACACAGTCTTTAATGTTCTTTGAAGATAGCTTATTCTACAGCAAGCAAGCAAACAACTACAGAATTGAGAAGGTTCTAAAATAAGCTCAAAGTACAATATATATTCATACCCAAAGCGTATATACGGCTACTGCCTAGCGGAGTCCTTATAAGTCACAGACCCTAAACTGTGCAGCGAAGACCATAGACTCCTTGGAGCCTTCTACAAGGATCAGCACTACTTTTCAATTTTGCTTTGCAAATAATGAGATACGCACATTTCACTCTCTTCTGATCCTCCTAACCCTGTAAGTTAGAAAGGGTAGGCTTACTCTTATTTAGCTCATAAGGAAACCAAGACTTCAAAAAAGGGAATGAGATTTCCTCAAGGTCAACTGGCTATTAAGTGGCAAAGCAACATCTTCAGGCATCAAGTCTAATGATCGATAGACGACACCTTGCTGCCTGTCCGTCCATGTAACTAAAATGAACTCCAGGCTTCCCATTTCTTTCTGGTTTGATTTCATTCATTCAATTAATATTCAGTAAGTGCTCCTTTCTGCAGAAAGTTGAAAAGCAGCTGTCTTAAAGGAAGTCTCAGAAAACAAACAACAATAATGAGAAGAGACAATAACGGCTCGGTGTGACTGTAACAGGAGAGGGGCAACAGGGCTCACACTTGAAGTAGAAATAAAAGTCTCAAGTCATTAGGAACGGCAGCGATGGAGTACGTTCTGAGTTTCAGATACAAGTTCTAAATAATGCAGGTGTCCGCTTGACAATAACCTGCCCTCAAAGAAAGCTAAAATCTTCAGCAGACAAGCGAGAGAGGGAGGGTTCTTGTCAAAGGGAACAACATAGGTAAGGCAAAAGATTTGAGAAAGGCTGGTGGGTTCAAGAAACCATCAGTGGGGGGTCAGTTTTGCTCAAGAAAAAAACTGAGAGGGGCCTGGAGAGATGGTAGGTGATGGGAAGCCCGCTCAGAAAGGGTCTCACATGGCACGGGAAGATGGTGAGCTGTGAGCCTTCAGGCTGAGGGTATCCACGGAAGCATCTTCACAGGGGAGGGACGTGACCAAAGGTACATGGTAAGGGACACTGTGGCAGCAGTCTGGACCTAGCTACCAGTTTGGCAGAGAAGGCGGAACTGAGGCAGGTGGACCAGCAAGAAGACTGTGCAACAGTCTTGGCAACAGATGAAGGGGACAGAATTGAGAGGGAAGGGACACCTCCAGGAAGCATTTAAAAGTGAAATCCACAGAGCTTTGGGTTTGACTGTGGGGACGAAGGAGAGCAGGCCACCTGAGACAATGCTAACTACTCTGAAAACCGCCACGAATGCCTAAAACAGAGTCTGTGTCCTCTTCATCTTGGCCTCTCTCCCTTCTCATACTGAGCCTGGCCCATTTGGGGTGCCTGGCTAATTTCAGTGAAATGGTGGTGTTTGTTAATTCTTCTTTGCTGCTGCGGTGGGACCTCGGAGGTGGGAACTGTCAGCTGCTTATCTGTTTCCTACCTCTGAGGATAACTGGTTCAGGGATCTGAAGTTAGGAGGTGTTCGAAAGGGTCATAAAATTAGGAAATCTCCCAGATTTAAAAAAAAAAAAAAAAAAAGGCATGAGAAATAAAAGCAAAGCAGATTCCTAGATTGAAGGGAAATGGTGAATAATATTGGACTTGAGGCAAATTCTTTACAAAAATGGCCACAATCATTCTCTTTTCCTCCCTGCATCCACATTTAAATTTAGGGACTTTGAAGATCCTCCTATCAAGCGGGGGTAGAGTTTTTCTCCCCACCACTGCAGTCTGGGCTGAGCTTGTGACTTACTTTGAGCAACAGAATGCAGCAAAAGTGACCTTGCACTTGCACCTGTGTGCCTTGAACCTTGCTGCTGTCTCTCACAACCGTGCCCAGCTGCCATGTGAACGGGCCTGGGCTGGCCTGCTAGAGAAGGAGACGCCCCTACTGAACAGAGACCAGCCCTTCCAGTTGAGGTCATGCTGGTCAGTCGGCCCCCATCCAACCTCAGCTGACCACAGATGCCACGACTGAGCTCTTGGAGACCAGAAGAACGGCCCAGCTGAGCCCAGTCCACATTGCCAACTCAGAAACTTGTGAGTTAAATAAATAATTGTTGCTTTAAGCCACTGGAGTTTGGGGATTATTTGTAGCAAAAGCTATGGATAGGCTAATCTTTGTAAAAGCAATATGGAAGGCACTCTTCCTTGGCTCCCCACTTGGAAGGAAACTGGTGCTCCAACCAACTGGAGGCCAGTTCCAGAGATGTAGAGCCCTGGGGCGATAAGATTTGCTTAAAATGGTGCAGGGGCACCCAGGTATGGTCTCACCACTACTGGAAGTAGAGGAAATTCTTTGAGGGATGGGCAGGATCTCTACAGTTTTCACGTGACCTGGGGCTGTTTGCTGCTAAGCACTGCTATTTTGAGCCTTGAGATTCAAGTACTATGAAACCTTCAAGGCAGTACGTGTGTATTTTATGTGTGCATCAGGAAAATAAAACCCACGTAAAAGGTATATATGGATATTTTATGTACTCTTTGAAAGATTTCATAATTTAAAATAAAAATTTTTAACCAGGTAAAAAATATATTTTCGTACTGTCGTAACATTTTAATCCTCTCCCTTACACAGTTTCCAGGAAATCCTATGTTACTACTGCTTTTTCTGGTCACAACTCTGTTAGGAGATACAAGGTTTGTAACTCTGTATTTAATATATCCCTCTTTTATGGCACTTCATTTATTCATTCACTCATTCAACAAATCTTATTACATCTTCTATGTACCAGCTATTGTTCTGGGCACTGAGGATACAGCAATGAACAAAACAATGTCTGTCCTTTCAGGGCTTACATTCTAGGACAGGAAAATCAAATATAAATGAATATATAAAAATACCAGGAGTGATATACACCATAAAATAAAATAAAGCATGGCCAGCGAGTAGAAAGACATTGAGGAGGCTCTTTTAGATGAGATGGCCCGAGAAGGCCTCACAGATAAAGGAGCTGAGCTGAGCCTGAATGCAGGGACAGGGGGAAGCAGGGCATTGTTGTGTAATCACTGGTTTCTCTGTCTAGGCCTCTTTTTTTTTTTTTTTTTTAAACCTGTGGCATATTGAAGGTAGGGACCAGCTTTTATTCATCTCTGTGCCTTCAAGCCTAGTACAGTGCCAGGTACCCATTAGATATTACTGGATGGATGGGTGGGGGTGGAGATGGATGGGTGGGTGGCTGGGTGGCGGGTAGATGGGTGGGTAAATGAATGGATGGGTAAATGGACGGATGAGTAGATGGATAGGTAGGTAGGTGGGTGGCTGAGCGGAGAGGTGCGCGGCTGGGTAGATGAACTCTTCCTCCGTGCCCTGAGAACCCTGGGGACTCAGTAAATGCTGACCGGGGCCACCAGCAAGGCTTCATACCACCTGCTGCCTCACCACCAACACTCCCATTCTCTTAGCCTGCCATATTTGTCCTTCATTCCACAGCAATGTATGTCTTCTGACATATCAGGTAACTGACCTCTTATTTTGTTTATTGCTTGTCTGTCTCACATCACCAGAAGGTAAGCCCCACGAGGCCAGAATCTTTGTCTGTTTTGCTCACTGTCATACCCCAAGCACCGCAGACAGTGCCTAGAACACAGTAAGAGCTCAAAACCTATGTGCTGAATGCCTGAATGTGACCCTGTCCTTCTCAAGTGTTTTGGAGCCCGATCCAATGTGCGTCTGTGTCCCTTTCCCATCTAGCTTCTCCTGTGAGGTGCCTGCTTTTAAGATGATCCATCAGTTCTTTGTCCTACCTGGAGCTGCAGGTTCACCACAAAGAAAGTGAAATTACTCCATGAGTAATATACACTTCAAAGTATGTAAAAGGGGCTCCTGGGTGGCTCAGTCAGTTAAGCGTCCAACTCTTGATTTTGGCTCAGGTCCTGAACTCAGGGTCGTGAGATCGAGTCCCACGTCGGGCTCCATGCTGAATGTGGAGCCTGCTTAAGATTCTCTCCCTCCCCTCCCTGCTCGTGCTCTCTCTCTCTCTCTCTCTCACTTGCTTAAAAAAAAAAATGTAACTCTTTTTGGCAATCTACAAATCTTTGGATACAGAGAAAGTATACATCGGAAATAGAATACTTAAAAATACAGACTGCTTCTGGTTTGTAAATAAAAGCTAAATTAGTATCTATGAACCAATAACAACATCAGTTAAGTATGAAATAAAGAAGAAGAGCCTGATGGAAAAACTACAAAATGTATTCACACTATTATTTGTGGGCCTGTTTCTTCTGCTTGCGTGTCGTCGTGTGGGAGCAGGCCACGGCTCACTGGGCCATGGTGCCCGCCCCTGTTTCCTTGTCAGGAGCCCCACCTGTCACTCTCTTAACAGGATTCTGACAGGTTCCTTGGTATCAATTCAGGGCTGACTCATGTGCCCTGATGGCTTTGTAACCTAGTTAAAGAGTTCATTAGCCTAACGAGGCTGACGCTATTCTTTTTCAGACAAAATCAGCCACCCGCCCAGGGTAAGACACATTATCTGAAATTGCTCCTTTTCTTCCCAGGTCCATTTCCAACTCTCATCTTCTGATTTCTTTGTAACCTAGTTAAGGTTTCATTAGCTTAACTAGGCTGAAGATATTCTTGTCAGTTAAAATTTGCTTTCAGCCCGAAATTATCCACGCTCTTTCTGAAATGGCTACATTTTTCTCACAGTCTAAATTAGATTAATTTCAGGCCGGCCAAGATGGCCCAGAGATGGTCTCTTTCTTCCAGAAACCTGTCTTTCTTCTAATACTTGACTCCCCCAGTCAGAAGGCCATTCCTTCACAGCCTCCTCACCGCCCTGCCTGTCCTCGGGAAAGCCCAGCTTTCTAAAGAGCCACATGCACACGCCTACATGACGTACACATTAAATGCAATATACGGTATATTACCTAACTTCTTCAGATGTGATCTTAGATCACCTTCATACAGTCTGGGCCTACAGAAGAAGCTTCAATTCACTGATTCTGTGACCTTGTTTTTACAATAAAACACCTGCAAAATTTAGAAACAAATAAAAAAAATCCACCATGGCAAAAGCCAGAATTTTAGCTAAGATGAAAATAAACTGAAATTGAAGGAAAAAAAAAAAAGACCCAGCTAATAAAAAAAATCTCACGAGGAAGCAACAGAATATGGAGTTGGTTGCTAAATGGGGCCAGATCTGTTTAAATCCTTTTTTCTCCTCCATCTAGTATGAATGTTGTTTTTAAAAGTTCTGTGGTAATTAGATGCAGTCCTTTGGAAATTAAATTTTGAAAGGTTTTATGACTGAAGCTGTTTGTGAAATCATCTTTCCTAGGTAACTACTGAGACAAAGCAAGATTGTCAGGGTATTTGGTCTTGGGTTGCATTCATTATACACACATTCTGCTGTTGGCGGGGTGGTGGAGTAGTGGGAGGGCAGTCAGGAAGGGGTGAGGGGAGAGGAGAGAGAGCGAGAGAAGGGGAGAGCAGAAGAGACACAGACAAGGCGCTGACCTGGTGCCAAGACTCCATGCAGACAGCAGTGGCGGGGGCGGGGGGGGGGGCGGTGCGGTGAGCTGGGCGAGGACCTGGAACCTACTGGCCCCAGAGGCATCCCGTTACCATGGCTCTCAGATAGGAGCCTCTTGCTGCATGGTGCAGGATGCTGGTCCTTGCTGGTATATATTTTTGGCTGCTCTACACAAACCAACTGTGTCATCTGATATTCAGCTAACAAACAGTGGTCTCTTCCCTCGAGGAAGGGAAATCAGGCTCTGTGGGGTGTCCTGAGAGACTGCATGCTGCTCTCCAACACAGCCCAGCCCGAAGGGATTTATTTCCAAGGGACGAGTTTTCATCTTATGCCCTGCCTTTAGAAGGTACACATGGTATAGGACTCTCCTTCCTATGATACATTTCACAAGAAACTTGGGGAGAACCCAGTCTAGAAGATTCCTTATGTGGCGAGACACCACTCTTTTCTGAGTAATTTACTTTGTAATAGTAATGTACTTCCTAATAGAAAAAGAATGTAATTCTGCGTGTGTGTGTGTGTGGGTGGGTGTGGGTGTGGGTGTGGATGGGTGTGAGCGTGCGCACGTGCGCATGCACGTACATAGCAGAGATACCCGTAGCCTCTATCTGGGCTGGCTGGAGGGCGGACAGGGGAGAAATACAGATCATGACACATTATTCCTCCTTGGGAGGAGTGCTGTGCACCTAGAAGCTGTGCACAAAGCTGGCCATGAGTCAAGCCCAGAGGTGGATACTGTCCTAAGAGGGACTGATATTTCAGGTTTTTCAGGACGTTTTAGGTATAATTACAATTTATATATCTAAAATAAAGATTTGAGATACAAGAAAGAAGGAAGAATGGGGATTATCACCAGGGCTGATGGACAACATCCAGGAACTGTTGAAAAGGACAGCAAATTGTATATAGGTCTTTATTTTCTCATGCGTCTCTGATTTTCTTTCTTTCCTTTTTTTTTTTAAAGATTTTATTTATTTGACATAAAGAGACACAGCAAGAGAGGGATTTTCTACGGCATGATTTACTGTTTTCCATACCATCTATTCTGGTAAAGAATTACTTTTGGAGTGTCTGGGTGGCTCAGTCAGTTAAGCATCCAACTCTTGGTTTTGGCTCAGGTCATGATCTCAGCGTCATGAGATCGAGCCCGGCGACAGGCTCTGCACTGAGCGTGGAGTCTGCTTGAGTCTCCCTCTCCCTGTCCTCCGCCTGTGGATGCTTTCTCTCTCTCTCAAAAAAAATTACTTTTGACTAAAATAAATAAAAGAATTAAAAGTTCAGAGGTAAGATCTGGACCACATGCCAGGAAACAAAAGTCATTTCTGTTTTTTTTTTTTTTCCTAAGATTTTATTTGACAGAGAGGGACAGAGAGGGAGAGGGAGAACACACCAGCACAAGCAAGGGGAGGGGCAGAGGGAGAAGCAGCGTCCATCCCAGGGTCCTGGGAACATGACCTGAGCCGAAGGCAGACGCTTAACCTACTGAGCCACCCAAGTGCCCCACAAAGGCCGTTTCTTATAGGATGCCAAGCTGTAGGTCTCATAAAGTTTAAAAATCCCCATCTAAAGTTAAAAGTGGTGGTTAATACAAACGACCAGTAAGGATATTTTACATAATCATTTATAATTTGATTTAGTAATTATTTAAACCAATCTCTTTGATATGTTTTCTCTCTCTCTCTTTTTTTTTCTAAAATATTCATTTCCTGGCCATGTCAGATCTCCTTTTGCTTTTTCTATGAAACGCTATTTATACCAAACTGTAACCTCATGACAATAATGACAAAATCACCTAATACTTGAATACAAAAAGGATAACATGATCCTGCTGCACACACCACAGCTTATCCCAAGAAAACCCCATCATTCACAGTAAGAGCATCACCTTTACTGCAGCTTGGCCAGAACAGAGACCAAGCCCTACAATAGCAAAGATAGTACACAAAATTAAGGTGGAGGGTGGCGCCCTGTTTTTCCAGTCTCTGCAGAAAACCTTTATTACCAATCCCAAACCACTGACATTTGGGCTTGAAGATTTTATCACAGAATTATCAACTCCCTCTCTAAATGTACTTGTAAATGTAGGGGACTTTGATAAGTAACCTGTTATTAATTCAGGTACTATTAGAAATAGATTTGTGCCAGGGCGCCTGGGTGGCTCAGTCAGCTAAGCATCTGCCTTCAGCTCAGGTCATGATCCCGGGGTCCTGGGATGGAGCGCTGGGCTCCCTGCTAGGTGGGGAGTCTGCTTCTCCCTTTCTCTATGCCCCACCCCCCACTTGTGGTCTCTCTTTCAAATAAATAAGTAAAATCTTAAAAAGAAAATAGATTTGTGCCAATTTGGCCAGTGTTAGGTTGAAATGTAGCTATCTTCTACCTATAAAAGGGTAGGGAGTGGGGGTGGGGGGCCCCTAAGCAAAGTATGAGTATAAATGAAAGTGCATTTGTAACCTTTACTTTAGGGCATAATTCCCTTCCAAGCTCTTCTTCCTAACACATTTGTATGCAATGTGCTAATTACGAATAGCTTTAATCTCTTCATAAAAGTAGAGCCTATTTTGTTACTACATTTTGTCAGCCATTAGTTCGAGTTCATTAATCAACTAATGGGTCGTAATCAGACATGTGGTAGGGCCCTTGTCCATCTCTGTAGCTTTACAACCAAGGCCACTGAGTCCTGGAGAGTTCGCCAACTTGCCCCAGGCCCCACGGCCAGTTAGCAGAGCTCACGGGTGAAAGCTGGGCGTTCTGACTCCCAAAGTCCTGAAATCTTAACACTCTCCGGCGGTTTTCAAACTGACCTGTGGATCTAGGGGTCCAAGAGGGCTGCGCTGGCCCTTTCAGGTCCATCTTTATTGGGTTTATACTTTGGCCTTCCTTCTATTATTTGGCTTAAAAAAAAAAATCCATGGCTTAAGGAAGTTTTAAAATCATGTTTAAAAAATTTCAAAGTGGGGTGCCTGAGTGGCTCAGTCAGTTAAGCGTCTGACTCTTGATTTCGGCTCAGGTCCTGGGATCAGGCTCTGTGCTCAGTGGGGAGTTTGCTTCTCTCCCTGTCAACCCCTCCCCCCCGCTCTCCTCCATCCCCCCCGCCTGCTTGCGTGTACGTGCTCTCTCTCAAACAAAATAAATCTTTAAAAAGTGTTTTCAAAGTAAAAAAATTTCTAATGTGTGCTGGAAACTTATTATAACTTTCCATTCAATATAAGTTGAATCCCTCTGAAGGCGAGGGAGTGAAGGGCCACAGGACCAGGGGTTCAGAGCTCCTGGCCTGAGGGCAGACACACCGGAAACCAGCACCTCCAACTCTGTGACCCACAGGCAAGTTACTCAGCCACCCTGCCTCTCACCATCCTGACCTATGGAATAGAACTTATAAAACTTCAAAGCATTAAAGATTGAGATAATAATGCATGTCCACTGCTGATCCTGTCAATATGGTCATTATTAGGCCATGTCAGTTACATATTAACACCAGAGAACTGACTTCTAGATCAGCATGTAGTGAGGAGCTGATATCCTCTGTTTTCAAACATACAATTCAAACTGTCTTATCCTCTGTGGTATGAATTAGTAGTTGTTTTGTTCCCAAAGGAGGGTTGGGAATCACAGGCCAAGATCCTCGATGCTCTGGGGGGTGTGACAGGAGTCCAGGGGCACAGGCAGCCAGCCCCACAGTCGCCTCTAAGGAACGAGCTGGAGTAGAGGCTTCAGGAAGCCGTGGCCTCCAGCAAGCCTGATTCTGAGCTGGGCAGCTGCAGGAAGGTCAGCGGCCTGGGCACCCATCTGGCTTTAGATTCTGTGGCTGCAGAGAAGTCTAACAGGCCAGTGCCGCACTTGGGGAGTGCCAAGCAGGCCTCTCTAGGGCGCCATCTGGCTTGGGAGACTCATAGTCAGAATCCAAAGACTCATCAGAGGTCACCGAGGTGGCTCGTTTCATGTCCATTTCAGCATACCACGTCTTTGTTGTCCGTGGCCTTGTGAGATGCAGTGCAAGGTGTGGGCGGGATGGGAAGAAACAGACTCCTCTGGGGGTCAACTGGCTCTAGCCGTGTGGGCGAAGTGTGGGGAAGGGATGCTCACCGGGGTGGCCCCAGCATCACCTGCGATCTGGTTAGAGAGGCACATTCTCGGGCCGCATCCAGACCCACTGAACCAGAAACCCTGGGGGCCAGCCCAGCAATCCCTGTGTTCGCCAGCCTTCCAGGTGATTCTTGGGCCGCTAACACTCGAGAACCAGTGGCATAGGATGTGTTCAAGAGGAGCAGCCAGACGGGAGCAGTGATGAACCAAATGGTGACAGGAAGTCGTCGTCCCGTCAGGACAGACAGTGTGGCTAACAAAACCCCGTGGCACAGAGCACCTCCCACGGTGGGCAGAGGAGTTAATCAAGCTGAGAGAAACTGGAGATTGACACAACATCAAGAGAGGTCAGAGTTTCACACCTCACTGACTACAGAAACTCACACGGAAAAAACCAGGAACGATTGAGTCATCCATATGTGAGAAGAGTTTTGTCTAGAGTGGATACCGAGCCTGCTCTTCTCTCTGTCCAAAAGAAGAAAACTTTCATCACCTTACTCAAAAGAGATGGCCTTATCCACACAGGGGCTAAGTAATGAAATGAGCGCCATCCTGGGACATCGGCCTCCCTGGAGGTCTCGGGCTGAAAAGTGGAACTTTACTTAAGGATAACGTGTAGAATGAGCAGATTCCTCAGGTTTACCCCATGAGATTCCTCACTCAGAAGGTCTGAGAAGGGGCTCCGTGAAGAGGAATTGTTTTGAATATGCGTTTTTAACAAAGGACACCACCAATCCTGACTTAGGTGGTTCTCAGAGAACATAACTGGCTTCACGATTCACTCATCCAACAGCAGGACAGTTGGAACCAATGACCAAAAGATCTAGCATTCCTCTTTTATTCGACACTTGTCTGTTTTTATGCCGTATTTTTTGACGTAATTCATAGATTTTTACTAGAAGACACTGGAAAAGTCAAGACTCATTTCTGAAGTGGCAAGAAGCCCTGGAATCCCAAAGTGCAGGAAACTTCTGGATCAAGGGCACAAGGGGCTGGCAGAAAGACAGTGGAACTCCTGAGGAGTGAAGCTTTGTGCCGCTGAGGACTCCCCTAGCATCCCCCCAGCCCTGCCTGGCCGTGGCCTCCAGTCCTGAATGGGTTTAATGCTCCATGCCTCCATGACACTCCTGTAGGAGGAAAGCATCTATCTGGACCCCAACTGTTTGGCCCTGGGAGAGTTGCTTCAGTGTGTTTGTGTTTATGGTTATGCCTTTAGATTTCATTGAGGTCATTACAAGAAGCAGCTGGATGAAGATTGCTTCCGCACTTGGGCTGAAATTATGGTCAAGGGCAGGGTTCATTCTGTCACCCAGCCCCAGTGAGCCCAGGGGAAGACCCAAGAACATGATTTGGTTTTTTTGTTTTTTAAGAATGTAAGATAGTAGGAAGGGAAAAATGAAGGGGGGGACATCGTAGGGGGAGACGAACCATGAGAGACGATGGACTCTGAGAAACAAACTGAGGGTTCTAGAGGGGAGGGGGGTGGGGGGATGGGTCAGCCTGGTGATGGGTATTGAGGAGGGCACGCTCTGCGTGGAGCACTGGGTGTTATACGTAAGCAATGAATCGTGGGGCACTACATCAAAAACTAATGATGTAATGTATGGTGATAAACATAATATAATAAAATTTTAAAAAAGGAAAAAAAGAAAAAAAAAGAAAGACAGTGGAAGATTTCTGGGACTTCTCAGGACAGGAGCCTGGTTATCATACGTTATTTCTTTTCTCGATGAGAAAAAGGAGAGCAAGCGATGCCTTTGAAACTCCTAAGTCGAGTGACTGAGATGATTAATCACCAAATCACTAGACATCAGCTCTGGCAAGGACCTTGGTGGCCACCCTGCCCACCTCAGCCCCAGCATGAAGCCACTCCTTGACCTCTAGAGATGCAAACAGCCCAAGCAGAAGGCAGGCAGTCCACTGGTTAGAAAGGTCTTCCTCCACAGTAAGCTGAAATAGTCACATGTCCTTCCTTACAGAGAAACAAGAGATTTGCATGCTACCTTCAGACATATAGGTAAATTCTTTCTCTTTGTAGGAAAGGAAAAGTGAAGAGCAATTACAGAGAGAAACCTCAACTGGATTATGCAGTTCAAGTGACAAGACAGAAGGAAAATCTTGCCTGTTTTCCTTCCTATTTCCCTCCCCACACCTCTGGCTTCTTTTTGCCACAGCATTTAATAAGTTACTGTAGCAAAATGGGAGAGAGGAAGAAAGAAAACCCCCTCCTGTTTGGTTTTTTAATCCTTCCATGTCATCTTATTCCTTCATTTTTGTGGCCTTTTGTCTCTGCCGGTTTCCATAGCAACAACCACCAGCAAGCAGTTTGCATCCCTCCCTCTAGCTTGTGCACAGATAACTCCAAACAGGGTCAAAACCAGCTCTGGATTGAGGAAGAGAGTAGAAGATTCATTTCCTTCTCCTTGTTGTTGATGTGTGCATGTTTGAAGGCGTGTGTATATTTCTGTGCATCGAGCTCACTCGGTAGTTTTGATTGCAAGTGATTTTTTTAGAGCTTGTCTTTGTTTTGGATTTGTAGGAAGGGAGCAGTGACTTTCATATTTAGCCACATATTTGAGAACATACAAATACATAATTTGTATAATATGAAAAAAATAAGGAGACTCAAATAATCTTGCTGAAAAAAATAGCATATGGTGTTCCGTACACACCTGGGAAGGAAACTATTCTCCGCAAGGGCACCAGGCTCATAGAATTATTTAAAAAACCCATCAACGACCCACCAATCTATTAGGCACAGCTTCACATCAAGTGAGGACACTGGATTTTACTTTATAACTTGAGTGTTTTTCTGTTGCAATGCTCCCTGAGTGTTTGGTGTTCTCCTTGGGTATTTTTCTTTAAAGTGAATGAAAATCGTACAGCCAACAGGTGGTGGTATGGCCACAATCCGGGTCCTCTGAAAAGCACACATCATCTTTCAGTGAGTTTTAACTAAGACTGAAAAAAAGCACCATTTTACGCCTTTCAAAAACACAAATCCCTTTTTGTTATCAGTACAGCTATACGTTCCAAATATCATCAACAACAGGGATTGTAGATGAAATTTCTAGAGCAAGCTTTTAAGAAATATCTCAGAAGAGATTCGTACCTGTACACGTTTCCTATCACTGCTGTAAAAAATCACTGCAAATTCCGTGGCTTAAAACAACACAAATGTATGATCATATAGTTGTATAAGTCAGAAGTCCAAAATGGGTCTCACTGGGCTGAAATCAAAGTATCCGCAGAGCTGTGCTCCTTCTGGAGGCTCTAGGAGAAAATATGTTTCCCTGCCTTTTCCAGCTCTAGAAGCTGCCTGCATTTCTTAGCCCTCAGCCTCTTTCTCCACCTTCAAAACCAACAGGGCAGCATCTTCAAATCTCCCCCTGATTCTGACCCTCCTGTCTCCCTTATATAAGGACCCTTGTATTTATAAAAAGCCCACTCGGATACTCCAATTTAACCTCCCAACCCAAGAGCCTTAACTTAATCTCATCTGCAAGGTCACATTTGCCGCAGAAGGTAACATACAAGTTCCAGACATGAAGAGGTGGACATCTTGGGGGCTATTATTCTGTCCACCATGGTACTGCTTTCATCAAATCATGCCTATTCACCCTCCCATGTTAATTTGATCCTGGTCTTATTCCAAGACTCAGACAAAATGACCTTTTCCAACTTGCCCTAAATCTTATCATGCAGTCGAATGCCCAGCTCTTGGACGGCAAGCCAGGTTGATGGCAAATGTTTTACAGTTTCTATGCCTGAGTCCACCCAGTCAGGGCGGTCTGGCTGTACCAGGTTCTGCCTGCTTCTGACCTTCTGCCTCCTCCCCCCCATCCAGACAGTGCTCTCCATCACCTGCCCCCACACTTACGGCATCGAGGACTAGTTTCTGCCCCACAGGGTGAGATGTGGGCAGATGAGGAGAGAATTTGCTTTCATATGCTCAAATTTCCTTTCATGAAGCACATGAATGCCCTTGCTCTTCTATCTGATTTTATATTTGCACTTCAACTTACGAACTTATTTTTAAAATCTCATCTGCTCACTTTAACCCTTTTGCTAGATCTCTCATTGAAGAATAGTCTTGGTTTCTGACCTCCCAACCTAGCCTGACTTCTGAAATTCGTGCTTCTTCTAGCAGCTGGTTTCCTGAGCCTTTACTATCTCCACCTCTCCTAAATGCATGGCTCTGGATGCTCCATCACTGCCTCGAGACAGCCAAGCTGCTACAGCGCACTGTCTGTTTCCCACTCCCGCTACCGAGTCCAACCAGAGACTGTGTCTTCCCCATCCCGGCTGTGTGAGGCTGCCCACCGCTGAAATTATTCCTCCCAGGCTTCTCCACTCCCCAGTGGGAAGAGAACCGAAGAAAAGGACGGAGGGCCCAAGAGGGTTGCTATAGCTTTCCTTAACCTGAGTATGAAGAAACTGGCCCACTCGGGGATTTGCAACGCAGGTCTAGGTTAAAGCCACAATCCCCCCTCCCCACCGCCACACACACACATACACATCCATCTTCTCTCCCTGACACCTGCCACGGAAGTCCCTATATTTTTCTGAATTACGTTTTGATAGCTCCAACTTCCTGCAGTTGAGATAACGAGCCAATGCACAATTATTTGTGATGGACAAGGAGCTGCTTCCAAGGACCCGTTTTTGAAAATACGAAATCCAAGGACCTGTGTTTCTACAATATAAAATAATGTGACATTTTACGCAGCGGTGTCACCGCTGCCCAGCCAGGATCAGAGCTGACAGCCGTGAGAGGTGGGATGCAGGGAGTCAGCTGCTGCCAAACCTCCGCACACACCGTAGACCAGGGGCACACGGCTAGGAGCTAGTAGAGTTTGGTCACTCCTCTCCCTGCAACACCACACCGTATAAACATCACAAACTCACTCACAAACCTAAGCAGTCCAGACCTCACGGACAATGTGACACTGGCCCCTGGAATCACTGAAAAGGGACTTTTCCTCTTCTTTTGTTCTAAACAACATAAGAAGACAGACATTGCCCCCCTGCCTTCCTTCAGTTGCTGTCCAATGTCATACAGAGGACAGGCGGTCTAGTGTTCTGGGTGTTTTCATTATTAACTGTCTTAATGAGATGTTTCTAGCCAGAATAAGAGTGCCCTCCAACTTGAACACCAAAAATTACTTTTATATGCTTCTTTGATTTCCAGGGGAGAAAACAAAGTTGGGAGTAAAAGGAACAGGTGAGAAATAGCTGAATTACATAATTGACTAATTTATAGCATTTCTCCACTGACTGTAATCACTCTTAAACAAAATAAGGTTATTAAGTGAAGGTTTTCACTGCATCGTGACCAAAACTTGACTTCCATTCACCTTTATTACCCTAATTCATTTATATCACAGAATTTCAAAGACAACCTTGGTTTTAAAAGGACCAAGCCATCTTGTGGTATCTGCTAGATGTTTCTTGAATATATATTCTACTTCTGTTGTTTGCAATGGACTTAAAGTCTTTAATAAGGCCACCACGGCCTCCTCCTTGTCAAAATGACAAAGAATACACTGACCTATATAGAAACATATATCCACAGACACACAGACAGATACGAAAGCACACACATAAATAATCTGAAAGATGTAGCCAAAATATAGACAGAAGAGAGGCTCCATCACTTATTAACTCTATGACCTTGGGCAAATTACCGAGTATCTCTGAGACTCAGATTTGTCATCTATCATGAAGGTAATAATATTGAAAGTGAAGCTAATGATATTTGAATACACCATAGAGTTTTTGTGAGAATGAAATGAGTAAACACATGTAAAGCCCTTACAACAGTGCCTGGCACATAAGTCCAGTAAGAGTTTATTGCTGATTTAGTGGTGGTGGGGACAGTGGGGCAGTGGGAAAAACAGTACTGGTAGGAACAACGGCAATGAGAGTTTTAGAACATGTAGTTCACTGAACGAGAGCGTATGAGCAGAAAAACCATACATCTGTACCATTTACATTACTTTTAAATACACTGTCCCACGGATATCGCCCTGATAATAAAACTGAGATTCACTGAGCCAATCCTTACATTAGGAACTTTACAACATTGGTTCTAAAACTCACAACAGCCCAAACAGGTAGGTATCACTAGTCTCATTTTTCAGGGGAGAAAAAAGAGACCCCCCCGACAGTTTAGTAAATGCCCACGGCCACACAGTGGACAATGGTGGACCGAACATTCTGTCATTCAACATACATTCTCCTCTAGGCCAGTCTCTCTCCAAAGCTAGCACTTCCCACTGCTTGGTCCCTCCAGCAAAGCCAGCAGGCCAGGATTCAGACTCCCAGTTTTTAACAGAGGAGGAAAAGGAGGCAGACAACCAGGAGGTAGAGGTTTAGGAGTAGAGTACAAGGTGTGTGTGGGTGGTAGTGGCTGCAGGTGATGGTCATGGAGGCAGGGTTGGTGAGGATGATGGCGGGGTTGGTGAGGATGATGGCGGGCATGGTGAGGATGATGGCGGGCATGGTGAGGATGATGGCGGGGTTGGTGAGGATGATGGCGGGGTTGGGCGGGCATGGTGAGGATGATGGCGGGAATGATGGTAGTGAAAGTGGTAATGGGGTGTGGGGGCAGAGAGCAGTGGAGGTGGATGGAAACACAGTGAGGATAGGGTAGGAGTAAACGGCACAGTGCAGACCCCACTGACCACTAGATTCTTCCAGTTGGCTCAGTAACAGCGACTCTCCAAGTCTGCCTGTGGCAAGTGATGATCACTCTTTTTCAGTTGAAAAGACCGTCAAACATTTTAAATTACAATTGTCAGTAGTGAGATGGTGTTTCATCATGTGAAATGATCTAAAGCTGCAAAGCATAAAGCCTTCTTTAAACAGCAAACTAATGGCTCCCTGCAGAGAACTAAACTTCCAGCACAGAGCGGGGCTCGCTCTTCCCACAAACTGGGAGGAAAATGAGCGAGTGTCCCGACGTAAGAAGAAAGCACGCGGCCTCAGAACCACCAGGACACACACGTGCACCCGCACCTCTTTTCAGCCCTCTCTTTAACAGAGTGCTCAGACTGTGCCCCCGAAATGCAGCCACTGTGGGTGCCCGTTCTAAACACGTCTGGATGCAGACAAGTTCCCGTGGCGTTGTGCTAATGGGGGAGAGGCAAGGCAACGAGAAGTTTAAATGGGGGGTGGGGGGATAGCAATCCCAAACCACACATCGTATTACGATGGTGTTCATGGGCTTCTCTCAGCCGACAGAAGTGACTAAAGAGCAGCCAAATTGTCTGTTTGTGGGTTCTTTCTCCTGTTCTCCCAGAACCACCGAAGGTGCAAATGAGTTACAAATCTGCAAGATGCCAGGCAGCAAGAAGAGAGTTAAGGGAGCCCAGGAATCTGCCTCAGACCATGCCAGGCCCCCGCCAACATGCCAAGCCACTGGAGAGAGGAGGGAAGAGGGGAGAGCAAGGCGGGAGGCCAGGAGCTCCAGGCACAGGGGGTCAGATGGGGGGAGGCAGGGGAGGGGAAGACAGTCGGCTGCAGGCATCAGAGATGCTACCTGCGGGCCTGCCTCTGACGTCTCATCTTTGGCCACCTGCCCCTTTGTTTCTCTTGCTCCTTCTGCCCTAAAGCCCAGCTACTGAGAGTTTCCAGATGGAAGGAGGCACTCAGACTCTAGATCCTGGAGCAGTCTCCCCTGCATTCCTCAAGTTTGTGGGCACAGTGGGATTTTCTGAAAGCCCCAAGCCTGAGACTGGCTTTTCCCCACCCTTCTCTCGGTTCGAGCCCTGGGAAACTCCTCGGGAAAATTCAATCAGGGCCAAGATAGAAGGCATCATTCAGTCATTCGGTGAACATTTACTGAGTGCCTACTCTGTGCCAGAAAGTTGTTCTAAGGACTGAGAATAGTGCCATGAAGAAGACAGAGAGGAAGAGAGAGAGCATAAACAGGAGACCTTAGCTAGCAGGGGTTCTAGGAGTGCCTGGCATCTGGGTGGCCCCCTCAGCTGTCACTCTTGGCTCCTCCGTGCGGGGGGCTGTCCACTTGTACACAACCAACACCATGAGCAAAGGCATCCTGGTCACGCCCACCCCCACCTCCCACATCTGTTCTTAAGACCGAACACCATTTCCAGCATCCTCAGAGCCTGGTGCTGAGGCAGGAGAGAAGATGAAGGGCAGATAGGGACCCTGGCGGGTGGGGGTTAGTGGAGGTAAGTAAGGACCCCATGCCCTCTTAGGAGCTCTTGGAGGACAGGGCTGAGCCGAGCATCCAGGGAGCACTGTCCCCCTCCGCCCACCTCCCAACAGGGCCACCTGTCCCCTCCAGCCGGATCAGACTCTCGGTCTCCTGACATCGATTTCCCTCCCTGATCCACACCGGCCCTCCTGGGCAGCCGTGCTGATACAGCTCAGCTCAGAATCACTGAGGCTGCACTAACCAAGCAGTTCATGTCATTGCTATTGATTCAGCAGCCCTGGGAGAAACTGCAGGCTCCTCGCGGGAGGTAAAGATAAAGGTGAAACAAAAGAGCCTCCAGACTGTTTGTGTCCCCACCCCTCCTAGGACTTGCCCTGGATTGAGAATTTTCCAAATCTTTACCAGCTGCCTGGCAGCTTGCCACAGATCAATAAGTCTTCTTCAGAGTTCCAACTTGCAAAAATATTTACTGTACATAATTTAATAGAACCCTCTCCTGGATAAGGAGCTGACACTTTTAATTACCTGGAACAAGTGCTCTCCTATAGGACGCGGCATACACCGTGCCTCGGAATGCCAACTAAATGCTTTTCCCAGGGCTTTTCATGACTGATTCAGAAGGAGGAGGGTCCATGCGCTAGTGACTTCCGTGGGGTGCTGTTGGCGGGAAGGGCAGCCACAGATGGAACTTGAGATTTTTTTTTTTCCCCAGCAGAAATTTCAAAATTTCAGGTGCTCGCTCTCTCCCACTGCTTTCTTCTCTACTCCCTTCAATAGGCATCCGCCTGCTCAAACACAGACAAATCTTTTCCCCATTTCCCGGGAATTAGGTTGTGCATCTTCTTCAGGACCCCGCCAGGGGCAGCTGGCTCTCAGACACTCGTCTTGTTCAGGTCCTGGGGACACATGACTGAAAAGGTACGATCTAGAACTGACACAGCATTGAAGACAATGATGACTATAGCTAGCATGTGGAAAAACACCTTCCGAGGGTCAAACATGGTACCAGCCACTTAACGTACTTCATTTCCAAGCTGAATAATAAGCCTGTGTGGAGGCATTGTTATGCCCACTTTTCAGGTGAGAAAACAGAGGCTCAGAGACATTATGTAACTTATCCAAGGTCACCAACCACTAAGCTGCTGTGCAGGACTCAAAGATGTATGAGTCTGACTATAATCCTTCGCTGCATGTCCAGCCTGTTTTGAAGAAACCCCACACAATTCCCAGAAAAGCTCCAGAAATCTGGACTAGTTTCTGTCCCAGGGCTGTGTAGAGCTAAGGTGAATGAATATGGACAGTTCTGGAGACCGGCTTCCTTACCCCTTGGCCTCATCCCCCTGGACTTGGCTCCTCCTCCAGGCCTCCTCCGTCCCGGGACCCCGGGAGAATGTCCACCCTCCACCCAGCACAGTGGACAAGGCCCGGACCCAGGGTCTATCTGGCTCTGGCCTGACGTGGTCACAGGAGCCCCATTAGCAATGTGGGCATTTCTCTCAAATGCTAATTAACTTCCTTTGGCATCTTAGACAAAAGCAATCCCCTGGCAATCATATTCTGCATAGCACCTAAAAATGTGTGGGCATACAATAAATATTCAGTTCCTAACAACAATTCCCACACTTGCTAATGATTGTGTGGGTGCATTTGGTTTCATCGGCTAAATCCTGCCAACTAATATGCAACTGAGCCATAAGAAAGTTCATGTCCAATGAGGTTTTCAACACCACATAATTTTAGAGCTGAGTATTTAACTGAGATGCTATTGAGACCCAGAAAAAGTACATGTTAATTCTGGGCCCCCCTTGGGAGTGCGGACCCTCTAGGAGCAGTGGAGGGGCAGAGCAGAGAAAATACAATGGCAAAGAAACTTGGGAACTTCATTGAAATGGTGGATTCAAAATGGATGGAATGATTCTTCAGCCAATGCTCCTTGGTGTTCCTCAAGGAGACCCCTGCAACCATATCTACTAAAACCACATCACCTAGCAAGGCGGCGGGGGGAGAACAGCAAAGCACCAGAAAATACCAGTTCTCAAAATGATGAATGCCCTGCGTATACAATTTAATTTGTAACACTTGCTACAGGTGCGGGAGCACTGGAGAAACCAGACAGTTTGCGTATTCCAGCGGAGATGAGCAATAGGTAGCTTTCTCTGGGGAAGGACAGAATTTGCAGGCAGGAAACAAATGGGTATGCATTTCATGCCTCTATTTCTCTGGGCAAACTCATCTATCACCCCCTCCCCCCACAGGCACATACCCTTGTCTTCTATCATTTGAAAGAAATGTCTACAAGAGATGCTTGAAAACCTTCATGGGCACTCACATGACATTCATGTGCATCTCTTAATTGATGACACCTCCCCGAGAGGACTTGAAAGAGCTTTATAAAGGGGAAGGGAACTTGTGCACAGAGGAGGAGGGAGAATAAAAGCACAGGGCAGGAAGGGGTAACAGTTCCCACAGGTTATGGGGTCCACATGATTGCTGGTCTGAAGGACCGGAACATATCAGCAGAACTGTACGTGCGTGCGTGTATCAGCGTACATGTGGACCATATGGTGGTCATAGCTGCTGGGTGGGGCTGGTGGGCCTACAGGGGACTTTCCTTCTTTTTGTTCATGGTATATTCTAATTTTCTGACAATATAATGTAGTATTTGGGCACTGAAAAGAATGGGAGTTTAAAAATATTTGGAATGTGAAAAGGGATAATGGACTCCTGGATTCTGTATTTGAGAACAAAAACATGCATAAGGTTTGGGAGAGAGTCTTGGATCTTGGGCAGCAACTCAAGTCTGGTCAGATTGACTGGGAACAACAGATACGACGGATGGAGCTATGCCAATGGAGAGTCACAGCCAAGAGGTCATCCCCTTCCCTGAGGCAGGTATGTATTCTGAGAACATGGGGAAAAGCCCATTCAGAGGACACAACCTCTGGGGAATGCTCCAGAAGGAGCAATAGGAGGTCCCATATAAGACAACAAATGGGTGAGACCAGTGAAGTGAGAACAGGCACAGAGAGAATTGCAAACAAGGAAAACACCAAGAAAATTGCAAGGTCTGCCACTGGCTGGTGAGGCCATGGACCAGCTGATCCGAAGCACTCATCCTTTTTCAAGGGTGAGCAAACAGACACTCAAGGTCCTGTTTCCTCACAGCATCACCCATTGAAACTGTTTTCATCAAAATCACCAGTGATTTCCTTGACCTTCTGTGTTCAACCAACCCTCCTCATTTCTCTCTCTCCTTCTATAGTAAAAGCTCTTCAAGACATATCTGTAGTCATATCTAATTTCTCACTTCCCATTCTCTCTTGAAACCTGTCCAAACAGATTTTTGTTCCCTCCACTTCCCCAAAACTGTTATCAAGCTCATCGTTGCACTGCACGCTGCTAAATCCACTGGAAACACATCAGTCCTCTTTCTACCTGACCCACCAACAGTATGTGATGTTCACCCTTTCCTCCCCCCGAGTACTTCACGTGGCTTCCAAGCACCACACTGTCCAGTTCCTACTAAGTCACTGAACGCAGCTTCTCCATCTCATTTGCTGCTTCTCCCTCATCAACTTGACCTCTTACCCTGAGAGTGCCTCAGGAGCCCGTCCCAACTCTTCTCTCTCCTACTTCCATTTACTCCCTTGGTGGCATCACCTAGTCTATGGCTTTAAACACTATCTACATGCCAGAGGCTCCCAAATTTAGGGCTCCAGTCCCTACTTCACAGTAAACTCAAGACTTGCAATCCATGTGTCTACTTATCATCTCCTGTTGGACATAGTGACACATCCAACAATTCCACCATAGATCTAACTCCTTCCGTCTGCTCCATCTCAACCTCTCTGTTGCTCAAGTCAAAAAAGTCTTGGAGCCATCACACCTCACATCTAGTCTATCAAGAAGCCTTTTGGCTCAACCTTCAAAATCAGGACAGAATTTGACTGCCTCTCCCAACTCCCACTGCTACCTTCCCAGTCAAAGCTGACCACTTCTCACCTAGATTATTGCAATGGCTGGTCCCTCTGCTACTGTCTTCTTCCCTCCTCCGGGATATATTCAACCCAGGAGCTAGTGTGATCTTGCTAAGACACAGTCAGGTCATATCATTCTTCTCAAAACCCTCCAATGGCTTCCCACTGGAGTGTTTCTCTCAAATCCATCCGTTTCTTTTTATCTACAATTCATGTCTACCTTTACTTCCTTCTCTGTTGATACCAACCATATCCCCATGCCCTCATATCATTCTCCCCTCAGCATCCATTATCCTTCTAAATGAGAAATCCAATCATGGTACTCTCCTACTAAAAGCCCTTTGGTGGGGTTCTATTAACCCCATAAAGGATAACATGTAAATCCCTCAGGCTTATTGTGGTCTTCTTGGCACACTCAATTTATACCCCCACTTTGCTGTGCTATGGTGGTCCTAGTGTATCTCCTGGCCACAGGTCTTGATGGGCATGTTCGGTAATCAATGGTACAGCGACCATTGATTCTGTGTGCTCTATAACAGTAACCTGTCATTAGAATATTCTTTGAAGAATTGCCCTCCTTGTATGCGTTTGATATCTTTAACCAGATTGCTTTTAGTTCCCTGTGAGCTGGTATTGCAACTCCTATTTTATTTTCTGCTCCTTTATCAGCTCCCTGATAATAGCAGGTGACTTGATACTTGATTAGTTAGTGGTGAAGAACAGACAGTATGACTCGGGTAAAGGGATGCTAGGCAAGTATTTCTGGGCCATCTGTTGACTTCCTTCCCTTAACACATCTTCGGTGGCTATTATAAAATGTTCTGCAGAATGGTCGATGTGCTAACAGTCTGGAACAACACGTTTTTCAATTCCTTTGAACAAAATCACCAAGAACCAAAGACTTTACCTGAACACGTTGCAAGGACAGAAAAGCTTTTCCCCTGCAACAAGAAGAGACGGCAGCCCTGCTGACCTGATAAAGATGTGGATTTGATACAGTGGTTCATCAGGCTGTACGCTGGCTTGTAGAACTGGTTACCCAGTCACGGGAGGGCACTGGTGTCAAGGACAACCATGGTGACCATGCTAGCTACAACCTCAGTTTCCCTCTTCTTGCTTTATACGGGTAGCACCCAAGATTCTGCCCACACACTGTCACAAATCTGAACCCTCAGTAGGGGAATGAGGCAACGTTTGAGGGGTGCTGTCACTTTACTCATTTTAACATAGCATGTTTTAACCTAATTCCAGGCACTCCCTTGCTAGAGATCTCAGGGTGGACTGGGTAGAGGACAGTGACGGATAATGCATCCCTCCTCAGGGAGTTTTGAAATCTCCAGTGTCCGTGTCTCAAGTGCCCAGCCCTCCTGTTCTAAGACGCAGGGGTTGACTCTAACGGCATAAAGGCAATAAAAATAAAGACATCATAGGTTGGGAGGGGGGATGTATTAATACATAAAGAGGGCTAATTAGGGAGGAAATACAGCATATCAAAATGATCTGAGAACCATGAGACCTGAATCTAACCGCTATTTCCGGAGTCACCTTGAGCTGGGTACACAAACTCTCCAGTCTCTCAAGACCTCTGCAGGTCAATGAGCCTAGGGCTCATTATTTGGCCGGGAATGTTTAACCTGGGGATGGCAAATCACAGTGGCCAGACTCGTTGGCCCATGGCAGAGAAGATTCACACCAACAGCTTCAACCTCTTCTCCAGAGCAGAAGAAAAACTTCACCCCAGGTGTTGCAGCAGGATACGGGGAAGGATGAAAACAGAGCAGTTTATAAGCCAGGATGCGAGGACTCTCAGGATGCAGAAACAGCTATCCTTTTATTCCTGGGTTAGATCCCGAGACCTTGGGAGACTAGTAATGCATTCAGTGGAGCTCGTCCGCCATGTTCACGGTGGCTTTTGTATGCTTGGCACTCCCTCCTCCCCCTCAGCCCCTAGCCTCCCCTGGGAGAAAGGGAAGAATCCCATTTGTTTCTTTTCCTGTTAGCAGAGGCTGGATGTCACATTCCCTTCTGGGACTCCTCCCATCAAAAAAGGTATTAGATAGAAGATGCCTCTGTGTGAAGTTTGGACAGAATTCCAAGGTGACATTTCCCTCCACCTCTACAGTAGTGGTGCCTATGCCTCCAAAAGAAAAGAAATGACCAGAAAGGAATATATATACATTCTCTCTCAGGAGCTAACCTCGCTCCTTCCTTCTTTGCAAGTGGAGAAGAAAGGAGAGCGCAACTGAAAGTCTCATGACACACTTATGCACGATACGAGGTCCTAAGTCATCTGGTCACCCTTGAAGGATTCAGCCTTCCACTTGCCAAGCTGGCTAAACACTCAAGGTCTGTGGCCTGGGAGGCATGAGGCCACCAGGCAAGGATGATTTGACTGGGTGTCTCTCTAAAGAGTTCTCAACATGTACTTAGTGATAAACTAAAATTAAAAAGAAAAAAAAAAAACAAGAAAAAACATGTACTTAGCGATCAAGCTGGATTACATGCACTCTACTTTCTGAGGCTGCAATGCTTGTTTAGAAATTGTTTTCAACCAGAACTTTAATAGAAGATACCCCTAAAATACAACTTTACTTTTAATGGACTACCGACATTTTGCCCCAATTATGTCCACAATTTAAGATCTATAAGCCCCATAAAACTCCATGGTGTCTACTGCAGGTGAACTTCACCCGACTTTACAGACCACATCTTATATTTCCTATTCTGGTCCTGTTTTCTCTAGTCTTCATTTCAACTGCAAATGCACTGAAGACACCAAGCAATCAACCCCAAGATCTCTTGTGTTGATAAAATATAATTTCAGATCATGCCCTGAAAGACACTAAGATTCTTAAAATGCCCTCCCACTATGCTGCATTACTAATTAGATATCAGAACAGGAGGAGTAGCTGGAGGTACAGGGTATTAGATATTTGCCAAAAGTAGAGACTTTGAATAAAATAAGCACGGCCTTCTTCAGAAGACCAAAATACTAAAGCATGTTGCCTAAAATGGTGATTTCATCCTGAAGCCACATTATGTGTGTCATGGAAAACAACAAATTCTAACTTGGCCTTGGGCTATACACAGACTAACTGGAAGAGGCCAAGTTCAGAGAACAAAGTTCATAGACCTCGGGGCTGCACTGAGCATGCAATGGGTTTGGAAACGAGGGCTCCATCGGCTGCCACTGGAAGAGTCAGCTTCCCTGGGAACGTGTGTCTTCTGTGTACAACCAGGCTGGCCCCTGGCATTGCCGGCCTTGCTATTGGCTCCAGCTGTTCCTGGGAATCATCTGAAATCGGCAGGAAACTGGGATCCCATCCGTTACGATCATGAGTGTACATGAAGGAGGGAGGATGCCTGAAGGGTCTGAAGCCCCATCCACCATGGCCCACCTCCAGCTTCTGGCACGGAAGAAGAAAGTATCAGAATCACAAAGCAAGTGAAGGTTTTCTCTATTCTCCTCTTGCTTTCTGCACCTTCTCCATCATCCTCAACCCACCTTCCCTGCTCCATCCTCAAAGCGGTGCCTTCATTTAGGATCTTGCAAGTCACCATGAGCCTTATCTGAAACTCAAAGGTCAGTGGTTGGGTTACACACCTTGTCCTCCACCTCCCCACTCAGAAGGGCTTGAACATGTACATTGTACAGATGTCAAAACCCATAAAATGTATGCCACCAAGAGCAAACTGTCCTGTGAACCACAGACTCTGGGTGACGACTGATGTCAACATCAAGGGTGGGGGGTCCCGGGGGCGGGGCGCAGGAAGCATGTGGGAACTCTCTGTACTTTCCGCTCAGTTTTGCCGTGAACCTAAAACTGCTCTTAAAAAGTTTATTTTTTTTAAAGTAGTTAAAAAATGGGGTGGGAGTGGATCTGAGCTTTTTCCTCTCTCTTTGCTCAACACTTTCCACTGGCAAATCTGTCCTTCCTATGATGGGATATTTCTGGGTGGAAAACTTCATGAACTCTATGCCTCATAAAAAGAGGCCACCTCCTACCCAATGTAGGAATAGTTAGAACTTTAAAAAAAAAAAAAGTGTTTTAGTCAAGAGAGTCTGGAGAGGACCCAGGAAAATAAAGAATTTCACTGTTTGGTGTAGAGTTGCATTGTTCAGTTCAGCAGTCAGTAGGTATATGTGGCTACTTAAATTCAAATGTAAAATTAATTAAAACGTCAGGTCCTCAGTCAGACTAGCCACATTTCAAGGGCTCAGTAGACACACGTGGCTACTGGCTACGGTATTGGACAGCACAGATACACAACATTCCAGTCACTGCAAAAAGTGCTATTGGATGACACTAGTCTAGAGGAGGGATGGACAGACTTTTTTTGTGATGGGCTACAAAGCAACAGTTTCAGGCTCTGTGGGCCAAATGGTCTCTGTCACAACTATTCAACACGGCCCTGGTAGTGAGAAAACAGCCATAGACGATATGCAAACGAACGGGCAGAGCTGGGCTCCAACAAAACTTCATTTACAAAAATGGGATTTGGTCTGCAGGCCAAATCTGTCAAGCCCAGGTCTAGAGGACCTGTTCCTGGAGACATCTGACGCCCAGGTCCTAAGTTACTGCAAGGCATCTACTCATACCCACCCAAGTGATAGCGGTAGCCAGACTAACTTATATGTTTAGCACAACCTGGACCTTTATTTATATCAGGACACCTCTATATAATCATGACTGATAAAATACAAATCCATTTAAAATCATTACTCCTTTCAGGGCACCTGGGTGGCTCAGTCGTTAAGCGTCTGCCTTCGGCTCAGGTCATGATCCCAGGGTCCTGGGATCGAGCCCCGCATCCGGTTCCCTGCCCCGCGGGAAGCCTGCTTCTCCCTCTCCCACTCCCCCTGCTTGTGTTCCCTCTCTCGCTGTGTCTCTCTCTGTCAAATAAATAAAAACTTAAAAAAAAAAAAATCATTACTCCTTTCAAAGAAGCATTTGTCATCGCATATTATTCTCAAGAAATGAACCATGAATTTTATCTCTTGGATTGGGTTTCTCTGATATAAGTAATGCATGTTTGGTTTAGAAAAACGAGGGAGCAAGATTTAAAAAAAATAATAAGAAGAAAGGCAAAGGGAATTACCTGAGTTTCCACTCAGGAGATTTTTTTTTAATCGCTAACATACGAATATAAATACGTGATTCCTTCGTTCACAGCTACATTTCTTGTACCTAGAGCAGTGCTGAATGTGTGAGAAGTGCTGCATAAGTATTTGTCGAATGACAAAAATGACTGAGCATTACAAGACAGGCATGTTCACGGATGGCCTTCAGGACTTCTGCAAACCTTACTACAAGAGTAATACTGGGTGCATGTGACAGTTTCTGGAGTGATCTATAGTTTTTGTTGAATTATCAAAGATGTCTGTGACCTTAAAAGGAGGAGAAGCCTCTGGTCATCCTCAGGACTGAACTGACGGGCCTTCACATTTCTGTCCACCGATGATTACACCCCCTAGAGAAGCAGATTTATCCTAGGGCTATCTTCTGCAACTAACCAAAGTCATCTATCTGAATCTAAACCATCCCAGGTGGAAAAGCTGCTTGTTTTAAACATAATTCACTCAAGAGAAATGGGGGGAGGGGGGTTCTGGTGTCTTTTTCTAAGTCTGAGGACACAGATCCGGCATTTGGAAAAAGACTCCTAAGGAATTCAGGCTTGTTTCATCTTTGAATCCTGCCAGTCCAGCAGGCTTGAGCATGATCCTGACGAGGTCGGACCATAAGCCCGCTCCCTACAAGGTCGGGCTAAGACCGAGGTGCACCCCCCCATCAGCATGCATGAGATCGAGCAGCAAACCGCAGTTCTTCTATCTCTGGGGGGCCCTCCTGGGGATGTCCTCACTGGGTACGGCACCCAGGATGGTGGACAGAGGCACAGCATGGGGTTAGCTACCGTCAACCATGAAAAGTTAGCACAGCAACACAGAGATGGTTTTCTTCCTCAAGATGCTTTTACAATCTGGGGGAAGATGACTTAAGATTTACAGACACCCATTTAGCGTTCTCTCAGGCATTTTACCTGAATCTGCTCTAAAAAAAGCAAATTCCAGTTTCTTTCCTGAAGCTTCTATAATACAGCACAGTCAAATCAGGGACATTAATTGCTAAGCGGAAAGGGCTTTCTCATGCCCAATGAAACCTTTAGGAAAGCAGGCTCCTTGGAAGCAGGCCTATTTATAGATCATGCCTTTTCCTGGCCTCCCTCTCTTACCACTGAGAGCCTGGGTAGGAGGCAGGAATTTTTTGCTTCTGAGAAAATGATCATCTGCCCCCCCCACTTATTCTCCACCTGGAGTCCTAAATCAATTATGACATCCTAATCATTTCCAAGAGCAACCACTATGCTGTCACAAAGACAGGATTATGACTTCAAACCAAGATACAGCAAAGAGCTAATCACGGTTCAGAAACAAAAGGCCCTGTTTTTATGCAAATAGACAGTTACAAAGAGTCTGCAGAGATAATGACCAAAAATGTAATCTATGATAAACAGATTTATGGCTAAATCGACATGTGTGCCTCCAAATTCACACACACACAAAATGGCAAATGATTCTTTAAAGGGATGTTATACCCTGATTCAAAAGTATGATGAGAAAATCCCCCTAAGGTCTTAACAGTTGCATTTCTCAAAATCGGGAGGCAGCCTATGCCTCCCATGAGAGCCGGCCCCAGAAAGAACCTGTTCAAAGGTGTGTGGCATCTCCCTGGGCATGAAGCGTGGCTCTCGGCTCCTGACCCCTCCCCACCCAATGCCCTCGGAGCATTTGTCCCCTTCATTCTCAGTTAATGACGACCCTGTTCTTCAGTTCCTCTAGACAAAACCCTGAATTATTCCTTCACTCCTCTCTTGCTCTCATCTCGCGCTCCACATTAATAATCTTGTGGGGTCAAAGTACATCCGAAGTCCCACCCCTTCTCACCATCTCCCCTGCCACCACCCTCAACCAAGCCACCACCATCTGCAACCTGGAAGGGTTAAACAGCCTCTCTCTCTGCTTCTGGTTTTGCCCTGCCTTCAGGCTCTCTCCTATTAAGATATAACTCAGAGCAGGGGCGCCTGGCTGGCTCAGTCGGTACAGCATGCAACCCTTGATCTTGATCCAACCATGTTGGGTGCAGAGATGACTTAAAAACAAGATCTTAAACAAATTTAAAAAAAATACGTAACTCATATCACATCACCCCTCTGAGTAAGAACTCTCCAGTAGTTTCCCCTCTAGGATCCAAGAGCCCCAAATGATCTGCCTCCTCCCTAACTCTCTTAGGTCATCTCCCAGCAAGCCCTCTCTCACTCACTTTATTCCAAGTTTATGGCCTCCGGGGAGTTTCTTGAATGTGCCTGCACCTCGATGCCTCAGGACCTTTGCACTTGATGGTTCTTCTGCCTGGAACGCTCTTCCCCTGATAGTCCCATGGCTGCCTCTCTCATGTGTCTGTCCCAAATCTCTCCAAGAAGCCTTTCCTGACAACCCTCCTTAAAGTCTCACCTTCTGTTCCCATCCCAATACCTCATATCCCTTCCCACACTTGTTTTCCCACTTAGCACAGTTATCACTATCCAGTGCATTTTATCTTTCACTCATCTTGTTCATCATCTATGCCACAACAGAATGTAAGTCCCATAAGAGCAGGGATTTTGTCTCTTTTGTTGAATGAAGCACTGCTAGAGTGCCTTGCAGCACATGGTACGCAATGAGGACTGTTGACTACATGAACACTAGAAATGTAAATTGGCATTTCAACTATTAATTAAAAGTTAAAAACAAAATGTGACTGGGATAAATGAGAAATGGCCTAAATGCCTATGAACACGAAATCGGTTAAATGACACAGCCATAGAAAGATTAACACCAGGCAGCCCTAAGACACAACCATGTAGAATTCACTCACTAATGTGGAAGGAGCAGCGCAACCTACTGTCTCAGAAGAAGGCTGCAGAACAGTAGGTCTGATATACACATGTATATTACATGTGTACGCATCACATACATTTGTTGTGAAACCCCGTTTGTGTGTGCATGTGTTGGTGTGGATAGATCCATGGTAGAAAAGAGAAAAGGAGAGAGAAAGAAGCAAATCAATCTTGGTAGAAGGATTTAAGGAGATTTTGGCTTTCCTTACTCTTTCTGCATTGGTGGTCTACAATGAGCACCCTTTAAACAGAATTTTTTTAAGAGTTTTCTCTTTTAACAAACCCTAGGTAACGAGGGTTTGCTGCCTGCGGAGAGCCTGACGAGGCCTAACATCCCCTAAAAAGCAGCATTTAAACCATTTCAGCTCAACCGTCCAGAAGCTATTTGACAGCTTGCTCTTCAGAATTCCAAAGAAAGATCTATTCCCCTCCCTTATGACAAGAGCACCAAGGAGATGATAAAATATTTAAATAAGTCTCCTCACTAATTAATATTTTGTGAGCCCAAATCTCAAACTGCAACGAGGCAAAGTGGAGGAACGAGGGCCCTCCCACCCAAAGAGTCTCCTTTCTCAGCCACGAGCCCTCCTCCACCCGCCAGCCCTCTGACCTGGCCACCCAGGCTCGACTGCAGGCCTTGTTCTGGGCAGACCGGGGTGACTGAGTCTGCCGCCCACCCCACGCACATCCCGGCCCCATGCCTCTGCTCTCGTCACGGCCATGCCTTGAACACCCCTGTCCTTGTAGGGCTTGCTAGAACCCCCTTCCTCCACGAAGCTTTCTGACCCAGACTCCCTCAAATGTACTCTTAGGGCATTTCTAATGGACATCGAGGGTATCATCCCTGACACTGCTGTCGGTCCTCGTTGTTCTGAATAACAAGATGAAGAATAACGGACAGTGCGTCTTGTGCTCCCGTGTCCTGGCAGGGAGGGAGGGTACAGAAGATGAGTGAGACCCTGGACCTTGGGTCTTTTCAGATTCCTAGCCAGTCTGTAAGCTTCTCATTTGATCTTGACCTGCTTGTCTCCCAGCACAAAGCAGAGAGCATTTTGTACAAACTAGGAACCCCACCAGTGGCTGCCGGCAGTCATGAGGATGAGCCCAAGCTGCCTCCAGCCAGTGGGAAATGACTTCCACATCTGCTCCAGCTCGAGCCCCTGCATCCTGGAGGAAAGGCTGAGCCTGTGCCCCAAACTTCGCCATTACTGGCTGCACAGGAGACTCACCTGGGGAGCATTTTTTTTTTTTTTTAATGCTGACAACTAGGACTCAGATAAGTCAATCAGCAATTCCAGAACGGGGCCTGCAAATTGGTACCTCTGAAAAGCTCTCCAGGTGATTCCAGGGGCAGCCAAGGCTGAGACCCACTGCTCTGGCCTAAAGGCCACTTTGCCACCTGGGAAGTGTGAGCGCTCCCTTCAGGCCCGGCCGGTACTATCGGCAGAACAAAATCACGACCGTGGAGATTCCACAAGTGTGGAATTGTGGGGGGAAAAAAAATGAGGAATGGGGCTGCAGGCCCACGAATAGTGAACACTGCCTCCTGTCTGAGTTCTCCCTCCTTCTCCAAGGCTTCCTTGAGAGTCTAGCCTTAGTCCCCTGGGCCTCAGTGACCAGCACAGAGCGGGCATGCCTCACAACCAAATGTCACCTGCCATGGGGGGGGCGGGGTGTCATCAGTGAGGGTTCCCTACTGAGACAGGTGGCATCTCAACACATGAGGGCAGGGATGCCCAAGTCTTTGGGGGCAAACTACTTTGAGACAGGCCACTGGCTTCATAGAAGTGTTGGCCCTTTTTACAGGATGGTAAGCCACTAGAGAATGGTGGCCAGCATAACGATGGCCAGCTGCGCTTCCTTGGTGGCCTGGAGATACTTGGGGCTGGGGCATTTGGTCTTGGCTGCCCCTAGATGTTGAGCCTCATGCTGTCAATGGCACAGGCTTGCAATGTGTTCTTAAAGGCCAGAGGTTCTTTTCTCTATAGAAAAGTCATTCTCCGAAGGATTTCATTTTCTCAAGAAGCATGTGCATGGGACAAGATTCCACCCATGACCATGATGAGGCTTAGCCTCAACCATGGGCTCTGAGGCAATCCAGGTGAGCTGGGATGGTAAGCAAAGTGGAAAAGCATCTCAATCTCTGGAAGCCTTCCCCCACAGGAAAGGCCAGTCCTCTTGCTGCCTCACAGATTGGGTGTTAAAGTTTGGAGAAGAAGAACAGGAGTTGGACTCACCTCTTGGGTCTGAATCCCTTGCTACCTATTATCTGTGTGACCTTGAACAAGTTATTTAATGTCTGTCTGTTTCATTTTCCTTTTCTGTAAAATGGGGATAATAGAAATATTTCTACAGTAGATTTGTCTGGGGATTAAATATAAGGTCACGGCCAAAATATTTAACAAACGGTATGACAGCAATGTGAATGAACAGATGCGTATGTGGCTTAATGACTGAGTAAGTAATGGACTGCAGGACTGGCTCAGGGTCAAGAATGGCCTGAGACCCCAGGGGTGTGAGCTACAGGAGCCAGAAGTCAGTGAACCACAGTGGGATCGGCCAGCCACTGAGGACTGCAGAAACGCCCAGCCCTGGAAACTCTCATGAAGCACAGAAATTCTGAGTCATGTGCCCCCTCTCCCAGAGCCCACTCCACTCACAGGTGTCATCTCAATTTTTCCAGCTCAAATATATGCATGCCTGATAGAGACCCCTTACTCAACATGAGAGCCAACATATTTTGAATGCACACTACGGGCTGAGCCCCCAAGTACCTTTAATCCTTACGCCAACCTTCTAAGGCGCCCGCTGTACAGATGAGAAGAAACTGAGGCACTCGGATGCAGAGTAAAGTGGTCTTACTCTAAAACTCATTGTTTTTAACCTTTACAGTTAAGAAGACAAATACACTGACACCAACAGAAAGACATCCCAGTCTTCAGAAAATGGCCTCGTATTAGATCTTTTCACCACCACCAAAAAAAAAAAAAAAAAAAAAAAAAAAAGCCTAGTTCTCCCTCTTTTCTGGACATAGGTATGAAGCAAATGAGTTCAAACTAATTTAGATACCAAAAGGCTAATCAAATGGCACACATATTGCAGTTGTCAAGCCCATAAGCCTTTTGAGGGCTAGAGTCTTCTGCCTCTTGGCCCCAGCTTGGGGCTACCATGGCTAGAAACTTCAGAGGCAAGGCTGTCAGTCTGTCTGTGAGATTCTCTCTTCCTAAAGAAAACCTAATAGGAATCACTGCTTTTTCGGAGAGCTGCTCAAAAGCCAATTTATTTCTAGAATGACTCTCTCTAGATCTTGTTTTAAATACAATGGTCCACTAGGATCACCAGATCTCTTGATTTTATGCTATTTCTAACCCTTTTGCTTTGTGCTTTACTTTCCTGGAAATCAGCAAGAACCACATTTTGCAGTATTTGACAATTCTCTCCAACCATCACAGTCACTTTTTTTTTTCAATTGCTTAAAACTTGGTAAAAATTGTTCATTTCTTTTTGGCAGAAGTAACTCATATTCAAGCTTGGATCCAAGGTAAGCATTTCTGGCACATATGGTTAAAAAAAGATCTCTTTAACTGAATTAAGACAGCACGGAAAATACACATTCATTTAGCCCATTTCCAAAAGTTGATTCCTAGCAGTTTAACAATATTTGACAGTATTATTCTTAGCACATGTGGCAGAATCGTTGTGTTGCTCTCTATAAGGTAACAGCGTAAGATCAAGATGAGCTGTGAATCAAACAGCTTTAAAATTAAAGTAGCAAAGTTCCAGATGTCTCGTGTAGGCTTCTGAAGGGTGGGGCTCGGGTTTAGATGGAAAATAACTGGGCAGCAGGGAACAGGTTTCAAGAGAGGAGACACAGTTTAGTACCCAATACATACTATTTCTATTTCCCATTGAGTGACAAGTGATGTTTGCCCCACTCTGAGTGCAAGTTTTAAAAAAATCAAGCAAAGCATTTCTTCAAAGAAATGAAAGCTAAAGAAAAGCCCGCATGGTTTTTCCGAATCCACACGCTTGGTTTTCCTTCTCCACCGCACTAAACTAACTCGAGCCACCTTTGATATTTGGATACCCAAGTTTTCTTGTGTTGAGACACCCAATTTTTGGTTTTACAGCCCCATGTCCACCCTCAAAATGGGCTCTAAGAAAACACAGCGAGCCATCACCATATTTTATGTTTCTAGACTCAACATTCAGTACATTAGTGTGTCGTTCACACAGAGAATGCCATATTGCAGGCTGAATGAATTGTTACTCGATGTGTAGATGGACAGATGGATGGACATCCCGTACCACCCCAGGTTGTAATTATACTATGGTCATCACCAAAATGCCTGAAAAGAAGGTTTATTCAATAAAAGATGTTTTAACCAAATTGAAAATAAAGCTGTAATTTCCTCCCAAATATCTTCTTTTTAAAAGCCAAAACCTAATTAAATAATTAAAAATAAATATTGGGCAGTTGATAAACGCTTCTGGCATTTTGCACTTGGGGAGGTTAGCAAAGCCACATTCTGCAGCTTTTGACAATGCTATTCGACCATCACAGGTACTGGGTTTTTGGGTTTTTTTTTTTTTTTCGTTGCTCCATATAGAGCAAGTGAAATCTAATATTTTATCACTAATCCTTAACTGCTGGCAGACACAGGTGAACTTCAGTCTTATCCCTAGACTCTGGTAAAATGTGCTTTTCTAACTCACTCTGAATCGTATCTTGGAATGAAATAACTCCTGGGACTGGGTTTATGGCTCCGGAGTTTCCAGTCTGTTTTGTGCCAAAACCTGATTAGAACGCATCTTCTTAAATCACACCAAGACTCTTGATCTTGGCATCTGATTGTTCCTGGGCAGACATCCCGGGAGTTTCAGCTCCAGGACTAAAGGTCATCTTGGCATTAAAACTCGTCCCCGGGTCTCAGAGGTACCGGTTTCTCTCCAGTTCCTGTGCTCTTGCCACCTGCTTTAGTTGCGCACACTAATTAAAGACCCAGCCTAGTCTGCCCTTCTTGCTTCCTCATCAGCTAGAAAAGGTCTGCCATTCTCAGCGACACACCTGCAGCCAAGCAGGCAAAGCAGAAAAAGTAGGATTATATCCACGCGGGGCTTTTCTCTGCTCCCGCATGAAATCCTGTCATCTCTTTTTTTCCCCACGTAGAAGGCAACCTCCCACTCTCCTCCTTAAGAGGAAAGAAGAATTCTCCTCCCCACAGGCATGGCCCGTAATGGCTGCACTACGAGATGCTGCTTTTAAATACAATGGCGCGTCTCCAAGCTGCCATGGAGCTAACGGAAACTTCCACCACCTGCCTTGGCCACAGGCTGCTTTAACAAGGGCTCTTCTGAACCAATGTCCACAAGAACTTTTCGGAGGTACCTGAGATGAACAGGAATATCTAGCACCAAAGGCAGGACTGAGACAGTGGCAAGTGCCTGGTCACAGCGTCCTGCTCTTGTTAAGGGGGTGTTTGTACATGCGTGGGGCCACCCATCCTGAGAAGACCGTCACCCAGACCTGGAGGAGGAGAGAATGCCACTCCCACAAAGTGCCACGAATTTGATAACATCAGCCAGTTTTATAAACGCACTAACTTCAGAAATGACTTTTAAGACACAAAGGAAATGGTCATCTGCAGAGAGTTAGAAACATAGTTGATGAATAAGAGCTTGTTACTATTTACTCAATACTGTCTGGGTGGCTCAGTCGTTAAGCGTCTGCCTTTAGCTCAGGTCATGATCCCAGGATCCTGGGATCAAGCCCCGCATCGGGCTCCCTCCCCCTGCTTGTGTTCCCTCTCTCGCTGTGTGTCTCTCTGTCAAATAAATAAAATCTTAAAAAAAAAAAATACTGTCCATGAGGGCAACAGGAGGAAGAACACCAATCTTCAGCACCGTGGCATTGAGCACTTCTTAGACGGTCAATAAATACTTACCAATGGCAGAGGCAAACATACAGGCATGTGGGGAAAATATGTGTGGGTCTGTAATTGTAGACACACAGATACACACACACAACACTGTCCAGAGGCAACTCCTCAGGCCTTCCTGGAGCTCGAGACTCCCACGCAAAACCATTGCTCTGATTCTCCCACGATCAAGTAATTCTCTGACTTAGAAGTAGGTTGCCCAGATGCCTTTATACCTTCCAAGTATCACCCTCAAAAGTGGATAGAAATACAACAATCTCTAAAACATTTAAGTTCATCGTATACAGAGATGCTGATTTTACAACCCGTGTTTTTAGGTCTGGTTAATATCTATTTCCCCTTCAGAGAATGTGGTAACCGTTATATTGAATTTCTGGATTTGCTAAGCCGAAAACCAGGCTCAGCCTCGCCAGCCAGCCCGCCTCCCCTTTCTCTAATATCCGTTTAAGGCAAAAGCCATCAGGGCTGGGTTTTTGCTGGAACTAGGTTTGGCAGCTGCTGTGTGCCACACTGCTATTTCCTTCCCTTTCTGGGACCACAAGCAAGACTCCACCCTGAGCATCACTCACCGGGCCTCGTTGGGGGAAGATGGGACGATGACATGTCTTTAAAAACAAGGATCGCATTAGTATGTCTCAGCTGTCAATCATACATAATCAAGCTCACAAACAGCACACTTTTTTTTGGATGAGCGAAATTTTATTTTTACATATTGATGGAAAGATGGGAGGGTGGAACAGGTTAATAAATAATTTTGTGGAGGAAAAAACAGTTATTTTAAAAATAGATTTCCTTGATTAAAATAAAGTAACAGTCCCAGGTAACCCTAAATCCCATTTTTGCGCTCAGGTGCCAAGTAACTGACACTAGCTGAGCTCTGTACCAGGTAGTAGGGTGACCGAAGGAAAAAATGTATAGCTCATGCCTTCAGGAAGCTTATAATTGGGTGAGGGCAACAAAACATGCAGACAAATATTTTTTAATCCAAAAATAAAAATTAAATATTAACGAAAGAATGCAAAAGATCCCCCAAACCAGCATGCGATTAAATGTAAGATCAATGTTGAATAACAGGGTTCAGATGTTGAGGCTGGGGGTCTTCACAGCTCCATACTTACAGGAAGTTTCATGAGAAAAGCAGTTCGTAATCTAGACCCTAAAGAAGGGGTGAGGTTTGCCAATGGGAAGAGGAGAATAAGGAGACATTCTAGATGAGGAAGCACAAGTACGGGTGTGGGGCAGGAATGTGCATGGCACATTCTGGGCACAGTCCTGACAGTGACATTGGCCAGGATTGGGAGTTCCATGATAGCAGCCTAAAAACTGTAGACTTCAGGTTATTTATGACGGTGAAGAGGAGTCACAGAGGATGTGGTAGAGGGAAGCGGTGTTTTCAGAAGATAAATCTGGCAAAGGTGTACAGAGCCTAAGGAAGTGGGACAGAGGCCGGTGGGCAAGATCAGCTCACAGGCAACAGCGAAGCTTCAACAAGAACTGGACGGGGACCATGGTGCCGAGGAATGTGGAAAGCACAGGTGGGAAGGACATTCAGGAAAAAAACCCAAAACACCTGTTAGGCTTTAGCAACTGATTGGATACACGCCCCCCAAACAGAACCACGTTGTCAAGAATAAGCCTTGGCTTCCACAGCTGAAGAAGAAGAGGAAGAAGACTCGAGAGCGGATGGAGAATGGTTTGAGATAACAATGCGATACTCCCGTAGTATTGGCCGGGAAGCATCTGCTCCAGATTCCGCCAGCCCTTAATGAGACTGGGAATATCTGCACAGAACAGACAATTTGGCCATGAGGGTGACTGCGTTCTCGGAGCAAGTCTGGTCAGCACTGAAGAAAAAGAGTAAGCATATGTAGGAAAAGCAGAGGCATGTGGGAGCCACTGACGGAGACCGAGGAGGAACAGGCAGAGAGGTAGAGGGAAAGCAGGACCAGATAGCGACACGGTGGCCATAGGAGCAGCATCAAGCATTGCTGAGCAGGACAGACGAATGGGGATGCCCGAGAGGACACAGGACCTGCGCCCCCGGCCCCCAGGAGAACATCATCCCAGTAGACTGCGGAGAACAGGCACTAGATCGCGAGGGGCCATGGAGAGACAGGAAATGGGACTGAGTATGCGGTGGAAGGAGGTAGATCGTGGTTGCTCATGTGACCACTAACACAGCAGTGAATGCAAGACGGGGGCACAGCCATCCAAGGCCCCCCTCCCTGCCCTGCCCCCAAATGGAGGAACACCTCCTGAGAACAAAGAGCGTGCCCCCTCCCCTTCTCTCTGGAGCCAGCCCAGGCAGGATCTTGCAGAGGAAAACCATCCCATGGTAGCAGTGTTGTGCAAGAGCACTGAAATCTGCCGTCCCGAGAGCTGAAGCCATATGGCTTCTCCCTCTTCCCTGCAATGCTCATTGCAGCTGGCCAGGGTTAAACGCTGCCAAGACGGGCCGAGAGAAGGAATCTCCTGGGTTTCCAGACAGAGAAGCTGGGGCTGTTGCAACTAAATGAAAGAGACATCAGGGGGTGGTGATCCTCAGCGGAGGCGGGGCTGCTGCGGCGGCACCGCGGGGCGCCAAAAGTTTGTGCTCTGTTTGTTTTCACCTCCTTGCTCTGCTCTCGGATCTCGCTGGCATCGTTTAGGGGAAGCTCTATCTGGTTCCTGTCTGCTCCCTATCAGGAACTGGATTTCAATCAGTGGTTTTTGCACTTAGTGCTTCCTCCTGGTCTCCTCAGGGGGCCCCTGAGCAAAACGTGCCTCCGGAGCCTTCTGAGGACGACCCTCCCCCACCCCCAGGACCCACATCAATGATGCAGAAAAGTGCCAACGCAGACTTTAAAAAACAAAGCATGAAAATCTACCCAGATTGTTCACAGTTGCCCACTGAAAGCCACAGTTACATTCTGCCTGCAGACTGTTAACGTGCAGAGGGAACTTGGTAGCAACATCTTTTACTATGGAGGGCAGCGGATGCAGAGACCCAGAAAGCATTCGGCAGAGGTCACACGGGATTTGGAGCCCAAACCTCCTTTGGGGCACAGAACTTTCTTTAGTAGTTGTACATAAATTAATGCAGTTCTACTAAGGATCGGTCAAGTTTCCTTGAAAGAAATGTCCGCAGTTCATTTCCACAAATTAACAGGAGGCTGCGGGGGGGGGGGGGGGGGGAAGGGGGGCATATTATCAGGAAAGCTGATAATGAAGCCGTGAGCCACAGTATCCAAGGCAGGATTCAATTCTACCAAGTGAAAGGATACAGATAATTCAGGGAAGGGCAAGAGGCACATGGGCAAAAAAAGCGCCTGACTGCCAGGCTGAGTCCAGGGCATGAATGATAACATCGCCCAAGAGCCTGGAGATCTGGCAAAAGGGCATTTCTCTTTTGGGTGCACCTAGTGCTTGCGAGGAAGGGCATAAAAAGACAGGGAAAGAAGAAATCACTAGAGTCTCTTCTCTTACACTCCTCAGTCAAGTACTAGAGTGAAACGTGATGCTGCTTCACTTCTCCTGAGTTTTTTTTAATGACTCCTATACTTCCTAATGGATAAAAGGCATGGCTTTCCTTTGTCTTCTCCCTCAAAGATTTAGCAAGCCCCAGTTTGGTATCTATTGCTGCGAGCTTTAAAATGCTTAGCTGAAAAGAAATGGGCCCTTTTCTGACCAACCTGTTGTGCGTTTTGTTAATTAAAAATATAATAAAGAGCTAATTTTGTTCAATTGACATATTTCAGCAGTTTCTCTTTAAAAGGCTCCCACCTGCTTGAGGAACGGCATGTGCCACCCAAATGGACCACCGGGAGAGGATTTAAATTCTACTGCTTAGTTGTTGCCCTACATGATCTGCAGGTGCATCTTCTTACGGATGCAAATCATAGAAGCAAATTTAGAAACGGTTTTGGAATATGTGACCTTTGGAAATTTGAATTTTCAAGCTGAAGACTGGGAAGGTTATTTATAAAATCCTCCTACTGGAGGAATGCTTAGAAACTTTTGTCTCCCAAATGACCTCTTGGGACCTTTAAAATATCTGGGGCTTCATTTCCCAAATCAAAGAATAGGATGTTGTTTCTCGTACTTTGGCGTTCCCTGGGAAAAACCGCTGTAGTACTTACTCATTCTCAGCCACAGGAACATCTTCATGTCTACTCTAAGTTTCTCACAGAGATGGGTGTCCATTTTTTCCAACCCAATCCTTTCTGAAAACAGAGCTCATGGGTACCTTGTTAAGAGACCCGCTCACTAAGACAGGGGATCCTGGAAGAAGAACAAGTTGGCTTTGGGTGGGGGAGGAGGGCAGATACTGTTTTCAGTTTGGGCCATGCTGAATTTGAGACAAGACACCCAATCATTAGGTAAATAGATTCACCCTGATCTGGAAGAGAGGCCAGGTTGGAGATATAAGTTGAAGGGAGGAGTCATTAGCTTGGGGATGGTAATTCAAGGTGTGGAGATAAACAAGGTCACCTGGGGGGAGTTTATGGCCCAGAGGAACAGAGGGTGTAGGGCTCAGCCTCAAGGCAGGGACAGAAGAGTGGAGAAGCCCCCAGAGGAGACAGAGAAGAAAGAAAATGAGGAAAGGATGGTGTCATGGAACCTGAGGGGGTGTGGTGCTTTGAGAAAGAGGAAATTCAGGCAATGTCAAAAGCTATAGAAAAGGTAAACAAGATAAGAAATGGGATTTGATAACTGAAAAGTTCTTGGTGACCTTGGCTAGAGCAATGATAGTTTTTTAGCCTACTAATCCCTAATCCAAAGCCACCCCGACCCCATCATCCAGCATAGGTGTGTCCCCTGTGGATGTCTCTCTCAGTTTCCGAATGTCTTTCAACTGTGCGGATCCACATGTCCTCTGGGGACTCACGCACCACTTGACCCTGAACGTGCAGTTATCACAGCCTCTCCCCACCCCTTCCCCAAGCCCCCCAGTCCATGAGCTCTTCCGCTTCTGCTTACTTTATCCAGTCTTCCCCCGCAGCCTTCCGATGACTACTCAACCTGGCCCTCACTCTCCCTTAGAGTCTTTCCAAAACTCTCCCACCTCTGACAAGTGACACACGAAAATACACCACCAACGGGTGTTAAAGCTAAATGAACAAAAACAAACCAGAAAAATAATGTAAAAAAAAACACCCTTTCCCAGCATAAAACAAGGCAAAAAATCACAAACTGATCGATCTGACCATATAATCTAAAACAGCAAATAAAAACAAATCAGTTGTAAAATAAAAATTCATAGGACAAAGTGAGAAATTTGTAGCAAACAGTGTAATGCTAATATCCTGAAAATATGTTTTTAGAACTCTAATAAGTCAATTAGAAAACCAGTAACAACCCAACTGGGCAAGGAACAACAGCCAATACACAAAGCATTCAAACAAAAATAGATGATAAAATATGGGGAAAAAACTTTCTAATAATCAAATAATTTAAAACTAAAAGTCTTTTTTTTTTTCCTTATTGACTTGGACAGCTCCTTTAGGATAATGCTCAATTATGCTAAGAGTTTAGAGAAATAGGGTCGCCTGGGTGGCTCAGTCGTTAAGCGTCTGCCTTCGGCTCAGGTTATGATCCCAGGGTCCTGGGATTGAGGCCCGCGTCGGGCTCCCTGCTCTGCGGGAAGCCTGCTTCTCCCTCTCCCACTCCCCCTGCTTGTGTTCCCTCTCTCGCTGTGTCACTCTCTGTCAAATAAATAAATAAAATCTTTAAAAAAAAAAAAAGAGTTTAGAGAAATAGGTACCTACATATACTTCCTGTGGGGAAAAACCCACTAATCCCCTTTCTCTGAGTCAATCCCAAGGAAATTATGCAGATAAGATCTATGTGCAAACATACTGAGTATAGCATTATTTATAGCAGTGAAAACTTGTAGGTAACTTAATATACTTAGAGAACTGATAAATTCTTGACTTTTTAATTATATACTCAATATTTTCACCCAGATGCAAAAAGGGAAAAGATAAATATCTTTAATCTGTAACAGACACTTATAAATCAACAATAAATCTACAAAAAGTGACCAAACATAGACAGGCAATTCACAGGAATATAATCAGTAAACTTTATTTTTTAAGTAGATCATAAAGTAATGAACGAAGAGAAAATGAGTATCCTGAATTCATCACATTAGAAAATATTTAAATATATGTAATAGAACCACGAGTATATTAAGAATGTCTATGTATGAGTAAATGTAAAAAAGAGACAAGAAGAACATTCACGGAAATGCTAACAAGAGTCACTTCTGGGCACTAAGATTATTGGTGATTTTTATTTTCTTCTTCATGCTTTTCTGTACTTTCCTAATTTGTACAATGGGATATATACATTACCTTTTAATAAAGGAGCTGTTTCAAATCATGTTTTCAACAATAACTTGGTGAGCATGGAAAAGGCACATGCTAGGACACTGAAGAGCAAAAAGAAGAAATGAGACAACAATGTAAACAATTTGATCCACTGAGGTACATAAGCACGATGCACAGGAAAAGTAATGGAAGGGGGTACACTGTGCCAAGCTTTGAATAATATGTCCTGGTCATGGGAATATGAGTGATTTTCGCTTCTCTAATTTTTTTCCTGTGTTTTCCAAGTTATTTGATAATGAAAATGTATTCCTATTAGAATCATCAATAATAAAATGCATGAACTGAAGTGCTTTCACTCTCCCTTCTGGCAAAATAAGTCCTGTCTTATCTCAACCTGAAGCCCTGGGCATCTTTCCTCTAAAAAAATGATCCATTTTCTCGGTCCTCCCCCAGAGCACTGGATAATCAGGATGTCTTTCTACCATGTTTGTTTTACTTTCAAGCTTTTGGGACTGGACGGTAACATGACCTCGTGGGCAAGTCATATGCCGGAGGTGGCCAATTACAATGGGGGGGGCATTCAGAAGACGGGGTCCTCACCCCTCCCTGCCCCGGACTCATCGCCCGGCCTTGGGCAGGTCACACAATCTCTTTGGGATTCAGTTTCGTCTTCTTTAAAATCATGATGTTGGGTTGGATGCATGGGTTTCACACTGCGTTCCTGGGAGAGCCGCTGCAGGGTGACAGGGAGACTGGCTGGGTGGGGGTGGAGGCCCCGAGCCCCAGTGGCACTACAGCAGCTCCCCACATATCTGCTTTTTCTCTTGGGGTTCCACATAAAAACGTGTGGAAGAAAGGGGCTCTGCTTGTTGAAAAAAATGTTTAAAAACTGCATTTCTAATGTTCTCCCTGCCTCTCCCAACCCCTCCTGCTACAAACGGGAGTTGTCACATCTCATGGACTGGACTACAATCGTGTCTGCAAAGTCAGAAGGACTTCCTTCAGCTGGAGTTCTACTTTCTAATAGAGGGGGAGAGACAATGGGTTTCAGAATCATAGTCTGAGTTTGCGTCTTGGTTCTGCCCCATCTGAATATTTGATGTGTGATTCGGGGCAAGTTTTACCCTTCTAGCTTCCCCCACCCAGTTCCTTCTTCTCCAAATGAGAATACAAATTGGATCTCTGTCACAGAATGTTCTGAGTACTCAATAAGAGACCACAAATGAGACGTGCTTTATATAAAGCACCTGCTCTGTAAGTTAAGTTATTCACAGTTAACGGTAATCACGACCTCCACACTAATATTCATCCATTCAACAAATACTCACTGGTCATCCACTGTACGCAGGTCTCATATCCTCATCATTGGCCCAAACTTCAAGACCCTGGTAGGCTTACATCCAACACATGGACTGACCAAGTAATGCATATGAGAGCCCTTAGCCCAGTGACTGGAACATAGGAAGTTAGCTTCCCCACCACTAACATGTACTGAAAATGGGGTGGCCTCCTGGGTAATTTGGATAATTTTTGATTATTAAATTCTGATAATTAAGGATAGCACAAGAAAGACACACTCACATCATATCATATTGGGGCACCTACTCTAGATACAGAATGTCCCTCCTGCTACTCATAGTATGAGCATGTCCCTCCATATACTAACAAGGCCACAAAGACACACCCATCCACTCTTTCTGCGAAGTAAAGGGCATCCCACCATGAAGGCCCCTCCTTTTTAAAGAGCCCAGATAATTACTGAATACTGATGATCAAGTGAAAAAGGACTTTGGGTTCTGCTCACATTTGGCATCTTTGTTCTTCCTAATTTGCTTGAGCTTATCTGGCCTTTTAGCTGGAAGGGACTAGGCTAACATGAATGCCATCAACCACAGTCAAGGAACCTGAATGTGAATTGAGTTCAAGAGATCAAGTATATCCAACACGTACTATGAGTCTAGTGCTTGCTGGATGCCACAGGGGATACAGATCTGGAGGAAACAGTCCAGGTCCACAAGATTCTTCCGAGAAACCAAAGAAGATAAACAAAGTATATGCGTCTACAACACCACATGTAGAAAACGAGGAGTACAATACGAAGGAAACAGAAATATAAAGAGTCCATCCCACGGGAGGACGTCGGCAAAATCAGCAAGGGGACGGGGCACCTGTGATAACCTAGGGAAACTGCACGATTTAGACCTGGAAAGGTACCAGGGAGAAGACTCTTGCCCAGCATCACAGTAAGAGAGAAGGTGCCTCAAAAGAAAAGCACGGGGGGCGCCTGGGTGGCTCAGTTGTTAAGCGTCTGCCTTCGGCTCAGGTCATGATCCCAGGGTCCTGGGATCGAGCCCCGCATTGGGCTCCCTGCTCACCGGGAAGCCTGCTTCTTCCTCTCCCGCTCACCCTGCTTGTGTTCCCTCTCTCGCTGTGTCTGTAATCTGTCAAATAAATAAATAAAATCTTAAAAAAAAAAAAGCACGGGGCAGGATCCACAAAAGCAAGTGATTCGTGCTCTAGAATAACAGTATCTACTCACAGAGTGGTTACAAGAATGCAGTCAGTGAACACGTATCAAGCACTTAGAACAGGGCTGAGTGCACAGACCATGAACTGCTACCTTTGTTGCTGTTGTTTTATTACTACTATTCCTGCTATGTCACTGCTGGTGTTGAGAAGTACCAGCACACATGAGACGGGAAAAGTGATTTGGATCACAGTCTGGAAACCCCAAAATGCCACAGGCCACAAGCTATTTTTGACAGAGCTTATGGGATGGGAGCTCTACTTTGGGAACATTTTGGCAACAGAACAGGGTGGGATGGAGTCATAAGAAATACAAGGTAGGAATACTGGATAAGGAGCCATTCTTATCATCTGTTAAAAAAAGTTCAAAAGAATCAGGCGCAGGGTGGTACATACAGTGTGGACAGTGCTTGACCCTCAGAGGGGGCAGGGAGGTGGGAAGCCGGGCTGAAGATCAGAAGAGGGAATGGAGCTGGCGATCCAGACTGAGAACCACATAGCTGGTGGCCGTAGTGGCAGAGGCCAAGTAGCAGAGGAGAGCCCTGGAGAAGCGAGTATGCAAGAGAAGACGGGTCCGAACAGAGCCTTGCTTTGGTAATAAACATGGAGTGGGGTGAGAGCAGGGATGAGGGGAGGTGTGCAGGGCATGGTGCCAGTGGTGCAAATTCACGGCCACGTTCTCAAAGAACACCTAACTCAGGCAGAAGAACAGAGGCTTCCACCCTGTGGCAACTCTGCCCACCCACCCCCAATCATACGCTCTTACCCTTCCCCTCTACCGGATTCTCTAATCACCCATACACAGAGAGTAGAAGACCTAGAAACGTGGGTAGATCAAGGGGAGTATGTGGCACTTCCTAAACCACTCAACCAACTAATACGCCCATCATGTAGCCCGCCGGTACTTTCCCGAAGGAAAGGCGGTTACCTTAGGCCCTAGACATGGGCGCCTGCAGGCAACAGCGCCTCCCAGACAGCTATGGTCCTGCTGAAAGAACAGGAAAATCTGTCCAAGAACCTGAGCAGAATGTAGTTTCTGCTACTTCCTGGCTGTTCGATTGGAGACAAATCACCAAACCTCTCTGAGCCTCTCGTCTATCATCTATAAAGTGGAGACCATAATACCCATACTTTTAGGGTTCTTGCAAGGATTCAATGGAATAATACATTCAGTGTGCTTAGCAGAGTGCCTGGCACATAATAAATAATAGCTTTCATCTGTTATTTATATTAAAAGAGATCTTGTGAATAAATATTCTTTGTTCCTCTTCTCCCACCTGCTTTGGGAAGAACATCGCATTTCCTCACCCCTAGACTTTGAGGGTCTTTGCCCTATCAGCTGGTGGAGATGCATAGAGGCAAAAAGTAAGAATCACGGATCCACAAGCTCTCTCCCCACCAAAGAGTGGTTGCACATCTTGCATGCCGGGGAAAGCATCAGCAAGGGCAGCCTGGGCTTATCTCTGATTCACTGAGTCTCCCTTGGGGCTGAGGGGCATGCTATGGCAGGTCCAGACACACAGCTGATCAGGATGGGGAGGCCATCGGTGGAAGGCGCAGGGGCGGGGGCTGCCTGGGCAGCAGCACACTGGCTGTGTGTAGAGACAAGCTCCCCCAGCAGGCATCTCACAAGGATGGGACCTGGACAGGTTCTGAATCTCCCCATAATTGAGGTGCAATTGTCAGATCCTCACCCATCACAGCTATTCTTGGAAGGCGCTGCAAACATGGTATTCGGCCTTGTACTTTCTGGAGGCTACAAGAATCCTGCTAACATAGGCGATAATTCCAGCTAGACACATTTCCAATCCCACAAAGAGCTACAAGGTCACATGATTGAAGAGGAGGGCGGGTAGCGATCGGCAAAAACGAGCTAACAACCCCACAATGTCGCAAGCATTGGACGCGTAGCCTGGCTTGTGATGGGAGGGGAGCAGCACTGAATAAAGATGCAATACCTTGAGGAAGAAGCTAGTTGCAAATTAGTTAGCCATTTAAATGGTCAAATTACCCAAGACATAATTAGGGCATTTCTCCCCCTGGAACTCCTATATGTGAATTAATGGACCCTTCTCAGTAAGCCAAACTAGCACTAATAGCATTTTCTCTCCCTCACACCGTTTAAATCATTCATCCCCTTTCCAAGCTAGCATTTGTGTTTGCGTCTTCTGTGCCCAGAGGTCAAGTCTCTATCAGGCTGCCTTTGGCACTCCGGCATGCAGTAATGGTGGGCATCTGTCAGGACAGGGAAAATCTTTTCTGGTTCTATGTACACTGTGTGCCCTGCGAGGTAGTTAGCGCTAATTGAAGGAGCACGGGGCTGGGACAGTAGGCAAGCTTCGTAGGTGCCTTGCAGCCTGCCAGGACTTCGGGGCAGGGGTAAAATTGACATAAAATTTATCATGTTTCAGTGCACAGTCCAGTGGCGTTAATTACATTCGCGGTGTTGCACAGCTGTCCCTTCTCTCCATCTCCAGAACTTTTGCATCTTCCCCAACTGAAACTCCACCCCCGTGAAACACTACCTGCCATTTCCTCCCGCCCTCCAGCCCCTGGTAACGGCCACGTCACCTTCTGTCTCTAGGAGTTTGACTACTCCAGCAATCTCCCCTAAGTAGAATCATGCAATATGTGTCCTTTTGCGCCTGGCTTGCTTCACCTAGCGCAACGTCCACGAGTTTCGTCCATGTGGCAGGTGTCCCTTTCCTTCCTTTTAAAGGCTGAATATCCTACTGTGTGTATATACCACATCTTAACCAATCTATTTATCTGAATTGTGTTTTTAAATTAATGACTGGCAATTATGAAACTCTGTTTCCACTGTGGTAAAATATACATGACATTTAACCATCGTTAGGTGTACCGTTCAGTGGCATCAAGTACATTCACATTACTGTGCAACCATCTCCACCATCCATCTCCAGAACTCTTTTTATGTTCCCCAACCCAAACTCTGTACCCATTCAACAATTCCTCATTCTCCTCTCCTCTCAGCCTCTGGCAACCATGCCTGCCAAGACATTTAACTGTACCCAGCCTCAGTCTCTTAATCTGAAAAATGGACACTGTCATCATTGCCTTGGACCTAGGCATTGTTGGGGTACCAAATGGGTCATTTTCACTTGGCTCAGGCCCCTCAGGCACCCCCTGGACTTCTTTCTGGGCTGGTGCTTCTGGCCAACTTGGGGGCAGCTGGATTTGGAGGACATCTGGGAACACACGCAGGTCCCCCATACCACAGGAAAAGGGGCCAAAGACATCCCCCATGGCAAGGAACGAAGTTGTTCCTAACCTTTCCACACCCCTACAAAGCATGGCTCCTGGTATAATTAAACACACTTAGCTTGAGGTTGGAAACCCAGGCACAATAGGAACAGTTTAAATATAAGTCCCCATCTGGTTTTTATTTTCATTGCAACCTTTCTAGGCCCGAACAAGAAGAGAAAGTGTTGCTGGTTTACATTACTCATTGGTATCTCCTATAAGAGAAAAAAAATATTACAAATATCACCTGCCCATTGGTGTAACATACATATGCAAATCCACCATCTCCTTAAAGAGAAGACAAAGAAGTCCCTATTCAAATAAAGAATCTCACTTTTGGCAACAAAGCCATTTTCAACTTTATATATTGTGCATGTTTATTAGAGTTTAACAAAGAGGAGAAATTTCATGTAATTAGTCACTGGAGGATACCCACACGCCATAAATGTAACAGAGGCATATTGACAGTGGCATAAAAGGAAACGCTAATTAAATCCCAATTTCCTCCAAATACTGCCAGATCTTGCAGGTATAAGCTCACTTCCTGGGTTGTTGAGCATTTACTCAGAGGTGCCCAGCTCTCAGAGCTGGTGCTGCAGAACACAGAAGAATCTGTAAAAAAGCATGCCACGAGCAGTTAAGTGTTCCTCTGCAGCTGGGATATACCTGGCAAAGCCGAGGTAGGTAGGATGGAACCAAAGAGAGATGGGGGAGGGAGCTCCATTGGAAGAAGCGACAGGACAACTAAGGAATTTTCTGGAAACAGAAACAGAATTGTGGGTTTGAAAAAAATAAAATTCAAGAGATGGGTCAACAGAGACGGACAGAGGAGGAGAAAATAAGGAAAATCAGAAGGTGAGGGATACCAGTGGCAGGGAGTGGGGAAGACTAGAAGGGTCAAAGCAATGAACTCTGTGCTTTCCTGGGCACCTGAACAACCCTTGTCAAGGTTAGAGATAAAAAGCTTTTCGCCACCATCTTCACAGAGTCACTTAGCATCCAAAAATGAAATGAGCCAAAAATGGTGAGGGATCCCAGGAACTAAGAGATGAAAGGAGAAGTAGAAGAAAGTGTCCACGATCCTGGAGAGGAACTGTTCCAAGAGGAATTACTGTCTGCAACTTTCACGTGAACACTGATTTTGAAAACAAAAGAACCCACGGTGTGAACTACACAGAACCATCACCAGCATTCCAGATTTCCAAGTGTGTGGTAGGGCCTTCCAATCCTGCTTAGGGCAGGGAGCTAGGAACCACTGAGGAGAGAAAAGGAAGCTAGGAAGGTAGGGCCCAGGCCTGGCTGGGGGAACCCCAGGGAAGGGGGGACCCCAACACCAAGATGGCATTTCAGCTCTGCCTCAGGAGCCGCCTTGGGTGCAAAGAGCAACATTCTGGGGACCTGTCAGCGGAGTGGGAAATATAAAAGACCCAGTTCTCAGGGATGTAAAGAAACGGGCTTGCCCTGCAAAAGCATTAGCCGCCTTTCTCTGAAACACCATCTAGCCCCTCCTCCACCACCACCAGGCAGCTCCTCCTTCCCCCAAAATCGGGCTTTTCCCGCGATGCCTCTCTCACCCACCCCTCCCAGAAACAGCCTCCTACTGCCATCTCCTGCAGACAAAAGCCCACACATTCCTACAAAACTCAGAGATGCACGCAAGCAAGGGGGGCCAGGAGGAGGCCTGGAGCGGGGCTCGCTGGGCTGGCCTGTTTGATGAGCTCTCCTACATTTCTCAGCTGTGCTGCCACCGAGCCAATGAGCCACTATCACTGACCTTCCTAAAAGGGGAAGGAAAGACTCTGAAAATAGTATTTGTTGTGTACATGCAAGTGGTTGCTGCTGAGTGCTTGTAAGGACTTGGGTTCTTTTCCTACCCCATCCCCTTCCATCCCCTTATTTACAAAGCCTTTCCCTCCAGGAGGTACTCAAAAAGCTTATTTCATCCCAATCTTCCCCATAAATCCCAAATTAGTAAGATAAGACTATTGGGGACTCATCAATATTAATTCAAGAAACTTGAAAATAAGTACCTGGAAAATTCTACCCGATTTTAGTCTGCACATATTATGACCCTAGATCTCCCCTTACTGCTTCGCTGTTCTTTTCGAGTTCTTAGGAACATCGAGTTTCATCAGGGTAGCCAGGCCCAGCCTTGGGGTGAAAAGAAGGGGAGGGCACGGTGCCTGGTGTTCCAAGGAGCCCAGTCCTGCTGAGCTTGCTGCAGCAACACTGGCCTGGCTCCTGGAAGTGCCCCGGTCTCGATTCATTCCACTGTTCAGTGGGGGCCAGGGGCGGAGGCTCCAGAGGCAGGCAGTCACAACTCTCCTTAGCAGTGTGTCTGTTAGGAACAATCACAGGACCTACGACACAGCCTTGTCGTGAGGACAAGATACAGCAAGACCCATGCGGCCAGGGGCAGAGGCCATTGTAGCAATCCTGGTTACTGTTATTCCTTTAACTCTCCCCGGGATGCACCGTGCCACCAGCAAATGACAAGAAGCTTCCTCTCCCCAGAACAGTGCTCTCAGCATGCAAGTCACCAACTAAGAAGAACTTGTTGATTAATTAAATGACTTCACTTCATGACTGGAGAGACCCTAGGGCATGACAAGGTGAGCAGGGGGAGAGGAGGAAGATCCACTTCAAGGAAGAAAGAGTGGGGGCAGCTCAGAGAAAACACACGGGAAGTCGGCCAGACCGTACTACAGTGATGCAAGATGTTACCACTTGGGGGGAAAACTGAGTGAAGGGCATATGGATTCTCTTCCTGCGAATCTAAAATGGTCTCAGAAGAAAAACTTGAAAGAGAGAGAGAGAGAGAAAGAGAGAGAGAGAAAGAAAGAAAGAAAGAGAGAGAGAGAAAGAAAGAAAGAAAAAAAGAAAGAAAGAAAGAAAGAAAGAAAGAAAGAAAGAAAGAAAGAAAGAGAAAGGAAGGAAGGAAGGAAGGAAGGAAGGAAGGAAGGAAGGAAGGAAGGAAGGAAGAAAGAAAGAAAGAAAGAAAGAAAGAAAGAAAGAAAGAAAGAAAGAAAAGAAAAGAAAAGAAAAGAAAAGAAAAGAAAAATCTGCCAGAAGTCCAGGTCCCTAAGATTCTATTAGAGCAAATCTGGGCACCGTCAGCAAGCCGGCTCCTTCAGCAGCCCCCTCTGGGCCGGGCTGCCTGGGAGGAGAAGCGATTTCTTCTCATCTCTGCATCCCCACCGTAGCTCATAGCTCGGGGCCCTGCACGCTGCAGACTCCGTAAATGTTACATTGGCGCATAGAGGGATTAATTCTCTTTCCCCGAGCCCCTGAAGACGAGCTGAAAGCACTCCTACCCCTTTGGCTCCAGTGCAAACGTCCAGGGTTTTGTTGTATTTCTTTTCTTTTCTTTCTTTCTTTTTCTTTCTTTTTTTTTTTTTTCTGTGTCTTTGGAAACCTCAATGAGAAGAGACATGTGTGCATGGCTTGTCAGCCTCAGACACCAGCCAGGAAAGGTTACAGGGAATGCAAAGCGGCCACCGTTAACACCAGGAGGTTAATGGTTAACAGGGCTGAGGCTGGACCATGTTCAGATTCTGGAAATGTAGAACAAAGGTTAGCCGCTCTTTTGAGCTGGTATTCCCTCTCTGCTCTCCTGCCTGCCTCCAGTTTGGCAGCCAAAATACCCACTCTAATTTCATTCCCCGCTCTTGGCCATGTGCTTTGTGAATTGCCTCTCTTGACACAGGATAAAGCGATGAGCAAAGGAATTGGCCCCCTGCAGAAAGCAGAGGCAAGGCCAAGTCTGTTTGCTAAGAAAACACCCCCTGCTCACCCACCACAGCTTGACAGGTTCCTTCTTCTTTTGCTTCTTCTTAGTACCTCATAATAATCCTCAAGCATCTGGGACCTGCCAGATCCTGAGCTAAATGTACTCACAGAAAAGGAGACCAGACATCCCCTTGGGGGGCATCAGAGCAGGCCAAGCAATAGTTATCGCTCAGATAAGCCAAGAAAAATGATGTAACGGATGGCAATGGCTGGATCCGAGGCTCCCGCCTGTACGTGCCTTCACCTTTATCATACAGTCCGTTCCAGAAGTCTCTTTCCTCCCCTCTCTGCACCTTCCCACGCTGGACACCAACCTTTAATTCCCCTAACGGTGCTGGAGGGCTACCTGAGATATGCCCCACAAAGGCCCAAGATCTCCTACAAGCCCCATTCTCCTTCATGCCCTGTGATTAAATTTCTGGAATCAGGGTGCCTTCTTAACCCATGGCCCAGTGGCAAAGCGAGCACACAGGTGTGGCCACCCATCAGATCCAAAGTGGGCTCCCAAGGCGGCAGCCCTTTCAGGCCCTGTGAATCCACTGAAACGAAGGAGATCACCCAGCCCCATGCCAAGGACAGCAGGCCCCACACTGTCCCTATATGCAGCGGTATTAAAACTGAAGAATTACCTGCGCAAGTGGAGGGCCATCACATCGCACTAGATGGAAAAGACCCCTGTTTGATTGATGTCTGTTCCTCGGGGGCTGCTCTGCAGCCTGGTGGAAGCACATTCATCAGGCTTCAGAACAAACAGAAGTGGACAAGGCATGGGTTTCTACAAAAGATGCTCTAGAATTCTCACTAGGAGAGAAATGAGGGTAAAATGAATAAAGTTCAGGATTTATCTTCTCCCACGCTCTTCTCTCTATACTCTCAAGGAATCTGAACCCCCGTAAGAGAGGGGTATGAAAGCCCCCATCCCCCCCAAACCAAGCTGGTTTCTGTTGCCTCAGGCCAGGAGCCAAGAGGACCGGGTGTATAGACAAAGAGCCTGACTCAGCTGGTTATCCCCACTTCCAAAGTATATTATTGGGGGTCTTTTCAGTTAACAGTTTTTGAAATCTGTAGCAGGAGAGAACGGGACGCTCAGCCTGAGCCTGAGCTGGTCTCTTTTAATGGCCTCTTCTTTCTCTCTCTTGAACACCCTTCACACAGGAAGACGTGGTCACATGCCAGCCAGACCTTTGAGCGCGAGGCCGTCAGAGAGAGAGTCTTCTGCGGCTTCTTGCTTTGGGTCTGAGATCCAGAGCCTCAGAAGAAAAGTCATGACTCCCATCACAAGGGCCCTATTCTTCATTTCTGGGTTCAAGTCACTGAGATCAGCAGGAGGGGGAGGGCGACTAAGGGACCCCGAAACCACACCTTTATTATTGGTAACATTTATAAACCACATTTACAGTTCCGTGATCGTTCTTGTCTACAGCATTTTCTTTCATCTTTACAGTGCCCTGGGAAGTGGGCAAGAATCATTACCCACAGCTGACAGAAGCAAACTTGCCCAGTTGGTCTCAATTACCAAGAGGCACACTCGGGCCTCACTCCCTGGACACCAACTCCAAGTTCTCTGCCCTCCCCAGGCAGAGAACTTGCAGCCCTTTGACTGACCTCGGGAGTTTAGGATGGCAATGGCTGGATCAAGAACAAGAACAAGAATGTCAAACATCAGAGCTTGGGGTGCTCTCCTCTGCTACCTTCCAAATCAGAGGATCAAGAAAAAAATAACATTATAACCTCAAATTCCTTAGGATCTCCTACATCTGTGATGGGATACTATCTATTATTGTGGACTCATAAAGATTTCTCTTTGCTCTCTGCATGCCAGGTGTGGTGCTAGGCAGAGGTATGGAACCTTGACAAGCAAGACACTTGCAACCTTTCTGCTGTGTTAACCAGTAAAGCTCCCAATAGCACATTATAGACACAAATGTGTCCACGGTGGAAAACAACACCTTGTGGGTGTCGGTAAATGCTCAGCTGGAGACTGACTCTGGTAAAGCTGCCATACTCCTCTCTCCACACTTTCTCACCTTCTTTTCTTCTTTTCCATCCTCCCTGCCGGCACCCCTCTGCCACCATCCCACACCACCCTCCTAATCACAGGGCTGTAGACACAGTTGTTGTGCCTAAGCTCTCTAGTACGTCTCTCTCCAAAGGCATTTGGACCCAGGAAAACAAACCAAAATCCTCAAGGCAGTCAGGGGTCTCAACAGCAAAGGTGATTGTTCTAAACAGAAGGGTTGCCAAAGACCGTAACTCCTAGTGAGCTGTAGGCCCCCAGAGGAGGGAGCAGAAGGCAAAGGAAAGAGGTGAACACCTGGAAAAATGCTCACATCTGGCCATGCCTGGGAAAAGCGGAGGAGCCCCAGTTTGGTCCTCTTCCCGTGGTCCTGGATAAGACAGACCAAAGCCCAGTCTGTTGAGGTCACTGGCTTCAGTTTAAGATCTCTGAGGCCATTCCAAGTCTGATTCACCCCCAAATCCCGCATGAGTCCCTCCTCTCCAGATAAGAGTAATTTGGGCTCTCTCCAGTCTTGCTGCCCCAAACAGAACACTCTCTGGGACTGTGGTGGCCCTACAGGTCTCTATTACGTTTTTATTTCCCAGGGCCCTTTGCTATGACCCTGGCAATCTCAATATGGCGGCTCAACTCTTCCCCAGAGTGGGGGCTAAAGAACTCAATAACAAGAAGATCTGAAAACAAACTTGAGAGACCAGGGTGTGTGTGTGGGGCGGGGGGGGGGGGGCGTTGCGGGCACGGTGCACTTAAAGGTAAAGTATGAGGAAGGAGTCAGGAAAGATGTTGGTACATTAGTAACGCGGGAACACGGGCACTCAAGGATTTTCCAGGAGTGTGCGTGCCGCCCACTTGTTTTCCTGCCCGAGGTTAAAAGCTTGCGAGGACGAGCTCATTCCTCTGCTCCCAAAGATGAAAGGCACTTGAGGAATGATTCTTTACAGCCTGGTTTATTAGACGAGATAAAGTGCTCCTAGACAAGATGGCTAGATGATCGTGAAAAGATATTTCTGAGAAATTAGAATAAAACCAAAGATAAGAGGGGATAATGTCAAAGAATGTGACACAGGAAGTCAAGAAGAGGAGGAGAAATCCAACAACTTTGAGGCTACATTCCACATGCAGGAATATTCTGAATCTTCCAAATGAGAACGGTGTTCTGTGCTCCATGGGACATTCTTGCATAGGTGGAAGGAAATTCATTAGGGTCTTGGGGGGGACAGGTATTGTGTGGCACTTGGAGGTTCCCTACTGAGGGGCTCAGACTGGTCAGTGATCTCCAGAATCTTCACACGGCGGGGGGGGGGGGGGGGGGGGGAGGCCTTGCTGCTCTGTGGTGATGGGGGGGAGGGGGAGGGGGCGGATGGCTAACAAAGAGAGTTAGGAGCTCTCACTTCCTTTATCACCTCCCCTTGAGGCAGGAATCGCCAGCCCTTGGATACCTCACAATCTGGACACTGAGTGGTACGGTTCTGTGTGTTTTCTAGCAGAAACAAAGAAAGCAAGCGGCATGATTACTCAACACAGGGAGTTTTAAAAGGAACCTTGCAGCCATGAGAAGATTCTCACTCCTCACGGCACCGCCCACTTTTTCTCCCAGTAAAGGGGGCAAGCATCTCGGTTTAACCTACTTAAGAATGACAGACAATAGGCACCGTCTGTTAATTCCAGCTGCTTCTCATAAGAAAGGATAATCTGTCACATGGTGATGTCAGGAGGCCTCGGGATCATAAAAATATTTCCCAGAGGGTCTCCTAAAATAGGAGAAATGACCAAAAGTCATTCTGGTTAAGGTAACTGAGTACAGCATACTCCTCCAGCTGCAGAGATAAACAACGCTTTCCCAATACAGATGACAAAACTTTCTCAGAATCTAGCCACAGCAGTGATGTTGAGAATCCTGTTATCTCCTGGAAGCTCAACTCTTATTACATGCACAACATCACACAGATTCCTGCCCTGTCCTGCTGACAGTTTTATCTCTCGAAAGGCAAAGAAAGCAATTAGGAAAGCCGTCGTTCTTGACACAATTCTGACCATCAAGGAAGCGCCAGCAGGCAATGGGTAAGTGGCAGGGATCTCCCGAGTGACCATTTCATCTCGGGATCTGTCCACTGCACGTGGGTGGACGTGGTCATCTCTCAAAGCCAGCATCTACAAAGAGAAAGCAGGATGGCTCCTGCCTTCCAAGAGCTTCCAGGCTACCCAGAAGATAGAGAACATTCAAGGGCATTTTATCAGGGGCAAAAAGGAGGCAGAGAGGGCCGGTGCTGCAGAAGTTTGAGGAAGGAAGAGTGTCTTGTGGAGTGGGACAAGGTGATCAGAAAAGGTCTGCTACAGAAATCTGACTTGAGCTCACTCATGGAAGGTGATGGATCAGGTAGGGGGGTGTCGGGATGTGTGTGAAGGAGGAATGTGCATTCCACGGCTGGGCAGTAGCTGGAGAAGCAGAACGGGACTATACACATTTGGCATGGAGTGTGGCCCAGTGGAGAGGTCCTATAACGACAAAGTGAGCAATGAGACCAAAAAGAGAAGGTGGTGCATGTCTTCCAGGTGTTCAATGAGCCATGGCGGTCTTCTCGGAGAACCGCCAACACCCTCAGGGCAGGCTCCTGCCACCATGTTTGTTCTAAATAACTTTCACCCTCTCACACCACAGGTGTTTGGACTGGGGTGAACATGTGACAAAAGCTGAACCAAACATAAGCTTTCTCCCAGGAAGTTAAAATTTGGTTCTCTGTTGGTTGGCTGCTTTATGGGCACAAACTCAGCAGCTAGGGAGGAAGACCATCTGCTCCTGAGAGGGGGTGGGGCAGGGAAGCATGATGGCAGTCTGCAGAAGGAACATGAAGCAGACAGAGAAGCGGAGAGGAGCCCTCTGTCTTGTTCAGTCCTGGCCCCAATCCCTTGAGGCAGGCTGCTCTCCTTGTGGTGGGGTCCCTTGAAAGCCCCGCACCCTGATGCATTTCCTTTCAACTCAGACCAGACCACGTCAGTCCTGGGACAGCACCTCAAGGCCATGATGATGGCAATGGCTAACATTTTATCATGTGCCAGGCACGGAGCTGACTACTTCTCCAGAGTTATCTCAAGAAGACTTTAGGTAGATACTGCAGATCTTAAGGCCCTAAGTCCTACATGAGATCGCTGAGCTTCTAGGAGCACAGTAGGGCCAGGACTGGTGTGTAGACACTCTGGCTTAGGCTGGTGCCCTCCTCCCGGTGCTCTTGGAAAAGGAATGTGAGCTGCAAGTAGAGCCTATAACTCGAGATTTTGACACAGTCCTTTATAGAAGAGAAGTAGGTAAAGATTTTTGAGCAAGGGAGTGCTATGTGTAAGAAGGGGACAAATACACAGGAAGGCAGATCATGGGGGTCATGCCCAGCCAGGAGATGCATTTTTCAGGGTTGTAGATGCGCTGAGCCTAACTGAGAAAGAAGGGAAAACAGAACTGGAAGGATATCCAGTTGTCCCCCAGAGGGACAAGAAGCTGTGAGTCACAGGGCAGGAGGTGGGGGAAGGTAGGATGGAAAAGCTGAAGACCACCTAGATCAGTAGCCAGGGCAGAAAAAGCAGTGGAAGTGGGACACAAGGCAAGGAATGAAGAAAGTCTACGAGAACGAGCCAGGGAACCGGGTCGGCTGGCACGCGGTGAGGGATGGCCCCTTAACGTGGTGTCTGGCATTGCTGCCTGGATGGAGGCAGAACTTTGTGAGAGTCACACTGGAGCTCATAGCTTCAAAGGCGCTGGGAAGCCAGGAGTCCAGCCATGAGGGTCTAAGGAAGGATGGGAAGCCAGTGACAGGGAGGCAGGACTGTCAACGAACGGCTAGCACACTTGGAAGGTAGAAGGAAGACAGTCGCTGGAGGGGATGGGAAATCAGAGGGTTTCTTTCTTCTTATCTTTTTCTCTTTTCTTTCATTTCAAATCTTACTTTTTTTTCGCCCCCGCCCTCCTTCCCCCGACAAGGAAGTCCGGCTTATCTGTGCAGGCAGAAGGGAAAGAGCCAGCAGGTGAAGCCGAAGTCACCACAGGCAAGGAATAAAGCATGGAGCAGGGACCCGTCCTGGGGAGCCACCTGGATTCTAGAAGAAAGGAGGTGATGACATGAGTGGAGAGAAAAATAGCCGGGATTCCCTGGCGAAAAAGTCCAATGAGGTAAACCCTCGGGGTGAGCAAGAAGGGTCCCGAAGAAGCAAGCGAGTGGGATGCATCCAAGGAAGGCCACGCGGGCACCAGATGGCTGTCCGCCTGGGCCCCAGGCACAGCGCAGACAGGTACAGACTTTGGGGAGGGGGGTCCCTGCCCGTGCGGTGCACACACTCCGCAGCAGGGCCTGGGCCTCCCAACGTGCCAGACAATTTTTAAAAGGGCTTTCGAGCTACATTTGGGGGTAAAACAACGAGGACAAGGTGAATCCACAGCTTGTGAGAATAACGTACTGCCCACAGATGGCAAAAAGTAGGCAACAGTCCTGTGCTGTTTGCCTTTCCTTCGCAAAAGGATCTTGGGAGCGAGGAAGGTAATGTCAACATCATAAAGAAGTAAGTGAAGTGCAAGAGGGTGGAAAGATAAGAAGGGAACGTTTGGCTTCCTTAAATGAGTTCAACTGTTCAGGCCCCGAACAGAAGGTGGGGCTCAGGGGTCCGTGTCTGGGGGAAGTTTCCAAGGAGATGCCAGTTAAGGAGAGAAGCAAATGTGGTCCAGATCGGTGGAACGAGGAAGCACCTGACCCCCAGATGGAATTAAACATTACACTGGTAGCTTGTGAATATGTAGGAGAGAATAAGTACGTTGACTACTAAAAGCCACCGGCGTTCATAAATCAGGCTAGGTTAAAATCAACCCCATATTTTGAGAGAGAGGTGACTAGACTGCTCTTTATTTACTCACACCCAGTCTCGTTCTAGAAAGCACTGAGGTTGATGAAAGGGACACCAAAAATCTCCTGAGACACCGCACATCAGAAATACGTGACAAAACAAGAGAAACCATAGAAGAGGCCTCAGAATGGAGCCATAAATAAGACTAATATTAAAATGTGCAGCCTACAGTTCTACCCACTTGTTACATTCTATTCACTTGCTCAAGACAGACACTAAGTTGGCTGTCTGTGTGCTAGCAGGCAACAACAAAAGAAAAACCTGATAGATTGTGAAATTTCCTAAGTGGTGTCAAGTCACTGAGATAGCAGGAAGGAGAGAGAAGGGAGAGGAGGGATGGGTGGGGAGGGAGGACAGGCAGAAAGGTGGAAAGCAATAAAGAAAAGATGCACCATAAATAACATTTTAGCATTTATTGGTACTCAGGAGAGGGAGACAGTAGGTGGCTGTGCAGGGGAGAAAAAATACCTTGATACCTTGGACCAGGAGAATTAGGCTGAGTGTAAGAGAAGTGATCAATGGTCAGTTACTGCAGGTTATAGAAGCCACGCCCCCCTTGGGCTGACACTGTTGCATTAAGGACGCAAGAGCTTCACATTTAACTCCAAGGAGAATTCCAGAATGTGACAGACTTTGCTTGAACTCCACTTTTTTCTTTACAGCTGTCTTTGCTTGGCCAACTCTATTCAACAATTTGAGTTTTTGTCTGTTCTGCTATAAAACTAGAATCATTCTACCTACCTCAAAGAATTATTGTGAAAATTAAATGAAAGAAAGAGAAAAGAACCGCAATTATTCCCAAGACTAGATCCAGAAGTAACTTCTCCCGAGGGTCCTCATAAAGGAGACAGTGTGTAACTGAAATAAGCAAAGACTTCAAGGACTTTCGTGCAGTTAAATGTAATATATTACCTCCAAGAATCCCTCTAACTCTGCGTTCTATGATTATTTGTAATTCAAATTAGAGTAAATTTTGTTAAAACAAAAGTCCCGACACTGTAAAGGTATTCTCAGCCTTAAATGTTGGCCTGATTATTTTAAGCACCATTCAGGACAGATTAATTCTAGGACAAGCTGAACGCTAATAAAATAAACCCGGGAGAACTTTCCATTCTCCTCCTGAATGGCAAGTCAGGGTCACACATCCTCTACACTGGTCTGTCCTGGCCTCTGCTATGGAAAAGACTCGGTCTGCTCATTCACAGGGACCAGTGACGAGCATGGTTCTCCCTGAGGTTGGGCAGACCCATGTGGACAACCAATGACCCTAGCTGGGAAGGGGCTTGGGAAGCCTGTGGCCGTGTCTTCAGACAATATTGTATCAAGGCCAGCCGACCACATCAATGACTATCTTCAGATGGCTCTTCTAAGTTATCATGCCATACGTGGCTGGTCTTGCAGACTTGACCTTTTCTCTCACAGCCAATCCCCCAAAACGATGAGGCCCATTGTCCTTATATCTGTTGTGATCCATTCTCTTGATTGATCTTAGTCCCTACTCTCTGAACTGTTCCTAACCTGGCTGGCCCCCAACTGAAGCCCCACATGTACTCACAAAGCCCCTTTAATTATGCGGTGTTGGATCACCCTTGACACATCCTTGAGATAATACTAACCAGTGCAGGCCCTTGTGGCCAAGGTTCCATCCGATTCATCCTTCTTACTGGATTTGAACAGAGTGATATTTGATAGTCACTCTCTTGTCTAACAACCTTCCCTGACCCCACATCATGCCTCATGTTATTCCATCCTAAAGGACAATGGAATAAGACCATGGCACTCTTTGATTATTAACCACTTTCACTTCTGATTTTTGGTAGAGATATAATAGAATCAGAAAAGGTCCAGAAAAGGGCAGCTGAAGTCCTCCAGAAACAGAAAAGTCTCCTTCATAAGGATGAATTAAGGAAATTAGGAGTCTGCTAGACAAATAAAAATGTTAGTAGGAAACAATGTCCAAATTTTCAAAAAGTCTTAGAGAGGGTAACAGAGCACTCACTCTTCAACCAAATTCCAGAATGCCAGACTGAGGCACCATCCCCTGATTCATAAAGCAGTTTGAAATTTGGAGCAGGGTGAAAGAAATTACTAATAAAAATAGAGAAACGGGTGACGTGGAGAGGCAGTAAGGACTAAAAATGTAAACTGAAGGAGGGTTCAGATAAAGCCATGGGAAAATCAACACAAGAGCATGATGAGGAAACTGAACATCTCTAACCTCTGAAGACAAGCTCAACTCCCAAAGCACACATCAAGGTGACTACCAATAGCTGAGCTTTACCAGCTGTAGGACCTTACGCCCGTGTGTGGCCACCTGCAGTGAGGACTAAACGAGACCAGCCATGTCAAAGTACTTCGCACAGAGCCTGGCACGCAGAGCCTCAATAAAGGGCAGCCACGGCTGTTGTAATGATCTTATATAACTCGACTGAACGGAGTCGGATCCAGCCCCAAATCACAGTTCTCCTGCTGAGTCACTATTCTGTCTTCAACAGATCAACAACCACCATCTGTCCATAAATCATACCCTGCTGTCAGATCCCCACACTGGGGATCCTTCTGGGGCATTCCAGATAAGCCCTTCCACAGTTAGAAAGAGGATCTAGCGCTAGAAATTCTCCAATGCCAAGATCATTCTGGTCTCAGAAAAAAATCTTTTGGTAAAAAATAGACATTAACGACTGCCATGTAGACCTTCCCCCAGTGACATTTGGTTAAAAACAAATAAACAAACAAACAAAAAAACTTGTGTGCTAAGAAGTAGAATGTCTGAGAACGCGTGTTGTGGCTACCTGAGGAACAACATGGGAGATTTCAGCCGCTTGTCTCTGCAGTAAGACACGCCAAAAGTGAAAGATGGAAAATTGAAAGGTGAATGGCAAGAAAAAGCTTTCTAGCCAGATGCACAATTAAGAGCAGCTCAGAGTCCATCCAGGGGAGACAGTACCCCTGGCAAGAGACAGTGGGAAATCTTCAAGAGAAAGACCAGGGCTGGGACCCCCATTTTTCTGGTGCATCCTATAAGGCCAGGCTTGCAGCTCCCTAGAAGCAGACATTTCTGCTCTGGAATTCACCTTCTGCTTCCCCGATTTGTAAAGCTGGTGTGATGATCTCCATTCCTGTTGGTCACGCTTACCTTGGGCTATGGAACATTTGCTGGATTCCTGGGGCCAGGAGCAAAAGCAATGACAGGTGGAATTAGTCGGTTGGATTCTATAGCCAAAGAGCATTTTAGAGGTATTTTGCACCAGCCTCCCTTTTTGCTGATAAAGAAGCCGAGGCCCCGTGCATTAGGGAAAGAGCTGAATCTAAGCCTGGCTCTTCTCACACGGTTGGGTCTGCCTATACCCAGGGATCATGACATCCACTCAGCTGGCTATGTGACCACTTGGCCTCTAAGTCGCTCAATACCAAAACGGGGGTAGGAAGAGTCCTTCCCTTCCCCATTTGTAGGAAGCATTAAGTGAGATGGTTTAAATGAGCTAGATCATGAACTATACTCGGCACAGTGTCTGGCACATCTAAGCATTCAATAAATTATACCTATTATTGGAGTTCTTCATTATTACCCCTTCTTTCTCATCCTCATAGGGTCGGGGAAAAAAGAGCAAACAATGAGAACATTTTTAGATTATCTCCTGCCTGCCATTCCTGCATTTTCAAGTGTTCATTTATTTAATAGGCTGTGTGCCTTGATTACAGTCCTATATGGGTTTGAATTTACATTCCCAAGTATGTTTGAATTCACTAGCATTCCTCTCCAGGGAGTCATGCTATGTCAATACCTCTTACCCGATAAGGCTTCAACTGGTGTCATAAACTACCATTTGGACTCTGCAACAGAACTGTAAAGAGAGCCACAATTAACGAATTTCCCAATTATTAACTCCTCTATTCCAGATCTATTGTGCATTGCATCTTCCGAGTTGTCTTTCACCCTCAGGAATATGGAAAGAAAGTGAGCAAAGGGGATAAAAAAGGAAAGCACCACTGATTATAAGCAGGTGGCTTAATCTAGGATGTATCCTTCAAAGCTGAATCCTATCCCTGTTTCTTCTCTCCCATCCTCTCTTGAACCCCCTGCAATCTCCTTCTCTCTCTACATCCCTCCCATCTCCCAGGGCTGCGGAGGCCTCACAGTTGCCAAGCCCAAGGGCACCTGACCTTACAACCATTTCCACCTTGTTTGGTGTGTGAGCCTCACTGACACACAATGATACATTAGTCTCTGGTGTGCAGTGCAGAGACTCGCCAAGTCTGTCCGTCAGGCTCTGTTCACCCCAAGTGCAGCCACCTCTTCCATCTTCAGACTCCCTCCTCCCTCGGCCCCTGGTCCCCTCCTACTTCACCGGCCACTGCACCCCCTTGCTTACTGTACCTCCTCAACATCTCTTATTTCTGTCAGTCCTTCGTCCCCAGTGCCTTGGCCTAGTTCAAACCTTTGTCACGGCTCATCTGACGGCTGCCATAGCTCCCCAAAAGGTTCCCTTGTCTCCCGGGTCAACCCCACACACCCGCCAACACAACCTCTACTCCACTGGCAAAATGGCGGTTCGAAGAGACGTATGCTGGCACGTGCCTCGCCTACTTAACAGACGCTGGTTTGGTTTTGTGTCCTGCCAACCTGCAGAATCATACCCAGGCAACTCCATACAGCTCCCGAGCCCCCCAACCCCGCTGGCCCTGCCCGCCTCCCCTGCCGCATCTCCCACGGATCTCAGCGCGCTCCCCTTGGCTCTCCACAAAATGCCATGCCCTCCCCTCGGCCAGAAACGTCCTCCCCCATCCCCCCCCCCACCTCCAGGCCCAGCAAACCCCACCTCCAGGTGGAGGATTCAGCTCCAGGGTGGCTCCCCAGGCAGAGGGTCTGTGCTCCTCCCCCACCCCAGGCCAACAACCCACAGGAGGCCTCATACCCTGGAGTTCCCTGGCACCTTCACATTCGACAGAAAGCTCCCTGAGGGCAGCGGTCACACCTTCCTGGATTTGGGACCCTGGTCCCTCACAGGCTGCCAGGGCACGTGAGCCCCTGGGTGCTTGGCCTGGTAGCTAAGCATTCCTTCAAAATGATATTTTTAAACCCCAAAGAAGATGACAAAAATCCCTGTGTCTGTTCACGTGAGTGGTGTTCTGGGAAGCTTTGAGGAGGGGGGTTGGGGAAGAAACCCTTGCGGGTCTAAGTGATGGCACCAGAAGAATAAGCCTATCCCTGAGGCGCTATTTAAATTCCACGCAGTGGCTTTCTTTTTAATTCATTTTTATTCCAGGTGCAGCCCTGCAGTTATTTTAAAACTGAGACTTAAAATAAAGTAATACTAATAGCTGGAGTTAACACAGGCTCCCGCAGTAACCGGGTGCCTTGAATCAAAAAAAAAAAAAAAAAAAAAGCCCTTCATGAGTCTTGACAAACCACAATATCCCTTCCCCAGGAGAGGGTGGAGAAGGAGCAGAACAGGGCTCCATCATCAAAGGACTGTGCCTCACTGTGCAAAAGGATTTATTCCTAGATTCCCTGAAATAGTTCACTTTGTACATTTAACCACCGGTTTTCAAAATGTTAACAGTCTGAAGGGAAGACCAAACTGCAAGGCCGGGAACCAGAAAAATACCGAGAAAAGCTTCCTCCAAGTGTGGGCAAGCAGACCATCTGCCACCGGCCACCTGAGACCCTGGGTTCTGAGCACAAATGCTAATTCCAGGCCCCATCCCAGACTGTGGGCCGCTAGGAAAACAACAGTGTCATTTAAATGCGTGTTTTCTGCAAAGCAGCTCCATGCTAAGGAAGGCTGCCCCAGGAAATGGAGTTTTGTGAGAGGTGCCCAGAGACACAGCCCTGCCTCTGACCTGCTTGTGTCAGCAAAAGCCAGAGTTGTTTCTCTCAACTCATTAATGAAAAAAAAAAAAATCATGATTTAATTACTGGCCCAAGCCAGCAGGGAGTCCACCATATTCACACCTCCCATCCGGGGAACTTCCCCCAGCACGTTCCATGTTTGATCAGCCCAGCTCCCTTACCCTGTCTCGGAAATAACACTGCCCCTCCCATGTGGGGGAGTCCTTTATTCTCATCTCCCACCCAAATGGACAGCACAAATCCAAAAGGACAGCTGATATCACCTCCTCCATCAGAATTACAGTCAGAGTCCCAGATAGAAAAATGGGCATCTGCCCCAGGCCAGGTCACCCGCAAGTCCCTCCATGAAGACAAGCCCAGAAGATGTGTGGGCAAGGTCCCCGCTGCCCCACCCCTGTCCCCCCTATGCCATGGGCAACAGGACTCACGACTAAGCTGTCCTAAAGTGGGTTTCTGTGGCTCTTTTGGACAACCAGAGAGCCCTGTATGTCACAGGTTGTTCAAGTTTAAATGGAGTCAGTCTGAGGGTTTCAACGGTCAGGATCCGCAGAGGCTGTCTGATGGGGCCCCTGCAGTGGGACTCAGGATTCATGGGCCGCGTGCTGGGCAGCACGCCACGCTCCTCTGAGGCCAGGCCACAGTCCTCTCTGCATCCAGCTCCTAAGTCAGGGATTGCCTTTTCAAGACAACATCCCCTGCTGCCTGGGATGAGGGGAGCTGGCTCTCCCTTCTCTGATTTCCCACAGCATGTGCTGTGCCTACCACCAGTTTGCACTTACTATTTACAATTCGGGACATCAGTGACAGCCTTCGAGTCAGAAAGAGAATGGGACAGCGTTTCCCAATTTTTAAAAAATTTCAGACCCATAAAATCTTCCCATAAAAAGTACCAACTTAATTACTAAGTAACAATGTTTTAAAAATACGTACAATCTATTAACATCATCCTATCATAGAAGAAAAAAACATTCTCATAGCAAAGAACCATGAAAACTACATCAAAGACAATCTCAAAACATTTTTTAAAAAGATTTTATGGGCGCCTGGGTGGCTCAGTTGGTTAAGCGACTGCCTTCGGCTCAGGTCATGATCCTGGAGTCACGGGATGGAGTCCGGCATCGGGCTCCCTGCTCAGTGCGGAGTCTGCTTCTCCCTCTGACCCTCCCCCCCTCATGTGCTCTCTCTTTCTCTCTTTCAAATAAATAAATAAATAAATCTTAAAAAAAATAAAAAGATTTTATTTATTTATTGAGAGAGGAGAGAGCACACAAGCATGAGCAGGGGGAGGGGAAGGGGCAGAGGGAGAAGCAGACTCCCCACTGAGCAGGGAGCCCGACGCAGGGCTTGATCCCAGGACCCTGAGATCATGACCTGAGCCGAAGGCAGACGCTTAACGACTGAGCCACCCAGGCGCCCCAGACAATCTTAAAATTAATGAAAAGTTTACTATGTTGCTGTGGCCGCCCTTCTCCCCTGACTTCCTCCTCCTGCCATTTTGCTTTTTTTCATTTTGCTCTGGACCCGGGGAAACTGCCTGACAGACCAGCCCACATCCGCAGAAGAGGGTTTCTGAGTCGCTCATCTTATCCCAACCACCCCAAGGCAAGGGCCTTCCTAAAAGGAGCACCCAACCTTGCAACATGAGCAAGAGAATCTCACTCCTCTAGGATGTTTTCCTGGTTACAAAATACTCCCACCACATGCACTATTCTCATTTAATTTCAACTTAAATCCCATCACAAGGCTGCTGTATTGATGAGAAAGCTAAAGCACTCACCTGCTCTACTGGTTACCAAGACAGTCCTTTATCTGGGGCCCCACTCTGCCTCCCATCCACCCTGTGGCCCTTATTTTACCCTTTGGAACTTTCCTTCCACATAGTGGGTTTTAAATTTCACCCTTTATTCCTTTCTTCTCGAGACTAACTAGACCCTTCATTTTGTTTCTTCAAAGATGGCAAGCTTTGACCTGAATCCCTAACACACCCCACTGTGTGGGTAGATTCTCAATCAATGTTTGCTGAAGAATGAAAAGATAAAAAAAAAAAAAGATGAAAAGATTAACTGTTCCTCATTCAACATGATTTCTAGACCCTTCCAGACCCTTCACTTTCCCAGCCGTGTCCCTCGAGACGGACTGCCATCTTTTAATGGGCCTCCTAAAATGTCATGCCCAGAACTGTGTGTCACGCACCAGATGGGCTTAGCTGTGCAGAGTGCCAAGGCCCGTCAGCCCTCTTGCCCTGGGCACAAGGCCTTTATTCATGAAACTTGAGATTGTATTTGCTTTCTGGCAGCCATTTCATACTGCTGACTCCTCAGAGATTGGAGTCCCCTAAAATTCTTAGATATCCCCAGTTCTGATTTTCTTAGTTCGTAATTTTAATCCAAGAACAACAACAACAAAAAGCGGGTCCTTGGGGCACCTAGTTGGCTTAGACGGTTGAGCATCTGACTCTTAGTTTCAGCTCAGGTCATGATCTCTGGGTCGTGAGATGGAGTCCCGCACACTGGGCTCCATGCTCAGCGGGGAGTCTGCTTGAGGATTCTCTCCCTCTGCCCTCCCACCATGAAAGCATGTGTGTGCTCTCTCGCGCTCTGTCTAAAATAAATAAATAAAATAATAAATTAAAAATAAATTAAAAAAAGGTTCTCTTTCTCTCCCTCTGCCCCTCCCCTTTTCCCCTCTGTAATTAATGGCCTATAAAACAAAACAAGAAAAAAAAAACAGATCTTTTACATTTAACCCTATTGAATTTATTTTTGTTAGTCAGTGTCTTCTGTTCTTATCTGACTCTTCAGATCTCATCTCTGCAACTAGATGTTAAGGTTCTTGAGATGGTATCTCATATACTTCTATATAAGGAGTAAGTGTAAACATTCAGTATGGTGACACTCAGCAGATACTCGATAAATATGTGTTGGTTCAGTAATCTCCAATTTTCCCCTAATATCCCCCAGAACTCTCCACTTCTGATGAATCACACTTCGGTACCAAGGATTAGCACCTACGACTTCTTCCAGTTGCCCCCTCCCTCTACTTCTAGCTCTGACTCTTGCAGGTCCCCATAACCACTGGATGCCCCCGAAGCAGCCTGCTTGCACCCAGACACACTTCTCTCTACAAATGATCACCTCCCCCCACCCCCATCACTGCCTTCTCAAAACTCACTGTACCCATGAGTCCTGACCTGCTGCATTTGCCTCATGTTCCCTTACCATTTCTAGTACAGTCCATCATGCAGGAAAAATCTCTGGAGTAAGTCCGTGAACGTTCAAATGAACCACAACAGAGAAAGAATCCTCGTTTACCTTAAAATGGAATTCTCTCTACAAAGGGGTTTGTCATAGAATTTACTGTTCTAAAAGACCCCTTTACTGTATTTAAAATGACTTGAGGTGCCCATGTGGTTAACATGCGGCGTTCCACGAACACACCCATCATACAGGGAGATGCCTCGGGATCTTCACAAAGAATCCTTCTCTGCAGCAATGCTGTTTCCACACACACCGGCCAAAGGCCTTGAGACACACTCTGTCATTGACTGAGTGCTAATGAACTCTGTCCAACAAATATGTATGTATATAACAAGTGCTTTCTCTGTATTCTCTATATATTGCAGTTTTTCCATGAGCCTTACAGTGAAATTAAAGAAACCAGAGTCTTATATCTGGAAGGGAATCTTGAGTGAGCGACTCACATTACAAGCAAGGAAAATAAGGCTAAGCACAGAGGTTTACAACTCCTTTATCCCACTTTCAAGTCCCAACAATTCTCCAGTGAAACCCACCATGAGCACCTCCTCCGGAAGCCGAAGATGGTGCTCCCATCCTGCCCTTATGGATTTAAAGGACAATTATCTTATGGGAGAGGCTAGACATCAGTCCCCTTTCATCTAAAGCTCCTGAAGACTTCAGCCATATCTATCTCTCCTTATTCAGACATTGCTTAGAATTTGTCTTCTCTTGGAAGAGGCATTATACTCGGACGGGACTTCTGGGGACCCTTCTCAGTTCCTGGGACAGTGCTGGGCACAGGGATATTCTGGCAGACCTGCCTCCATACTTCTTATACCTGGAGCGAGGGAGGAAATGAAAATAAATGCACAATCTCCTCTCTGGTTGTGATTATCAATGGTCATTTTGCTAAAATGGTATCTATTTAGATGGCTAATAATCACTCCTCTATTATTTGTAGAATGTTATGTTTGGTCTTGTTTTTGTAATTATATCTTAGGTCAGTCTCTCATTTGTGCCTTATTAGCTCTATAAAAATGCCTCAGTTTCCCACTCACTTATTATATCCCAGGCACAGTGAAGGTTTGAAAAGGTTGTTCCTGTAGTTTTTAGTACAGGGTGCTGTTATCACGTCTCTAAGTCATGTCCTAGGAAGGGAAGGATACGTGCTGCCCAGGGTCAGACAACAATGGGAGCCACTAACAGGGGGGCCAAGGGGAGTGCTCAGATTCCCTAACTTTGGGGGCAGAAGAGAGGTTGTGCCTAGTGACCTAATTCCCAGCACCGGGGACTCTTGGGCTATCTGGCAGAATGACCCAAAATTAGTTTTCAAAATGGGAAATTTTGTTTTTCTAGTGAGACAGCATAGTTGATACTGAATGTTATTTACTGGTTTGACTTCAGCCGGTTCAAACCACTGTTCTTGTTTCCAATAAATCATTCCATGGAAATAGCTAGATATTATTCCTTCTTTTAGAACTAAATTACCTATTTTTTTTTTTTAAGATTTTATGTATTTGACAGAGAGAGACACAGCTCGAGAGGGAACACAAGCAGGGGCAGTGGGAGAGGGAGAAGCCGGCTTCCCGCCGAGCAGAGAGCCCGATGCGGGGCTCGATCCCAGGACCCTGGGATCATGACCTGAGCCGAAGGTAGATACTTAACGACTGAGCCACCCAGGCGCCCCAGAACTATATTACCTATTAAATAAGGGGGGGGGGGAGTGAATGATGTTAGTAAAACGCTCAGATTGCTTTGCACAACATCAATTCAGTGAAATGCATTCCTGCCTTCATAGGTAATGGCCCAAATTTAAAGTAATACAATCAACAACCAGGATTTGTTGAACACGTACTATGTGGGAAGGTACGCTAATCACTGTAGGGGAAGCCAAACGCACTAGGGATCGCCTTCTGAAGATGCGCCCCCCAACTGGGGAACAGAGACGTGAAAATGAACCATAAGACAAAATGCTATGAATAGTACGGCGCTTGAGGTACATGAACTAAAGGAGTCCATAGGAGAGTCACTTTTGTCTGGACTGTCCACAGAGGGACTAGCTGTTGATCTGGACACTGAAGCATGGAGGGAAGGAGGCCTGAACAAGGGGACAGTGGGTACAAGGGCACGAAGATAAGGCAGAACAGGACAGTCTGCATAGGGAAAAGCGAGTTTAAATCCCACAAGCTCTGTGACCTGTGGCAAGTCGTTTGACTTCTCTGAGCCTACATTTTCTCACTATAAAAGGAGGATGCTAGAGGTACCTTGTTCACAGGATGGTTTTGAAGAGTAGAGGAGAAAAGAAAAGGGAAGCACTTAGCAGAACCACCCTCCAGAACAGAGAGTAAACCCTCAGTACATATTAACTACTGTACTTTTGAGGTTACAAAAGAGCACAGGCAACCCTTGGGTTGAGCTCCATACTGGAGCCGCCATCAGCGATGGAGGTGCCTTGTTCTCCAACAGCCACTTACAGCAGGAGAGAGGAAATGGGTCACGGAGCGCCACAGGGCCAGTCATGAAAATGAATTTAAGGGAGTGACACAGAAAGAAGGCGTCACAGTCAACACCCAGACTCTTCCCATGCCCCGGGGCCCACCTAGTGGTTACTACTATAAATGGAGTAACTCACCCTCGCCCAGCTCCTAAAGCACTTTCACACTCTTTAACAAAACAAAAACCTTACAAAAGGAATGTCAGAAGGAAACCAACCCAGAGAAATACTTGAGGATGGTGCTTTGTGATCCACCACCCCGCAGGAAACCACAGGAAAGGAGAGTTCCTAAGGGCAGAGTCAACCAAGAGTAGTTGCTGAAAGGCTGGGGAGCGAACCGAGACGTCGAAGCCGACCCCCTCCCCAGCACCAGCTTCTCAGAAGACCCAGTGATGCAGGGACAGTACTTAATGGGACCAGATACAGCAGTCTACAGGGGGGCGGGGTTTGTCCCAACCGGGAACCAGAGCACGGGTAGGGATTCCTCTGTTACTGGGGCAACAGGCAAAGTGAGGACACAGTGAGCTGTCCCTTCAAAGTCCCAGGGGAGACTTTTAGAATCCATGTCAGATGTAACTGGCTAGGAGCGCTTGGGAGCAAGCAAGCCTCCTAAATGGTTTCCTGTGAGCTGGTGCCAAGACCCACGATGATCGTGGTCGGGCAGAAAGGTACAGAAATACAACCCGGAAGTTCAGGATCCATGGGCGGGATTAACAAGGCTGGCCCGGGAAGCACTCTTCTGTATCTGGGCCGAGCCGGCTAGCTGAGTGGCCAAAGTGTGGTGGCAGCGTTTCCTTCTCTGATACAGGACACAGAATGATGTGATACCGGGGACATGCTAGCGCTTAGCAGCAAACGGCCAGCAAGAGCTATGACTTTGGTTTTTAGAAGACTTGTAAAGAGAATTTACCTTTCCTAAGTTTGATTAAGCTTGGACTGGAATCAGACAGTCTTTTGAAAAAGCCCAGACTGCTTTTGCCCTGGGGTCTCCTCTTCCAAGAACGACAGACTGCCCACCTGAGCATCTGAGCTTCAACCGGGTGTTCCCTGGAGCTGCAGACTGCCTCAGTGTCTGCACTGAAGCTGAGCTGTGGGATGACCATACAGAAATTGGAAGTCGAGCCAGGTGCTTTCCCAGGGAAGCTACTTGGTGCTACCAGGTTCTAAAGCCACACAATTCTTATAGTGCTTCGGGCACCACAGCTCTCTCTAATCAAAAGACAAAAATACATCCTCTCTGGCGAAATCCATCCCATCACAAATGTGTAGACAATCACTGCATTTCTTACTGTTGACCAGTGAGAAATAATGGAACTCCATGTAATTCTATTACTCTACACAGACACCAGGGCATAGGACACAAGGCCACCAGCTGGACAAAATAATCCTTGTGCTCCCTTATCAGCTCCAATGCTGACCCTCAAGGGTAAACTTTGAGAATATTTACTGAGCATCGGCGAAGGTCAGGCATCAAGCCAGGTTCTGAAGGTAAAACGGTTATCAGTCTAGCCCAGGCCCCTCCTTTACACCCCAGTGACAAGATGAGGAGCAGAGAATCAGGCCACTAAGCCCCTACCAGGCTCTTCAAGAAAGCCTTGATCCAGACAAGGACCCACCATGAATGAACTATAAGGATATCCCAAATGCTGGAGCAAGAAAGCTGGCAAAGCCCAGGGAACAGGTGGTTCTGTGGTGGCCAAAACCCAGCCATCCTGAAGCCCAGAGGCCCGCTTCTGGGTTCTATAACCACTCCAGAGTCTCTGCAGACATAACTTGATATTAACCAGTGATGCCCACATCTATGCCCATGCCCTGGGAACTGGGGCCAGTCTAACATGGAGAAAGAGGAGGCCCAGGGCAGGTGATGACGAGGGAAATCCTCGAATATCTCCATCACTGAGGTCTCAAAACCCACCACTGGCTCATCTTTGTTTTGAGTTATGTCAGCTCCTCACTTTTCAGTTAAAAAGCAAAAACTATAACTTAGGTAGGAGTAACTCACCAAGCCCCTATTACTTTAATGTGAAGAAATCTAACAAATTATTTAACTCCTCATTAGGAGAGACCGAAAAAACCTTTATAGAAGTTTGAGGTGAGTCCAGGGTCCAGATTTCCAGGGAAAGGGCCAAGAAAGGTCAGAGTTTCGATTCTTGGCTTCTTGCCCCCAAGTCACCCAGGCTTCTAGCTCTAGATCAGTGTGTGTGAAAGGACTCTTTCTACTGTCACATTCCTGCCCCTCTCTACTCACCTCCTCAGGCAGCAGGAAAAGTCAGGTGACACACTGGCATCCCAGGCCAAGGCCAAAGCCCCTGGGAGCATCACCTGATTTGGGTGAAATGAGAGGCAGTCCCCACAGGCTCCTGGACAGTTTTAGGGGAAGGAGAGTCCAGACTAGCCATACCTTCAGAAAACTCCAGCTGCGGCAAGAACACGGAGATGATCCTTAACTTGGGTTAAGTCTCCTCTCCCATCTCCGTTTCTAGACAAGTATCCCCAAGGAACTAACAACTTGTTGATGATCAATCAAAACACAGTATTTCTGAAAAATAGCCTGTAAATAATTACCAACCTTTGATGTCTTAAAACTATACAATGTGTCCTGGGTCCCTGAGACTCAAAGGGGCAATGGCCTGTGCCTGAGCATGACAAGGGGCAGCAAGATCTCCTCAATCTCCAGAGGCAACCCCCCTAACCCACTAGAAGATTCACATGGCCTTCCTCAGCCAAAAGCCAGCAGGAATCTCCACTCGGTTACTCCTCTTAGACAGGGAAGAGGGAGAGGTGAACCCACCAGGAACATTCTGTTGACACAGGGTTTTCAAGAACTAATAGCTCCGGGTCTTCAGTATTTACTGAGAAAGCAGTTGCAACTAGCACCCTGAGTTATTAAGAGAGAATGGATAGACACCAGAAACTAGGCTTGTCTCTCTACTCAGCCACCCAGGGTCATGAGGGTGAGGTGTCCACTCTCCAGCACGCCCTCTGCCAATGAGGACAGCAGTTATGGATCAGGGTTCCAGGCAGCCTCAGAAGGATGCTGGGAAGGTGGATGAAATGTCCTCCCCCATAGAGTCTGACCCCCGAACAAGTCTTACCAGAAGAGGGGCAACTCAAGGCCTTTGTACCATGTGGGTACAAATTTTCAGTATTTTTAAGAAACTTAAGAGAGTCTTTAAGAGACATTATCTCATTTAGATCCCAAATAGCCTTTTTGGTTAAGATCTCTGCTGTCGGAAGCCCTGATCATGGCTCCAAGATGGGCCGGATTGTGGACCAGGAGGAATTCCAGGAGGGGAGACCTCAGGCTTCCGAGGACAAGCTCATGAGGGACCCCAATTCCCCAGCCAGGGCCAGTGCAAGGAGTTGAGCTTTCATCCAACTACCAAACGATCTTTAGCTGGGGAAACCCAGACCTGTTGTCACATCAATACACCTCCAAGTCAATTAAGCTCCTCTGCCCAGAGAGCTGTTAGCCACCATGACTGTAATTAAAAGCTGGGGGACTAGAGGAACACCATTATCACCTGCCCCCACCACCATCTCTGGGGTGCTAGAAAGAGCACTGGATTTGTGGTTACAAGATCTTGGTCCTTTATGAGTTATGTGGCCTTCAACAAGTCACTTAACCTCTGTGCAGATCAAGTCCCATTCATTACTATAAAATTAACACAGTAAAACTTAACTCCAAGTATATTGTGAGGATCAACAGGAATAATGTACAAGAATGTATATTAAAACTAGAAAGGGCCATTAGGGCACCTGGGTGGCTCAATCCATTAAACATCTGCCTTCGGCTCAGGTCATGGTCCCAGAGTCCTGGGATCGAGCCTCACATCAGGCTCCCTGCTCGGCGGGGAGTCTACTTCTCCCTCTCCCCCAGCCACTCCCCCCGCTTGTGCTCGCTCTCTCTCTCTCTCTCTCAAATAAATAAAATCTTCAAAAAAAATGAACACAGTAAAACTCAACTCCAAGTATGTTGTGAGGATCAAATGGAATAATGTACATGAATGTATCTTAAAACTAGAAAGGACCATTGGGGCACCTCAGTCAGATAAGCATCCAGCTCTTGATTTCAGCTCAGGTCATGACCTCAGGGCCGTGGGATCAGGCCCCACGTCGGACCCAGGCTCAGTGTGGGGTCTGCTTGTTCCTCTGCCTCTGTTCCTCCCACTGCCTGTCTCCCACTCCCTCTCAGATAAGTAAATAACTAAAATCTTAAAAAAAAAAAAACAAACAAGCTAGAAAGGGCCACAGCAATGTCATGTATTACTCTGAAAGTACTTGGGAGCCTCTTAGACAACATATAAAGTAGAAAAGCTGATCCTGCTTCTTCATTCTTCATCCAACCCAATCCTGAAAGAGATGTACCCCACCTAACTGCCTCCAGTATCGACCCGTTCACTTATTCTGCATTCATGAAATTTGCCCAGGATGCCATGTGCTGTCCTACATGCTGGAGAGACAGGTGTCCTGCCCTCATGGAGCATAAATCCAGATAATTCCAACACTATCTATTCTCACCTCCATTTTATGTTCTTAACCTGTAAATCCCATCCCAGCAAGATCCCTTCTCCCAGGAGCAAACAACTGTCTCCTTCCTAGGGTAGACAAACAGGCCTGAACATGGAAACCCACCCCCACCCCCCACCCCCCGTGAGCTAACGAGTCACCTGAGGCCAAGTCTGCACCACTGTCCTGAAGCATAAACTCAGCTGTCCCCCCTCATCCTACCATCTTGGCTCTTCCAAAACTTTTCATGTAGAAGCTTGAGTCTCCCAGGGGACCAAACCTCAGTCTTAGCACACACGCAGTCTTTTGGAGCCACTTTTGAAATAAACACATTAGATGCCAAACCAGTACACAGGAAGTTTATCTCCACCCCACAGGCCGTGTTAACCATGTCCGTTATGGGGACTCGTGGCTGGTTAAGTAGAGACGCTGAAGTCACAACGACCTGGGTTTGAATCGTGGCGTGTCGCCTATGAGCCTTTAAGCTAATTATTTAGCTTAGTACCACTCTAAGGCTCAATTTTCACATTTATAAAACTCGGATAATAATCCCTACCCCGTAGTGATATTCAAATAATTAAATGTGATAATGTTGGTAAATAATTTAATAGTGCTTGGCACTTAGAAGCACTCTATAAATGGTAGCCATTGTTATTTATAATTATAATAGTCATTACTATTGACATGCTCACAAAACAGCCCATTTCTTCCTCTGCGCCTTGACATCTCCACTGCCTATACGGGCGAACAGAAAAAGCAATGCTTCCAGTGACTCCAGAGCAGATTATTTCTAACTGTGGACCCCTACTTACCTTGCCTTTTTGGAAAAACTAGCTCTCAATCATGGGGTTAAGATATATTTATTCTTGGTTCAATACCCATCTGCTGGACAAAATGAAAGAATAAATCACAACATAAAATAATATTTCACAAACCCACTGGGTTCCACGTCTCCCCCTCTATTCATACAAAACACTATGTACACTTTCTCACTGCAGCCCCTCCTCCTTCCTGGCTACAGTTTGGCTTTGTCCTACCCCCTTGTCTGTGGTACTTCCACCCCCAACTTCACGACGGCCAGCTCCCTCGTACAATTCTAGAACACCCAGCCTGACTGACCAGATTTTTGCAGCCAGCTCAGCAAGTAAAGAGCGGCTGTGTGGTAAAGAATTAACCTTGCCCAAAGAGAGGTCTGGCCTTTGCCCTGGGCTTCTCAGAGGAAGTCCTCTAAGCCCTTAGAACATAAGGCCTGATACGAGGGTGTGTCTTTGTTTGCCTGGGGTCTTTGGTCACGCGGGCTGGTACAATAACATGACTTGGAGTCGGGGCTTTGGGTCACGGGGTATCAGCTCAACCTCAGGAGAAGCTGGAGACTGAGATCAATCCCATGCTTGGTCAACCATGCCTCTGTGATGGAGCCTGAATAAAAACTCCAGACGCCAAGGCTCAGTGGGCTTCTCTGGTTGGTGCTACCCCATGCATATTGTCAGACATCGATGCCAAGAAAGTAACATTGCCCATGACTACATGAGGAGAGGAAAACAGAAAGCACCACATTTGGAACTTTCCTGGACTCTGCCCTTCGTGCTTCTTCCCTTGGCTGATTTTAATTTGTATCCTTTAACAATAATGAACCATAACCAGGAGTGTAACAGCTTTCAGAACATTCTGTGGGTCCTTCTAGTGAATTATCAAAGCTAAGAGTGACGCCGGGCCCCACCCCCCTCAAACTTGCCATTGGTGTCAGAAGTGAGAACAGCTGTGTGAGCCATTCTTCTAACACTGCAGAGGCCACTGGGAAAAGTCCCGTGCATGGGCAGCCAGGTTCCAATGAGCACAATGGACTCTAGGACACTGAACGACCACATCCTTGGATCATTCGCAGTCATCAGAGGGCGAACTTCAAAGCCTAAAATCATTACTCCGCATTCATCTGCAAGTCCTTGTTGGATTTCCAACCACACTCCAAGTTAATGAGTATAGATGGACCCCTCACAGCCTTCTCTCCATCCTCTAACGTCCATTTAACAACACAGCGGGCATGTGGGACTTCTAAGTCTGGCATAAATAGTCACAATTGGTGGCAGACTAGAAGGGGTGTCATCTGGAAGACCACATTCGGGAAACTGCCACCTGTGTTCATGTGTCTCATCTGCCTGGAAAATGTCACAGCCACTGTTCCACGGAGCCTGGTCCTCAACTCAAGGGAGGAAATTGGACAGAGGAAGGGAAAAGAGGAAACAGAAGACTGCTGAGGCAAGCCGGAGGCCAGTAAGCGGACCAGCCACGACAGGCTCTGAATCCTCAGGAATCACGCCCTCGTTAGGATGTCTTCCCCAGGCTTGCTGGGCAGCCCCCTGCTGAGAAACAAAGCTCCTTTTCAAGCCTGTGCTGCTATCTGCAGTGGTTTGGTGTCCAGATAACTGGGGAGCAAGGAGATACACTGTCATGTCAGGGCTCATGGGGAAAATAGCAGGAAGGAGAAATGTCAGCATTTGGATACCAATGGAAATGGAAAATCTCAAAAAACTCAAAAGGAAAGAAAATGTATTTCTGTGATAATGGGACTGGAGTGGGCTGTGGCTGGCTGGATGCTATACTGGATCTCAACTAGCCACAGTATCCTTCTTTGTTAACCCTGAATCCCAGCCATCTGCCCCAAGAATGGGGAGCAGAAAGGAGGGAACAAACCGGACCCCATATGTTGACAATGAAGAGGTTTCAGGGCTATATCAGCCACTTAAGCCTAATATTTGGATTTCCTTTAAATTGCATTGTCGTCAACGGCTGTTCAGGCTGAGTTCCTTAGACAGTAAATTCTGGTTCTAGCTGCCATTTCACATTATGCTAATGTATGTGAGAAGCTGTCTCCCTGGAGACCATAGCAGATTGCCAGCTGAATCATAGAAATGCTGTCAACTTTTTTTTTTTTTTTGCAAGTTTTCCATTTTTGCTTTGCCATTGTGTGTAGCCAAGAGAAACTGGGAGGTGAGGGGGAAATGCATATATATATATATGCATCAAGCTTCCATTGGGTTGATTTTGCCTCTCTGAGAAAGAGCTGTAGTGTTCTCCCTTGTTTCTAAAGCAACCCACATACATGCTTCCCTTTTATCTGAAGTCATTTCATTGCCCAAATATGTGTGTCAGTTTCAGGGAATCCAGCCTTGAGAGCCAGCAGAGGGAGAAAGAGAGCACCAAACCTGATTTTCTCTAGATTCCACTCAAAAGCAAAGCCTGAACAAGTGGACATTTGCTGAGCCCAAGCAAACAAACAAAGGCAAATCAAATGGATTCACCAGATGAGGCCACTGTTTGAAAACTAGCTAGGCCTCCAGTATGGTGCCCACAGCCTCGGCTCACACCCCGCTCCGTTGGGGGCACCGCTAGCTTTTCTCCTTGGGTGACCCCCCCCCCCAATCCTGCTGCAAACCATTCCTTTGCCTGTAAATGAGAAGAGGGAACTGGCGGTCGCTAGGGTTCTTTTTGGCCTTACCATTCTAAGTCTCCAGGGCTCTTTTCTGGCCTTAGCCGCCTTCTGGACTATGGACAACAATGCCGAATTTTCTTGGACTCGGGGGCTGGACCTGATTGCCTAGCAAGACTGTGCCAGGTCACGGAGGTTCTAGGAGGCCCGTGGCACAAAATAGCAATTTCTCCTATCATCAGAGGGAGGAGAGATGGATATGTGCAAGACAGCCTCAACAGGGAGTGGGATGCAGGCTTCCCTGCGCCTGGGGAGGAGAAACAAGGAGGTATTAAAGAGTGCCAAGTTTCAGTTCTGTAGTTCTAGAGACCTGCTGTACGGCATAATTCCTGTAGTTAACAATATTACATTATATACTTAACACTTACTGAGAGAATAGGTCTTATGTTAACCATAATGACAAAATAATAACAACAAATAAGAAGGCTCGAGGAAACCATAGGGGCGTGATGGATAGGTTTATGGCATAGACGGTGGTGGTAGTTTCATGGGTGGATACTTATCTCCAAACCCATCAAACTGTATACATGAAATACATACAGCCTTGTACATGTCAATCATAACTCAAAGTGGTTTTTTTTTAGAAGGAAGGAAGGGAGGGAGGGAAGGAGGGGAATGAAGGGAAAGGAAGGAAGGAAGGAAGGAAGGAAGGAAAGGGAAAGGAAGGAAGGGAAGGAAAGAAAGGGTGAGCACAATTTAAAAAAAGAGACACCTGCAATAGACCTTGGACATGTTCCCCATCTCCCCGACCCTTTCGCTTTTGGAACTCCAACACTGAACCCCACTGTCCCCCTGCCTGTCCTGGTTCTGCCTCCTGGAATAAGGTGAGTGCGAAGCACCTGACGGAGAGCCGGGGGCAGGATGGGGTGCAGTCGCTGGGAGTCAACCTCGTTCACCCACAGGTCCCTATCACTTGCTTGGGTTTACACTTCCTGTCTCTCTGTTTTGTCAGTGGTGGAACCATATCTGATTAATACTTCCTGCCCTTGGGACCCCCCTCTATACCCCAATCTCTTTGTCTCACCCGTCCCATTTCTAACCACCTAAAATTTCTACCCATACAAATCCCCGGGCCCACTTTTCTTGCAGACGAAGAATCTTCTGCCCCTGCTTCACCTTGGCCCTCATCTAAAATCTGACCAATTCAAGGGTACACATTCAAATACCTCTGGGAGACCATCAAGAATCCTGAACAAGTGAGGCTGCCCTGTTTTAGGCGATAAGGAGAGGTAGGACCCTAGCGGAACAGAAGGGAGCAAGGCTGCCCCTTTCCCTCACAAACAAGACATTGGCGTGGAATTTTTTTACAACTCTGTGCCCCAAACAGAACAATTATGCAGAAATTAGGCTCTGCTCTACCGGTTTTTCACTACAAGCTATCTGTTCATTACATTTGGGCTTCTTTTTAAATAAGGACTAAGTAAGTAAGAATTCACAATTCTTTCCAACGACTAAGGTTGGATTTCAATTACCATTATTATAAATGATCTTCTAAGTTTAATAAATGCTAAAGCTCCTGAATTGACTAATCTCAGCCTAATATCTAGAGCATTTCTGTGATTTTTTTTTTCCATGAAAATACTCCTGGGAATAAAGTCATACTTCCAGGGGTACCCCAAAGTGGCCACAGTGTAAAATTTCTCTGATGTCTCATGGGTTTTACCTAAAAAGCTTATGAAGTCTCCTTTGTGAATTTTGTATTTTACACTATATCTGTTTATTAATTGGAAAGTAACTTTTAATTATTTATCATATACTTACCTCTTCACTACAAATCTTTAAGTGAAAAGGACACTTCTGGATGAGATACACTTCCCTTCCCCATACCCCAGGTGGGACCTGGGTTTCCCTCTGTGGCAAAAACAGTAAGATTGGCTGGTGACCCAATGTTGCCGTTTTACGGGGGGAGTAGGTTTGTTCATGAAATAGAAGCTTTGGAGACCATAGGTAACTGCTCTTCTGCCTTTTCCCTGTGACCAAACTCTTCAACGATTCCAAAGTCTTAGCAAAATAACCACCAAGCAAAGCACCCCAGTCTCTTCAAGGCCGGAGTCAGGCCTTGTGTTAAGCAGATTCTCCCACTACTCTCACCATCGTGTCCCAGAATGACGGGGAGTCGGCCACAGTACCCCAGCCCTGTCCCCGGGGCCCTGATACCATTGGCAGAGAGCCTAACCAGAACAGGAAAAATGAGAACCCAGGGGGAGCCAGACATCATGCTCCTGAAACTCAGGTGCAAGATAAGCTTTTGTGTATTCAATCCTCTCTTCCCATTGATGCCACAGCGCCTTCTCTTCTTTCATGGGTGCTTTTCAATAGACAGTGGAGGTGAATACGTGAACAGTTTCTCTGACCTCTACCTGGTGGCCACTGATTTGAAATACTCAAGGGGATACAAAGGATTTTTCACACCGTGAAGTGAAAAATGGTCTCATATGGGGAAAGACTGCCCCTTGATTCATAGATTTTGTAAGTCTAGATTTTGATTTTTCAGCTGCTATTAAAAATGGGGTCACATTTACTTGGATTCTGGAAACGAAGAACCATGTATATACTGAAGATCACAACTCATCTGTTCTCACCCCCTTTTGAATTCTTCTTGCAGTAAACAAGCTTCTAATTCCAGGTGGGAAAGAAACCAATGCAACAAGCCAGGGGGAAGTTGAGTCGCCTCTCCTGGGAACCTTGAGTTAGCACTGGTGGATCGGGGCAGACATCCCAGTGGACTGGCTGCTCACCTAAAAGGGTTGATCTTTGAAAGACCTTTTCCCCACCCACCACCCCTCCCAACTTGGATGGGACCATCCCATGCTCAGATGCCAATCACACGAGAGAGGTCACTGCACTCTTTAAGAAAACAAAGCAGATTCAAATAAACATCCTTCCTTCCCAGCAGGAATGCTCTTTTCTACTTTCCTAATAGAATCCAGGTGAGCCCACTTTGGAAACCACTTGAAAGGCAAAAAGTCAAACTCACACAAAATGTCAGAAGGGGCGAACACCGGAAGGTACAGGTGGCCTGAGTGCCCTTACCAAAAGGCTTGTATCTTTGCCCTGGGATGCAAATGCAGATTTTATAATAGGAGAACGCCCTTTGTTCATCTCAAGGTGGGGTGATAGGTCCCTAGTATTAGGAGCTACTGCTCACTGTAGAACATTCAAAAATGAAGGAAAAGTGTATATCTGAAATGAAAATGGTATAGAGAAATAGGAGCTCAACCAATAAATGTGGAACTGAAGGCAGTGTTTCCAGACCACAGCGATTTTGCGCACCAAGACAGACCCGCTGTAAGCACAAGCATGGAGCTGCTGAAGGCCCCGACTTACAGATCCAACAGCCCGGGGCGGAGGGAAGAACCCGAACCAGTCAGGACGTAACAGCATAGGGACGGCACACTCAGAAGGGCTTAACTGAAGACTTTAAGGAAAGGACTGGGCACAGTTTGGCCCAGAATTCAAGGAGCCAGTAAGGATTGGTGGGAAGTAGGAAGTTACTATTGTCCCCAGGTCTGAGGGGCAAGGGGGAAGGAACTGCGCATGCTGGGAGCCCGGCCTGAGCCAGAGCTGTGGAAGAGGGGTCCCCGGCAGGACTGTGCCTTAAAGGAACACAGGTGCAAGTGAAGACAGCCACCTCTTCCCTCTTGCCTCCTGGTTGGCTGGTCATGCTTCCCATTGACCAAACCCCAATGGAAAGCTGGGACTAAGGGGGTCGAGGTACTGCTGTCCAGAGACATCAGCCTCCCAGGCCCAGGCCATGGAGAATAAAGCTGGGGCCAACGGGGCAAAACTAGCAAAGAGCCCTCGACTGAGGGTCAGGACACCTGGTTCCAGCTGTGCCGCTACTGGCTTTGCGAGTGGGGGCAACGCTCCACCTATTTAGACTTCCAGAAAAGGACGGAGGGGACGGTCTCTATGGTCTCTTTCAGTTTCTACATCCTGTGACCCTAATCCTGGAGTTACGTAGATCCAGGAGCTACGCAGAACTGGTAGAAAACGCATGGCTGCTATGGTTATCACCAGGCTTTAACCCAGAGCCCTTCAATCCAGCACACAGTCTGTCTCCTAACCCCCCAAATCCAGACTGAGACCCAAGCCATGGGAACAGAAATATGGGCCCAAGGAACCCTCCCCTATTGATTCTCAGCTTCATCACCAGAGCTAACCTCACATCTTGACTGGTTTCCCTTTCGATTATTGAAGAGTTCAGAATTTCACATGGCTGCCTCGCTCTTTTTGAGAACAGCAAACCTGGACGATAGGAGATGAAGCGTCATGGGCCCGAGAGCCTCTGAGGCCGTGCGTGCAGGAGAGAAGGCTCAGACCTCACAATGGGAAGAACACACTGGAAGTCCAGGCCTCATCATTGCGGACCAGCCTCTCCTACTTTGAGGGTCCCGCTCTTCGGCATCTTTTCTGTCTTGGCCTGGCACCTGCCCCCTTGCCGACCTAGAGGGGAAAGGAGCCTATGGGTCAGAAGGTTCACGCTCTGTGCCCTCCGATGAATGGCCTTACCCACTTTCCCTTGTCTCATTAGCTACTTCTGGTCATCTCGGTTCTGTAGCTTGGCACAATCTTTCTCAGTTTGGAAAAGGATACTAACAAATATTAGAATCCTGGTTTTTTGTAAGCTTTAAGCAAATAGAGATGTTGGAGAAACTCCTTTCTCCTACAAGAAAATACAGGAATGAATGATCAAAGCAGCATCAAGTTGATTGAAATTTCAAAGAGAAGTGACCTCCCTTGCCTTCCCAGAACAGGAAAAAGTGCTGCCCCTCATCTGAGTTCTAGGGTGCTGCCGACATCCTCAGATGAAAAGCCCAGGGGAAGCAGCCCGAGAGAAAATGTCGTTTTAAGGCCAAATCTACTAGGAAGTTAAAGAAAGGAAAGCCTATTAACCTTGGACAGAGGACGATGGGTTGGGACACGCTGTAGCAAACAGCTAAGTACAACTCAGGGTTGATAAAATTAAGTGATACCTGGCGTAATAAATGCTCTGATTTTGCTTTAGAAGTTTGCTCTAGAGTTATTACTGTCATTATTTTACTAAGCCAATAATTATGGCTTAACATGCTAATAAATTTTACTTAGGCAATAATCTTGCAGGCTAAGTAGTTACCTAGGAACGCTACATCATGCACCTAGTAGGTCCTGTCAATAAATATTAATTGCAAGGTCTCTGCTACAGAACTTTGGAAGCTATGACAGTGCCCTGCTCTTTTTTCGCCCCTCATGCTCCCCTAATCCTGTCTAGTAGCCTCATGCAAAACCTCTCTCTGAGCTGTTCCCAGACGCACATATTATATGTTTCCCTGGACATCTGTCCACATGCATTGTCCAGGATCCTCGATCTGTCATTTTTAATGCATCTCTAGGATTCCTGTGGGTGTTTTGTTTGTTTTCTTGTTTGTTTTTGCCACTGGCATAGATTTTCTAGGAAACAGACTACTTTCTCCTTGGGGACTAAGGGACTCCCAGGCGAGTTGGACTAAGTTGCCTCTTACCCATCCCAGAATAATGCATCCCAGGCCCGAGCACAGTCACATGGCCCACAGACGATGCCTAAAGATCACTAAAGCAGAGCTGTGTTTTTAGGTAAACTGCGCCTTGCTGATCCCTTCGGGAAACAGGAAGTTGAATGCAAAGTAAAGGTCTCTGGAGGGATCCTTCCTTTCTCACAGCCCAAGTTCTAACAACTGTCCTCCCACTGCAAGGTGGGAAGGGAGCAAAGACAGTAAACGGAGTTCAGTGTTTTCAGAAAGACTATGTAGTGAGATTAGACCCATTCAGTCTTGACGGATAAGAAGACAGCTTGTCAGGAACAACGAGGCATGCTGGTCAGTGCTCGCTTGGTGGGAGCTGTTCAAAGGGAGTGCGGAAGGAGCAGCTGGTTTAGTGCATCTTGGGGAAAGGGATGGAAGAAACACGGTGCTCAGGACTGACAGTGGAGGGGCTGATTGGGATAAACGTCAAGAAGCCTCAAGAAGACAGGCAGGCCAGCACCAGCTCCTCCTTTGCCCCCCGCGAGTGCATCAGACACACCCATCCCTTCTATGCTCTTTCCTTGGAGCACCAGGAACTGAATGGTTCTCTCCACTCCACCAGGCTCTCCATCCTTAGCAACAGACTGCCTTCTGTTCTGTCCCAATGACACAAGAGTGGGTAGAATGAATGGAAAGGAGCACTCACTGATTCAGGAGCCACGCTGGCCAACTCCAATCCTTCCTCTGTCACTAGCTTTGTGACTCTGAACAAGTAACTTAACCCCTCAGTATTTCAGTTTTCTTGTCTATAAAATGGAATGATAATCATAGTGCCTACTCGTAGGGGCAGTATGAAGATTCAGTAAGTTAATGCATGAGTGCCGTAAAAGTGACCTGAAACTCTACTAATCTGCCTAACAGACAGGATTCAGGTGGAAAAGGAAAGGAAAGGAAAAGGAAGCAGGCCAGAAACCTGTCCCCAAAACAGGCAGGAGCCTGGCTGGGCTAGTGATACCAGGTACAGCTAATAAAAAATACAGGATGCCCAGTTAAATTTGAGTTTCAGATAAGCAACAAATACATTTTTAGTATAAGCAGGGCTCCAACATTGTATGGGACAGATTTATACTAAAAACATTTTTGTCGTTTACCTGAAATTCAAATTTAATGGAGTCTCCTGTGTTTAGTTTGGCAAACCTAACGGGCATCAGGCTGTGAGAAGGATGGGGAACACTGGTCCGATCGGCTCGCCGAGTTCCTGTTTCACACTTAAGGATATACTGGATTCCACCCCGAGGCTGAGATGCTGGCAGCCAGGACTGTATACGGGAGGGCTGCGAGTAGTTCTTGAGGACCCTCCGAACTCGGAAGCACCTTCTGAACTCTGAAATTTCTCCTCCAGTTATCCTGCCACCCAGTGTCCTTATTCTGATGAAGATTCCTCTCTTCAGAGTTTCCGCAGGCTACCTCACAATTCTAGAACACGATTCTAGCTCCTGTGCAAGCTCCCAGCACTGCATGCTGCTCATGCTGGACCACAGTGCTGGTGGGGGGCCCCGAGAGAGCAGGGCTCTGGAGGCAGCAACAGCTGGGTTCAAATCCCCGGTGCACCACTCACTGGCCACGTGACTCTCTGGACTCAGTTTCCACAGATGTAACACTGAGTTCCTAACAGCCACCTTGCCGGGTGTTCGAGAGGACTGGCGGTAAGGCATACATCCGCTATAAATTGTCAGGCAAACAGTAGTTGCTCAACTACTAGTTGAACAAATAGTTGTTGTTGCTATTACCAGTATTACCGATTTCAGCCCGGAAAATCTTTCATTTTGAAAGTTTTGTATCTTTAAAATGAATTCATCCGAACTACTTTGGCTCTGCTAAGTTTAAAATTTGTTTCCTTGGGACGCCTGCGTGGCTCAGTCGGTTAAGCGTCTGCATTCAGCTCAGGTCATGATCCCAGGGTCCTGGAATCAAGTCCCAAGTCGGGCTCCTTGCTCAGTGGGGAGCCTGCTTCTCCCTCTGCCTGCTGCTCCCCCTGCTCATGATCGCTCACTCTCTGACAAATAAATAAAATCTTTTTAAAAAATAGAATAAAGTTTGTTTCCTTAAAGCAAAGAGTATCTATTTGAATTAATACATCTCCATTAGCGTTTGCCTCCGAACAATTATGTTGATATTTGACAGAGGTAAGTCTTGTAACATATTTAATGTAACCACACTAATTTGTTTTTAGAATTCTGGTAATCTGAAAAGCATTTCCAAGGAAAAGACGAATTAGTATCAACTGTTGGAATGGCAGAAGACAAACTTCCCACTTATAGCAGAATAAGCCTGGTCATATACTTCCAGTTTTAACTCTGCCATTCAACAAGACCCATCCAGTTCGTGGTCTACCTCCTCCAGGAAGCCCTCTCTGGTTACTGCATCACTGAATACCATTTAGCTTTCTTTGCCTACATAAGCACATAGGCTATACCACAAAATGCCTTACATATTTAGCCATTATTTTAAAGTCCTTTTATTTGAGTTGTTCTGCTCTCTCCACCCATGTTATAAGCTCCTGGAGAATGAACGCCATTCCAAATACCCTTTTGTAGATTCAAAAACACCTTGCACCATACTGAGCCTGATAAATACTTGCTGAGATCATGAATGAAAAATTTGCCACTTGCATCATGTAGGGAAATGGGTCACTAACCTGCAAGTATTTTCCAATTCCATTTGACTCAGGGAATAATAAATATTTGATGACAGGATTTGATTTGAACTAAAAGAAGCATGGCTCCAGTGGGACAAACTATCAGTAAAAGGATAAAAGTTGCTGCTTTTCCTCCACAGAGGTCTAGAACCCAGTAGAAATCAGATTCTTAGTGAGCATCAGCCCTTCAGAAACAAATTTGAACAAAACCTAGTGTCTAGTTAAGCCTAAGCGAGACAGGCTCTTCGTGAGTCTGTAGAAATCTCCAGAAGCTACAGATCTAATCAGAATTTGGGCAGGGAGGAGGGGAATCCAAAGTATCACTTCCTAAACTCTATTCCCATTCCTACCCCAGACCATTTTCCAGGCTGACTGCAGCTCTGGAATGAGATCCAAACTGTGCTTGTTTACACAACAGAAGTAGATTTACATCCGATTCCACGTGACATTTCTATCACATACCATAATGAAGCTCACCAGACGATTTACACAATGAAAAGAATATGGATTTGGGGAAGGTTGGGGAGCAAATCTACTGCTGATCCTCTTGTCTCGATTTCAGTTGCAAAAATCTATAGACATTCACAAATAACGTGGAGCTCCATCAGGGGAGCTGGTTTATGCGTGCAACGTGGTTGCATCTGAGCTTGGGGACGGGTGAAAACACATGAGCATTATTTGCAGAAATGAGAGACTGTGCAGAAGAGAGTTCTCAGAAGGGAAGGGGAAATAGTTCTGAGACCTCGATGATCCCTCCACACACTGGAAACTCAATCGGCTCTCAGAGACTTGGCTGTTGTGTTTTTCTATCTTGTAAAATGTACTTGAAAGAAGATTCAACCTCTATAAGCAAACATTGAACATCCAGGCCCCTGAGCAAAATTATCTACAAGTGTAAAATGAACAAAACTCTATCCACAAAAGTCCTTCAGTCTACCCTGGAAGTGGGAGACTGGCCTTTCCGTGGCTCGGGTTTTCCTCCCTTTATAGGGGTGGGGCGGGGCGGGGGCGGGGTGGGCACAGGTGGCAGCCCACGTCAGGAAATACACCAGGAAAGCTCCTCACCCCTTGACTGCTCAACAGGACACTTCTTCGCTTGCCTCCTACCTCTCTGGTCATCCCTTCTCTGTGCCTTTGGCAGCCTCCCTCGTCCCCTTAAGTGCAAGCTCTGGGCGCTTCACAGGGCTCTGCCCTCACTCCCTCCTTCTATTTAGGAAGCAAACCCTATCTTATGATATCACTATCGCTTCTACTCCATGATTCTCAAATCTGTACTCCTCGCTGGATTTTTCACCTATTCTAGTGCAGGTGCCCGTGAGCACCTCCGCCTGGACAAGTCATCATCACAAACAACAGGCCCCAAACAGAATCCATGATCGCTGTTCTCGATAGTCCCACAGCCTACGTTTGGTCACCCAGACGCAAAAGCCTGAAGCCATTCATCTGTTCATTCAACAATGACTTACATGTGTGTCTCTCATTTCCTATATCCTTCATCTCAACCATAACCAAAACTTCAACCCAAATTATTCCTACTCAAAAAACTACCTTCCTTTCTCTCCACAGGTCCCACGAGAACTATCTTCAAACTCATTGGAGTCCTAACTCACCTCCCTTCTCTGGATGTCTGAAGCAGTTACTGACGATATTACCATTTGGGCATTTAATAAAACAATGCCTTGGCCTCTTAACTGTTTCATGCAGATATATTATACATCTCAAAGCATGCTATAAGCTTCTGGATAATAAGAACTGTGCTTATGATTTTTTTGTTAAGGATCTCCCTATCCCAGAACATAAGTGAATAAGCAGGCCTCTATAAAATGCTTATTTCAGGGCCTGGCACAAAATAAGAGCCTGAAAAATATAAGCTTAAAAATAAGTAGATACTCATTAAACACTTGGCAAACTGAGTAAGAATGAACTGGGTGTGGGCGCCTGGGTGGCTCAGTCGTTGAGCGTCTGCCTTTGGCTCAGGTCATGATCCCAGGGTCCTGGGATCGAGCCCCGCATCGGGCTCCCTGCTCCACGGGAAACCTGCTTCTCCCTTTCCCACTCCCCCGTTTGTGTTTCCTCTCATGCTGTGTCTCTGTCAAATAAATAAAAATAAAATCTTAAAAAAAAAAAAAAAAAGAAGGAACTGTGTGAAATGCTCCCAAGACATGAGCGTGCCAGGCCTTAACCGGGTATTTACTGCTAGGTACATTTTTGAGTCCTGACGAGCCATGAAAAACAACTCACACAGACTTGAATCGACTGGAGTGAAAATAGAACATGGAAATACATTAGCTACTATTTCCTTCCTTCTTTGCATCACTTTTAATAATGTACCTGTTCAGTTTAACCTCAGATCTGTAAGCGGGTGCCTGGCTAGCAGGGGGAATGAAGGAGTCTGAAGAGTGCATCTGGACTTATGGTGGAGGGACCATGAGGGGAGCAGCTGAATTTGACAATGAGGGAGGAAGCTGCAACCCAGGGAGAGAGGGACTTGCTCAAGGTCACACATCCACTGGCTCAAGTGAACCTAAGGGTCATTCCTCACTTCCTACCCTGCCTCCCTGCAGTCCTCATCTGATGACACCCCCCAGCCCCAGCTGACCTTCCTTCAACTTCATAAACATCCCACATCCTTGCAAAGATGCTTTTTTATTACTTCCCGTGGCAACCGTAACACCACAACGTAGAGCTGACCTCCCTTTACCCCTATGCAAGGACAGAGGGCTGACAGATTTCTGTTTGTTTGTTTGTTGTTTAATCTCAAATAGAAGTTAATTGTTGGGTCAGACCAAAAAAAAAAAAGTGACCCTCCCAACAGCCCTCTCAGCAAAATCCAATGCAGCCACGAGTGCCTGGCTGACCTCAGACCAATTTAGTAACAGAGGTATTTTTCCCTTTTGTTGGTCAGTGACCCCCAAGACAAGGAAATCAATCAAGGGTAACAGGGATTTGGTTGTTTAGGTTTGCTTATAGTTTATTTCAAAGTGAGTGAAAAAATATAAACGGTCTCCTTTTTTTCATTATTGGAAATTCAGAATTATTCAATATAAAAAAAGGATTTAAAAAAACAGGTGGAGCACAGAGGATTTTTAGGGCAGTATATCTATTCTATGCAACACCATAATGATGGATAGTATCATTAGACATTTGCCCAAACCCACAGAATGTACAGCACCAAGTGTGAACCCCAAGGTCAACTGTGGACTTTGGGTGATTATGGGTCAGTGTAGGTTCACTGAGTGTAACAAACTTACCACTCTGGTGCAAGTACCCATAGGGGGAGGCTATGCGTGTGTGGGGGCAGGGTGCATGTGGGGAATCCCTGGACCTTCCACATAATTTCACTGTGAACCTGAAACCGCTCTAAAGAATAAAATCTATTTTAAAAAAAATACACACTTGGTGGTGAAGAAAGATATGAAAGAACAGGGAAGAAGTAAAAAAAAGCTGGATAAAGGCGAAGATGGAAGGTATCAGAAAGGCAAGAAACAGGGGCACCTGGGTGGCTCAGTAAGTTAAGCATCCAACTCTTGACTTTGGCTCAGGTCATGATCTCAGAGTCCTGAGATTGAGCCCCATGTCAGGCTCTGAGCTCAGCATGGAGTCTGCTTCAGATTCTCTCTCCCTCTCCCTCTGCCCCTCCCTTCTTGCACTTGCACTCTCTCTCTCTAAAAAAAGAAAAAGAAAGAAAGAAAGAAAGAAAAGAAAGAAAAGAAAGAAAGAAAGAAAGAAAAAGAAAGAAGAAAGAAAGAAAGAAAGAAAGAAAGAAAGAAAGAAAGAAAGAAAGAAAGAAAGAAAAAACAAAATCCAGTGTTCCTGAGGATAGAGAAACTGCAGTTCCAATCCCAGATAAAAAGTCAGGAAGACAGTTCATGAGGAGACAGACAAACACAAACAATGAAAACAAATCTGACAATAGCCACACAGAGGCATACTGTAGGGAAATCACCAGAGTCCTGTTTATATTTTGTTTTTTTCTTTTCTTTTTTTTTTTTTTTTAAGATTTATTTGAGAGGGAAAGAGAGAGAAAGCACAAGCAGGGGGAACAGGAGATGGAGAGGGAAAAGCAGGCTCCCCACCGACCAGGGAGCATGATGCAGGACTTGATCCCAGGACCCCGGGATCATGACCTGAGCCAAAGGCAGATGGGTAACTGACTGAGCCACCCAGGTGCCTCTATCTTTTGTCCTTTTCAATTCAACTGTATTTTAAGATATTTTAAAGTAGCCACATGTAGCTACTGAGCACTTGACCTGTGGCTGCTATGATTAAGAAAGTGAATTTTTTACTTAACATAATTGCAATTAAACAAGTCTAAATTTAAAAATGAAAGTAATGTAAGTCATTCTCCACTAAACACAACTTTATTCAGTAGGACTACTTTTCACTTTGCTTCAAAGTCAAATCGATTCATTCTCTGCTGATAAACCAGTTTTATTAATATGGATGTGAATATTAAAGAAAACTGATTGGGGGAGGTACTCATTTTAGTTATTAAAAAACTTTTAAGTATTTTTGGAACAACCTGGATATGTAAATCTAAATTTTTTTTTTTTTTAGATTTTATTTATTTATTTGACAGAGTGAGAGAGAGCACAAGCAAGGGGAGCTGCAGGCAGAGGGAAAGGGAGAAGCACGCTCCCCCCGGAGCAGGGAGCCCGATAGAGGGCCTGAACCCAGGACCCTGAGATCATGACCTGAGCTGAAGGTAGATGCTTAACCGACTGAGCCACGCAGGCGCCCCTGTAAATCTACATTTTCCACTGTAAATTTTATGAACTCTAGATATAGATCAAGTATTTCTGATGAAAATTTAGCACCCAAATACTGAGGTGTTCTAAGTATAAAATACCCACCAGATTTTGAAGACCTAATGTATAATATCTCATTAATAATTTTTTATATTGATTAGCTATTGAAATAAGAATATTTTGGATATATAGGGTTAAATAATATCCATTATTAAATTCAATATTACCTATTTCTTTTTACTTTTTTTAATGTGGCTACCAGCACATTTTAAATTAGGTACATGGCTCATATCACGTTTCTATTGGACATCACTGCTCTAAAGGCAGCAAGGCAAAGCTATTTTATTTTATTTTTTTAAAGATTTTATTTATTTGATAGAGAGAGAGGGAACACAAGCAGGGGGAGCAGGAGAGGGAGAAGCAGGCTTCCCGCCGAGCAGGGAGCCCGATGCGGGGCTCGATCCCAGGACCCTGGGATCATGACCTGAGCCGAAGGCAGACGCTTAATGACTGAGCCACCCAGGCGCCCCATGGCAAGGCTATTTTAAAAGATGTCTGATGGAAATCAACCTCACCACGTGCCTCCAAATCTTGCTGGAGCTTGATAACTGAGAAGTCAGATAAATTCTAAATAAACTGCCATGCTGATTTCTGGGATGAGGTGAGCCAGGGGAAGCAGGAACCCTCTTTGGATCAAAAAGGGATGTGACCCAAATTGACAATGTTCTGAACCCACAGAGGGCGCTTCTGCTGGGCTTCCAACAGAAAGTCCAAAGTGCAGCCTCAGCAGCACCCACCTTCCCGAGAACCTTCCATAAGCGAAAAGTTACCAAATCACCAAGAGGAGGAGAAAAACTGACATGTGGAGAAGCAGAGGGAACACAAACTCAGGGCAGTTGAGGGTAAGAAAACAATTTGCTTTCTGTACATGAGAGCAAAACGGTTCACAAACCCGTGTGCATGAAGCTGGAAAATCCATCCCAGTGTTTGAAAAAGGCAGAGAAACACAGATCCAGCGCACATAGGATAATATTCTCTTTGAGGTGAAAACGCAATCCAATTGATTAAAAAGTTTTGCCCAGGGGCACCTGGGTGGCTCAGTTGGTTAAGCATCTCCCTTCAGCTCAGGTTATGATGTCAGGGTCCTGGAATCGAGCCCCGCATCGGGCTCCCCACTCAGCGGAGAGTCTGCTTCTCCTTCTCCCTCTGCCCCTCCCCCTGCTTGTGCTCCTCTCAAATAAATAAAATCTTTAAAAAAAAAGTTTTGCCCCAAAACATTCTTAAAAGTAAAATTTGTATTCACAATAATCTTGTCCTCATTTACAACAGAGAAAATCACTGACTTTCTACTTTGGGAAAGTAGAAGGTTTCATCACCCACAGAAGAGAGAAGAGTATCTACTTTTGAGGCCAATATCCTGGTACCTTGGGAATTTAAGGCATCCGTGCTAACATTAAGTTCAGATTGTTGTCCTTGTTTTCCAGTTAATTATCAACTACCTCCCTCTTGAAACTTGCCCCAAAGTCTAGGTGACTTTGAGCTGAAGACTGACCATGTAGATTTGGAAGCTGTATCAATAAACACTATAGCAGAAGCTTAGAAGCTTCTAGAAGGAAGGTGCCAATCCTGAATAAGCTGTCTTAGTGCTGAACACATAAAATAGAGCCAACCCTGTGAGGGAATTCGTAGCAGAAAGTACATTCTAAAGCTGTCCAAGGCAGACAGTTGCCACTAGCTACATGTCCTACTGAGCACAGGAACTCTGGCTGGTCCAAATGTAGACTATAAAACTTACACTGGATTTGAGAGACCTAATACCAAAAAATTAAAATTATCTTATTAAAAAGTTTTTTTTAAATTGAGTATATGCTGAAGTAAAATTTTGACTATATTAGGTTAAAGAAACTATATTATCAAGGTTAATTTCATCTGGTTCTTTTGGGGGAAAAATAGCAAAATTTAACTCTGTGGCTGACATTTGTGGCTCACATTAGAATTCTACTGGGACAGTGCTGTTCTCAAGTGACCAGCTTTAGCTCTCTAAAAGCACAAGGAAAACAGCCCACATTCACTCCTGCCAGTGCGGAAGTTGATGGTGTTCTGCAGCAAGACTCAAGCCCTATGGACAAGCCTCTTCTCCCTGCATTCTAGGCTCCCCCTAATGTAGAGGCTAGAACCACCAAGAAAGCTATTCTGTTGTTGGAAACCACCGTGAATGCACCCAGAGTGGCAAACAGTTTTCAGGATGTAGGGATCCAGAGACTCTCATCATCCCCGGTAGCGGATGCTGTGGGATGCCAGCGAGGACCCCTTCAGCAGTGAGGCACCTTCACGTAGCTGCCCTGCTGTTGCCCACTGAGGCTCTCCCTAGGAATTGCCCGTGGCCAAGGCAGACGCTTTCCAAGCAGTCCCCCGCACCCAATGACCCGTCAGTGCGGAGGTACAAAGGCCTGGACCCTTGCCTCGATTTGGGGCACTCTAAAGGGGCTATCTAGACCCGTAGCTTCCTGTGCCATTGGCAAAGGCCTCTGTTGCAAGTCTATTACCAACCAGCTGTTTCTATTGCCCAATCCTGCTTCCCATCTTCCCTCACAGGGCCCTTCCCCAAAAATTCCCTACATGCAAAGCTCAGTCCCAAAGTCTGCACTATGGACTGAATGTTTGGGTTCCCCCCAAAATTCGTATGTTGAAACCCTAACCCCCAATGTGATGGTATTTGGAGATGAGGACTTTGGGAGGTAATTATGTCACGAGGGCAGAGCCCCCATGATGGGATCGGCACTCTTATAAGAAAAGAATCAAGAGATTGTTTCTTCTCTCTGCCCTCAGCCATCTGCAACCCAGCAAGTGGGTCCTCACCAGACCAGATCATCGGGCACCTTAATCTTAGACTTCCAGCCTCCCAAACTGAGAAAGTAACTATGTGTGGTTGAAGCCACCAGTCTATGGTATTTCTGGTAGAGCAGCCTGAACTAAAAGAGTCTGCTCCCCAGTGAACCCCCCCAGGATACCCCGAGATATGAAGAAAACGTTACGGAAAAAGTGCACTGCATGCACAGGCATGTGCCCACACACATGCACTGTCTAGGAATAAAGTCAGGATATTTGGGTCAGCCACACACAAAAAAGCCGAGCTGCTCCCAGCTCCCACAGGCTGAGTTGTGCTGATTATTGTCAAATATCCGTCGGTGTCTGATTTGTTGGGCACAGAAAGGAAATCCTGACACCCAAGCGCCGACACCCGCACAACTGGCCATCTCGCCTAGTTAGAGCCCTTGGCTAATAAGTCCAGAGATACAGGCTTCAGCTCTCCCAAAGGGGCCAATTAATTTCATGGCCTACCTTGGCCACAAACTGCCCGCCCTCACCACACAGACTCCCGGTAGCACTCGTGCTGCTGGTCTCCAGGCAGCTGCTGGGGGTCCTCAGGCCTCCTCAGGCACAAACAGCAACCAGGTCACGCCGCTCACACAGCCATGCCTGGGCAGGAGCCACCCGGCCACCTTCTTCTGCCACCTGCCTGGCTTCACATACTGCTTCCATCATGAAGAGGAGGGACTTTTCCTCTCAGAGATGGCTCTTCTGGATTCCTGGTCTCTGCCTGTTTTCTCTTCCTCTGAATCGGTACCTCCCTCCCTGGTCCACCATGGCCCCCCAACACTTGAATTCAGCAGCCCACCCTCCCCCTTGTCTGCTCTCCTTCACCTCATCACTCTAACTTCTCAAACTTGGGAGGAGTTTAGTCAGAGGTGCTGGGGAACCTTTCTACCCCTTCTCCCCCTCAGTAGGAACTCTTCCTGAGATCGGAGCTCCCCCCCAACCTGTTGCTCCTGACCCTCCTGGGGGCCGCTGGCCTGGAGCGTTTGCTTGGCTTGCGTCCCAGAGAACATTTGGAAGCTGGAATCAGAGAGCCTCGCTGTAGCTCTGATCAGTGTCTCTCGCACTCATCCAGTTCAACTCTTGCCGGTGACTGGACAGAGAGAGAAATCCCTCTTGTGCTCTTCTGTTTGCTCTCGTTAGAAAAACCAAACAGCAGGCAAGCTGAGGGAACATCACACACCTAGGACCTGGGAGGCTGAGCCAGATCCAAGCCAGGCCTGAAGCCAGCAGAAGAACAGTGTGTGCCTGGGGGAGAAGCTAAGATCCCAGAGGCAAGGACCACACCCGTCTTATTCATGAGTGTATCTCGAAAGGTATCTGGCAATTTCTTCGGGCTCAGTGAAGGAAGGAGCAGGAGGACCTTCTCCATCAGGGCCTCCCTGGGAGGTGTGATGACCGAAACACAACCAACTTGGCATCATCCTCAGAAGGTTTTTAGTTTTTGTTTTGGTAACCAATCCACTTTCTTTTTCTTTTTTTAATCCTTCGCCAAGCCTGTGCCCACAAGCATACTTTGAGTACTAATCCTCAAGATCCTTAACTTTCTCTGGGCCTCATTACGAAAATGATAAAGTTTGATTAGATGAACTCAAATGTCACTTCTATCTATTAAATTCCATGATGAGATTAATAAGTTAAAGATGAATGCTTTTACGGATGGTTATAAATTCTGTTCTGCCTACATATGGGCTGAGAGTCCATCACATAATTTACATCTGACTATACTTTACTGGAAACTGAAGTTCAGAAGGGAATGAGAACCACGAATAGCTTTTCCTAGCCTACTGGGTACACTGCAACATGGGCACAGACCCATCCTTCACGCCAGCATTCTACACCAACCAGGAAACCCGTTATGAACATATTTCTTACCCCGATTAAACAGAAAGCTTTATCCAGCGATTCTGAATTTGGTAGAGGTTATTCCCAGCTTCATGAAAAATCAATCACAGATGAAGATACATAATTGGAAGTCCTTTTGGCATAGAAATACTCCACGACAGTCTAGCTAGTATTAATATAATAATTAATATTAATACATAATTAATGTAGGTAATATTAAAATGAAAATGGGTAAGATTTCTTTTACGCAGTCTTGGAATTTGGGGGCATGTGTTCAGGGAGTGTCAATTCATTTGAATATTTGCCTAATTAGGAAGGTAAATCTGCAGCTGCTGATCAATCCCACCGTGCATTTCAAAGCCAAATATAAATGCCTTTTGTATCACCTGCTGTTTTGGATTCTTCACCTCCCACGTCTGTCCCTCCAGTAGCACAGACAAAGCAGAAGTGACCAAAGTATCTCTCTTCTTGGTCTGTCCTCCACTCTCTCACCCCAGTGCTTGGCTCTGCCACCCAGAACAGAGTGCAGATAACACAGAACTATTGCGGGGGTGGGGGGGTGGAGGGGGGGAACCACAGAGTATTAGAGGGCACAAAGGAAAAAGGGGTTTCATTAACTCAAGCGGAAACACAATGGTCATGTCAACCCCTAGACCAAGTTTTGTATCTAGAGGATGTGGTCACATGTGATCCTGCTGGAAACGTTTCAAGGCCATCCTGGACTAACGAAAGTCCTGATGTCCCTGAGTTTCACCCCTACTTCAATCTCTCCTCCCATCATAAAGCCTTGTGCATTCTCCATTCTAGCCACACGGGACTTCCCGCCGCTGCTCAGACATCTCGCCAGCCTCCTGGTCTCCAAGACTTGGCTCAAGCTGCTACGTTGGTCAAGAAAGCCTTTATTTCCCATGTCTGCCTGGCAAGTCCTAGCCATTCCTCAAGGTTCTATTTGAATCCTCCCTCCCATAAAACTCACCGGATCATCCCAACCTCAGTCAAATGATCTCCCCTTCTCCCATTTTTTATGGCATCTGATTTTCCCAGTGTGTCCTTTATTGAAGTAATTTATGTATGACTACAGACACCATAAATTGTAATGGAGGATGGAGGCAGCATCTTATTCATATTTCAGCCCCAACAATGCGTGTCACAGGACTCATAGGGAACTGCAGGTCAGGAAGAGGCAGGCTGTCGAAAGGGAGTGGTCACTGCCCCCTTGATGCCATCTGGACCAGACACGTTTTAGGACCAGTGCTCCTAGGGAGACAAACATCCTATGCCCTGGGGCAGGAGTTTTCCGTGTTTAGCTAGCACATAGGAATAATCTTCAGAGTTTGTTAAAATACAGAATCCAGGACTCTCTGCTTACGATTTTAATGCAGTAGTTTGAACTGGCAGGGCAAGCGTTTGGTTTGTTTGGGTATTGTTGTTGTTGTTGTTGTTGTTGTTGTTTGCAAGCCCACTCAGGTGATTCTGGTGCCAGTGGTCCTGGAATCACAGTTCGGAAATTCTGCCCTGGGGAAATATCTCATGTGATAGGAACATATGCACAATGAAGTCAAAGAAGTTGAACTAGGTGCTGCCGATTTTTCAAAAAGGAGGAGTACTTTTGGGGGAGAACTCACAGAGATACACGGAATTCCCAACATCCTTTTGACGAGCAAAAGGCACAAGTCAAAGTGCTCCGGGCTTGCCAAACGCTGAGTTCCCTGAAAGTATCTGTGTGACAAGAGGCTAAGACTCTTCCCCAAGAGAACACATACCCAGGGGGACACGGAAGTCATAACACTCCCAAGTTGAGCTCTCAACATCTGCATGTGCTGAGACACAAGGGAAGCCCCAAGAAGGACCAGACTGAAATGAAAGAAGAGCCATGGTGGACCATCACTTGGAGAAAGGTTTCCAGGGTTAATATGGAAAATAGAGAAACTTCTTCCTCGGTATAGAGTTCGCCCAACTGAGAGCAATGTCATTTCTACCCTCTACAATCCTGAGTCCGCACCATCATGCTTCAGGCTAACCCTGCATCCAACAACTTCAATCTCATGCTTCTCAGCTCCTTTTAATTAAACATTCTTCATGCCTGGGGCACCTGGGTGGCTCAGCTGGTTAAATGAACAGCTCCTGATTTCAGCTCAGGTCATGATCCCTTTTGTACAAACTGCAAAATGTAGATAAATTTCAAACCTTCTCGGCAGCCCTTTCATTCTTTTCTTGAGCTCAGTGATAGAGCTGGGGGGGTCAGGATAGCCAAAATCACTGCAAAGAAGTTAGAAACTTGAAAAGGCATTGTCCATTCATTCCACAAATACGCACCGAGTACCTTGCCTTCTCCGTATGTGCCAGCTCTGTTCTAGGCACTGGATAGACCAGACGCAAACAAGACAATGGGCCATTCATTCCTCTTGGGAGTTTCCCAAAATATCAGCCAACTCCAAGAACCATAAAAATCCCAAATGTTTCTGAACCCACTTAAGCTACCAGACTTCATTTTCTGAACACCCATTAGTGTTTTGTGCCTCTGACTGTCAACCTCTTTACTCCTGAGAGAGAAACCTAAAAGAGAAAGCAAAGGATTAAATGGGAGGGGGGGTGACTATAAGAGGAGCCCTTGGCCAAGTGGCACATGTACCAAAGATGGATTCATGTGGATGGGAAAGAATAAGGTAACAGGAAAGTAAAGATAAGCAAAATGAAGAGAGAACTTGAAAAATAAGCACAAATGGCTAATAACCGTTCAATCCTCCTCATAATTGTAGAAATGACATTTTCAAAAATGAGTAACTATTTTTCATCAAATTAGAATATACTTGAGTGAAAAAAGAATTTCCAACAGAGGTAAAATTAGGTTAAGACCAAACCAGCTGGAATTTTCTGGGAAGCAATTTGGCATTCTATATCAAGAACTTTAAAAAAAACGCACATGTCTTTTGAGCCAATAATCCCTGTTTTAGGAGTCTATCCTAAACAAATTATCAAAAATGTTGTCAAAGACTTATGCACAGGATTATCATTACGACATTATCCTAACAGCCCCAAACTAGCACAACATAAACATTTAACTGTAGAAAAAAGGTTACGTAAATTATGTATATCTGTATGGTAGATTATTATGATGCCATTAAAATTGGGTTTATGAAGAATTTTGATGACACAGGGAAATGTTTATAATTATAACCCAAACTTGGGATACAAAATTGTATATAAAATATTATTTACACTATGGAAAGAAATGCTAAAGGATATGTGACCCATCAGTAATTTGCCTCTTGGTAGTCGAATTTTAGATCATGTTTTCCGGCTCTCTTGTACTTTTCTGTCAGATTTTTCTGTTACGTTTTATTTTAATAATCAGGAGAAACGAAATAAGCCAATGACAAAAAGAGATAAAATAGAAGGAGGGGTAAATGTTCATCTAATGAAGAAGAAAAAGGGACTGGGATCGGGGCGGGTGGTTTTGGGGCAGGATTACAGCAGAGACTTAAAGGATTCAGATGATGGGCAAATGCTTGCTGCCCAGAACAGTCCTTGAGGACAACATCTGTTTCAGATTTCCTCCCTCCTTTCAAGATCAACCAGCATTAACGTTAGGTTTCAATCTCTGTGACAACTCTTAAATAAACTTGACCCGAGTCTATGGCATTTTAAAAATTTCACTTGGTTCCCACCATTTTCAACCTCCAAGTTGAATCCTAGCTGGTCCTACAAATGTCATACATTGAGCTATGAAAAAAAAAATGTTCCAAAAGAAGTATGGCATTTTTCAAAATTATTTCAAAAAATCCTCTGTAGTGGAATCAAGATCCCCCTGCCAAAAACAAAAACAAAAACAAAAACATAGTACTGACCGTTACCATTTGGCTCTAGATGCTTTCTCTGGAGATTCCATCTCACTGAAGGAAATGAATTAAATAGTCCTGGAAAGCTTCTAAAAGTGTGCCCTGTCTGTTCAGCACTTACCTTATGCACAGTAAACTATAAATAGTTAATGATGAGGCCAACGATAATGACTAAGTTGATCAATAGTGAGCATAGAGACAGCATTCCATTTCCATGCACCGCCAGGATGGCTGCCAGTAGAATGGAGGAAAGCTATCACACGTAGAGGAGACACCTGGCTACTCCTCCCCCACGTTCTTCCTTCACCCGTTGATCATTCCCCACCAATGGCAGCTCCATTTCCCAACAGTGAGAGCTGAGGTTGTTATAAGACAGTGTTGGAGTTTCTGGCAGCCGAAATGGAGGGTGCCAGCCATTTCCTCCCATGTGTCCCTTGGCCATGCAATTTTAATGAGCTCAACATCAAGAGAGGAAAAAGGAGCCTGTGATCATGTTGAATTATTCACGGCTCCAATCGGGTAAGGCAAAAGACCCCCACTTTCTGAGAGTAGTAGCTACTCATTGATTCCACCCTTCGACAATCCTGAGGTGAGAATCCAGTCTAAAATCAAAAGATATAAGAAAATCTAACCATCTTATTAAATCTGAGTTCATGAGTGATTAGTGAATTGTGTTGCAGTTGATAATTCCTTTCTCAAGAATAATTTTAAAAGCTTGGTGTTTATATATATATATATATATATATATATATATATATATATATATATATAAAACACAACTCATTTTCATAGCTTAGTGACCATGATCAAAGGGGTCTTGTTTAATAACAGAATGAAAATGGTTGTTAGCGGGAAATCCAAACCAAAATGATATCACCTCACACCAGTCAGAATGGCTAAAATTAACAAGTCAGGAAATGACAGATGTTGGTGGGGATGTGGAGAAAGGGGAACCCTCCTACACTGTTGGTGGGAATGCAAGCTGGTGCAGCCACTCTGGAAAACAGTATGGAGGTTCCTCAAAAAGTTGAAAACAGCTACCATATGGCCCAGCAATTGGACTACTGGGTATTTACCTCAAAGACACAAATGTAGGGATCCGAAGGGGTATGTGCACCCCGATGTTTATAGCAGCAATGTCCACCATAGCCAAACTGTGCAAAGAGCCAAGATGTCCATCGACAGATGAATGGATAAAGAAGATGTGGTATATATATACAATGGAATATTATGCAGCCATCAAAAGGAATGAGATCTTGCCATTTGCAACAACGTGGATGGAACTGGAGGGTGTTATGCTGAGCGAAATAAGTCAGTCAGTCAGAGAAAGACACGTACCATATGACCTCACTGATATGAGGAATTCTTAATCTCAGGAAACAAACTGAGGGTTGCTGGAGTGGTGGGGGGGTGGGAGGGATGGGGTGGCTGGGTGATAGACATTGGGGAGGGTATGTGCTATGCTGAGCGCTGTGAATTGTGCAAGACTGTTGAATCACAGATCTGTACCTCTGAAACAAATAATACATTATATGTTAAAAAAAAGAAGAAGAAGAAGATAGCAGGAGGGGAAGAATGAAGGGGGGGAAATCGGAGGGGGAGATGAACCATGAGAGACGACGGACTCTGAAAAACAAACTGAGGGTTCTAGAGGGGAGGGGGGTGGAAGGATGGGTTAGCCTGGTGATGGGTATTAAAGAGGGCACGTTCTGCATGGAGCACTGGGTGTTATACGCAAACAATGAATCATGGAACACTACATCAAAAACTAATGATGTAATGTATGGTGATTAACATGACATTAAAAGAAAGAAAGAAAGAAAGAAAATGGTTGTTAGCCTTGAGACTTCAAGGCCAAAGAGATACAGGATTTGTGCATTTATCAGATGCCAAAGTTGAATTAGCTTTTGAATGTAATGAATATACCTTATATTTCCACGTATGGAAAGAGAAATGTAAGCTCAATGAAATATAGTTAATTCTTCCCTATGCTTCCAAGAAAGCTCATTTTCCCATTTTCCATGCCCCTAGTTAGTGCTGATAAATGTTGTTCTTGGAGATAAAGATGGTTGCCATCCAGGGGAGAGTGAGTCAGAAACCTGCTTGTTCAGACCCTGTCCACACACCTCAGAACGTCAGCCCTCCATGCCCCCCAAGAACACGCACTCAGCAGGTAGCCTCACCTCCTTGTGGGATCAAGTCTCAGAGATCGGCTGCAGAGAGTCTATCCAAGCCAGGGGATCTCAGGCCTAGACTACCAGAGAAAGCTCCTCAGAGTCCAGACACCACCCATCTCCATCCATCCCATACACACTGACAGATGAATTTGCTAAGGCATCATCAAGTCCCGCCGCTCACACCACGGGGCTCTCCCATGAGTGACCTCTGTAACCTCTGTAAGCCTCAGTGGCCTCATCTGTAAGACGGTTTTCATAAGTGTATGCTGCTAACAGGACAGTTGGGGTTTAAGTAAAATAACACATCTCAGGGCCATGTTAAGCGCTCAATAGTGGTAGTAATTACATGAGAGCGGAAGTTCCATGAGGGTAAGAAACAGCCGTTTCTTTCATCTGGTGCCTAGGATGGTTCCTGTAAATGGTAGGAACTCAAGTTTAATGAATGCAGTATTTTAGGGCCATTTCAAGTGCCACTATTCCTGACCCATCGTCCTGGGCTGAGATGACCTTTTCCTCCTCCACACGCTGCTGACAGCACTTGGTGCGCCCACACCCCATAGCACTGGCCTCTGCCATCCTGAGTTGCTGTCGCTGCTCTAGGCTCTCTAGTAGACTGTAGGCCCCTCGAAGGCCCCTCCTTCACTGCCCAGTTGTGCACCTCACAGGCCCTCAGTAAACCCTGGGAATGAAGGTCCTGCCAGGTCATTCCACGAAGGACCAAAGATGGCGCTTTGTTAACCAGAGCGCCAAGCTCTCACCAAGAACTGCAAATACTTAGGATCCCAGCCCTTCTCCTTCAACTTAACAAGGAAATGGAACAGAGGTAGTATTTTTTAACTGCACATTTCTGTTAGCTCTGCCAAGCTAAACAGTAACCGGATTTCAAACCTTAACCATAAATCAGAGGTCCCTACTCTTTTTGACATGAAGTGATGTTTACTTCCCGGAAATGAAAAGATCCCTTTGGGTAGGAGCAGATGGCAATGGGGGATGGGGGAGGGCGGCAGCGTGCCATGCTAACGTGACACAGGGACGGAACCGGACTGGGGCAGCATAGGAGGGGGTGCTGGCTTGATGTCGGCATTTCCCCTCATCTCAGGGCCTGAAGGAACACACCCTTCCTTCTGCTCTACTCCCAAGAGGATTTGCCCAGAGCTCTGGAAAGGTAGCTTTTGTATAGCTCCTTTTCCTGGTTTCCCTGGCAACTGTGCAGCATCTAGAAGCTCCAGGAGTGAGGTGGTGGGATGGGGTGGCATGGGGAATACGAACGCTGATGTCATCCCATGTGGTGTCACCTCCACATCCTTGTTCAGGAGTCTCTCGGCCTCAAAAGGTCACACACACACACGCGCGCACACGCACACACACACACACACACACACACCTCTGGCTGCTCATTTCTAATTCGGTGCTAGGTGCCCAAGCAAGGAGCCTCAGGGAAATCTTACATAATTAGTCTCATTTTATCAACGTGAACAGAGAGGAGGACTGAGACTGAATGATACCTAGCGCCAAGGATGCTTGCAGTCTCTCGGTTGGATTTCTGGATTTCAGATAAGCCTACACGGAGCACACCATGGGGCATTAATTAATTTTGTATCAGCAGCTGGTTACGAACTGAGAACAAGCGACCTAGGAGGAGTCTGTGCTTTCGCCCCACGGATGGTGTGTGGTTCAGGGACCCAGCAGGAGGTGCAGAAAGAAGGGCGGTGGTGAGACCATTCAGAGGCAAACTGCCCAGAAAATAGAAAGCCAGTCTCCAGCTTTGAAAGGAGTTATGTTCTCAATCCTCATTTGTAAGTCAGCGATTTAGAATTCAGAACCCATTTCCAGAGAAGTCATGTCTGTTATAAATGGTTGGGTTTCGAGGCTAGTCCACAAAAGCCTATTTAACTCATAATGTAGATAAAATACTATACATCTGCAATAAAAAGCAATAGAAAAAAGACCTGTTGTGATACCAGTAATTAAATGGAAAAAAAAAAAAAACCTGAAGTGGAAAATAAATAGCTTTCTTTCATTTCTTTTGACTACTTGAGCTCTTGCATGGAGGGGTGGCTAGCCTGGCGGCTCATGGGGAGGGATCTTCACTCGCTTTAGATAACGGGGGGGGGTGGTCACTGATGGTAGGAGAGGCGGAGGATGAAGTAGGGCTGTCCCGTAGGATAATGAAAATAAGAAAGCATACTTGAGAAAACAGGCAGAGAGAAGAGTATGTGCGTAGGTTTTTCCAGTAAGGCACAGGGAAGGGATCCTTGGGTGAGGAAAGAGCATGAATTTGGCAACCACCAAGGCCTGGGTTGTAGTCCCACCTCTGTCTCTCAGAGGCTAGAGCTCTGGGCAAGGTACTCCATCTGAATCTTAGTCACCTCACGGGCAACCTCCAAGAATCACTTACGTCAAACGCCTGCGCAGTGGACACTGTGCACACCGCCCAGAACCCCCATCATGGGAGGATTTATTGCCCTGGTTCTGGGAGAGCTGTTGGCCTTCAGGGGTCAGCCCCTTCTGGGGATTACTCAGACACAGAGCGCTGAGGCCCAAAGCCGCCCCTATTCTGGTGAGCCCACATCCAAGAAGTAACCAGTGTGGGAGGCTGAGGCCCAGCCATCTCAACCCCATTCCAGAAATTCTGAAGGGTCACTCGGAGGACCACAGCCCTCTGGTGGGGGGGCATTGGGCCTGTATTATAGCTGGACTTCTCCCTCTGTCAAACTCAATCCCTGCTCTGTCCCTTCCTTACCAAAGAAGTAGGTTCTTAGGGCACTCCTTAATGAACATCCTCTAGCAAAACACCTCAAGATCTTCCCAGGGAACCCGACCTGCAACAACCTGGCCCAGATTTGGCACAGGTAATGATGAGACACTTTCCCTGCCACCTCTCCTTACCTGCCCACAGCACAGACCAGCAGAAAAGCCTAAGAATACCCCAGTTAGCTCTGGGAGAGGGGCGTCTGGGAGCCCAAGGGCAGCATGGCAAATGAGGATCTGGGAGACTCAAGGGAATGTGCATTCTTATTCCCCTAAAAATGGCCGGGGCACCCAGAAAACCTGTAAGGTTTTGTTTTTAATGTGTGAATATTCATAATCAACAGTTTATAATTTGGAAGTGGAATCTATTTAAGAAATTTGAGGATTGTTTGGAACTACCCTGTCTGATACAGTAGCTACTTGGCCATGTGTGACATTTAAATTTAAAATTTTTTTTAAGATTTTATTTATTTATTTGAGAGAGAGAGAATGAGAGATAGAGAGCACAAGAGGGAAGAGGGTCAGAGGGAGAAGCAGACTCCCCGCTGAGCAGGGAGCCCGATGCGGGACTCGATCCCAGGACTCCAGGATCATGACCTGGGCCGAAGGCAGCCGCTTAACCAACTGAGCCACCCAGGCGCCCCAAATTAGACATTCAATTGCTTGGTTGCACTACTCCTATTTCAAGGGCTAAACAATCAGATATGGCTTAAGGCGAGCATATCGGGAAATGCAAATTTATAGATCATCTCCATCATGACAGGAAGTTCGTTTGGATGGACCCGGTTGGAATGTTGAATTACAAAGAATCCAAGAATGTTTTAACTGTAGTCGATACCAACCTTCCATGAGAGACTCCTAAGATAGATATGCATACAGAGCGAGGCAAGACAAGTAACACAGTATTTTTGGCTCAGGCTGAGCTCCACCTCCCACCTTCTACACACAGAATTACAGCTTTACATGAGCAGGGCTAAACTCCATGGAGAACTACTTTAGGTAAGCCTGAATTACCCAGAACCAGGCCAGCCTCTTGGCCTACTACGACCTCCAAGTTCCAACCAGAGTCGGCTATCGGCAAAAGACAAAGAAGAACATAAATGGCAGAGAATATCAGCCCCAAAGTTGAACTACGGCAGGGTCAGCTCCCACAATTATCTCAGAGGACCAGACATTTTAGTTCACCCTGGCAGCTCCATCACTAAGGCAATGCTCCCCCCACCAAAAAGTCCTTAAACCTGATCAATTTATGCGGCCTTTCTTCTTAGGCATGAACAGAGAAACGTGAGGTTTGTCCTAGCAGCCAACACTGCCAATCACTAAATATGACTTGATGCGCGATGCCAGAGTCTTGGACTCAGCAATGCTTTATCACCTCTTGGGTGACCCTACATATTCCACCTTACCTTCACTCTGGATCTAGTTCTGGCCTTCTGCCCACGCCATGAACCTGGCACTTCAGATCCTCACTTCTTCCCAAGAACCGCTGCTGTCAGAACTCAAGTTCCATCTTCTCCCCGTGGTCATGGCTATAGAATAGTCCCACCGATGCTCATGCCCAGCCCTGCCTCCCAAGAGGACTCAGGCCAGGCAGAGCTGTAGCCCCTCTCAGCCAACTAGTAGGTTACAAGCGATCTTCAAGGCCAACCTATCTCCCTGCAATTATTGGTCCTTCACAGAATGCAGTATCCATGACCATAGCCAGCACCACCCCCTAGCCCATCGTGAGCACGGAGTTGAAAATAAGGAGCATCCTTTTTCCCCCAGAATAGGAACAGCACGCCTCCCCCTCAAGCCCAACCACACCAGCTATCCCCTTCCTAGACCCTACTCCTTTCCCCATATCCCCAACACTCTTGCAGTACCCACTTTTGGGATATATATTTCCACTTCGGGAAGAGAAGAGCATCTGATCACAGTACATACTGGAAATTGCAGTCTTCCTGAAAGGCAGGGCTGAGCCTCAACAGTCAAGAGAATCATTTCCACGCTCGCCTCAACGATTTCAGTACAAATGTACTCACAGCATATTTATCTTCGAAGCTCTGAAAATGTTACTTCTTAGACACTCAGTATGTAAATCTTCTTTTAGAGACTCCTGTTATTGTCTAAACTGTATTCTTATTGGACACAACTGGTAAATTAGAGGCTGCTTCTGCTACTGCTACCCCACTGAGAATCCCAAACACCGACCATTTTCTGCTCTGAAATTCCTTTCACAATATGCCACACTGTTGCCATTCAGCACAAAATCCTCTCAGCCACTTTCTACTCCCACACTGTGAGCACCTGATGCAAGCTCCCACCACACACACCTGCGCAGACAGCGAACCCACAACAGACCCACTAACATGTGCAGCCACATAGCAGGCAAACACCCACACAGCCTGTGCAGAGTTCAATAGAAAAGCCCCCGAGTCCACGAAAGGTCATTTTAAAACCTCTCCCCCACATCCTATGGGGATCTCCACGCCTGGTACAATTCTGTGCTCCTTTCATCATGGCACCTAATGCCACTTGGTATCAGGCTTTGAAGACTTACTGATTTCACGTGAATCATTTTATTTAATTTAAACCTTACAATAACTCTCAAGACAGGTATTATTACCTCTGTTCTACAGATGAGTGCGTTGGGTTTAAAACACTTATGTAGTTTGCCCAGGGTCATATACCTAGACAGCGACAGAGCTGGAACTCAATCCAGTGTCCCCTAGCCTCAGTGGAGCCTGAAACCGGTTTCTGAATAAAGGAGAATGTTGGAGACACAACAAAGAGGTTTCAGGCTAGATATCAGGAAGATGTTAATAGCACACATAATGCAGAAAGACAGACAAACAGAAAATAGCTCACCTTTTCCATGCAGTTTTATTCAATTAACAAGAAGAAATATGGAAGAAAAGTGAATTACCAAAGCTCTAATAGAAAATAGACACAGAAACACAGACAACAAACAATACATGAATAGGTTAAAAGTGCTGCTCCTGTGTGAGAGGTTGTGCTAAATGCAATATTCCCTCTCCCAATGGCCCAGCCATGCTCTGTCCTCCCAAGCCTTCACTGACCACTACAGCCCCCACCAGTGTCCCCCCAACACCAAGCGTTCTCAAACTTTAGAGATTCTGATTCAACAGGGCCTGGGCTGGGGCCCATGAATTCACATTTCTAATGAGTTCCCAGATGATGCTGATGGTCTATGGACCACATTTTGAGTAGCACTGGTCTAGACTCTGATAGGTTCTTTACCACAAAATACAGAACTTAATTACTTTTTCTGCTAAGCCATTCTGATACCCGGATGCCTTTAGTCCTCCCCATAGTCCTACCGTATTCAGAAGCAGCCTTACCGCCAAAGCCCAGGACCAATCCTGGTCACAGTTTGAGACTCCTGCTTTTATAAAATGATCTCCCATCTTGTTCAAGGCATGATACCCCTTGACCTGTGCAACCCAGATCTTAAAAGTAGGATTTTCTCAGGCACTCTTCTCTATTCCTTCTTCTAATTCCCTAGTGCTCTAGATCTCCTATAGAAGTGGGGCCTGTAAGAACTGGATCATGTAGTCCTGAAGCCCCCAAAGTAGTACCCGCGGTATTCATCCTGCTGACCCACTACCTTGATGACAAGTGTCTGCTGCCCAGACATCCATGCCTCATCCAAGCCACATTCACTGTTGCTGAGCCGTCCCTGCCCGCTGGAACACTCAGGTTCTGCTTTTGTTCCTCCCCAGCCACCCCCCACCCCGAGCCCGACGATTACAGTGTGCCTGGATAGTGAGCCATGATTGTCATAGTTGTTGGAAAGAGGAATCACAAGCCATACGGAGCTTCCTTTTCAGCACCTAGAGCTGGGACAGTTCCCTCAGAGGGCCAAGAAAAGGGAAGATCGCAGGTCATCCCCACTTCTCCCTTGCTCTAAAAAAAACAGGCCATGCCTCTGTGATAGGGTAGTTTGGGCTTCTATTTTGCTTTTATGCCCTCTACAAGGAATTCTTGCTGACTTACGTGTGGAGTTCGGGACCCATGATGTGTGCACGTCAGTAGCATTAGCCTGCACACTCCGGGTAGTCAATAAACATTAAGCAACAAGCAGTCTGATCCCTGGCCAGGTTGGCACCTGGAAATATATCATCCAATTTGGAAAGCAGAATACCTTTTAATATCCCCTCCAGCACCTAACACAGGGCTTCTCCATGAATATTGAATGAGTAAATGAACAAATGGGTGAGGGATGTCAGTGGGGTTGCGCCCACTTCTCCTTTGTGACGTCCGTATCGCAATGCTCAGCCGGAAGAAAGTAGCTTCCAATCTGCAGAAGCTGAGTGAATGCCTCGAGGCCAGACTTCCAACTAATTCCCCACACAAACTTGGACCTGAACATTCAGATGAATTGTGGTTGAAAACCACAATTACACCGGCATGGGGGTCCTCAGATTTGCTTCAGTACGTGGGTCATCAGCGCATCTTTAACAGAAGGGGTGGTACCCTACTCCACCCCACCTTTTACCCGAGGCTTCCTTCCTTCCCACTCCCGGGGCCACCTCAGAAATAAACCCCCATCCTGTCCATTCCATTTCTGTCACCGAGCCCTAGCCAGGCCAGCCACCTAAGTAGGTGGGAGGGAGAACATATGCATTATGATTTTAAGGATCTCCACACTACCTTTAACCACCTCACTGCCATCCCTTTGGGTTGGGTCTTCCGAAAATTAAAAAATACTACTGGGGAGGTAATCCAAAAAAGACATGAATACCTTTGTACAAACAAGTTCATCGAATTTTTTTTTAAAGATTTTATTTATTTATTTGAGAAAGAGAGAGTGAGAGACAGCACGAGAGGGAAGAGGGTCAGAGGGAGAAGCAGACTCCCCGCTGAGCAGGGAGCCCGATGCGGGACTCGATCCCGGGACTCCAGGATCATGACCTGAGCCGAAGGCAGCCGCTTAACCAACTGAGCCACCCAGGCGCCCAAGTTCATCGAATTTTTGACAGGCGGGGGAAGCTGTGAGAAAAGGTGTGTCCTGGCAGGAGTTATTGCTGCAAGGGCAGGTAGAAGTGCAACAGCACGTGAAGGGGGTTTGTGTTCTCTGCCTGACTTGCTGCAGAAAAACCACGGGAGCACTGAGAGGACAGGCATGGAGCAGCCCATGGGGATCCTCAAAAGTTTACAACATTCCCTGCAAGGGCTGGGTGGGGCAGAAAGACAAAGGTGATTTGCAAAAAGCAAATACTTTAGGACACCAAGTGGCATATGGTGATGCCCTGATGATTGAGTTTCTGGGCAACCAAGCTTTCACAATTCTGGGATGGCCATGGGGGCCAGTCTTGCAAGCAAGAGGCAGCTCGCAACAGATTGCACACAGTTAAGAGCCTCCCGAGGGCTGGGCTCCAATGCGGATGCAGGGGAAGGAAAATGGCTGACACTGCAGGGGACCTTCTAATGCCTGGGATGTTTACTTGATTGGGCTGTTTTACATAACAGCAGCCAGAAACAGAAAGGAAAAAAATAGCTGGAGGGAGTCAGCTGGAGTTAAGACCTGGATTCTGAGTCTCAGATTCCTCTGAGGCCAAGGTGGAACCTCTAGGCAGCCCCTTTCTCCCTGGCTCCGTTACTCTGTCTGCAAAGGATCTGGAACACTGCGGCTGGGCTCCTAGGAGGAAACCTCGAGCCGGGACCCTCTGAGGGGCGTTACCGTGGATATGAACAAAGTTAATTACTGTTATTTTCTTTTCATCCCAAGCCCCTTAGTCTACCACATTCATCTTGTCCTGACCAGGGATGGCTGGGGAAGGAAGAACCAGAAATCCAGGTAAGTCCTGAGCTTGGAGCCCAGAGGTCTGAATGGGAGGAAAGTCCAGAGGGTAGATGAACAGGCTGGTCCAGGAGCTGCCAGGGCAGTCCACTGGGAGAGGAAAAGGCAAGTGCCATCAGGCAAGGAGCCAACATAAATCCAAGTCCAGAAGGCCAAGGCCAGGGGGAAGAGCAGGAAGTAGCCTAGGGCACAAGACGTGGGCATGACCTGGGGGTGGCTAGAAGGAGTGAGACAGCAGCCCAGGGAGACTAGGGTCCAGGGGCAGGATGCACTAATTACGGAAAGAGGAGAAGGGGTGGAAGAGTCCAGAAGAGGAGGAGACCAAGTAGGGCTTGGCCAAGCAGAGTAAGGTGAGGGTTCCGCACTGAAATGCACAACAGAGCAGCAGGACACCCTGAGCTGCTCACCATACACCAGCCTGGGTGGGGGTTGCCCCCCAAAACTGAGCTACCCTACAGGCCCTCCCCCCCACTATGAGCAGCCTCAAGCCTTTGGGCAGGAAGCCAGGTGTGTCATTCGAGGGTCTACATTAGAAAAGAAACTTCTGGATTTTGATTTCTTCTCCCTCTTTCAGCACAGCCACTGAAATGCCCTTGCTTCTTGACAGCCTCAGGCTCCATCTCCGTCTGTCTCCCTCCCCTACGCCCCCTCCCTCCTCTCCCCTCCTCCCTCTTTAACGACAGATCTTATTTCTTGGATCCCACTTTCCAGAGCTACTGTGTGAGCGTGTTTGCGTGTTGTCGGAGGAGTGCTCTCAGGAGGACGGGGGAGCAGCGATGCCCGTGTCAGGAGGAGGAGATCACTCCTCCTTCTCTTTCCTTCCCTGGTCAGCTGGAAATGTGCCGTGTGACCATCAGATCTAATTAACTGAACTTTCAGTCTTGACAGAAGGAGGCTTTAAAAAAATTAATATATAAAAAACTCTAGCTTTCTTGGCTCTCAGCCTCTTGAGAGATAACGGACAGGATCTGTTTGCAGGGAAGTGGAGTCCCGGCTCCCTGACTCCCGCTGCCAGGGGCAATCAGCTGTGAGCTGAAACCTCCATCCTGAAAACGCCATGTGGAATGAAAAACCCCCGAGTGCACACGAACGGCAACTCAGGAGTCCTGGGGCTCAGGCCCCAGGGGAAACCCGGCAGCAGCAAAGCAGAGATCAGAGGGTAAGAAGGCGTATCCTCCTCGCATCCTCCACCGGGCGCCTGCCCTGCGGCCCCCAGGCCGGCTCCTCCTCGGTACCACCTGCTAGCCTCCCCAGGGTCACCCGGTGCAGCTCCACTCTGTGCCAACTCCCTCTTGCAGAAGCACTCATCTCTCAGGGACGTCTTCCCAGACCCAGCTTTCTAGGCCTCCTGTCTCCCCAGGGCCTCTCGCGGGCCACCCAGGCTGTCCGCCCTCCCACCTCCCCTTGCCCAGCCAACAGCCACGTGCAGACCTCCAACTGCTCTGAAAGCGCATGCCAAAGGGACGCCAGTGGCACACAGAGCAAAGGCAGAGCCACTGGGGATGGCCTCAGAGGCCCTTGGAGGTGGCAGGAGGACACAGAATCCTCCTAACAAGGGCTGCAACCTCAGACGGAGCTGTAGAGCACGAAAAGCCTGTGGGGACATTATTTTCTAGTGAAAAGAGGAAGTGGCACTGTTTCGGGTGCCACCGCAGTGCCAACCTGCTTTCCCCTCACTGCCGCTCATCGGATTCTGTCACATTCAAAACATTACACTGGACAACCCACCCGGAGGGTGGCACTGGCCAAGCGCATCTCCCGTCTCCACCATCCCATTCCCACTGGCCCAGCGCTGGAGGGGGCAGGAGGATCTGGGTCAGACCCACGGGGGCTGGACAGACGCCTCACCAGCAAGTCAAAACCTCACCAGCAAGTCACTCAGACAAGTGGGCGCTCGAACCTCAGAGACCACCCCCACAACACACACACACATTTGGTTCTCACCTTTATTTCCCAAGGTGGTTATTATCTCTTTACACTTGGATTTATAAGCCTAGTGACCTACAAATAATTTTATTCTTTCGCCTACTATTCACTTGACCATAAAGTGGATGAGCTCTCAGCCAAACAGTGAAGCCTCCCACTGGTGGTGATAACTGTTCAGAAACCACAGCGCAATTTTAAACCAAACTGTGCTTTTCCTATTTGAAAAAAATAGTTTTTCCCCACATCAAGGGGTGATGACCCCATGCAAATCCCTAACGAGAAATGTTTAACCTCAGTTTAAGCAAAGTCTGAAATATTTACCAAGTTCTTTCAGAAAAAAAATTGATTTCTTGCCCTTGGCAGATATGATCTATTAAGCGAAATGATAGAATGTAAGATATTATGGTCAAATTCCAAAATGATAACCAACCTGGTATCAAATGGATTTATTTGATCTCATTTACAGTATTACAGAGCACAGAACTCTCAAATAAGAAATCAGAGTCTGATTTTTTTTTTTTTAATTTCCAAAGCTTGGTCATAGGGGTTTGCTAGTCTTTGTAGTTTCTACTTTATTTGAAAGGGGCCTCATGAACCCACTTCCTACTTAATATCTATCTGACCTTTGAAAATTAAAATTGACATTTATTATCCTTTCCCATTATGCCAGCATTGCCAATTACATTTAGCACCAACTTCAGATGTGAGAGATGCTCACCTGCCCTCTGGCTAAAAATAGCTGTCATCGATGTCAGGAATGGCAAATGTTCTCTGCCTGCTTAATAAAAGCCCATTAGGCCACTTTGTGAAACAGACAAATCCCTCACCAAAGAGTACCCTCCACTTCACCCACCATGGGATGCCAAAAACCTTCGCATGCTGAGAGAGCTTTTATCCATTAAAAGCAGAGATCTAGTAGTACCCCAATTCACAAGCATAAGCGGCACACTTGATTTTGCAGAACCCAATGGTACCAGAGTTGCAGAATAAGGACCCCAGAGACACTGGACTCAAAGAAAATTCCACAAACCTTGGCACTAGCCTCCTCTCTCAGTCTTTGCCAACACCACATAACAATTCCAGCAATGCTGCAATGGGTAATCTAGTCGAATTCCGCGTTTCTACTGTGTGCAGCCAATAGCATTCTATTGGGTTTCCCTTGAAATGCATCGGTGCAATTTATACTAATTCTCCTTCTTGCTGGAAAACTTTCACAAACTATCTTAATTGCTTGAAACAATTATACCATATTGTAATTATCACACTGCCTTGTAATTATTTGCTTTGTGAATATGTCCCTCCCCCACCCACCTCCACCTCCAGGTGTGAGCTCTTTCAGAGTTCCCTGTGGCCTCAGTATCCACCATGTGCCTGTACATAGAAAAACTCAGTACCTTTGGCTGAACTGAGTAAATACGAACTGAAGCTACGTCAATCACTTCTTCCTTCTTAGATTCTGTTATGACCCCCATAACTTAAGTTATAGTTAAGTGGTTACTCAGCAAGGCTTATCAGGAATCTTGAACATCTACTGTGGGCTTCTGTTACAGTAGACCAATGTAATGCGGGAAATAGGCATTTTCGGGTATTTATGTATTTGTCTCCTTAAGTGTCTACATCCCCCCCAAAAAAAATTAGTAATCCTGAGTACTAGAATCTCTAAGACAAATCTCACATTAAAGTTAAATAAGTATGTGTAAGCCTAGCTCAATGTCTAGTACATGGGAATTGCAACATTAGCCTTCTGTCCCCATGTTCTGGTTACTCTCTCTAGTAATGTCAAAGCCTGAAGGTGACAATTTGGTTAACGCCTTCCCATCCACTGACATCTGCCCTATCACTTCGGGCCAGTGGTGGCAACAATCATCCAGACACCTGGGCACAGTCTTTTTTCCTGAAACCAATGAATCGTTGCTCTGTTTTAATCTTACTCGCCCCTCTCACCTCCCACCAGCTCAATCCACAGTCGTTTGGTTGAAGCCAAACTAACAAGTGGAAGATACCCGTGGGACCCCAGGCACGCAAAACATAACTAGGCAACAATAAAGGGAAGAAAGAGGTTTCCAACCTTCTTCAAAGTTGACGGAACAATTGAGCAAACAATAAAAGACCCTCCCTCGCATATAAATGTTAACTGATTTTTAGCCTTGTGATATTACGGGGTGGGGCGGGGGGCGGGGGGGGGGGGGACCTGCAACAGGAAAGAAGTAACAAATGCAACAGAAACAACTCGGAGCAGAATGTGCCCTCTGAAGAACTGTGCCACCAGCGAAGGACAGTTTCCCAGACACGGACGAGCAGGATGTGCCCATGGAACAGAAAAATGAAAACAGCCAACTGTTTGCTCATGAAGTCATCCTCTTACCATAATTAGAGTCTTTGAGGGTCCCTGACCAAGAAACTCCCTAACCGCTGGAGGCAGATATTCTGACCTCTGCTGAGCAATCACATGTGAACTGGGTCCCCAAGTCTCTCATTCTTGGGGAAACAGAAACTCCTAAACTGAGGATGAGATCCTATGCCTTAGCAACCCACCCAGATGCAAACTCCCAACGCTATGCAGCCTGCAACCCCCAGCTGGCCTCACCCCATACAAAGAATGGCACAAGGGATTCAACAGGTTGCCACGATAATACTCCAAGCAACTCAGGAGAGGCGCTGAAGTGAGATCCCAGGAGCTGGCTTCGTTAGGTAGGTGAAATCATAAACGCCTACCCGGTAATGAAGTAAGATTACCCATCATTGTCTGTTCATTGTTTTGGGTTTTTTTTTTAATTTAATTGTCTTTTATGTTACATTTATTTGTTGCCTTGATTTATTTTTTTAAAGTAGGCTCTCCCTCCCAAGGTGGGACTTGAAACTCACAACCCCAAGATCGAGAGTCACGTGGTCTACCAACTGAGCCAGCCAGGCGCCCCTGTTTTTAATTTTAGAAGCAAACTCTTTAAATCTAAGGCAATCAAAGCCAGCGGAGGCAATTCTGACCCAGGTATTGACACTTTAAGGAACTGCTGTTGCGCTCCGAGACTATCCACAGGTCTAAAAGGCGCATCCATCCGTCCAGACCAGGCTGCTGATGGGCGTCCAAACCTCCACGACCTCCAAAGGTCACTGCCAAAGAAATAAACTCAGGTGTACTTACGAAGGGCATGCCACTCATCCTGACGGATGGTCTTCGTGATGTTGAAAGTGAGGTTCCTGGGGATGGTGGCTGAGGAGTAGTGGTATTTGATGTACGTGCATCGCTCAATTTCTCCTGCCAAAGAGAGATGGGAAACTGAACGTTAAAGAGGCAGCAACCATGTCTGGGGCAGTTTCTAGGACCCATTGTTCTGTGCTGGGGAAAAAGATTTGTTTCCTATCGGGCCTGGTGACACCTATAGTTTATACAAGGCAGTAACTTCAACTCCAAAAAGTCATGTCTACTCTCCACAGAGTAGAACTAAAGTCAAACACCATCGATTGAGATAGAAAAATACCTCCGTGGCATCATTCAGGGATGGGAAGAGTCAAAGCTTAGGATGATAGCAGCTTGCTAAGAAAGTAGTGCCTGTGGTTGTTTAACCTTAAGAAAATCAACTTTCAAGTGATGGGAAGAGGTGTGGCATCAAAAGACAGGAACAGTTTGTACCCATGGACCAACGCAGAACAGGCTCTGGCCTTAATGAGGTCATCTGTGCCTGCAGCACCTGCCGTCTCGTGGAAGAGTGAGCCAGAGTGGCCTCTTCTCTTGCCTCCATCCCATGCCCCAACCTCACCTCTGAGCACAAAGCCCTCAAATCCATGTCTATCTCCTTGAGCCAGCCTCTTCTCAGGCTTCTTGGGGGGGGAAAAAAATCAAGCCCCTTAACACACTCAACACCTGGTCCAATGGAATCTTTCCTGCTAATTTGACTAGCAAAGCATGCATTGCCAACTTATCAAAGTACTCCTGTAACTTAGAGCAGAGTTTCTCAAAGTGTGGTCCAGGGCCCACCCGCATCCTCTGGGAGCTTGCTAGAAATGTCATTTCCCAGGCCTAATCCCAGCGCTGCCGAATCAGAAACTCAGAGGTAGAGCCTGCAATCGGAATTTTAATAAGCCCTTGGGTGATTCTGTTGTACGCCTAAGTTTGAGAACAGTTGCCCCTGAGAATCTAAAAGAATTACCAATGTATTAATTCATACACCCAGCATGTTTGCAAATTCCAAAAGAAAGGCCCAACTGGGAGTTCCTTCCTTGTCACTTTTGGTCTCCTGCAGGCATGTCTTTTGACGCTTACAAATATCTGGGGAATATTAAAACTCAATGTCAGGGGATCATAAAGAATCAGGGAAGAGGTGATTTCTAAGGGCTGGGGTTTTAAAATGTGGTTTTGCACCTGAATAGATTTTGATGGTAATCCATTTTGCACCCCACTGATTTTCAATTTGTAAGTGGTGGCACCTGATTGAATTGTTTGACCCCTGGCACACTGTCAGCAGGGAACCCGGCAATTGGTGGAGGGCAGTAATTTAGACAGTCCCTCTCATGAATCAGATGCCTTATTGTAAATCACATCTGGACAACTGCCCTACTGTCAGTTATTGGCAGACACTCCTCCAATGGGACAGACACTGTCCAGGGAGGCAAGGTTTGGAGAAAGTGTTAGACACACTTTTCCTTCTTCACCTCCTCTGCCTCTGTCCCCTTAGCCTTTAAATGTCCTCAAGTCTCTCACGTGCCCCCGGCATTCCCCCCCGACCACATCCCCACCGGGTCTTCCTTCTTCCCTAACCTGCCATCTTGCCCTGCCTTCTTGGGAAAGCAGTCTATCAGACCATCTCAAGTAACGTTCATACCCTAGGCCCACGTGCTCTGACTTCCATGACAATCTCCTTGAATAGCATCAACCTCCCATTCAGTCTACAACATAATAAATCCCCCGGCCATCCCCAATGCCTCCCCCTCTCTAGTGGGGCCCATCCTCCCTGACATCCAACTGGTCACCAAATTCTGTCAGTTCTACCTCAGAAGTGTCCCTGGAAGCCAGCCCATCCTCTCTGCCCTCAGCCTCTAGAGCAGTTGTGTGAATACAATGACCCATCTCAACAAATGGCCACATTTACTGAGGACTTGCTGGTAGGAAACACTTGCCAAGTGCTTCAGAAAACAATGGTTTCCAACTTGACTCATGTCATGGCACACGCAGACGAGATGTGTGCAAGGCTCCCTGGGATAAACGGATGCAGCTGCCTGGGCCCCGTCAGCCTCCCTGTGAAGGAACCAACATCCCCAACCCACTTGTAACCCTCCATGTTCTGTACTTATCCCAGTGGCAGAAAACCCTGTGCTGGATACTGTCTTACTTCATCCTTCATATAACCCAATTAAGTAGGCGTTCCTATGACCATTGGCATAATATGATCACATTTCACAGATGAGAAAAGAGGCTCAAAAAAATGAAGTGACCTTCTCAAGGAAACAGCAGCGCCAGGATGAGAACCCAGAAGTGTCTGACTGGAGCTTCCCTCCGCCAGGTCACCCTCCACACCGCTGCTTGGACTCTATTCCAGAAAGGAAACTGTGGTCTCTCTTACACACGGGATAAACCTCACACTCCTCAGGCGGGAAGTCCCAGCCGGGTGGCCTTCCCTACCCCTGCCCTGGATCAGCTGTATCCATCAGGACTCTGCACCTACTCTCCTATCTTTCTTCCCCTGATGCACCCCTAACCCTCCCAAGAAGTAGCCAAAATGGCGGCTCCTGGGCAAAGCCCTTCCTTGCAGCTTGGATTGCGCCCCGCTACAGAGAAGCAGTAAGTGGTTCAACCAGGTCCCTCCGCTCTCCTCCCCGCGCTCCTGCCCTCCTGTGGCAAGCACACCGATGGGCTATGATTTATCTGTTTACACGCCTCGCTCCCCCACCAGATTATGAGTTTCTCAAGGTCAGGGACTGGTCTTATCCATTCATTTCGCTCTCCCCAGCTCCCAGCCCAGGGTAAGCACCAGTAACATGTGCTGGGAGGAAAGGAATGAATAATCGGAGGCGCCCTCTGTAAAACCACAGTGGGCAAGGCATCCAACTGCTTCTGTTCCATGCAAGGGACCAAAATAATTGAGGCAAATCAGAATCCAATGAATAAAAGGAAGTGATGGCTGCAGAACTCTGCGTCTACAGCAAACACTCCTTCCCTATCTGGATACTGTAAGGAGAGGCTTATCTGATCACAGCGAGGTGGGAAAAAACCAGATAGACGCAGAACAGCCTCTCACCACACTTGTAAATGTAATCCAAGGGGCAACGAGGTCGAGGTTTCTGGGTTTTGTTTTGTTTGTTTTAAGAAGAAACAGGAGAGGAAAATATAAAGGGTAGAGAACTGTATCAAGAATCTGGATCATCAGCAATATGTACAGTCGAGCGGGTCGTGCTGGACTCCGCTTCGGAGACACCAAGCAAGATCTCCCTGGAAATGGCCAGATGGGTGCCCATCGCGGATGTCTGAGAAAAGTATCGGATTTCTTGGCCAAGAGCAGGTTTTCTCGGGCTCAAAACAAACTCAGCAAGTGGCCACCGGTTCCAGGCAGGCTGCGGCCGGCTGCCTCCGTCTCCCTCACCCCCAGCCCCCCCAGCCACCTGACACTTGGCGCTGCAGGTGATCAGCCCGAGAGCCTGGCTGAAGCTGCTGAAACAGCCCCGCTGGAGGCCTCACTATTTGCTTTGCCTCGGGGATGCAAGCATCCTGTCTTTGACAGCAATTAAATGTGAAAGACTCAAATATTGCCTAAGAAGAGAGGCAAAATATTTATCCATGTGTCTGCAGGTCCTGTCAGTGCGCTGGGCTTTTGTAAATACAGGCACCATCTGGGCACCAAAATCGTGTGCCCAGAACGTGAGCTTCCGGATACAAACAGGTTTTCCGGCAACAATCCAGAGGGGCTACCTGAGAGGCAGGGGAGAAGCCCATGGCCTTCCCTGGAGGGAAGGTCAAACCTGACTCCTACATTCCAGCCCAGAGGCCTCAGCCTGGACAGGGTGGGGGCACCCTCAGGAGTAAAGACACCTTAAGCCTTCATCTATGCTCTGCCTTCGGAGCTGGTGACCGTCCTATCGGCCACCTCAGGCTCCCAGACAGACAGGATACCCAAATGGGTAGTTAAGAAGAGTTTCAAAAACAGAAAATTTACAAAGCTAAGCACAGGGTGTAAAGAGGCCGGCAATGGGGGTTGCGGGGACCTAGGGCTGGCGACAGAAGGAGTTGGTGTAACCCCAAGCCTGGAGAAGCAGAGGGAGCGGACACCAGAACCTAGAAAGAATGGCTGCATGGAGAGGGGTGATGTGACCTTGAGCAAGGGTCACAGCCAGCCTGTGGTGAGGTGACCAGGAATAAACACGCAACCTCTCACTCCTCCCTCCCCCAGTAGCCAAACCCGCCAGAAGCTGGAAAAGTTGGGGGAGCCCAGGAGCAGAGAGCAGGTGCAAGGTGGAGGGTATCCAAGGGGCAAACACAGGCATCCAGCTCACTTCCCTTTTTTCCCTTTCCTCCCTTGCTCCTCTCCCATCTCCCCGGCCCTCTCTCCTTCTAAAGGCATCACTCCTGTTCTCCCTTATTCCAGCGTCAGCTAGCTCCTTCACTCTTCCACCTGTCCCTGCAAAGGAAGACCTGAGGACAAGGAAGAAGGGGAGACTATTCCCATCCTTCTTCCCCATCTCAAATCCCTTAGGACCCAAGACCTAAGTGTGATAACTCAGATTAAGTCCTCCGTGTGGTACTTACAGTGAGTGCTCAGTAAGTATTAGTTATTACTCTCAACTGCTGTCCTATGACTACGTACTCTAAGGGGGCAAGACCAAAGCAAATCAGAAATAACATTAGCAACCACTGTTTGCATCATGCCACATACATTTTATATACATATACATACGTACACAGACATCCATATTTACATATATAATGAGAGAGAAGTTTCCACACATGATAGCCCTAGGAGGCTGGCACATCAAGAGATCTGATGTACCCTGGACATACGAGGAAACAGACCAGGGAAGGGAGAGGCAGAGACGGCACCAAACACTGAATTCTGGATGCCAGTCGTACCTTAAAACAACACCAGTCAGCAGTTCTCCTTCTCCTGCTCATCTGCCATCAGCAAGACCTGGTTTCCAAAACACTTGTGGAAGGCTTTTACATATTAAGGAGGAACCTTCTTAGGCAAAGTGATTTGGGAGGCAGCCCTGGGACCTGCCCACTCTTATCGAAAACTCTCTGCCTGAACAGGTGCCATAACACTTTCAATTCTTCCATTAGTTGTTCCTTTGGCTCAAGTACTATTCTATTAGAGCTTTAAAAGGGGCTGCCCTCTAAATAAATTCAAATGGGTAGCACTGAGTCACTAACATCTAGGTGTGAGTAAGAGAAGTGCCAGAGAAGAGAGCAGCTGGGAAGGGCATGGAGGATCCACCGAGGGAGGGGGAGGGCAGGCACTGTGCAAAGGCAAACACAAATTCACGGGGGAAGGGCAGGGAGGCAAAATGAGGACACAGGAACTCCCCCGACCCTCATGTTGAAAGCAGAGTGATTGGTGCCACCACTACGGAAAACAGTATGGTGCATCCCCCCCCCCAGGATTAAAAATAGTACTACCATATGATCCAGCAATCTCACTTACAGGTACGATTTGGAGGAAATGAAATCACTACTTTTTTTTAATGAATCTTTTTTTTTATTCTGTTTATGTTAAGTAATCTCTACACCCAACATGGAGTTTGAACTCACAACCCGGAGATCAAGAGTCACATGCTCTACTGACTGAGCTCATCAGGGACCCCTGAAATCACCATCTTTTTTTTTTAAGACTTTATTTATTTGAGAGAGAGAGAGAGAGCGTGCACACAAGAAGGGAGATGGAGAAGCAGACTCCCCACTGAGCAGGGAGCCCAATGCAGGGCTCCATCCCAGGATCCTGGGATCCTGACTGAGCCAAAGGCAGATGCTTAACCAACTGAGTCACCCACGTGCCCCAAAATCACTATCTTGAAGAGACATCTGCACACCCATGCTCACTGCAGCACTAGCCACAGTAGCCAAGACATAGAACCACCCTAAGTGCCCATCAATGGATGAATGGATAAAGAAAATACATGTATGTGTATATGTATATAACAATGGAATATCATTCAGCCATAAAAAAGGAAATCCTGTCATTTGCAACAATATCGATGGACCTTCAAAGCATTGTACTAAGTGAACTCAGAGAAAGGCAAATATTGTACAATCTCCCTTATATGTGGATTTTAAAAACACTGAAAATACTGAGAATAGATTGGTGGTTGCCAGAGGCAGAGGGGGTAAGTGGTAAGGGAACTGAGTGAAGGTAGTCCAAAGGTAGAATCCCAGTAATAAAAAAAAGTTGTGGATCTATAATATACAGCATGGTGACTACAGTTAATATATTGTACATTTGAAGACTGCTAAGAGAGTAGATCTTAAAGGTTCTCATCACAAGAAAAAAATTGGCAACTACATGAGGTGATGAATGTTCATTACTGTGATCATTTCTCAGTATATGCATACATCAAATCAACATATTGTACACCTTGAACTAACACAATATTAAATGTCGACTGTATTTCAATAAAACTGGGGGAAAAATGGAATGAGTCAGGCTGGGCATGTGATAGTCAAATGTACTTAAGAAAAGTTGGGTTAAATATTTAAATGGTTTACTTACTACAGGACTTGAAGAGTTTTTAATGCATGCTGTGCCTCCCTCCCTCACCCCCCAAGAAGGGACTGGTGTGGCACACAGACTTTCCCAGACAACTCTGACCCCCAAATCCTTTTTTATTCAAAGAACAGTTCCTACCACTGCATTGTGAGTTCATCACAATCAGAAACCACGTTTCTTGTTTACACTTTCTCCCTGAGGGCCAGGCAAGCAGCTGGCACACATAAAGCCCTCCATATACATTTGGATGAATGAAGAATGGAGATGGGGGTCTGTTACTTGATCAAATGATCTCTAAGGTAAATGAAGTCGTTGGCTCTGAGTACTTGCTGGCCTCTCTCCTCAGAAGCCATGTCTGGAAGCTACCAGTGAAGCAACACCAGGGTCAAATATCCATCTGGGAGCTGTGTTTGCACCAAGCCTTGGAATAAACCTGGATCTTTGTGGACAGAACCAGAGCAGGGCCTCTGGGCACCCTCAGAGCACCCTGGATTCCCACTGCAGCTGCAGGGGGTACCCCCGGGAGAGCTGACAGCACACCCCCCCCCAGTCTCCCTGCCTCAACACGCTTCACAAGCCCACTTAGTCCACACCAGGCAGCCTACAGGAGAACAGCAGGGGAGAGCAACCCTCAACCAAGGGCATGAGAGCTCGAGAGCAAGCGCCCGAGCCTCCAGGGGGAGAAACACAAGGCGCACTCTGCACAATTACTCAGAGGGTGACCTCTGGACCACATGCGGGGCTCACCCCAGCAGGCAGCTCGGCCCTGCACACCACATGGCTTTCTACATGAGTCCTGGGGGAGTCCCGGGGACTCCCCCAGGGTTCCGGTCTGCAGGCTGTATGGGGGCAGGGGGGACTAAGAAGATAATCTAGAGAGTAGGGAATGTGGTACACTTGAAACCAGTGAGGACGGTATGAAGCAAAAGAAACTGATCCAACTTAATCCTGAAGTTACCCTGCGGGGTCTCCTCAGCACCTAGCGCTTTGGGCAGGCTCTCCTCTTTCTTTCTCAGCTTCTGTCTTCTCCATGTTCTTCTTTTCCTCTCTGATATTCAAGCATCCTGAGGCACGCGGTGGACCCCTGGACCACTGCTGAGGGTCCGCGTGTCTCCCTCACTGCAGAGTTCCTTCTTTGGAAGTCTATTCAATGCCTGCCACATGTCAATGCTCCCGTTTCATCCCAGGTCATCCACAGCAACCCATCCACTATGAACCTGGGGTAGATAGTCTGGTGGTATCCCCATCCGACTGAAGGAGGAAACAGCGTAGACGGGTGAAGGCTCTTTCCAGAAGCCCTCAGCCGGCCCGGAGAGAAGCCAGCATTGGTCAGTGGGGGCACGGTGGTTTCAGACACCGCAGCTGGAATGCCTCACTGCCTGTTGAGGGTCCTCTGGGAACAAGGACCATTTTGCAGCCCCAGTGCCTTGCAGGGGGAAGGAACTCAAAACATTCGTTGGTGAAGGAAGAAAGAAGGGGAGGAACGGAAGCCACCCAGGTCTAGTCACCTGCTCCTCTTCCTCGGTGCTGATGGCGCAGGCGCCCAGAACCCTGGGGTCTGGCCCGCCAGCCCACCCTGGCCTCAGCCTGCCGCTCCAGGGTCGGCCTCAACCCCGGGGCTGCCCACCCTCTGTCCCCCTTCCGGCCCGAGGCCTGTGCTCTGTGCTTAACACATGGAAAGATTAAGTAGAGAGTAGAAACACATGGAAAAACATTGAAAACCAGCATTTAAAAAGAGAGAGAGAGAGAGAGAGATGAAACCAGTTAAAGGTTTAAGTCTTATTTAAAGGGCATTTTTTTTTCAAGGAAAAAAAAGTTAAAATGACATCATAACAGAGAGAGAAAGTAGGGAGCTTTCCCTGTAGCAAGTGAAGAAAGCTATCATCAGATTTATTACCATTATCACTGTTGAATACTTGAGCAGCCCCAGGAGGGAGGGTGGTTAGGGAATTCGAGGTTTGAGATTAGAAGCCAAACTGTGTCCCCGATGAAAGAGCAAGGAAGCAAACCAACAATGCTCCAGGGGTTCAAGGAGGGCAGAGCAGCTGGGGTCCCCCACCCCTCCCGACCCCATCTGCCAGTGGGGCAGAAGGGAGACAGGACTGGGAAGGGCACACGCTGGGCAATGCCACCAACCGCAACGTTGGCAAGAGCTCTCCCTTGAGAGGGGCAGCTCTTCACAAAAGCCTATTTCAAGAACCCCAACCCCACCCCACCTCCCCAAGGCTCCTCTTAGCACCTTCTGCTCCTCCCAGATGTTCTGAGCCCAAGGACCTGCCAGGCTTATAGCTGCTGCAGACCCAGCCAGAAAGGGTTTTCTTTATACTGAGGAAAAGTGTTAGGTTTTTATTTTTAATGCTTTCAAATGCATTCCACTTTGTGTGCTTTGTTTTTCTGCTTGTGGGATCGGCATGGCCTTTTAATGTTTGCATGCACTGCACAGTTTATGAGCAGTGATCAGGGGGCCCTCCTGATCCACACACATGGCATTTCAGTCTCAAAAATCCTGCTCCTGATTGCCAGCACCCCACTCATCCCCAACACATGTCTGACCCCTCACCCTGCCCCAACACCTTCGACTGGCTCCTACTGTCACCCGGTGATGTAGGTCCTATATTTCTACCGGTACTAACAGCTTTGAGCAAGAGGAGCTGGTGGTTTTCAGCTCTGTACTCCCGATGGCCAAAATGGTGCTGTGAAGTACGGTCATTTGTTTCAACAACAGCTTACGTTCATGCTTTCTATGTGTTAAGTACTACACAAAGTACTTTATTATGCATTTTCTCGTTGAATCCTGAAAGTTAAGTCCTGCTATTATCCCATTTTGCCAACAGAGGCTTAGAAAGGGCCCAGGTGGGACGCAAAGTCATCGAACACCACACCCGTGAAGACACATTGTGGAAAACCAAGCTCTTCAGAAATAGAGACCCTCTGAGGTTTTCTATCAGAAACAAATAAAACCTAACTTTTCCACTGACAGGGATTTCCAGCCTCTACAGGCTCTGCTGCTCTTACCAGAGTAGGACGAAGTACTGGCTTCCGAAGTGCCCCTAATAAGCTGGAGAGCAAAGAGCCCCTAGTCACAGGGGAGGGGAACTTAGGGGTGTCTCCCACGTGTTCCCTCAGCCACATCCTCGTCCCCACTCCCAGGACAAGCCACTTACCAGCAGGAGCTCTCGGGCAAGGTACCCAAACCCTCAGAGCCTCTTGTCTTCAAAGGCAGATAATAGCACTCGCCTCCTAAGACTGTTGAGGGTAAGGGAGCCGACCTAACGCCCGCTCCGTAGCAAGCATTCAGTAAATGCTCTCATGGCCCTCCCCACCCCGAGTCACCCTTCCTTCCAGCTAGCACCTCTAGCTTCCACGCCCACACGGTCACAAAACCCAGCACGACACTGGTCACCCTCAAGGTGCAGCGGACGTGTCGAAGTCTCTCCCCACACCATCCTCACCACCACCGCTCCCTCCCACAGGCCTGTGCCAAACCCAGGGACCACACGGTCCCTAGTCTGGGAGCTGGAGCAGAACCACAGTTGCCTGACTCCCTGTGAGCTGCATGGGCAGCCACGTCACGGGGCATGGGCCTGGTCGCACAGAGGGGACAACACACAAGCGCTTTCCTCCAGTGAGACGGTCAAGCCACCACATGCTTGGGCAACTGTCTGTTCACATTGCTTGATTCGTCTGTGTTTTAGTTACCTCCTGCGAGATCTTACATTTGTTCAAGCTCCTGAAGAAATTCTTGGATTGTGAAGCTGTCATTCCATGAATTAGCTATCTGTCCCGGGCATCTCATCAACAGGCCATCCCCATCCCCATCCACGCCATTACGCACACCCAGCCCTCACGGGGCAATGGTGAAGAAGGAACTCTGCCCACGCACACACAAGACTTTCCTTGTGACCAGAAAGCAGACCCATTAAGAGAAAGCAATTTGGGGAGGCCCACTGGACCTGCCAGGAATTCACACCCCTGATGTACCCACCCCCAGGCCCACTCCCCCGCCTTGTCCACCTAGATACCACTCAACCCATCAACCTAGCCTCTAAGGAGCGTAGCCAGAAAGGGAACAAGGCCAGCTTGACATGGCCTGTGTGGACTCTGGACGTCAGGGTTTCCTTGCTGATCACTCACCCGCCATCTGTTTAATAAGTCCTTTGGACAGTTTTCCAGAGCTCCCTCTAGCTCAGCTGCTTGTCTGTGTTCACAGAATCCACACAGTCTTTTCCTTTCTTGAAAAACTGGGACGCTACTCTCCTGCCTCCAGGCTCACAGCGCTTCAGAGGCCACCTTGGACAGTCGGGTCCCCCTTTGCGAACAGGACAGCCCTACAGGCAAAACCGCCCCCCCATGCTCCTCCCCGGCCCTCAACATTATCTCCCTGCTGGGTGACCCCTGTGCGCCCCCCTCTCATCACAGCCGAGCTCCTTCGTTCTCATTCTCCCCACTTCTCCAGTCTCCCCACGGAGTGTGGCTCTCATGCCTCCGCTTCCAGCTCCATTTGCTACCCAGCCCCTTTGTGTTACTTTATCAAGTGACGGTGCTCCTTGACCAACATGGAAACAGCACCTAACACTTCACAATCTTCCGTGCTAAAGGTCACCTCGTCTTTTTAGCATCTACGGCGTTTTTCATCCAGATTCCCACATTCCTGGGTTCTGAATCCCTCTTCCCCTTTCTGAATCTTTTTAGCAGGTGTTCAGCGAGACATGTTTCAATGTCACTGCATAGTAACTCCTTCACAAAAGGAAATAAAGAACGAGGGGTTGCCGTGCAGGCCCCCACACCACCCATCTTCCCGGTAAGCCTCCGGGTACCGCTTCTCCCCATGTGCTCCTATGTTTTCCAGCTTGAAACGGGCTGCTTGGGAAAGAAGAAGGTGAGGTATGGCTTTAAATTACCGGTGAGGGTGTAGTAAATAACCCGTTCCCTTATTCCCATCACAGCCCTAATAACCTTCTGGAAAGTCCAGAGCCCCAAGCTGCCGCTGCCCTCACCATGCCCCACCTCCACCCCCAGGGCTCAGACACCCAGCACGGGAGGCCACAGCTCCTCCAAGCAGTCTCAGCTGGTGCAAGGATCATCAATCTCCCCCCAGGCTCGGACAGACAAATGAGGCAAGGAGACCAAGTCTGGTTTTTCACTGGAAAACAATGAGCTCATGCTTTCTCTCCGGGGACCCAGGAAGTGGAGACAGATCTCGAGACAGGGAGACAGTGATGGAGACAGGCAGGAGTGATGAAGGATGGGCAGGAAAGAGGGAGGAGGCCAGTCAGGTACTTTTTTAATGTCAGTTTTGATAAGAAGTCCCGGCTCTCAGGCCAGAGAGAAACATCCATTTTCTTTAAATTAAGGATCCAGCATAAGGCAGTTGTCCTAAAGGGGAGGGACAGCGAGAAGATAAACTGGTCAGAAATTCTTCATTCCTTCTCCTTCAGAGAAAAGATGGTTGCTCATGAGTCACCAAAATTGCTGATGCCACAGCAGAGACGGCTCTGCCTTCCTCTGTCACTGCTGTTCGGCTATGGGGTTCAAGATCTGACACGTGCACAAAGACTCCGGGTAGCTTTTCTGATAGTGGGTCTACCACCCTCTGCGTGCATCTCCAGGAGGCCAAAGGCTAGTCATTTCCGACAGGCCGACCCAGACAAAAAAAAAAAAAAAAAAAAGAGAGAGAGAGAATTCTGACAGCTGTCCAGATGTTTCTAAACAGCTAAATGAATGTCTGATTTCAGTGAGGGGGAAAAGGAAATCCAGATTACAGAGTTTTCTGGTTTTCATTTGAAAAGGGAGTTACATAATCCCGATTTCCTTTATCAGTTAATTCAGAAAGAGAGAGAGATTGTGTGTGTGTGTGTGTGTGTGTGTGTGTGTGTGTGTGTCTGTTCCCCCCCTATGTATCCGTCTGAAAGCATGTTGTGTGTTTGGGGCAGGATCAGAGAAAGCTGTTGTAGGTAAGAAACCAAACCCAGATGATTAATTATTTTGCTCTTCACCCTGTTGTGTGCCTTAGCTAAAAACTGAATGGAAACTAAAACTCACAGAAAGAAAGCCCCAATAAATTATGTTTTCATTACCTCTATTTACAAAATTGGTTATTTTCTTGTTGAAGTTAATTGGCTTGGCTAGATTAGAGATGTTAATTGTTAACTTTGCCAGACTCACTAGTTGAAATGAAACTCAAACCCAGATATGAATATATGAATAGTGAATTATTCACTCTTCCGTGAATCCCAACAGCACTACTGTAGTTGAGGGCCGGGGCCCTGGAGCCAGCCTGCCTGGGGTTAAAGCCTAGCTTTGAGACTCTGTGGGTGCAGGATAGTGGCCAAATTAATGAAGCCCTCTGTGCCTCCACTTTAAAGGGTTAGGATACAAATATCTACCAGCTTTGGGGCATTGCGAGAATTCAATGAATTAATATAGATAAAGCACGTGACACCAGGAACACTGTAAGCTCTCCATAATTGTTATTGTTAGATCTGCGGCCATACTATATCCATATAAGATGCAGATTTATTATATGTGTCAGACCCCAGGTAAGTTTTTTAAGACGTGAAGTGAACATGTATCTGGCATGTTTTTGCAAAAGAAATGCATGCCCTAGGAGACAGGTTGCCAGTATGCTGTCTTCTTCCTGCCTCTTGTACTTTCTCAGCCAGGCTCTGGCATGCCCTCTACCCCTACCCCAGCTCAAGGCACTTGCCCATAGGCTCCAACCCTGGCTGCATCCTACCCCCCACTCCCACCTCAAGGACTGAGACTACTGCCCCCCACTGCCAGCCACCTCCAACGCTTGGTACAACAGTGACCTTTCTGAACCCATCTACCGTACTCATCTGTGAGACCCTCACTGACACAACCACAGAAGCTTCACTCTGACTGAACAGTACACCAAGAAGAGTTTGACCACCCATAACCAGAAAAGTAGCTATGGAGGACAAACCTTTGCCCAGTGAGGAGGACATGTTCCCCAGCCCTAACCCAATGCTTGTGGGTTGGAACCAAGATGGAATTTCTCCTTTACACTTTCTGGAAATGCTACCCCACATTCTACCTCCTGACCAAAACAGCAAAAACCCAACAGAGTCAGGGAATACCAGGGTTTGGTAAAGACTGAGGGGAGAGCAGCTTTCGGACAGTTGTTGGGAGAGTAAATTGTTACAAATCCTTGACAAAAATCAAATAAACTGGAGATGCATATGCCCTGTGGCCCAAAATTACACCCCCATGGGCAAACTCCTGTGTATGTGTGCAAGGAGAAGTGTGCAAGGATGTTCCGTATAGCACTGATCAACCTCAAGGTCCATCAATTAGACAGAAAAAAAAAACGCGGTTATATTCACATGATAGGATATTCTATAAGAGTTCAGATGAATAAACTAGGATTGTTTATATCGAGACAGAAAGAGTCCTCGAAATATAATGTTGAATGATAAAAATAGAACTGTAGAGTTACACCTACAGTATCTTTGCACTTTTTTGTATTTTAAGTTTTTCCTCCCACAAAAATGTAGTCTTTGGGGGACCCAATGAGAAAGAACACAAGCACATTTCAGGAAGAAAGCCACCTGTTCCCGTAACAAAATCAAAGGCACGTGATCTAAGTTTTAATGGCAGGAGACCCTCCCAGGGGGCCCTGGCTCACCTCCAGCTGACCCTCTCCCAGGAGCATCTCACTAACCACCTGTGACCCCACTCCCTTCTGCTAGTGCAGGCAGGTGCCGGCCCTGCAGGGCTGGATGCCAAGTAGGACAAAGACACAGAGACAGAGGAGAGCAGAAGGGAACACAGGACACAGTGAGCGCTACCCGGTGCTGGGGGAGAGGAGGGAAGATCACGGATGGCTGAGAACATCAAGGGAGGCTGGGAAAGTAGGAGAACCATGCTCTTCAGCCTGGCGGGATGCAGAACATGGGGGAAGGGCTAGCTTGGGGCCAGCCAGTGTCCGACGAGTCCACAGGAGCAGACTACTCCAGAAGCAGAGTTTGCTGGGGACCCACAGGGGACTGCTGGGGTTTGTGCCAGAGTACCGACGGGAGAATTCAGGCAGGGGACTGCCACGATTGTGTCCAAGCACGAGAGCAGGGCCTGAGTGCAGCTAGAGGCGTGGACTAGGAGGACACAGGGTGAAGCCCTTTTCATTGACCCTGGCTTCCTAGCCGCTTGGATTTGACCTGCTCCTGCAGGGACAGGTGCAGCATCATTCACGCCGCACATGGGGCTGGTACCTCTGCTGAAGCTAAGCCAAACAGCTGCTCCAACTTTCAGAACACAGGTGCAAAGAGGTAGCAAGTGGGTGCCCTCTGGGACCCCAGCCATCCAAACTGAGTGTGCAAAGGAGAGCACATCATCTTAATGGAGTAACCTGCTCCTTGACAGGCTGCCCAGCACCACCCTAAATGCAGTGAACACTGCTCCCGGGCCCCTCAGGTTTTGCATTCAGGGCTTCACTGAAATCAGCAGCCAGAGTGCGTGAAGACAGACAGACAGCCATCTCTTACGCGGTTCTGCGAGGCCTCCGGGAACCACTCCATTGACTGCAATGAAACAGAACTGGTAGAGCACCAGCCTGGAGGGGGGCTTGGGGAAGGCGGCCAGAATCCAGAAAGCAGAGCTGAGAGAAGGGGCACTCCAAAGCTGGAGGCAGAGGAACCCCAGGGCAAATCCAGGGGTGGGGGCAGAGCGGGGATGAAATAGTTAAAAGAGGGCATAGGCAGCTATGGTTGGAGATCTTTCTAGTCGCTTACATTTTCCTTGCTTCTAGAAGATGGCCTACATGAAGATATTCCAAACGAAAATAAATAATAAGACCCCATCCCAGAGAGCCGGTGTTCTCGCAACCTATCTCAGTCCCTCCCTGCTACCTTCTCTCTCCATGAACTTTCCTGCATGCCCCCCTCTGTCTCTCCAGGCTTTAGAAGCCCCCTCTCCTCACCCCTGTCGCCTAGTTGGCGGGCCACATGATGGGATGGAAGGCCTGGACCAGAATTCAGAAATCCAGGAGCAGCCTAAAACACATGGGCATTTGCTATATGGAATGTATTAGCTCAGGCTTCCATGACAGCATGCCATGACAGGACGGCTTACGTAACATTTATTTTCTCACAAGCCGGAAACTAAGTCCAAGATCAAGGTGCCAGGGCTGGTTTCTGAGGAGACCTCTCCTCCTGGCTGCCTTGCTCTGTCCTCACATGGCTTCTCCTCTGTGATGCATAGAATGGGAGGGCGGGGAGGAAGGGACTGGGGTCTTAGATGAACACCAGTTCTATCCAAGTAGGGCCCCAGCCTTATGGCCTCATTTAACGCCAGTTACCTCCTGAAGGCCCTATCTCCAAATAAAGTCACATTGGAGGTTAAGGCTTCACCATCAGAAATCTGGAGCGACTCAGTTCAGTCCAAAGCACAATAATGGTGGCATCTCAAGTCAGTAGGAAAAAGATGGCTTATTTATAAATGGTATTCAAAAAACTGCATAAAAATTAAATTGAAGGCATACTTTTACACCTTAAGCCAGGATTAAATCCCAAGTAGATCAAATACTTGTTTGGAAAAGAAGTCATAAAAGTATTGGAAGAGGGGCGCATGGGTGGCTCAGATGGTTAGGCATCTGCCTTCAGCTCGGGTCATGATCTCCAGGCCCTGGGACTGAGCCCCACATGGGAGGGGGAGTGTCCCTGCTCAGTGGGGAGTCTGCTTCTCCCTCTGCCTCTCCCCGTACTTGTGCACTCTCTCTCTCTCTCTCTCTCTCTCTAATGGATAAATAAATTTTTTTAAAAAGAGTATTGGAAGAAACCATGAGAAAACTCTTTTATAGCCATAGGGGGAGAAAGCCTTTATAACTATGACACAAAACCCCTAAGAGAAAATATTGAGAAGTCTGACTATGCAAAAACACAAGATTTCTGCATAGCAAAACCACCATAAGCAAAATCAAAAGAGAGAGAGATCTGCAACTCAAATCACAAAGGACTGATTTCCCTCATACATAAAAAGCACCTGCAAATCACTAAGAAAGAGATCAACAGTCTAATTTTAAAATGACCAAAATGTGAACAGACAGCTCACGGACCTACAAATGCACCTTACACATACGGAAAGATCCTCAAGAGCACTCAAAAAGAGAGAACAATAAATTAAATTGGCACTGAGCTGGCATTTTCAACAACCATTCTGGCAAAGGTCCGCAAATTTGATCACACACTGAGGTGAGCTGTGGGGAAACTGACACACTCGTGAGTTGCTGTTGGAGGGTAAATTTTGTCAATTTGTACAACCTCTCCAAAGGGCAATTCATCAATATCTTTAAAAATTACAAAGGCTCGATTTGACCCAGAAATTCCACTTTTAGTAATTTATCTGGGAGATGCAGTCTCAGAGGTGTGAAATGACGTATGTACAAGGTTATTCATTGCCACTCTGCTTACAAGAGCAACCTAAATTTCCATCAATAAATTATGGTATATCCACAGAATGGAAGGCAATACAGCATTTAAAAAGGCAGCTCATTATAAACAGATATGGGAAGCCTAATGGGATAAACTAAATGGGAATAAGGTGCGGAACAGCACGTAAAGTACGCCACATTTCTGTAAGAAGTGGGGAAAGATGATAAATAGATATACAGGCGTACGCTTGCACACACCTAAGACATCTCTGGAAGGAAACTAATAACACTGGTTGTCTACGGAAGGAGGATTGGAAGGTCAGGAAAATTAAGGGGAAAAAAAAATTTTCCTCGTAGATCCTTTGATACTTCTAAGATGATGGACCATGTGAATGTATCGCTATACAAAACAGTCCGTTATAAGGCTCCAAACGAAACCAGGTAAAAGAATGTAAAACAGAGACTCCAGCTCTGCCTCTGCTCTGCTCAGAATGGTCTCGAGTCCGTCACTTTGGCTCTGGGAGCTCCAGATTCTGCGCCCCGCCCTCCTGGCTCCCACGGGGCTCAGCGACCTGGGTGGTCCCCGGCGGACACCTTGCAGGCTTCTTCCCACAATTTGGCCACCCTCTCTAAACCCAGGCTCCAGTGGGGGCTGAGGCCAGCGCCACATTCCCACCACTGACTCGGCCTTGACCTTGTACACCAGTCCTGGCATCCACCAGTTCCTCCAAGCTGGGGGCTCTACCTTCCCCCCGCCGGGATGGATGGCTGGATTCCTAGCCCTGGATGAGGTTCAGGAGGCTATGCTGGCTCCACGATTCTTCCAAAGGACACGTCAACCGCCTCTGTTTGGGCCTCAGATTCCTCGTCAAGTCATTCAACATTGGGCCCCCCGGCCCCAGAGCTCCTCAGCCAGGGTTCCCAGACACCTTCCAGCTCCATATTACAAACAAATGACTCCGCTTATTTGCACGGCTGCCTGGTTTGGACAAGTACGTGGCCTTGATTCTCTCTAAGCTTATCTTCAATCCACAGTACATCCCAGACTTTCAAGGCAGCCTGTAATTTTTGTGTGTCCTCTTACATGAGTACTTCAAGGTCACAATCACCAGCACACAGCAATCAGCTCTCAAATGACTGCCTTAATGGATGTTTTTTTGCAGCTTATCCTAACTAGAATGTAAGCTTATTTCTTTTTTATCTTCTCATAACACCTAGGGATGCACAATGCTCTGAATACAGATGTAGGAGGTGCGGGGCTGGAAGTCAGAAGGCCTGGTCAGAAGTCTCTCAACTTCCCCCTGACTCAGTTTCCACGTGTGTAAAATGACAGCAAGAATATCTACCTCACAGAGGTTGCTGTGAAGACCTAAGAAGTTCAGGTGTATGAAGGTGAAAATGGATTTGGCCATCACACACAACACAGAGACTACACAAATTAATGTATTGAGAGTCATTTTATAAACATCAAAGAAGGGCGTCTAGAAGATACAGGCTCTGTGCTATCCAAGGGGACTTGTGATGCTTCCATGGGCCTGATCCTCGGTGACTTCTCCACCACGCTGTGGAGGCAGGGGCCCCGAAGCAAGCACAGCCTGTGTTAGCTGCCCCCAGGGAGGCTACTGTCTGTCTCATGGAATCAGAAGAACCACCTTTGAAGGGTTCTCGGGGTTCTACCTCCTGGAACCCAGAGAAATCCTGTCTCAGGGACCTGCCCCACACAAAATGCCTTCTAAGACAAGGGGCTTTGCTCCTCGTCCCTGCTGCTCAAACAACCAGGCGCTGACCCACCACATGACCCTCAACCCCAACCCGAGACTGGGCACCAGGCCATCCTGGGCCACAGCCACCCGAGACCAGAGCCCAGGATGGGATGCTGAACTGCGCCAACGGAATCCTCCCTCAAGTGAAAAGGACACCAGAAACATTGAAAGAATGAAGCTGAAGTTGAAAAGGCACCATGAGATCAAGCTGGTACGAAGGAAACCAGGATAAATAACATAAAGTGCAGGGTAAAGTTATGAGGGAGCCAGGCAGGAGGAAAGCTGGGGAGAGAGAGGTGAGGAAGAAGCTGAGGCCCAGACAGGGGGAAGCAGAACCGGGACTGCCCCAGCTCTTTCCCTTCCCAGCTGAGGTGTACCCTCCCAGTCAATCCCTCTACTCGAGTCATCTTTGTGTGTTCCTGGAAATCGAGCCAGCCAGCCTACAAAACTCCTGGTACCTTAAAAAGGCATCAGTTTCCAAACCCAGCTCCCTCTCCAGAGCACAGCTCCACCCTCCTGGTTCTTGGCTCCTACGTGGACCCTGAGGATGAACTCTGGTTTCCTACCCATGACCTTGACTCTTTGACCATGAACTCAACCTGTCACCCTGACTCCTTGAGAATGGCTTTCTCCCCACCCTGACATACACATACCCCCCACTCAAACCCTGTTTTGTTTTGTTTTGTTTTTATAGTATCAAGGGACGGTGGGTAGGAAAAAAGACCAGGCTATTAAGGATCGAAAGGTTCCAAGAAATTGAAGTTTCAAAAGGAAAGAATTCTCAGGAGAAACTGATCAAGAACCAAAGATATTATAATTAAGACCATCTACAGAGCCCTGTTCTGTGCAAGGCTCTGAGTGAGAGGCTAAATACCAGTCCCCATAAAGTACCGAAAGGACCATCACAAGCCCAAGCCAGGCCTGCCTGGGACTTCAGACAGGTCTGGAAGGTCAGCAGGGCAGCTACAGCTTAGAGCAAGAGGGACTGAGTGGAATTCAGAGTATCTGTAGTCTAGTCCCAGGATTACCTGTCTCTCCCCTACTCTGGGCCTTCCAGAAGTTTCTCTGCACCGAAGACCAACGAGACTGCTGGGAAAATATTCATCCTGAGGGAAAGTCGCTGGGCATAGCTTGGTCCAAGGACACAGGATCAGAAGGAGGGGAGAGGGACTCCAAACGCAGCAGGATGTGTTGCTCTGAAGTCCCTAGGTGCCTGGCCCCAGGGATTCTTGCCAGGGCGCCCCAGGGAAGAAAGGTGTAACAAAATAAATAAAAGTGCCAAATGCCAAAAGTCCCTGTAAGACATTGCCCCCTCCTTCATACAAGGCAGCATGGCTCAGTGACCCACGAAACACAGGGAGCGAGTCTTTCCTTTCTAATGAAATGTTAAGCAAGAGCCAGGCTCCTGGGAAGTCAGGGGGCACAGCAGCAAGCTGGACCAGGCTCCATCTGGAACAGACCCAGAGAGCAGGCGCTCCCCCACATTAGACATGGAGAGAGGCAGGAGACCCTATAGCAGGGGAGCCGAACAGGCCAACAGGCAGGTGTCGCTGGAGGAGAGGAGAGACCTTGACACAGTCTGAAGGAAATGTCAGAGCCCTCCCGGTGGCCAAGAGACAACTACTTTTAGAAATATACATGAGACACCACTGGGAGGAATCCAAGCGCTCCTAAACCCACTGGGAGGAATCTGAGGGTCCCTAAAGAACAAGAGTGGGGGGGAAAGACGGGGAAAATCAGAACCTAACCTACGCTTACTCCCTGAAGTGAGACAGCACAGCAAGTGTGGTTCTACTACTCACTCCAGCCAGGTACATCTCAGTCAACGCTTAGTAAAGCAACTGCGCAAAATACCACGCAAGACGGGGGAGGAGATACGCCCTCCGGGACCTCACTGATATGACCTGTGTCCCAACAAACTGTCCTCGTTAGTGATGGCTAACGCCTGTGCTGTTTTGCAGCAGACCGTTGCAGAACATCCCCCAAGAAATCCATAAAGAATGTCTTGATTAAAACCCTCCAAGTGAAGGACAGACTTTCCAAAAGGCATTAGTGAGAGGAGCCCAGCTGGGAGAGCCGTCTAGCCGAAGGCTGACCCCAGAGGACTGGTTCCATGGAGTCTGAAGGGGAAGATTCCTTTGCGGGGGCCAAACCCAGCTGTTCTGTGCAGTGAGGAGGCCAGCATACAGGGGTTAACTCAACCACACACCAGCGTTTGGACAAACCCACAACCCTCAGCTCAGAACGCGCCACTGTTAAGAAATGCTCTAGTTTATCAAACATCAGGATCTTCTAGATGTTCACACTCTCCATCATTCATGTGACTAGATATCAGGCACTGCACCGGACACAGGGGGGACAAAGTTAATACAGTCTCAGCAGTTTACAATGTAATTTGGGAAGGGGAGCAGGGAAGAGGAGTCGGGGGAGGAAGGAAGCTGCAAATCACGTCTAAGGAAATGTTGCATTAGTAAACACAGAGATCTATTTGGTTAGGTTAGGTTATAGATTATCAATCGTTAGGGCATAAATAGGTGCTTCCCAAATTGTTTGAAATCAGAAAATGATATTTATTTACATATCTAATATGCTCAACCAACTATTCTTTCCTAGATAACACAAAGAATAATTCTAATCCCAGACCTGTTGGAAGAATGAAAAGTTTTGACTTCATAAAGCACTTTTTACAATTTACCAAGTTAATTCCATGTGCATTTTTGACAATTAAGGGCAAAGCAAAGGACCTGGAATTTGGGAGTGAGCATGCTGACGATGGGACGAGCTAGGAGGGTGCCAAAGGTTACAAGCTGGTTTCTCCTATCCTTGGTTCATTGAACCCCACGCTGCTGCAAGATTTCAGTCTGGGAAGAGGCCAGCAAGGACACAGCTCTTACGCTGAGGCCCCCAGACTTACACTTCATAGGACTTAGAGCCAACATTGTTTTTATGATGAGGAACTTTAGCCAGTTAGGGTATACACATGAATACCATTTCAACATGCAGACCAGTCAATGCCAACATCCACATCAACCCATCTATTGGTTTCCCCAATAACTCTTTCCAGCCTGGCGGCCCATTTCTTTTCCATTCCATGTGTGATTCAACAGAAACCATGCCCTAGAATTGAACTTAAGCCCAATAGGAGGAGTCCAAAAAGCTTCCTCGCTGCAAATAAGGTGTCCTTAGTTATGAATGTCTTCTCAGTCATGGTGTCCTGAGACCAATGCATAGCAAGTGTGAGTCTCCCCTGATGCCCAGGACAGACTCTTACTTCCCAGTCCCCCAGAACTCCCAAGTCCTAATTTTCTCTGTATTATAATTCACTTAGGTCCAGCTTCAAGGGCCTCAGAAGCAAGCTAATAGGGAATAGTGTGCAATTGGAAATAAGCAGACCTGGGTAAGAAGAACCCCCCAGCTCCAGGTCTAGCCCTGAATGAGAATCACGAGCAGTCCAGATATCAACATAAATATCAACGTGTCTGGTTAGACAAGGGGGCCAACCTGGTGAGTGGACTTTGGCAGCAGGACACTTGGGGTTCAGATGAACCTCTTCATTGGGCAGCCGGCAACACCAGCCTTCTAGGGAAGGGGATGGTGGCTCATGGAAAGTCTCAGCACCAGGACCACACCTTCCAAGGCTTCTGAATAGTCGTCATCCTACCCTCCACACTTCACTACCCTACTTGACACATGAGGGTTGGATGGTGGATGGATGGATGGATGGTGGTGGAATTTTCCTCACCTGGAGCCTTCTGGAGTGAGATTGAGAAGCCACAGAGGGTGGGGCACAATAAAACCTATAACTTTACGGTTGGAAGTGACGTTAGAGATATCTGGTCACATTTCTCATTTCAGATAAGGAAACTGGAAAGGACCAGAGGAATCAGGTGACAAGTCAAACAACCAGTAACTAGTAATGATGCAATTTAGGAACTAGTGCAGATACCACTGTCCTCTGCCAGGTGATACTGGAAAGCAAAAGGATAATACTTCAGATAGAACCCATCACTTGAATTTGAATATACCACAGTGAAGTAACTCCTAATGTACAACCAAGTCTAACACAAGCTCAAGCTGACATGCTAAGTCTACCAGTGGGGTATGACTTTTGTCCCCATGAATGTGACTCGGGGAAGGAAGAGAATGTGACCATCAGATGCAGGGTGCACAGTAGAGGATGGGGCCGGAATGAAAGTCATGCTTTCACATATATTTGCATTTTATTTAGATTCTTAATAAGCCACATCTACCAATTCTCTCCTGCTGCCATTTTGACATATTAATAAGCACAAAGGAAAAAAAGTCTATTGTTTCAAAGGCTTAAATTCATGGAGAGTAAAGGACCACAGGCCATTTATATCCTAATCAGATCGCTTTCCTCTTAAAAATGGGGGGAGGTGGGAGGACAGATGGACGTGGCGTGGGAGCACGGAGCACAGTGTGCAGCCTGGGTGGGAGCTTTGGACAAAGGCAGCGAGGCCAAGAGAGACAAATGGGCTGTGGGAGAGGGTTAGGGAAGGGAGAGTAAACTACATTCAAGACTGAAAAAGACAAAGTCAAACTTCATCTCCTTTGCAACAAAGCCAAGGATCAGCCTGGCACTGAGCTCTTTCTTACGTGGCCCTGAGGACAGAGGACACTTGCCCAGGGTGGCCTGCCCTGATACCGGCATTAAAAATGCATTCCCTTCTACCTTGCCCTTAATAGCGCCCTGTCCTGAACCACTTAAACCCCACTCCATGCAGCCCTTTCTCTGTTAAAGGTCACTTTAAATTCTAAATATTGTCAAACAGAACCTGAACTGCAACTATTTCTCTAGACCTAATCTTCTGCTGTCAGCAAATTCAGAGAGAAAAAAAAATCAATAAAGGGATTAGCTGCAAGTGACATTGCATATTACAACAGCAGTACACTGTGTCCAAGATGAAGGACTTGCCAGCTACTAATATTATGAACCATTTCAAATGATGACTTTTTATCAGAAAACCTTTCCTGACCTTCTGTGTCTCCAAAGGGGGGGGAAGTGTTTAATTAATCAAAATGCCTTTTTTCCAAAATGTTTCCTTTTGGCAAATTCTGACACTACTTTGCCTAAATCGATATTAACCCTGCAGGGTAGGTGATTAACTTTTATAATATCGGACCTGATACAACTCTTTATCCAAGAAACTAAAATCTTTAATGGGAGCGAGGCTGAAGGAGAGTGTTTTCTTCCCCAATTTCTGAAAAGTGAAGCAAATTCTAACAAGTATATGTAGATCCTCAGCTTTCGAGTCTGGAGCCTTACTCCCCAGACCAGTGGTGTTCAGTTTTAGTAAAATCAGTGGATCTCCTACAGCATGGTTATTTGCTCACTTAACACAGCTACCTTAACTAAGCAAAAAAGCCAGCTGAGAGACCAAAAATCAAAAAGGGGGCTTGGGGCAAGTCCGAACACCCATACACTCAAAGTATACATTCTTTATTCACAGGAACGTCCCTCAGCACCCGGTGCTGCTTCCTTTAGACAAAAATCCAAGAGGCTTCATTATGGGACTCCGGAGGCCAGAGAAAATTATAAAACAAAAAGTACCTGCTGAAAGCAGACAAACTGACAGAGGCCAAGAGGTGGTCGGCTGGTATCAAAGTAGGACACAGGAAAACAAAATGAAGACCTAAGATCTCAAAAGCCAGAGCAACCTGGGGCCATTTACTGACGGGGAAGCAGCCCAAGAATGCTTGGGGACATAACTGCGTTACAGCAAAATACAATACTTGACCTTATGAGGACAGCAGCGTATCACCAACAATATCGTCATGACTGGTACGAGTGAGCCACATACGAAGGAAGAAAACTCTACAGTCCATTCAAGTTATTTTTGTTAGAATTGTGTGATGCCATGTTTAAGTTGTAGCATAAAGCTTAAGTAATCTAGAAATTTAACCTCTTCAGTTCAGTTCATATCTCAAAAATTTTAGAAGAAACGATTAGGTGGGGCGCCTGAGTGGCGCAGTCAGTTAAGCATCCGACTCTTGGTTTCGGCTCAGGTCATGATCTCAGGGTCATGAGATCGAGCCCCATGTCAGGCTCTGCACTCAGCACAGAGACTGCTTGAGATTCTCTCTTCTTCTCCTTCTGCCCTTCCCACTCATACTCTCTCTCTCTCTCAAATAAATCTTAAAAAAGAAAAAAGAAAGAAAAAAGAAAAGAAAAGGGATGCCTGGGTGGCTCAGTCGGTTAAGCGTCTGCCTTCAGCTCAGGTCATGATCCTGGGGTCCTGGGATTGAGTCCCATGTCGGGCTCCCTGCTCAGCGGGGAGTCTGCTTCTCCCTCTCCCTCTCCCTGCTTGTGCACTCTCTCTCTCTCTCTCTCTCTGACAAATAAATAAAATCCTAAAAAAATGAAGAAGAAATGATTAAATATTGTAATAAAGTAAAGATGCTAAAATGTCCATTTCTTTGTCCTCCCAGATACATAATTCCTTTCTGATTCGTTTTTAAAGAGAACATCTCCCCTAGAATCTCTTCAAAGCCTATTGATTCTACACCTTCAGCCTCATAAGAAATGCTTTTGTGATGGAGAACTTCGACGAAAAAGTAGAGAACCACTTTTCTCACCTGTATGGTCCTGTGCCCTTGTGTGCGTTGGCACCAAACACACCGCCAGGCCCTATTAGCCATGAAGCTGCTCTGCTTCCCCTTATTGATGGGGCTGAGGCAAAAGGAAGGAGTGGCGGTTTTCTTTAGAAGTCCCGAGACTTAAAATGGAGATGGCCAACGTGTGATATGAATACCACCAGCACCCCGCCCACACCATGGCAAGCAAGGCCATCAAGCAACGTTAGTAGAACACTTCCAAATCCTCCCCTCAACACAAATTCAGACAACCATGATGGATTGATTGGGGTTGACATTCAGGAAAAAGAAAAGAAAGAAGGAAGGAAGGAAGGAAGGAAGGAAGGAAGGAAGGAAGGAAGGAAGGAAGGAAGGAAAGAAAGAAAGAAAGAAAGAAAGAAAGAAAAAGAAAGAAAGAAAGAAAGAAAGAAAGAAAGAAAAAGAAAGAAAAAGAAAGAAAGAAAGAAAGAAAGAAAGAAAGAAAGAAAGAAAGAAAGAAAGAGAAAGAAAGAAAGAAAGAAAGAAAGAAAGAAAGAAAGAAAGAAAGAAAGAAAGAAAGAAAGAAAGAAAAGACTGCAGGCCTTAGTCATTGTCATACTGCTTCAACTTAGATGTACATGTTGTCAGGGTTGTAAGTTTCACGTGATATAGGCTATCTTCTTCCATAACCCCACATCCTCAACTATGACCACAGTCTGTTCTTGAAGACCTGACTCAAATATCCCTCCTCAGTGAAGCCTTTCCCAAGCACCCAGGGGAAAAGTTTAGGGAGGGGGTGGTCAAGCAATCAGTGGTTCCATTCTGTTTCCATAACACTTTGCATATTATTCATTCAACTCAAGAAGGAAACATTTAAAAAAAATAAAATAAAATAAAAAGAAGGAAACATTTACTGAGTAGCTACTCCGTGTCAGGCACGGTGCTAGGCCCTGGGAACAAATTCACATATGTGACATGGTTCTCGCCTTCGAGGAGCTTACTTATAGTCCACCTTGTAGAATTTACTCTCTCTCTCTTTCTCTCTCTCACAGACACACACACACACACACACACGCACACGCACTCATGCACACAAATACATTTGTGCAGATCTCCTCTATAACAATACCTCAAGGAATATTTTAACTAGGATTTAATGGGGAGAACAAAAGAATTAATTGAAAATGACTATTTTTGCTTTGGGATAGAACTTAGAGCTTACATGTAATTATGTATAGCAAACTAGAAGTACAACACCTTCAATGTCTAATCGCTGAATCCTCCTCCCTCAGCTGATGTGGCTGTAATTGTTCTGCCCTCATCTATCCCTGGCTAAATCTTCTCAGGCCCCCCTCCGTGGGATCCTGTGCTGCCGGGAGGTAGCAGAGTCCTCACTGATTACCACCAATGAGACTCTGCAACCTAACCTGCTCCTCTTCTGGGTGCTAGGTTCGGCATCCTTGACACCACCCCTCATCGTGGGCAGAGACACGGAGTCTGGAACTTTCTGTGCAACACTATTATTCTCTCTGGCAGCAGCCCATCAGGGTTTCACCCTTTAACCAGTGCCTAGTAGTGTGGTGGGCACCTAGTGGGCTCTCAGTAAACATTTGTGAATGAATGAGTCATTGAAATGAAATGAAACTATGAAATAAACCACTTTACGCTCACTGTCCTGGGAGTTGAAATCCTGCTTCCAACTGTGTAAACCTGACCAAAGAATTTAATCTCTATGTGCCTCAGTTTCCTGCAAAGATATAAGCATCTCCAGGAGGAACAGTGAAAATGTGTATCAAGTACCCACCACAGTGCTTGGCGCACAACAAGCACACAACAAAGGCCTTTAACCATTATGGCCCCAGCACACAGTAGGTCCTCAACAAGCATTTGTTGGAAATGAATGCGCGGAGATCCCAACAAGAATTGCAGGCACGCAGCCCCGGGCCATGCTCTCCCATGTTCACAAGGCCTGTTCCACTGCTAGCCCTCTACCCACCACCCCATCTGGGACACCGTCCCCATCACCGGCTCTCCCCTGTGACGCCCCACCAACCCTTTCGGCATTGGATGTGCAAGCATCCGTTGGAAGGCAGTATCATGAGGGAGACAGAGGCTGGCTAATGCAGCCATGCACCCTGATCCAGAATTAAGTCACGGGTGTGGGTCTGGCCAAGCCACAGCCCAGAAACACCAATGAGCAGAATAGTTTTAAAGACCTGAGTTCTTGTCCTAGCTGCATCACTTACCGACTGAGTGACCATGGGCTATTTGAGCTCCCAGACTATTTCCCAATCAGGAAAATGGATTTAATGTTAGTACCTACATCACAGCATTGTGATAGGGATAAAAGAAGGCATGCAAAGCACTTAGAACAGCGTCTATCACCTAGCAAAAACTCAAGAATATTCGGGATTTGTAAACAGACAACAGATCTATATTAAGGAACCAAGAGGGGCTGGAGGAGTGAAAAAAAGAGTTCTACTTCAAGCATTTATGTCTGGGAACTACAGGTAATAACCCCTGACCCACTCACATGGCATAAAGCAATCAATCAGAGTGAACCAGAAAGCAGCAAGGCACAGGGCTTTGACAGAGGAGCGTCAACTTTCCCATATATGGCACATGCACCCCACAGCCTCGCCACCCCCAGAAGGAGCTGCTCCACCCCCTGCAGCATCCACTCCAGCATCCCATCCATCCTTCAGGAAAGGAGCCACACCCAGGAGTGTGGGGCCCAGCACAGGACCTATGACAGTCCAGCGAGTAAGTTGAGAGAGTTCTTTCCTGGAGGCCTGACCAACAGGGACTGGTCTGGGATCCGTTCTACCTGAGGCACATCTAGGCCTTCCTCTGTTCACACATATGCCTCCCGTAACCCCACAATCTCCTCCCTGCTACAGCTCTGCATTGCTTAGCTAGTGGTACGGTACTTAGGGCCAGGCAGCCTTCCCATTCTGGGGAGGGTCACCCACAGCAGGTAAAAGGGGATTTGAGGATCCATCACTTACATCATTACTTTTGTATCATTTACAGAGAAATGCCATAAGTAATACTATGTGATCCTCATAATAACTCAGAAACTCATGACCTACCCTCTACAGATGAACAGTAAGGAGCATAAGCAGGTTAAGTCATACCCATGATCTTTGTCACTGACCACATCACAAAGGAGAAGAATGGCAATGAAGGAAACAAGGTTCAATCAGCCATAAGACAGTTCCTGCAAGGGACTCCAAGAATTATTTGTTAGAAGAGAAAGGACTCCATCCAGGGGCAATCCCTGTCAAGAAAACTAACTCACACTTTGTTGACGATAGGATTAACAGAACCATGTGAATCACAATATGACAGTACCTCTCCAGAACCATGAAAGTATTCCATCTTTGACCAGGCAATCCTACTTCAAGAAATACAGACTAAGGAAGAAACCCAAAAGACTTGTAAAGTTATTTGCAAATAAAGGTCAACAGCAACTACATAAAGACAAAAACATGGAAACCTAAGTATCCAATGGTAAAGGAAATCCTAAGTACACAAACCTACACTTGATTAGTAAATAAAAAGCCTCCCTAGCAATGTGGAAAAAACACCTGTATAATAGTGAAAAAAATCACAATCTGTACTCCTTTGGACAAAAAGCAGGAGGGAACACAGATGATTAAAAACAGCTTAATTTGGCGGTGTGGCAGGATTGTGGGTGAAATTTTTTTCTTTCTTTAATTCAGAGTTATGTAAATATTGCTAAACATTATTGGCATATGTGTAAATGCTTAAAAAATAAAACGAGGGAAATTGTAGCAAAATCTCTAAAGTGACTAATAGCCCCAGTAATCTCTGAGTTTTTGAGACCAGACCAGTGTCTTTTTCATCTTTGCATCCCCAGAGTTTCCTAGGCATAACTGGACTTCAATAAATATTGAAGGAATGCCACAAACAACCGCGTGGATGATCCTCTCCTGAGCCTGGGACCATTTGATCAGTCAGAGCCTTGATCACCCCAAAACCCATGTGCCTAGATACTAATTAGATGAATTTAGAGGTTCAAGAAAATACCCAGGAGGAACTGTTTTTTAAAAGAGAAGATGAGAGCAAAATCTGGGGAAGAGCATGTTTAATAGTTTCTGTATTTTGCATCTTTGATATAATTCCACAAATTGCATTCCCCAGATACATAAGCAAAGAGGAGCTTGGCTTACAGTTCTCCAAAGTCTGGAGACCTTCTTGAAGGCAGAGCTGTCCAAAGAGAGGCCATGAAGTTTGCATTAAATTCAAACAGGAGAATGACTTGAAGCCAGAAGTCAACCAAATGACACCGAGTCAAAAGCATGAAATGTCAGAGGTCCTGGATTAGAAGGGATAGAAGACCCAGCGAGAGAGGTGGTCCATCTCCACCAGCTTAAGAAAATCACCTAACCTCTCTGGAAATCTAGTTTCTGGCCTCTGTCCTGGCCATCTCACAGGGAGGTTATGAAAATCAGCCAAGTTATGAAAATATACATGGGAAATACGCATAAACTGTAAAGTGCTATGTTAAAGGGGCGCCTGGATCCTGGGATTGAGCCCCACATCGGGCTCCTTGCTCAGCAGGGAGCCTGCTTCTCTCCTGCCTGCCGCTCCACCTGCTTGTGCTTGCTCCCTCCCTCTCTCTCCCTCTCTCTCTCTATCAAATAAATAAATAAAATCTTAAAAAAAGGTTGCGGCACCTAGGTGTCTCAGTTGGTTAAGCATCCAACTCTTGATTTCAGCTCAGGTCATGATCTCAGGGTTGTGAGACTGAGCCCTGCATTGGGACCCACGCTCAGGGTGAAGTCTGCTTAAGATTCTCTCCATCTCCTTCTGCCCCTCCCCGCCTTGTGCGCATACACACACGTGCGTGCGGTCTGTCTCTCTCTCTCTCTCTCTCTCTCTCGCAAATAAATAAATCTCTTTTTAAAAAGTGCTATGTAGGGCTCCTGGGTGGCTCAGATGGTTAAGCGTCTGCCTTCGGCTCAGGTCATGATCCCAGGGTCCTGGGATCGAGTCCCGCATCGGGCTCCTTGCTCCTTGGGAGCCTGCTTCTCCCTCTGCTTCTCTCTCTCTCTCTCTCTCTCTCTCTCTCTTCCCCCCTCTCTCTCCCTCTGTCTCTCATGAATAAATAAAAATCTTTTAAAAAAAAGAATCACAGATAAAAAGTGCTATGTAAAAGCCTGACCACAGGAATTCTCAATAAATATGGGAACACGTGAGTGCAAGCAAGGGGAGACAGGAGCTAAAAAATTATGTGTTTTTCACAGAATTGTATAGGCACATATAAGGTGGGGTGCCGACCTATGTTCAGAGCACCATTTCCCTGGGGGAACAATGGGAAGAAGCTCTCAGACTGCAGGCAAATTGGCCTCCAGAATGCTGCCCAGGTGGAGGGGCCGCACCGACCCCACCCTGCCAGGTGTAAATGCTTTTAACGGAGGCTTAAAGAGGTAGCAGCCTCAGAATCTGGAGAAGAGCTACACTACATTCACTAACGGTGCATTTGGGGACAGCACAGGCAGGAGCATTTTGCAAAATGTTTTCAGTTTAAGGGACTGGAAGGAAGCCCGTCGTGAGAGAACACGTCAGGCACCTTCTCTGATCAAAGGGCTGAAAGAGAGCGAGGGATGTCAGTGCCACAGATCCCGGCCCTCGTACATGGCAAGGTGATTAAAGGCACAAATCTGCTTCAGAGCTGTCACTGCTAATAGGACCCGACCAGAGCAAGGAGCCATGAACCGGCAGGAGAACAATGCGATTCACACACACTCGCTGTGCCGACCTTGTGTGGCTGCATGCGGCTGAGATGGGGCACCCCGCACTGGTGCTGCTTGGGGAGCATTCAGAGAAACCAATGACCCTGAGGGCCACCTTGGGTGTTCCTCCGAAGCATGGGCAAAGAGGGGATTTCTTAAGTTAAAGGACTAATTCTGGGCCACACAGCAAGCTCCAGCTCGGACTTTTAACATGACTGTTCTCTAGACACAATATGAGAAGCAGGAATCTGGCAGAGTTAACATTAGACTGGGAGGAAACTGTTGTCAGGCCCCTAAAGAGGATGGGGAAAGGGGAAGGAAAGCTGGTTAAGAAGCCCCCCGCAGGGACCGAACTCCAGGAGGCGATGCAGCAGACATCGGACTGGGCGGAGCTATGGTGCGAGCTATGGTGAGCGCTTAGATCCCAGCACGGGTAGCAGAGCCACTCCTGGCCCTGCCTCTCTGTGTTCTCCTTGCAAACCCGAAAGCCCAAAGGCAAGGCGTGGTGGTGACCCAGGCCTTGGTTCCTGGGCTCTGAAGGAGCATCTGAGTCACGAAACACGGTGTGGGGGCAGGTTCTGGGTCATTCCCATGGCTCCTCTGGAGGTCAGCCTTCCACATGCCCAGGGATGTTCCTTCTTACCCCTCTGCCAACACAGGAGATGATGTGGGGTGGCTCTGAACTTTGCAAAGCCTTCTAGCCCACCCCATCGCCTCCTTTTTGAAGATCTCAAGTGTACGTTTAAGAAAGCAAATGTATCAAACACTTTCAAATGGACGCACGTGGCTGCCATCAGCATGTGCTGAGTGTGAACCATTCACTCCGCATCCTCACTGGGAATCTGATGGAGAGGAAAGGGGTTCTTCCCCAGCGATAATGTAAACCCAGCAGGACCCTGAACTCCTGATGACCTCGTAGGTCCTTTCTGATTGCAGTCTGTTTCTCACTCTCCTGGGGCCCACAGCAACCACCTTGAGAGCCCAGCGGACCCTTTCCTTGGGAGGCTTCACAAGGGGAAGGATGCTCCCATCACTGCCCCGCCTACTATAGGCCTAGCAGTCCAAATCTGGGGTCCGGTGATTATGACAGGTGCTGCTAGTGGTCTCTGAATATCCAGCCTCCCTTCTCTTCCTTGGACTCAGCATCCCCGTTTTGAGCTAGGCGTGTTGCTTCCGAGGAAGACCACTACATTTCCCAGCTGTACTCATAGCTAGGTGTGGCCATGGAACAAGGTCAACAGCTAACAATGACAGCCCCTCACTAGGTGATGCCAAGCACAATTCTAAGCACATTCACATGTAGAAACTCACTCCATCTTCACGATGACCCTATGAGCAGGTACCGTTATTAGCACCTTTTTAAACCAAGGAAAACTCCAACACACAGAAGTGATTTGCCTAATTCATAGTGTTAATGAGTGCCACAGTTGGATTTGAACCCAAGCGGCCTGATTCCAGCCAAAGCTCTTCACACTGATTACACGACACTGAAGTGCAGCCAATCAAAGCAGAAGCTTAGTGCGGGACTTCCAAGAATGCTCACGACCACGAAAGGAAGGGGCTCCACGAAGTGAGCCTGAATTCCCCTTCCCTTGGGTTGGAGCTAAATTTAGAAACTTCTAAACCAAAAGGGTCTGGCAAGGGAAACAGAGTAACTGGACAGTGGAGAGACCTGGCCAACCCCACCTTAACCAAGTGATCGGGGTTAACGTCTCAGTAAGGAGTCATGTTGAGATCACGGACTCTGAGAAGGGGACTTCACCTCTGTGGATTCTTCCCCCAAACCCCAAACTGCAGTCTTATCGTGAAAGAACAAGCCTAAATTGAGGAGCTTCCTACAAAATACCTAACCAGTATTCTTAAAAAACATCAGGGTGGTGAAAAACAGGACAGAAACAGTCACAGACTGAGGGGACCAAGGAACATGACAACTAAATGCAATGTGGTACCCAGGATAGGATCTTGGGACCAAAATGGGACATTATTAAAAAACTGTAAAATCCAAATAAAGACTTCAGTTAGGTTAATAGTATTGTACCAATGTTAACTTCTTGGTTTTGATAAATGTACTATGGTTACATATGATGTTAACATTAGAAACAGTTGAATGAAGGATATAGGGGAAACTCTCTTTGCAACTTTTCTGTAAATCTAAACTTAATTCCAAAATAAAAAGGTTTTTGAAAAGGAGGGGTAAGTGCCTTTTTCCTCTCTTCCACTTCTTCCTATTGCTGGCCTGTTAAGTGATGATTGCTGGAGCTCCAGCAGCTATGCTGATCCACGAGGTAACCTGAGTTCACCTTGAAGATATTCTGAGGATGGCAGGGAAATGAGAAGCATAGATCCCTGATGACACTCAGCATTGTATTATCAACCCTGAACTTCTAACTCCAAACCTTTATTTTTTTTTTAATGAGAAAAAAAAATAGCCTCTGTATTATATAAGCCACTTCTCTGGGGAATTTTCTGTCAAATGCAGTTGAATAAAGATTAGGTCTTTATTAATAACAGCAACAGAGTGAAAACCTGTGGACTATCCATCACTGATACAAAAATTAGAAACTTAACCTTGGAATTAGCCTTTGATTCCATCTGGTCCAACCTGTCACTTTTCAAATGAGTAAACGAAGAACCACGGAGGTGAATCTTGTACCCAGGTCCCAACCCCAGCAGCAAAGTAAACACGGACCCCAAGTCATGTCCCAGCCCAATTTCCTCCACTGCACCTCAATGCTTGGGGAGGACTCCAAATGCCAGCATTGCAGTGTTAGCAGAATCCTAGCTTATTACAGCCTGCCATGCAGGCTGCTTCTGATTGTTATGCTGACTTGTCTACTTCACTCTAATGATAACATTCTTTTTTCTTTTAAGATTTTATTTATTTATTTGACAGAGAGAGAGTGCGCACAAAAGCAGGGGAAGGGGCAGAGGGAGAGGGAGAAATGGGCTCCCCACTGAGCAGGGAGCCCGATGTGGGGCTTGATCCCAACACCCTGGGATCATGACCTGAGCTGAAAGCAGATACTTAACTGACTGAGCCACCCAGGTGCCCCTAACGATAACATCCTTAAATTATCATTTCTGAATCAATCACCGAACACAGCAACACATTTGCCAACTGTTATAATCCTGTGACTTTCACATATTGAATTTTGTGAACAAGAAGCCCTAATATTTAAAATAATGATGTTGTTGTATTTGCTTGGTTTTTATTAAAAGGAAAACGTGGGGGGCGGGGGGGATGTGTACTTTTACCTATCAAATGGTATTCTATCCAGGGGGGAAAAAGGTTTCAATAGTTATGATCACTGATTACTAAAAACCGTAAGAAAATCACTTCCCCAGTCTGGGTTACAAATTTTGCAGTCTGTAAAATAGAGGATTAGCTAGGATCTTATTTCCTCTGAGTTTCCTTCTAATGTGAACAATCCATAATTCCAAAACACTAAACAATCATTCAGTGTTCATTCTCTGTGTATAAATGACCATTTCAAATACAGATCTTTGCTTTCTTCATCAAGTCTGTTTAAAACATGGTGTTTACTAACTGGACAATACTAATCTGTGGTGGAATGCATTGATGGTCCCAGGCTTCACCTTTTACCATATAACTTTGCAGTTCTTCTCACTAATGAGGCAGAATCGATTTCCCCACCCCTTGAATTGGGGATTAGCCATGAGACTTGTTTTGGCCACTTTTATATGGTGGGAGTAATGGTATGCCAGTTTCCAGTCTAGGCCTCGAGAAGGCTGACATGTTTTTACATACACTCATAGCGCTGAGAGGAATAGCATGCCAAGGCTAGCTTGCTGGTCCTGGGAGAAGGAGAAGCACGTAAAGAACTGCCCCTATCAACCTATGGATGTGTGAGTGAGCCCAGCCAATCAGAACTACACAGCAGAGACCAAAACAGATCAACTGTACCCGCGATGGTCGTAAGTCACTGAGGTTTTTGTGGTTGGCTGTTACACAGTGAAAGCTAGCTGATACACTTCCTTAAAACCACAACTTTGGAGGGCATCTATTTTGGGGGAGAACTGGCTATATATATTTGCTATGACATGCTCTGTAGGAAAGGGACTTGGTTTGCTTGTGAAATAATGGATTCACGTGTCCACTTGGCACCACACTCACGATCAATCCTTTGCCCACAGGTGGATAAAGAAGTCGGTCTGCCCTCCATGCACATTCTCTTGAGCTTTATTCCCCACTCCCATAAAAAAGCAAATGCAAATGCAGAGTTATCTATAAATTACCACCTTTTAAAATCACGGTTTAAAAACCATGTATGCAGCATTGTTTACAACAGCCAAGTTATGGAAGCAGTCCAAGTGTCCATCAACAGATGAATGGATAAAGAAGATGTGGCATACACACACACACACACACACACAGGAATATTATTCAGCCATAAAAAGAATGAAATTTTACCATTTGCAACAACATGGATGGATCTAGAGATTATAATACTAAGTGAAATAAGTCAGCTACAGAAAAACAAATACCATAGGATTTCACTCATCTGTGGAACTTAAGAAAAAGAAAGAAAAAGAGAGAGAGACAAACCGAGAAACAGACTGTTAACTACTGAGAACAAACCGATGGTTACCAGGGGAGGTGGGTGGGGGATGGGGGAAATCAGTGGAGGGGATTAAGGGCACACTTACCACGATGAGCACTGAGCAATATATAGAACTGTTGAATCACTACATTGTGCACCTACAACTAATACAACACTGTATGTTAACTATGCTGGAATTAAAATAAAAAACTTAAAAATTTAAGAAAACATTTATACTAGCCCCCATCTTTTTCAGTACATGAATGCCACCAAACGGTGCTCCTTTTGATTAATGAAATGAATGCTAGTGTTGGTACCATGGGAATGATATGATTCTTTCCTAACTATGCATTAGTAAGAAACAAAATTAGATGTCAACATCCTATAATGGGTTGAATATTCCTTTTATCCCTTTAGGCAGTAGGGCTAAAATGCAAATGTATTTAGTTGGGCCCATTTTGCTTGCTTTTAAATCATTCCACAAATACTTATTAAGCATCAACCTGCTCTGTGCAAACACTGTTCAGGCATCAGCCCCAGGGGGTGGGCAGTGGCCGGAACCAGCAAAGCCCAGGATGTAGCACATGCCCCAAAGAGCAGACAAGGTGCCAGGAGTCCCTGCAGGGGTCAAAGGAGGACAGTCAGCCACAGAGCCTGGGGACAGCAGAGGGATGTTAAACATGAGTGGAACAAGGTGAGAGGCAAGAGGCTGGAGAGGAAACAGGGCAACAGCTCCAGAAGCCACGGGGCACCCCGTCTCACACGACAGACTCCAAATCTGAGACAGCTTCCTGCTCCTGTTCTGGGCTTCTCTGTGGCTCCTGTGGGGAGAGGGGGAATCCTAGTAGAAGGAGCCAAGCCCCACAGGTGGGGAAAGGCGGTTACTGGCACCTGACTGTGGGGCATCTGGAAATTAGTTCCTGGCAAGGGAATTATGGCTGCCAAGCCCTGGGCGGGATTCCTCCCTTTCTGCCTACAAATGTGCTCACACGCCACATGCGCTCACACACACACACACACACACACACCTCTCTCCCTCAAACACATACACACACCTCCCTCTCTCTCTCACACACACACACCCCTACCCCTCTACCTCTCACACACACACCTACCCCTCTCTCACACGCACACACCTACCCCTCTCTCTCTCACACACACACACCCCTACCTCTCTCTCACACACACACCCCTACCTCTCTCTCTCTCACACACACACACCCCTACCTCTCTCTCACACACACACCCCTACCTCTCTCTCTCACATACACACCCCTCTCCTTCCCCCCCCCACACACAAAATCCTGCCTGACGCACCTCAGAAGTCTCGCTCTCCTCCTCCTACTTACCCCTATTCAGGCCTGCACTGCCCTCTACCTATTCCACTGGAAGCGCCTCCAAGTGTAACTGGCGCCTCTACTGCCGGCCTCTCAACCCACCCAGGCCACCCGCCCGTGGTAATCAAGTAATCTTCAAACTCAGTTTTGCTCTCTTCCCTCTTCGGCTAGGAAGCCACTGATTCCCTCAGGACTACACAGAATAACGGCCACACCACAAACGCACACTGAAGGCTCTTTGCTTTCTGGCCCCACGTGACCGGCCCTGCCAAATCACCCCGGGCACCACCCCTACCTGCCCTGCCCTCATCCATAGCTCTGGCTTTGCTCTTCCGTCAAGGTCCATGCATGTTCCCCACATATCAGAAAGCCTCCACCTTTCCAGACCCGCCCCAACAGACCCTTTTTGTGCAGCCCTGTGGCTGTAAGTAAGGTCCCCCCCTCTCTCATACCATGCACCACCTCCTCCCATTCATCATGGCTTGGTTACCCCGGTCTTAATCTTGTCAGACTGGAAGCTCTTTGAGACATATCCCATGTCTCGTTCATCTTTATAACTCTCTTCCCCTTCCTTAATGCCTCAAGCGTAAGAAAAATCCAATAGAAATATGCTGAGTTCAAGGTTAATAATTTAATCTTTGTGAGGGCTAATTAATTTTGTTAATCCCACATCCAGCCAGTTTCCATCACTGAGCACAGCAGCCCGGCCAAGAGATCATGGCTGATTCAGCGTAATCCAGACCCACAACCTGGAAGACCACGGAGAGCACTGTCCTCTTAAGGGTCCACCAGAAACGCACACCAGAAAACACCACTGAACGAACAGTCAATAAGCACGTGCTTTGTGGCAAATACTCTTCCAATCACTGGGTTAGACAAATCAAAACAACAAGTTAGGGAGGGAGACAAAATTCAACCTACAGAAAAGTACTAAAAATAGGACCCCAAACGGGGGGTACGGTCAGGTTACAAAGAATAACTGGGGGCAAAGGAGGAGTAGAGAGGAAGAGATACTGGAGTGGAGCCCGGCCCATGAGAAGGTGGCAGACATGCAATGTCCTTTCAGAGAGAAGTGAAGCACAGGCCGGTGAAGAGAAAGCAGGCTGCTGCCAGGACAATATACAGAAGGGACCCAGTGTGACAAGGATGAAGATTCGGCAGAGGCCAGTTCAAGTAGAGACCCGCAGGTCACGGGCAGTTTGGATTTCTTTTTCAATGGCAAGTTACACCTAATATAAGATTTACCATCTCAAACTAAGATTTACCAAACTCAACTACGGTTCAGTAGTATGATGTTCATCCACTCTAATGGGCAACCACCACCACTCTCCATCTCGTGACCTTTTCATTTTGCAAATCTGAAACTCTATACCCATTAAATAGCTCCCCAGTCCCCCCCAGCCCTAGGCAACCATTATTTTTCTATCTTCTGTCTCTATGAATTTGACTACTCTATAAACCTCATGTAAGCGGAAATCATACAGTATTCGTCTTTTTGTGACTGGCTTGTTTCACATTAGCCTCATGTCTTCGAGGTTCATCCAAACTGTAGGATGTGACAAGATTTCCTTCCTTTTTAAGGCTGAGTAACATTCCATTCCAAGCCTATGCCACATTTTGTGCATACAGTGACACTTAGGAGGCTGCCCCCTTTTGGCTATGTGAACAGTGCTGCTATGAACATGGGTGTGCAAATACCTCTTTGAGACCTTGTTTCCAATTCTTTGGGGTCACTAAACAGCTAAATATGAAGCTCCTTAGACTGAGGTGGCCTTAATACCTTAGTAACCATCCTAAGTAAGCAAACCAAAATCTAAGTCTGTAATGCCTCAAGAAATCAAAACATCAGGACAATCCATCACAAACGGCCAGCTAGGATTTCCCAAATAATGGAAACACTCAAGCTATAATCAATCAAATAACTTCCTTGCTTTGTTTCCACGTCTTCTCTGTAAAAGTCCTCTTCCCTGGCTCCCGTCATCAGAGTCCTCCCAACCACTCTATTGGCACTACCCAATTCGATGCAATTTTTGCTCCAACCCTTAAAATTTGTGGGGTTTTTTTGTTTTTAAAGATTTTATCCATGTATTTGACAGAGAGTCAGAGAGAGCAGAAACAAGCAGGAGGAGTGGGAGAGGGAGAGCAGGTTTCCCACTGAGCAGGGAGCCCGACGTGGGACTCGATCTCAAAACCCCAAGACCATGACCTGAGCCGAAGGCAGACGCTTAACCGGCTGAGCCACAGGTGCCCCTCCAATCCTTAAAATTTGTAATATGCCTCCATTTATCTTTTTACAATTCACATACCTGGAAGTGGAACTGCTGGATCATATGGTAATTCTAGGTTTCTAAGGAGCCACCATATTGTTTCATGACAAGGAGTTTAGAGTTTATGGCCAGTGAAATTGGAAGACACGAGGGTTTGAGGAGAGCAACATGATTTTATTTGGATTTTTAAGTCCGCATCCCAGCTATGGCGGAAGACAGATGGTCGGGTGGGGGGGGAGGGGGCAACAGTGGCAGCCAGGGGTCAGAGGCCATGAGAAGGTCATAACACGAGGAGGACAGTGATCAGATGAGGTTCAGAACACAGAGGAAGGGTGGGACAGAGCGCATGGGACCGAGAGGAAGGAAGTCCTGAAAAGCACTCCCCAGGTTCTTGGCCTGAGTCCCTAGGTGCATGGGGATGTCCTTTCCTGAGATGAAGAAGAGCAAGGGATACGAACATCTTTAATTCACAGAAGGTACAAAAGCACTACCAAAACTCCTCCCTCCCTTCTCTGCTCCTCCCCACCCCCACCCCTTTTTTTAAGTCCTAAAACTCTATTTACCCTTCAATCTCTCAGGCCTCCAATCAAGAATGAAGTTCGTGAAGCAGGAGAGCAACTGTTACCCCAGAAGGCAGTGGCAGGGACCCCGACTCCAGGCCCAGACAGGAGTGGACTATATAGGCTTGTTCCTTTGGCATGTGGGCCAGGAGGGGTGGAGGGCCAAACTGCATGTCTAAACAGCTGGCCAGTCACAGCCCAGGAGCTTGTCAGTGGGTCCCAGCGCTCTGGAGCTTCTCCTAAGACCACATCACCCAAGGCAAGGCTCAGGGCAGAGACGCTCCCCACTGACCCAGCGTCCTATCTGAGTGTCCCATGAGGCCTACTCTGCCTGCTGGTCTCCTTGTCTCAATCACATCTCACAGATAAAGGTGACGGGTTTGGGGGGCAAATTGGTTTTTTTAGTCACCCAACAAATATTTACTAAGCACCTACCATGTTCTTTGCAATGTGCTGGTATAACACATACGGAGACGGGTCAGCCATGGGCTTTGTCCCTGAAAAACTTCCAGCAGACATCACTTAGCAACAGGAGGCCACACAAGGTTAAATACCAAATGGTAAAGACGAAGAGTCTATTGCCAGCTGATGTCTGCTAGCAAAAGAAAGTAGACGCGTGCTAGCCTTAAAGGAGAAACACTATTTTTGCAGAGAGAAGAGAGGATGCACCATGCAGGGCCGAGTGCTTCACCAAAGGCACAGAGACGGGGAAAAGGCAGAGCCATAAGCAGGGAATATGAAGGCAGCATGGCAGGGACGTAGAAAGGAGGCTGATCTAATAATCAAGCCAGGAGGAGATGGGCTCAAAGATGGGCGAGAAGGAGAAACCACTGTCTTCCTAAGACCCATTATGTGCCAAGCACCATGCTTAAAACATCATAGCTGTTACCTCAACTCGATCCTCACAGCCACCCTGTGAGGAGGAGATGGAGGTTACCAGTCCCATTTCAGGGATGTGGAACTGCGGTTTCATAGAACTAGAAGTACTTTCAAATAAGACTACCGGCTCTAAGACCAGGCCTCCAGCCACACAGACAAGTGCGCGGCACTGACTACACATGCCCAGAGACCTGTGCACATTGTCACTGTTGTTACTGCCGCTGGGTATTTTGTGTTTTGTGTATGTGTTGTGTAGAGGCAGTGGGGAGATCACCTCTAATCTGTTGCTTATCTCAAAGCTGTTCTAGAAAATGCTGGATGAGAGGTCCCCCCTGGGAGACTGCATACTGTTCCCAATCTCCACCCCCTCCTATGCCCAAGGTCACCATGTGACTTTGCAGTTTGTCCCATGAGAAGAGGCGTATACATTCCTGCCCCAAGGGTATCCAGCTTGGCCACATCACCTGCCTTGGCTGGTGCAACGTGGGCAGAAGGCACAGTGAGACTCTAATTCAGCCTTGGCCTTCCCAAGCACTGTGTGTCCACTCCTCCGGTGCTGACAGAGGAACCTGCCAGGCGGAGTCGATGAGTCCCAGAAAACAGAGCCAGGCAAGCACACCTGAGGCCCAAATATACCTGCGAACCAAGGTCAGGTAAGTCAGCAACATTCTGAAATGCCCTCTGGTTGCAAATCACTGATCTATCCCAAATCCCTCATTTTTCAATAAATGCATGTGGGACCCAGACTGGAGAAATGATCTGTTGGAGTCCTACAACCAGTTGGAAATTGGGTCTCCTGGCTGCTAAGCCTACTGTCTTTTCACTGCACCACCCTATCTCATCAAAGGGATTCCCTGCAGGCTCCATGAAAATAGAGGAAATCTGAGATGCCAACCAAGTAAGTAATTAAGCAGAATAGATGCAGTCAAAAAGCATGAAAGCAAGATTTAACCTGGATAATCCCTCCATAATTTAGAGCTGATCTGTCTAAAAGAGTTCCTGTTGATTTCCCAGGAGGACCTTTCTTCTGGAGCTGGAACCACAGGGAACATCAGAGCTGAATCTATTAACCCCATCATCTTTCAAGGTGTCAGTCTTTTGTACCTAAGAAATGTGGTCCAATTCCTTTCCTTTTTTGATTTTGTGTTTTATTACTAGCATCTACAGTACTCAAAAATAACATTTCTTTCCCAAATGACTTTGCATGTTCTCCTCTACTTCACACAGATTATGAGCCACCTGAACTATATCATTTACTATAAATACTGCTGTCGTTCGAAGAGTCTGAAAATCATGGCCTGTTAGGGCTGGAAGGGACCTTAGGAAATCATCCATCCCACCCTGTCAGCCTACAGGTAAGGACACTGAGGCCCAAGGAGGGTAAGTGATCTTCCTGAGGTCACACAGCTAGTTAGTGGCAGAGTGATCAGTGCCATGGGTAAGATTCACGGTACTGTGCTAGAAATACAGAATAAGCTGGACTATCTGCAGGAGCCATCGAAAGTGGGTCACTCCATAGTTAAGATGTATAATGCCAGGAGCCATGCTCTGAGGCTGGGAAACAACATGACCACTCTGGGGAAGAAATCCAGACCTCCCTGAAGAGCTAGCAGGTTACCGAGACCATTGGCCCCTCAGATACCTGGCTGAGCCCAGGTCCAGCAAGCAGCCCTTCCTCCAGACATGGGCACTGAGCCCCCTGGAAGGGTAAGGGTTCTGCCAGTGATGTGCTGGACTCAGCTCCTGCCAGGTTCCGAGAGCCAACAGTTTAGTTCTGTGAGCCTGCTGTTCAACTGTTGGTAGCTCAAAATCAGCCATGATGGGAGTGTTTCTACCCTGGAAATGGGCAAGCTCTACAAGTCAAGGGTGGTAGTGTTTCTTGAGAACCGGTCTACCAGCAAGGCATGGTGCATGCCCCTCCACCAGGGACTGATGGCATGCCCTCACACTGAGAAGCCCCTTCCCCACCGAGCAGGCTACTCAGAGAAGAAAACAAAAATAATCATCAAGGATATGGGAGTTCCTACCCGGATCCCTGTCAGGCCTACAGGGGCCCCATGATCTCTGTCCCTGTACCATGAGAACTTGCCTCACAGAATTCCTTGTCTAAATCTTCTGCCTAGAATACCAGTGACCTGGATTCTTCCTGCCCCTACTAGCCCTGTTTTCAGCCCTGGACACCTACCACGTGGTCCACTGAGGCCTCCACAGACTGACCAAGTTAGAATAGCAAGGAAATCAATACCCTGCTCTCCTTTTCTAACCTGAGCTGGAAAAGCCAATGGCTATATTCCAGGGGCCAAGGGACCCAGGTCCAGGGAACTAGCAAGGAAAAAGAACTGTAACGATCAAACAGCCACTGTGGATCCTGGCCCCATCACCTTCAATGGAGAAAGCATCCAGAATTTACTAGCAAATCCATGTGAAGGGGCCACTGCACCAAGACTGAACAAGGAAGTTGCTGTGTCATCATCAGCTTCAGGGGCAGCAGAACCTCAGTGGGTCAAGCCAAGTTTCCTTGTCCATACCAAGTCACCTCGGAAGGACAAATTACACAAAAGCAGCCAACCAGGAATTCCAACAGTTACAGCGAAGCCTCAGGTCTGTTCTGGATGAGGGCGCCCACCCAAGGGGACCAATTTCAGGAAAGAGGGCCTCAGTGGCCCTTGCAGAATGAACTGGCCTGTGACAAGGGGTCTGGAATTCAAGGGACACTGCCCTCTAGGTAACAGATCTGTCATTGAGGCAGAAAGCCATTCTGCTTCAAGCCTTAAAATTCTGGTCTTAACCAAAGAATTTTCCTCTGAACCCTTTCCTCCTGTGGAAGGCAGAGCTACCACAGGAGTTCAACCAAGCTCTGGGTGACCTTGCAAAGAAAGAACATCTTCCTAGGACCTCTCCTCTCACTGTACTTAAAAATGAATTTCAGGGAGATGGACAAGGTCAGAAGTAGGAAACTTGTCCATCTTGCTTATGTACCCCCAATGCCTATGATGGGCCAGGTACAGCATACGCACTCAGATATTTGCTGAGTGAATGACTTAAAAATGAGTAAAAGAATCAATTTTTTTAAGATTTTATTTACTTATTTGAGAGAGAGAGAGCACATGAGAGGGGGTAGGGTCAGAGGGAGAAGCAGACTCCCCGTTGAGCAGGGAGCCCGACGTGGGACTCGATCCTGGGACTCCAGGATCATGATCTGAGCCAAAGGCAGCCGCACAACCAACTGAGCTACCCGGTAGCACCATTTGAATCAATTTTTTTTTTTAAATAGAGATAACCTGTATCATCTGGCATAGAACCAAAAGTAAAAACAGTAAAGGCGAGAATTGGTAGATGGGATTACCTAGAAATGTAAAACTTCTTTACATAAAAAAAACTATTAATAAAATTTAAAGTATATGGCAAATGGAAAAATATCTACAACACAGGACAAAAGGTTCACGCCATCGCTTAATATATAAAGAGCTCATCCAAATCGATAAGAAAAGGAAACACTCTAGTAAAAGCAATTCACAACGGAACTCCATGTGCCTGATAAATCTAGTGTCCTAGGTCATCAGTAATCAAAGACTGTAAAATTTCTCTGGTGAAAACAAAGTTTAAAAATAATAAAACATCCACTGTTGGCAGAGTTGTAAAGAAGGAGATGCTCTATACTCTGCTAGTGAGAAAAGAAATTAGTACAGAACTTCCGGAAAGTATTCTTTGCAATAATACCAAGGGCCTTTAAAGTGTACACTCTTTTTGATGTAAAAGCACCACTTCTAAGAATTTATCTTCAGGCAGTCTTCCGAGGTGTATGCAAAGATGCATGCATAAACAAAGTTACTAATCATGGCATTTTTTATAACAACAAAATTTATAAACAACCTAGAGTTCCAATAATGAGAGCTTTTTCAAACTATAGATTCCTATATAATAAAATACTTTGCAGCCATTAAAGATCAAGGTGTTAAAAAATATTTAATATTGGAAAATGTTCAAAATGTAATGCAGAACATAAAAAAAGCAGTCTAAAGTCAGTAGTTGTAACTCCCATTTTTTTTAAGCTACACACTTACGTGCATGGAAAAAATATGAACAGTGGTTACCTGTGAAGGGAGAGACTACAGATGATTTTTCTCCTACATTTTGTCAATTTTCTACCTTGAGCAACGTTTTATCCCCACCAGCTGGAGGCAGCACAGGTGGGGTTCACAAGTGCTCAGGCCTCGGGTGAATCCCTGGGTCCACCACTTACCAGCCAGGTGACTGAGGACAAGTCACCTACACGCTCTGCACCTCTGTTTCACCATCTGTGCAGAAGGGGTTCTGGTAGTGTCTACCTCACCACCTGCTGAGAACCAACATAAGTTCTCTAACGTGCCTGGCACAATTCCTGGCACGTAGTAAATGTCTGATGAGTATTAGCTGCTGCTAATAAAGACACTGAACAGTAGCTATTATTTAAAAAGAGAAAAGACTCGATTCTGAGGTTTGGCCTTGGCCTCTCCTGAGGTCCAACAGAAACTGCCTGGCTGCCTGTCCAGTTCAGGTGCCTGTCCACTCTGTCCAAGGGGGGGGGACAGCCACCCTCTGTTTGGAGGTCCTCCACTGAGCCACTGGATGGGTCCACCTTTCCCCTGCTGACCCACCAGCATGTTCTAGTCCCTATGCTTGCAGCCGCCATAGAGCAAGACCGCCCCAGGAAAAAGAAAAAAAAAATTTTTTTTTTAAAGATTTTATTTATTCATTCATGAGAGACACAGAGAGAGAGAGCAAGAGAGAGGCAGAGGGAGAAGCAGACTCCCAAGGAGCAGGGAGCCCGATGCGGGACTCGATCCCAGGACTCCGGGATCATGACCCGAGCCGAAGGCAGACACTCAACCATCTGAGCCACCCAGGCGCCCCAAGAAAAAAAAATTTTTAACTCCAAAATCTTCTTAAGCATCCCAGTCAAGACACAGTCTGGTCTGGAAATAAATAAGTGACATATGGTCACATTCTGTCCCCAAGTCCTGGGATTCAGAGAGCCTGGAGTCTATAAACAAATGCTGGGAACGAGCAACCGTCTTTGAAGGGACCCCCATTTTGTGACGTCTGGAGGCCGAGCTGGCGTGACTTGTCGGACCCTGAGATCCACCCTCCCAGACACGGTGCCAGAACACAGCCACTAGCCCTGGGTCCTCCCGAAGGGCCCCCTGTGGAAAGCAGCCCATGCCGGGGGGGGGGGGGGTGGCGGGGGGGGCTCCCAGGACTGACGGCCATTCCTGGCCTCCCAGGATGTGGCGCTGTCCGCCTGCATCCCAACCAGAGTTGCTGATCCTTGCCACCCTGCTCAGGACCTCTTCTCTCATCAGCCTGACTCTCAGGAAGGCAGCTGTCACAGGCTCCCTCCGACCCTGCATGACGCCCCTCCTTTCAGCACAGAGGGGCTGCCTGGCCGTGACCCTGGTCTCCCAAAGAGTCAAATGAGGGGTGCCTGGGTGGCTCAGTCGGTTAGGTGTCTGCCTTCAGCTCAGGTCATGATCCCAGGGGGCCCTGGGTTCGAGCCCTGTGTTGGGCTCCTTGCTCAGCGGGGAGCCTGCTTCTCCCTCACCCTCTGCCCTTCCCCCACTCATGCTTCTCGTTCTTGCTCTCTTTCAAATAAATAAAATCTTTAAAAAAAAAAAGTCAAATGACCTGCAAGCCCTCTTTCAGTGTTAGCTTCCACCCCCACTGCAGCACCATCTGATGGCTGGGACAGCATGTACCAGCTTTGGCTGCCACGCCCAAGCTGTGGAGCCCACAGAAAGCAGGTAGCGTGGCCAGGAGGGACCTGAGGGGCCAAGGGCAATGACTCCCAAAGTGGTCTTCCCCCTTGCAGCTGACACCCACCACCCACACGACTGTGCCCTGAATCTGGTACAATGAGGAAATGTCCTGGGGGTGGGGGGTAGGGGGAGCCCTCCCCATGAAAGTCTATTTAGGGAAGGAGAAGGGATCTTTCCAGATTTCACAGATTAAAATCGTGATAGTTTGGTTTCACCTGGCCTACCCCTCTCCACTGAATCCCCCCCCCCAGGTTCTCCGTGGGCAGTGGGAATTGGGGACTGTACCTCCATAGTGGTTTTCGCCATTTGACATCAATCCTCCTGATCCCAAAATGCCAACCCAGAGAGGAACCCCACATGACTACAGGATTCCAAAGCCCAACCTGAGTCAGGTGAGGGATTCATGGGAAAATAAGACACCTGGGGGAAAGAGTAGAAACTTGAGTCAGACTCAGCTGGTGGCATACCCACCCCTTTCCAGCCATGTAATCCTGACCAGACTACTTCTCCATTACAAAGCCCAGTTTCTTCATGTGTAGAATGGAGAAGAATCATACCTACCCCATAGGGTCGTGGTGAAGTCTAAACGGGCACAGAACCTAGTCCATCAACGACAGTCACGGTCATCCTTAACCACATTCTCTACCTCTATGGCCATTCCTTGCTACACACTCAATGATCAACTCCATGAAATCAGTGACTGTACTCTGAGGGCTCATCCCGTTCACCTCTGTACCCCTCACCTACCGCCCCACCAGGCATATTGTAATAGGTAGACCCTTAAGTATTTTTTGAAGGAATGATTTAATGAGTGCCATTTGGTCTCTGAAATGTGCCTTCTGCATTTTATCATTTCATGAATGATGTATTATTCCATGACCTTTTGGATTTCCATTTAATCATATCTAGATTAAATCCTGATTTATTTCCATGACCCTGAATAGCATTCAGCTATTCCCCTCCCTATTATCCTGCCTAAGTGACTACAAGCGCAACACCAGGTGTATTCCTTTGTGTAACCAACCAGTCTGAAACTTTGTGACTCAAAAACAGTGTATTATTTCTCCCAGGTGTGTGGGCTGACTAGGCAGTTCTGCTGCTGGTCTCACCAGGCTCCAGCCAGAGGACTCTTCGTTAGCAGTGGGACCTAGGCTTCCTTAGGCAGCAGCAGCTCAGGAGGGTCAAGTCAGAAGCTGCAAGACTTCTGGAGCCCAAGCTCTGAAACTATCGCAACATTACTTCTACATTCATCAGTCAAAGCCAGTCCCAAGCCCGATACAATTATTGGCCAATGTAGGCTGGAGGAATGTGGAGGGATGAACAGATTCTGCCTCTTGACGCAGGGAGCTTCAAAATATTTTGGCCAGGGTTTCATACCAGACCAAGTAAAAGAAAGACACATTTAAATTTCACCATGCAGATCTGGGGAAGTAGCACACATCCCCACTGGAACCCCTAAAAAGTCCAGAGTATCTAACACTTGAAAGCACTTTTTTCAGGGGGTGCCTGGCTGGCTCAGTGGGTAGAGCATGTGACTCTTGATCTCAGAGTTGTGAGTCCCTGAGTCCCGCGTTGGATGTAGAGATTACTTAAAAATAAAATCTTAAAATAATAATAGTAAAGATTTAAAAAAAAAAAATAAGAGCAACAAAGCTTTTTTCTCCACTTTAGGAATTTTCAAGGCCATTCGGGGTTGCCTGAAACTTTCTCTCCCGGGGTGACTTCACTTACTCTCATTATTTCAATGCCATCTATATGCTAATGACCCTCAAATTTATACCTCCAGCTCAGCCTCTGACTCACATAGTCAAGTCTCAATTCTGCTCCCCAAACTTGCTCTATCCATAGTCTTTGCAATCTCGGGAAAGAGAATCATCAGCCACCCAGCTGCTCAGGCCAAGAATCTACTTTGTCCTCAGTTGCTCCCTTTCCTTCACCTCCCACTCTCAATCCATCAGCAAATCCTGTCAGCTCTACCTCCGCACCCCTCTCCCCAGCTCTACTACTTATCAGCTTCCTAAGCTGTCATAACAAACTACCACAAAGTGGGGGCCTTAAAACAGAAACGGATGGTCTCGTAGTGCTGGAGTCTGGAATTCCAGAATCAGTTGTTGGCAGAGTCAGGCTCCCCCGATAACCTGTAGGGGAGAATCCTTCCTCGTCTCTCCCTAGCTTCTGGTGGTGGCCTCGGTGTCCCTTGGCTTGTAGCTACAGCACTCCCATCTCTGCCTCCATGGTCATATGATGCTCTCCTTATCTCTGTCCAAATTTCCCTCTTATAAATAGGATACCAGTTATATTAGCTTAGGGCCCACTCTAACCAAGTATGGTCCCATTCTAACTTGAGTATACCTGCAAAGATCTTGTTTCCTATTAAGGTCACATTCACAGGTACCAAGGGTTCAATGTATCTTTTGGAAGGACATAATTCAACCCATAACAACTACTACAATCCCAGTCTAAACCACAATAAACACTGCCTGCAATTTCCCTCTTTTACCAGTCTCCCTGTTTCACTCTTGACCCCCTACAATAAAATCTGAGAACAAAATCTAAATTTCTTACTTGGCATTTAAAGCCCAAAGCCACGATCTGCACAGCCTTTCCCAACTTCATCCCCCACCACCCTTCTTACCCTCGTGCTACAGCCACACCAAGCCCCTCTCTGTCCCTGCCAAGCTCGGACCCACGCAAGTAAGGGCCTTTTCACTAGTTGCTTCCAATGTTTGGAATGCCATCCCCAGTATTCAATTAGTCACTCCCTAATTCAGATGTCACCTCTTCAGGGGCCTCCCCAGTCATTCTTTTTCACATTTCCTAATTTGACTCTTTACCCAGCAGTTATAACTATGTGATTTGTTTACCTGGTTACTGCTTGCCTTTCTCCCCCACCAGCATGTAAGCAGGGGCTGTGCTATATTTTCATATATTCATATACAGCACAACTATATTTTCAGCACCTAGGACAGTGCCTGGCACAACGTAGATGCTCAATAACTGCTTGTTGAAAGAATGAACTGCTTCTTGGTAATCAAGTCCAATGGTCATCTTTCCATCTTTATCCTATAGAACCTAGTGCATTTGACAGGAACAATCATTCCCTCTTCTTGAGGTTCTCTACTATCTCCTCCCACCCCCAACCAATCTCAATGCCATGGTCTCCCTACTCTAACTTCTGATTCCTTCACACACTCTTCATCCTCCGTCTGTGCCTTTAATGTCAGTAAACCTTGGGGTTTCAGGTCCTTGTGGAAGACAGAATAATTTCCCCCCAGAAATGCCCACATCCTCATGCTTGAAACATGTGACCATATCACCTTCCATGGCAAAGGACATTGCAGGTGCAAAGGTGAGATTAGCCTTGATTATCCAAGTGGGCCCAATGTAATAAGGATCCTTATAAAAAGGTGGGGCACCTGGGTGGCTCGGGTCATGATCCCAGGGTCCTGGGATCGAGTCCCCGCATCAGGCTCCCTGCTCTGGGGGAAGCCTGCGTCTTCCTCTCCTGCTCGCCCCCCCTGCTTGTGTTCCCTCCCTCAAATAAATAAATAAAAATCTTTATTAAAAAAAAAAAAAAGAAAGAAAAGAAAAAAGAAAGGAGGCAGCAGGGACAGAGTTAGGGAAGTTACAATGAAAGCAGAGGTAGGAGTGATGTGGCCACAAGCCAAGAAATGTGGGCAGCCTTTAGGGACTCACAGGGCAAGGAACAGACTCTCCACTCGAGTCTCTGGAAGGAACAGAGCCCCACTGACATCTTGATTTTAGTCCCATAAGACCCCTTTCAGACTTCTGATATCCAGTAGTGTTACATAATAAATCAGTATTGTATTAAGCCACTAAAGTTTGTAGTATTTTGTCACAGCAGACATAAGAAATTCATACAGTTCTCTTCTCTTCCATTCTACATGTTCTCTTTGGACAACTTCACCTTCACCATAGCTTCAATGACCACCTACAAGAGGATGTTTCTCCTCCAAAATTCAGTCTTTCATATCCAACAGCTTAACATCTGTACCTGGGCATGCCAGGACTATTCCCAAACTCAGTAGGTCCTCAGCTCGATCCCTCTCCCACTCCACCCCACCTGTTTCTCCAGCTGTATTCTGTCTTAGCTGATGGCAGCACCGTGCACCCACTCTCCCACACAGGGCACCTAAGGACTCCCTCTCCTTCACCACAGTGTCCATCTCTAAGCTCTGCTGATTTCAGCTCATACCCTTGTCCTCTCCTCTCATTGTTTCCATCAGAACCTTGATTTACACAGTCGCCCTCTACCTGGTCTCCCAGCCTCCAGCTTAAAGCCCTCAAACCCATCCTCCATGCCCCATTTTTCTTTTTAAAATGCAAATGTCTGGGTGCCTGGGTGGCTCAGTCATTAAGCATCTGCCTTCGGCTCAGGTCATGGTCCCAGGGTCCTGGGATCGAGCCCTGCGTCAGGCTCCCTGCTCGGCGGGAAGCCTGCTTCTCCCTCTCCCACTCCCCCTTCTTGTGTTCCTGCTCTCACTCTCTCTGTCTCTGTCAAATAAATAAATAAAATCTTTTAAAAATAAATAAATAAATAAAATGCAAATATCTTACCACATCCTTCCTTTCTAGATTCCTCAGAGATAAAAGTCAAGTTGCTAAATTCAACTTACAAGGCTTCCCTGTCTGCCTCCTACCATATCACTCCAGCCTTACCCTCTTCTGTACGTAGCCCATCTTCCCACTCCCCCCATATGCACTTCTCTGTTAAAGAGAGGGGAGCACAGGAAAGGAGAAGGGAGAGGCAGTTACGGAAGATGAATGGATTCACTATCGGTTCTTTCCTTCCCTCCATATTCCTCTCTGAAACCCCAGACTGATTCTCAATTCAAGGGGAATGGCAATACCCCCTCCATATAAGACACTGTCAGCAATTATATATTCTCATTACTCGTTGAGCCATCCCCAAAATGCAAAATTATGTCCCAACATGCAATTCATGCAAATATGCATTGTCTTGGGGTACCTGCATGGCTCAGTTGGTTAAGCATCTGCCTTCGGCTTCAGGTCATGATCTTGGGGTCCTGGGATCGAGCCCCACATGGGGCTCATTGCTCAACGGGGAGCCTGATTCTTCCTCTCCCCCAGCCCCAGCTCATGCTCTCTCTCTCTCGCTATCTCAAATAAATAAATAAATAAATCCTTTAAAAAATATATTCATTGTCATAGATCTCCCCACCCACAGAAATACACAGACAATATGGACAGATGCTCATCCAGCTACATGCACCTTCCCATAACTAGTCTTAAAATCCTCTCACATAGACACAGCATGAAGTCACAAACATCCAAAGCAGGGAAAGCAGGTTAACTTCTGTGGCTTGGGGAATGAGAGAACACATAGAAGAGGTAGGAAAGTATGGTGGAAGATTGGGGGTAAGTGGAGGAAAAGGGGAATGACCATGAAAGTGTCAACTGGGATATATTCATGCACCGACATTCCCTAACCCCAAAAACAGGCTGCTAAGCAAAGATCCACGGTGGCTATAGTAATAATAACCACAGCAGCTAATACTCCAACAGTGGCCACTATATACTAGGCACTGTTATTTTAACTCATAGAGCCCCCATAGCAATATCAAGAGGTAGACAGATATTCTTACCCTCGAGTTACAGATGATGTAACAAGGTCCAAGAAACTGATATGTCTACCGTCACACATTGCTAAGGGGCAGGACCTAGCCTCCTTTCTAGGCATCGGAGTCTAGTGTTCTCACCTACCTTCTGATACAACAGCCTGCCCATGAGTAGCGCACAGACTCCCAGGCACTCACATGCTGGAGCTAGGGCTGCGTGTTCTTTCCTCAGCAAAGCAGCATGGAATAGAAAGCAGTGTCAGGGACTGGCAGGATGGCCCCGACCTTGAAGTCAGGCAGACCGAAACCCAAGTCCTAGCTCTGCCACCCACTACCCGTGGCAACTTCAACAAGTCAGGTTATTAGCCATTCTGAGCAGCAGTTACCTCCCCCATAAATGAAGATGTGAAGATCGACTTGGTCAAGTTTTATTAGAGTTAAATGAGATACTATATATGAAAGTGCTAAGTACTGGGCTTGGCATAGAGTAAGCTGTCAATAAATTCCTTTTGTTGTCTCAGTATTTCCTCTCCAGATCTTTAAACCTAAAGTTCTCCAGAAACATTAGAAGAACCACTGCAAATTATGGCCCTCAGGCATGCATGTGGCTTAGCCAGCAAAGTATTTTAAAAGGCGTCGAAACTGGGCAGGAGCTATTATGGCCATAAGACAAGTAGCTCAGCACCGAGTTGGCCCTATGATGACAGTCACCCCCAAACCCCGCAGGCACGTGAGTTCTCCTAAATCTGCTTCAGACCTACAGAACCAGACTTTCCTAGGGCACGGCCCAGGACCCCACTGTTTAAATTCTTGGGACACCTTGGAGGGCGCCTGGGTGGCTCAGATGGTTAAGCGTCTGCCTTCGGCTTGGGTCATGATCCCAGGGTCCTGGGATCCAGCCCTGCGTCAGGCTCCTGGCTCAGCGGGGAGCCTGCTTCGCCCTCTCCCTCTACCTCTCTCCCTGCTCATGCTCTCTCTTTCTCTCTGTATCTCTGTGTCTCAAATGAATAAATAAAATCTTAAAAAAAAAAAGTAAATTCTTGGACACCTCAAGTTTGAGAACCACTGAAGGAAAAAAATAAAACACTCTTTTCCAACAAAATGCAGGGCTCAGGGGTGAAGGAGCTGACCTGCCACACTGCCAACTCTGGATGTTTCTTTCACACGAGATTGGGAATAAAGGCCGTTTCTCTGTTGTTGGAAAAAAGTGGCCCTTTTAAACTAGGAATTCCAGGAAATCCAGGAGAAGCCAGAGGTCCTTCCCTCCCAGATTTCAGAAACCAGAAAAGTTAGGCACAGCAGGAAACAGCTAGGCACAGCAGAATCCAGAAGTGACCCAGTGGTCGGCTGGGGTTGGTTGGGAAATAGATATTTATGCTGCCCAGGAACCAACCTTTGAGTTACAGGCCAGTTGAGCTGCAATGGCAAGTCTTGCCGGCTGACCCAGTATGCAACCAAAGGTGACCTGAGAATAATTTTGTCATCAAGTAAGCCAGAGCTAAAGGTCAAATAATAACCAAAGACGCCCTAAGTTGGGCCCAGCATTTCCTCTTAACCTAGGGCTGAGGACACATGACTAACACGCCCGACTTGGATCCTGGGCCCAGTTAACAAGAGGAGACTATGGGGTGCCAGCCCACAGGACCTCAAGTCTACCTGGTAGTGACCTCAGTCCTAGCACCATGTTCTTTGCCCTATATCGACCGTTGGTTCCAACTCTGGCAAACAAGTCCCCACCTCCTTGCGTCCAAGTCTCTGAGCCCAGTATGCCCCCTCTGCCCCCACTCCCCCGAAAGACTTTTCCTGAGTCCCTTGGATGAAGTGGGGCCCTGCTCTTCACAGGCAGGGTCCCCACACCGAGTACATTGTTTGTCTGGGCTCTGCACCCTAAGGACGGGATGTCTCCTAGGGGTGCACTCGCCCATGCAGACAGCTTAAGCTGGAGATCCTAGCAGTTCTGACCCGTGCACTCAAGAGTGCCTGCCTGTGTAACCCCACGACCCAGTGCCTGCCCCAGCCTTGTGTGTCTCTAGCTTTGTTCCAAAATGTTACAGAGAAAAAGTAATTAACACATTTATGATGCCTCTACTTTTACTTACTTGCCCACGGCTACTGAGGGAGGGGAAAACAATAAGAAAAGACACATCTTTATTTTATCTACCAGCAAACCAAAAGGAGTTTCCCATCCAGCTATCTCACCTACAGAGTGCAATACTCAGCTTTTCTGATCATAAAGCTTAATTAACAAGTTGACTAGAGAATTAGAATGTGAGCATCACAGTTAATGAATCTGTAAGTTCAGTAATGCCTCAGTATCACAGGTTATTCGGCTTTTAACCAACCTAACCTGTGTTTAAACACTGAAACCCCTAAAGTCTGAACCACCACTCATATTAAATTTGGGCTTTTAACAGCTGTTGAATGAATATGCAAGCTCACTGACGAAAGTCCTGCCGTCCAGCCAGTATTCATTCATTCGCTCAACAAATGTTTCTTGAGGGCCAACTATGCATCGGGCACTGTAGGTGAAGCCTGATGTCTGACCTCGTGGAGCAGACAACATAGGAGGGAAAGACACACAAGTAAGAAAGCAAACAAATCAAATACTGTGTATTTTATGCTACTAACGAAAGCATCGGGTACTATAATAAAAATAAACAGGGAATACTCCGAATACTCCAGTAGCAAGGAGCACACCTGGTGCTCAGATCTTGGTCTCTAACACCAATCTCCACTAAAAGGAACCAGGGCTCCTTGGAGAAATGGTTGATTCTAGGCCTGGGCAGGAAAAATACAAGATTATCTTGGAGCCTCTTGGGGTGCCAGAAATTAAGAAGATGCTACAAGATAATTTAATAAGTCAATACCCACACTGATGAGACAAGGTCAAAGAGACACAGGAGCCAACTGAAAGAGTTCCTAACGGCCAAAGGTAGAACTGGGGCAAAAAAACAAGTAGCACTGGATTATAACCCAAAGTATAAAATAAATATTCATGAGTCCATATGGATGAGTAATGTTTCAATATATTAATGGAGAACAAATCTCTCATGCAGAATTCCAAATAACTTATGTAGATGCTCCTCCCCAAAGGATGGGGAACATAACCTCCCATTCCTCAGGTGTAGGGTGTGCCTACTGACATACTTCCCAAGAGAACAGTAGAATGGGGCTCAGGGAGGAAAGGGGAAGAGTAACTTAGAGTAGAGACACATGCTATTTCAGCCAGGTGATCAAAGTCAACATCAAGAGTCATAAATCACATCGAGAGGATGTATTCTTAACACGATCTGATGAAAACGGCACTTTACGTGATTTTCCTCCAAACCCATTACCTAGCCCAATCATAAAGGGGCAGGGGTGAATTCAGACAAGTTCCAGCAGAAGAGCATCCTACAAAATATCTGACTAGTAGTCCTCAAACTGTCAAGGTCATCACAAACAAGGAACTTCTGAAAAACTGTCACAGCCAAGAAGAGTCCAAGGAGACACAACAACTAAATGCGCTGTGGTATCCTGAATGGGACCCTGGGACCAAAAAAGGACATCAGATAAAAGCTAAGGAAAGCTGAACAAAATGTGGAGTTAATATAGTTAATATATTAATATTGTCTCCATAACTGAAACAAATGTATCCCACTAATCATATCAAAAGGGAAACTGCACAGGGGCTATTTAAGAACTCTGTACTATCCAACTCAGGTTTCCTTTAAATCTATTCTAAAAATCAAAGTCTGTTGGGATGCCTGGGTGGCTTAGTCAGTTAAGCATCTGACTCTTGATTTCAGCTCAGGTTGTGATCTCAGGGTTGTGAGATCGAGCCCCACGTCAGGCTCTGTGCTCAGCAGGGAGTCGGCTTGAGATTCTCTCTCCCTCTCCCTCTGCCCCTCCCCCTACTCGCACACACTCTCTCTAAACAAATTAATTAAATCTTTAAAAATCAAAGTCTTTTAATAAAAAGAAATAAATGGGGAGAAGAGTCAGTCTGAGAAAGCTTCACCTGGGGGTTCACTTTAAACCTAGACCTGAAGGCTCTAGGTCATGCAAGGGGAGGAAACAGGATGCGCAAATCCTGGTCCAGCAGGACAGAACCTGGAACATCAGAGGAACAGAGAGTGCGCCAGCATGTCAGCAGTGCTGTGGACAAGAGGAAGGGTGGTCAGAAAGAAGGCAGAGTGGCAAAGAAGCCACTTAGGCTGTGACTCCACCACAAGGAAGAGGATGGTCTTCTGAGTGCAGTGGGAAGAAATAAAAGGGGCGTCCTCGGCACAACCATCTTATTTAGCAATGTTTGCACAACTGTCGGATATTTTATTATATTCTACATATACTCCTTTTACAGAAGTGAATGAGAAATGAAATACAAAGATCAAAAACTGGAGATCTCAAACACACGTGGGCAAAGACAGAAACTACTAGGCAGGCAGAAAGCTAAGACTGAAGATGAAATTAAATGCATCTTTGGATTAGTCATGGATTTGAGCGGACTGTGGGATTAACTGTGAAAGAAAAGAACAAATTAAAGACCTAGAATATTTCACTGCAGATGGAGTCTAAAAGATAAAACAAATTATGAATGCTTAAGTTTTATCTCAGAGAACAAAACCTTCCTTAAAACACGCAAGTCATCTTTTTTGTACAGGATTTTAGAAATGAAAAAGTAGGGGGCGGCTTTTCTACTTTCCACATGTAAACCTGATCTTTAACAGCTTAATAACAGACAGACTTTTGACAGAGGTCATGTTTTCCCCCCAATACCTTCCCTACTGTGCTTGGCTTTTCAAGTTCAACATGAACCTACATTCAGACTCCATGGCACACCCAGATGCATTACCCTCCCAACACCCACACCACGCCACCTTTACCCTCAGGGAATGAGCCCTGTGCCAGCATCCTCCCTTTCTGGGTCTTGTTTACCCCCAACCTGGTGAAGGAACTGGGGAGTAGTCCATCACTAATTCTCAATAAGGATGCACATGGCTCTTCCTTAAAATTTTGAATTTTGAAAGAGAGCTCGTGAAACTAAAAATATCTTAGCCAAGAAACAAATCTTTACTAATCTATATTTTTGTCCTGCCAATCTGGTGGGAGAAAGATTTTATAGAATGGAAAATTTTTGCAGCCCCCTGCTATCATACCACATGGACACGCAAACACTGTGCCAACACAGAAATATTTTTATCATCAAGAACTCCCATCTATTTTCTTCAGTCACTTCCATACCTTTTTCACCAAACCATACTCCAACTTGATTTTATGAAGAAGAAAAAGTATTAACTTTGGCACTATCAGAAACTCCTCATAAATAAATGTGTAAATATTGATTAAAGTGGAATATGTTCACTTTCAGAGTTTAACAGGTACTCGTTCAGCACACACTTATTAGGTGCCAGCACTGTTCTGGAAGCTTGAGAGAGGATGATCATCAAGTCAGACAAGGTCCCCACTCTTGAAGAGTTTGTTTTCCTAGTTCAATTTAGTTAAAGCCAAAAATCCAGTAGAAAACAGTGGTCTGGGCTTAGCGGCTCAGTGGGAACTCAAGATCTCAGAAAGAAGGACAGGAAGGCTGGGATGAGCTCAGAGTCTCCTCTTTTCAAGCAGGAAACAAACATGTGCAATAAGGATCCAGGTTAAGAAGAACTAAGGAGGGACACTTGGTGGCTCAGTTGGTTAGGGTCTGCCTTTGGCTCAGGTCATGATCTCAGGATCCAGGGATCAAGCCTCTCATCGGGCTCTCTGCTCAGTGGGGAGCCTTCTTCTCCCTCTGCTCTTCACCCCACTTGTGTTCTCTCTCTCTCTGTCAAATAAAATCTTAAAAAAAAAAAAAAGAACTAAGGAATCTCAGCTTTGTCACTCAAAAAAAGAAAAAAGACCTAGTGCTGTGAACAGAGGCTCAAGGTAGATGCTAAGAGATGCAGAACTGCATAAAAGAAATGTTGGGGGAAATTAGATCTTGTTCAAAAAGAGCCCGTTAAGGGGCGCCTGGGTGGCTCAGTCATTTAGCGTCTGCCTTCAGCTCAGGTCATGATCCCAGGGTCCTAGGACAGAGTCCCACATCGGGCTCCCTGCTCGGCGGGAAGCCTGCTTCTCCCTCTCCCACTCCCCCTGCTTGTGTTCCCTCTCTCGCTGTGTCTCTCTCTGTCAAATAAAAAAAAAAATAAAAAGAGCTTGTTAAAATAGCTCCACAACAATAGCAAATATAGGTAAAGATGTGGAACAACTGGAAAACTCCTATGTTGCTGGTGGGAGTATAAAGTAGTTCAATCTCTTTCACAAACTGCCCATTTCTTATCAAGTTAAACATTCATTTACCAAATAATTCCACCCCCAGGTATTTACCCAAGAGAAATGAAAATCTATGTCCACAAAAAGACTTGCACATGAATGTAAATACCAGAGGTGTTAAAAATAGCCAAAAACTGTAAACTACCCAAATGTCTATCAATTAAAAAATAAAGTAGGAGATATCCATTCAAATGGATTAATATCCAATAACAAAAATACACACAGTAAATCTCAAAACACTATGATAAACAGAAGAGGCTGGTCACAACTAAGTACATACTACACGTTTCCATTCCTATATAGTCCCAAACAGGCAAAACGAATCTCTACTGAGAGAAGTCAGGTCTGTGGCTGCCTACAGTTGGGAAGAGGTGGAAATTGAGGAGAGAATGCGTATGGGTAACAGAAATAGTCTGCTTCTTCTTGAGGTCATCATTACAACCATCAACACACACAGAATTTTGTTGAGATCTGGACATTTTATGGTATGTTAATTAAGACCCAATTTTTTTTTTTTTTTAACTTTTAAGCTGCTTCACATCAGGTTAACAGTAAAAAGGGCACAAAAGCCCCAGCACGCACCTTGGGGCGGGGTGCACCACCATGGCATTCTAGTCCAGTAATAAAAGGTTGGGTTAGACTGGTCCAGGACAATTTGGTGGCAAAATATCTGGGAGATTCAAAAACAACTTGCTGAAGAATAATCTTTATGAACAGTTTCCTTATAAGTAAGAATATTTATTGAGAAGCTACCAGGGCCAGGCACAGAATTGGCCATTGGGAATTCAGCCTGAAATCTGATGAGCTCCCATCCTAGTGATGGGATGAGCAGCAGGGGAAGTGGGGTGGGGAGGGCGGGAGCTACAAAATAAAAAAGTTAGATAATTTCAGATGCCAACTGCTCACATCAACTTGTACTTCTGAGGTTGTCTTGCTTGTAGAGTTTTTTCTAATTAAGGTACAAAGTTGGCAAACACTGATGGAGCAATAAAAAGCACACATGGGCTGTGGCTACAGAGCATTTGCTTAGTTGCTTACGATTATTCCTGGCAACCAGTAACCTTTCAGTAAGTATCAATGCTTACTATTTCCCTCCTCTCCCTCTTTATAAGTAAAACACGAACTTTGAGAATAGATGTACAATTAGAGACATGTACAAGAATATTCATAAGTTCCATTCATAATAGCCAATGCTGGAAATGGTCCAACCAGAATGGATAGACTGTGGTATATTCATATAATGGGATACCTCCCGGCTGCTACACAGCAATTAACAACTTGGATGAATCTCACAGACATAACATTGAGTAAAAGAAGCCAAACACAAACGACCACATACTATATACTGTCATTTATATGAAGTTCAAGAACAGGCAAAACCAACCCGGTAACAGAAGACCGTGGTTGCATTTGGCAGGAGCTGCTGACGGGAAGGGGGCGCATGAGAGCCTTCTCGTGTATTCGCAAGGCTATCTTGAGCTGAATGGTGGGAACAGGGGTGTGTGCCCAAGTAAGTTAATGGAGATCTTCGCTACAGATCTGTGCGCTGTATATATACACTATATCACAATTTAAAAAAAGTTAAGAATTTAAATGCAACTAGCTAAATAAAGAAGCGTAGTTGGGAATATGAGTATTTCTCATGTGGGATCCCATTTTCAGCCACTGATGGCTTTAGTGAATGGAAACGTTGAACCTCTTCTATTATAGATTGTTCATTCATCCACTACACATTTCCCGATCATCTCCCAGCTGCTGGGCACCATGCTAGGTGCCCAGAACACATGAATGAACCTGTCAACACAATCCCCACCCTTAAGGACATCCCTGAAATGAGCAGTCAGCTGTGCGACCTATTACCCTGGGGTGGCTGGGGGCGGCTTCTGTAATGTGGCCACAAGGTCCTGTGGGAGTTCAAAGATTTCCATAGGAGAAACCTCAGACCCTAGTTCTAACCTAGTAACTGAAACATCATGCATGGTCATCCATGTCTCCTGAGGAGCATATGGGTGATAGATCTCAGATCATACTATTTAATGGCAATTGACATTTCTAGGTCATCCTGGTGATGGCAAGTATCCTCCTGGAAGGCTCCTCATTTGTGACAACAGCAGAGGAAAAGATGCTAATTTTAGAGAACACAGCTCAGTGTTGTAGAGGAACATCTAACAGAAGACTCTTTGTTCTCTCAGCACTGGCAGTGGTGTGGGAATCAGAAAACAACTCCAGCAACTGCCTACCACCCTCCTCAAGTCTGCCCTCCAGATGGTTCAAGAGGCAACCCCATGCAGTATTAATGTATGAAACATGACAAACACTTTGCTCTTGGTTCTAGCATGAATTAATAATTTAACACGCTTTGAGTTTTAAAGGATCCAAGTTAGTTGATGGTACATCCAAAATAGCCCTGATCTTCCTGCATTTTTCTGCAAGAAGCATTTTTAAAACGCTTAGTGGCAAAATGGGCACAAGTAAGGTGTCCAGGGGCTGCTTTGCCTAACTAAAGAGGTCTGACGACCAAACAAATTTCATAACCCTGGAGCTAAGAAGAAAGTCAACCTCTGGAAAGAACCAAAGAACAAGAGAAAAGGGACTAGGAAGGCCAGTGATTCCAAACAGTGCTGCAGTTCTCACTCCCCCTAAGGCTGAGCAAGCAATTATTCCGGACTAACGCTGACAAGACCAAAAAGGAGGCCCAATGGGACTAGTATTTGGTGATCTAGATAGGATCGATAAGAAGGGTGACCAGATGTCCTGGTTTGTCTGGGGCCAACTCACTTGTAACAAATATCAACAGTGCCCCCTTTAACATTGAAAAGTGTCCCAGTTTGAAGAATAGAGTATACAACTCCTTAATTAGTAAGGGAAGCAATAGCTGGTACACAAGAATCAACACAGCCTTTGGAGGAAAAGGACCAAGTCTTTTTATACCCTGTGGTTCACCTCGGGCCCACTCAGATAGGGGCAGACGTCAGGGCCAATAGACCCTGACAGGAAAATCTAACTCTACAAGTGTGAAAAACCACACAGACAGGAAAAGTGAAGAACCTCTAAAGAATCAAAGACAACCATCAGGGAGGTTAAAGGGGCTTGGACCACAAAGGCAAAAAGAAGCTCTACCCCGTGGATGTTGGAGTTTCCCAGGGCTGCCATAACAAATTTACCATAAATTGGGTGGCTTAAAACAACAGAAATTTACTTTCTCATGGTTCTGGAGGCCAGAAGTTTAGCTCCTTCTGGAAGGATCCATGTCTCTCCCAGCTTCTGGTGGTTTGCCAGCAATCCTTCCATCCCAATGTTCCAAACTCTGCCTTCAGGTTCACGAGGCCTTCCCCTCTGGATGTCTTTGTAGCTCTGCATCCTCTCTTCTTTTTATAGGGACACCTGTCATTGGGCCCACACTAAATCCAGGATGACCTCATCATGAGATCTTTAATTACATCTGCAAAGACCTTTTTTCTAAATAAGGCATCTTCATAGGTTCCAGGAGGTAGGACTTACACATCTTTTTTTGGAAGCCACCATTCAACCCATTACAGAGGTATGCAAAATAGTGCCTCCATGAGTCAAATTTACCAAAAAAAAAAATCTTTTTAAATCAAAAGGCCTTTCCAAGCTAAATCTGGGGTGGGGAGGGGGGACGGGAGAAAGAACCAGCCTAGGTGTAGAAGAGAGGGTATAAGTAAGCTAAATGCCCAAGGGGTGAGACAACTCTGTGCCTGTGGCCACTGTGTCCAATGAGAAGCTGGGACAGGTGACAGTCACGCCCTACTTCTCACCTACAAGGCTTGGCCTGGTTTTCACGGTCAATGGCCTGTAAGGCTCCAGTGTCACCAGGGCTGAAGGTGGCAGAGGTACATCTGACGCAAATCCGCCCGGTCCTAAGGCCTTCGTACTTCTTACTTTTGGGTCCTCAAATAGATTAACTAGCCCCACACATGCTTTGGGGGTGGGGGGGGAATAGGAGAAAGGGCCGCCTCCTCAGGCATGACAGGGACTACAATCTCAAAATTCCCCAGGGTGTTACTAGACCAAGATCCCCACCTCACCCTGTGAATTAAACACTAACCACCAACTCAATTCAGCGTGTCCACTGTCCATCAAATGCCTGCAACTACAAACAAGACAAAACAAATTGAACTGATAAGTTCTTATATAATCACCTTCCAGGACAGGTCATTTCCTTGATCAGAAGCATCGCCCACTGCTCATTGCTATAATAGTAGTTTCCCAACGGGTTTCCATGTACACCCAAAACAAAGTAGAAGGTGTTGAGGGGGAAGAATAGAGGGGATCAGGTTCAGGAGAAGACGTTTCAGATTCAGACAGCACTTCTCCAAGGCTGTTCACACTTCACTTCCTGCCTCCTCTCTCCTTAATCCCCTACACGTACCACCACCCCACCCGACCATCCAGGCTGCCCATACACTGCTGATCTTTGAGCTTTGGCTCATGCTATTCCTCAGCTTGGAATGCTCTTCCCAGACCTCTCCACTCACCTGCGAAGCAGGTGTCCCGTCAGGCACACCTCCTCGGAGGTCCTCTTTCTCCACTCCAGTGCAAGATGGCCACTCCTTCCTCTGAACTCCCAGTGCACTGATCTGACAGCTCATTCCACAAAATCTGTCATCTCTTAATAAATGTCTTGCTCCCTTCCCACTCCCCATTAGCCCAAAGCCCGTTAAGGAAGGGAGCGCTCTTCACCAAGCATAGTGGCCTCCACTCAAGAGTCACAAGGTCTACTAACAAAAGACAAGGTTACTTCTGGGTCCATGAGAAACTCCAGAGATGCGCTTTTAATAGGTAAGTACAATTTCGTCCCTGGCCCATTCTTATTTCCTGAGCTTTCAGTGCCAAGAGAAATTTTCCGGCAAACTGACCTCTTTCACCTGGAGAGTTGCAAATGCCAGCTATAATTAAAACAGCAACTTTATTTTCCAGTGGGTTTCAGAAGGTATACAGGGCACTGGACCTCACGTTCTTCCAGGTAGCTATTTTCAGTTGTTTCCCAGATTTTATACCCATGCTTTCTCCTCCTGATGCATGGCATATGGGTCTTAAACTCTACTAAATTTTTTTTTTGCTTTAATAATTTCTTTAAATGTCTTAACACCTCTTGAGCTAAATGGAGACACCCGAGAATGTCAAATAACCAAAGAGGGGTTGAGACAAAAGTTCTCCTCTAAATCAAACACAGACATTTTCTCAGAAACATTTTTTAAATTCCTTTGACAAGAAACAACTCATTAACATCCTGATAGGGGGCCTCAGATATTTCTTTTATCCTTGGTTATCCAACAAACCAAAGCACAAAAAGGACCAAAAAAAAAAAAAAAAAAAAGAGGGAGAGTAAGTAGCCTAGGTAATTCTGGAAGCTTTCTTTCTGTATTTTTCTCTTTTGACTCTGGTGAGATAATAGGACTGGAAATTTGGGGGAGGAGGAAAGTGATGAGTAATGAGAAAGAAAACAGCTTTGAAAGGTTTTTATTTCACCTATTTTTTTCTTAGAAAAAAGAAAATACAATATTCCTACCCCTACCTGGCTTTTGTTGCAATTTCAAACATTCACAATACTTAGAATACCATCTGGTAGGCATCGATTCAACAAATATTTATCACATGCCTGGCACTGTGCTAGGTGCGGAGGAAACAAAATGTGATCAACTCTCCCTTCCAGGAATGTGGACAGGCACATGGTGGGAGAGAACTCTAAAATAAGAAACAGGGGCTCCTGCTAAAGAGCATCCTACTAAAGAATGAATGGGTCGACCAGGAAATTAAAGAAGAATTTAAAAAATTCATGGAAACCAATGAAAATGAAAACACAACTGTCCAAAATCTTTGGGATACAGCAAAGGCAGTCCTGAGAGGAAAGTATATAGCAATACAAGCCTTTCTCAAGAAACAAGAAAGGTCTCAAATACACAATCTAACCCTACACCTAAAGGAGCTGGAGAAAGAACAGCAAATAAAGCCTAAACCCAGCAGGAGAAGAGAAATCATAAAGATCAGAGCAGAAATCAATGAACTAGAAACCAAAAGAACAGTAGAACAGATCAACGAAACTAGGAGCTGGTTCTTTGAAAGAATTAACAAGACTGATAAACCCCTGGCCAGACTTATCCAAAAGAAAAGAGAAATGACCCAAATCAACAAAATCATGAATGAAAGAGGAGAGATCACAACCGACACCAAAGACATACAAACAATTATAAGAACATATTATGAGCAACTCTATGCCAGCAAATTAGATAACCTGGAAGAAATGGGTGCATTCCTAGAGATGCATCAACTACCAAAACTGAACCAGGAAGAAATAGAAAACCTGAACAGACCTATAACCACTAAGGAAATTGAAGCAGTCATCAAAAATCTCCCAAGAAAAAAAAGCCCAGGGCCAGATGGCTTCCCAGGGGAATTCTATCAGACATTTAAAGAAGAATTAATACCTATTCTCCTGAAACTGTTCCAAAAAATAGAAATGGAATGAAAACTTCCAAACTCATTTTATGAAGCCACCATTACCTTGATCCCAAAACCAGACAAAGACCCCATCAAAAAAGAGAATTACAGACCAATATCCTTGATGAACATGGATGCAAAAATTCTCACCAAAATACTAGCCAATAGGATCCAACAGTACATTAAAAGGTTTATTCACCACGACCAAGTGGGATTTATCCCTGGGCTGCAAGGCTGGTTCAACATCCGCAAATCAATCAACGTGATACAATACATTAACAAAAGAAAGAACAAGAATCATATGAATCTCTCAATAGATGCAGAAAAAGCATTTGACAAAGTACAGCATCCTTTCTTGATCAAAACTCTTCAGAGTATAGGGATAGAGGGTACATACCTCAATATCATAAAAGCCATCTACGAAAAACCTACAGCGAATATCATTCTCAATGGGGAAAAGCTGAGAGCTTTTCCCCTAAGGTCAGGAACGCGGCAGGGATGTCCACTCTCACCACTGCTATTCAACATAGTATTAGAAGTCCTAGCCACAGCAATCAGACAACAAAAAGAAATCAAAGGCATCCAAATTGGCAAAGAGGAAGTCAAACTCTCACTCTTTGCAGATGATATGATACTTTATGTGGAAAACCCAAAAGACTCCACCCCAAAACTGCTAGAACTCATACAGGAATTCAGCCAAGTAGCAGGCTATAAAATCAATGCACAGAAATCAGTGGCATTCCTATACACCAACAACAAGACAGAAGAGAGACAAATCAAGGAGTCGATCCCATTCACAATTGCACCCAAAACCATAAGATAGCTAGGAATAAATTTAACCAAAGAGGCAAAGGATCTGTACTCAGAAAACTATAAAATACTCAGGAAAGAAATTGAAGAAGACACAAAGAAATGGAAAAACGTTCCATGCTCATGGATTGGAAGAACCAGCATTGTGAAGATGTCAATGCTACCTAGAGCAATCTACACATTCAATGCAATCCCCATCAAAATACCATCCACTTTTTTCAAAGAAATGGAACAAATAATCCTAAAATTTGTATGGAACCAGAAGAGAGCCCGAATAGCCAGAGGAATATTGAAAAAGAAAAGCAAAGCTGGCGGCATCACAATTCCGGACTTCCAGCTCTATTACAAAGCTGTCATCATCAAGACAGTATGGTACTGACACAAAAACAGACACATTGATCAATGGAACAGAATCGAGAGCCCAGAAATGGACCCTCAACTCTATGGTCAACTTATCTTTGACAAAGCAGGAAAGAATGTCCAATGGCAAAAAGACAGTCTCTTCAACAAATGGTGTTGGGAAAATTGGACAGCCACACGCAGAAGAATGAAACTGGACCATTTCCTTGCACCACACACAAAAATAAACTCCAAATGGTTGAAAGACCTAAACGTGAGACAGGAGTCCATCCAAATCCTAAAGGAGAACACAGGTAGCAACCTCTTCGACCTCAGCCGCAGCAACTTCTTCCTAGAAACATCACCAAAGGCACAGGAAGCCAGGGCAAAAATGAACTATTGGGATTTCATCAAGATAAAAAGCTTTTGCACAGCCAAAGAAACAGTCCAGAAAACCAAAAGACAACCGACAGAATGGGAGAAAATATTTGCAAATGACATATCAGATAAAGGGCTAGTATCCAAAATCTATAAAGAACTTATCAAACTCAACACCCAAAGAACAAATAATCCAATCAAGAAATGGGCAGAAGACATGAACAGACATTTTTCCAAAGAAGACATCCAAATGGCCAACAGGCACATGAAAAAGTGCTCAACATCGCTCAGCATCAGGGAAATCCAAATCAAAACCTCAATGAGATACCACCTCACACCCGTCAGAATAGCTAAAATTAACAAGTCAGGGAACGACAGATGTTGGCGGGGATGTGGAGAAAGGGGAACCCTCCTACACTGTTGGTGGGAATGCAAGCTGGTGCAACCCCTCTGGAAAACAGTATGGAGGTTCCTCAAACAGTTGAAATTAGAGCTACCGTTCGATCCAGCAATTGCACTACTGGGTATTTACCCCAAAGATACAAATGTAGGGACCCGAAGGGGTACGTGCACCCCAATGTTTATAGCAGCAATGTCCACAATAGCCAAACTGTGGGAAGAGCCAAGATGTCCATCGACAGATGAATGGATAAAGAAGATGTGGTATATATACACAATGGAATATTATGCAGCCATCAAAAGAAATGAGATCTTGCCATTTGCAATGACGTGGATGGAACTGGAGGGTGTTATGCTGAGTGAAATAAGTCAATCAGAGAAAGACATGTATCATATGACCTCACTGATATGAGGAATTCTTAATCTCAGGAACAAACTGAGGGTTGCTGGAGTGGTTGGGGGTGGGAGGGATGGAGTGGCTGGGTGATAGGCATTGGGGAAGATATGTGCTACGGTGAGGGCTGTGAATTGTGTAAGACTGTTGAATCACAGATCTGTACTTCTGAAACAAATAACGCAACATATTTTGAGAAAAAAAAAGAAAAAGAAGAAGATAGCAGGAGAGGAAGAATGAAGGGGAGTAAGTCAGAGGGGGAGACGAACCAGGAGAGATGATGGACTCTGAAAAACAAACTGAGGTTTCTAGAGGGGAGGAGGGTAGGGGGATGGGGTAGCCTGGTGATGGGTATTAAAGAGGGCACATTCTGCATGGAGCACTGGGTGTTATGAACAAACAATGAATCATGGAACACTACACCAAAACAAATTATGTAATATATGGTGATTAACATAGCAATAAAAAATTAAAAAAAAAAAAAAAAAGAAACAGGGGCTCCTGTCTGGCTCAGCCGGCAGAGCATGTGACTCTTGGTCTCAGGGTTGTAAGTTCAAGCCCCACATTGGGTATAGAGATTACTTTAAAAAAAATCTTAAAAAAAATAATAAAACAGAAGAATCCTGTCCTCCTGGAGTGGACAGTCTAGAGGACAATGCTTGTCAATATTAAAAAGGGGTCAGGGGCAAAAAAGCTCATGGCTTCTTTATATTCAATATTCATTACCAGACTAAAATGAGTCAAAAGTTCATTCCTTTGAAACCTTTAAAAACTGAATGTTTAAGGTCACTCTAAGAAAGGGTTAACCAGCATGCAATTCTTATAGATGATTTGTGGCTAGTGTCATAGAATGTTCTAGATCAAAAGGTTGCAGAGCTCTCTAGCTCCCTCATTGTATAGCCAAGGAGGTGGAGGCTCACAAGTTCAGGGTCTGCTGGACTTGGAAGCAGCCACTATTGGAGACAAGGGGATCCCTTGTCTCCCCTACCATCAGGATCGATTAAATCTGTGCAATCACATTTGAACTCAAGTCTTCAGTCCATACAGCACGTTCATGTGCCACAGGACCGGGATTTCATCTTCCAGGATACTGACGGGATTCCTCTGACGGAGGGTTGGCACCTTTCCTAGCTCAGGATGGGGTTTGTTTTGCATAATCAATGTCCTTTGTTTTACAGTCTGTGTCCTTAGGGCCCTCTGGGGGTGGCAAGCATAAAAATTCTATGTAACAGCACTTCATGATAAAGATGCTACAGTAACGGCCCATTGATAAATCCATTACCAATAAAAATTCCCTCATCGACAGTGGATGAGCAGCATGCACTGGACAGGACAGGCCTGGATTTCAACTTTCTTCCTTCTTGATAGGTTGCTATAAAGTCCTTCAACTGAGGCATATTGTCTCTCAGCGCTCTTCCGTCCTTCTTCCATTTCTGTTCTTCCTTTACCCTGCTCTGTCATTCTCTTTTCTTGCCCAAAGTCTTATTTACCTTTTAAATCAAAGACTTTGGGGGCGCCCGGGTGGCTCAGTCGTTGAGCATCTGCCTTCGGCTCAGGTCATGGTCCCAAGGTCCTGGGATCGAGCCCCGCATCGGGCTCCCCGCTCCACGGGAAGCCTGCTTCTCCCTCTCCCGCTCCCCCTGCTTGTGTTCCCTCCCTCGCTGTCTTTCTCTCTGTCAAGTAATAAAATTAAAAAAAAAAAAAAGACTTTGAATATATTATTTTCCAGGGGAATTTTCAGGCTGTTCTCATTCACTTCTAATAACATATTTCTAATTAGAGCACGTCAAATACACATTTTACTCCTCTCAGCAACTCCACCAATGGAAGGAAAGGAGTTACGGAAAACAAAGAGGCTACAGTCCCACAGAGAACAAGAGGAGACACCAACTCGTGAAAGATTAACAAATTTTTGGAAGACAACGGCAGCTGGAGGAAGGCACCTGACTGGACTTACAACCTCAATAGGTCAAAGGAAAATGAATGATGAAAAAGGAGGATTTACCGCCAGAGCCCTGGAGGGGCTCAGGACTTCTGAGCAACAGGTGCATGGGGGGTGGGGCGGGGGGGGGGGGAGAACCATATCTCCTACAAAGTAACAGCGTTAGTGGCATCATACTTCATTACCTAGAGACCAACAGATACATTCTCTCACATCTGAGACATTATTTCAATTTAACATTCTCTACTTGGTCAAAGGACCAACCAAAAATAAGAGAATAAAATCATTTTCAAGCAAACAAGGACTCAAAAATACACTTTTTTTTAAGTAGGCTCTACACCTAGTGTGGAGCCCAACGCAGGGCTCGAACTCCCGACCCTGAGATCAACACCTGAGCTGAGATCAAAGGTCTGACACTTAACTGAGCTACCAAGGTGCCCCTCAAAAATACACTTTTTAAAGAAGCTACTACAGGATGTATTACAGCAAAAAAAAAAAAAAGTAAATCAGAAAAAATGACACGACCCCTATGGAAAAGGGAATGAAACCAAGAGAGTGGTCAAATCCTAGGACCTGCCTAAAGAGAAACCAACCAGAGCAGGAATGGAAGAGGTCTCAGAGGGGAAAATGAAACTTCGAATAACTTTCCTGTTGAGATGTTTGGGAAACAATATTGATAGGTATCGATAGACCTATTAGAATCTCCGGGAGAAATAAGCAATAGATACATAAAGTACTGAGCAAAATTTTTTAAAGGCCATTATGACCTCTAGGCAAAAAAAAACAATATACAAGAAGTAAATATAACCACAGTACACAATTTGGCTCAAAAGTAAATGATATATAGTCATAATAATGCAAATACCAATGAAGGATTTAACCCAAAATTGCGATATAGTTATGTGGAGAAAATAAGAGGGAAGTGGATGAAGGGTGGTGTAGAAATACAGAAATTCAGTCAACTATATCAGAAAGTTAATACGTAATATCTAATACTGCCTAAGAAACAGATTTTTTTAATATATGGTGACAGAGGAGGAAACCGAAAATCTCAAAGTGCCTGCCTCTAAAAAGCCGGTGTGGGAAAGGAGAGAAGGACTGGTTTTTTCCTTTAGGACACTTTTCGTTATATTTTACTACCACTGTTTTCCTTGGATTAAGAATAAAATTAAATTTAAAGATTTGTGTCCCATTTATATTCTGAATTAACATTTTTGTAAGACCTGCAATAATCTTGTAAATAGCATAATCATATTGTGTTGCATGATTTTTATTAAAAGCATTTTATTAAATGTAAACTTTTAAAATATTCCACCAAAAAAAAAAAAAAATCCAAGGACGGGAGTGCTTTCACGGCTATATCTGCTCCTTGAATCCTCACAACCTGGTAAATCACCTATTACCTTATGCAGATGAAACAGGTTTAACTTGAGCCTCCACCAGGGGCTTCTGACCTCCAGGCACCCCATATCACACCACTGATACCACCTCTCTGCTCAACCCAGGCCTCACAATGCTAATACCCCCAAGTTTTGCCTACAAATATGTAAGAAGACACCACCCTTCCCCCAGCAACAGCTCCACAATCCATCTCCACCCCCATTTAGCCCTCCCCCCCTGTCTAAAATCAGGCCCCTATACTATCTACGAAATTGGACTAAGCTTTGCTAAACCTTTCAATGCCATGGGGATAAGCAGAGCGCTGCCCTGCTCCAGCCCTCCGCGCGCGGAGACAGTTGACCTCTTCCATGTCGAGGATAGCTGCATCTGAAGGATGGGAGATCCAATCCAAGGCCCCCCTCATGTTCCAGGTGGCTCATCAACCGCTCTCAACCTGCATGGTCTCAGCTCCCTCCATCAGCCCCTCCGCTCTCTCAGACTGAGCGTGGACAAACAGGTAATCTCCAAGACAGGAATTCCCCACTGAGGACATTTAGCAAACATATCTGCAAAACGCATCAAAGCATTATTAATTACAATGTTGGCTGAGTGCCTATGGGAGCGGCAGGTGTGGCACAGAGCACAGGACTTGTAAAGGGCTTAGACCCCACCCACATCCACCAGGGCTTTGCTGCCCGGCAGGTGCGGGCTCATCTTCCACCTGCTGGTCTACACCTGAAAACTCTCTGGCCACCAGCGCCCTCTGGGACCATGGGGGACAGACAGGAAGCCCCTCAGCACCAGGAGGATCCGCGGATAAACAGCTCATGAGCCAGCTGGAGAAAGCGGAAGCGTTTCTTGCAGTTTCCCAGAGCTCAGGGGCCACTGAGCCCCAGCTGCCCACAGCAATAACCCACTCAGCGACTCTCCCATCCCATCCCCCTTGAGGTGCTTCCTCTCGTCCTCGCCTCCGGGAGCCCTCAGAGGGACCTCGAACTAAGGCAGGGGCCTGCGTGACTCAGCAAAATGTCTTGAGAGCCAACTGTGCCCAATAATGGTCCTTGGGGACCAGCTAGAATCAATAGATAAGACAGACACATAATTAGCACGTTTTTAATGCAAAATAAACGTTGTTAGATTTTCTGAAGTGCCTCGGGCAAGGCCCTTTTAATTTTGTTTACACTGTTTTCTTCACACCATTCCTTCAACACCTTTTCTTCTTTGCAAAGGCAAAATTCATCTGACCACATAGCCGAAACACACCAATTAATAAGGTCTGAAATAACGAGGGCTCGTGATCATTTACGGATGTTTATGTGCCAGTGTCGCCTCTTTAGCAGAATCCGTTCCTCCTGCAGAATCTGCCTAAGATCCTCCAAACAGCAAGCCCAGAGCTTCCGGCCAAGGTCAAACATCACTGATTTAACGAACGCTGTCATCAGCGTCATGAACTGTGTAACTCTTCCGGTATGCTCAGCGTTCCAAACGCTTAATGTATATGAACACATTCATCCTGCGAAGTAGATTATTCCCACAGTCACACAGAAAATGGAGACACAGAAAATGGAGAAGTGGAGGTTAAAACCCAGGCCCCGATTCTAGGCGTGAAGGGAAAAGGGCCCTTCCCAACAGAGCCCACCCTGGGCAGGAGGCATCCTGAAGAGCCTCAGATCAGCCCCACCAGAGAAGCCCTTAAATAGCAGGGGCGGAGCGGGGGTGGAAGCATTTAAGCATTTAAGCGCTGAGCGACGCCCCCTCCCCCCAACTTTGCCACTCAGCTCCCTTCCGTGGGAGGGGATCCTTGCAATACGATAATTTCATAAAACTGCACAGGAGATGGTAAGTCATACAATATCTTACAAATATTCTACTCCACCCACAGATGCCACACAGGAGTCCCTTGATCCAGAAATCTATCTCTAAGTCCCCATTTCATTGGAATTTCATAGCCAAAGAAATTGGCATCAGCACCCCAGGTGAACAAAACTATTTGATCCCGGCAGCCCTCTTGGTCTGCGAGACGCTGTCCCTTCTCTACCCAGATTTCTTCCCACCTCCCGCCTCCATCTCATGATTCCGGCCACACGGAGGTCCGCCACCCATCTTTGCTTTGTGCTTAGGGCCCTGCCGGAGCAAATGACGCCAAGTGCATGGTCTCCGGAGAGAGGAAACAGGCAGGAGTGCTGGAGTTCTGTCTACGCTAAGCCGCTCATTCACCAGCAGCAGTCCCATGTTAGCACAAAACATCACACATCACACTGAATTCATGTTGTTATTTGAATCTTACTGGTTTTGTCACCGTATTTGTTTTTCATGTGTAAATCTCTTTCAGTTTTATGGATACGCAAGAGCTTTAAGGGCTAGGAGTTTATACCTCGCTTTATTTTATACACATTTAAATAAAATTATGATAAAAATAATTTGACGCTGGAGGTCCACGAGAACCTCCCCCTTTAAACACTACCCTAAATCTTACAGGCAGGCCTTTTTTCTCAGAGGCGAAGGCCCCCTTAAGGTCGTTCTGTGTACTCCTCCAGGGGATCTTGCTCGGAGCAGATGCCCAATGCACTGAACTTTGCCTCTCATTCACCTGACCCCCATTTTTCTGTCTCAACAGTTCCTTATCCCTTTGTCTTCTTTTCCCAGACTATCCCCCAACCCAGGTTTTCAAATTCCCTAAGGCAAGTCTTATTTTTCAGGAAAGCCAAGGAAAGTTAGAAATCATATGCCTGGCATTTGGGAATGCTCACAATCCAGTAACTCGGATTCCACCCTTCCATTCTTTCCCTAAGATAACCCTAAGCCAACTTTTCTGCTCACTCCTACTGTTAACATAACATGGAAGTTTCCTCTGCCCACTCAGCTCTTGCCAGGGTCTGTATGGCCCCTAAGCCCCACTCAAACCGACCTTCTCTTCTTTCTACACTAGCACTCTCCCTGTCCGAATCACCCACCTTGGCCTCTTCCTGTATGATACCTTCTAAAGTAACCAGAGTTCCAACAACACTCCCCAAAGGGTTAATACACTCTTGAAGAACGGGAAAAATCCTGCTACATTTTTTTTTAAGATTTTTATTTATTTGTCAGAGAGAGAAAGAGACAGCACAAGCAGGGGGAGCAGCAGGCAGAGGGAAAAGCAGGCTCCCCACTGAGCAAGGAGCCCGATGTGGGACTCGATCTCAAGACCCTGAGATCATGACCCAAGCCAAAGGCAGACGCTCAACCGACTGAGCCACGGCACCCAGGTGTCCCCCTGCTACATTCTTTATTCCCCTGAATTCCCAACTTCCCCACTAACGGCAGAGCCTGTGCTAATAGGCTATATGTGGTAGGATATTTGGGATGGATCCCAGGGGCAGGAGTGAAGAATTAAGGGAGAGAGAAAGCCACCACAAAGGTGTATCAATGGGCAGGTCACTGTATGGCTCACCAGGGCTCAATCACATTGGGACCTTTGAAGATGAATAGAATAGGCCTGAGAATCACCCACCCAAACGACGGAAGGAGAGCGTATTTTACCACCAGCTCCCATCCCTCATTGGCCAAGGATTCACCCATGGGGTGTCAATTCCTTTGCACTTCCAAGTGGAAAGGACATGAGATCCAGCGGGCCTTCCAAGGGCAGAGAAAGAGAGATGTGGTGCAGCTGAAGCCAGACGTTGTCAGTTATCCCTGTGTGAGGCTGGTGGCCCAGCAATGGCTGCGGTACAAGATGGCAGAGAGGATGTGAGGCAGGGCACAGATGTCAGGGATGTCCTCTCAGCAACTGGTACAACACGACGCTTAAAGTGGGTTCTTACTAGTGGAATGAATTCAAACGCTTCTTCCTTGAGGCCTTCACACATTAATCAGTGATTTTCTGTGGTCATCCACTGTCAGACCTGGAAAACTCAAGGCTTCCTCTTTATGCCAATTATATGCAATCTTTGATCCTTATACTAAAATGCCCTTAACTGTGAAAAATAGCAAGCAATAGGCTCATGTTTTTAGATTTTTCCATAGCATTTCTGTACACTAATTATATTACCTAAATAATCTCCTCTCAGCCTCAGGTGGCACAATTACCGTACTCACAATCAGAGGTTACTCAGCTCACGTGGTGATAAAACGGTGGCCAAAGAAAATGAGTTTTTTCAACTCAATTCCACAAGCATTTCCTGGGTCTCTATTATATGCAACATGCTGTTTTGGTGCTGAAGAGATGTGACAAGTATGCTGTGGTCTCAGGCCTCAAGGAGCTTAGTCAGCCTGAGATGGCCCAGCTCACCACCCAGGTAGACAACAAGAGGGGTCCCAGAGAAACAGATGCACTGCAGGAGTTCCGATGGAGGGGCTCCCGTTCCAATGGGGATGGACTCGGGTCACTCTCGTCACTCTCCTGGAAGGATGCTCCCAGAGAGAGGCATGACAACAGGAAGAAGATAAAACGCTCCCAGCAGTGTCATTCGGCTGGGCAACGCCCTCGCTTGGGCCCTTCCACACGGTTCTAGTCCAGTGGTCTTCAAGTCTGATGGTTTCCAAGCTGTGTTATGTGGAGTCCCGGCATCTCAGGGAACAGACAGACAGACGGGACAGAGCACAGGGATCTGAGAGTCCCCATCCCACTTCAACTAGAGCAGCTGAGTTAGAACAAAATGAACTCCACTGTTAAACAAGCATTTAAACAGTACAAACCATTCTTGGAAGCACCTGTGCTGGAGTTGGAGGACCCCACCCACCCACCCAAGACTCCTCCTAACCAGCCACATGAACGGGCCTTGAGCCTCACCCTCAGCCTTCAGCGGCTCTCAACATACATCCAACTCTTCCTGCCAACACAGAATTGTTAGACAGCTTCAGGGGAATCTACTTAATATTTGGAAGAGTGGTGGAGCACTTGCTGATAGGCAGTGGGCTGCCTCTGGCTAAAATGCCAAGTAAGGGTTCCCAAGTCACAATAGATTTCACCTCCTTTTACTCCCCTTCCCCACATGAGGGGCCTGAGCAGTAAGATAAATGAAAATACACTTCCTGGCCACTCACCCAGCAAAAGCCATTTATCACCCTGGCCAAGTGGATGAGTGGCTATTTGCAGAACGGAATGTGTGGTGTCGAGAAGCGTCCAGGTGAGTTCTCTCTCCTAATGAACAAGAGGAAGAGTTTCGATGTTACGGGTCACACTTAACTCCCGAAGTCCCCCAGAGGCACAGGAGATGATGGGGATGTGCTCCCATCAAACGTGCAGCAAGAGGGAAAAGGGAGAACATACTGGCACTTTGGCCTGCAACTATTCGATTTTTAAATTCTAACCCAGCATTAAGACAGAGGTAGTGAGGTGATTTCTGAAAATACACTGCTCCGAAGTGAATAAATCTTCCAGGGTAGACTTAGCCCAAAAAGCATATGAAAAGGTCCTGCATGACTTAATTCTTCCTGACTATGTACCACTGGGTTTATATACATCTGGGCAAAAACTAAGGATCAAGTATCAGCAAATGGCAGGAATAAATAATTATTGACTTTGCAAACTATGCGTCCTTCACACATCTAATCTAAAGACTGTTTCTGGCTTTGTCACGAAATGCCAAAATTGTTAACTTCGGCTCCTTCCATAAATTACTATACACACTTTGGTTTACTGCAGGGTGTGATCAGAATGAAAATATTGATATATGCAAACACTTATTTCTGGCGATTGAAAAGTAAATAGAAACATAATTCATGACAGTATCCATCCGCCCGACTCTTTCCTCCCAGGATTATTATAGTGTTCTAGCGCGATTATATCTAAGGAAAGGATGGACAGTCTTTTCAGCTCTGACTTTTCCTCTTTCTCTTTTTAATCCAGAATTAACCATCTAGAAAATCCTCTCCACTTTTTAAAAAAACTTTTTATTTGAGAGTGAGAGAGCACAAGCAGGCGGAGCAGCAGAGGGAGAGGGAGAAGCAGACTCCCCACTGAGTAGGGACCCTATGCGGGACTCGATCTCAGGACCCTGGGATCATATTTGAGTTAAGCCACCCAAGCGCCCCTCCCTTCCACCTTTTAACATTTGTCTTTTTCTGATTCCATGCAAGCTGGTTTCTCCACAGCTGAGGCAAGAAACAATCCATATTTAAGGAACATCCCCTAGGATTGTCAGCAAAGATACCATTTGTGAAGCAATCCCATAAAACATAAATGGAAAATTAACGTATTAGATAAACGAGGTTGGCAGATGCCACAGTCTTCAAGTAGCGGGCAAAAGCTTCATAAGGCTGTCTTAGCTCTGCTACCCTACCAAATTCCACAGGCTGGGGGCTTAAACAACACATACTTATCTTCTCACAGCTCTGGATGCTGGGAAGTCCAAGAACAAGGTTCCAGCAGGGTCAGGTTTCCTGCTGTGTCCTCAGGCAGCCTCTCCTCTATGTGTGTGCCCGGGAAGAGAGCCACTGGGCTCTCTGATGTCTCTCCTTATAAGGTCGCCAATCCTTTTGGCCCAGGGCCCCACCCTCAGACCTCGTGCATTTAACCTTAATGACTTCCTTACTCCAAATGCAGCCACACTGGGGGTTCAGGCTTCAACATATGAATTTGGAGGTGCGGGGAGAGCACAGGCGTCCAGTCCATAACAATGCCTGTGGAGGAACGTGTTTTCTCTGGAATTGAAGGTGAAGTCTCTACTCAGTCCATATTTATTCATTTCCTGCTACGTGCCAGGTGTTTCTTTGGTGGTGGAAGCAAAGAGAGGAGGAGGGTGAAGAAATGCTGGAAGGCGAAGCATGAACAAGCTTCAGGTCTTAACAAAGATGTTTCTCTTCTTCACGCCTTTAGTTTTGTATGTTGACCTGCAAGTGAGTTTACTGCCCCTCAAAATGCTGTGTCTGGGAGCACCTGGGTGGCTCAGTCGTTAAGCATCTGCCTTCGGCTCAGGTCACAATCCCAGGGTCCTGGGATCGAGCCCCGCATCAGGCTCCCTGCTCAGCGGGAAGCCTGCTTCTCCCTCTCCCACTCCCCCTGCTGGTGTTCCCTCTCTCACTGTGTCTCTGTCAAAGAAATAAATAAAATCTTAAAAAAAAAATTCTACATATGCCCATGAAGTCTGATGCCTCATGTGGAAGCGATACAGTTCAAATCACTGTTCGCATGTCCTTCTCAATCACTGTATATTCTGAATTGTGTTATCGAACTTTTGCGACGTATTTATCAGAAAAGGTTCTTTCTTCAATCAGTTATTGACTCTGTAAGGCTTTGAGGGCAGGGCCTGGCCTTATTCCATTGAAACCCCAGCTACACAGAGTCTGGACATTCATACAATTGTAGAATGCATAAAGAAACTATAACCACACACCAAACTTTTAAATATTATTTTAAATAAAAGTGTTAAAGAAATATGTTCCTAAAATCCAATTATTATCTTTCCTACCATGTGCCTTCTTTGTCCTATAAATTAGCTTTTTTTAAAAGTGGTGTAAGATTTTAATCTTTTAATCAACAGATCAGAAATTCTCTAAAATCCTATTTGATTTTTGCATAAGAGGCAATTGTTGATTTCTGTACTGACATCATTGAAAGCCACGATGTCCAAGTGCACCATGTCTGCCCCACCTCAGGCCACAGCATGGGTCTTAGCACCATCAGTGTGGGTCTGACTTTTGATTCAACAACTGTTTATGAAGCCCCTGCAATTTTCCGGGCACTGTCCTAGACAGTGAGGAGGAACCAGCACAGTCCCTGCCTTTACAATGCTTACAATCTAGCAAAGGAAGCAATCATACTAATAAGTGAATAACTGTCGACTGAGTAAGTGTACTGAAGGGAAGGAACCCGGCTGGTGAGAACTGAGGAATGGAGGAGGAAGGAGGAATTCAAAGTAACTTCAGCTCCTCCATGATCACATGTCCAGCGCCACAACGTCTACCACCCTCCTGAGTTTCCCGCTTACTCCCTCCAGTGACACATCTCCAACAACCCTATGACTACGCCAAGATGTACAATCCATTGAGTGCATCACCTTTTCACTGTCCCTCATCCCCTCCTGGCCTTTCTTCCCGCATATCCCAGCATGGATGCCAGAGACAGTCACTGGATCACTCTTGCCTACATCCTCCCCCTCCCCTGCCCCCTTTGCTTCCCCATACTCCCAGCCAGCAAATCCCTGCCTGCCGGACCTCAAACTCTGCCTTCTCCATGTTTTCACCCACGCAGCAGAGCACCGCTAGAGAAAAACACACAATCATGCCACACTGGTCTCGCATTAAACTTGGGACCACAAGCCCCAAGGGAACCCTCAATGCTGCCCGCAAGGATCCTGTATTTCCAGGGGCACTCACTCGCTCATGTTCCTAGACAATTATTTCACACCTTTTCCTTCCTCTTCACCCCTCCATGACCTGCTCATCCAGCCTCACTCTCAGGTGATGATCTTGCATCCTGCAACACGGAGAATTGATGCAACTGATAGAATCCCCGTAAACTCCCTCTACCTACACTACCAGCACATGTCTGACCACCACACCCTCACCATGAGACGAACTCACATACACCCACCTCCTGCGAACTTGTGCACTAGATCCCAACCCTGGATGCCTAGGCAGTGACCTCACTGGATTCTCCCCTTCTCCATTGAACCATTCCCATCATCATTCAAACATGCTGTTATTTCGCCCATCTTTAAAAATCCCTCTCCTAGATGCCCTTCTCACTCCAACTAATGCTCCACTCCCTCTACCACTGTTGTTACAAACCAGCTTTGAAGAGTTCTCTCTACTCACCACTTCCAATATCTCTCCTTCTAGCCTCTCATTGAACCACCCCAATCAGACTTTTGCTCCTCCACCACTATAACCACCAATAACCTCCAAAAGGCCAAACTCAATGGGCGGATCCCATTCTTCATTTCATTTGATCAACCAGCAATATTCAACACAGACCACTTCCTCTTCCTGGAAACACTTTACTTCCCTTGACTTCCAGAACACTGCGAACTCCAGGACCTCGCTGACCACTCCTTCGCAGTCTTCCTTCTCTTGGACCTCCCGATGTTGTAGTGCACCAGTCTCAGTCCATGGGCCTTTAATCTCTTCTCAGTCATTCTCACAATCTCCTCTTCTAAGACCAGCTTTAACCACCATCTATGCTAACAACTCTCAAGTTTATGTCTCCAGTCCAGATCACTCAACTGATCCCCAGACACATATAACCAAATGCCTACTCTTTAATGTCTAACAGACATATCCAACTTAATATGCCCCAGGCCAAAGCTTTAATGTCCCCAAAGCCTGCTCTAACCATTGTGGTCTCCCTCTTGGTTGATCACAACTCCGTCTCTGTTCAAGCAAAGACAATGCAGCCTTTCTTGAGTCCTCTTATTCTCTCACATCCCTCTCACTCAATCCATCTGTAAATCCTGTTGACTCTACCTTGAAAATATCTCCAGAACCCAACCACTTCTCACCACCCCCACTACAAACAAGTTCGGCCCATCATCATCTTGTCTACACTGTGGTAATAGCCTCCTAACTGATCACCTTGCTTCTGCTGTTGGCCCCCTACTGTCTGCCATCAACACAGCAATCAGAATGATCCAGTGGCTCCCCATCTCACAGTAAAAGCCACAGACCTTGCCACGGCCCTACATGAACACATCTCCTACTGCTCAGCCCTTCAATCACTCCCTCCTACCCCTGCCCCTCCACTGGCCTCTTGGCTATTTCCCAAACAGATAAGGCCTACTCCAGCCACAGAGATTTTGCACAGACTGCTTCCTCATTCTTATCCCTCTTTCTCCAGAAATCTCTAGGTCCAAATCCTTTAACTACTTCAAAGTCATGTTCTTGGTGAGTCCTACCCTGTCTGGCATATTTAAAATTGCAAACCTGTGTCTCTACTCCACACTTCCTACACCCCATACCTTGATCCATTTTTTCCCAAAGTACACATCAGTTTCAAACAGTATACAATTTACTTATTATATACAATTTACTTATTGTCTCACCACCAACATGTAGGCTTGGCCAAGGAAGGGATTTTGTTTATCTTCTACTCATGTGTCTCGGGTGCCAAAACAGTGCCTGGCACACAGTAAACACCCAATAAATATAGGTTGAGTGAACACAAAAGTGAGAAGAGGGGCGACTGGGTGGTTCAGTCAGTTAGGGGTCGGACCCTTGGTTTCGGCTCAGGTCATGAGATCAAGCCCCCCAGTGGGATCCACACTCAAAGGGGAGTCAGCTTGAAGAGTTTCTCCCTCTGCCCCTCCCTCCCACTCACACACCCACTCTCTCTCAAATAAATATATCTTTAAAGAAAATTTAAAAATTTAAAAAATTTAAAATTTAAAAATTAAAAAAAAAAAAGAAGTGAGAAGCAGGGACACCATCACCAAATGGCCACAATTAAAATACACATCGTTTATCCAAGGGCATGAAGATGGCGATGAACAGAAAGGACACTGTGGCATTTATTCGCACATTTGCACAAATATGTTTATCACATTATCTGGTTGTTACTTTGGAAAGTAGCCTGAGGCCGAAAGAAGGCTCCAAACGCCTGGTAACTTGAGGAGAGTTTGAGAATTTCTAAAACTTTCCTACAATCCATCAACCCCCTCCAGAAACTAAATGACCATAAACTTATAATCCTGGGGTCCATGAGGAGTGGGCATGGCCCACCAAAACCCTTGATTTCTTTAAAGTGTCATGTTTTAGCTTTAAAAGTTCTACATTCTGAACTCCACTCTATAATACATCCATTTATTTTAATATAAAAACAATGTTAAATTATTTAGTAGTTTAATTATTCGACTTCCCAAATAAACTTACAATAAAATTCACAAATGACAAAGGGGTGCTGTGTTTGCCCTAAGCATCACATACTCCTTGGGAGTAGAGGACCCCACTTTGAGAAACACTTTAGAACTGCAGAACAACTATGAGGAATGCAAAGCCAAATGGAAGCATAAATACAAACCAGCCTAGTTCACAATGTTGCCTTGGCTGACCCTAACCAACCATTTTCAAAGATCCTATTAAAAGGCTCCTTTGAATTAAACAAACTAAATTCCTGGCTTTGTTTTCCTCGTCTGTAATGACCACACACTCTGCTCTAGAGCTATTTGCAGCAGCTGCATGTCCCATTTTATGTTTTCCCCCAACATCCTTTAGCAGCTCTAACTTGGAAGAAGTCATTACAACTGATGAGCGAAATTAAGGAGAAGAGTATTTTTAATGAAAATGATATCAATGTGCATTTCCATTTGTGGCTAAATAAAGCAAAAGAAATAAAATGTTCCATCTTTTAGATAAAACCTTGGGGTAGAGGAGGTTGAGCTCAGACAGACATCAGAGCTTAGCCAACTAACCCTTCCCTTCCCCCACGGTCATTCCCACTCTTGGCCTCCTCTCCTCTCTCCTTCCTCCTCCATCATGTCTTAACGTTTGGACAAAAAGCCACATTGGGATTGGGGGTAATACTCTGCTGGGGTGGGTTTAAGTCTGACTTTTTTTTTTAAAGATTTTATTTATTTATTTGACAGAGAGAGACACAGTGAAAGAGGGAACACAAGCAGGGGGAGTGGCAGAGGGAGAAGCAGGCTTCCCGCAGAGCAGGGAGCCCGATGCGGGGCGCGATCCCAGGACCCTGGGACCATGACCTGAGCTGAAGGCAGACGCTTAATGACTGAGCCACCCAGGCGCCCCTTAAGTCTGACTTCTGACTCCGTTTCAATGCAACCGTTCTCAAAGCCCATGAAGACTTAACACTTTCAGCCCATCTTACGGTCAGAATTAGGTACCCCTCAGAATTCGTATTTTGGAGATGGGGTCTTCAAAGAGGTAATCAGGCTAAAACAAGGTCGTTAGAGTGGGCTTTAATCCAATACGACTAGTGACCTTATAAAAAGAGCAGATTACTGGGGCGCCTGTCTGGCTCAGTCAGTACAGCATGCGACTCTTGATCTCTTGAGTTGTGAGTTTGAGCCCCACATTGGGTGTAGGGATAACTTAAAATTTTTTTAAATCTGTAAAAAAACAGAGAAGAAGAAGAGATTAGGATCAGGGAGAAAAAGGCCACAAGCCAAGGAGAAAAGCCTCAGAAGACCCCAACCCTACCGGCCCTTGATCTCAGACTTCTAGCTTCCACAATTGTGAGAAAATACATTTCTGTTCTTCAAGCCACCCGGTCTGTCGTTACTTTGCTACAACGTCCCCAGCAAAATAATAGATGAAATTCAGGAATGAGGAAGGTGAGGGCGGGAAAGCGGACAGGTAGCTGATGGTGGGGTCGAGAGGGCAGAAACAGCAGGAGCCAGAGGGAGAATCCAATCCTGGAAGTCTGATTGTATTTATAGACCTAGAAAGGATTCTGGCTTTGCTCTATTGTAGTCCCTCCCTGACATCAACTAATACATCCTTGCACCTGGAGAGGAATTTCATCTCTGCTGGCAGTGGAAGGCTTTCTGGAGCCCCACAGGAAGCCTAGATCAGCCTTCCATGAGTCATTTTATAGGAAATGCAGGGCTGAAAACAGAGGTCCCTTAACCCCTACAGCAGGAGCCGGGACAGCCTACCTGCTGTGAGCCTCCAGGGAAGGCCAGGGCTTTGCCAACTGCCCAACAGGCACTTTAAACACAAACACAATCCTCTTTGTTTTACATTCACAATAGATTTCTGACCCAGCTCAGATTCAACTCAAACACCAGTAGCAGGAGCTTGAAAAATGCAAAAACGTGTTCTCAGTTGTGCGTGGCAGGAGGTGAAGAGGGAAGAAAGAGAAAAAAATAATTTCTATTTTGATACCCAGTTGCCCCAAGTGAAGGAGACTCTCGTCTCTCAACAGTGAAATTGTACAGACAAACTAATTCCATAGAGGGGCGCCTGGGTGGCTTAGTTGGTTAAGCCACCGACTCTTCATTTCAGCTTCATTTCATGATCTCAGGGTCGTGAGATTGAGCCCCGCATCTGGCTCCACACTCAGCGGGGAGTCTGCCTGATGACTCTCTCTCTCCCCATCTTCCTTTGCCCCTCCCCCCACTTGTGCACACACTCTCTCTCCCTCTCTCTCTCAAATAAATAAATAAGGGTGCCTGGGTGGCTCAGTCAGTTAAGCATCTGCCTTTGGCTCAGGTCATGATCCCAGGGTCCTGGGATTAAGTCTCATGTCGGGCTCCCTGCTCAGCAGGGAGCCTGCTTCAACCTCTGCCCCTCCCCCCTGCTCATGCTCTCTCTCTCTTAAATAAATAAATAAAATCTTTAAAATAAATAAATATATATATGTCTTAAAAAAAGAATCGATTCCATAGAGGATCCTGAATCCAATCAACCCGCTTTTCCTTGCTGTGATAAGGGTGTTCACCAGGGAAACCCCGTAATTCCAGCACTAATACAGTCTCCATAAAATCTGTCAATAAACCTTCAAAGAAAGTCTATCGGCAATCCTGTTATTAAATAAATGGAACAATATATTGCATGGTACAAATTCAAAGAACGCACCTAATTATTGTATAAATTAAGGTTTCTGCCAAGTCAAATTTTGTCCCCAGAAGCTGCATGAAAGCCAAAGCATTAGTCCTCCACCTGAGCCCAGGGTTAAAAACTCACTCGGTTATTCAACCAATGTTTAGAGAGCACCTACTATGCGCCACACAGATGATGCAATGGAGATAAGCAGACGAATGTGATACAGTCCCTGCCTTCAAGGAATTCATTACCACATACAGTAGACAAACAGCTCAATCAATAGGTCATAATGTGGTCTGATGCACGCCCAAGGAGAGGCAGAGTTAAAGCAGAGATGAAAGCAGTGGGGGGGGGGGGGGGATGTCCTTGGACGCCGGATGCTGAAGGCACTTGAACTCGGTCTGACAATCTGTGTCCACTGCAACGCTCCTCTTTTCCACCCCTACCGTGATTCAGCAGGTCTACACGGGTCTCTGACTTCCAAAGTCCTCAGAAAAGATGAGTTGGGACCACCTGGGGAGCAGTAACTTTTTTTTTCTCTCTCTCTGTACTTGAAAGAAAACTAGGTAGCAGGAAAATGGCAGATACAGCAGTAGAGAAAACCTGCAAGTGACCTGAAGTGCTACTCTGGGTATCTCTGGGTGTCTGGATTTAACCGCCCCTTGGAGCATCGGCCTCGGGACGCAGTGAGGGTGATGGTCTGTGATGGGCAGAGTCCCAGATGGTGACTCCAGGGTCCTGGCCCCACCCACCTTAGCCACCTCAGTGGCACTCTTTATTTAATTCCATCAGCTTTAACTTTCTTATCTGTGCAATGGAGTCACACTGTCTACTCTGTAAAAAAAAAAAAAAAAATCGGAGGAACTGTGATAAGTGAAAATGCTCTTAAGCCAGAAAAGCACTGTACAAATACAAGAGAGGGTTATAATTAACCTAGCCACAGAGCTGCCTTAGGGCTGGATTAAAATACACTGTACCCCTCTGGATCGACAAAGTGTGAACATGGTTAAAAAAGAGGGACAGCTAGTCCTAAACAGAGACAGTTGGTGTGTGGGCAAACCCCCACCAGCATTTTCTATGCCAGGAAACCTGCATATGCTTAGAAATTAGCACGTTTCTGTTGGCCTTATAGCAGCAATGTAGGAGTGCTCGCAAAATGAAATCCGCAACAGGCAACACCACTGCCAAACACAACTGTCCCAACTCCCAAGAAATATATTGAGCACCAACCCCGATCAATGGAATAAAATATACCTTAGCCATTGGCCAGAGGAACCCCCTACAGAGGACACACGCCTGACAAACACAAACCGGGCCTCTGGCAAAGTGACCATGTTTTGAACACTGACTGTTATGGACCCAGGGTCTGTGCCCTCGCCTCCCAATCCCAGTTCGTATGTTGAAACCTAACACCCCCTCCCCTGCAATGGTTTTAGGAGGCAGGGCCTGTGGGAAGTAATTAGGTCATGAGGGTAGAGCCTCATGAAATGGCCTTAGCTCCCTTATGAAAGAGACCCCAGAGAGCTCTCTCATCCCTTGGGCTAGGTGAGAAATAAACGTTTTGTTGGGTAAGCCACCCAGCCCCTGGTATTGTTAAAGCGGCTCAAATGGACTAAGACACGGACCCATACATTTCAAAGCCTACAACTGCAAGCCCCTATGGGTAAGAGAAAAGTTCTAGATAATGGAACTGCTTCTGCAACCTGACAGACAATGCCCCAAAACAGTACTTTTTCTATCTGATTACAGTAAATTTTCCAATACAATGAATGCTTTGTTTGGTTGAACCATTCAATAGTCATTCACATTCTCTAATGAAACTACTAATTACAAAATCTCTGCAATGCAGGCAATAAAGAGGGGTTGCTAACCTCTTCACAGTGCTTTAGTTCTGCCATCAAGTAGCAATTAGTCAGTGGCCCTCCCTCTTTTTCACGGCTTCTCACCTCCCAACATCCAACCACACCTACTGAAAAACTAAGATTCACTCAAACATACAGGTAAGCATACAGCCTGCACACACACTCTCCGACACACACTATCCAGGAACTAGAAGAAGAAAACTAGAGGTAATGACAAGGATCATAGAGGACCCTCTCATGCAGATTATTCCTCTGCATTGGCTAATTCAGGAAGAGCAGGGCTTCAGCTCTCTGCCTACTGGAAATGTAACTTTTAGTAATAGGGTCATTAAAACTAGACTCCATCACAACAGAAATATTGATACCTACTAGAATCCATTGTACCAGAATATGCTACATATATTTTTACTTCTAAGAGAGGTATCTGTCATCCATCAGTCTCCCCAGCTGCTGTCACCAAATAGAAGGAGACATAAAGACATCACAAGATATGTTTCTTTCAGGCTTGTTACCATACAGCAGCTTCCAAGCCACCAGAATATCATCTCAGAGAAGCTAAAACATCCTGTGCCCCAAACTCCAAGGGCATCTCCACCTGTACCAGAGAAAACCCAAGTTAACCACTTCAACCATTTCCACTAAGACTCCTCAAGCAGCAGGTGAGGTCTATAGCTGAAGAAATCAATGTTGAACCCATGAACACAGGCAAAAAGACAGAAAGAAGTAAAAACCTATTATTCCAGTTTTTAAAGATTAAAGGGAAAAACAGAAAGACTGCATGAAACATTCTATTGTGATTCATTAATTAATCAAGAGTTTGACAACAGGCAACAGATTTGGAGTAACTTTTGCCAAACCCAAATTAGATTCAAAAGAGCCAAAATATTTTTTCCCATATTTGCAGGTTATGGACTTGTAATTTGGTGACTTAGTTAATGTTCCAAAGAAGGTATCTCAAAGGATTATTTTAATAACTCAGAAAAGTACTCAAATCAAGCCTGTGGAAATTAATTTTTTCTCCTTTTCAAAGATCCATGGAATGAAATAAGAGCTTTGAGGGCACTAAAGCCAGAATCTGTCTACTTATAAAGTAGCCAGGCTATTTAAAGGCATCTGGTTATTTAAACAAACATTAAAATGTATACATGAACGTTGACTGTCTTTGAAAAGCCTTTACCTTTGAGAGCTACGTAGTTATCCCATTGCTCAAAACACTTTTGGAATGCTTCTTTGGAATAATTTTTTAAAACAAGCTTATTGTCACACACTGTGCAGACATATGCATGCATGTAAACACAGTCAACCCTCACTTAAATCTACAGAACTTCAGAGTGCATAGTCTAAAAATAATTTCTATTTGGTTGAGTGTGTTTTATGTATTTATGTTAGAATACAGGTGTTTTGGAACTTCTGTAATTTTATGTCAACTAAAATAACACAAACACGTGATGATTAGGAGCCAGATTCTATCAGGAATATCTGGGAGGCTGATGGGTTTTCCTGCACCCCCCACAAAATTCAGCCTGCTGTCTCCTCCAACTGGCTGTAGAAAATGCTAGCATCTCTCACACTTCTACAAGGAGAAGAATGTGTATAAGTGTTTGCACTTACACAGAGTACAGAGTAAGAACTCTGAGAGAGAAAATGAAAGCTCAAAATATCCAAAGACCTTAAAAATGGACCCATCCCAGCCTTTAATTATAAAACATCTGGCATACCCAAACTCACTGAATTAGAAGTTACAGAGTTGGGGTCTGGGAATCTGCATATTTTTAAGCTGCACAGGTGATTACAATCACAGCCTGAGTTAAGAGAGACCGTTTTTGTTTTACAGACAAAAGCTATAAAATAAAGGGGGCAGTCACCCCAGTCACCCCAGGTAAATGGCAGAGCTGGAAACAGGAGCCAATGCTTTGACTCAACTTAGTGTTCTTTCAATTAAATGTCACCAATGGCTGTGATTAATGACAATAACATATTAATACAGTTAATACATAAGAAATTGTGCTTTGCTATGGATATACAACAGTGCAAGTCAAGCTCCTATGCCCAGTTAAGAGATTACAACATAACTGAGTGTGGGAGCTCTATTCTGACCTGAATTCTCTATTTGAAGAACTTAGCTTATGGTTCATTAAAAGTAAATTGCTAGGCACATTTAAATCCATTCAGCAAGTTGACAATTCAATTCAAAATGAACTAATGTGTGAACCCTTAATCAGAACCAGACCTGTAAGAAAGTGAAAAAGGGTAGCTATTTATAAAATAATGTTAGAAAAGAATGGGTGACCACAAAATACTCATCCCGCCTAATAGCTAAAATTTCACATTAGAAATGTATTCCTTTAGCCTGAAGCTGAGTCTCCATATCTGTAGCAAGTTCCTCTGGGAAGGGCCAGTCATTGAGCTTTATTGGTCATTTACAACTGATAGTAAAGGATCTGCTCAGACTCTTTTCTGAGATGAAGAGCTACAATAGGAAGGAAGGTGGAGAAATGTTTTAATTGACAGAAATGGGATTCTGTCAAGAGAGGAAAAGATTCCAACAAGAGATACAGGAGTCCCCAGTGAAACTTCACAGCTGCCCCAAGATCAGATTCTGCTATAGATGGTGCTGTATGATCAAGCTGGCTTTAGCTAAGTTGAAGAGTTTTGCTTAAGTTTTTTTTTTTTTTTAACGGATTTTTGTTTGGTTTGGTTTTGGTTTTTGTAAATCAAGATAACCAATATGGGGGCCAAAGAGAGATTATTAAAAGAACAAACTTCATTTCAAAGGTGAAGATAAAGCCCAAAAGAAAAAACTGGAGACTTTCAGATATGAAATATTTTAGAAATTCTATGCCATAAGGCATTTCTGGCAACAGAGATCACTTTGGAAATTATCTAATATAGAGACCTACATATGAATGATCCTGTCTAATCCATTCTATTTTTTTGCAAGTTTTAAATATAATAACAGCTAACACTTACTATGTGCCAGGAACTATTCTCAAGTCTTTACTTGTATGAATTCACTCAACCCTTACAATAACTCTATGAGGTAGATCAAAAATAAAATCTCCATTTTACAGATAAGGAAATTAAGGTCTAGAAAAGTTCAGTATCTCGCTCAGAGTCACACAATAAACAGTGAAGCTGGAATTTGGAGGCAGTGTAACTCTACACTGTTAACTACTTACACTCTAATGAAGGTATTTAAAACAGAAGCCTAGACAAACCACTTTACACATAAATATTTTAAAGTTGGGCTGATATCAAAAGTATTTTTAAAACTGTGTTATGATAAACCTGATAAGCCTTGGATTTCAAACTTTAAGCCCTTTAAGGAAGCAGTTCTGTATTTAATCTGGCATAAGTGATTAGGGTTAGAAGAACATTCTCCCATTGGCATTGGGGAAATTTTTCAATATCAAAAGTCTCAAGTGTCATAACTTCAAGTGAGTGAATAGAAGAGGTAATAAATTGGAGATGCCTCTTGACTGGGAAAAAGTCATAGGGATTCCTATTTGGGGGAAGGGAACTTGCAGCAAGGAGCTCTTTTGCTAATGTCATGAATCAGAATAGAAAATCATGAAAAGAGGGGCACCTGCATGGCTCAGTTGGTTAAGTGTATGACTCCTCAGCCCAGGTCTTGATCTCAGGGTTGGGTCTTCGAGCCCCACATTGGGCTCCACACTGGGCATGGAGCCTACTTTAAAAAAAATCATGGGGGCGCCTGGGTGGCTCAACTGTCAAGCGTCTGCCTTTGGCTCAGGTCATGACCCCAGGGTCCTGAGATCGAGCCCCACATCGGGATCCCTGCTCCTTGGGAAGCCTGCTTCTCCCTCTCCCACTCCCCCTGCTTATGTTCCCTCTCTCACTGTGTCTCCCTCTGTCAAATAAATAAATAAAATCTTTTAAAAAAAATTTTTTTAAATCATGAAAAGAAAATTTGGGCAAGCTGAGATAAAAGAAAAGCCTGGTTGTTTTAGGACAACACTAACTGTCTGGTGGATAAGTTCTGTAAGAAGAAATACTGTATACACTAAGGACAATGAGATTTGAAGGAGAAGGTTGCAAATTTAACACGATAAAAATACTAAATTTTTCAGCACCATGGATAGACTCCCATGGAGCTCTATTGGCCAAAAGGCTCAAGGCTGAGTCGGTTCTCTTCAACTTTGAAATAATAACCATGATTAAGTTAAGCAATCTTCAACAATACCTAAAAATTTGGAGGAAAAGTACTGAACTAATCTTTTATTTCTTCAAATCTTGTTATAAACGCATATAGATAAATAAAACTCTACTACAATGCTAGTATTAGTAGAAGGATGTATCATTTATTGTGCTAATCCAGGTGTAAACAGTTTACATGTTGTCTTAATAACAGTTGTAATATAGGTTTTCATATAAGAGTTGAAAAGAGATGCATTAAATTATTACACACATGAGTAAATAATGAAATACTAACTACTTTACCAGATAAACTCTAAAATCTCAGTGGCTTAACTAAGAAATTTATTTCTTGCTCCCTAAGTCCAATCAGCCAGCAAGACAGGGGAGACAACCATTTCCTGTCATTCAGGAGCTCAGACTTCCCAAAGTTTTGCCATCTTCAATTCTTGGCTTCCAATGTCACCCAGATTGTAGGCATCCAAACAGAAGAAAGAAGAGAGAAAATAGGGGATCACACAGGAGGATTTTATGGGACAGACATGAAAGTGGAATATATTACTTATATCCACATATCGCTGGTTATAACTCAGTCATACGACCACACCTAACTGCAGAGAATGCTGGGGGAAATAGTCTGGTTGGGCACCCACGAGGAAAGAGAGATAAGTGGGTAAACAGACAGCCACTCTTTGGTCAATGGGCAATCATTTGACCTAAAGTAAAATTTAAAGCATAGTATAACAAAATATTTAAAGTGGAATACTATTCTATCAAACTATTTTCCCCTCAAGTCTGGGGGAAAGCCAATTATAAGCACTCAAAACATGAATCTGGCCAAGAGGTTAATGATGTTGTATGGGATGTAGTTGTGAGTTTCTTTCCATCAGAGGCTGCCAACGCCATTGCAGAGATATGGCTTGGTTGTCCACAGCCATCATCAGCACTTGCACTTCCCTTCACCCCTCTGGTCATTCCGACAGATGCAGTGATAAAGGAGAGGTAGGAGGACAAAACAGGAAAATACACAGGCACATCTCTAATACAACCCAGCACTATGTGGCAGCACCTGGGAGTGTGGGGGTGGAAAGAACACGGAAAAAGGCAATGGTCCCAGTATAGTTCCACTATTCACTAATCAGGCAACCGATGATAACCTTTTTGAGTCTCAGGCACCTCTCATGTAAAATGGGAATAATCATACCTGCTCTGTATGCTCCACATATTAGGGAGGTGGCTCGGGGTTTGATTGGTGAAAAAAAAAGTACTGATAAAAGGATGTGATTGAGAGAATAAGCAGCTACTGAAAGAGAGAGAGCAAGTAGGTGAGAGAAGATTAGGCAAGAAAGCAACCTACAGAATAAGCTTATTACTGCAACAGTTGTGGGGAAAAGTGCCAATAACCCAACAGGGAAAAATCACAAGCTAAAAAATTTCCAAGCACTTGAGAAAATAAAAATGGTCATGACGTGCACCTTGAAAGACATTTTATGAAATTCAGAACCTACGTGCTTACAGATGGAATCACAAACCAGAAGGGTAAGAAAAAAAGTCAAAAGTTAGGTACAATTATAGGTAGCAATGAATGCTATTTCTCGCATGGTTTCCAAACTGGGATCGAGTTTCCCTCTATTTCTGAGTAGGAGGCAAAGGTGAAATTATATTACCACCTGCTCCACTAACTTGCACCTGTTATCCTTTGTCTCTAGAACTTACAGTTTTTCTTAGAATTTTGAGTCTTTAAACTCTCCAAGGAAGAAATAAAAAATGCTAATGACCTTCACCCCTTCTCAAAAACCATGCAGACAAATGACTGCCTATCAACATGGCTCAGAATTTTTGAACAATATCCAGACTCTTTTCTTCACCAAGTAAGGAAGATTTTGTGACTTTAATTCCTACACCAATCACAGAAAATATTTGTTGCTGAGAGGTTACCAGAAATTCGTGGACTTTGTTTTCCAGAGAAACTTACAATATAATGGACAAAGACTAATTCTGCACCACCATAGGTTTTCAGTCACTTAATCAGTGGCTTTGAAATGCAGACACAGTGCAGCATTTTTAGGATGACAAGGCAAGAATGTGGCTATTCAGCCTGAAAATAAAGCAGCTTTATCTCAAAAATGACCTGAATGTCATCAGAGCCAAAGCACCCTAAAATTCTCATTAGAGTGATGCTATTAAATGGAAAACTGCAGAACCCATTGGCTAAACAGTCCTACAGCACCTAGTATGAGAGGTTTAAGGATGAGCTGTCCTCTCTTTAAACAATGAAATCTTTTAAAACTTTTCAGAGCACCATACTTCAAGAGATAACATATCACATTCCCTCTAACACCTGAGGGCAAAATGTCTCAGAATGTCCAATTAATCACCAGACATCTGGTGCCGAGAAGAGTTAGGCTATTCTGACCAGTTCCTCTTTATAAAGCAGAAAGCAAAGCCAAGACGCATAATCAGAATGGACCTCACTCTCCAATCCTGCTTTCTTCTGAGAAACTCCCATTAAATGCTCAATGACAATAAGATGCTGATGTGCTACAGAAACTCTCTTTCATGAAGCTTAAAGATCTCAGCTCAAATTATCCCACAAGCTTGTAGAGGGAGCAAGATGATTGATAACCTGCACCAAGAAAAATAATCCTGGGGGCACCTGGCTGGCTCAGTCAGTAGAGCACCCGACTCTTGATCTTGGGGTTGCGAGTTCAAGCCGCACATTCGGTGTAGAGATTACTTAAAAATAAAAAGAAAATTTAAAAAAAAGAAAAAGAAAAATAGTCCCGCACCTGAAAATAATATTACACTGTATGTTAACTAACTGGATTTCATTTTTTAAAGACTTTATTTATTCGGCAGAGAGAAAGCAAGCACAAAAATGTAGAGCAGCAGACAGAGGGAGAGGGAGAAGCAGGCTTCCCGCTGAGCAGGGAGCCCGATGCGGGGCTCAATCCCAGGACCCTGGGATCATGACCCAAGCCGAAGGCAGACGCTTAACAACTGAGCCACCCAGGCGTCCCAGCTAACTGGAATTTAAATAAAAACCTTAGAAAAAAAAAAAAAGAAAGAAAGAAATGCAAAAAATAAACAACTAAATAAAAATTTTAAAAAAAATCTTTTCTTGCCTGGCTTCCACATTCGGGTGATAGACTAAGGAAGTTGGCCTTTAAAAAACCCTGTTATGTTATTTTTTCCTTACATAAAAAAACTAAATAATGCCCCCACACACAATAAAGAAAGAAAAAAAATAGTCTTCGATTTCTGTGTCCTGGCTCATCTAAAACATGTGTTTCTTCCTGGGCCACAACCCTCTCTTTTCACCCTTTCCTCTACCTTCCTTTCTGCCTCAACCTTCTCTAGCAATAACTCCAGCAATTCCTCCCTCTCTTTTCTCAGTACCATCAGTTTTGTCCCTGTCTCCTAGGTCATTCCCATCAGCCTACAATCATGCTATTACTTCTCTAATTAAAAAAAAAAAAAAAAAGAGGGGCGCCTGGGTGGCTCAGTCAGTTAAGTGACTGACTCTTGGTTTCGGCTCAGGTCATGATCTCAGGGCCGTATGTCGGGCTCCGTGCTCAGCAGGACGTCTCCTTGAGATTCTCTCTCCTTCTCCCTCTGCCCCTCCTGCTCGTGCTCTCTCTCTCTCTAAAATAAATAAATCTTAAAGAAAGTTTTAAGTCTCTCTTACTGTAACTTTCTCAGTCCAACTACCATATTTGTCTCCTTACTTTTACACCAAAAATCCTTTAAAGAGTTATCAAAACTCGTTTCCTATTCCTCCCCTGGTCCCATTCACTCTTGTACCCACCACTGAAGTCGAAAATCTCCACATTGTGGAGTTCAAAGTTCAAGTCTCAACCTCATCCTACGTGACCCCCTGGCAGCCTTGCACACAAATGATCACTTTTCTCCCTTAACACACTGGATTTCCTTAGCTTCCAGGACACCACACTTTCCTAATTTTTCCTCTCACCACCCTTAGCTATTTCTTCTCCATACTTTTGCTGAGCCTCCTCATCTACCTGAGCTCTGTAAAGTCAGTGTGCCCCAGGACTTAATCTTTGGACCTCTCTCTTCTGTACTTGCAGTCACTCTCTAGGTGATCTCATTCGCTCTCGTGAATTTAAATACTAGAAGCTGATGACTCCCAAATTTCCATCCCAAGTGAGACTTCTTCCCTGAACCCAGGCCACTATTTCCAACTAACTGTTGACATCTCCACTTGAGCATTTGAAAGGCGTCTCAAAGGTTATCATACCCAAAATAGTGGATCCCCAAATCAAGATCCTCCTACAGTCCTATCCATTCCATATTTTTTATTAACATATACCGTATTATTAGTTTCAGAGGTAGATTTTAATGATTCATCAGTTGCACACAACACCCAGTGCTCATTACTTCAAGTGCCCCCCTCAATGCCCATCACCCAGGTACCCCATCCCCCCACCCACTTCCCCTCCAGCAACCCTCAGTTTGTTTCCTAGAGTTAAGAGTCTCTTACGGTTTGTCTCCCTCTGTTTTTGTCTTATTTTACTTTTCCCTCCCTTCCCCTATGTCCATCTGTATGTTTCTTAAATTCCACATAGGAGTGAAATCATATGGTATTTGTCTTTCTCTGACTGACTTATTCCGCTCAGCATAACACCCTCTAGTTCCATCCACGTCGTTGCAAATGGCAAGATCTCATTCTTTTCGATGGCTGAGTCATATTCCATTGTGTATATACCACAGCTTCTTTATCCATTGATCTGTTGATGGACGACTAGGCTCTTTCCACAGTTTGGCTATTGTGGACATTAACGACAACAAGCTCCAGCAGCTCCTCAGGTGAAAACCCTTGGTGCCATCTTGGACTTCTCTCTTTTTCCCTCCATCCTGTATCTAAGCCATCAGCCCATCTTGGTAGTTTGCCATTCAAAATATATCCAGTGTCTTCTCCCATCACTCTAGTTCCAGCCGCCATCTCTGTTGGCTGCTCCCCCTGTTTCTATACGAGCCCCACTGTCATCTGTCATTAGCTCAGCAACCCAAGTGATCCTTGAAACCATAAATCTGGTCATGCCACTCCTCTTCACAGAACCTACAATGACTTCCCATCTCACTCCTTCCTATGACTTTCAAACTCCACGTGAGGTGGCTCTTTACTTCTCTGACATCATATCCTACTACAAGCTCCCTTTTTGCTCCCACCCCCAGCCATTCTGCCATCCTTATTATGTCTCCAACATCAGGGCCACTGCCCTTACTACTCCCTCTTTCTGAAGTCTTTGTCCTCCAAATACCCCCAGAGCTCGTTCCCTCAAGTACATCCCCTCTTTACTCAAAAGCCACCTCTCAGCCAGGGCCTCCCTGGCCATGCCATCTACAATTTCAACCCCGCCTCCTCACATTTCCTATCCCTTTCCACGCTTTGGTTTTTTTCTCCTTAGCACTAATCACTGTCTAACATATTACATATTTTACTTATTTACTTTTTAAGTATCTCACCGAAATATAAACTCCATGTGGGCAGGGAGTTTGTATATTTGGTGCACTACCATACCCTAAGCCCCCAGTACAAATCCTGACGTGTAAGTATCACCAAATATTTGTTGGATAAATGATATATAATTCATGTAATTTACTCCTGCATCATGAAGGAGAAGCACAGAGTGAAAATTGTTACTCCACTGGAAAATGTCACCATCCTCTCTGATACCACATCCTTAGGAAGTCACCAGGACACAAGTATACTCAGCTCTATGCATCCGCAAGTCAAGAACCTTAGTAAGGAGCTTTGTGCTGCCTTGTGTACCTTTCTACCCCCTCCAAGCCCACCCACATCATGTTGTGTTTAGGGCCTCTTCCTTTCTGAACTCCTCACTGATGTTGTACCCAGGCCCACCCAAGTGTCTTAAAAATCAGTGTTCAGATTACAAGAAGATTTTTTTTTAATTAATAAGATAACCAAGAACAACCACAATCCAGTAGTATTTGAGGCCAAGGAAATTGATTCTGTATTTCTCCATCTGGGGATTCTTCCATTAAAACAACCGAGTTTGTTTTCAATGCAGCTATAATAGTGGACACAAACCTCCCGGAATGTACGTTTAGCATGCTAAAGTCTTTATTATAGGACTCATCACCTTGAGAGAGCCCATTTGTTTCTTCTAAATAATATGGATCTCAATACAGGGATATCATTGTTGTTGTTCCTAAATGCACTTCACAACCTGGAGACGATCTGTCTTCTGTGAAGAAGCCATTATGGTCTCTGATGCATCTCCCTTTTTAGCAGCTTATTGATCTACAAGCGCCCAGCCAGCCACCACACCACTACGGATATGTGTAATAAAAGCTGATACAGGCATGCTGCCGGCATAGGAACATAAAAGTCCTTCTTTGAAATGTTAACAACTCTGCTGACCCAAAGAGATGAAATGCCACCTTCCAGTTTGAAATAAACCTCTGAGTTCCTATAGCTTTTAAAATAAACATAGACAGCAAAAGACAGTTTTCTAGGGTAAGGGTTACCCACCATTTTATGAGACTTGCAATAGTATATAGCTCATCAATACTTTTTATAATTATTTCTTACAATTAATCCAGCTCTCCAAAATGCCAGTTTCATTGGAACCTGGAACCTACCCAATGGTTAATGCTGAAAGTACAATCTAAATTTTTTATCTGAGCACTTTATACAACTTGGGCAGAAAGTGCTGGAAATCAGTTTTCTAGCTCAAACCCCGTACAGATTTAACTAATATAAATGCAGAAATTAGAGTAGTCATAGAAAATCTTTCCTTGACATGAATCATTTATTTAACCTAGTTTAGAGAGCCAAGCAATGTGGCTGTATCTATATTTATCTGCTGAATGCGAAAGAATCACTCTACTTAGCTGAATGACTCGGCAATGAGCTCAGCCCTTACCAGAGTACGTGGCTAAAGGAGAAGTCCTTAACACCTTCCACCATGAGATGACCCAGCCAGAACAGCAGTCACGGTCATTTTAGAAAAGAATCCACTGAGAAGTAAACAGTTGTCCCATCTGTTATTGACCAAGGACTCTGTGGTCTTCATAAGCAAAGATGGGTTGGTTGGCCACCTCATCCTTCTGCCCCCAAATACCCCTGTAGGACATGGATGTTTTCCATGAGCAATGTTGCTCACCAACAACGATGGTGACAGGCACACCGGAGAGTTGGAGACAGATACTTACCATGTTTTCCAAGCATCACTGACCCACTCCTGTTGAAAGTCATGAAAAGCAAACTGAGGTAGGAACCAGAGAGGAGGCAGTTACAGAAGGCACAGTCTCTGTTTTCCAGTCATTATTTGACCAAAATCACTATCAGAGATTTGAGGAAGCTGCCCTCAACAGATGGTTAAGAGGGAGGCTGGCCTGAAGATACTCCTGATGATAAATATTGAAAAACCAGGAAAAATATCCTGAGGGAATGGCCACATATGCCAGACCCAGAGGTAAATTTGGAAATCCTTCCATCCATGACAGGAACAAGAAATGGAGGTAGTCTTCTCTTTTCTTACCATGTTTGGGGAAGGAGGACCAGCCTAGGGAAGGCATGAAGTGGAGAAAAAGTGGGCAGGATCACAATGAAGAGGTCAAATCCAGGAAACATGGAATAGTCCCCACTTGAAATTCTCCTCTTGTGAGTCAGAAATATGGGTGCTTTAAGAAAATACAAACCTTAACAAAGGAAATAAATTGAAGTTTATCATATGCTTTACAGAACAATTCACAGCAGGCTTCCTTTTAATGGTGAGTCTCCCTGGTCCAGTGAAATTACGGCTCTTTGTTAAATAAGATTTCCAGATCGACTGCATTAACGGAGATAAACCTTCATTCATTCAACAAGTATGTATTAAATACCTATTATGGCCCATGCATTATGCAAAATGCTGCGGATGAAAAGATGAATATGAAATAGTGCAAAAAGAGTCTCAAAAAGGAGGAAAGCATATGGGGAAATAAAATGTCACTGGTGCTAGGAAGCAAGTGTTTGGTGTGTGACAGAGGCCTAGGAGGAGGAAGGCAATCCTACACGGGAGCCCGGGTGAGAACACCAAGCAAGAGGAGGAGGGGCCTTAAGCTGATTGCTAAAGGGTAAGCATGTGTTGACCAGGCCGACTCAGGGGTGGGGGCCAGCAGGGAGGGACAGGGACTTCCAGGCAAAGGAAGACGTTTCATAAGCAAAAGTTCCCGAGGCATAAAATAGCTTAATCTGTTTGGGGGCCCGGGAGTCCGTCATCAGGGCTGGAGGAGAGCATGCTGGTATGGAGCAAAGCAAAAGCATGAGATGCACAGGTGGGGGGGTGGGGAGGCATGTTGCCAGACGTGGAGGGGCCCACTGGCCAAGGTGAAGATTACAGATCTTATCCCGACTGATAGGTCGTGGGAAGCCACTGAACGATGTTAAGCAAAGTGGTAACATGATTCGATTTCCGTTTAAGAAAAATCACTTTGAATAGAAAGCAGTGAGGAGAGATGAGCTAGAAAACAGGAAACCAGAGGGCGCCACACAAGCACAGGTGCTGGGGACCAACCCGTAGAGGCAATGCTGGAACAGGATGGAGGTGGGGGATGTGTCAGGAGGGGAACCAACTTATTCACTGCTTGGATGGCTAGGGCAGGAGAAGAGAGCCCCTAAGGATGATCCTTAAGTTTCTGGGCTGGGCAACGAGAGACGCAGGGATGCCATTCCTCCAAGGTGGAGGAAAAGGAAGGGAGAAAGGATTCCAGAGCACGGGAAGAGAAAACAGGTTCTTGTGGACCCACGGAATATCCAAGTGAGATATCCTGCAGGCGAGCTGTTTGGGTATTAGGTCTAAGTGAGCAATTCCCAGGGCAACAAGTCATGAGCTTCGAGGGGTGAAAAGGGCCGCAGGCATGAAAGAGAATGCTCAAGGAGAATGGAACACTGGAGAACCCCACCAGGCTGAGAAAGAAGAGCCAGTGAAGTGAAGGGAAGAGCAGAGGAAGTGGGGCGCCTGGCGGTCTCGGTCGGTAGAACGTGTAACTCTTGATCTCTGGGCGGTGAGTTCAAGCCCCACGCTGGGTGTAGAGATTACCAAATAAATAAATAAACTTAAAAAAAAAAAAAAAGAACAAGGGTAGAAGTGGGTCCAGGAGCGAATGGGAGGCCCGGTGTTGGAAAAGGAGCAGCCCCAGGCCCAGGGAAGGGGGAGGAAACCTAGAGTCGGGGACCTAGAAGTGCACTGAAGAAGAGGTGAGGAAGAGAAGCAAGCCAGGCCACACCTGAGCACGACTACCTCCTGTTTCCTTTGTGCTAACACATTTAGGGAGGAGGGAGGGACAGGGAGAGGTTGGAGGGGCAGAGACCAGCTCTTCCCAGAGCGGGGAGGTCATTCACCTCCGGAAGGACAGACAGCTCCAGCTCTGCCCAGCTCCCCGCAGAGCACGAGGAACACAGCGGCTCATCATCACCTGGGACCTTCCGAAGCAGACCTGCCCAGAGCTGCATGTGCGCACTGGTCAGCCCTGTGGTTACGGAAACACCCCTGAAATCCCGTGGGACACCCATGATTCCCTAGTAACTCCGGACCCAGCTTTGGTGTTTTAAAGCATTATCAGCTGAAAATGGAACCCCTGCTATAGTTCTGATGGGCCTTTTCTGTTCCAGCTGTAGTTTGTATAAACGGAGTGGAAACACTATCCTAACAGAGGTGCCCTTGGCTAATGTCGCCCTTATAATCTTAAGAATGAAGAATCCAAACCATAATCCTCAATAATAAAACTACTTCAAGTTTTACCAACTAACATGCCCTACTCAGTTTGAAAAGGGATAAGAAAACTTCTGAAGAAATAAACTCTGGTCCCTTATTATTAATTCTCAGCTTTTCCTTCCCTGGTTCACACTGAGTTCCTCCCTGTGGGTTCAAATGCCTTCCCAGATGTTGGTGCTCTGGTTGATCCCACAGGAGGTCTCCTGTCTTATCTATTCAAAGTTCAGCGTCTGATAATTCCGGGATTGGTTTTAGTTTACCTTTCTGACCCTTGAAATTCTTTGTTTTTCTCCACAAGCTGCAGGAAATTGACAAAGAGGGGCGTGACTTGTACCTTACTCTATCTCAGAAACACATCATTTTAAAGTCTCAATCTCCTCTTCTTACACTACATCAAGAGTGAATAAAGCAATTTCGTTTGTTTTAAGCCCTTCCCATGAGCTACTTTCAGCGAAACTGTTGATTAGGAATCGTTGATTAGGAAACTGTTGATTCTCCTCTAAAGGCTACTTGCTACCACTTATGAAAGTCACTCACAGATCACCTCAAAAACAAAGTTTTCCAAGAATTGTCCTTAAAGAACCTGCCTCCTATACACTGAACAACACAGTCTGAATAAAATTTTAACTTTTTTGTCAGGATCATAAAAACTTTCCAAATAGCCTGAGTGTGCATGCAGATGTATGCCCCCATTTGCCTCAGATTTTTTTTGTTTTTTAAGAAATGAAATAGAGATGATTTTAAAGCAACTTCCCAATCCCATTTGTTTCTCTGTCTTGAGAAAGGCAAACATCATCCTTCATTTTGGGTTTATTGGTCCCAGTGCATACTTTTATAAATACCATGCAAATAATGTTTCCATAAACAATATCTAACGTTATTTGATCTACTTTTTTAACTGCATATAAACGGCAACATTCTCCTCATTTCATTCTGTATCCTGCTTTTTTCACTCAAATTTTATGTTTACCCATTTGGAAATACGTAGATATAGTATATTTATTTTAAATATAGGGTGATAGTTTCCATTGTATGAATACAGACCATACCTCATTATCCATTTTCCTATTCATGGACACTTCAGATTTTCCATTTTGCTTATTTATTTCGCTATTACAAGCGGTGGCGCCATGAACATCCTTGGACATGAGTATAGCCAGGGTGCAAGGTTATGCGTGTCTTCAGCCTCCTGACATAGAATCAATCCATCTGCACTCCAGTGTCGTGTCAGCTGACATAGAACAGGATGTGAGCGCAGAGCTTCTTTAAGATAAAAACAACCCCAACCCATCCAGGGCTATGAAATACTCCAGGGCCTTGGGGAATAGGAGTTGTGTTTGCCTAAAGAGAATTGCTGTTATAAAGATTAAGAGAAATTCAGGCCAAAATTGAAAGGGAGATGCTCTGAAGCAAATAACGTGTCCAATAGAGTGAGGTTCGGAATACAGAACAGCAGTGCATTTTAAAACGCAGGAAATGATACAAATTTATGAAGATGACCTAATATAAAGTAAATTGCCTTTTCTTGGCAAAATACTTCGACGCCAAAAAAAAAAAATCAATTGAAATAATTTAGATAGTGCAGTCTCCCATAAAACAGCAAATCTGTCAAACTTCCTTGAACGCCAACAGCAGGTTCCACTCAGAATAAACATCACCTTAGAAGATTCCTGGTGACTCCTGGGGGAACAAGGCCTTTAAACTTTGTCTCTGTGCATACAAATTTATAAAAAAAATAAACTTGTTTTCCTGCTTGAATTACCTGTTCGTTGCCTGACTCCTATTTATAGTTGCTGTTATTTTTAAATACTGCTGAATAAATGATCTCAGAGAGGATTTATAAAATCTGGTAGCAGTAGCCGCCCTTTGGGGGACGGGCTGAAGGGCCTGGGGGACAAGGGTAGCTGGAAGGCAGACTAGACAAGGATTTACCTCATCAGAATTAATTAGTAATTTTTAAATAAGGCTAAGACTTCACCTTGTCCATCCACAAATAACAACTCTAAGAACATCCCCTCTTGTGCAAAGCCTCCCCTAACTGCTCCAAAATTTGAGAGCCACTCAGGCCCCAAGGATGTAAATCCCTCCTAGAACCTACCTTGGGGATTGTATGTATTAGTCTTCTTGCACACTTCCTCCTTTTGTTTGTTCTTTGAGGACAGGACTACGGATTTCACTCAGAATCCACCACCCCAAGTTAGGTGCCTGACATAGTTGGAGCTCAAAAGCCATTTTTAGAATAAATACAGGGCAGTGTTCTTCATTATACAATGATTTTTAAATGACCCAGGAGATGTATCCATTACTTTTACTTGTCTTATATCTTGGTGCTCTTTAAAAGTTTTGTTTTAGGGGTGCCTGGGTGGCTCAGTCGTTGGGTGTCTGCCTTCGGCTCACGTCATGGTCCCAGGGTCCTGGGATCGTGCCCCGCATCGGGCTCCCTGCTCTGCGGGAAGCCTGCTTCTCCCTCCCCCACTCCCCCTGCTGGTGTTCTCTCTCTCTCTCTCTCTCTCTCTCTCTTGCTGTCTCTCTCTCTGTCAAATAAATAAATAAAATCTTAAAAAAAAGTTTTGTTTTAAAAAACAAGCCAAAAAAAACCCAAAAAAGATATGATACTCAAAACTGTTTAAATGTAAGCCTTATGACGGCAGGAATTTTGTCTGTTTTATTAACATCTATATCCCAAGCAATACCTGGGCTAGTGCCTAGCACCTGCAGGTGCTCAATAAATGTGCTGAATGAATGAAGTTATGGTTATGAAGTATTGTATGTATAGTATGTAGACACCGACCAGTAATCCAGTTCCTTTCTCTGTTAAGTTTTATAATTTCTTTTAATTAATCTACTTAAATTGTGGTGAAACATACAGAACACAAAATTCATCATCTTCTCCAGTTTTAAGCACACGGTTCGGTGGCATTAGGTATATTCACATTGTTGCGTAACCATCAAAACATTTCTCCATCACATGTTTACTTTTTTTTTTTAAAGATTTATTTGTTTATCAGAGAGAGGGACAGCGAGACAGAGACAGAGCTGTGGGGGAGGGGTGGAGGGAGAGGGAGAGAGAATCTCTAGCAGACCCCTGGCTGAGGGTGGAGCCGGGAACACCACCCCACCCCCCCACCCCACCCCACCTCCATCAATCTCATCACCCTGAGATCAGGACCTGAGCCAAAAGAGTCAGAGGCTTCACTGACTGCGCCACCCAGGCACCCCTAAGTGTTTACATTTTTTTAAAGATTTTATTTATTTATTTGAGAGAGAGAGTGAGAGAGAGAGAGCACATGAGAGGGGGAGGGTCAGAGGGAGAAGCAGACTCCCCGCTGAGCAGGGAGCCCAATGCGGGACTCGATCCCGGGACTCCAGGATCATGACCTGAGCCGAAAGCAGTCGCTTAACCAACTGAGCCACCCAGGAGCCCTAAGTGTTTACATTTTTAACTCCAATCAGCAATCTGGCATTTCAAATCATTAGAGAAGAGGGGAAGTTTTGTTACATGACTGGATGGGGGTAGGAAATGAGCTGCTTTGTCTCCCGCCTCTCCCTCTGGCATGCTAGCATCCTGGGATGGTCCCTTTCTCTGTCCTTCCTCCCCGGCTTTCTCTTCTCTCCCGGCTCACCTTTTCTCAACCATCTACCTATTATTTATGCTCCATCACCTAAATTTAACTCTCTTGTCAAATGTTAGCATGTCAAAGGGCCTGAAGTTTATATAATCCAAACTCACTATTTTACTTATGAGGAAATGAGATCCTTTGAAAGAAATGTATGCATTTTCTCAAAAACGGCAGATGTCCAATCCAGATGTTCAAATCAATTTTCTGTCTGCTCATTCCCCAGGTCACGCACTCCCTCCTCTCTCTGTGTACTCTTTGGAGTACATAGTTATAAAAGAATCTGCATCTGAATACATATTTGTGACTTTACCCCCCAATTCCTGGATGTTCACAGGGTCAAACTAGCCCAAGAGAGTGTTTAGGATTCTGCCGGAAGACCTAGGATTACCTACTAACAGCAGAGAGGGAAAAAATTATTTTTAACTGACAACCCAAAGTGGAATATACAGAATTGATCCTGTAATTGATCCTTACCAACCCTACAGTAAAAGAATAAATAAACAAACCTGGAACAGAAATATGGCTCCTGACTTTGTTGACTCAGTAAAAAGAACTCATCCCCTTCCCGAATTCCCCGACCAGTTGATTCCTGATCCAGCTGACACAAATGTGATCCTCTGAGGAAGAGCCTGATCCAACCACAGAAGACAATGAATTTGTCATTGAGCTAGAGTGTAAGTTCCCTCAGGACAGGAACCATGTGATGCCTCTTTTCTTTCCGCCAGCACCTAGCAGAGCACTGGGCACACAGCAGGTGCTCAAAACACATCACACCAACCCTCTCTCTCTTCCCACCCATGCACTTGCCCACTGAGTCACAGGGCTCCCAACTGTCAACTCTCACTGGTTAGTTGTATTTCAGCGTGATGAAGGAGGAGGGTGCAACTGAGTGCATTTGCTTGTACCTTTGGGCAGACACACAACGTGCATGCATGGGGACACACACTGTATATCAAGACCATGGGTATTTGTATGTGTTTGCCTGTGAGCAGGTCAAGCCTCCCTATATTTTAAAACCAAGACTAATGGAACCATTTAATTTTGGGCTTACTTGTCCATCTTCCCCTTTGTGCTTCCTAAGAGCAAAGACACTTCATGGCATTCACTCCTTCACATTACGTTCTACACTGATTAGTTCATTAGACATTATTTTTATTCCGATTGGCATAAAGTAGTACTATTTTTAGTAGCATTACTTTTAAGGTAGTACCGTTTTGTTTTTGTTTTGTTTTTTGTAGTAAGCTCTATGCCCAATGTGGGGCTGAACTCACAACCCCAGGATCAAGAGCTGCATGCTCTGCTGACTGAGCCAGCCAGACTCCCCTTATTTTTATTTCATATGTATTTATTTATTATTTGTCTCTCACTCCTGGAATGTAAGCTTCTCCAAGATGCCCAGTCCCTAGGCTCTCAATTAATATTTGCGGAATAAATGAGTATGTCCTTCATGGTTCTAACCTCAGCATCTACCACAGTGAACAAAATAGATACGCAGATATCATATAACAAAGTGTGTATGAGCTTCTGTCAGCAGGTCTCAAAGCAAGGTGCGTGAGCCACTTTAAAATGATCTCCCTCCTCAGCGCTAAGATGAAGTCAGTCCTCAAGCAGATCTCCCCTGGGTGAGATTCTAAAATTAACTTCTTATTTCTTTTCCAGTTTGAGGAATCAAGACACCGGCCTCTTCTCCACCCCACCCTTGCCCCAGCAGACTCTATGGTGACAAGAGAATACAGTGGGTGTCATCAAACCTGGAGCTAGCTTTCCAACCAGGGCCCGGCAGAATGGCTCCCGTGAAGAAGGGTGGCAAGAAGAAAAAGGGCCATTCTGCCATCAATGAGGTAGTGACCAGAGAATATACATCAACATTCACAAGTACATCCATGGAGTGGGTTTCAAGAAGCATGCCCCTCGGGCACTCAGAGAGAACCGGAAATTTGCCATGAAGGAGATGGGAACTCCAGATGTGTGCACTGACACCAGGCTCAACAAAGCTGTCTGGGCCAAAGGAATAAGGAATGTTCCATACCGTATCCATGTGCAGTTGTCCAGAAAACGTAACGAGGATAAAGATTCACCAAACAAGCTCTACACACTGGTTACCTATGTACCTGTCACCACTTTCAAAAATCTACAGACAGTTAATGTGGATGAGAACTAATCACTGATTGTCAAATAAAGGTATAAAACTGCACAAAAAAAAAAAAAAAAATCCTGGAGCCAGAATTCGAATCCTGGCAGTTTCACTTCCTTATCATGAGACTTGGCAAGTTCATTGACATTTATGCACCTCAGTTTCCTTAACTGTAGAATAGCGGGAAAAAAATAATAACACCCACCTTGAGTGTTATAATGAAGAATACATTAATAATAATACCAATATCTGTAAAACTCTTAGAGGAGTACCTGGCATTTGGCAATTACCATTAATTATCATTAATCCTCCCCGCCCAGCCAACAATGCCAGTTTCTTTTAATGGAGTTGAGAGAGGGAGGGGAAAGAACAGAGAAGCATGTGAGAATTCTGTGAGTCAAAGATGGAGAATGCATAAAATATAGATTTAGTGTAACTGACCATGAACTCACACCTTCTGCCCAAAACATTCAAGTAGCAAAGTTTCTTCAAGGGTAGAACAATATACTTAAATTTAAGCTCAAGTTATCATGTTTAATTATCCTCACCTGAAATGAAGTATGTGCTTATTCTCTTTAGAGGCTCTAGGCTCCGTGCAGCACTGTCCAATGGAGCTTTCCGTGACGGGAGGAATGTTCTCTCATCTGCACCATCCAAAACGACAGCCACTAGCCACGCGTGGCTCTTGAACATTTGCAATGTGGCCAACAGACTAAGGAAATGAATTTTTAATTTCATTGAATACTGGTTATTTTAAATTTAAATAGCCACTTGTGGCTAGTGGCTACCCTACCTGGGATCTGAGTAGACAAGCCCCTGGCCTTGGCTCTTCCTCACTCTCCAGCTCCATGCTCTGCTCCTCTCCCGCCTCCAGCAGTCAACACTCCCGAGGCCAGACTGCTGTTTCACACCTCCCTGGCTATGCAGATGCTGCCCTCTTGGCCTGAACTGCCCTTTCCTTGCCATCCACCTCCCAACTTCATGAAAACTGTGTTCAGATTTCACTTCCTCTGGGCAACTTTCCCCAATTCCCTCCCGGCTTACCTCACCCTACTGCCAACACAATCCATCACTGCCTGATCTGTGCTACTCTGCATCTGTTTCCGCTGCTCTCATCACCCGGTAGTTGTCATGTATTCCCTGTGATGCTAACAGACTGGGGGAGTTTTAAGGACCAGGTCTTATTCATCGCTGCGTTCTTGTGGTGTGTGCCCATCGCATAATATATGTGCAGTAAATATCTGCTGAGCACATTAGTCACTGCATATGAATACATGCAATGTTTTGTTAAATAAGCCTCAGTGTATTGACAACCACTCCCTGATTATATAGATTGAATTCTCTTATAAGGCCTATTTTCAAATAATAAAAAAGTTATCAGAGTCTCAGTTGAAGGTCTATTTATTTTAAGCCATATCAATATAACATTTCAGTACAAATCAAGGAACATAAATGTTCCCTGGAACAAAATCCGACCTGTAGCTGCTCCTCCTAAGGGTCTGGAAGTCTCTTGGATTTCAGAAACTGATCCTGTCATTGATCTCTCCCCCTGTGCTTGCAGTGACTTACTAGGGAGACACTGACGCAGTTGAAAATCAAGAAGACAAGAGGACTTGATTATGGACAGAGTCATATGGGAATTCAAGGGTGATCTATCCTTGCTACACCCTCTACCCAATCCTACCTCCAAGAAGAAAATCATCAAAATCTTATCTAATGTGAAAAATACTGACATGGGTGATACATGTCTGTTCAGTGACAGATGCTATCCCCAAAAAAAAGGATTGTTTCCCTTATTCCTTAGCAAAAGTTTTGCTCAAAAAAATCTTCCTTGTTAAATTATGTAGCATCTGTTGCAATATTAACCTGCCCTGGGAGCCACCCTGGTTCATTTTTTCTCATCACAATTTTCTGACTAATCCTTTATTTGGATTCCCACACAAGTGTTCCTACAATTAGAAGAAGCTTTTGATGGATAAAATTCTGTGAACCTTATTTGTATGAGATATTTCCCAAGGACCAAGCATCTGGTGAATGTATTTTACAAATGATTTTCTTTCCTGCCCTTCAGGAACTTACAGTTCAATAAGACAAATAAATATACAGTGACCAGAAATGCATATTCATTGGTACAATCATGGCAGTGGGCATTGAAGAAATGGATTTTAGAGAAAACATGCATCCAAAGGACTTCATCTTCAAATCAGATATAGATTTGACTTTTGTTTTCTTATTAATTATGTGGTTTTGTTTTATTTTAAAATGCACAAACAGCACTTTCTAACGTAATGAACATTGATTTAAAAAATGATTGAGTTACATGGGGCTGTATGATCATTTAGATAAATCTCTAGTTTTCCCATATTACTGACAGATTTTACACAGTCTTTTCTCTGGTTTCCCTTTCCCCTCACCCAACACATATCTCCCAGAATTTGAATCTAAGATGCTCCCCCAAAAGACAAAGGACTAACATATCTTTTGAGGTTACTAACGAATACTATGAGATAAGTATCTTTCCTTAAGTTGCCTGCCTTAAATTTAAATATAGGGATATCAATTTTTTTTTTACTTCCTTCCAAAATCTGCCAATCTAGGAAGAACGCTGATTAAGTCTAGAAATTATGTTCCATGTTATTGGAATTGCTTGTGAATTCTACTAATATAAGATGCACTTATTTCCAAAATGTGTCTCTTGTTGCTTAGAAAAGAGAAGATCTAGCTTTCACAGATTATGTTTTGAGGTTAAAAATGAAGATAGTGACCTTAAGTTCCTCAAGATTTGTAAGGCTGGCATGCCATCTATCTCAATAATACCTAACAAGAATGTCAAATGGCCAGAAACGGCCCTTGTAAGCGGGTGTTTGCAGCTGACAGTGATTGCTGTATTTTGGGTGATGGGGAACAGCATCTCCATTAGTTCAAGTGAAATACAATGCTCTGCCAACTCTGGGTATCAGTGTATTCAATCCCCCTGCTGTGCAGTGTCCATTTTCTCTTGCAATTAAAAATCAGTTGATACAAAGTCAAAATGTTGTACCCTCTTCCCCTATCCCTTTCCCTGTCACTGTGTTTCCAGCTTCACCGGAAGAACATGTCACTATGGTAACGAATCTCTCTGGTGCACAGACCAAGTCAACCTTTCTAGCCGGATTGCTAGGCAAGGCAACATGGAATCAAAGCCCTCAATGGAACCACCGGGAGCCATGGTTTCCATCCCCCTTTTTCTGAGTGGAGTGAACCAATGCCAGACAGAAGGATACCCAATCCATCGTGCTGCCAGAGATCTTTAAGAAAGGAAACGCAAGAATGTCCTTCAGCAAGTCCTACCACTGTTTTTCAGTCGTTATTAACATGAATTCTTCCTCATGTTTCAGCTAACTTCCTACCATTTCAATTTTAATGAAAGCGGAGCACAACAAAACAATGTAACACTTCATGAAACTGAGAATCTGAACGCTGTTACAGTCTACCCATTGTTAAAAAAGATTGTTTTTTCTTGCCTTCCTACTTCTAAACCCAAACCAAGTTACTCTCTTCTGGAATTCTCTAACATCCTGCCCATCTTTACAAAGTTGTAGAGCTCCAAATGGGTCACCCTGCTCTAATATGAGCCTAACTCTTAAGCAGTTGTGATGCTTGTAGTATTAACACACTCATAACCAAATCAGCTAAAATCCCTAGTCATTCTACAGAAACTACAAAACAAACATGAAGATGGATTCTCCTTCTGGACTTCACCTCACCTACATCTGACTAGCCACCTAGACCATACCCACTGCTTGTCATTCTTAAACAACTGACTTTTTTTTTCAAATTAACTATTTTTTTCTGATCAATTTCAACATTTTTCTGAATCAAAGAATATCAGTTCTCACAAATGATATTTTACAACAGGAGCAAACCTGCATTATAATATTAAGGGACAGTAAGAACTGTTCCATCTGGGCCTCAGAGACTTTGCAGAGAACATCATTTTCACCTTGGCATCACCATTTAATAGTTGAAGGGAATGAAACATGGTGGGGGGAGGTGGGAACAAGACTCAGAAAGTCATACCACATCTTCCAGAATGCAACTACCATAGAAGGGAATGCATTCCCTTTTTCAGAGCAATATTAATATATATCCAAACAACATTTCAATGGATTAACAGAACAGGGTGGTCCCCAAAGTATAAATCATCCAAGATTTACAAACTGCATCAGATGAACAGACTTTTAAAAAATTGTGGGATCAACATTAGAGTACCCAAGAAATTTTCATCATTAGCAAATGAAGTCCGTTTTCTGTTTTGGAATACTTCAGGTATTTTTGATATAAATCTTCAGAACATGGTAATTTTTTTTCCTCTGAAGTGCCCACTTTGGTGTTACCTGAGGAACTACTTTTTATTTATTAGGCCCTGTTAAAATTCGATGCACACAAGTCACTTTTGTCAACCACCTCCCCAAAAGGAGAGATCAAGAATCGTGGTAGGATGCTCCTGGTCAACAAGCCTGTCACTGCAACGGGACAGGGGCTGTGATTTACTGATGTTTATGTGACCAATGCCTGCACCGTGCTCAGCACAGTCTAGCACTTAGCAAGCGTTTGTGGCGTGAATAAGGTGAATAAGGCCTTCTCGGTGAGATGCTGAATCAGTCCGACATCTAAAACAAAGATTAAAACTAGGAGGCTGTCTGCCTGACACATCATTCTCAAATTTGGGGACTGCTCTGCGAACAACACAACATGAGAGATTCCCTCCCTTTTCAGAGACTGATGAAGCATTAGCCTGAATTAAAAACCCTGGCCCACGATATTCCACGGGAATCCCATCAGACCAACGCAAGACCAGAGGCCGGCCAGAGAGAAGTACGCCTCCATTACCAGCTACTGGGGGGCAAGTTCTGGCCAGTCCGAGGCTCCGCAGGGCCTGGCTAACCTGACCTCCTGGAAGCAGGAGGCCCGGGAGACTGTGGCCCCGCGAAGGGAGGAGAGGGTGGCCGGGCCTAGGAGGCGCCGGGCTCTCCGCAGCGCCACGCCTCGCGCTTACCTTTCCGAATGAGGGCTGCGATCTCGGGGTCGAAGCCCTGCCGGTGGCACTTCCTCCAGAGGCCCATGTTGGTGGAGTTGTACTGCCGGCTGCACTCGTCAACCGGGCTCATGGCGAAGAGCTGCCGGCGGTTCCGGGCCCGGAGGAGTTTGCCCTCCCAGCGGTCCAGGCGCGAGCGGCTCGCCCGGAGCGGCAAGTTGTTGTTGTTGTTGTAAATGAAGCCGGGGTCGACCCGGCGGGTGTTGAAGGCCTTGCACCTGTCCCTGTGCTTCCTGGCGTCCGTCTCGTACCAGTGGTCCGAGCAGATGGCCACGGCCAGCATGCCGAGGGCGCAGAGCGCTAGCGAGAGGCCCGTATAGAGCAGTAACCTTCCGGCAGCCATGCCTCCGCTTGGCGGCTACACCATGGGCATGATCCGCCGCAGCCTCGCCTTCCCTCCGCGCGCCCGGAACAAAGCGGCGGGCGGGCAGCCGAGCCAAGGGGGGGAGGGGGACCGGAGGGGGACTCGCGCCGCGGCGCCCCCTCGCCCCCGCCTGCCGGTGCGCGGCCCAGGGACTGCGGGGATGGGGGCGGGCAACCTAAAAAGTTCTGATCCGGGGAGGCTCGGGCGGGCTCCTGGGCATCCTCCGGGGCAGGTGCAGCCTCGGGCGGCAGCGAGCGGGACAAGACCGCCTCCCGCCCCCTCCCTGCCCGGCAGGAAGCGACTGCCCCGAACAGGCCGCGTCCGCACGCAGCCGGGCTTCAGGCGCCGCTGCCCTGGGGCCAGAAACTAAACACCAAGTGCCCTTGGCTGCAGTGGGGCTGCCGGGCTTTCTTTGTGCAGGGTAGCGATGGGACCCCTCGCCTGGCTTTTTCTTGGGGTAAGGGGGTGGGGGCTATCACGAGGAGCTGCGCGACGACCGAATGAACTCCGGCACCCGCGATGCGGCCGGCCAGCGAAGGAAACCTCCAGATGCCAGGGCCGGCTGCCCTGAGTCCCGCCTGGGTCTCCCACTCAGCGACTCTCCCCCTTCCGGTCTGCAAGCGAAGAAATGTTCTTCCTCTCTGGGTCGGGTCTTTTTTAAAATCTCCGTCCTCTGGTCACCAGCAGGTCCCTTGCTCTGTCTGGCCAGCGCGCTGTGCTCAGAGGCGGGCTCCCCGTGGGCGCACGTTTGCGGCCGACCTTTCCGCGCGGGCTCCCGGGTCGTCTGCGTCTGGCCTCGCCATTCAGGAGGCCCCTCGGGCCGACGGCGCGGTCACTCGGACGGCGTTACGGGACGAGCCTTGGCCCGGGACTGGGGACGACTGGGCGGCAGCTGGCGGGCGCGAGAGGCAGGCTGCGCAGAGGCGGGTGCACCCGGCAGGGCGCACCGCGCGGGGCGCGCGGAACTCGGCTCGCGGTGCCTTCAACACCATGGACAGGTCGCGCGATTGGGGCTCACCGCCAGCTGGACAGCCAGCCCCCGGGGCGTCATGCCGATCTCCCCAGCGCCCTCTTCTTCTTCAGTATCCACCCGACAGGTTCCAGACCCGCCTCTCCCGCGACGCCTCTGCCTCACTTCATCTGGCTCCCAAGTAGCCCCGGGAACGTGCTGCCCAGGTGCAAAGAAAATGCTGCAGGCACCGAGGAAAACAGCGGCCCCGGCCCTTCAAAACAATCCGCCCCCTTCTCCCGCCACCCGAACCCGGCACTGTAGCTGTCTGCTCTGCCCAACTGGAGTCAGCCGCTCTCAGACTGCACCATTTTCTTCTCAGCCCACCCGAGGCGCCGGCTCACTCGGCAGCGTGCAGAGAATCCCGTCCCGGTCTCAACGTCCCACGATCAGGCTCCCGGCGCGCGGTGGCAGACGAGGTGAATGGGGCGAGGGTGGGGGAGGGAGGCTGGGTCGCTGCCTCCTCCTCTAGCCGCGGCGGCTCCGGGGCCTCGCGGGCCGGGCGGGTGCTGGGGAGCGAGAGCCCCAGCTGCGCCCGGGGTGCTCGGGAAATCGCATCGCCCGGCTGCGAGCACCGGAGGAAGCCGCTGCCGCGCTCGCTCGCTCGCTTGGGCGCCGGGCGCTGCAGCCTTGGCTAAAACCCACAGACGAGAACACGGAGCGCGCAGCCAAAAGCTAGTGATGTCATCCGTGCAACGTGAGCCTCATCTCTTATTTTTCTAGCATCCTTAAAGATAAACTGCACCATTTCCCAGGCACAAAATGCCTAAGCCTTAGTCTTTGACCAGGCAAGTCAATGGTGTCTAGATAGGTATGTGCCCAACCACATCCATATTTATGCACATATACATATATGTGGTATGTAGCATGTTTACACGCATTATTATAAATTTAGGGATGTTGCCTCCATCTCCTATTTATCTCTTTTCAGTGGTGGAAAATTCCCTCAAATCGACCACAGTTCTTTAAAAGGCTGCTTATTGCAGAGTCGGCATCCGGAGGGGCTGAGGAAGTTCCCTGCGTCCCCCGGTTTTGGTCGCTGGTATCTTGGATCACATTTGATCTTTGTTTTCCCCCCAGAAAGCCACAGGCGCTACCTCGCTAGCTACAGGCGTTTCCCCCTGGGGCCGAGTGCGTCGGTGGGGTTGTCACGGCCAACCCCAGTCTAGCCCCACGCCAGCGCCAGACACCCCGACACACACCCACCTCCACCTGCCTCCGCCTCCCTCCCTCCCCAGCAGGAAAGGAAAAATGAAATTGATTGATCCTTTCAAGGCCAGAGGAAGAGAATGTTAATGGGTGTGTATGGGGGTGCTTAATAGATATTTTGAAAACGCCCGGGGGCTCGCTCTTTGAGAAGGGGAGGTGGGGTTAAATGAAACCCCGGCGCGGGATTTGTCCTCAACTGGGTGGCGGCTGGATTTAGGCTCAGCGCGGGCTCTGGGTAGCAGTGAAGGACCCCAGACCTTGAGCGAGTGGGCGGCAAGCGAGCCCCACTTCATCCCAGAAACGCCCCCCCCCCCACCCGCCCGGCTCACGTGAGACAGCGCCGCAAAGGCTGGGAGCCTCCCTCCCAGGTTGAAAGACTGGGTTTTTCTCTCTAATGCTCGCCCCTCATTTGCACCTGCACTCCAAAACCGGGGGCCCGCACTGCCGGGGAAAGAGCTGCCCCGGGGAAAAAGAGTACCCGGCACCCTGCTTTGCACAACGGGGCCTGCGAGCCAGGAAGAGCGCACCTCCACCATATTCTTTTTGTCTTTTTTCATCCTCCCTGCAGTTTGAAAATCGGGAACGAGGCGTTTCAGTGCCATCTAGTGGGGGAGGGGCGAGCCTCGCTTTCCGTCCCTGGATGCGGCAAGGGATTTGCTGAAAGGGACACCAGAGCCTGAGCATGTCCGCTCGGTTCCTGGGTGCCCAGCTGGTCGAGAGGCTGTGGGCATATGCCATTTGCCAGCTCCTGGTCCCCTGGGTTCCCTAGGACGGCGAGGTGGAGCCAAGGGACTTGGCCACAATGTCTTCTCACCTTCCTTTCTACCCTCCTCCCACCAGTACCCTCTTCTCCCCCAACCGTGAAAATGTGGAAACACTTTGCACATGCAGACGATGTCTGAAATTTCTGGAGCTATTTTATTCTGTAAAGCCCAGAGCACTTTGTAGGCTAACAGGATGTCTGTGTTTGACCCTAGCGAGGAGGCAGAAAGGTGATATGATACCTACAAGGTCACTCAGCAAGTTGGGGCACATCCAGCATTAGAGCCTCACTCTCCTCATTCTCAGCTCTGCCCTCCCCTGAGAACCAGCTGCAAGAGGTGCCTTGGAGACCCCTGGAAGCCCAGGCAGTTATCCATTTGGCAATGAAGGAAACTGTTCATTTTACCCCTATCTGTCCTCCCTCTTCCATTATTCTGTCCCTTTCTTCTTCCTTTTTAACTTTTTCTCCTGGCCTGAGCCTTAGGCCTGCTTCCAGGATGTGCCTTGCCCCTCCTCCCATGGTCCTCCTCAGCAGTCCTGTGATTACGGGGCCCTGCTGGGAGAAGGGACCTAAATGGCACACTGTCCTCCTCTTTTCTGACCATCATTAAAATTCTGTTCTGAAATTTTTGTCCTTGGTAACATCCCAAAAGCCTTTTAAAGATGTTTGTTTGAGGCCTCCTTTGAAATGCAGTTTTCCTGGACAGCCCAACTCCATTTGGGGAAGATCTGGTCTTTGGAGCTAAAAAGATGGTGGATTCTTCCTCTAACCTGTGTAAAAAGAGACTTTAGAGTCAACCATACAACAGTGCATGAATCTCTCCTAGAACATTTCCCAAAAAGTAATGGCCAGCTTCTGCTTGCACACTTGCAGTGATAGGGAAATCACTCTCTTGGCAAGCACCTTGTTCCACTGTCAGATGGTATAAATGGTTAGACAATCCTTCCTGACATTGAGTTTTATCCTAGATCCCTGTAATCCTACCCATTGGCCTTTGAGAAGCCCACAGGTACCTGATTCCTCTCCCATGTAATGGTCCTTCTCATACTTCACCTCAGCCATCGTGTTCTCCCTAAGCCTTCTTCCTTCCAGGCTAAATACCCCTTGTTTATTTCCTCCTTGAACTTGCTGCTCCTGGGTTTCTGATTCTTCCTGATTATTAGTGTGTCTGGTATCCAGCAGTGCTCCTTCATCTAACAGCCAAGTCAACCAATAAAGAAAAAAACATCATCACACAGTCAGTCAGGTTTTCACATGACCCATGTAAAGTTCTAATAATCCTCACTTTCGCTTCTAGGATCTCTTCTACAACTCACCCCTTTTGAATGCTACCCTAGGATCTTGCCCCCAAATGACATCAAAATCATTGGTTTGCAGTTTCTGAAATCCACATTTTTGAAATTTGGAATTTCATTTGCTCACACACAACCTCCCTCCTTTCTCTAACCGATGTTCACATTCTCCAAGCTTTCTCCAAGCCCAACAACAGAGATGCAGAGATATCATTAAAAATTCTCTCTGTTTCCTGGGGTGCAGTTCACCCAGAGCAGACAGATGCTTTCCTACAATCTCTTCATCCACTGGGAACTGTCTTCAGTTATTATATTTGTTCTACCTTACCCCCTACTTTAGTCTGAAATCACTCTCCTTGACATTGTCTATTAGAAGCAAAATAAAAATTGATGAAGTGTGTTTTCTCTTTGCCATCTATCAACATGCCATCATTTGCTCAGAGAAAAGGCCTCCTATATATTCTTATTCCTGTTTTCCTAATTAATGTTGCGCAACTGGGACATTGATTGAAACCCAAGAGTTATCTTCTACTTTAGGCCTCCTGACAGTCCCCCAAGTGTGTAATATGCTAGTATTTATGCTTCTCTCTACATCTCATCACAGAGCCACACTGGTTTGTTAGGGACTTTCCTTCTTTTCTTCCTCATTAGGGTAATTAGAACGTCATTAGGGTCATTAAAGCATTTTCATCTCACCCCTGGGCATCCAACTCCTCTCCTTGCTTTGTTCTTCTACCATACCACCATGTTAATCTTATATTCTACAGTTATCCTTTACCAAAAATTCTGCAGTAATTTCATCTAGCCTGTAGATTAAAGCTCAAACTCTTTACTCCCTTACAAGGTTTCACAAAGGCTTCAGGCCATTTTCCAAAGCTGACCATCACACTCCCTTAGACACACTCTCTGTTCTAACCAGGCAGCCCTCTAAACATGTTTTGAAAAGCCCCCACATTGGCATCATTCCTCTTGCCCATAAAATATTTAACTGCTCTGCTTTTTAAAGTTCTTATAATTACAGGTGCCACATATCAGTAGGTCAAATAAATATCATTTGATCATCTCACTAGAAGCTGAAAAGACAACCAATTAAAGCCAACAAACATTCTTGATATTTAAAACCTCTTCCTAAACTAGGAATGGCTTATAAAGAATAAGATCATCTCCTTCATAAAGAAGTATTCCAAACTAGTAGGAATAAAACAAATATCACAACAGAAAAATGATCAAAGTTCATAAAAAGAAAATTTACAGAAGAAAAAAATTCAAATGGAAAATTAACATATGAAAAAAACCACTCAACCTCACTAGTAATCAGAGAATACAATTTTTTTAAATACTTCTTTTTTGCCCATCAGATGGAAAAAATTTTTTACATGTCTGTTAATGTCAAGTGTTGGCCATGGCGTAAGGAAACATGCTCTCATGCACTGCTGGTAGGAGCATAAACAGATACAGCCATTCTAGAGGGCAATTTGGAGTAGCTATTAAGGTGAAAACTAGATGTTTGTTATGATCCAGCAGATCTACTTCTACATATCTAGCCTGTAGAAACACTGACACGAGGGGCAAAGAGCATCTTTAGTATGCTGCCCATATCCTAGGGCTTCTATGAGAAACACCACAAATTAGGTATCTTAAAATGTCAGAAATTTATTGTCAGACAGTTCTAGAGACTGGAAGTCCAACATCAAGGTGTTGGCAGGACCATGCTCCCCCTGAAACCTGTAGGGGAGAATACTTCCTTGCCTTGGAGTATCAAGGAAATCCTTGACATTCCTTGGCTTATCGATGCTTCATTCCAATTTCTGCCTTTGTTACCACATGACTGTCTTTTCTTACATCATCCTTCCTCTGTCGCCAAATTTCTCTCTTCCTATAAGGACACAAGTCATATTGGATTATAAGCCTACCCTATTCCAGCATGACCTCATTTTAATTAATTACATCTACAATGACACTATTTCTAAATAAATTTACATTTTGAGGTCATAGGCATTAGGACTTCAACATATCTTGGGGGGGGACACTATTCAACCCATAACCCCACATTTCATGTAACAAAGAAGGGAACAGGGACACCAGGCTGATTCAGTCGGTGGAATGTGCGACTCTTGATCTCAGGTTTGTGGGTGGGCCCACAACGTGGGCCCCACGTTGGGTGCAGAGATCACTTAAGAAGAAAATCCCGGGGTGCCCAGGTGGCTGAGTCAGTTAAGCATCCAAATCTTGATTTTGGCTCAAGTCATGATCTCAGGGTCATGAGACCGAGCCCCATATCAGGCTCCACACTGGGCATGGAGCCTGCTTAAGAGTCTGTCTTCCTCTCCCTCTGCCCCTCCCCTGCCAAAAATAATAATAAATAAATAAAATTTTTAAAAAGAAGGGGACATAAGAAAACATACCTATATCTGCTTACCTGTGCAAAATGAAAGAGTGATGGAAGAACCAAGAAGCCTAGCAGACAACAGGAGGATGATAGCAGATAACCACTACCACCATTAGACTGAAGGCAGGCTTGGCCCTAACAGAGAGCTCTGGGCAAGCATACAAATGAAGGCCCGCATCTCACGTGTCTATGTGTTTACAGGTGTAAGTCAAATGACAAATCGTTAAATAAAAATGTTCTAACCTTCTACCTTACAAATACCTTTATGATGACAAATTTTCAAATATGTGTAAAGTTATATTAGGTATGAATAAAATTTGGCAAAATATCAAAGCATCAAATTAATTATGCTTGTTCATGTATTGATGGGCCAGCAATGCACAGGTGAGTAATAAAGGCATTCATAATTCATAACTTATAATACATATTCATAAGACTTACTTTTCTTGACTTTTATTTCAGAAAAATCACTCTTGTTATAATCAAGATTTTCACATAACTTTATGTTCTATTAATGGTAATGCCAAATGGTTTTTTTCTTTGTTTTGAGAGAGAGAGAGCGAGTGGTGGGGAGAGGCAGAGGGAGAGGGAGAGAGGGGGCTCGATCTCACGACCCTGAGATTATGACCTGAGCCAAAATCAAGAGTTGGACACTTAACCAACTGAGCCACCCAGGCACCCCAGGATTTTCTTTTTACGTGATCTCTGCACCCAACATGGGGCCCGAGCCCACAACCCGGAGCCTGACATGGGGCTCGATCTCAGGACCCTGAGATCATGACCTGAGCTGAAATCAAGAGTCAGATGTTTAACCAACTGAGCCACCTAGGCACCCCAGTAGTTTTTTTTTAATTAATTTCAATTTGAAGGAACTTCCCTTTACTAAAGCAGTAACACTTTTACTGGAAATGTCAATAAAATTCTTAAAGCAATACTTATATTTGGACTTTTACAAATTATATTCAAACATTGTAACAATCACATATGACAAGTTATTGTTAATGCAAAAAATACTATATTACTTTTATCATATAAATCATTATCACATATATCATGATTTTTACTGTCAAAGTGATATCTAGATCCCTACAATACGTATTCAGTTCTTCTTTCAAATATTCCCTTGCTAGAATGAAAACTACCAAAAATCATAGTACATTGCTTAATTTGTTCAAATCTCTCTACAGTTGAGACCATATCTTGATCGATAATAGCTGGAAAATAGTTACTACAAGCATTATTTGGGGATTATTTTTACCTGAATCCTCTTCTTTAAAGTCATAAAACATTTGCTTTTCCTTATTATATTTCCTTATATTTTATTAGAATATCACTTTTGGTTTCAAACGCAGTTTATTTCTACTTAGAAAACTATTTTCTTTACAATTTAAAAAGTATTTTTAATCCCTTAAATTAAAAAACAACACACACACAAATATTGTGGTTACCAAACAAAAGCATCCCACTTGTCAGTTCACGCTCTACATCAGTTTTGGATTTTAAACAAACCTCTAAAAAAAAAGGTATTTTTAATCCCTTTAACTGAGAAATCACCAAACTTAGATCTGCTTTTGTTATACTATTAACAGCAAGCAATAGTTCATATCAAAAAATTGTAGATAGCACAAATCTGACATTAATTTTATTTTCCATGAAAGACCACACTTTGCTCTGTATTTAAGGGCTTTCTATTGTTTCATTTAGCTTTCCTAGTATATCTTATATCCTTTCCAAATTAAATTTAATGGCTTTAGTCAGCATTTCCATTGCATGTCTTAAGTGACTATAAGGTCAAATTAAATGTGTTTTGCCTATGGATAGATTCAAGACATAGAAATAATCGTTGCATTTCTCCAAAGAACTTCATGACTATTGGCTCAGTTGAGGCCACATCTCTAGTAACAAATTCAAACTACATTCCATATGTGTTATCAAGAACGTTTCTGGATTTTAGGCCAAAATCGAGGTTAGGTCTAGAAATGCACTTATAGTTTAAGAGTAGTGTGAATTACAAGAGCATGATATTGCAAAACATGCCTCCGTTACTGTGTGCCACTCTTCAAAATACCTAAAATTCATGTATAACTCCAGAACCATGAATTGGAACACAAAGGGAAGCAAGAAAACGGATGCCCATCACGGCTGGGAAGTGACACTTCCTGGTTCAAAAATCTACTACACGTGTGCTATCTGGGAGGAAGGGTGTGACAAGTTCATTGTTTCATCTTTTCTTTGATCAAAGCGCCTCCACCCTCAGACCCTTTCCACGCTCCAGAGCAGTATATACCACCAACATCAGCTGCAACACAACCCACAAAGTTTACAGGCATTTAGATGCAGTTGTCTTTTGTTCTGAGGACACAGGGCAAGAGATTCAGAAAAGCATTTCCTTGGGGTCTGTACTACGTTAACCATGTGCAAATTTCAGTCCCCTGCAGTAGAACAGAGCAGGGAAAATCAAGGAACAAAGCTGAGGGCATACAGGCCAGGATGGACTGGCACACAGTAGATATTCTCATCAAGTCAGGACCAAGACACATGTGCTCTCTCTACCATCACTGTTTAATATTTTGGGGGGTCAAGAGTAGAGCAGGCAACAGAAATTCAGAGTTGCAACAATTGAAAAGGGGAATGTAAAATGAATATTATATGTGGAGAGTAGGACTAAAAACTCAAAAGAATAAACTAAAAATACTCAAGAACCAATACATTCCAATTTAATAGCAATTGTTAGAAAATATACTGGAAAACTATCCCATATATAACAACAACAAAAAGCCTACAATATACATAAGAATAACAGTTCATGATCCTGGAGTCCCGGGATCAAGTCCCGCATCGGGCTCCCTGCTTAGCAGGGAGTCTGCTTCTCCCTCTGACCCTCCCGCCTCTCATGCTCTCTCTCTCTATCTCATTCTCTCTCTCTCAAATAAAATAAATAAAATCTTATAAAAAAAAGAATAACAGTTACAAAGAAAGTGAAGGCTTTATGTGAAGAAAACTACTAAATTTTATCAAGAGACACAAATACCTGAAAAGATGTAGAAACCCACCGTATTCCTGAGTGAAACAACTCGATACCTATAAAAATGTCAGTGTTTTACAAAATCATTCATAGATTAATGTGGTTCCAATCAAAATCTCAATAGGTTTTACTGGAACTTGGAAAATAATTCTAAAGCTCATCTATAAAAAGCTAGTAGTGGGAATAGCTAAGATACTTTTACCTGATAATTTCCCTCTCATAAGTATTAAACTATTTTTTAAAGCCACAATATTTTAAACAGTATGATATCAAACTGAGGGTTGCTGGAGGGGAGGTGGCTGGGGGGATGGGGTAACTGGGTGAGGGGCATTAAGGAGGGCATGTGATGTCATAAGCACTGGGTATAATACAAGACTGATGAATCACTGAACTCTACCTCTGAAACTAATAATACATTATATGTTAATTAATTGAATTTAAATTAAAATAAATAATTTTAAAAAGGAAAAAATAATAAACAGTATGATATCCACTTCTTAGACCTTGTACTTTCTCCCCAGAAGGCACAAGAGTTTTTTTATAAATGAAAAGAATAAGGAACCCAATCTAATCATTCACCAAAAATCATGGCACACATGATTTGTATGAACTTAGACCCCTTAGGGACTACAATTCCACAAAATATGGAAATATGATGAGTGTATAACAGCCTCCCAGGCAGGCTCTGACCAATCTGGGTGCGCTGTGATGGCATTTGGCTAATGCGATACCCTGATGTTTTCCAGGCATTGGCCTCCTGCGCCGAGGACTCAGGGTCTATGTGGACAGCATCTTGTTCTACTCCCTGACCTGACGTATCATGAGTCTGGAGCCTGTAAATCCATGATCACCAGCTACATCATCTGTTATGGAGTGTTTGTGTCCCCCAAAAATTCACATGTTGAAGTCCTAACCCCCAATGTGATAGTATTTGGAGATGGGCCTTTGGGAGGTAATTAGGTTTAGATGACGGCATAAGGGTGGTATCCCCATGATGGCATTAGACATCAGAAAGCTTGCTTTCCTCTCTCTTTCTCGGCCACATGAGGACACAGAGAGAGAAGGTAGCCATCTGTAAGCCAGGAAGAGAGCTCTCATAAGAACTCCATCATTCCAGCACAATGATCTTGGACTTCCAGCCTAGAAAATTGTGAGAAATTAAATTTCTATTGTTTAAGCCACCTAGTTGATGGTATTTTGTTATGGCAGCCCAAGCAGATTAAGACATCATAACCCCCATAGCAACTCAAAGGGACACAAGTTTGAACCACCTTGTGGTGTGTCTCCACCACATCATACCTGATCAAGTGAAATGATCTGCATCTTGCTGAACAAGGTATTAGTAGTTCTGGGATAGGATAGGCCCCAATTTCCCTTCCTAGAAGTTGCTATTTCCTGGGATTTCCTGTTTATTACCAGCCATTCTAGTGCTTGTTCTCTCTCTTTTCTCACCTTGATAGCCATGGTGGCTGACCTCATTCATTTCTTCTTCCATATTTCATGTGTGAGTACTCTTCTAGGTTCTTGGAGACACCAGTGAAAAACAAAGAAAGATACCTGGCCTCATAGAGCTTATATTCTAGTAGTGGGAGACAAGTAATAACCAACTAAATACATACATACATACATATATAAATACATACATACATACAGTAGTATTGTAGAAGATGATAAATCTTATAGGAAAACAATAGAGCAGTGGGTAAGAGTGTTATGGACTGAATGTTTGCATACCCCCAAAATTCATAAGTTGAAGTCCCAGCCCTCAAGGTGACTGTCTTTATAGATAGGGTCTTTTTTAAAATATATTTTATTAACATATAATGTATTATTTGTTTCAGGGGTACAGGTCTGTGATTCATCAGTCTTACACAATTCACAGCGCTCACCATAGTACATACCCTCCCCAATGTCTATCACCCAGCCACCCCATCCCTCCCACCCCCACCACTCCAGCAACCCTCAGTTTGTTTCCTGAGATTAAGAGTCTCTTACGGTTTGTGTCCCTCTCTGGTTTCGTCTTGTTTCATTTTCCCCTCCCTTCCCCTATGGTCCTCTGTCTTGTTTCTCAAATTCCTCATATCAATGAGATCATATGATACTTGTCTTTCTCTGATTGACTTATTTCATTTAGCATAATACCCTCTAGTTCCATCCATGTCATTGCAAATGGCAATATTTCATTTTTTTGATGGCTGCATAATATTCCATTGTGTATATATACCACTTCTTCTGTATCCATTCATCTGTTGATGGACATCTAGGCTCTTTCCATAGTTTGGCTATTGAGGACATTGCTGCTATAAACATTGGGGTGCACATACCCCTTCGGATCCCTACATTTGTATCTTTGGGGTAAATACCCTGTAGTGCAATTGCTGGGTTGTACAGTAGCTCTATTTTCAACTTTTTGAGGAACCTCCATACTGTTTTCCAGAGGGGCTGCACCAGCTTACATTCCCACCAACAGTGTAGGAGGGTTCCCCTTTCTCCGCATCCTTGCCAACATTTGTCATTTTCTGACTTGTTAATTTTAGCCATTCTGACTGGTGTGAGATGGTATCTCGTTGTGGTTTTGATTTGTATTTCCCTGATGCCGAGCGATGTTGAGCTCTTTTTCATATGTCTGTTGATCATTTGGATGTTTTCTTTACAGAAATGTCTGTTCATGTCTTCTGCCCATTTCTTGATTGGATTATTTGTTCCTTGGGTTTTTAGTTTCATAAGTTCTTTATAGATTTTGAATACTAGCCCTTTATCTGATATGTCATTTGCAAATATCTTCTCCCATTCCGTCGGTTGTCTTTTGGTTTTGTGGACTGTTTCCTTTGCTGTGCAGAAGCTTTTTATCTTGATGAAGTCCCAATAGTTCATTTTTGCCCTGGCTTCCCTTGCCTTTGGTGATGTTTCTAGGAAGAAGTTGCTGCGGCTGAGGTCGAAGAGGTTGCTGCCTGTGTTTGCCTCAAGGATTTTGATGGATTCCTGTCTCACATTTAGGTCTTTCATCCATTTTGAGTCTATTTTTGTGTGTGGTGTAAGGAAGTGGTCCAGTTTCATTCTTCTACATGTGGCTGTCCAATTTTCCCAACGCCATTTGTTGAAGAGACTGTCTTTTTTCCATTGGACATTCTTTCCTGCATTGTCGAAGATGAGTTGACCATAGAGTTGAGGGTCCATTTCTGGGCTCTCTATTCTGTTCCATTGATCTATGTGTCTGTTTTTGTGCCAATACCATACTGTCTTGATGATTACAGCTTTGTAACAGAGCTTGAAGTCCGGAATTGTGATGCCACCAGCTTTGCTTTTCTTTTTCAACATTCCTCTGGCTATTCGGGGTCTTTTCTGGTTCCATACAAATTTTAGGATTATTTGTTCCATTTCTTTGAAAAAAGTTGATGGCATTTTGATAGAGACTACATTAAATGTGTAGATTGCTCTAGGTAGCATAGACATCTTCACAATATTTTTTCTTCCAGTCCATGAGCATGGAATATTTTTCCATTTTTTTGTGTCTTCCTCAATTTCTTTCATGAGTATTCTATAGTTTTCTGAGTATAGATTCTTTGCCTCTTTGGTTAGATTTATTCCTAGGTATCCTGATTTTGGGTGCAACTGTAAAGGGGATCGACTCCTTAATTTCTCTTTCTTCTGTCTTATTGTTGGTGTATAGAAATGCCACTGATATCTGTGCATTGATTTTATATCCTGCCACTTTACTGAATTCCTGTATGAGTTCTAGCAGTTTTGGGGTGGAGTCGTTTGGGTTTTCCACATAAAGCATCATATCATCTGCAAAAAGTGAGAGTTTGACTTCTTCTTTGCTGATTTGGATGCCTTTGATTTCCTTTTGTTGTCTGATTGCTGTGGCTAGGACTCTAATACTATGTTGAATAGCAGTAGTGATAGTGGACATCCCTGTCATGTTCCTGATCTTAGGGGAAAAGCTCTCAGTTTTTCCCCATTGAGGATGATATTAGCTGTGGGTTTTTCATAGATGGCTTTTATGATATTGAGGTATGTACCCTTTGTCCCTACACTGTGAAAAGTTTTAATCGAGAAAGGATGCTGTACTTTGTCAAATGCGTATTCTGTTGCTTTGGGATGGAATGTTCTGAATATATCTGTGAAGTCCATTTGGTCCAGTGTGTCATTTAAAGTCTTTATTTCCGGGGCGCCTGGGTGGCTCAGTTGGTTGAGCGACTGCCTTCGGCTCAGGTCATGATCCTGGAGTCCCGGGATCGAGTCCCGCATCGGGCTCCCTGCTCGGCAGGGAGTCTGCTTCTCCCTCTGACCCTTCCCCGTCTCATGCTCTCTCTCTCTATCTCATTCTCTCTCTCAAATAAATAAATAAAATCTATAAAAAAAGAATTTAAAAAAATAAATAAAAAATAAAGTCTTTATTTCCTTGTTGATCTTTTGCTTAGATGATCTGTCCATTTCAGTGAGGTGGGTGTTAAAGTCCCCCACTATTATTGTATTGTTGTCAATGTGTTTCTTTGCTTTTGTTATTAATTGCCTTATATAATTGGCTGCTCCCATGTTAGGGGCATAGATATTTAAAATTGTTAGATCTTCTTGTTGGATAGACCCTTTAAGTATGATGTAGTGTCCTTCTTCATCTATTATTATAGTCTTTGGTTTAAAATCTAATTTGTCTGATAAAGGATTGCCACCCCAGCTTTCTTTTGATGTCCATTAGCATCTGGAGGTGTCTTTGGGTCTAAAATGAGTCTTTTGCAGACAGCATATCGATGGGTCTTGTTTTTTTTTTTATCCAATCTGATAGCCTGTGTCTTTTGATTAGAGCATTTAGCCCATTTACATTCAGGGTAACTATTGAAAAATATGAATTTAGTGCCATTGTATTGCCAGTAAAATGACTGTTACTGTATATTGTCTCTGTTCCTTTCTGGTCTATGTTACTTTTGGGCTCTCTCTTTGCTTACAGGACCCCTTTCAATATTTCTTGTAGGGCTGGTTTGGTGTTCACAAATTCTTTTAGTTTTTGTTTGTCCTGGAAGTTTTTTATCTCTCCTATTTTCAATGACAGCCTAGCTGGATATAGTATTCTTGGCTGCATGTTTTTCTCATTTAGTGCTCTGAATATATCATGCCAGTCCTTTCTGGCCTGCCAGGTCTCTGTGGATAGGTCTGCTGCTAACCTAATGTTTCTACCATTGTAGGTTACAGACCTCTTGTCCCGTACTGCTTTCAGGATTTTCTCTTTGTCTCTGAAACTTGTGAGTTCTACTATTAGATATTGGGGTGTTGACCTATTTTTATTGATTTTGAGGGGGGTTCTCTGTGCCTCCTGGATTTTGGTGCCTGTTTCCTTCCCCAAATTAGGGAAGTTCTCTGCTATAATTTGCTCCAATATACCTTGTGCCCCTCTCTCTCTTTCTTCTTCTTCTGGGATCCCAATTATTCTAATGTTTCACTTTATGGTATCACTTATCTCTCAAATTCTCCCCTCGTGATCCAGTAGTTGTTTATCTGTCTTTTTCTCAGCTTCTTTATTCTCCATCATTTGGTCTTCTATCTCACTAATTCTCTCTTCTGCCTCATTTATCCTAGCACTTAGAGCCTCCATTTTTTATTGCACCTCATTAATAGCCTTTTTTATTTCAACTTGGTTAGATTTCAGTTCTTTTATTTCTCCAGAAAGGGTTTCTCTAGTATCTTCCATGCTCTTTTCAAGCCCAGCTAGTATCTTTATAATTGTCATTCTGAACTCTAGTTCCGACATCTTACTAATGTCCATATTGATTAGGTTCCTGGCAGTCAGGACTGCCTCTTGTTCTTATTTTTGAGGTGATTTTTCCTGTCTTGTCATTTTGCCCAGAGGAAAATAGATGAATGAGAGAACAAAATGCTAGCTGGGTAACAACAACCCTAGAAAAATATACACTAAACAAGTCAGAAGAGACCTGAAACTTCCAGAAAGTGGTCGCTTTTCTGTCCACAGAATTGCTGCTATTCTTTTCTACGATCTCCTCTTGAGTTTGTAGATGTTCTGAATGGTTTGATAACTATCTAGTTCAATTCCTGGGACCAGATGAAATTTAGGTCTCCCACTCCTCTGCCATCTTGCTCCTCCTCTCACCTAGATAGGGTCTTTAGGAGGTAAGTTTTAAATAAAGTCATTAAGGATGAGGCCCTAATCCAATAGCACTGGTGGCCTCATGAAAAAAAGAAGAAGAAGAAGAGGAGGTCTCTGTCTCCACCCCTCTCGATCTCTCTTTTCTCTTGGCCACAGAAGAAAGGCCATTTGAAGACAAAAACAGCCATCTATAAGCCAGGAAAAGAGCCCTTATGAGGAACCTAACTGACCAGCACTTTGATCTGGGACTTCCAGCCTCCAGAGCCATAAGAAAATAAGGTTTTGTTGTTTACACCACTCGGTATATGATATTTTGTTACGGCACCTGGGAGACTAATACAAAGAGGAGTCATCTCATAAAAGAGAGAAACATGGATAGTCTTTGGAGGGTGCCAGAGAATTTCAGGGGGAGGAAAGCTTATTTACCTACCTCCTCTTTCTCTCTCTCCCTCTCTCTCTCTCACACACACACACCCAGGCCCACCACAGCAGAGCCCAGGCTTACCCAGCTAACCCCCAACTCCAGCTTGGTATCGAGGAAGAGTCTTCCCAAAGAGACCTTCACGGGTATGAATTTCCATTCCTCCATCCCCTTCCACAGAGGCAGGCCTTGCAAGCACCCCACTTGGGGAAGGGGATTACTTGCCAACAAAGGCCTTTGCTCCCTGCAGGAACTCACACAGCCTGCAGGAGCTGACAGAGACACAGAAAGAAGCTCATTCAGAACAAGCCAGCAAGCCTTTGTCAAGTGTACAATTTCCTGTGTGGCAAGCAGCTAAAACTCACTGGGAGGAGCCCTCTTCTAGAAGGGAATAAAAATAGTTCCTGCCAGAGAGAATCCTCCACCCAAGGCCTCAGTGGTCATTTAACCCCACTGCAGCTGACCCCAACGGTGCAGCGTGAACAGCAATCAGAGCTCCACAAACAGCCAGAGGACCTTAGAAATGCAAAATGCTCATAAAAAACCTATTTTAAGGGTATAATTAGATAAGTACTCCAAAATGAAGGTTCAAATATTTACACTGAAGTACTATTTGTAATAGGATTCACAAATGTCCAACAACAGGGGTTAGATGAATAAATCATAATACAGTCATTCAATGGAATGATAAGAAGCCATTAAAAATAGCTTTTTAAAGGAGTATTTAAGGGGACACCTGGTGGGCTGAGTAGGAAGAGCATGTGACTCTTGATCTTGGGCTTGTGAGTTTGAGCCCCATGTGGGGTGTAGAAGTTACTTAAATAAAACTTTAAAAAATAAATAAAGGAGTTTTTAAGGATGTAGAAAAACACTCAAGAGATGCCGGTAGATGCAAAGAGTAGGATATAAAACTGTGGATGAAATTTGATCTAAATTTTATAAAGAAAAATCAATAACAAGAAAATACACCAAAATGTTAGGATTATTTCTTGATTATTTTCTCTTTAAAGGGTTTTGTATTTCTGGAGTGCCTGGGTGGCTCAGTTGTTTAAGCATCTGCTTTTGGCTAAGGTTGTGATCCCAGGGTCCCAGGACTGAACCCAGCTGTCAAGCCCTGGGTCAGGCTCCCTGCTCAGTGGGGAGTGTGCTTCTCCCTCTTCCTATGCCCCTCCCCCCACTCTGCTCTCTCTCTCTCTCTTTCCTTTCTCTCTCAAATAAATAAATAAAATCTTTTAAAAATAAATAAATAAAGGGGTTTGTATTTTCTAGATTTTATAATAATGAACATGTATTACTTGTCTAAAAACAATAGCTATATTAAGATAGTAAAAGTCACTCATGCTCAAACTTTTATGTGTATGATTAATTCCCCCATGCAGCCAGGCTTCCCTAGGTTCCAACTGAACAAATTCATTCAAAAGCACAAATTCATGAAAGAATCACTGACATCCAAAATTAAAAGTGTTCTCCTTAGAGATAATTCTGCCTCTAAGGGCTTTGAACTGTATATTTTTGCCTTACTCATTTTGACAGTGAAGATTCTTTTCAGGAGACAAAAAAAGTCATGGTTTAGCCAGGGTTCTCTGCTCATTGCTTTAAATGTTCCATCTTTGTATGACATGTGCAAGTAAAAAGCCATCGCCTCCCTCAACTGGATCATTATGTTTTGATCTGACAGGCATTCAGTATAAAGAAGCACAGATGTGGTACAGGACTTTAAATGGTTTTGCCAAGTTTACAAGGTTGACTGTGGAGCGACCTGACAGGTGGGGCTCTAACCTGAGCCAAGTGGGAGTGGTAGAGAGGGTGAGTCACCACCCAGAACTAGAATTACAAGAACAGAATGTAGAATCAAGATAATGGGACCCAAAATGTCCACAAAATGAGAGAGGACAAATAGCCAGAGAAGAAACAGGAACTGTGGACTAAAAGCAAGTTTCTGGAGCAGGGCAAGGATAGTCCTATCAGGAAAACCTCTAGAATCAACTCAGATAACTGGAAGGAGGTTAGGTCAGAAGAGAAGCTATGAGCATCAAGTCCCCATTTGTCGGTTGCCTGTTTCATGCCACGCATCGCACAAAGGACTTTTGATTTAATCATCATGACAATTCTGTAAGCCAGTATTATCCACATTTATTAGATGAAGGGAGCCACTCAGAGAATGACTTGCCAAAGTTCACCCAACTGGTAAATATTGGGGCAGGGATTTAAATCTAGATAGAGCTAACTCCAAATGCCAATCTTGTGGCACTGTGAAATCTGCCACAGACCCTATAAGTAAGAGACAATGGAAAGGAAGGTGACTTCCTAGAGTCAGAGATGGAGATCCATGGTAGGAGCGTGCTTACGATATTCCTGACAGATGGGGTGCCTGGGTGGCTCAGTCAGTTAAGCGTCTGACTCTATTTTTTTACGATTTTATTTATTTGAGAGACAGAAAGTGTGTGCCAGAGAGATCATGAGTAGGGGGGGAGGGGCAGAGGGAGAGAGAGCAGCAGACTCCCCGCTGAGCAGGGAGCCCAACCCTAAACTCCATCCCAGGACCCTGGGATCATGACCTGAGCCAAAGTCAGATGCTTAACCAACTGAGCCACCCAGGCACCCAAAGCATCTGACTCTTGATTTCAGCTCAGGTCATGATGTGACCTGACACAGCATGGCTGTGTATATGACAATGAGTCCATCTGAAGTCAAATTTCCAAATTGGAAAACCTCTTTCTAGGGACCAGACAGGGGGCTGACAGACAGTTCAGGAAAATAAAGTTGGTTTAGGCTTTAACAAAACCATATAGCCCTATTTGTAAATCTGAAAAAAAAAAAAAAACTAGATTGATCAGAGTCAATACTATAAACACCCGTATTTTGAATCTTCAGCATTGTAGTCAAGTCTGTGCGTGCATGTGTATGACTGACTTGTATAAGACACTTGCTTAGGTTGACGTTAAAGACTGACCTCAAAAAGAAACTGATCTCTCTCCGCTGATGACAGCAATTACCAGGGTTTATACAAAATGAGACTATGGGGAAGAGGTGGGGACAGGATTCTATGCTGCTCTGTTGTCTACATTTTGCCTGCAGTTTGGAAATACCAAATCTGGCCACTTGAGCACTCTACCAGGGGAAGCTCATTCCAGGTCCCAATATCACCCCCATCAGCAGGGCACTAGAAGACTTGTGACCTTATTCCCTTTAGCTGTGATCTTTTAAGAAGTGTTTCTAGTAGTGGACTCTTGCCAAATCAATAAAAGTTTTTGGTTTTTCTGTTTTGTTTTGTTTCTGAGAGACAGAGAGCAAGGGTAAGAGGGGCAGAGAGAGAGAGAATATCCTTTTTTTTTAAGATTTTATTTATTTATTTGACAGAGAGTGAGTCAGGGAGAGAGGGAACACAAGCAGGGGGAGTGGGAGAGGGAGAAGCAGGCTTCCCGCCGAGCAGGGAGCCCAATGCGGGGCTCGATCCCAGGACCCTGGGACCATGACCTGAGCCAAAGGCAGATGCTTAACGACTGAGCCACCCAGGCGCCCTGAGAGAGAGAGCGAGAGAGAGAATCTTAAGCAGGCTCCCCACTGAGTGCAGAGCCTAGACGTGGGGCTCGATTTCACAACACTGAGATCAGAACCTGAGCTAAAATTCAGAATTGGCCTCTTACCCCATTAAGTCACTGAGGCACCCTACCAATAAAGGTTTTTAAAGTCATGGTTAGTGCTCTTTTCTAGAAAATTTTACAGAAAACTTAGAGAAAAGCAAAAAGAAGAAAATAAAACTCATCTGTCAGAATTTTACTGTATAGACTTTATATGGATGTACAAAATAGTTATTTACAAGTAGATATAGACAAAAATCATTCTCCATGTACTATTTTGTCAAATGCTTTCTCTACACCTACTGATATGATCAGATGATTTTTCATATGGAATAAATCCCACGTGAATGTGGTGTGTACTTCGTTTTACATGTTGTCAGATTTGATTTGTTAATATATTGTCGAGGATTTTTTCATCAATGTTCATGAGAGATATCAGTCTGTAGTTTTCTCCTAAGTCTTAGTCTGGTCTTTGTATCAGGGTTATCCTTGCCTCATAGAGTAAGTTAGGAAGTGCTCCCTCTGCCTCTATTGTCTCAAAGAAACTGATATCATTTCTTTCTTAAATGTTTGGGAGAATTCACCAGTGAATCCATCTGGTGCTTTCTGTTTTGAAAGGTTATGAATTGCCGATTCAGTTTCTTTCATACATAAAGGCAAAATCAGATTATCTCTTTCTTCTTGTATGAATTTTGATAGATTCAAGGATTTGGTCCATTTCATGTAGATTATCAAATTTGTAAACATAGAATTACTCAAATATTCCTTTATTCTCCTTTTTTAAAAAAGATTTATGGGGCGCCTGGGTGGCTCAGTCGGTTAGGTGTCTGCCTTCCACCCAGGTCATTATCCCAAGGTCCTGGGATTGAGCCCCACATCGGGCTCCCTGCTTAGGGAGACTGCTTCTCCCTCTCCCTCTGCTGCTCCCCCTACTTGTGCTCGCTCTCTCTCTGTCAAATAAATAAATAAAATCTTTTTTAAAAATTTAAAAATAAAAATATTTATTTATTTATTTTAGAGAGAGAGAAAGAAAGTGTTGGGGGGGAGGGGCAAAGGGAGGAGAGAGAATCTCAAGTGGATTCCAGGCAGAGCACAGAGCCTGATGCAGTGCTCAGTCTCAACACCCTGAGATCATGACCTGAGCCAAAATCAAGAGTCAGATGTTTAACTGACTGAGCCACCAAAGTGCCCCTCCTTTATACTCTTTTTAATATACATAGGGGATCAGTAGTAATGCCCCTCTTTCATTTCTGATATTAGTAATTTCTGTCTTCTCTCTTTTTCTCTTAGTTAGCTTGGCTAGAAACTTATCCATTTTTATCGATCTTTTTTTTATTTCATTCATTTCCTGTTTTCAAGTTCACTGATTTCTGCTCTAATTTTATTTTCTTTCTTCTGCTTACTTTATATTTAATTTGTCCTTTTTTCTTAGTTTCCTAAAATAGAAGCTTAGATTATTGATTTTAGATTATTTTGCTTTTCTAACATATGCATTCAATGCTATACATTTTCTTCTAAGCAGTGCTTCTACTACATACTACAAATTTCAAAATGTTATATTTTCAGTTTCATTTAGTTCAAAATATTCTTAATTTCTTGTAAGACTTCTTTGACCCATGTGTTATTGAGAAGTATGTCATTTAAGCTCCAAGCATTTCAGGATTTCCCAGCTATCTTTCGGTTACTGATTTCTAGTTTAATGCCTTTGTGGACTGAACACAGACGCTGTATGATGACTTCTTTATGTGTTAAGATGTTTCCGTGGCCCAGGATGTGGTCTATCATAGTGAGTGCTCTGTGTGACCTTGAGAAAAAAGTGTATTCTCCTGTGGTTAGATGAATAGTCTATATATGTCAATTATATCATGTTGACTGATGATGTTCATTTCAACTAAATCCTGACTGATTTTCTGCCAATTACTGATAGACGGGTGTTGAAGTCTCCAAGTATAATAGTGGATTCATCTGTCTCTCCTTGCAGCTCTAACAGTTTTTGCTGCACATATTTTGATGTTCTGTTGTTGGATATGTGTACATTAAGGACTGTTATGTCTTCCTGGTGAATTGATCCCTTAATTATTATAATGTCTCACATTATCCCTGTTAATTTTCCTTGCTCTGAAATCTACTTGTCTGAAATTAATATTATAGTCCAGCTTTCTTCTGATTAGTGTTAGCATGGTATATCTTTTTCCATCTTTTTAAATCTGTCTTTACTTTTTTTAATATGTCTTTACTTTTAACGTATCTTTAAATCTGTCCACTTTATATTTAAAGTGGGTTTCTTGTAGGCAACATGTATTTGGGTCTTGGTTTTTTTTTTTTTAAGTCCACTCAGATTATCTTTTTATTTTTTTAAGATTTACTTATGTATTTATTTATTTGAGAGAGAGAGAGAAAGAACACAAGCAGGAAGGAGGGGCAGAGGAAGAGGAAGAGAGGACTCCCCACTGAGCAGGGAGCCTGATGTGGGGCTCCATCCCAGGACCCCAAGATCATGACCTGAGCGGGAGGCAGAGGCTTATCTGACTGAGCCACCCAGGCACCCCCAGACTATCTGTTTTTTAATTGGTATATTTAGACCACTGATGTTCAAAGTGATTATTGACATAAGATTATATTTACCATATTTGTTAGTTTTCTATTAATTGCCCTGTTTTATGTTTCTTTTTTGTTTTATTTTGTTTTCTGCTCTTTTTCTGTCTTTTGTGGTTTTATTTGAGCATTTTATATAATTCCATTTTCTCCAGTTTCTTAGCATATCAATTATACATGTTTTTTAACTTTTTTTTTAATGTTTGCCCTAGAGTTTACCATATATATTTACGCCTAATCCAAGTTCACTTCCAAATAACACTATCCCACTGCATGGGTAATGCAAACATTATAACAGAATATTCCCAATCCCTCCCTCCCATTCCATATAACATTACTGGCATTCATTTTATTTATCCATAAACTATAATCACCATATGCATTGTTTCTACTTATTATTTTGGACTACTGTTACCTAATAGGTCAATTAAGAAAAAGAAAATAAAGGATTTACTTTATCTTTATTCCTTCTCTAATGTTCTTCCTTTCTTCATGTAGACCTGAGTTTCTAACCTATATCATTTTCCTTCTTCTAAAGAACTTTCTTTTTGGGTGTAGAGATTACTTAAAAAAATCATAGGGACATCTGGGTGGCTCAGTCAATAAAGCATCTGAATCTTGGTTTCAGCTCAGGTCATGATCTCAGGGGTCGTTGAGTTGAGCCCCGGAATGGGGCTTGAAGATTCCCTCCCTCTGCCCCTCCCCTCACTCTCTCTCTCTCAAACAAATAAATAAGCCATTAAAAAATCACCAAAAAAATAATAACTTCTTTTCGGGGATAGTTCCTGAAGAAGGTGTTTGGGGGTTTTTTTTTGAGGATTTTATTTTTAAGTGATTTCTACAGCCAATTTTGGGGCTTGAACTCACAACCCCGAGATCAAGAGTCGCATGCTCCAACAACTGAGCCAGCCAGGCACCCCCTGAAGAAGGTGGGTTGGGGTGCCTGGGTGGCTCAGTCAGTCAAGTGGCTGACTTCAGCTCAGGTCGTGATCTCATGAGTCCTGGGATGGTGCCCCACATAGGGCTCCCTGCCCAGCAAGGGAGTCTGCTTCTCCCTCTGCCTCTCCTGCCACCCCCTGCCCCCACTCATACTCACTCTCTCATCAAATAAATAAACAAAATCTTGTAAAAAAAAAAGAAGAAGAAGAAGAAGAAGAAGAAGAAGGTTTGGTCTACTGGCAAAAGCTGGGTCTATTGGCAACAAATTCCCAACTGCTACTAAACAACCAACCATTGACTGGGAAAATTAACTCCTCTCTTTCCTTGGCTTACAGAAATGTGAAATCATCTTCAAGTATTCTTTCTGCTCTGAAATTCTAAAATTCTTTTTTTTTTAAGATTTTATTTATTTATTTGACAGAGAGAGACACAGCGAAAGAGGGAACACAAGCAGGGGGAATGGGAGAGGGAGAAGCAGGCTTCCCACAAAGCAGGGAGCCTGATGCGGGGCTCGATCCTGGGACTTCAGGATCATGATCTGAGCCGAAGGCAGACACTTAACAACTGAGCCACCCAGGCGCCCCAAATTCTAGAATTCTAAATAAAATTTATACATTAAGTCAAACAGCTTACTTGGTAGGACGACTATTAATAGGAAACATAGAGGAAGCTTTGTTTAAAGTGAAATTTTTTTAAATATACATAATCAAATAGTCTTTTCATAAATCTTCCTTCTCAAATACCAGCTTCTCTTAAACTGAAACCCATTTAAATGTCTCCACTTTTCCTGTTTCAGTAAGACACAAAAATGTAAAATGTAAAGATCAATAAATTGGGGACTTGAGGGAAAGATTAAATGTTTGTTTTAAAGTAAACAAGGAGCTAGAATGTTTCCAATATTTTCATTTTGTTTTAGTGGCTACCAAATGTATTTGGACCCAAAATTCACTCAGGAACATGGATATTAGATATGAAGGCTTTTGAAGAAAAAATCTGACTCAATGAAATGGAAGGAAAATGAAATAAATTGCAGTTGGACAAATTAACACAGTAAGGCAATATAGTTAATCCTTGGCATTGGGGATTTAGCATTCAAGGTTTTGTCTACTTTTTAATGATTCTAAAGTCTGCATCACGTCATAACAGATAATTTTGCCAAAACATTAATTTTCAGAATCCTATGCCCCAGGCGGCTGGTGCATGATCCCAGCATCCAAATTCCATGCAGCTTCTTCTGTCCTTGCCTGATTGTTATGGATGTATACACGTTCATAAGCACTATGCTTATGGGAAGGCAATATATGCAACAATGGCAATTAATCGTTAGGGATCTGTGGAGGTCTCTAGAAGTTCTCAAAAATTGCTAAGATTTACTATATTTTGGGGGCACCTGGCTGGTTCAGTCAGTAGAGCATGTGACTCTTAATCTCAAGGTCATGAGTTCAGGCCCCATGTTGGGCATAGAGCCTACTTAAAAAAATATCCAGAAAATCCATTGGAAAAAAAAAGATTATTATATTTTATTTTTTTAAAGATCTTGTTTATTTATTTTAGAGAGAGAGAGAGAGCACGTGTGCAAGAGAGCAGGGGGAGGAGCAGAGGGAGAGGGAGAGAGAGAATCTTAAGCAGGCTTCATGCCCAGCACAGAGCCCCACATGGGGCTAGATTTCATGACCCTGAGATCATGACCTGAGCTGAAATCAAGAGTCCAACGCTTAAATGACTGAGCCATCCAGGCACCCCAAGATTACTATAGTTTAAAAAAGTAGATTTTTTTAAGATAAAAAAAGAATTTTTTAAGAAGATTTTATTTATTGGGGTGCCTGGGTGGTTCAGTCGGTTAAGTGTCTGCCTTTGGCTCAGGTCATGATTTCAGGGTCCTGAGATCAAGCCCCACGTCTGTCTCCCTGCTCAGTGGGGAGCCTGCTTCTCCCTCTCCCTCTGCCCCTACCCCCCTGCTTGTACACGCTCTCTCCCTCTCAAATAAATACAACCTTTTTTTAAAAATTTTTATTTTATTTATTTGAGAGAGAGAGAGCCTGAGCATAGTTCCATAGTCTGTTAGATGCAACATCAGTTATGACTTCCTGTGCCAACTGACAGAAACTCAAGTCAAACCGGCATCAGCAAACGGTTTTGGTTTGTCATTGAAAAGTCTCAGGATGGGGGGGCACCTAGGTGGGTTAGTTGGTTAAGCACCCAACTCTTGATTTTGGCTCAGGTCCTGATATCAGGGTCTTGAGATCAAGCCCTGCATCGGGCTCCACACTAAGTGTGGAACCTGCTTGAGATTCTCTCCTTCTCCCTCTGCCCCTCCCTCACCCCACTCGCACACCCTCTCTCTCTCTCTCTCAAAAAAAAAAAGTCTCAGGATGGCTTTCAGGCATGACTTGATCCAGGAACCCAGATGATATTATCAGGACGCAGTTTCTCTCCCTCCCTAAGCTTCATTTTCATCATTCACACAGAGGCCCTCTGGGCTCTCATCCTCCCAGGTGGGATTCCAGTAGAGAAGAAAGCACCTTTTCCTAATACCTCCTTATGAGTCCCTGGATTCACACTAATTGAATCAATTTGGATCACTGCCCGCTCCTGATTAGTCAGGCCTGGGCCTTATGTTTCACCTCTGGAGAAAGAAAGGAGCCCCACCCAGTCCACAATCCATATGGATTAAGTCATGGAAGAACTGGTTCGCCAAAGGAAAGTCAAGGTGCTCTAACCCAGAAGAAGAGTAAATGTATGACAGGTGACAAAAATGGTAGATGCTTCATATAAAACTGAAGTACCGTGTGGCTTCTGTGTGTGAGAGTTGGATCCTAAACAAATGCTCTCTGTTGGGAAAGCAAGGGAAGGCTGAGGGCTCTGGCAAAGGCAAGTATTCTAGGCACTGTGGCAAAGTGTCGTTGTTCCGTGACTTCCTCAAGAAAAACATACTAACACAGCTTCGTATCTGTTGCCTCTCTACTTCAGAGATTTAACTATGAATATAATTGTCAGAGAAATCTGCTGTCAGTCCAGCATTGTGTGACCGAAGGGATGACTGCACTTTTCACCAGGCCAGCATTAAGCTCTTCTAAATTTATTCATTAATGCATTTATTTTTGTATTAATAGCAAGATCCAGGAGTGTCTTGGATTACATGTTCATTTTTGTCAAATAAATTTTAGAAGGAAAAACTTGTTTATATTATTTGAATTTGATATGTAGGAGACTGGCCCTATGCTTTCAACATCCCTTCCTCGAACCGGGAAAACTTAACCTGGTGTGTGGATTTTTTTCTGAGAGTCCATTTGTATCTCAGACGGGTCAATGACTCAAAGTGTGAAGAACCACTGGCCTAACCCCATGAACTGCAGGGCACCATTTTGCTCATTTCACTGGGAAGGCCATAGGGCAAGATAGAGGCATGCAGGGGCTGTGGAGACAGACTCGGAGTTAACCCAACTCTACTCTGACATTAGGCAAGTTACATAATCTCTCAGCCTCATTTCTCTCATCTGTAACGTAGGGATAAACTAACTGCTACCTCAAAGGATTGTGGTAACAGTTAAACAAGAAAATTCATGTCAAGGATATAAATCAGTAATATATGTAGTATGTAGTAAGTGTCAAATATTTATTAATATTGTACTGCACAGATCTTCTTCAACTTAGGATGGCATTACATCACTATAAACCCTACTGAACATCACAGGTTAGCCTTGCCTACCTTAAATTGTGCTCAGAACAGTTACATTAGCCTAAACTTGGGCAAAATAATCAAACTCAAGCCTAATTTACTTTTTTAAAGTTTTAAAACTCCAGTTAGTTAAAATACAGTGTAATATTAGTTTCAGGTATACAATGTAGTGATTCAACACTTCCATACAATATCCAGTGCTCATCACAACAAGTGCACTCCTTAATTCCCATCACCTGTATCACCCATCGCCACCCACCTCCCCTCTGGTAATTATCAGTTCTCTATAGTTAAGAGTCTGTTTCTTGGTTTTCCTCTCTCTCTCTTTTTCCCTTTGCTCATTTGTTTTGTTTCTTAAATTCAACATATGAGTGAGATCATATAGTATTTGTCATCCTCTGACTGGCTTATTTCACTTAGCATAATACACTCTAGATCCATCCACGTCATTGAAAATGGCAAGATTTTGTTCTTTTTGATGGCTGAGTCATATTTCATTGTATACATATACCACCTCTTCTTTATCCATTCATCAGTCAATGGACATTTGGGCTGTTTCCATAATTTGGCTCTTGTAGATAATGCTGCAATAAACATTGGGGTGCATGTGTCCCTTTGAATTAGTATTTTTGTTTTTGTGGGATTTTTTTTTAATTTATTTGAGAGTGAGAGGGAGAGAAAGATCATAAGCAGGGGGAGAGGGGTAGAGGGAGAAGCAGACTTCCCACTGAGTAGGGAGCCAGACACGGGACTCAATCCCAGGACCTCGGGATCATGACCTGAGCCAAAGACAGACGATCAACCGACTGAGCCACCCAGGCGCCCCTGAATTCGCATTTTGGTATTTTGGGGGTAAATATCTAGTAGTGCAACTTCTAGATCATAGGGTAGTTCTATTTTTAACTATTTGAGGAAACTCCATACTGTCTTCTACAGTGGCCACACCAGTTTTCATTCCCACCAACAGCGCATGAGTTTTCCCCTTTCTCCACATCCTCACCAACATCTGTTGTTTCTTGTGTTGTTGATTTTTGCCATTCTGACAGGTGTGAGGTGATATCTCATTGTGGTTTTGATTTGCATTTCCCTGATGTTAAGTGATGTTGAGCATTTTTTCATGTGTCTATTGGCATCTGGATGTCTTCTTTGGAAAAAATTTCTATTCCATGTCTTCTGCCCATTTTTAATTGGATTATTTCATTTTGGGTGTGTTGAGTTGTATTAGTTCTTTATATATTTTGGATACTAACCCTGTGTTGGATATGTCATTTGCAAATATCTTCTCCCATTCTATAGGTCGCCTTTTAGTTTAACACAAGCCTAATTTATAATAAAGTGTTGAATATGTCATATAATTTATTGAATACTGAAGGTGAAAAACAGAAGGACTGTATGGGTACAGAATAGTTTTAAATGTATCAGTTGTTGACCCTTGTGATTGCATGGTTTACTGGGAGCTGCAGCTGCCCAGCATCCAGAGAGGATCATCCTACATATCAGTAACCCAGGAAAAGACCCAAATCCAAAATTCCAAGTACAGTTTCCAATGAATGTGTGTCACTTTCACACTATCATAAAAGTGAAAAATTGTAAGTTGGGGTCAGTCTGTATATACTTGGCTTCTGTGTTTCTCTTTCCTTAGTTTTCAAACTTTAGCTGTTACAATATAACTAAACCACAGTTCACCCAACTGGCAATGTGTCAATCACTCACCATATGATTGTACATAATGAGGATTTATGCACCTGGACTTTGGGATTAAAAATTAACAAATAAAATATATTTTATTTAATATAGTGTATACATCCCTGTGTGTGGAAGCTGTAATTAGATAACTTTACTAATAACTCATTTAATCCTCATAATAATTTTATGAGGTAGGTTCTATTATTACACTAACTTTATAGATGAGGAAAGGGAGGCACAGAAAAGTTAAGTAACTTGCCTAAGTTTGCACAGGTAGTAAACATTAGATTGAGGATTTGAACCCCAAGAGTCTGATTCTAGAGTCCAGGTCCTTAACCACTTTGCCATTTGATTTTTTTTTAAGTAAAGTCTACACCCAACATGGGGCTCAAACTCAGGACCCCAAAATCAAGTCTTCTGCTCTACCAACTGAGCCTACCAGGTGCCCCTGCCATTTAATTTCCATCTTTGCTGTTCCATTGATAGAGAAGGAAATGTTAAAAGAGAAAAATAATTATCAATTTCTCACATTTATTAAGCACCTACTGTGCTGGGACTTTCACACCTACTTACTTCAATACTTTAATCACCATGAGTACTATTTAAGAACAATCATAAAAAGATTTTTATAGAGCACTTAAATACCAGAAATTACTTCATTTAATCCTCTAACAGCCCTACAAAATAGATGCTATTATTATTGCCATTTTACAGATGAAGAAAGTGAAGTTTTAAAAGCTTAAGTAAGAGGGGCGCCTGGGTGGCTCAGATGGTTAAGCGTCTGCCTTCGGCTCAGGTCATGATCCCAGGGTCCTGGGATCGAGTCCCGCATCGGGCTCCCTGCTCAGCGGGGAGCCTGCTTCTCCCTCTGCTTCTCATTCTCTCTCTCTCTCTCTCTCTCTCATGAATAAATAAGTAAAATCTTTAAAAAAAAAAAAGCTTAAGTAACAGGTGCCTGGGTGGCTCAGTCGTTAAGCGTCTGCCTTCGGCTCAGGTTCCTGGGATGGAGCCCTGCATCGAGCCCGCATTGGGCTCCCTGCTCCGCGGGGAGCCTGCTTCTCCCTCTCCCACTCCCCCTGCTTGTGTTCCCTCTCTTCGCTGTGTCTCTCTCTGTCAAATAAATAAATAAAATCTTAAAAAAAAAAAAAAGCTTAAGTAACTCGCCAAACATCGTGTCAGTAGTAAGTAGTGAAGCTGGGCTTCAAACCCAGGTTGCCTAGCTCTTAAACTCTTACGTTTAACCATAATACTTTCCAATCTCCCTGACTCTTTGGTGTAGGTATTATGTTGCTATTATTATTAATAAATCACATAAATATTTATTCAAAATCCATTCAGTGGATACTGACCACTGACGCCATTATCTATCACTTCAAAGATGGGAAAACGAAGCCACAGACTAAATAGATCCTCAGCTGCCCCAGAGAAGGGGCACGTCTACTTACTGGGAAAGCTAACTACGGACGAATTTGTGAAGCAAATACATATTTCCTTTGGGGTTTCCAAACTCTCTTGCAAACATTTTCTCTCATCCTAGTGACGCTAATGCCCCATGGTACTCTTGGAAAATAATACATTCTCTCCAAATTATTACAACTCAGTTAAGAATTCAAAATGGGTTAGAGAGGATATGATGCAATTTAAATGTGGAGTTCTAAGAATGCTAACGCTGGCAGTGGGCAGTTCAAAGGCAGGATGTTTCCGTTAAATAAGAATTTCCAACATTCTGATGTGTAGCCAAGGATGAACTCCTGCCCCCCAGGGCAAAAGAGTGGGGAAACTGGGAACTTTGAGAGAACTTTTGGATTCAGAAATTTTAAAATATAGAAAACATTTTAAGAGCAGACAACTCAGGGAGTCTGATCTGATGGTAGTAAGTGTCCAAAACAGAGGTTAATTTATGGAATTCCTGTTGACCAAGTCCAGCAACGTGAAGATTGCGGTAACTCTGAGGAGGGTACGTTAGACCTTAAATCAATAGGAATGCCTAATAGCAAACACCATGTAGTTCACATATTCTCTTTGTTAGTCCTCACAATTTCCTTGCTAAGTAGCCATTACTAATCTATTTTACTGTTAAGGAAAATGGCTAAAAGAGTATCTAAGTCCCTCTGGCAGGGGAGATAGGATTCACACCTAGTTCTATGTGATTCCAAAGACCACTTTTTTTTCTAACCATGCTTCCCCCTAAGCAGAAAGAGTTTGCCTCTCCTAGGATCACAAAATCTACATCAATTGTGGGATACAAAGATGAATTACCAAAAGCTAGGGTGAGAGAAGGAGTCAATCAGGACAGAAGAGACCGGACCATGAGAGTGTGTGTCCGTAATTTACACAGGGCATCATACCCCTTAAAAAGAGCCCTTTTAAATGGTCCATTGACCATTCTAGGCTGTGTTGCTTTCTGGAGCACTGCCTCCTACCCAAGTGATCTAAATGATAAGATTGCTGGACATTGATGGGGACATCTTTTCAATCACATCAACATATCTTTTTCTGTGACATTGACACGTGTGACTTTTTGTTCTATCCGAGTTGTAAATTCCAAGATTTGAGTTTGATTTTGGGAGTAAGAAGGCCATGTCTCCACAGATTTAAACATTCATGAATCTTCAGGCCAAACTATCGTGATGATGTCACTGCTTATTAGCACCTCATTACAAGGTCCCAAACAGGCTGGTTTTATTTTAAACAAATAAAAATGAGTCCCAATCTTTTAGACATGCAGACTGAAATATCTGCAGGTGAATTGTATGATGCCTATGATTTGCTTTGAAATACTAGGAGGAGAGGGAGAGGGGCCGCCAGTCAATATTAGTTGAACCGGGGTGGTGGGTACATAGAGGTTCTTTGTGTCACTCTCTCTACTTGTGTATATGTTTGAAATTTTCTATAATAAGAACATTTTAAGTACATTGTCACCACCAAGTTTTTGTTTATAACTTTCTTTCAGCCTGCTTTGCACTTCCGTTTTTGTTTTTGAAAATTCAGCTCCCATCTTCTCTGTGACTCTTTCTCTAGCTACTCAAGCCCAAAGAAATCCTCACCCTCCTCAAAAGTCATCATTTCTTTTTTTCTTTAATGATTTTGTTTTTAAGTAATCTCTACACTCAATATGGGTGAACTCACAACTCCAGATAAAGAGTCAGATGCTCTACTGCCTGAGCCAGCCAGGCGCCCCAAAAGTCATCATTTCTTTAAAATACATATTAGAAAAGAAAAAAGGTTGAAAATCAATGTGCTAAGCATCCACATTAATAAGTTAGAATAAAAATCCCAGCAAATTCAGCCCAAATAGCATAGAAAGAAGATAATCAAGGGTTGGAAAAAATAAAATAGAAAACATATGGTAGAGAAGATTACCTAAGCCAAAAATTGGTTCTTTGAAAACTGATAACCCATGGCCTACTATGATAATAAATATTAAAATTTAGGTTACACAGACAACTTTGTAGAAAATATACAACTTATCAAAACTGAATAAGAATAAAGAAAAACCCAGAGTCCCACATCAGATGGTCAGTGAGTGAAATTTCAAAGAATAACTTAAGAATAATGACAATCAAAAAAAGGAATCTGTAATTTAAAACTTTTCCACAAAGAGAACCCCAGGTCCAGATGACCTCACCAGCAAATTCTACCAAACATCTGCAGAAGAAATAACGCCAATCTCAAAACTCTTCCAGGGAATAGAGAAAGAGGAAACAAACTCTGTGTTGTATTATGAGCTACCATAACTTGACACCAAAACCTCCCGTACATTTTAAGAAGAAAAGGTATAGTCTAATTACACTCATCAATATAGACACAAAGTTCTTTAAAAAAAAAAAAAAATAGGCTCCACGCTGGGTGTGGCTTGAACTCATGACCCTGAGATCAAGACCTAAGCTGAGATCAAAAGTCATACACTTAACCAACTGAGCCACCCAGGCACTCCTATAGGTATAAAATTCTTTTATAAAGATTTTACTTATTTATTTATCAGAGAGAGAGAGAGAGAGCACAAGCAGGGGAAGCAGCGGGCAGAGGGAGAAGCAGGCTCCCCACTGAGCAAGGAGCCTGATGTGGGGCTCGATCCCAGGACCTGAGATCATGACCTGAGCTGAAGGCAGACAGTTAACTGACTGAGCCACCCAGGCATCCCTAGATACAAAATTCTTAACCAAAATATTTGTAAACTGAACAGAAATACAGAAAACACAGAAAAAGAACTGCATGTCTTAACCAAGTTAGATTTATTCCAGGAATGAAAAGTAAATCAATTAGTACAATTTACTACATTAACAGAAAAAAAGGATTTTAAAAAATAATATGATCATATCAATAAATGCATAAAAATACTTGCTAGCTTTCAACAGAGATTCATGATTTAAAAAACTCTTAGGAAAGTTGAAATAAAGACAAAAAATGTAATCTGATAAATGATGTCTGTAGTAAATCTCAGCAAGCATTATACTTAATGGCAGAAAGCTGGAAACTTCCTCTTAGAGATCACATACAAAACAGGATTCCTATAAACACCAATTCTATTTAACATTTTACTGGAGTTCCTGGATGGTGAAATAAGGTAAGAAAAACTAATAACATAGGATTAAAAAAGAAGAACTTAAACATTTGTGAATTCAAAGTTATTTACATATAATGCAATTACATATGTAATGTAAATCTTGATTTTAGCTCAGGTCATGATCTCAAGGTCATGAGATTGAGCCCCACATCGGGCTCCATGATGGGCATGGAGCCTGCTTAAGATTCTCTCTCTCCCTCTCCCTTTATCCCTCCCCCATAAATAAATAAATACGTAAATAAATAAAATGTCATGCCTATACAAGTAAGATGCTGATAATATCATTGACAGAAATTAGAGAAATATAAGAGAAGAAGCTAGAAGCACCCCAGGTAGATACACTGGCACAATGGAGAGAATTGAAGACAATTTAAAGAGGTATAAACGAAGGCACAAAAGTATGGGCTGTTAAGAAAACTAACAAGGGGTGATGAAGCACCCCAAATGGCACAAAGCTGTTATCAACCCTTGACCTGACAGTTGTAGGGAGGGGGCGCAGAAGTTATCAGAACTCAGCAAGAGTTGTGGCTGTAGGAGAGGACTGCCTAGAAGCTGTGGCTTTGGGTGAAGGGATGTAGCCACCCAGGCTGGAGGGACCCAAGGGATAAATTTCCCAAGCCCTCTCCTCTCTACCCTCTAATCTCTTGCTGATGCCCCCCAATGCCTGGACACAATGAAATACAGTCCAAGGAGGTCAACCTCCTAAAGCACAGAGCAGGGTAGAGAAGAGCGGCAGGTGCATATAAAGGTGCAAATGAGAATACCTTGCACATGGTCTTTGAGGCAGTGGTGGGACATTCAAGTAGAAATTTCCCATCCTTAAAGAGATGAGACTGGGACTCAAAGAGAGTTCAAACAAGGCATATCTCCTGCTTTCAGAGAAGTCATTCTGCAGTTGGGGAAGGGGGAGGCTAAAAGACTTTAATACCTACTTAGGTTAAATGATGTGGATCACATTATATGAATGTAGAGGGAAGGGACATCAGTAATAACTGAAAATACAAGGACCTAAAAAAAATAAAATAAAATAATAAATAAAAATAAAAATACAAGGACCTAAATATGAGACCTGAAACCATAAACATTCTAGGAGAAAGCAGAGGCAGTAATCCCTCTGACATCGGCCATAGCAACATTTTTCTAGATATGTTTCCTGAGGCAAGGACAACAAAAGCAGAAATAAACTATGGGGACCATATCAAAATAAAAAGCTTCTGCACAGCCAGGGAAACAATCAACAAAACTAAAAGACAACCTACTGAATGAGAGAAGATATTTGCAAATGACATATCTGATAAAGGGTTAGCATCCAAAATATATAAAGAACTTATACAACTCAATGCCCCCAAAATGAAATAATCCAATTTAAAAATGAGCAGGAGACATGAACAGACATTTCTCCGAAGAAGACATCCAGATGGCCAACAGATGCATGAAAAGATGCTTAACATCCCTCATCATCAGGGAAATGCAAATCAAAGCCACAATGAAATATCACCTCACACCTGTCAGAATGGCTAAAATCAACAACACAAGAAACAACAAATGTTGACGAGGATGTGGAGGAAAAGGAACCTACGTGCATTGCTGGTGGGAATGCAGACTGGTGCAGCCAGTGTGGAAAACAGTACAGAGGCTTATCAAAAAATTAAAGATAGAATTATCATATGATCCAATGATCACACTACTAGGGATTTACCAAAGAACATGAAAACACTAATTCAAAAGGATACATGCACCCCTATGTTTATTGCAGTATTATTTACAATAGTCAAATTATAGAAGCAGTCCAAGTGTCTGTCCACTGATAGATGAACGGATAAAGAAGAGGTGGTATATATATATATATATATATATATATATATATATAATGAAATGTTATTCAGCCATAAAAAAGAATGAAATCTTGCCATTTGCAACAACTGGATGGACTCAGAGAGTAATGCTAAGGAAAGCAAGTCAGTCTGAGAAAGATAAATACCATATGATTTCACTCATATGTGGAATTCAAGAAACAAAACAAAGTGGGGAAAAAAGAGAGACAAACCAAAAAAAACAGACTCTTAACTATAAAGAACAAACAGATCGTTACCAGAGAGGAGGTGGGTGGGGGGAAGGGTGAAATAGGTGAAGGGGATTAAGAGTCCACTTATCTTGATGAGCACTGAGTAATATACAGAATTGTTGAATCACTACATCGTACACTTGCAACTAATTTAACACTGTATATTAACTATATTGGAATTAAAATTTTAAAAAAAGAACCCAAAATAGGATGGTTTTGGATCAGACATGGAACTTAATCTGAGCCTTTTGAATAGATTATATAGAAAGGAAAGGACAGGACATTATAGGAAAGGGAACAACAACATAATTATAATTGTAATCAGCTTTTACTAAGTGTTAATTATGTGTCAGACACTGTTCTAAGTGCTTTAAATATAATACTATATTTATTCCTCAGCATAATCTTATAAAATAGGTACTAGCAAGAGCCAATGTGAAAGATGAGGAAATTTGGGCACAGAGAGGTTAAATAACATTCCCAAGATTTAGACACAGAGAGGTTAAGTAACTCACTTAAGGTCACACAGCTAGTAAAGGGCAGAGCCAAAATTCGAATCCAGGGAGTCTAGCTTCACAGCCTATGCTCTTAACTACTCTGCTATACTATCTCATCCTCTAAGAACCACCATAAGAACAGGTACAGGCTTGGGAATGAGATTATTCTGGAACAGTAAAACTGGTCTGCTAAAGCTAAGCTATATGACATCTATCCTGTCGTAATTAGCAGTGAGTGGGATTGCAAATAATGCCTAAAGGAGGGGGGGGCTTCTAGAATTCCCGTAAGCAGAGAGCAGACAAGACTCCCTGGGAGGGGCTGAGGTAATTATCCCACTAGTAAAGTTTAAGAAAAAGAGACAGGGACTAACACTTAACAAGCAAATATTGAGAAGAATCTATGATGGGCTGTTCACATGGTACTTGATTAAGAGAAGCTGGCTAAAGACCAGAAACAAAAGCAATTCAAAAAAAATTGATAAAATTAGAAGTAGCTACAGAACAACATTTTTTTTTTAGTCAAATTGGGTTCAGAAATATCTTCGTCATTTACTCACACATTCTTTCAATCAATCTGTAAATTCTCATCGAAATTTTACTGTGGATCAATCTCTGTACTAGCCTTAAAGGATACAATCACAAACCAAACGCTACAAGTTCTACCCTATGGAGTCTAAAGTGCAGAATACAAACAAGTCAACAAATAAATATAAAGGAATGAGTGCTATTTTTTATATAGCTAATATTCACTAAGCATTCACTTTGTGACAGGCACCATTCTAAGCTTATTATGCATATTAATTTATTTGATTCTCACAGCAGTCTCTGAGGGAAGTACTAGTATTATTGCCATTCTTCAGGTAACAAAACTGAGTCATGAAGAAATGAGCTTGCCCAGAATGAGAGTTAGGAAATAGCAGAGCCAGGATTCGAACCCAGGCTGTCTGGCTCCAGAGCCCACTGTTGCTCCACTTATGCTGTGCTGTCCTTAAGTACACACACACACGTCACCAAACACAATCTGAGAGCGTCAGGGAAGGCTTCCCAAAGGAAGTGATATCTCTGCTGAGGGCACGGTGGGATCAGCATGAGGAGAAAGGAGGAAGAGGGCTCTGGGCAGAGAGACCCCCTGAAACTGAGAGTGGCTCTGGGAAGCCGGAGTAGGCACTGTGAGGACAGGAGCGGAGAGGTGTGAGGCCGGGGCAGGAAGACCTGTAAGCCGGGCCAGAGGCCGGCCAATGGGAAGCCGTAGCAGGACGCTGGGGTGGAGGTGGGCGATGGTGCTTCAGAAAGATGCTTCTTCCTATAATGAGAAGAATCTACTGGAAAGGAGTACACTGGAGTAAGGAGACTAGTTAGGAAGTTATAAGATCGTGGGCAAGAAATAAAAGCAAAGGGGACTCGGAGGATGGATGTGGGAGAGGGGGGAGGGAAGTCAGATGCTACCCAGATTTCTGGCTTGAACATCCGGAATAATAATGGTGTCATTTATTCAGATCAATAATACAGAAGAAGGAAGAGCTTTGAGTGAGAAAGGGAGGGAAAAGGAGTTAGAGAGATAAATGATGCCCAATCTTACTAGTAATGTAGTATGGGTACATGATTATATGAAATATCAGATGTGGAGAAATAGGGCCATTTATATATCACTAGTAGGATATAATTAGCACAAGCATTTTTTGAGATCAATTTAGTGATGCCTGATAAAGTTGAAAGCCATAACCAGCAATAACCAGCAACAACATTTCCAGGTTCCTCATTTAAAGAGATTCTTGTACATGTGCTAAAGGTGATTTGTACAAGCATGTTCACTGGATCCTTGTTTCTGATAACAAAAAATAAAAAGCTCAAAACAACTTAAATGTCCCTTAGTGTAAAATGGTTAAATAACTGTAATTTACTCATACAGTGGAATACTCTATATAAGTTTAAATGACTGCATTAGGCGTATATATGTCAACATGGATAAATCTCAAAAACACAATTTTAAGTGATAAAACAAGCTGCAAAAGATACATACAGAATAATGCCATCTATTTTAAACAAAAAATAGTGAGGCCCCTGGCTGGTTCAGTCGGTGAAGCATGTGATTCAACCTTGGAGTTGTAAGTTTGAGCCCCATGTTGGGTGTAGAGATTATTTAAGAATAAAAACTTAGGGGTGCCTGGATGGCTCAGTCAGTTGAGCATCTGACTCTTGGTTTTGGCTCAGGTCATGACCTCAGGGTCATGGGATCAAGCCCCACATCAGGCTCTGTGCTCAGCGTGCAGTCTGCTTGGGATTCTTTCCCTCCCCCTCTGCCCCTCCCCCAACTCATGCACTCTTTCTCTAAAATAAATAAATTTAAAAATAAATAAAATAAGATCTTAAAAAAGTAGTTACACACACATATGTATTCCTAAAACTAAAAATGCATGCATGGAAATGACACACCCCAATTTCAGAACACTAGTTATCTCTGGGAAGTGGGAAAGTGAGAGAAAGTGTAGGAGACACAGAGCTTTAGCTATATCTGTATAATGTTTTTACTGAGCAAAATGTAAACTTTAAAAAGGAAAAAGTAATGGAAGCATTGATTCAAAAAGTCATTAAAAGAATACCTCTTTTTTAATAATTTAGATGTATTGAAGTATAATTTAGATATCATAAAATTCAGCATCATTAGGTTTAGAGTTTGATGAGTTTTGGGCAAACATGAAGTCATGTACCCACTAACATAATCAAAAAACAATTCTATTACCAAAAAATTCCCTCACACCCCTTTGAGGTCAATCCCCTCCCCTCACCACCAGCCCCTAGCAACCACTGATCTGTCCCTACAGTTTCCCTTTTTTATCTCACAGCTTTCATCCAACGGTGGCCCAAGAAAGGAACTATGCAGCAGGCACAGGCAACAAAAAACTCTAAGGGATACACTATCTTATTGTCCTCAGGACTAGAAAAGGTAGCACTGAGCCAGAAAGGGTAGAGAATAGCTTTTTCTTTCTTTTTTCTTTTCCAGCCTTGTCCCAAGGTTAGTCCCAGTCATTAGGCTGCACTAGAGTAGTGGTGGTGGAACAGGCATCTAAAACCTCAAAGGATAACCTATCATTCTGAATGAAGGAAGTGGGGGAAAGGGCATTGTCATCTAAAGACTGCAGAGAAATCCTTGTCATTTTTCTCTTTTTCCTCACTGCTTGGCCCCAGGAGTGGCCCTACTCATACAGAACTGCATAACAGTGCAGGTGGCTAAAATTCTGAGAGAAACCTTCTTTAGAGCAAGAGAACAAGGAAAAGAGGCCCCTAGGAGCCATAGAGAGTGAGGGAACTCTTCGAGAGCTGAAAGATAGTGAAAGGGATTCCTAATTCTCTGTATGAACAGACCCCATTCCTGGGCTCACCTCCAAACCTGCACATGCTTAAAACTGACCCAAAGCAGCATTGCAAAGACTTTGAAAATTGAAATGACATAGAAGGCAACACAGAATTCACAGTCTGAATGTCCAAAGATTTGACTGAATCCAAAGTTACATAACATACAAAAAACCCAGGAAACTGATCCATTCTCAAGGGAAAAGAAAATCAAGAGATGTCAACCCCAAGATAACCTAGATGTTGGAAATATTAAAGACTTTAAAGTAGCCATTATATTCATGCTTCGTGAAGGTAAATACTTTCTTTTGAGAGAGAGAGAGATTGGGGGGGAGGGGTAGAGGGAGAGGGGGAGAGAGAGAATCCTAAGCAGGCTCCATGCCCAGCCCAGAGCCCAACACGGGGCTTGATCTCACAACCCTGATATCATGACCTGAGCCTAAATCAAGAGTTGGATGCTTAACTGACTGAGCCACCCAGATGCCACAAAGGTAAATACTTTTTAAGTGTACAGAAATACAGAAGTTCTTGCAAAATAATAGAAATAATAGAAAAGACTCAAATGTAAATTTTAGGACTGAAAAGTAAAATACCTGAAATTAAAAAGTAACTGGATGATTTGACAGCAGAAGAGAGACAATGACAAAGAAAAGAGTCAGTGAAATCAAAGATTAGATTGAAGGTAGATAAATAGAAGTTATCCAGTCTGAAGAACAGAGAGGAAGAAAAATGAGTATAACATTATCAAATAATCTAACATTTGTGTCACCAGAGTCCTACAAGGATAGGAGAAATAAATTAGTACGAAAAGATCTTTTGAAGAAATAATGGCCTTGATATGTCTTGTGAAGATGTAAATATACAGACTCAAGAAACCCAAGGAACCCCAAGCAGGGCAGATGCAAAGAAAATCATGACAGACACCAAAATCAAAGTTCTAAACCCTAAAGTTTTTTCTTAAATCTTGACAGCAGTCGGGGGGAAAAAATGACACATTACGTACAGATGAACAACTACTTGACTGACTGCTGATTCTTCTTCAGAAACCATGGAGACCAGAAGACAGTGGAATAACGTTTTTAAGAATTGAATAAAAGGAACTGTCAACCCAGGATTCTACCTCAGGTGAAATATCCTTCAGGAATAACAGTAAAATAAAGACATTCTCACATACAGGGAAAATAAGAGAATTTGTCACCATCAGGCCTGCTTTAAGAGAAGTGATAAAAGAAGTTCTTCAGGCTAAAAGGAAATTATACAGGAGGGACACTTGGAACTTCAGGAATGAAGAAAAAATAGACATGGTAAATATCTGGGTAAATAAAAAAGACTCTTTCTCCTTTAATTTATTTAAAATATTCAGGACTGTTGAGAACATTCTCTGTAAAGACAACTGTAACATAAAGAGTAGAGAATAAGTGGATTTATACAGTTCTAGGCTTGAAATAAAGGGCTGGGGAGGCCCAGAAAACAAAGGAACTAGGAAGGTGTAGAGATCCTTTGGTAATGTGTTCTCATATGATACCTATGTGCTGTTAAACCCTTTCAGAAGAATTTGACATTTTTACATGCATCGATGTGAGGGGATATGTATTTAAATAATTTTGATAAAGAGATAAGTTTTTTAAGATTTTATTTTTAAGGGGCACCTCACTAGCTCAGTCAGTTAAGTGTCTGCCTTTGGCTCAGGTCATGATCCCAGGGTTCTGGGATCGAGTTCTGCATGGGGCACCCTGCTCAGCAAGGAGCCTGCTTCTCCCTCTCCCACTCCCTTTGCTTGCTCTCTCTCTCTCTCTCTGTCAAATAAATAAATAAAATCTTTAAAAAAAAAGGATTTTATTCTTAAGTAATCTCCACACCCAATGCAGGACAATAATTTTTCTTACATTGCTAAGATTTATTTCTCCCTTATTTATCAACTTCTTTGAAACAATACACAACAAACATGAGAATGGACTAACAGAATCAAGGAAGGATGAAAGTCATTTGTACTGCATAGCATGTGCCATCAGAGGAGAATTTTGCTTTCCTGTGTCCACAACTTAAATTAGAATAAATATTTCCGTATATATGAAAATGAAACAACTACTCACATAAATGACAGATATACAACTCTTTTCCTGCAATTATTTCTCACCAAATTAAAAGTATCAGGAAAGAGTAATTAATCCTAGGCAATTGCCTTAATTTTCCAGGTAGCACTTGTGGAAACAACCTTAGAAAATATAGTGTAAAATATAATACCAATAGTCTTCAAACTTTTGTTCATAAACCAAGAGAATTTGCAAAACCATGTGCTCCTTCACACAGTTTCAGTGGGCATCTAGAATTTTGCATTATAAATTTAAAGAGTAGCAAAGTGTAGTAGTGTATTACCAATGTTGAAATTTTAAATTAAATTTTGAATGATTACATCACTTTTTCAATGTCCAATGTAATAATTTCATATCAATCATCATTTGTTTTAAAAATATATGAATAAGACCTTCTTTAGTAGTGGGAAAATTTATACTATTCCTTTTTCTCCTTGAAGATACATTACTCACCTCATGAAATTTTATCTTATCCTAATATATTTCTAGGCTTGAAAGGCACTTCTTGATCTTCTATCATATTTCTCTGCAACAAAATATTTGAACTTAAATTTCAATTTTTTTAAACTTCTGTGACTAAGAAACAATAGGTTAAAAATATTTTTCATTTGGATTATCAGTATGATTTTTTGTATGCAAATATCAAAACAACTTAAATATATTATAAATTTTGATAAATGCTTATAAACAAAAAAATTTAACACATCTCTTAACAAAGTTTTCTACATTTGCTTAATGTATCCATGTATGACTAGTATTTATTGTTTGGATGAGCTAGCATCAATTCTATTCCTGTTTTCACCTACCTGGATGTAAGCACTGAGAAACTTTGTTCACATTAGTGAGTAGATGGGAATGGGAAAAGCTGGGTTATAGCAATATCACACAATTCTTTGAACTCATTCCATGTTCTGTGCCAAAAATTACATAGAAATCTATCACAGGGGCACCTGACTGGTTCAGTTGGTAGAGCATGCAACTCTTGATCGCAGGGTTGTGAGTTCGAGCCCCATGATGGGTGTAGAGAATACTTATAAATAAAACCTTTAAAAAAATAAGTCTATCATAATTACTTGTAATGCTGTATCAGCTGATACCTTGACTAGTTTTGCCTTCGATTTTCCTGAAAACATACAGTTGTTTTCAACCTGACTTTTATTTTTTCTTTAAATTTTTTTATTCTTATGTTAATCACCATACATTACATCATTAGTTTTTGATGTAGTGTTTCATGACTCATTGTTTGTGCATAACACCCAGTGCTCCACGCAGAACGTGCCCTCTTTAATACCCATCACCAGGTTAACCCATCCCCCCACCCCCTCCCCTCTAGAACCCTCAGTTTGTTTTACAGAATCTATCGTCTCTCATGGTTCGTCTCCCCCTCCAATGTACTCCCCTTCATTCTTCCCCTCCTGCTATCTTCTTCTTTTTTTTTTCCTTAACATATATTGCATTATTTGTTTCAGAGGTACAGATCTGTGATTCAACAGTCTTGCACAATTCACAAAGCTCACCATAGCACATACCCTCCCCCAATGTCTATCACCCAGCCACCCCATCCCTCCCACCCCCCCACCACTCCAGCAACCCTCAGTTTGTTTCCTGTGATTAAGAATTCCTCATATCAGTGAGGTCATATGATACATGTCTTTCTCTGATTGACTTATTTCACTCAGCATAACACCCTCCAGTTCCATCCACGTTGTTGCAAATGGCAAGATCTCATTCCTTTTGATGGCTGCATAATATTCCATTGTGTATATATACCACCTCTTCTTTATCCATTCATCTGTCGATGGACATGTTGGCTCTTTCCACAGTTTGGCTATTGTGGACACTGCTGCTATAAACATCGGGGTGCACGTACCCCTTCGGATCCCTACATTTGTATCTTTGTGGTAAATACCCAGTAGTGCAATTGCTGGATCGTATGGTAGCTCTATTTTCAACTTTTTGAGGAACCTCCATACTGTTTTCCAGAGTGTTCAACCTGACTTTTAAAAGAGTATATTGACCTGGAACAGTTACTGTCAGCTGCTAAACCTTCCATAAAAGATGCGAGAAGAAAGTGTCCTCATGCCTTCTGCCTGTCTGATTGTACTAGCTATGATTGGATGGGGAATGTAGGAGAAAAAACAGAGTAATACCAGGGAAGACAGAATTTTTGCAACTCAAAAATAATGCTCCTTCATTCCAAAAAAGAAACTAAAATTTGAGTTCAAATTATTGTTCTATTATTTATTATTATTATACTATTATACTATTATTATTATTATGTAATCATTCATTTTCACAATGTCTGGGAAATATACCAAAAAGGCAATACTATTGAAAGAGCCCAGATGTCCATCAACAGACGACTGGATAAAGAAGATGTGGCATATATATACAATAGAATATTCCTTAGGGATCAAAAAAAATGACATCTTACCATTTGCAACAACACAGATGGAACTAGAGGGTATTATGCTAAGCAAAATAAGTCAGTCAAAGAAAGACAATTATCATACGATTTCACTCCTATGTGGAATTTTTTTTAAAGATTTTATTTATTTATTTATTTATTTATTTGACAGAGAGTGAGACAGGGAGAGAGGGAACACAAGCAGGGGGAGTGGGAGAGGGAGAAGCAGGCCTCCCGTTAAGCAGGGAGCCCGAAGCAGGGCTCAATCCCAGGACCCTGGGATCATGACCTGAGCCGAAGGCAGATGCTTAACAACTGAGCAACCTAGGCACCCCGTTAAATAAAAATTTTAAAAGGCTGTCTCTACATACCAAAAAAAATAAAAATTAAAAAAAAAAGTCAATCCTCATTGTCAAAGAAAATGTCTGGGGTGCCTGTGTGGCTCAGTCAAGCATCTGCCTTCGGCTCAGGTCACGATCCCAGGGTCCTGGGACTGAGTCCCACGGGCTCCCTCCTCAATGGAGAGTCTGATTGTCCCTCTTCCTCTGCCCCTCTCCCCTCCCCACCACCAGCTCATGCTCTCTCTTGCACTCCCTTTCAAATGAATAAATAAAATCTTAAAAAAGAAAAAGTCTGACAATTTTCAATTCAAATAAATGTGTTAAAATATGTACTTGGATGTATATTTTCTAAAAACTGAGAAACAGACTACCAAATGTATCTTCATAAGCTCAATTATTATAAGAAATCAAGATTAAAATGATGTAGGAACTAATAAAATTAGCTTATACACTTTTATAAGAATAAAGCTATGTGTTTTTTCTCATTACTTAATTCATAATAGTAAAACATAATAAATAAATATTATTTATGAATTAGGGTATGATAAGGCACAGTGTTCCTTCAGTAAGTATGTCTAGGTATGTACTGAACTTTGGTTTTCACCTTTCAGAAATAACTAAATAAGAATCACATATAAAAATGCTGCAATAGCTCACATTTGTAACCAGGGCACAGAGGTGCAAGAGCACCTGGCTCTGGGGGCCCCAAACAGACCAGGTCTGGCCACTCACTGCTGACAAAATCTAAAGGCAGAGAGATGAGCAGCGGTCAAACAAGAAAGGGATTTATTTCAGTGAGGCCCACACCAGGAGGACAGCAGACTCGCCTTTCAAAGACTGTCTCCAAAGTGCTGAAAATACTTCTAGGTTTATATAAGGAAATTGTGGAACAAGGGTCAGTAGGTATGTGCAGGTGGGCAGTAAAGGTCAAGTCAATCCTTATGTTGGAGTCAGTCATGCCAGGTCTTGCTGGCTCAGGGCAGTTCTTATTGCTTGAGGGGCTAGTTTTGGTTCCCGTTATGGGATGCTTTGCCCACAGGGGTTATTTTGTTTGTTTGTTTTTTTGTTTTAAATTAAGTAAGCTCTACACCCAACATGGGACTTGAAATCACAACCCTGAAATCAAGAGTCACATGCTAGTCACTGAGCCCAGCCAGGCACCCTGCCCACAGGGTCTTTTGCCTGAGTTAAGAAATAGGCTGGAAAGAAGAACTTCATCAATTAGAAAGTACAGACTAGGGTGCCTGGTTGACTCATTCCGAGGAGCATGTGACTCTTATCTTGGGGTCATGAGTTTGAGCCCCACATTAGATGTAGAGATTACTTAAAATAAATATTTTTTTAAAGACTTATTTGTTTATTTTGAGAGAGAGAGAGGAGAAGCAAGGGGCAGAGGGAGAAAGAATCCCAAGCAAACTCCATGCTGAGCACAGAGCCCAACTCAGGGTTTGATCTCACAACCCTGAAATCACGACCTGAGCCAAAACCAAGAGTCGGATGCTTAACTGTGCCACCCAGGCGCCCCTAACTAAATTTTTTTTTTAAAGTACAGACAGGTGAAAGTGGAGACAGATGAAGCCCTCTTTCATAATCATTTCCTTTGAAATTACAATAAAATGTTTTCCTATATATTTACTGAAGAATAAAAGTATAATTAGTCAGTCTGGCAGCCAGCACATAATTTCATTTTTTGTTAGTAAGAGGCAGACAATACAAACATGTTAAAAGATGACAAAAGGTCAGGATTGTAGTATTTATATATTCCTGATGAGGGACAGATGCAGAAAAATGTTCACTGTTAGTCCAGAAGGCTGACCTATAGCCTGCATAGTTCCAATAAGGATCAAGTATGTACTGGTTGCTACATTCTTCTTTCCCCCCCAAAGATTTTATTTATTTATTTGTCAGAGAGAGGGAGGGAGAGAGCACAAGTAGGAAGAGTGGCAGGCAGAGGGAGAAGCAGTTTCCCCGCTGAACAAAGAGCCCAATGTGGAACTTGATCCCAGAACCCTGGGATCATGACCTGAGCCAAAGGCAGACACTTAACCGACTGAGCCACAAGGCATCCCTGGTTGCTACATTCTTAAAGGTTCTCATGACTGCCTGTACATCTCACTGATAGTTAATATCAAGGTGAATGAGGAATCTTACAAAAGTAGTTTTACAAGTAGAAATTTGAAGAAGATGTTTATGATCTAATACTCCATGCATGTCCCCTCCCCCTTGAGCACTAAGCATATAACCATTAGCTTCACACAGCAAAATGGCAACTCTTTGTGCCCACAGGCCATGTCCCCATGCTACAATAAAAGCACTTTTTGCACCAAAAATGCCTCAAGAATTTTTTCCTGACCATTTGCTCCTGGCTCCACGTTACTTCCATGATAGAATTTTATAAAATAGGGGCACCTGGGTGGCTCAGTCATTAAGCGTCTGCCTTCGGCTCAGGTCATGATCCCAGGGTCCTGGGATTGAACCCCACATCGGGCTCCCTGCTCAGCGGGAAGCCTGCTTCTCCCTCACCCACTCCCCCTGCTTGTGTTCCCTCTCTCGCTGTCTCTCTCTCTCTCTCTCTCTCTGTCAATTAAATAAATAAATAAAATATTTAAAAAAAAGAATTTTATAAAATATGTGTATCGGATAGGATAGGTCATGCTGCAATAACAAACAACAAAAGTGTACGACTTAAAACGACAAAAGCTCATTTCTCACCTAAGCTGTGTGCCCACTGTGGCTGATGTCGCAGAATCCACTCCTCATAACTACTCAGAGGCCTAGATCGACAGAGCAAGGACCCTCTGTGCCAGAGGGAAAGAGCTCTGGAGAGTTTCATATGGGTGGAAGTGATGCTTCACTTCTCTTCACAACTCATTGGCCAGAAATAGACATATGGCTAATGGAATCCCAAGATTGCCATGAAATGCACTCCAACCTCACGCCTGGAAAGGGGAGGAATGGTAAATATCTGGTAAACTGTATCTGTGATTTCACAGTATTTTTTTTTTTTAAGTAAGTTCTAGGCCCAACATGGGGCTTGAACTCACGACCCTGAGATCAAGTCGCATGCTCTACAGACTGAGCCAGCCAGGCATGGGCACCCCTACAGTTTGTTTTAAACTTTAATGAATAACACGTACCAAATTTAAAATAAAATAAAATTATGTATGACTTCTTTGCAGATTATTCCAGTGTGATGTGAAAAAAATGAAGGTCCCTTAAAATAATCCCTTCTGTATTTAAAGTAATCAATAAAATAATCAATGTCACTAACCTTTATTATTTCAGCTTCAAAGTTGCCTTCCTTTCCAGATAATGACACGTCCTACAGATAAGAATTAAGAATAGCTGAAAAGAATTGCTTATGTTTAAACATGTGGGGAAAAATTGAGGGTTCGATATTCTTCAACACTGCCTTGGCTTTGCTTTCAGCAGACTCTCCTTCAATAACCATGCACTTCTTAGCTACAGAGGATGATGATTAAAGGAGATTTACTATCACTTCCAACACTCACACTCACACAGTGTATCAGATTTCAGAAAATCACAACAACTATCCAATTACTGTATTTCTAACAGCCATACTTCACCCTTACCTGGAATATACATCAGACAGGAAAAGACAGGAAGCCTAATGGTTTATGGTGACTTGATTGGTCATTAAAGGAAGCTTCTCTAAAAATCATCTTAAATTGTCCCTTTGTTTGTCATCCAAGAGGGTTTTATACTCCCTGAAGGGAGATACACCTTTGTGTGTGTGTGTGTGTGTGTGTGTGTGTGTGTGTATAAAGTGAGAAAAGAACTACCATAAATGCAGAAATAGGAGATAGGAGATAATGCTAGGAATGAGTACTTATAGAAATAGGGAATCTGTAAATTAATTTACCAAAAGGAATAAGTATCCACCTGCCCCTTGGACTATGCCACACAGTAAGAACCTGAAGATGATGTGAGTTTTAATTCTTGCTGTCTCTAATGGCAAGGAATATTTGCCATAGAGTATGATGAGTAATGAAACTGTGTACAACAGAGGCTTTCCATTTTGCCACCACCTAGAATAAGAAGTATATTTTACATTATGATCCAATACATATATATTGTTTCATGAAACAATAATTACCCACATTATATGTGATGCACTCTGATATTCCCTATTCTAGTGTCTTTTAAGGCTGCTCACAACATACTAAATTGATTTCACAACCAAGTAATGATTCATAGCCCACAATTTTATTTTTTTAAGGATTTTGTTTATTTATTTGACAGAGAGAGAGAAAGAAAGCATGAGCAGGGGGAGGAGCAGAGGGAGGGAGAACCAGGCTCTCCGTTGAGCAGCCCACAATTTTAAAACACTGAGCAATAGAAATAGAAATTTATAATGCAATCTCTGATTATACAACAATATCTAATTGTAAGAAATGTCCCTAAAGAAACCTTAATTTGAGGGCGCCTGGGTGGCTCAGTCGTTAAGCGGCTGCCTTCAGCTCGGGTCATGATCCCAAGGTCCTGGGATCAAGTCCCACATCGGGCTCCCTGCTCAGCGGGAAGCCTGCTTCTCCCTCTCCCACTTCCCCTGCTTGTGCTCCTGCTCTTGCTGTCTCTGTCTCTGTCAAATAAATAAAATCTTTAAAAAAAAGAAAGAAAGAAAGAAAGAAACCTTAATTTGAGGGATGCCTGGATGGCTCAGTTGGTTAAGCGTCTGCCTTCAGCTCAGGTCATGATCCCAGGGTCCTGGGATTGAGCCCTGGGTCAGGGTTCCCTGCTCAGTGGGGAATCTGCTTGTCTCCCTCTCCCTCTGCCCCTACCTCTCCTTGCTCCCTCCTCTCTTAAATAAATCTTAAAAAAAAAAAAAAAGAAGCCTGAACTTGAAAGAACAAGTGGGTAAACCAAAGCCTGCAAGTCAATGTCTAGAAGAGGTTAAATTTTGACCTTGAGATGGAGAGATTATTCTGAATTATCCAAGTGCACCCTAAATGCAATTACATGTATCCCTATCAGAGGGAGGCATTAGGAGTTCTGACACACATAGAGGAGACAGTGATGTGAAGAGGAGGCAGAGAGATATTTGAAGATGCTGGCCTTGAAGATTGGAGTGATGTGGTCAAAAGTCAATGAATGCCAGTAACCACCAGAAGTTGGGAGAGTCAAAGAACCGATTCTACCCTAGAGCCTCTGGATGGAGTGTAGCCCTGTCAACACTTTGATTTTGGCCCAGTGACACTGCCTTTGGATTTATGGCCTCCAGAATCATGAGAGAATAAAGTTCTGATGTTTTAAGCCACCAAGTTTGTGGTATGTTGTTACAGCAGGCTCAGGAAATTAATAGGAACTCCATAAGCTTGACTTAATGAGAGTCATATTGCAAAGTACCCAGAGTGTTACCAAAACCCAAGTTCGGGTGCCTGTGGCTCGAAAAGCTAATATTCAAGAGATGAGTTTTAATTGGAAAGGAATATGAACTTTATTCAGGAGGCCGGCAACCTAGAGGAAGGCAGACTCTTGCCCAAAGGCCAACTCCAAGGCTTCTGCTAGCCCAAGGATTTTTAAAGGGGTTTAGGGCAGTTAATCAGTAAAGGGAGTGCAGTGGTCTGTAACATTTCTTGATTACTGTGCAGACTTAATGGTACCAGCTACAGACATTTTCACAGTGCTCAAAGATTGTGCAAGTGAGTCTAGTTCCTTACTGCAGGGCATTGGGGTTGGGGGGATGTGCAAGATGGTCTGGTTTCTGTTTTGAGACATGCAGAAGGGCTCTATTCTTTTCTAGGAAAGAATGCATGATCTTAGATATACAAAAAAAGGTTCAGTTAATCAATCACATGGGCTATGGGTGGTTGCTAAAGTTTCAAGAATATTAGGTTGGCATCAAAAACTAATGATGTAGGGACCGGGACACTCGCCGGGCGGGCGGCGTGCGGCGGGCGGCGTGCGGCGGGCGGCGAGGGTCCGGAGGCCGCGGGCGGGCGGCGGCGAGCGCGAGCCGAGGGCGGCCGGCCTCCCGCGGCCGCCGAGCCGGGATCGCGCGGCGGCCGGAGCCATGTCGGTGAACATGGACGAGCTGCGGCACCAGGTCATGATCAACCAGTTCGTGCTGGCCGCGGGCTGCGCGGCCGACCAGGTGAAGCAGCTGCTGCAGGCGGCCCACTGGCAGTTCGAGACCGCCCTGAGCACGTTTTTCCAAGAAACCAACGTTCCCAACAGCCACCACCACCACCAGATGATGTGCACCCCAAGCAACACACCTGCCACACCGCCCAACTTCCCTGACGCACTGGCCATGTTCTCCAAGCTTCCTGCCTCCGAGGGCTTGCAGGGCAGCAATAGTCCCATGACGGCCATGGCCTGCTCCCCCCCTGCAAGCTTCAGCCCCTTCTGGGCCTCGTCCCCACCCAGCCACCAGGCCGCCTGGATCCCGCCCTCCTCCCCCACGGCCCACAGCTTCCACCACCTCCACCACCCACAGCCCACGTGGCCCCCCGGAGCGCAGCAGGGTGGCGCCCAGCAGAAAGCCATGGCTGCCATGGATGGCCAGAGATGAGACTGGATGCTGCCGGCCGCTGGGCTGGAGCTGGGGGCGGGGGGGCAGTCCAGGGTCGTGGGGACACAGGAGGGCCGGGGTGGGGGGAGTCGGGGCGGGTGGGGGTTTCCTGAAGATCGCACTGGAAGATTTTATAAAATAATTTTTGTGGGTTGGGGGGGATAGTAAACTTCCTGAGCCACTTGGGTCCTTCAAAAAAAAAAAAAAACTAATGATGTAATGTATGGTGATTAACATAACAATAAAAAAATTTTTAAAAAGAATATTAGGTTGGTTGGAAGGACAAAGGCAGCTTCAAGAGTGGCCATTTATAACTCTTTATACCTTTGTATGTTTCAAGAGTTATGGTAGCTTATAGAGAGATTCACAAAACATATTAATAACACAAATCATAGGTGAAAAGGGAAAAATGAAAAATAGATATAAAAATGGAGACAACAACAAGGTTTATGCAAATATACATATAATACTTGTTGCCATGGGTCCACTGCAAATTTGGCTTTAAACTTTCTAACAGCCCAACATGCAAAGGGAGCCTCCTTGTTTACATGATTCAGTGGCTATTAGATAAACACAGCCAACTACACAAAAACACAAAAGACAAGGTAGAATTTCTACCCAGAATGTTCTTTTTGGACTGAACTATGCAAAAAAGGATGAGGTATACTCATTACACTGTGTGTAAATGTAACTGCAGTAAACTCACACCAGACCAAGTTTAGAATGCTACTTACTGTATCATAGACTGATAACATGTCGAAACAACTTGATAAAAGCAAATTCCATAGCATAGATTAATAAGATGTTACTAAAAAACAAAATTAAAAAAAAAACAAAATTCAACTGAATAAACCTGAAGATCCAGTAGGCTTTATTAAGCAATTTATGAATGGAGCAGCATCCCATTTAGCAAGTAGAAAGGAGCTCTAAGGAGCTGTACAAAATGGTAGTAGGGTGGGGCAAGAAAATTACTAGCAAAATAAAGGAAAGAATTGTCTCAAGCCAGGACATTTTTTGTGGGTGGCGTAGGAAAGCAAAGTTTTTTGTTTTGGGTTTTTTTTTTTTTTATGCTTTACTTACTTACTAAAAAGTTGTACTTTTATAGGAAACTAGAAGAGAAGATGAAAAAGCCAAAGAAATTATATACAAAGAAATTACATATAAGGAACCTATAGGAGTAGCCTCTATACCCTACTGTTGGCCAGTTCAAAACACCACAAGGGCTGCAGGTTATAATGTATCAGGTAAGACCTCCCCCTCCGACCTCTGATAGCCTCCAGAAGTGTGGTAAGATATTCATTATCACGTGAAACCACGGGTCAGCTTTCAAAGCTATGAACTCCTTTATGTCAGCTTTCACTATAAAATAATGACTTTGGGGGCGCCTGGGTGGCTCAGTCAGTTGGGCATCTGCCTTCGGCTCAGATCATGATCCCAGGATCCTGGGATAGAGCCCTGCATCGGGCTCCCTGCTCATCAGAAAGCCGGCTTCTCCCTCTCCTCCGCCTCTGCCTGCTGCTCCCCCTCTGCCTGCTGCTCCCCCTGCTTGTGCTCTCTCTCAAATAAATAAATAAATAAATAAATAAATAAAATATTTTAAAAATAAATAAAATAATGACTTTGGTATTCTGTTTCTTCATCAATAAATCTTTGATAGAATTTTCTGGCCACGGAAGTCATAGACCTTTTTGGTTGATGTAGGATCTTATATTTACTAACTACTGGGAAGGCAAGTTGTTTTTTTTTTCCCTAAGATTTATTTATTCATTTGAGAGAGAGAGCACGTGCTCTCGAACAGGGGAAGGGGCAGAGGGAGAGGGAGAGGCAGACTCCCTACTCAGAAGGGAGCCCAACATGGGCTCTATCCCAGGAACTTGGTATCATGACCCGAGCCAACTGAGCCACCCAAGCACCCCGAGAAGGCAAGCTTTTTATCATGCAGTTTACCTCACTAGTGATCAGGAAATTTCAGATTGACTGTTAAAAGGTCAAGTTCCTGGGAGTTTTAAACTGATTAAGTCTTGGTTTGCTATGGGGGATTGTGGGTAGAGAGAAATGATTCCATTTGGGGCTTTTTTCTTTTTCCCTTTTTAAAAATGTCAAAAAATAACACAATTCTATTGGAGGGAAGAGAGTGTCAATAGAATACGCTCTGGGTATATGGTTTGCTGCTGATGTGCCTTATTTCCAGGGTACATTTTAGAGTATTTATGAAAGTCCTTGGATAATGCTCAGAAAATGTTTTCATCCCTACTATCAGTCAATAAATGCTTCATACAATGCCTATGAGATGTGGCGAGCTTGAGAGCCCATTTAGTATGGAGGGATATACTTAAGAGTATTTCTACTGTCTGCCAAGCAGTATCTAGGTCACTACTGAGGAGTCAGATAAAAATCCCATCCCTATTCCCTGAAGAAGCTTCCGGGCCACCAGGGGAGATACACAGGCAGCTCCAATTGGCGCCCTAATCCAGCAAAGGGGTATCAAGAATGGCCTCCTACAGATGATACTACTCGACCAGTAGAGGAAGAGTGGATAAATGCAAAGAGAGGGAAAATGGCATCCCAGAGGGGCCAGAAGACGCTTCAGGCCCCAGTCAAGCAATGCCCTTGGAGCACGTCAAGGCCTCGGCTGGATGAAAAGAGAATGAAAACACACAGAAAGCGGAAGGAACAGAAAAAATAAAGTGCATTTCATCCTCCACTACGCGGCACGCGCCCAACCATTGTTTGGAGGGCAGCTCTGTAGGCATTTTCCAACAAAATAAATTTAGCGAACGCTGCAAGACCTTCCACTAAAGCCAATCTTTCTCTCTAAACCACTGCCTCCACTCCGCAGACAAGACTCTCTACCCTCACTGCGCAGGTGCCAGGTATGACCTTTGAGACCTCCAAAAGAGAGGCTAGTAGTTCCGGGTTCACTAGGGCTCCCCTCTAGCCGCGAGCTTCCGTTTCTCCACTGCTCTCCGTTGCAGATTCCCGCGGGAGCTTGGAGCCCGGCCGGGGGCGGGCCTTCCGGGAGACGAGCGCTCGGGAGAGGAAGGTCGCGAGTAGGTAAGATTGTCCCGGAGCTTTGCGGGGGTCTGTAGTGAGATTCGGGCGGTGGTTAGAGAGGTCCTGCGAGGGCTTCCAACCTTCTCCAGTCGCCAAAAGTAAGATGAGTCGATTTCATTATTAACTAGCTCGGAGGTTTCACACCATCCTACAAACAAGTTGGCCTTTTCCTGCGTAAATTGGGGAATTTACCAAACGAAGGACGCTAGCGTAGTTTCCTCTCCGGCGCAGTTACTCTCTTCCTGATTAGGTCGCGTGCAAGCCTCAGTTTCTCAGCTCATCAGACAGCATTTCTGCACCGTGGCTTTGTGTGGGGGGATGCAGATTCTGCCATTTGAAAGAAAAATATATGCGGGTGCTGGCTGGCTCAGTGGGTAGAGTGTGCGACTCGACCTCGGGGTCTTGGAGCCGCACCTTGGGTGTAGAGATTATAAAATAAACTAAAAAAAAAATTTTTTTCCCCCGAAATATCCTACCGATGCAAGCCTCGGTTGACTTGATACCTGCTTCCATCACAGGCAAGTGTGATCCAGTCAGTTGCAGGGGATTGGAGGCGTTTTTGTTGAACTAATAAAGCGGACATAACGTTCAGAGCCGGTCACGTCTCTACGACCCAGTGAAACAACTGGTACCAGACTTTAAAAATAAAGCATCGTGTTTAGATTGTTTTTTTGTGAAATACGTGTGCAGAACGGGTTCCCTGAGGCCTGATGATTATTAGGGCAACCCCACTGTGCCGTGAGTTTTGCCTGTCAGCCTCAGCGCAGTGAGGTTGTGTAACTGCTCTGAGGTCGTAGATGAGAAAACCGGGGCAAAGAATGCAAACATGACATGGCCATCAAAACGCCGAGGCCAGATTCCAGAGCTGGTGCTCTCCACCAACCAGAGGTTTCTTGAGAAACTGGAGAAAGCTCCCCCAGCAGAATTTGCACACGGGGGCGCGCGCGCACACACATATTTCGGCCTACCAAGGGAATTCGCCACGCTAAGGGAAAGCCAGGTTAAGAACTCCTGCACATCAGTCTGCCTTTTCAAAGAAAAAAAGGCAAACTAATCCAAAGCCAGGTATTGAAAACCTGACCTTTTAAATGCATCAAACCTATCAGAAAGATCAAAGAAACTTGCCCTTTTATGCCAAAGTAAAAATATGGGAATTTTCTTGTGTGGGCTTAACATGTCTTGCTCCAGCACATTTGAAAATATGTATGTGTGTGTATATAATTTTTTATTTATTTTTGATGAGCATTTTCCACTCCAGTTAATTATTCCTCATGGTACTGTTTTCTTTAGATCACCTTTAAGGAAAAATGACGTTTTTAGGTGACTATTTTGTACAATAAAAATCAAACTGACATGTAAGTTTTTTGCCTTTTACTTTAATGTCTTTTACATAATATTTCTTTTATTTTTTAAGATAAAATTGAAAGATTTTGTAAGGAGGCATACTAGGGTCCTGAAAAATCCTAAGTAAGGCTTTCCAATTAAAAAAATTAAGGTAGTAAAAAATGACAATCTGCCGGTCTTAGGACCGGTATTTATGGACAACAGAACTGTTCAGCTGTTTTAGTCTATGTTAAAAAAAAAAAAGTATACCAAGCTCCTATGCCATTCTTCACCAGAGGCATATGTCTGGTCTCTGGAAGGAGACTACAAAGCAGTAATTGATAATTGTTATAATCATTTTCAGTTTTCTTCTTTTTTTTAAGATTTTATTTATTCATTTGAGACACAGAGATACAAAGAGAGAGCGAGCACGAGCAGAGGTAGAGGCAGGCAGAGGGAGAAGCAGGCTGCCCACTGAGCCAGGAGCCAGATGTGGGGCTCAATCCCAGGACTGTGGGATCATGACCTGAGCCCAAGGCAGATGCTTAACTGACTGAGCCACCCAGGTGCCCCTTCAGTTTTCTTCTGTTTAGCAAATGGATCTTTGTTTCTAGTAAGGGATTCAGTTTTGAAGAGGCTTATTCCCTTTCTTCATCATAGAAGTTTTGGGACTTGGATTTTGTGATATAGCCATGTCCCAGTGGATTCTAATGAGACTTCATTACTTACCATTTATGTGTCCCAGTAATTTGCTACATTCCAAAGTGGGCCTGGAGATAACAGCATCCTGTGATGGCTTCAGTGACCACTCTAAGGAGTCCCTTCCTCCTTGGTGCCTGTCAAGTTACCAAGCTGCTGGTCCCCTCCCCTGTGTTTCTCTGGCTGTCAGTTTTTATAAGTGAGGATGTCATTCCAGGGAGGTATAGGTTTAACTGCATGGAGTATGTATCTCCTTTGCATGATTAAATGAGGACAAGGAATAGGGGTGCTTGGCTGGCACAGTCGGTGGAACATGCAGCTCTTGATCTCAGGGTTGTGAGTTTAAGCACCGTGTTAGGTGCAGAAATTACTTAAAAATAAAACGGTAAAAAAACAGGCGCCTGGGTGGCTCAGTCAGTTAAGTGTCTGACTTTGGCACAGGGTCATGATCTCAGGGTCCTAGGATAGAGCCCCATGTCGGGCTCCCCACTCAGCAGGGAGTCTGCTTGTCCCTCTCCCTCTGCCCCTCCCCCCTGCTCATGCTCTCTTTCTCAAATAAATAAAATCTTTTAAAAATAAAAAATAAAGACAAGAAATAACTGTGCCCAGCTAGATCATATGAGCACCAAACTTAAAAACATGTTTAGGTTTTTTCTTTTTTTTTTAAGTTACCATTTACTGAGTGCCACAGCTTTAACTGATTTCTCACAGTAGTCCTGTAAGCTTTGTTTTCCAAAAGGGAAACTCAGATTTAGAAAATAAGTGACTTTAACCCAGCTAATAAATGGCAGAGCCAGGATGCAAACCTAGGCCTCAGGACTCCATGCTGCCTCTTCATTTAAAAATAAAGTGATGGGTGCCTGGGTGGCTCAGTTGGTTGGGCGGCTGCCTTCGGCTCAGGTCATGATCCTGGGGTCCCGGGATCGAGTCCCGCATCGGGCTCCCTGCTCAGCAGGGAGTCTGCTTCTCCCTCTGACCTTCCTCCATCTCGTGCTCTCTCTCTACCATTCTCTCTCTCTCTCAATAAATAAATAAAAATCTTTAAAAAAAAAATAAAAATAAAAATAAAGTGATGGAATTTGGAACATATTTAAGAACATTGTAACAAAACAATAGTTCCCTGGCCACCAGATAACTGACTGTGGAAATACTACTGTGCACTTGCAACAGAAATCAATTCGGATTCCATTTCAGCAATTAAGCAAAACAAAGCAAAGTTGATTAAGAAACCGTTTTTTTTTTTATCTGATGTATGGAAAAAAGATAATTCAACTGAAGGAAGAGAAAAGGTAAAGCATGCAAAGAAACTGGAGCCTCTGAAGGCAACTCGTGGGCATTTGCAAGGCCTTTAGAGGTGTATAGCACTGATTTGTTACTGTTTCCTATTTATACATTAAACTGTTAATGCCTTTCTTTTCTCACTGATGAAAATATAACGCTACCCCTAACAACCCAACCCAACCCATTCCTATCCACACAATGGACCAAGAGTTGAGAGAGAAGCAAATCTGAGAACGGGAGTGCTGAAAGGAAAAGGAAGAAGAAGGTTTGCAGGTGATTCCCAGGTTGGAGGGGCAGGGAAGAGACCCTGGATCCAACAGTTCTCCCATTGCTGGCCTTCAGATGGCACTATTGGCCCATTTGGTGGGTGTTGACCTTGGTAAATGGTTTGAGATTGGCATTCTGCAGTTGGTTTGAGGTCAGCCTCTGCTCTTTCAATGAATCTCGATTTGGACATGAAAAATTCCTTAATTTAAATACAGGTTTTGGGTTTGTTTCTTTTTACTTGCAAGAGTTATTTTGAAATTTGGCCCCATTCTTGTTTAGGAGGATTTTTTTTTTTTAAGATTTACTTATTTAAGTAAACTCTGTGCCCAACGTGGGGCTTGAACTCATGACCCCGACCAACATCAAGAGTCTTGTGCTCTACTGACTGCACCAGCCAGGTGCCCTAGGATGGTTGGGTTTTTTGGGTTTGGTTTTTTTTTTTCCTCCCATTGTTTTTTCAGGATAAGTTTATACCTTTTTTCTGTTTAGATGTTAACTCTTTTTCGTCTCCACTGAACTGTCCCCCCAGGACAGTCTCTTAGCAAAGATTCTCATCTCACTACAAAATTTCACATAAACTAGTATATTCTGCTAGCATTAACCTCTACATCTGGTCTGGAGTGGAATGAGACAGTTATTCCATCAGCAGCGTTCTTGATTTTTCTGTATCACCTATATAATTTTTGATGTATTTTAGCTGTAATTTCTGCATACTACAGATATCATCCTTAGACCTATTTCAACATTCTGTGCTTGTGCCTCTAAAGAAAAAGTTACTGTTTTCAGCTAATAAGAACTTAGTATTCATTAAAGCAGAATATATAAGATGGAAGATAAGACAGATAACCTTATAACCCATAAATCCTTCTATTCAGGAATAAAATGAATCTTAAGAGCTATTGAGTTTATTTCTGTAAGACTACTATCTCTGTTTTGTTTTTCCCAAATGGCTCTCAGTCTCTAGGCAGAATTCAGTCCAGCAACCTAGAGGCTAAATGACCTCATAACTCATTAGCAGTTCTCAGAGCCATCTGGAGCCCTTGAGGAGAACAGTGTTCAAAGGGCTGATAATAAAGACAACAGGATAATTATTTCTCTGTCATGATTAAACCTTCAGATGGCAAGCAGTCAGCATTTTTATTCTACAGATTGCTGAGGTGGGTGTTTTCTGAAGGTATAATAATGCTGTGGTTGGATAACTCATTTGTCTGTCCTCATCTAGCCTACAAATAGGTAAACTGACTATCAGTAAATAACAAAATGGTTCACTGTAAAAAGGGCAGTACAGCAAGATAGTAGTATGGGAACATCAAATGTAGAAATTAGAAATGTAAAGCAAGCAAAGGAAACCACCATTTGGACTGTGGATATTTCTCAACTCCAAGGCATGTCCTGCCAGCCACATGACTGATCCACATGTGGCTTGCTGTTTTTATTTTCTAAAGTGTTCTTTAGATAATCATGGAATTTCATACACTAACCTGTTTATCTTCTCATTTTCTGTAGGGACTCTTGCTCCTTGCTGCTCAAGAAATGTCTTCACTTTCAGAATATGCCTTGCGTATGACTCGTCTGAGTGCCCGGCTGTTCGGTGAAGTGGCCAGGCCTACTGATTCCAAATCCATGAAAGTGGTGAAACTGTTCAGTGAGCAGCCTCTGGCCAAGAGGAAGGAGACTTATGACTGGTATCCAAATCACAACACTTATTTTGCGCTCATGGGGACTCTACGTTTTCTTGGCCTCTATAGGTAATGGCAAAAAACAGAGAGTAACCTGTTAAGAGATTTTTCTAGTAGATCAGAAAAGGAAAAAGTTAGGCTTTTTATCTTTAACAGTTTTGTGGTTCTTATAATAGTGCCCAGATGGCTCAAAAAGCATAGTTTTTAGGGGGAAAGGCTTTTAAAATACTCATAACAGGCACACTGAAAGAAACAAAAAAGGAAACCACATTTTGGAAGACATATTTTAATTGTGTCTAAAACTGGACTAACATTGACAAGATACTGAGCTACAGATATGTTTAATTATTTATTAATTTAAGAGCACTCTAAAGGATGCAGAGGAAAACTGATCCAAATGCTGCAGAGGAAAACCTCTCCCCACCCCCAGCTCCCCCCAGCCAACCCCTACCTACAGGCTGCCAGAGCAGCAGGTTCTCATTGATCAGATGAAGAGAGTCCCTGCCCCAAAGCCAATCTCCTTCCTAGCTAGTTTACAGGAGCCTCCTTTCTTTCCTAGTGGCAGTTTTGTTGGAGTTCTTACTTCCTTCAACCTTTTTCTGGCATTTTTAGTTTGTGCCCTTTTTGATACGTAACTTTGGTCTAAATAAGTTTTAATTCACCTTTTTTTTTTAAAGATTTTATTTATTTATTTGAGAGAGAGAGAATGAGAGATAGAGAGCATGAGAGGGAAGAGGGTCAGAGGGAGAAGCAGACTCCTTGCTGAGCAGGGAGCCTGATGTGGGACTCGATCCCGGGACTCCAGGATCATGACCTGAGCCGAAGGCAGTCGCTTAACCAACTGAGCCACCCAGGCACCCAAGTTGTAATTCACCTTTAAGAGTAATATGCGAGGGCACCTCAGTAGCTCAGTCAGTTGAGTACCCGGCTCTTGACCTCAACTCAGGTCTTGATCTCAGGGTCGTGAATTCAAGCCCCATATTGGGCTCCACGCTGGGTGTGGAGCCTACTTAAAAGAAAAAAGAGTAATATGTAGATCGCACAGGCTCTTACCACCATGTGTTGTATGTTTGTGTATGTATAGGAAATGGGTGCTCAGGACTTTGTATTGCTCTAGAAAGAGAAAAGATCAAATACCTGTGTGATCTTTTTCTTTAAAAGAAAGTCTTAATTACCAAACTGATACATGATCATTATAAAAGAATTCAAACAGTGCGTAATTGTGTAAAGTTAAAGTAAATCTACTTTTTGGGTGCCCAGCTGTCTCAGTGACTCTTGATCTCAGGGTTGTCAGTTTGAGCCCTATGTTGGGTGTAGAAGTTACTTAAAAATAAAATCTTTTAAAAATAAATAAATCTACTTTTTAAGAAAATTTAATGTGTTTAATTGGACTTGTCTTAGGACAGTAATACAGAAGTTAATTTGGGACCATTCACTCTAATATAGTAAAATTAATAGTTCATTCCAGGTAGCTAAAAGCTGGTACAGGGCGCCTGGGTGGCTCAGTTGGTTAAGCGACTGCCTTCGGCTCAGGTCATGATCCTGGAGTCCCGGAATCGAGTTCCACATCGGGCTCCCTGCTGATCAGGGAGTCTGCTTCTCCCTCTGAACCTCTTCCCTCTCAGGCTCTCTATCTCTCATTCTCTCTCAAATAAATAAATAAAATCTTTAAAAAATAAATAAAAAAAAATAAAAGCTGGTACATTCATCCGTCCAGTGGGTGTATTTTTAAGTACCTTCCGTGTACAGACACTTAAGATGGGCACCAGGGGAACAGCAGTGAGCAAAATAGATTTTCTTAGTTAATATATTATAATAGAGATTATAATCCATGACATATTTTGAATTTCTGGAATTGCTCTGGGGCTTTCTCCCTTGCTATTAGTCTGAGCTCAGAAAATAAAAATTAATTTTATTATGACCCAAAATAAAATATCATTGGAAGGCAGATCTCCTGAGTAGAAAACTATAACCCATAACAAAATCATATTCAGCTATTTTAATTTACCTGTTTGGTGCCACTCTCCATTTGTTTGAAAAATAAAACCTTGACTATCTTTGGGGACGGGGAGAAAATACTTAGCATTTAGTTATCCATGGAAAAGCACAATGATTTTTATGTATTTAGTCACTAGTTACGGTAAATGGTGCCTCTAATGGAAAGCCTCCTGTGGCATCAGGCAGGATGAAACTAGATAATCTTCAGTAAAGAAAATTTTACTCAAAGACCTGCAAATGAGGGAGGAAGGCACAGGTTCTCCCAGACACCGACTCATTCAGTCACTCAGGCACACAGGTGTTTGGGCTATATCATCAGAGACAAAGACCCCTGGCCTTGGAGCTTTCCTTCTGGCTGAGGGTTGATGGGAAGGAGGGAAGGAAGAAGAGGAGAACAAACATACAGGATGAGTAAAAGATGTGGTGTGCTATAAAGTTGAGTGTGCTGTGGGGAAAAAATAGTAAAGCCACCTGAGCAGGATGAAGCATATAGGGCACATGGTGGGCGGGGAGAGGACGGGCCACAGTATTAAACAGAACAGGCAAGGTCAGCCTCTTTGAGAAGATGAGGTCTTAGCAGAGACGTGTAGTGAGTGGGACGAGTGGGATGTGGGGAAGAACTGCTGAGGCAGAGGCAAGAGCAGAGCAAAGGCCCTGAGGTGGGAGTGCTCTTGGCGTGTTCCAGGAGTAGCACAGGCGACCGAGAGAGTGGGAGGGCCCCAGGCAGAAGGCCCCAGGCAGATCATGAAGGGCTCTGAGGGCCAGGACAAGGTCTTGGCTTTTGCTCTGGGTAAAGTGGGGAACCGTCTGTAGGCCTGTGAACAGAGGAGCGACATGATCTCGCTTATAATTTAGAAGAATTACTCTGGATGCTCTGTTGAGAATAGATGATTTGGGGACAATCATAGCTACTTCTGAAGAGGTCAGCTGTATCCATCATGTTCATGGAATGGAACAGTGTACCCTACAAAACCAGTCTATTTTAAAACTACCCAAGGAGTTAACAGTTGGGCCCAACACAACCCCCTCTTATATTTAATTTGTATGCCATTATTATCCACACTTGACAGGTAAGGAAACTAAGATACAGAGAGGGAGGGGCGCCTGGGTGGCTCAGTTGGTTAAGCCACTGCCTTCGGCTCAGGTCATGATCCTGGAGTCCCAGGATCGAGTCCCACATCGGGCTCTCTGCTCAGCAAGGAGTCTGCTTCTCCCTCTGACCCTCCCCCCTCTCATGCTCTCTCTCTCTATCTCATTCTCTCTCAAATAAATAAATAAAATCTTAAAAAAAAAACAGGGAAAATGACTTATCCAAGGTCACACAGTTACTAAGTTGTAGACGAGCTGTGATTTTGAACCCAGGTTGAAATGGGCTCCAAACCTTACATATTTAAATGCGATAGCTGTTTTAGGTATTTAATCTTAGAATGCAGTCATTTCTGTAGAGTACAGGCAGTCTTCAGCTTACACCCCATCCATATGTACAAACAGCCCTGGCTGCCTTGATCTCTAGAGTACCTGTCTGTTGATTTGGCTTCCTTCTACCTGAGCCTTTCCCCAGCAGCCTTTTTGTGTGGATTATCCATGGCCATTAAGGCAGCTTTCTTCAGACCTCTTCCCCTCATAGTAGGTGCTAATCCCTGGGACTCTCAGGGTCTCTGTGTAGCTCTTCAAGCTTAGACCCACTTTCTGTTTCCCTATGTTCAATGTTAGCATTATAGGGAAATTTGGGGTAATTATCAGCATTGTATCATTGTTGCTTTGGTTTTTAGGGGCCGGCCTGGGAATTTTAGTCGCTTGTGGCATTGTTTCTGTGAGGGGACACTAACTTAGAAATGAACTTTTGGAACACAACCCATGTGTATGTTGGGGACTCTCTGTCCTCTCTGTTCACCAAGCTGAGCATGTGCCCTGAGAAGTTAGGGACTGATAACCGGAGCAGCCTGAGGGAAGAGTGCTAGAATGGTGTGCTGTTCCCATCAGGTAAAACTACAGGCTAATTATTTTTTCTTTCTCCATTCAGAGACGAGCACCAGGACTTCAGGGATGAGCAGTTGCGTCTAAAGAAGCTTCGTGGCAAGGGGAAACCAAAGAAGGGAGAAGGGAAAAGAGCAGCAAAAAAGAAATAGTGTTGGTCCATCAGGAGAACAAAGCTCTTTCTCAGCAACTGACAGCAGAAGAAGGTGTATTTATCTTTCCACATATTCAAGGAATGTAAGCTTCCGAAATTGAAGATTATTTGGAGGAACACAATCATTTCTGTGTTGAAGTCCAATCCAGTTGAATTGTGACTGGTTTCCTGGACACAGTCTAATTCTGCAAAGTTATTTTGGCCTTGGTTTCATACTCTGATGTTTACCTCTTTCTCTAAAGAAATGAATGCATAGGTGATTGAAGAATGACTCATTTGGTATGGGAATGGGATGTTGGGGACATGGGGAACTTAAATGAGCATCCTTTAGTCTCCCCAGGATCCCTTCTTGCTTCCCCACTACACCAGCCCTGAACTCTTCCATCCCTCTGGCTATTCAACCACTGTCTCCACCACCGAGCTCACAAACTTCATGTACCTCTCCACATACTCTTGGAGAGTATCTACTAAGATAGATTTGTGGGAAAAGTATCTACCTGTTAAGAGAGTACTGAGTGAGTACCTGCTGGGCCCTAATAATATCATGGTTAGCAAGAAAAAACAGTCCCTACCTCATGGAACTTTCAGGCTTGTGGGAAAGACTAATATCATTACAGAAGTAAAATTGTATTAAATGCTACAAAGGGAAAATCCAGACTTCTGCAAGAGTGTGGATCAATCAATGGCTCGGTCCAGAGATGGCAAGAGACCCAAACCTCAAGGAGTTTAAAGAAGGCCTCCGTAAAGAGATGGCATTTAAGCTGAGCTCTGCAGGATGAGTAAGAGAAGAAGGGGCGCCTGGCTGGCTCAGTCAGTAAAGTATGTGACTCTTGGTCTCGGGGTTATGAGTTCAAGCCCTACACATGGTGTAGAGTTTGCTTAAAATTAAGGTGTGCCTGGTTGGCTCAGTCAGTAGGGCTCGTGACTTGATCTTGGGGTTGTGAGTTCAAGCTCCACGTTGAGCATAGAGCTTAAAAAAATAACACAAAATCATTGGGGCGCCTGTTTGGCTCAGTTGGAGGAGCATGTGACTCTTGATCTCAGGGTTGTGAGTTCAAGCCCTACGCTGGGTATAGAAATTACTTAAAAATAAGAAAAATCTTAATAATTAAGTTTTTTTTAAAAGATAAAAATGATGGGGAAAGTGTGAAGCACAAGAAAGCATCCTGTTTGAGGAATGGAAAAAAGAGCACTGACTGTATGGGTTTCACCCAGAAACAGAAGCCAGACCATGAAAATCTTTCCAAGTTCTTTTTTTTTGTTTTTTTTTTAAGATTTTATGTATTTGAGAAAGAGAGCGTGCATGTGCAGCAGAGAGATAGGGACAAGCAGACTCCATGCTGAGCACAGAGTCCAATGTGGGGCTCTAGGTGGGGCTTAATCCCACAACCCTGAGATCATGACCTGAGCTAATATCAAGAGTCAGATGCTTAACTGACTATGCCACCCAGGTGCCCCAGGGCTTTGCAATTTCTGTGAAAAAACTTGGACTTCACCAACTTAGCCAGTGTGTGAAGTGTTATTTCTTTGAGAGAGGACTCTTGTGACTCTTGTATACACACAAATAGCTGGCTGCTCATTTAAGTGTATTCTTATAGTGAGTTTCCAATGAGGTTGTGAGGACTTCTCTGATTTTTTTTTTAAGTTCCAAAAATCTAGCACTGTCTAGTAAATTTTTTAAAGTACTTTTTTTCTGTTGTAAAATTTACCATCTTAACCACCTTTAAGCATACAGTACGGTAGTGTTAACTGTACGCACATTGTCCTGCTAAAGTAGTTTTTAACCCCATTTTTGCTTCTCAGGAAAAGAGCAAAGTGCACAGGCAAGAGTATATATAGCAGCTCCTGAAGCTATGATTTTCTTTCCCTGCAACATTAGAAGTAGTGGCAATAATTGCCCTGCAAATAATTCCTGAATTAGTAAGAATCCCATTACATATGTTTTGATAAATTGTATTTTTAAAGATACATGATCCAGATGGTAGGGCTAGGGCCCATATTATAGTCTTAAAAACTACTTAAAAATGGGCAATTTGTGTCTGACAGATGTAACTTGAGCAGGGGACCAAGAATCCATTCATTTAGAATTTTTTCCTGAGCACTTGCCCTGTGCCTCCCACATGCTAGTTGTAGAGAACACAAATAGGCTGAGTCCCCAAGATTGTGTGAAGGACGGTTGTGTGTTGTAAGGCATTGGCAAGATCCCAGGGATTTGCTCAGAAGAGTGCACACTTTCTGTTACTCTTGGCCAGTGCAGCTGAGCCAGGTGGGTGGATGATGAAGCCAGGACATCGGGCTGAGAAACAGGCTCTCAGCCTGAACACAGTGTAGAACAACCCAGTTACACCATCTTCAACTTGTGGAGAAGGCCTGAATGTGAGAGGAGCTTCAAAGAATTAGCATGATATTTTAAAGAGAAACTGCATCAGGTACCAATAGCTGACCTAGTCAGAACACAAAGAATCCGTGTGTTGGTTTGCGGACGGCCGCTGAACCTGCGAGGAGCCTTAGCCCTGGTTGATAGGGAAGTTTGTGGACAAATCAGCAGTAGATTAGCATGCCACTGCTGAAAATCAGACTCCAACTAAAATTTATTTGTATATAAGCTGCACCCTGAAACCCATCTGACACAGCAAATGCTACCTAACTTAAAGTAGCCTGGACTGAACATGGTGGACCAGATGGAACATGGAGGATGAGGGAGGGGGCAGTTCTTGATGCCACAAAAGCAACTTGTGTCAGGACACCAGCAATTGACATTTAAGACGAGGACTCAGTGCAGTCAGGAAAAAAAAATCTTTAACTGCAGGTGTAGGCTAGCCAGATGTTTAACTGGACTTTTTTCTGGTCAAGACCAAAACTATTTGTATTTTCCCTCAAATGTTTGGTGTGCATGGGAGATTTTGCCCTCGATTTCGATGTTGCACAGTAAAACACTGGATTTGGGATTTCAAAGTCACGGATTGGGATGCAGTTCTACTTAGTGGCTTTGTGACCTTCAGTCACTTACCTTCACTGAGCCTCCTTCCATCTCTGTAAGATCATAGTAACCCTTCACTAGAGTCATGAAATACTAAGATTTCTGAAAAGTACCATGTGAATTGTAAAAGATTAATCAAATGTTTTCACGTACAGTTATTTGTGTGACGAGTAAGAATTACTACATCTTACTGATTCTTCCGAGTTGACAGTGTTGACAAATACATGCTAAAAATATATAATTCTCTACTTTTACATGCAACACGGCAGGTTCAAGAAGCAGTAGGTGGGAGATGCATTTTATTATTTACATAATCCTGAGTTCCAGAAAGTCACTTTTTAAAAAGCAATCTTGTCTATGTGTATACATATATCTAAATATGTATGAGCATATAAACATAACGCTTTTACTTGTAAAGCACTTTCTGGAAGAGAATAAGTCAAATTAAAAATTCCACTCTTCACCCTTTCCTTTTTTCCTCACACATTTCCCCCAAAGCTTCTAAGTGCCTAATTTTAGAGATTTAGAGGCAGGAACAAACTTCAAAGGAAATAGATAGAGGGAAATGTCTTTTAAACTGCCAACTCTGTCTTCACAGTTCTTTTTCTTAAGTACTTATTTATAAGTTCAAAAGAAAGCATTTCTTTAAAAAATCAAACAGTAAAACATTCAAGAAGACTTAGTAAAACAGGGAAACAGTAAAGCATGGGGTATTAAGAACTAGAAAACCAGTAAAACATTTATGCTGAACTTAAAACTGAAATGTTTCTTAAATGACAGGAAGGCAGGAAAAGAGGAGGACCATGAAACTAGGGGAAGGACTGGCCACAGAAACCACCCAGATGCAGTTTTCTCACTTAATTGGCGGTCTCGCAATATTATAAGTTCATGTGAAAGTAGAAACCAGAACCAAACCAATGTAGATCCTAAGACCTTTTTCATTCTACTTAAACGTGCTTTCTGAGACAGGATAAGATTCATTGATGGAGAGCTTTGTGGGTCTATTACAGAAAACAGGAGCTCCTTATTGACCATCTAAATTGGCGCTTAGTCCAAAATATCTTCCCAGAAGAGCCACAACACTAACTGACCTATTGAGTTTAGCATAAAAACAGCATTCTCAACAAATTAAAAAGTCTTAGGACACAGGTCAAATCTAAAAGTCAAGAGTATCTAGTATGAGAACAGACCAGTGTATTAAGCACCAAACAAATATAAATTTTTTTTTAAAGATTTTATTTCATTTGAGAGAATGAGAGAGAGCACATGAGAGGGGGGAGGGATCAGAGGGAGAAGCAGACTCCCTGCTGAGCAGGGAGCCTGATGCGGGACTCGATCCTGGAAATCCAGGATCATGACCTGAGCCGAAGGCAGTCGCTTAACCAACTGAGCCACCCAGGCGCCCACAAATATAAATTCTTACTTAAGAGAAGAGTGCAGTGGAATCATCAGGAATGACTTTACAGGGCGCCTGGGTGGCTCGGTCATTGAAGGTCTGCCTTTGGCTCAGGTCGTGATCCCAGGGTCCTGGGATCGAGCCCCACATCGGGCTCCCTGCTCAGCGGGAAGCCTGCTTCTCCCTCTCCCACTCCCCCTGCTTGTGTTCCCTCTCTCACTGTGTCTCTGTCAAATAAATAAAAGCTTAAAAAAAAAAAAAAAGAATGACTTTACAAGCAGTGAAAGCAATGAATGCAAGTAATGTCCACATTTTTGGAGCACCTATCACACACAGCATAGAGCTTTATAGGCCTTATGTTACTTCTATATGATAAGTATCCCCATTTTACAGGTGAGGAAACTGAGGCTTAGGTCTTGTGCCCAGGATCACACAAGTCTAAGTGTCCAGACTGAGGTTTAAATCCAAGCCACCTGACTTCAAAGCCTGTACCACCAGTCACCACACTGTTAGAGGTGAGATCCTCAAGCAGAGAGAGGGTTACAGCAGATAGCATGTGCAAAGACCTACAAACAGTAAAACTCTGGTTGACAAGAGCTATAATGAGCATGGCCTTGCCACTTCAGAGCCATAACCTAAGGAGCCCTAAAGTTCTCACTGTCCTTTTATGACCTGACGGTGTAGCACTGAACTCTGGGTCGAAGATGATTATAACAGTAACTACCATTTGTCCAGTGCCTTCCCATTTGCTGGGAACTATGTGTAACTCTCTAAGTTATACCACCTAATTCTTAAAACAGCTCTATGAGGTGGGTATTATCTTCCCGGTTCTATAGGTGAACTTAAGAGCTGTGGTTCTCAGCTGTGGCTATGCAGAGGATCACCTGGGGGACATTAGAATCTCTGCCTGTTTCTGCTCCAGACCAACCCAAGCTGGGGCAGGGAGAGAAATAAGCATTGGGTTTTGTTGTTGTTGAAGTAGGCTCCAGGCCCAGTGTAGATTCCAACACAGGGCCTGAAGCCAGGACCCTGAGATCAAGACCGGAGCTGAGATCAAGAGTCAAACACTCAACCGCCCCAAGCATTGGTATTTTTGAAAAGCTCCTCAGGTGGCCCTACTGTGCAACTGAGGTTAAGAATCACTGGCTTAGGGGCACCTGAGGCTCAGTCGGTTAAGCATTTGCCTTAGCTCAGGTCATGATCCCAGGATCCTGGGATCGAGCCCCCACCTCAGGCCCCCTGCTCAGTGGGAAGTCTGCTTCTCCCTCTCCCTCTGCCCCTTCCCTCCTCTTGTATGCTCACTCTCTCTCTCACTCTCTCTCAAATAAATAAAATCTTAAAAAAGAATTGCTGTCTTAAAGTAGAATGCAACCAGGCCTGGTGACCAGCTGACTGGGGCAACTGGTTTGACAGGTGGTGAATCCTGAAGGAGTAGGAAGGGCTAGGTCCCTCTGGGACTCTAGCCATGTAATAGGTCAGCCAGGGACCACTGAGGGGACTGGTGAGCAGAGTGCAGGGAGAGCCAAGGCCTCAGGCACAGCGCAAATCCCACCTAGGATGCAGGAAACCAGCAGCAGTGCGACCCCCTGACAGAGAAGGGCCAGCAGTAGCCATCAGTGTGGCGAGGGGAGTGCCAGGGAAATGAGGGGTTGTATCGTTACCACCAGTGCTTAGTGCACTTACTCCATTCATAGGTAGGTAAATTCTTGGCGGAGGGGTGCCTGGGTGGCTCAGTCAGTTAAACTGTTAAGCGTCTGCCTTTGGCTCAGGTCGTGATCCCGGAGTCCCAGCTCAGCGGACAGTCTGTTCTCCCTCTGACCCTGCCCCCCACTCATGCTCTCTCTCTCTCAAATAAATAAAATCTTTAAAAAAAAAAAGTCTTGGTGGAAAGGCTATTTGGAGCTGGAAAATAAAGTTAGGGTGGCAAAGTCACTGCCATGGGAATATCAAAAGTGGATATAACGTTAGGATTCAATAAAGAGAAAGTAAAAATTAACTCACATAAATCTGATCTGTATACAACCTTTTACGAATACACATAGAATATAAAAATTGGGATTTGTCTATTCAGTGTTTCTTTCTTTGGACATTTTCCCTTTCTATAGCCTTCACTCAGCTTTTGGGGGAAGAGTAGTGGGAGTAAAAACACGACTTTTTCCCAGTGGCACAAGACCTACCCTGTCAGTCAGCGTGATTCCCTTAAGGCTTAGGGCTCAGAACATGGGCTCAGGCCGCCTGCAGCAGATCACCAACACAGACTCCTGAGTCAGCACTCTGGGGCAGCCTAGGCATCTGCATTTCCAACAAGCCCTTCCAGGTGATTAATATGCAATCTAAAGCATGAGAATCCCGCTTTTGGCATTCTGATGGAACCCTTAAAAATAGAAAGAGATAAACCCTGGTTCCAAGATACCTAGTGAACCACAAGGTGGAAGCAACCAGATGACCTTGTGTTTGTAAATATATCAACAATGTCTTGAATCAACCTTGAATTGTAATATCATCATCAGCCTCCTTCAGCTTCTGATTTTATAATTCTCCAACAAGTACACATGTCTGTCTGATTTTATTCTTAGCAAGTACTTAGCGAATAATTGCTTATTCTAGTATGATCTAGAATGATCTTATCTCTACAGTGGTTTTTGTGGGGGCATGTCCAAGGTTACAGAGGTAGCAGGATATCCCAATCCCTGGATGCTCAATTCCAGGCATGTAGGCTGTTCCAGACCATCTGTGCAGGTTGTAAACTTCATCACAGAAAGGAAGGCATGACCAGAATTATGCTTCTTGTGAAAAATAATCACTTGATCTTTCCTCTTTTATTAGTCTTACGAAGTCTCCCATTGCATTTCACAACCAGCATAAATAGGGAAGATGAAAGTGAAGAAAAGCTCAGTGATCTCATTTGGAGATCACAGTCTGTCTTTAGCACAACAGGTGGGCCCTCCAGGATTCTGTTTGCCACATGGCAAAACCACTCAGGCACCAGCTCCCCAAGGAGGGCAGGGTGACCGGGTGATGTATGGAAAATAGGATAAAGAAAATTAGTCCAGAAAAAATGAAACAAGATGAAACCAGAGAAGGAGACAAACCATAAGAGACTCTTCATCTTAGGAAACAAACTGAGGGTTGCTGGGGGGGGGGGGGGGATGGGGTGGCTGGATGATGGACATTGGGGAGGATATGTGTTGTGGTGAGCACTGGGTATTATGTAAGACTGATGAATCACAGACCTGGCCCCCTGAAACAAATAATACATTATATGTTAAAAATTAAAAAAGAAGAAAATTAGTCCAGATCATCTACTCAACTAAGACCACTCAAAAACATGGTTGTCAGATGTTTTGCAAAGAACAAGTATTACTTCAATGAGTCCCCAATAGGTTATTTTTTAGAAAGAGCCGTGTCACGAATTCCTAGCACAGCATGCTGACGGATGCAGCTATGTTCTTACTAAAAATGAAGCACCTGAGAAAGCATCAAACTAACTCAAAATGGCAATTTGAGTTATGTTTTTCTAATTGCCATTATTCTTCAGGAGCCCCCAGTCAGTTTTACACTTGTGTGACTCCTCTTTGTTCAGCTTTCCCTTTTATCTCCCACTGAAGACCCTCAGACAGAGGAGCTCACCACTGCCCTGCCACCGTCCTTGACCCACAGCACCTGACTGGTCCTGCCTGGACCCCTCCCCTCCCCTTCCTGCAGTGTCTGCTCCCGTGTCACCTCCACAAGGATGAGTCACCCTCATTCACACCCCTGGCTGGTTCAGGTACAATGAAGAATCTGTTTCTGAAACCAAAGTCTCAAAAAGAAAGGCTTCTAATACTTTTTACTTTTTCTAAAGATTTTATTTATTTATTTGACAGAGAGAGACACAGCGAGAGAGGGAACACAAGCAGGGGGAGTGGGAGAGGGAGAATCAGGCTCCCCGCAGATCAGGGAGCCTGATGTGGAGCTCGATCCCAGGATCCTGGGATCATGACCCAAGCCGAAGGCAGATGCTTAACAACTGAGGCACCCAGGCGCCCCCTAATACTTTTTATTAACTGTTCCCGGGGAAAGGCAAATCTGTGCTGTCCATCTTGCTCTTAGGTTGTCCTAACAAGCGGGCTCAGCTGAAGGACACAACAGTTGACAATGTTTCAGCCTTTTAACTCAAGGTGTGCCGCCAGGCCCCCCAGGAGCTTGTTAGACACGCACAACCGCAGGCCCTCCCTGAACCTTTTGAATCAGGATCTGCGTGTTAATAACAAGATCCCCAGGTGGTTTGTAAGACCTGAAAGCAGGAGAATGACTAGTTTAGATATGTATTAACCTGCAGAGTTTTCAGAGGTCTTAGTCTTCCTGCCTTTACTCACAAAGTCCATTCTCTCTGCTTGGAAATGCCTTCCATGATAGCTCATCAACCTGGCCAACTCCTACTCATTCTTCAAGGCCCAGCCCAAAGATCACATCCCCACTGAAACCCTCCTGATACCCCGAGTCAAAACCAATCATTTCCCAGAGCACCTGAGTGGCTTAGTCGGTTAAGCATCTGACTCTTCTGCCTCAGGTCTTGAGTTCAAGCCCTGTGTTGGCTTCCTGCTGGGTGTGGAACCTACTTAAAACAAAAAACAAAAAACAAAAAAACATGAACTCTGAGAAATAAACTGAGGGTTTTGGGGGGGATGGGTTAGCCTGGTGATGGGTATTAAGGAAGGCACGTACTGCATGGAGCACTGGGTGTTATACGAAAATAATGAATCATGGATCACTACATCAAAAACTAATGATGTATGGTGACTAACATAACATAATAAAATTAAATTAAAAAAAGGTAAAAACTAATCATCCTGTTTTCTGTGTTCCCTTGATATATCTATTATATCCAGTGTACACCAATATTATAGAGTCTTCATGCCATATTATATTTATAGGCTCTCATCTGTGTCCCTCACAAGAATGTGAGTTACTCAAGGACAAAGAATACATTTTATTCATTTATGTTCCCTAGCACCCAGCCCAGGACTTGGAACAGAGGCTCAATGTTACATGAAAACTACCTTTAGATCTTTTCTTCCATTGTTTTAGTCAGGTAATAGTAAATCTTACTCCCCCTCTTGAAGATTTTCACATTATAACTTCATATCCTTTAAAAACCCTTCTTTTATCTTTGGTAGCTAATTTACAGTGATTATTCAAAAACAATTCCATTGGCCTGGACACAATCTCTGAGCCTACCTTTCATTGGGGTAGTGATTTCTGCTTCCTTTCCCCTGCACACACCCCTCTCCCACAAGATAACCTATCCTTTGCTGAAAAGCCAACTTATAAAGCGGAAATTTTTAGGGGGGGGGATGGGAGGTGATATAATAAAAGGAATTATTGTATTCTTCATTTCTATTAAGCCTGTCTTGAGGGGCACCTGGGTGTGCAGTCAGTTGAGCGTCCAGCTCTTGGTTTCTGTTCAAGTCGTGATCTCAGGGTCACAGAATCGAGCCCCGCATTAGGCTCTGCACTCAGCAGGGAGTCTGCTTCAGATTCTCTCTCTCTCCCTCTGCCCCTTCTTCCCACCCCACCCCCCGCACACATGCGCTCTCTGTCTCTCTAATAAATAAATAAATCTTTAAAAAAGGCCTGCCTTGATACCTCCAATATTTTCTTGCAAATATACAATTGATTTTACCAAATCAGTTGTGAGTGAAGGGCAGGAAAACAGTAAAGATAAGAAAACAAAGTAGAAAATAAGTAGTGATCCAAGAGTCCCAATAATTAATAGCTGTGTTCTTAAACACAGCAGAAAACATGCAGCTAATTATGGGGCACTTACAAAGTTGGCATAACCCCTCAGGTTAACAATGATCTCTTGAAAGACTGTATGTAGTCATGTACCAGCCTGCATGAGATAACACACAGCCTGAGATGTTCACTGGTAATATACAATGAGCAATTATCACTGCTCAGTGCTCATCAGCAGTGCACAGCTATGAACAGCTCATGGTCCATAAGATTCATCCAAATGGCCCACAAATTGGTCTTAGTCATTGTTCCCATTTATTCTGAAGGTATGGTCCTGGCAGAGGTAATTAAGAGACACTAGGTGAACTTTTGCTTTCTAAAGTGGCCCTTGCAATATTTATCAAGAGGTTAAATATGAATATCCTTTGACTCAGGTGTCCCACATGTCTAGAGCATAGAACTACAGATACAAATGCACAAAAATTTTCACTGAAGTTTTTATGGAAAAAATAGGAAACAATCTATATGTTCAACAACAGGAAAATTATTAAGTAAATTGTATTAAACCCATACCCTGGATATTATAGTTTTTAAAAAGAAATATATGTAAATGTACTAACATGGAAAGATGTCAGGGATTCAGCATTAAAAAAAAATCAAGTAACAGAACATTCTATCATAGTATTACAGTATGAACCTCTTGAAAATTATGTGTAGGAACATCCTGCCAGTTCACTTTAGCCTTCCTCTTTCCCTGCTCCTAACTCCCATCTTCAGCAGGAGGAAACCTAGCTCCCACTAACTACAATGCATTTACTTCACTGCTGAATCCTAGGATACACAAAAAGTAGCTTGAGAATTGTTGCTTGAATTTTTTTACAATAAGAATTTATGATTTTTTAATTAAAAATTAATAAAGTAGACCTGTTCCCGGAAGTATTGATTGATACGCTCTTAACATACCCCTTTTTCTTTGAGCACTCCCTTACTTTCTAACACAAGGAATTAGATAAATGAACCTTAAAAAAGATGGCATTCATTAGATCCTCATTTCACTTCTTGGAATTTAGCCTAAGAGTATAATGATATATGTTTACAAAAAGTTCACTGCAAGGATAACCATCACATCGTTAGAAAGTACCTAATAGGGCGCCTGGGTGGCTCAGATGGTTAAGCGTCTGCCTTCGGCTCAGGTCATGATCCCAGGGTCCTAGGATAGAGTCCCATGTCGGGCTCCCTGCTCAGTGCAGAGCCTACTTCTCCCTCTCCCTCTGCCATTCCCTCTGCTTGTGCTCTCTGGCTCTATCTCTCTGTCAAATAAATCAAAAACAAAAAAAAAAAAAAAAAAAGGAAGTACCTAATAATAATTTAGAAACTACCTAAGGGGCGCCTGGGTGGTTCAGTTGGTTAAGCATCCCACTCTAGATTTCAGCTCAGGTCATGATCTCAGGGTTGTGAGATCAAGCCCCGCAATGGGCTCTGTGCTAAATGTGGAGCCTGCTTAAGATTCTCTTTCCCCCTCTCTCTCTGCCCCTCTCCCCCCCATTTGTGTGTTCTCTCTAAACAAACAAACAAATAAATAAATATCTTTTTTAAAAAACCACCTAAATGTCCAACAACAGATAATTTACTGAGTAAAATATATCCATGGAACAGAATACAGAAAGGTGATACAGTGTTAAGAACAGATTCTAATTCCAAGCAAACTAGATTTGAATTGCAGCTCTACCAGTTATCACATGTGTGACTTAGGGTAAATGACTTAGCTTCTATGTGCTTCAGTTCCTGTGTGTGACATGAAAATGATAATAGTATCTTCCTCAAGGGGACAGCCACAAAGATTAAATGAGGTACAGCTGTAAAACACTTGGAACTGTCCCTCATATATATAAGGACAATATAAGTTTTAGCTGTTATTAATACTATTATACCACCATTAAAAATGGAACAGAATAGAGAACCCATAAATGGACCTGCAACTCTACAGTCAACTAATCTTTGACAAAGCAGGAAAGAATATCCAATGGAAAAAAGACAATCTCTTCCACAAATGGCATTGGGAAAATTGGACAGCCACATGCAGAAGAATGAAACTGGACCATTTCCTTATACCATACACAAAAATAGACTCAAAATGGATGAAAGACCTAAATGTGAGACAGGAATCCATCAAAATCTTAGAGAAGAACACAGGCAGCAACTTCTTCAACCTCAGCTGCAGGAACTTCTTGCTACACATCTCCCAAGGCAAGGGAAAAAAACAAAGGCAAAAATGAACTATTAGGACTTCATCAAGATAAAAGGTTTTTTTTTTTCTTTTAAGATTTTATTTGTGTATTTGAAAGAGAGAGAATGAGAGAGAGAGAGCACGAGAGGGAAGAGGGTCAGAGGGAGAAGCAGACTCCCTGCTGAGCAGGGAGCCCGATGCGGGACTCAATCCTGGGACTCCAGGATCATGACCTGAGCCGAAGGCAGTCGCTTAACCAACTGAGCCACCCAGGTGCCCCAAAATTTTATTTATTTATTTGACAGAAAGAGCGATAGAGCACAAGCAAGAAGAGCTGCAGAGGGAGAGGGAGAAGCAGGCTCTCCACCAAGCAGGGAGCCCGATGCAGGACTCGATCCCACGACCCCGGGATCATGACCCGAGCCAAGGCAGACACCTAACCATCTGAGCCACCCAGGCACCCAAGATAAAAGCTTTTGCACAGCAAAGGAAACAGTCAACAAAACCAAAAGACAGCCAACAGAATGGGAGAAGATATTTGCAAATGACATATCAGATAAAGGGCTAGTATCCAAAACTTACAAAGAACTTATCAAACTCAACACCCAAAGAACAAATAATCCAATCAAGAAGTGGTCAGAAGACATGAACAGACATTTCTCCAAAGAAGACCTCCAAATAGCCAATAGACACATGAAAAAGTGCTCAACATCACTTGGCATCAGGGAAATACAAATCAAAACCACAATGTGATACCACCTCACACCAGTCAGAATGGCTAAAATTAAGTCAGGAAATGACATGTTGGCGAAGATGCAGAGAAAGGGGAACCTTCCTACACTATTGGTGGGAATGCAAACTGGTGCAGCCACTCTAGAAAACAGTATGGAGTTTCCCCAAAAAGTTGAAAATGGAGCTACTCTATGACCCAGCAATTGCACTACTGGGTATTTATCACAAAGATACAAATGTAGGGATCCGAAGGGGCATCTGCACCCCAATGTTTATAGCAGCCATGTCTACAATAGCCAAACTATGGAAAGAGCCCAGATGTCCATCAACAGATGAATGGATAAAGAAGATGTGGTGTATATATATACAATGGAATATTACTCATCCATCAAAAAAAAATCTTGGGGCGCCTGGGTGGCTCAGTTGGCTAAGTGTCTGCCTTCAGCTCAGGTCATGATCCTGGAGTCCCAGGATCGAGTCCCGCATCAGGCTTCCTGCTCAGTGGGGAGTCTGCTTCTCCCTCTGACCCTCTCCCCTGTTGTGCTTTCTCTCTCTCACACTTTCTCTCTCAAATAAATGAATAAAATCTTTTAAAAAAATGAAATCTTGCCATTTGCAGCGACATGGATGGAACTACAGGGTATTATGCTAAGCTAAATAAGTCAATCAGAGAAAGACAATTATTATATGATCTCACTGATATGTGGAATTTAAGAAATAAAATAGAGGAGCATAGGGGAAGGGAGGAAAAAATAAAACAAGATGAAACCAGAGAGGGAGACAAACCATAAGAGACTCTTAATCATAGGAAACAAACTAAGGGTTGCTGGAGGGGACGGGGGTGGAGAGATGGGGTAACTGGGTGATGGACATTAAGGAGGGCACGTGATGTAATGAGCACTGGGTATTATATAAGATTGATGAATCACAGATCTGTACCTCTGAAACCAATAATACATTAGATGTTAATTAACTGAATTTAAATTTTAAAAATGTTTTTAAAAAATAAAATAAAGAATAATAAATGAATGCTGCTGGAACAACAGAAAAAAGAAAAAAGTGGATTTTTCCTTCCCTAGGGCATAGATGCAAAAATTTAATAATCAGTTCAACGGAACTGACCTGGTCATTAGTACATTATAATGTCTTTATCTATCTATCTATCTATCATCTATCTATTTATTTAGTAGACTCCACACCCAGTGTGGAGCCCAACACAAGACTCGAACTCACGACCCTGAGATCAAGACCTGAGCTGAAATCAGGAGTCAGACACTTAACCAACTGAGCCACCCAGATGCCCCATGGTTGCCTTATTAAATATAAATTTTAGAGGTTATAGTTCAAGACTATAATATTTGTTGTTACTTTTTAATTTCACTCCTTCAAAAACTAGACTTTCCTTTAGACATTTTTCCTGTAATTAGATGATACGCCACCAGGTGACAGTAGTGCTTCAGTCATGGCCTAGTAACTGGAAGAATAAGGCTTTTGTGGCAAGGTGTTCTAATGTGTTGAGAGATGTATGGTTTTCTCTATTAAAATTTCTGATTTTAATTGAAGATGGTAGATATTTCTTTTATACTAACATTAGGAAGAAGACAAAACAGAAAAAATAAAAAGATTTAAAAAAAAGAAACAACTCCGTAAAGTCAGAGACAGCCTAGTCATACTGCTTAGGTGATTAGAGTTACATAAAGGAATATTAGTCTGTCTTTGTAGTATTCCTAATCAGCTAGAAAGTTCTGGGCTGCTTCCTATGATTCTCCTGAAATGTCTCTTTCATGTGGCTACAGAAGAGCGGCAAGGAAAGCAATCCTTGTTAGGTTTCCCCTAATTGCAGGATTTTAAAGATCCCACTTTTCGATCTGGGAGTCACCTTAGAAATTTAGAGAGAGCCCACATTTTACAGCTGAAGAAACCGGCATGTCAAGAGGTAGGTGTTTTACCCAAGATCCTTTGGTGACACAGAACTAGATCCCAGGTTACCTAGGGACCCCTGACAAAATGTGCCCAAACAGGACATAAATGTTGATTTGTGAAATATAGAGTCACTTTATAAGTCTGGGTTTACTAACCCAGTTTTTTTTTTTTTTTTTTAAGATTTATTAAGGGGCACCTGAGTGGCTCAGTCGGTTAAGCCTTTGCCTTCAGCTCAGGTCATGATCTCAGTGTCCTGGAATCGAGTCCTGCCTCAGGCTCCTTGCTCAGCGGGGAGTCTGTTTCTCCCTCTCTCTCTGCCTGCCGCTCCCCCTGCTTGTGCTCTCTGACAAATAAATAAATAAAGTCTTAAAAAAACAAAAAGAGGGCATCTGGGTGGCTCAGTCATTAAGCGTCTGCCTTCGGCTCAGGTCATGTTCCCAGGGTCCTGGAATCGAGTCCCACATCGGGCTCCCTGCTCAGCAGGAAGCCTGTTTCTCCCTCTCCCACTCCCCTGCTTGTGTTCCTGCTCTCACTGTCTCTCTCTGTCAAATAAATAAATAAAATCTTTAAAAACAAAAACAAAAACAAAAAGAGTAGACCGCTTAACTGACTGAGCCACCTAAGTGCCCCCAAGCCAGTTTAAAAAAAAAAAATTTGGGAGGGGCGCCTGGGTGGCTCAGTCATTAAGCATCTGCCTTTGGCTCAGGTCATGATCCCAGGACCTGCACCAGGCTCCCTGCTTGGCGGGAAGCCTGCTTCTCACTCTCCCACTCCCCTTGCTTGTGTTCCCTCTCTCACTGTATCTCTCTCTGTCAAATAAATAAATAAAAATCTTTAAAAAAAATTTTTTTTTTATTTTAAGTAGGCTCTATGTCCAGTGTGGGGCTTGAACTCATGATTCTGAAGTCAAGAGTCACATACTCTACCAACTGAGCCAGCCAGGTGCCCCTACCAAGCCAGTTTTTTTTTTTTTAATTTTATTTACTTAAGTAATCTCTACATCCAATGTAGGGCTTGAACTCATGATTCCCAGATCAAGAGTCACATTCTCCTCCAACTGAGTCAGCCAGGTGCCCCCAAGCCAGATCTTCACAAAAGTAGTTCCTCTTGGTCACTACACTTGCAGTTCGGACAGGTTAAAGAATATATCTAGTTACTGGCTGTTAGACCAGTCGCTTAGGCTCTTTGCAAGTGGAAATGATTATGAAGACATATGTTGTAATTTCAACTAAGAAATAAATATGCTTGCTGAATTGCTAACCAATACAAATATTTAAATAATCCACAATAGTAAGAAAAAAATAAGCAGGTCTACAGTGTAGATTAAAATTTTACGAAGTACAAATATCTGCCTTTCTCACACTGAATTTCAAATTGTATGAATGCTAATCTAATTCTGATATTCCTTATGGCAAAATAGGAATTCCCAACTTCCTCCCACTCAGGCTTCCCATCTCCACATAGCTCTCCCATAGTACCCTGGGACTCTAGTTCCACATTTGGTTACCTGCTTCTGTTCCTCACAGGGAGGCTCGGAAACTCCTGGGCACTCCCACTCAGCTCTCCTCCAGTTCTGTAACTCTTTCATTTCTCTCAGCTTCTTTTGAAAATGAGGAACTGTACGTTCTGCAACCCACAGCTATCTGTCAGCCATAGGAAAGGTCGCAAGTCCTCATTCCTTGAGTCCACGTTTGCAACACATTTCTTTTAGAAACTCAGAAAATGAAGAGAATGGAGAACATGAAGAGGTCTCAAGATCAGTGTGAAAGTCCATCTTTCCAGTCAGGAAGATTGTTGGTCAGCCTCCTCCCACATGCCTCCACCCTTCCTGGCCAGCAGCTCAGGGACAGTTACGGGTCCCAACAGAGGCCAGCTTTAACTTTTTTTTTTTTAAAGATTTTATTTATATTTATTTGACAGAGAGAGCACAAGCAGAGGGAGAGAGAGGGAGAAGCAGGCTCCTTGCTGAGCAAGGAGCCCGATGTGGGACTCGATCCCAGGACTCTGGGATCATGACCCGGGCCAAAGGCAGCCGCTTAACCGACTGAGCCACCCGGGCGTCCCAGCCAGCTTTCACTTCTTAATGAATTGTTACTTTTGCTTTCCTTGAGCTGATGGATATATCCCAGACTTTGGGGTGTGTATATGTTTTGCATTTAAAATAGCTTATGTATATACTATAAAAGAGAAGGAAAACTTTATTAAATCTCTGGACTGGAGATAACTTTCTAAGTTTAAAAATAAAACAAAAGATTGAAAAGGTGAACTGTGGGGCACCTGGGTGGCTCAGTCAGTTGGGCATCGGACTCTTGGTTTCTGCTGGGGTTGGTGATCTCTGGGTTGTGGGATTGAGCCCCGCGTTCAGCTACAAATTCAGTGGGATTATACTTGTCCCTCTCCCTCCTCCCTCTTGCGTGCTCTCTCACGTAAATAAATAAAATCGTCTTTAAAAAAAGTTGAACTGCATCAAACATTTAAACCTCTGTACATCAAAAATATGTGTAGGTTTGAAATATAAACTAATCATTTGAGAGGAAAACTGCAACATTATGGACTAAGGATTAAATGAGCTCATACAAATAAGTAAAACAAAACCCCTCTAAATTCTCAGTAGACAATGGACAAAGAACAAGAATAGTTCTTGTTCCAATGCACGTGCAGTTGGATCATAAACATTTGGTAAAATGATCAACTTCACTGAAATCAAATAACTGAGAATTAAACCTACAAATATGTGATATTTTGCTTACCTACAGATTTAGCAAAAATGTATTGAAATATGAATTCCCCCAACTGATAAGTTTGTGGTGAAATGGGTCCTTTCACATATTGTTGGCAGTAAGAATAAAAATTAATGTAACTTTTCTGAATAGCAATTTCAAAGTGTATTTATTTATTTATTTTTTAAGATTTTATTTATTTGACAGAGAGAGACACAGCGAGAGAGGGAACACAAACAAGGGGAGTGGGAGAGGGAGAAGCAGGCTTCCCGCAGAGCAGGGAGCCCAATGCGGGCCTCAATCCCAGGACCCTGGGATCATGACCTGAGCTGAAGGCAGACGCTTAACGACTGAGCCACCCAGGCGCCCCTCATAGTGTATTTAAAGAAGCTTTAAAATGTTTTAACTTTTGACCCTATAATTCCACCTTTAATAACTTATACTAAAGAAGTAATCCAAAACATGTGTAAATATTTTGAAATTAAGATGATCATTGCAGCATTTTTATGCACGTGAAAAACTGATACTTAAAATCTAATGATAGAGGTCTGCTAAGGCAAATTCCATACATAACACACTAGGTAGCCATTACAAATGATGGTTATAAATAATTTTTTAAATAATAAAAATGTCTGTCATATTGTGTAAAAAGCAAAGGCACCTGGGTGGCTCAGTCAGTTAAGTGTCTGTTTTTGCCTCAGGTCATGATCTTGGGGGTCCTGGGATCAAGCCTCACATTGGGCTTTCTGCTCAGTGGGGAGCCTGCTTCTCCCTCTGCCTCTGCCCCTCCCCATCTCCACTGCTTGAGCTCTCTCGCTTAAATAAATAAATAAATAAAATCTTAAAAAAAAAAAGGGAAGGCATAACTATTTTTTTAATGCATGAGTATGAAGACTGGAAGGGAGTATTTCTAAAGGTTAACTGGCTGTAAATAAGAGATGGGATTTCAGTTAATTTTATTTCTGCTGCTTTATACTTTTTCGTATTTTACAAATATTCTACATACAGCATGTATCACTACATGCAGCATGTATCATAAAAAAAGAGGAATAAAAGGAGAAAAGCTAAAGAACAAGATTAATTAAAAAATTGTGATCTCCCCACCTTCCCACAACAACAAAGTTTCTTGAGAAGACCCTACAAATCCACCCTCCAGGTAGTGCTCCCGACCTGATGTTTACAGAGAGGAGTTGGTTTATTGCGATGTTAATGTGGTAAATTGAGAAATGCCCTAGTTCCTGCCACATGACTTTATAGGGTGCTGAGTTCTCTGCAATAACATGCATAATAATCTTTTTAGCAATCCCTGCAATTAGGGGGTGGCCAAACTGGAATTGTTACTTTATTTGAGACAGGTACACACACATATGCACGCACACACAATGCTAGAAATTCAGAAACAACTTCTCCCATGAAGAAAAACAGTGTAATTAGCTCTCCTTTAGATGGGAAGATAGTCTGCAAAATGTAAATATAAACAGATTGTCCTTTTTTTCTTAAAAAAAATATAGATTACTAATCTCCACTACATATTGGTCAGAAGTCAGGTAGATGATACCATCTATCATTGGTATCTAGCACTTTGGACCTTAGGACAACAACCTAAATTGGTGGCTGATAGGATGTTAGAGACCCACAGCTCTGGAGGTGAATAAGCAATGAAGGAAGTTCTCAAGTTGCACCGTGAGAACCAATTTTCTCAAGCAGAACTTAATTACAACTGTACAATTATCAAAACATTTATGGAGAATGCTAACCTTACACCCACTGCTGGGTTTCTGTTAAGCTGATTTCCTTTAGCTGAAATGTTCCCATCGAGTGTGTGTGTCTGTGTGTGTGAAAAAGAGAGAGTGAGAGAGAGAGAGAGAGAGAGTGTGTTGCAATTATTACTGTTTCTGCTCAATATCAACAATATCAAGAGTGTGCTTCCCCTCACCTTTCTTATAAGGCCAAATATTTTTTCTCTGAATCCAAGTGGCACTGTCTTAGGGTGCATCTAGTACTCGTCCATCTATTGTTTTAAACACAAGAAATCCACTTTTCCAAGGTTATACAGCGAATTAGTGGTACTGCATTTACTGGAGCCCAGGTCTCTGAACTTGCATTCCTCTGTTACAACATGTTCCATTGCTTTAGCAGTATGATATCCTCGGTTGATTTTCCCAAAGAGAACACTAAGATTTGAATATCAAGATTTTATCTTTGAATGCAAAGAAAAATAGAAAATTAAGACAATTAACTAAATAATTCTACAGGGGGTAAAATCACCATTTGTGATGTGAGAGGGTCTCACTGTTCCAGGATGACCACCTTGGGACTGACTCAAAGATGGTCTTTGTACCGAGTATTGCTCGCCTTTGGAACTTACACCCACACAGGGGCAAGAAAGAGGTAGAGTCTTGGCCAGGTAGAGACTAAGCAACAAGGACAATCAAGTAATTTGGGGGAGAAGGATGGAAGTGGATGCAAGGTAAAGAATAGGTAGATGTAAAAAAAAAAAAAATGTTTAAGCTCCATGCATTATTTGGAAATAGGGCCGTGGGTCTTGGAGGAGCCCTGGGAGGGAAGTGAATGAGCACCAGTTGGCCTTTTCACCACAGCTTCAGAGATTGACAGATTCACACACACACACACACACACACACACATACACACACACACGCGTGCACACCAGGGCCCTAGTGCAGAGCTGATACACAAAAAACACATACTTTGGCCTCTTTCCTTTTGAATATGCAATTTCTTTATTACACTGATCTGGCTAAGTTTTCCTTGTTCTCAAACACTTAACTCAAGCAACACCACTTCAGGATGCTTTCTCTGAGTCCTGCCACCTTCCACCTGCCCTCACCCACGCTAGGTTACATATCCCTCTTCTGTGCTCCCACACCACTTAGACAGACTCTACCAAAGTGTTTTCATCCTGCATGGCAATTGTCGGTCACCCCCACAGGGACCATATGCTGTTTGAGGGCAAGGACCTCATTTTTCCTCTTTATATCCCAGTACCAAACAGTGGGCCTGTCACATATTATTGAATACATGAATCCACTCATTGAACAAATGATTTCTGTGTATCTACTTTGTTCTAGCACTGTGTTAGGTCATGGAGACACAGCAGCGGGCAAGATTCCCATGGTCCCTGTCTTCATGAATTTTGTATTATATTAAGGCACCTTGACACTCCAAAAGGTTCTTGGAATAAATGATATTTAACATGATGAATGAATGTCAGACTGATCTGACATAATGTAAATAACTTCTTATTCTGCAGCATTGTCCCACTTCAATTTATAATAGACTCAAGGATGAACACTTACTAGGATTAGGGTTTTCTCAGATAAGCTAAATTTTATAAGGAGTGCTACTAGAGATAACACAGATAAATTGACCTGAGCCTGGCTGCTAACTTCCATAGCAACACCTAAAAAGACTGGCATTATATTCATTTTGTAGAATATAGACAGTCACAATCAAACCACATTTAATTGAATTCTGCTAATTTTGTATCTGTGAATTACTCACTTAGAAATGTTGACGCTGCATACAGAGAATTAGATTTCCAGAGAAAATCAATAATAACAACGAGCCTTTAAATAGCTCTTCAAAGTTTATGTCTTTTACATATAACATCTGATCTGATAATGAGATCGTAGCTACTTCCACCTTGGGGATCTTTACCTGTTGAGTTTTAGCCATTCTCAGGAGGATGTATTAGAATGAGGTTGGATGAATGACTATCCCATCTGAAATGAGTAATTTGGCCATGCCTCAAGCAAACTTCAGGTGATGACCCAAGTATTGACTCCATTGTCACACCATTTGCAAGAACTCTACGGGGTCCAGTTTGAAATATTATGTTGTTGTTTTTTTTAAGTGCAGACTCCTGGGGCACCTACTGGCTCAGTCAGTAGAGCATACGACTCTTATGTTGGGGTTGTAAGTTCAAGCCCCACATTGAGCATAGAGATTACTTTAAAAAAATAAAATCTTAAAAAAACCCACAATTCCTTTTTTTTTTTGTAAGAAGGGTGGGGGGTGGGGAGAGGCTGGGCAGAGTGAGAAAGAGGATCCGAAGCAGGCTCCACACCCAACATGAAGCCCTTTGCGGGGCTTGATCTCACAACTCTGAGATCATAACGTGAACCAAAATTAAGAGTCAGATACTTAACCAACTGAGCCACCCAGGCACCCCAGCAGATTCCTGTCTTTAAGAATAGAACTGTGGAATCTTAATTCACCACTTCTTTTCTCTTACCATGTCCAAATCTTCAGAGAAAATGCCTTTTCATTAAAAGAGTAGCAGAATGTTAAATGGAATTTTCCGCTGACACCCTAAGGCTATAGATATCAGATACCAAAGGGAGTTTCAAGATAGACCATCCTAAAGGAATTTTTCAGTAGGTATCTGAAAGTTGGGGGCATGGCTCTTGGAAACCCTTTGTCCCACACTGAGATTATAAACGGAGCAAATCATTGAAAAATGAAAAGAATTTGTGTCAAAATTTACTTGCAGGAAACTGTGCTGCAAGTCTCCCACTCTCAAGGCAAATGTGGAAGGTTCCTCTCACTTTATATCAAGTAAGGAAAGAAGGCACACGATGGACTGGTGCCTGACTCCCTCCTGGAAAATCCCTAAGCCAGAGAAGGACTGGAATTAGATTCAGAAGCTAGATAAAGAGGGTGGGAGCAACGGGGGGTGACTGCTCTATGCTCGGGGACTGTGTGAGAGCAGAAGATGCTTGAGCATTTTTTTCTTTTTAATTTTAAGTAGGCTCCACACCCAATGTGGGGCTTGAACTTGCAACCCCAAGATCAAGAGTTGCTCCACCAACTGAGCCCGCCAGGGGCCCCTCCTTGAGCATTCTGAAGACCACTGTGGCCCTCTCAGTGGCGAGACAGCCTGGAACTTTTTAAACTCCTGCCCCAGAGGACCACACAAAGGAAAGAACAGGGCAGAAGGCAAGAGTCTATGTGGAGCAAACCTCTGAACAGCCCGAGAGAAAACTGGCCAGTCCATGGAAGACACGTCTCCCGTATTACAGAAAATGCAGCCAAACATGCCCAGAGGTCTGCCTCCAAAGAACCCCAGAAGAGTCCCATGAGAGAAAAAGGCAGCTTTCAACACCCGCCAGACCCGGAGTTGTAAAGCCCTCTTCCAAGCACATGAGTAAATTAAGAACTTCCTGCAGTGCCGTGCCAAGCCATATTGGAGCCCGAGGCCACAGGAAAAAAATCTCTGCCCCTATATACATTTTCCAAAATATCCTCTCCCATGTTGAACTAAGTAGAAAAGCTAATAAAGGCTCTACGATCAAAAACCATGATTACATATAAAGTCCTGTGTTGCCCAATCTGTTTCTCACACCATTGTAAAGCCTCATAAACACACCCATCAAGGGACACAATGACCTGGTGCCCCTTGAACTACAGGCTGATTAGAAACACTGTTCCCATTGCACAATAACTCAAGGTCATAAAACAAACAAAAAAAGATGGCCTGTCTTTATTTACATTTTTGGTATGTTGTTCATCCTGGATTTTTTTTGCATGAGACTTTTAATGTACTGCATTAATACTTATATTGATTACTGAGCCCCTTTAAATTCTGCACTTGAGGCAAGTGCCTTCCTCCAGCCCTGCTTTTCGGCTCAGTTTTTCCTTCTTTTTTTCACCACCTTCAAAGTCAGAGAGCGCAGGAACCTTGCTTAGCAAGATGGAGGGGAAGGGTGAAAGCAGAAGGTGAAGAAGGCTTTCCATCTGCAGATGGTCTTAGCTGGAGGAGAGGAATAGTGGGAGGCAAAAATAAAGATGCACTCTCCGATTACATTCCCATAAGGTTTGCTGTTTCAGTGTACTGGTCACATGAAGTTACACCCCAGCTTCAAAACAAAATTGCACAAATGCCTGGCAGTGGGGACTTCTGTTGGGGAGAGAGAGAAAGACCTCCAGCATAATGTAATGAAAGAATTTGGGATTGGAGGTCAAAGGTCAGGGTTTTACTCCTGGCTCCTCCACATACTAAGCTTGGAGAAATACTCTGTTAGCCTTAGCACCTCATCTCTAAGTTCAGTGAATATTACTGAATATTTCCAATATTTTAGGAAGACATGATTGAATCTTTAGGGGGAGACACAGGCAAACAGCCAACAAGCCTTATGGTAGAGATATCTACAGGGTGTTACCGCCATGGAGCCCAGAAGGAAAGCACCGCCCTCCCCCAACTAGGAAGCTGAGGAAGGTGACAGCACACCTAAGTGGGGTAGAAATAATAGAGTTGAGTCATGTGAAGCTGCAGTAAAAGAATGCCTCAGCCAGAGGGAACTGCAAAAGCAGGAGAATGGAATCTCAAATAGTCAAATTCATAGAAGTAGAGAGTAGATGATGGTTGCCAGGGGCTGGGGGAGGAGGAAAATGGAGAGATGCTGGTCAAGGGGCACAAACTTTCACTTATACAAGTGGTTTAAACAAAACTGAGGTTTATTTTTCACTCCTACGATAGTAACACAGCTCCTTCTCTCTTGGTGTTTTGCTGTTCGCATGCATGGTCCCTTGGTCCAAGATGACTGCTCAAGATTTAGGAAGCAGGAGGGCGCCTGGGTGGCTCAGTCGTTAAGTGTCTGCCTTTGGCTCAGGTCATGATCCCAGGGTCCCGGGATCGGGCCCTGCTTCGGGCTCCCTGCTCGGCGGGAAGCCTGCTTTTCCCTCTCCCACTCCCCCGCTTGTGTTCCCTCTCTCGCTGTGTCTCTCTGTCAAATAAATAAAATCTTAAAAGAAAAAAAATTTAGGAAGCAGGAAGAAGAAAGGACAGGGGAAGGCCATGTTCCCCTCCATTTGGGAAAAAGAAAGAAAGGAAGGAAGGAAGGAAGAAAGAAAAAGACAACTAGAAATTCCACAAAATATGTTCACTTAGCTTTCACTAGCCTTAATCACATGGCCTTAAGTAGTTGCAAGGAATGCTGGAAAACTGCAACCTTTTATTCTGGACAGTAATACACATGGTGAAAAGGCAGGATTCTGTTACTAAGGAGAAAGAGGATCTTTTCTCCTTGGGTTAGGCAACCAAGAGTCTTCTACACAGTTACTGTGTCCTCTCTCAGCTGTTGTTACTGCCAGTTGTTCAAGCCAAGGTCCTCTGAGTCACCCTCAGTGAACCCCACATCCAGTCTCTGAGGAACTCAGAACTTATCATAAATCCCATTATTCTAGCTTCTTCTAGCTATCATCTCAACTATAAATAGCTCTGTATCTGTTCTCTGCTTTTACTCTTGCCACCCATGTTAGTCAGAATAGGCTATGCTATGTTGTGGTAACAAACAGCTTTCTAATTCCAGTGAATAAATGTAAGAATGAATGAATGAATAATGGGGGCGCCTGGCTGGCTCAGTCAGTAGAGCATGCGACTCTTGATCTCAGGGCTGTGAGTTCAAGCCCCATGTTGGGCCTACAGCTTACTTAAAAAAAAAAAAAAAGAATGGATGATGAATTCATGGAAAGTTACTATTTAATAGGCACCAAGTTTCCATTTTGCAGGATTAAAAGAGTTCTATGGATGGGTAGTAACAACAGTGTGGATGTACCTAATGCTACTGAACTGTATAACTAAAAATAGTTAAGATGGTAAATTTTATGTTATGTTTATTTTACCACAACTTATTTTAAAAAGAATGAATAAGTAAATGGTAGAAACTACTTGTTATGCATAAAATCAACAAAAAATTATCCTAATTATACAATGGACCCCTAAAAATTAATGAGATGATGATAAATAACCCAATTAAAAACAGACAAGATGTACAAACAGCAATTCACACAGCAGGAAAACAATGACACTTTTCTGTGGTTTACCTAACAGCTATCTCTTCTTCTTCCTTATTAACAGACCCCAGATTTTGTTTCATGTAGCAATGTTTCCAGCTAAAAATATTCACTTTCTCAGATTACCTTGCATATTGGAGCAGCCACGTGACATAGTTCTGGCCATGCAGACAAAAATTAAAATGCTGGAGATTTCTGGAAGTTTCTTTCATTAATGATACAGCTAATGTTCTCTTTTCTTTCTTCTTGCTTATAATGTGGGTCCAAAGGATGCAAATGCAGTGGCCATACTGTGTTTAATAGGCAACCATTATGGGGATACAGGTCTAAACACTAAGTGTGCAAACATGGAAGAAGCCTGGACCCAGAGAATCCATTGTACCACACCTGGATTACGCACCTATCTCCAAACTTCCTGTGACTTGAGACAAATAATCCTCCATCTAATTAACAGCCACATTGATGTTTTTGGTTACTTGCAGCTGAAAGTATTCCTAACTGATTTTAAATTTTATCAGAAATGAGAAGCTGTAAGAAAAAAGAACTTTAATTATGGAATTAGTTAAGAAGTAGGCCAGAAGTTACCAAGGAATCAAGAACCATTTCAGACTGAAAAGCTGGTCATATCTGTGTGTGGTGAAATGATGTGTGGTGATGAAATATTGGGCAGAATGTCACCTGTCACACCTTGGAATATATACTACATGCTTACCACGGCTTTTGTCTCTTAGTGAATTACAAGGAACCTTTAGAATGCTGACATATGCAGAGTTTTTTTGTTTGTTTGTTTTTAGGTTAGTATGAATTTCTACCATGTGCAGCCACTACTACATGCCAGGCATTATTCTAGAAACATGAGATACAGTAGTGAATAAGAGTGAAAAAAGTCCCTGCCCTCATGGAGTTTGTATTCTAGTGGGGGAAACAGATAACAAACACATAAATATACAACGTATAACCTGTAAAGGACTGTAGGGGAAAAGTAGCAGAGTAAGGGAGACAGGAATTTCCAAGGATGGGAGTTCCTTTTATATGAGGCAGTCAGAAAGGCTACTCTGATAACATGACAGGTAAGCAAGGGCCCAAAGGAAGTGAGAGAGGGAACCATGAGGCTACCTGGATGACACCGCCCAAGCAGGAGCATCCTCAGGGTGTTCGTGGAAGAGTAAGGAGACAGAAGGAGGAGGATAGTAAAAAGTGAGAGAAAAACGTGTGGTGGGGAGGGCAATGAGAACACGCAGGCCTTTGGGGCACTGTAAGACCTCAGCTTTTACTCTGAGTGTGCTGGGAAGCCACACGTCTTGCCACTTGGAGCAGAGGTCAACAAAAGAGGTGCCATCTGAGACTCAAACAAGCCGGTTTGCCCACGGGAAGGGGAGGGGATGCGGACGACTGCAGGGCTAGCACAGGCTCTGTAGTAAACCGGCAGTCCTGGACGTGGCAGCCTGGTGAGACTGCTAGTCAACTGCTTCGATCCGACCCCTCACCCTGAGGTCCAGGGAATGGGGCTGTGAAGCAACAGGCCCAGCAAAATGAAAGACTGGGTGAGCAGAACTTTATTCAGTACCTTCACTTTTAAGAATGCTTTCCCTAACGAAGAAGGAATGCCAGTGGAAGAAGATGGGGATTAAGGGTGTTGTCTTCCTGCCTATTCTTAAGAATTGCCTCAAGGCTGGGGCCATTAATTTCTGGGAGTGGGGGATTGGCAGAGCGCTAAGGCCAGTCTAAGAGCCAAAAATTCTCAGGCTCAAAGACTATCTAGAAAAAATCTTAGCTGTGTTTACTTGCACGCAGAATTAACTGGGAAAAGGTAAATAAACAAACAAACAAAAAAACTACTAGGTTTAAGAGAGAACTGTGTTTATTAAAAAACAAAAAAGAAAACAAACAAAAACCAAAGTGTGGTGATAGCCTGTGGCTGTTGAACCCAAAAGCAATCTCTGGGCCCCCAAATAGACTAGCAGGAATAGAAGGATTTAATCTCCAATGATGGAGGGGATAATGGGTACGGTTTTATCCTAGGGAGAAGACGGGTGGCTGCTGGACTGGCTCATCCAGGAATTTTCTTTTCTACCAGGGCAGGGAGTCCTCACTGTTCCTGTCTAGTAAGACTTGGTAATTGTCTAGCAGGATTTAATAATTTTTAAAAGATCAGTAACTGCTGTAATTTCCCATTCTCCCTCTTCTCTGACTGGGAGTTTTCACTGCAGTTATCCTGGTCTTCCCTACTGTTGTATATTAGGTGTTCTGATCACGATAACTTGTCTTTAAGCTTATGGGTTGCAGGAATATAAACCAAGGTGGTACTCCTCCACAGATCTGTCTGGGATGTCAAGCTGGGCAAGGTCCATGGATAAAACTCTGTGGTTGTCTCCCTTAGATGAGGCCGATATGCTCCATGTAAGGTAAAGAAGGGTGTGTACAGAAAGATGTGAGGTAGCAATTGCAGGTAGTGTGACCCAGTCTCAACCTCTAACCCCTTCATCTTTTGCCTGCTACACTATAGAGGCTGCAAAGCTATTTCTGGTCATCTTTGATACTAAGGTGACCATTGCAGCGGAGGAAAATAGTTTTCCCTTTACCCTTCCAGGTTCTTGGTTGAGACACTGCCCCCACAACCCATAAAACAATTAGCAGGAGAAAAACAAACTGAATTACATACATACAGGAGCCCCACAAAGTTATGAGACTCAAAGAAGTGATCAGAGCAAGAAGCTTTTATATTTTTTAGACAAAGAAACAATAAATTTGTGAAGAATTGACAAGACAAAAGAATTTGGGCTAAGGGTAGTAAAATGGTGAAGAAGTAAGGGTTTTTTTTGTGTGTTTTATTTGTTTGTTTGTTTGTTTTTTTATAGCCTTTTTGGCCCTAAATTCCCTGTCTCTGATGATAGGTTGTTTTCTATTATCCTGGTACAAGGAGGGTACCTTCCTTCCTTTTTTTTTCTCTTTCTTTCTTTCCTTTTCTTTCTTTCTTTCTTTTTCTTTCTTTCCCTTTCTTTCTTTCTTTCTTTCTTTCTTTCTTTCTTTCTTTCTAAGATTTATTTATTTGAGAGAGAGTGAGTGAGTGAGCTCAGGGGAGAGGGACAGAAGGAGAAGGAGAGGGAGAAAAAGAGAAGCAGACTCTCCAATGGGCACGGAGCCCTACCCAGGGCTTCATCTCACAACCCTGAGATCATTACCTGAGCTGAAATCGAGAGTCAGAGGCTTAACCAACTAAGCCATCCAGATGCTCCAAAACATGTATTTTTATACATCGCTGGTGAAGGATAAATTGGTGCAACCACTTTGAGGAGCAACTTGGAAAACACTAGTGTAGTGGAAGATGGGCAAAACAATTCCACTTCTAGATATAAATCCTTGACACTTGCTATTTAATGAGCAGACCGTGGAGTCTAAGGATCCCTTGCACTTGTGCACAGGAGATGTGGACAACCAAATTCATTGAAGCATTGTTTGTTATAGAAGAAAAAAGGAAAGGGGAGACTTACATGCCTATCAACAAAAGGATAAATAGATAAATGTTATTATATTCATATGACAATTAAAATGGATGAACTGTAGGGGTGCCTGGTTGGCTTAGTCGTTAAGCGTCTGCCTTCAGCCCAGGGATCGAGTCCTGCATGGGGCTCCCTGCTCCATGGGAAGCCTGCTTCTCCCTCTCCCTCTCCCGCTGCTTGTGTTCCCTCTCTCGCTATGTCTCTCTCTGTCAAATAAATAAATAAAATCTTTAAAAAAAAATGGATGCACTATAGCAGCAATGTCCACAATAGCCAAACTGTGGAAGGAGCCGAGATGAATGGATAAAGATGTGGTTCATATATACAATGGAAATATTACTCAGCCATCAGAAAGGATGAATACCCACCATTTGCATCAACATGGACGGAACTGGAAGGGATTATGCTAAGTGAAGTAAGTCAAGTTTTTTTTTCCCCTATTTTATTTTATTTTATTTTATTATGTTATGTTATGTTATGTTATGTTAGTCACCATAAAATACATCATTAGTTTTTGATGTGGTGATCCACGATCCATTGTTTTCGTATAACACCAAGTGCTCCATGCAGTATGTGCACTCCTTAATAACCATCACCGGGCTAACCCAGAAGTAAGTCAAGTTAATGTAAATTTGAAGCAAATAGGTAAAAAGGAAATATTTGATAAAACCTGGCCATGGGTATCCTGGTGATATATTATTCTATTTTTCTCTGTGTTGGAGTGTTTCACAATTTTAAAAGGTGGGGGATGGGGTGTAGAAAAGTAAAGAGAGGGGCGCCTGGGTGGCTCAGTCGTTAAGCATCTGCCTTCGGCTCAGGTCATGCTCCCAGGGTCCTAGGATCGTTCCCCGCATCGGACTCCCTGCTCTGCGGGAAGCCTGCTTCTCCCTCTCCCACTCCCCCTGCTTGTGTTCCCTCTCTCACTGTGTCTTTCTCTGTCAAATAAATAAATAAAATCTTAAAAAAGAAAGAAAGCAAAGTAAAGAGAGATTCAAGGCAAATACTAGAACAAGAACAAGGTATCCTCAAAAAGAAAAATAAACACAGGGAGGCAGATGGAGAGAAACACTGGTTGGGAAAAGGACAATCAAACTTCAAATGTTCTTAGTTCAAATGCTGCATAAGTGCGGCAAACCATTGTCTGCCATCCACTTAGTTATCCCCTAGATAACTATTTTGCTAGATTTATTTGCTAGATCAGAGAGAAGAAGAAAGGCCTTTTGATGCTAAACTTACTTGAGCCCCAGAGTACCTGGGGCATGAACGTACCCAGGGGAAGATTTTCAGATGCAAGTCCTTAGTCAATAAATTTGATAATAACTAACAACATCTATTTTGTACTATGTTCCAGGTACTATGCTCAGAACTTTGTGTGGATTATCTTATTGCACCTTCACAACATTCCTTTGCAAGAGTAGTATTATTATTATTCACTATATTACAAACAAGGAATCCAAGGCAAGTCACAGGCTGGGGTGGGGCTGTGGTGCAGACCTAAGCAGTGTGCTTCCAGAGGCCTCCTCCTTAACCACCTGGCAATGTGCCAGCTCCCTTAGATACTGAGGGTACAGGATTCCACAGACCTGCAAGCACAAAACAACTTTATTGATGCGCCCTATTCGGTTTCATGCATTCCTGCTTGTTCAGCGGAGTCGTTGCTGGTGCTCTGTTCATTTTTCTTCATTCTTTTTTTTTTTCTTTCTATTCCTCACACTGAATAATCTCAATTTAGCTAACTTTAAAGTTCATGATTCTTCTGTGTGCTCCAATCTGATGTTGAGCTCTTTGAGTGAAATTCTCATTTCATTTAGTGTACTTTTCATCTCCAGAATCTCTACTTATACATGATAATTAACCATGATCACCATGCTGTACATTACATCTCCAGAACTTATTCATCTTATAACTAAAAGTTTATACCCTTTGTGCGATATCTCTCCTTTTCTAATCTATTCTTCTATAGTTGGATGAGCCTGTCTTCTAAGAAAACTTGCTTACCTACAAATCACAAAGATATTTTCCTATCTTTTCAGATGCTTCATGGATTTAGCTTTTATGTTGGGTCTATGATCAGTCCAGAATTAATTTTTGTATATGATATGAGATAGGTGTTAAGGTTCATTTTTCTCCCTTACTGACATTTAGTTGTTCTAGCATATTTGTTGAAAAGATTTTCCTTTCTGCATTGGATTGCTTTGGTATCTTTGTTGAAAATCAAATGATTATATAGGAGTCTGTTTCTGGGATTTCTCTTCAGTTCTAATGATCTATTTGTTTATCCCTATGTCAGGAACTGGGGTCAGAGACCAAATATTAGAACGAAAGATGCTTCTAGTACTCTTTTCACTTGGGAAATTATAAAAGTTTTAGGAGCTCTGTGCCCAAAATTGGGGCCAAAGACTGAAAGTTAGAAAAAGATTCTCCTAGCATCTCTATTTACAAGGGGTTCAGGAACCTGTGTCAGGAACTGGGGGCAGACACCAATACATAAATTTCTTATTATTTCACACCATGAACATGGTATATTTCTTCTTTTATTTAGATCTTATTTAATGTCTCTCAGCATTGTTTTTTTTTTCAGCATTGTTTTATAATTTTCAGTGTAGAGGTTTTATACATCTTTTGTTAAATTTATTTCTAAGTATTTCATGTTTTTAAAATTATAAAATAGTGTTTTAATTTCATTTTCCACTGTTTGCTCTAGCATATAAATATAGAACTGATTTTTGTATATGATCTATATCCTGGGACCTTATTAAATTCAATTCTAAGTTTTAGTGGTTGTTTTGCGGAGTCCATAGGATTTTCCTCACATTCAGTCATATTTGCAAATAGAAACACAGACTCAATACTTTATATACCATCAATATTTCAATCTCTCCTAAATTTTTATCTCTAGTATGACCTTTATCCTGGGCTCCAGATTTGTATACATAATGAATTTTTGACATTTTCTGTAAGCATTTTTTATTTTGTGGTGTTTTAGTAAAATACATATAATATTCACCATTTGGAAGTGTACAATTCAATGGTTTTAGCATATTCATGAAGTTATGGAATCATTACTATTATCTAAGTCCAGAACTTTTTTTTTTTATTTTAATCACCCGGTACTCATCATGATAAGTGCACTCCTTAATCTCCATCACCTATTTCACCCATCCCCTTACCCACTTCCTCTTTGGTAACCATCAGTTCTCTGTGGTTAAAAGTCCGTTCCTTGGTTTGTCTTTCTCTCTTTTTTTCCCCCTTTGCTCACTTGTTTTGTTTCTTAAATTCCACATATGAGTGAAATCATATGGTATTCGTCTTTCTCTGACTGACCTATTTCACTCAGCATTATACTCTCTAGATCTATCCATGTCATTGCAAATGGCAAGATTTCATTCTTTTTTATGGCTGAGTAATATTCCATTATTTATCTTCTTTATCTATTCATCAATCAATGACCACTTGGGCTGCTTCCATATTTTGGCTGTTGTAAATAATGTTTCCATAAATGTAGGGATGTATGTATCCTTTGAATTAGTGTTTTTTGTGTTCTTTGGGTAAATATCCAGTAGTGCGATTGCGGGGTCATAGGGTAGCTCTATTTTTAACTTTTTGAGGAACCTCCATACTGTTTTCCAGAGTGGCTGCACCAGTTTGCATTACCACCAACAATGCACAATGATTCCTTTTTCTCCACATCCTTGCCAACACCTGTTTTTCTTGTGTTTTTGATTTTAGCCATTCTGACAGGTGTGAGGTGATATCTCATCATGGTTTTGATTTGCGTTTCCCTGATGATAAATGATGTTGAGCATCTTTTCATGTGTCAGCCATCTATATGTCTTCTTTGGAGAAATGTCTGTTCATATCTTCTGCTGATTTTTAAAATTGGATTATTCTTTTAGGTGTTGGGTTCTTTATATATTTTGGATACTAACCCATTATCGGATCTGTCATCAGCAAATATCTTCTTCCATTTAGTAGGTTGCCTTTTAGTTTTATTGACTGTTTCCTTCGGTGGGCAGAAGCCTTTTATTTTGATGTGGTCCTAATAGTTTATTTTTGCTTTTGTTTCCCTTGCCTCAGGGCATCTATCCAGAAAAAAAAAGTTGCTATAGCCAGTGTGAGAAAAACCACTGCCTGTGCTCTCCTCTAGGATTTTTATGGTTTCAGGTCTCACATTTAGGTCTTTAATCCATTTTGAGCTTTATTTTTGTGTATGGTGTAAGAAAGTGGTCCAGTTTCATTCTTTTGCATGTTACTGTCCAGTTTTCCCAACACCATTTGTTGAAGAGACTGTCTTTTTCTCATTGGATATTCTTTCCTACTTTGCCAAAGATTAATTGACCATATAGTTGTGGAATTATACCTGGATTTTCTATTCTGTTCCATTGATCTGTGTGTCTATTTTTGTGGCAGTACGATACTGTTTTTTTTTTTTAAGATTTTATTTATTTATTTGAGAGAGACTGAGAGATAGAGAGCACGAGAGGGAAGAGGGTCAGAGGGAGAAGCAGACTCCCCGCTGAGCAGGGAGCCCGATGTGGGACTCGATCCCAGGACTCCAGGATCATGACCTGAGCCGAAGGCAGTCGCTTAACCAACTGAGCCACCCAGGCACCCACGATACTGTTTTGATTACCATAGCTTTGCAATATAACTTGAAGTCTAGAATTGTGATGCTTCCAGCTTTGCTTTTCTTTTTCAAGATTGCTTTGGCTATTTGTGGTCTTTGTGGTTCCATACAAATTTTAGGATTATTTAATCTGGTTCTGGGAAAAATACCATTTGGATAGGGATTACATTAAATGTGTAGATTGCTTTGGGTAGTACAGACATTTTAACAATATATGTTCTTCTAATCCATGAGCATGGAACATTTTTCTGTTTCTTTGTATTGCCTTGAATTTCCTTCATCTGTGTTTTATAGTTTTCAGAGTACAGGTCTTTCACCTATTTGGTTGAATTTATTCCTAGGTATCTTACTATTTTTGGTGCAATTGTAAGTGGGATTGTTTTCTTAATTTCGCTTTCTGCTACTTCATTATTAGTGTATGGAAATACAACAGATTTCTGTAGATTGATTTTGTATCCTGGGACTTTACTGAATTTGTTTATCAGTCCTAGCAGTTTTCTGGTAGAGTCTTTCAGGTTGTCTATATATACAGTATCATGTCATCTGCAAATAGTGAAAGTTTTACTTCTTCCTTACAAATTTGAATGCCCTTAATTTCTTTTTGTTGTCTGACTGCTGTGGCTAGGACTTCTAGCAGTATGTTGAATAAAAGTGGTGAGAGTGGATATCCTTGTCTTGCTCCTGACCTTAAGGGAAAGGCTCTCAGTTTTTCCCCATGTAACTCCCGAACATTTTTGTTACCCTAAAAGATTCCTTGTGCCCATTAGTAGTCATTCCCTATTCCTTCCTTCCCTCAACCTCTGGCAACCACTAATCTACTTTCTGTCTCTATGTATTTGCCCAATTTGGACATTTATATAAATGGAATCATACAATGTACAGCCTTTTGTGCCTGACTTCACCTACTTAGTATAATGTTTTTTACATTTTTCTATGTTGTAGCATGTATCAGTACTTCATTCCTTTTTTTCTTTTTAAGATTTTATTTATTTATTTGTCCGAGAGAGAGAGAGAGAGAGAGCACAGAAGCAAGGGGAGTGGCAGGCAGAGAGAGAAGCAGGCTCCCCACAGAGCAAGGAGCCTGATGTGGGACTGGATCCCAGGACTCTGGAATCATGACCTAAGCTGAAGGCAGACGCTTAATCCACTGAGTCACCCAGGCATTCCAGTACTTCATTCCTTTTAATGACCAAATAATACTGCATTATATGAGTATATAATGGAATTTTGTTTATCCATTCATCAGTTGATGGACATTTAGGTTATTTTTGGTTATTATAAGTAATAATGCTATAAACATTCATGTACAAACTTTTGGGTGAACATATGATTTTTTAAAAAGATGTATCTATTTATTTTAGAGGGGGGAGGGGCAAAGACAGAGGGAGAGAGAGAATGTCAAGCAGACTCCCTGTTGAGTGCAGAGCCCAACACGGGGCTTGATGTGGGGCTCGATCTCAAAACCCTGAGATCATGACCTGAGCTGAAACCAAGAGTTGGAATGCTTAATCGACTGAGCCACCCAGGCACCCCTGAACATATATTTTCAATCTCCTGGGTATATACCTAGGAGTAGAATTGCTGGGTACCTCCATATTTAATAATTTTAGGAATTGCCAAATTGTTTTCCACCATAGCTGCGCCATTTTACATTCCCATCAGCAATTGTCTTCACATTCTTGCCAAAACTTGTTAATTTCTGTTATTTTTTTTCATTGTAGCCACCCTAGTGGGTATGAGTTAGTATGTCACTGCTGTTTTAATTCATATTTTCCTAATGGCTAATAATGTTGAGCATCTTTGCATACGTTCCAGCTTACTGGAAATTCATTGGTTATTTGGTGATCTACTCTGGAGAAATATCTATTCAAATTCTCTGCTCACTTTTTAGTTGGGTTATTTTTTTATTAATTGTAAGAGTTACTTACATATTCTGTATACTAGACTCTTTCAGATATATGATTTGCAAATATTTTTCCCATTATGTGACTTGTCTTTTCACTTTCTTGGTAGTATCCTTTGCACGTGAAAGTTTTTAATGTTGATGAAGTTCACTTATCTATTTTTTTCCTTTGGTTTCTTGTGCTTTTGATATCATATTTAAAATCCGTTGTGTAATCCAAAGTCATGAATATTTATTCCTATGTTTCCTTCTACAAGGTTTATATTTTAAGTCTTACATTTAGGTCTCTGATACATTTTGAATTAATTTTTGTATATGATGTGAGGTAGGGGTTCAAATTCATTCTTTTGTATGTAGATAGATATCCAATTGTCTCAGCACCATCTGTTAAAAAGACTATTCTTTCCCAACTGCCTGGTCTTGACACCTTTGTTCAAAATCAATTGTATAGGTTGCCTCTCAATTTTTAATAGGTCAACTGTCCAAAGAGGTTTCCCCTTTGTAATAGATATGTACTGGTCTGGATTATTAGATGGTATGTAAATCATAATGCTCACACACATATTAGCACAAGTAAGCAAGTGAAAAAAACTATCAAGAAAATACACTAGAGAATGGGATGAAAGATGAGAAGATGAGATTGGAGATAAATACAGGTCTGGTTCATATAAGGCCTTTTAGGCCAGCGTATATCATTTGGGTTTTATTCTAAATGCATTAAGAAGCCACTGGATAGTTTTGAGCAGGAAAGTGAGATCAAATAATTTACATTTTTAGAAGATCACTGGATGTCAGGTAAACTCGGGAACATAAATTGGCAAGAGTAGAAGCAGGGAGATCTTTAGAATGGTATTATTAGTATCTAAGTAAGAGATGATGATCACTTAGACACATGTGGCAGAAGTGACAGAGGGGAGAAGTAGATTCAGGATATGTTTTGTGGGTAAATATCTGGAGGTAGAGGTAATGGCTGGGGTGCTGAGGAGAGGTAAAAAGAGGAATCAAGTATGATTTCTAAGTTTACGGTTTGAATAACTGGGTGGATGATTGCTCAATTACATCCCTTCGTTTGCTGAGATGTTTAAAACTAGGAGAGGAGAGGAACCAGTTTGGGGGGTTGGGTGAGCTTACTGGAAATTTATGTAGAGAACAGGCCTAGACCCTGAACTGCCCAGGAGAAGTCATGATAGCTGTAATTACGTTGAATGTGCTCATATGTGTCTTGTATGTTGATAAACAAGATAGATGACTCTCACACTGAGAAGGTAAACAAAAGATGACTTCAAGGATGGGAGAAAGGCCTCCAGGGTTGGGAGAAGAAGAGGAGGAGGACAAGGAGGGGAGGGGCAGGAGCTGAGGGGCAAGGAGGATGTGTCAAAGGTAGAAGAGGTGATATGGTATGTGTGTATATGTAGAAAGACTTTCGTACTTTCCAATTCTGCATTAGGAATACTGCGAAAGCCCACTGGCGTATTGCATAATCAAGCTACTCTTCAGGAACAAAGGATATATTTTGAATGTGAAGGGACACTAAATTTGTTCCATTAATCTACTGGGTCCTGAGAAACATTATAGGTATTCTAATCAATGATATAAATAGATGTTAGGCAAGACACTTAGAATACATATTTACGGCATTGGTGGGAAGATTAAATAAGATTATCATTTATTTTACTGTTTGACATATAATTAATCTATTAATAAGTGATAATTATTATTAAATGTCAAAAATAAAAGTTCAGAATTAGCATAAATTAATGGTGATGACTGCAATATGTTAGGATGTGCATTTAATTATTCTGAGGTTCTGTTCTCTCAGTTCCTTCTTTACAATATTGGTACTTTCTACACAAACACAAATATAATTTTAGTTTTTATATATATACACGCATATATATATATACTTTATTTCTTGAAATTTACCTTTGTCTTGCAAGCTTGCAGCAGTGAAAAATGCCAGATTCAAGGGTGCTTGGGTGGCTCAGTTGGTTAAGCGTCCGTCTTCAACTGGGTGGGATTAAGCCCCTCATGGGGCTCCTTGCTCAGCAGGGAGTCTGCTTCTCTCTGTGCCCCTCCACCTGCTCATGCTCAAGTGTGCTCTCTCTCTCTCAAATAAGATTTTTTTAAAAAAAGAAAAACACCAAATTCCTTAAAGACTTGCATCTTGTGGTGTTATTTATAAGAAATGGAATTATTTTAAGATCTTTTTTTTTTTAAGTAATCTCTACACCCAACGTAGGGCTGAACTCACAACCCCAAGAACAAGAGTCGTATGCTCCACTGACTAAGCCAGCCAGGCACTCTGAAGTGGAATTATTTTAATTAGTGATACTTAAAATTACCATTACCCAACCATTTATTTTATGAACTGTCATACATAATACTTTTCAATACTCTTAAATCAACGACGAGACAAAAACAAAAAAATATATAAAACTAAAAAAAAACCTAAGGACACCAAACAAGGATTGCCTTCATTTGAATTACTACTTACCTGCTGATGATAAGTATTTCAATTTAAAAACTGTCTTTGACAACAAAATAAGAACTAAACACTATTCCCCACAATACACCAAGAAAAGACACCTTTATAACTGAGAAAACATTTTCTTTCTCAGTAGAAGTTTGGCTGCACTTTTCCCCCAAAGTAAAGAGTACTCTTCACAAGGTGCATATGCTTAAGTGTACACATCTACTTGTTAAAGGGACAGGCATTTATTTTTAAAAGTTTTACTTTGAGTTCATTAATGACAATGAAGATAATTATACTTAATTCATATTTATTTCTCACTTTTCTCCCCATTATTTTCATCTGCCATATAAATGTCTGCTTTGCCTATTTTTGTGGCTTTTTAAAAAAAGTTTCTTTAATAATTTTTCTGGAGAAATACATCAGCTCTTGTCATCATCAAAAACAATTGAGAAATGTTTGATGTCTTATAACTTCAATTATTCTCTCTTAATAACATAAAACACTTTCTTCATAAAGAATAATAACCTTTGTTAGTCTAATTAGGAAGAAATAAAGGGGATAAAAATATACAGGATTAGGAATGAGAAAGGAGACATACCAGAGATAGAGTGATTGAAAGAATTCTAAGAGAATACCACATACAGCTTTATGTCAACCAATTTGAAAACTAGGATAAATAGATGATTTCCTATATAAACAAAACTGACGCATGAAAGATGGCAAACAAAATAGAACAATTACTATAGATGGAATTGGAAGTGTTAAACTCTAACATTGTAAAATGCACCAAACCTACCTGACTTCTTTCTTTCTCTCTGCTTTCTTTCTTTCTTTCTCCCTTTCTTTCTCCCTTTCTTTCTCTTTCTTTCTTCCTTTTCTTTCTTTCTTTCTTTATTTTTTCTTTCTTTCTTTCTTCCTTCCTTCTTTCTTTTTTCTTTCTTCCTTCCTTCCTTTCTTCCTCCCTTCCTTCCTTCCTTCCTTCCTTTCTTTCTTTCAACTCTATACCCAACACGGGGCTCCATCTCATGAACCCAAGATCAAGAGTCACATGTTCCACTGACTGAGCCAGCAAGGTGCCCCATGATTTTTATTTGTTCCTTAAAGAGCATAAAATTTCAATGTGATTTAAATTACTCCAGGCTCTATTAATGAAAAGACAGAAAAGCCACTAATTCATTTTATGAAGTCAGCCAACTTTAACATTAAAACTTAATAAAGACAATACAAAAAGCATATTATAGACCAGTCTCATTTATGAGTATAGATACACATTTCCTAGCTTATGAACATAGATACATGATTCCAAACAATTACACTTAATACAGTAATGTAATCAGGTTTGGGTTTTTCTTTTCTTTGAGATGGTTCAATCATAGGAACTCTATCAATATAAACAAATTTAAGGAGAAAAACTAGATCATCATGTCAATAGGTGCTGAAAAGATGTCTTATAAAATCCAGTAGCCATTCCTAATTTTAAGAATGTACATAAAATAGAAGAAAGCTCAATAGACTACTTACCAAAGCTAACAGGAAATATTCTAAGTAGCAAAACACCAAAACCACTTCATTAAAATCAATAACCAGACAGGGATCCTAGATCAGTATTATTATTTAACAATGGCTTGAATAGTCTAGTACATTCAGTAAGACAGGAAAAATGATATAAATTTTAGGGGAAAAGCAGATAAAATTCAAAAGCTACGGGTAAAAAAAAAACTAGAATTTATAAGAGAATTTGGTAAAATCACTGAAGACAAGGTAAATATATAGGAATTAATGGCTTTTTTGTATTCTTTAATAAGCATTTAGAAAACGGAATGAGGTGAAATACTCCATTCACAATAGGAGAAAAACATCTAAATCACCTAAAGATAAATTTGACAAGAAAAGCATAGAATTTAAATGAGAAAAATAACATGTTATTTCAGAGTACAAAACAAGCTCTGGACAAAAGGAAATGTATTCATGTTCTTGAATGAGAATATTAATATTAAAAAGTCAATTGTCCCAAAACAATGTATAAATTTAGTAAAATGCCAATTAATACTCTAATAGAGTATGGGTGGATGTTGGAATTGGACAAAATACCTTTAAAAGTTACATAGAAAAATAAATGACTGATTATAGCAAAATAAACAGTGATGGGAGACTTAGCAGTTATTAGAACACACTGGAAAGTCACTGTTACCAAATTATTACAGAACTATAAAAGGTTAGACAAACATATCAGTGAAATGGAATAGGAATCCTCAAAGAGATCTCTGCATATATATGAAAAGTAATATGTGGTAAAGGTTGAAATCATTGTGGAAAAGATGAATTTTTATTTAATAAATGGGACTAACACAAGAAGCTATGTATTTGAAAGAAAATAAATTCAATGTAAGCTCTACGCCCAACGTGGGGCTGAACTCATGACTCCAAGACCAAGAGTTGCATGCTCCACTGATTGAGACAGGCAGGCACCCTCTAAAGAAAATAAATTTAGATCTCTATCTTGTGCCAGATATAAAAAGAAATGACAAATGGATAAAATACTCAAAAACCAAACAAACAAAATCCTTAGGAGAGAGGGGCACCTGGGTGGCTCAGATGTTAAGGCATCTGACTCTTGATTTTGGCTCAGGTCATGATCTCAGAGTCATGAAATTGAGACCCGCACGGAGCCTGCTTAAGATTCTCTTTCCCTCTGCCCCTCCTCCCACCTCCCTCTCTAATCAATCAATCAATCCATCCTTGAAGGAAAATATGTATTTTATCAACAGGTAGGAGACACTGGAAAGCCCGAAGGTATAAAAGAAAAAAAATAGACATATATGACTCTATAAACATTTTCAACTTTTGTATGAATAAATGTGGAGGAGATACTATAATTTAAACTAACAGATAGTAGATTCAGAGAAAATATTTATAATAAAGAGGATACATATTCAATAACCATAATATATAACAAGCTCTTACAAACTCAGGCAAAAGAGAATAAGATATCCAGTAGAAAAGTGGTAAAACACATGAAGACAATTCACAGAAGAGAAAAATCTAATGACCAATAAACACATAAAAATATAGTAAACTCACTAGTGGTCAGGGAAATGTACTTAAAGTAACAAGAAGATGTCACTTTAAATCTATTTGCCAAGAATAATGCCTGTTGTTGGCAAGAATGTGCAGAGAAGGAAAGTCTCACATATTTGTTGGTGGAAATAGGAAGCGTTAGAGCTTTTTTTTATAAACAATGGGCAATATCTATTTAAATTACAGTTGTTCGTACCTTTTTCAAGTAGTGCCACATCTGCTTTATATCCCATAGGAGTAAAAGCATCGAGGGGTTACACATAAAAGGATGTTTTCTTCAGCTTGTTCATTGTAAAAAAAAAAAATAAAGTAGAGCTCTATTAGTTGACTTTGAGAGATTGCTAGGTATTTTTTGTACTATTAAGGGAGAAAACAAGATGCCTAATGTGGTCAGTTTGCCACCAAGTAACCAATTGGTCTCCTCAATAAATAATGCCACATCTGGGGCTCACTGCTGATCTCTTAGATGACAGGTTGGCAGCAGTGGTTAGAACAGCCCTGGCAAGTGGGAGGCCAGGCTGCTGGGCCTGTGCGTAACCTCAGCCTCTGCCACATGTGCCCATTGCGTCAGCCCTAGGATGTCCTATGATGTAGACTGGCTGACATCAAATGGCCTAATCATTTGGTCTCTTTGGCTGTTGAATGCCTATCCATGGCGAGTACTGCCTAGAGGACGTGAACATTTGATATGGAGATCTGCACACTTTGTGCCAACTCTCCTGTGTCTGTTCATAAGACCCGTCCCTAGATTTCCTTGTATCCAATCTGTCAGGCTTTCCCTGGTCACTGACCACTGAACAGGAATAGGCATATGTTCTCATTTTGGCCCTCTTCCCCTTCCCCACCAAGTGGGTAATCAATTGTACCACTCATAGCTCTGCCTACTGGGAAGATTTTCCCTTCCAACAATTGTTTAAGGCCATCCCTAAATGTGGACATAATGCAACCATATACATATTCAGTTTTTACTCATGTACCTAGCTGACACATTTATGAGCCAAATTTGGGCTTCTCCTTCCTCCTTTAGCTGGTTTTACAGAACCTTCTTCCACAGCACAGCCATAGGTATGGAGCAAGGAGAGGGGTACTTGTGTCATTGTGGTGGGTGACATGAGGGTCTAGGCTACCTGCTTCTGTCTTTCGGTCCTGTTCAAGCTTGATATCAAATATACCATTTCAATCTTTTGACGGACTGCTACTGGCTCCATGTGACTTTATAACTTGGCAGGACTGACAAAGCCCTTAATGCGCTATTTCTGGACTCACAGCCCCTTGGTTCTCCATGGTCAAATATTCTGTCTCCATCAGAGCCCAGTAATGTATGAAGAAATGTTTCTCAAAGATGTATGATTCTCTCCTTCAGACAGCATGGCCTCACTGCAGAATGGTCTGCACTGTGATTCTTCCACTGGAGTTTGCTGTCAACTCCATACTGAACAGATTTAAATTAAACATGACCCTTTTGCAGATTTACCTCAAAACTCAGGTATGAGTGAGAACAGCAAGAATGGAGAATAATCTAAATAATAGATAATATACTATTACCAGAATCACTCTATTCAATACTGGCTCATGGTCCTTAACCCACCTACAAGGCATTCCAAGCCCTCCTGTAAATGGCCAAATACACTTGAATCTGGAACACTGCTGAGACTCCCGCTGGGCCCCTGCTATAAGAGAACGCAGCAATATCTGACAAGAACAGTATAAAACTAAGCAGCCAGGGGGCGCCCAGGTGGCTTACTCGTTAAGCATCTGCCTTCGGCTCAGGTCATGGTCTCAGGGTCCTGGGATCGAGCCCCACATCAGGCTCCCTGCTCGGCAGGAAGCCTGCTTCTCCCTCCCCCACTCCCCCTACTTGTGTTTCCCCTCTCTCGCTGTGTCTCTCTGTCAAATAAATAAACTAAATCTTAAAAAAAAAAAAACACCTAATCTAAGCAGCCAGGATTCCCAGAGGCTATTAGACCATATGAATAAAATGAAAATATATTAACTGAAAACTCAAAATCACAACAGCTTAAGTCTACCAGCTGATAGTTTGAACCTCAGTAGCCCATGTAAAGCAGCCTGTAATTATTTCTGGGAGTCTCCAGAAGGAATGCTTCCCAGGACCAGGCAGCCACATTGCCCAATTCCAGGGTGCATGATTGATATTGTGTCCTGGGTGAACGTCACATCCTGGAGCACAACTGAGATTTATACCAAATAAAATGTGAATGGTGTCCCTGGAATAATGTAACATTGACCCTGCACCTTCCGGGTGTTCACAAGCCAATTCCCACTCGAGGTCTACTATGTTCTTACTCTTCTGTTTCAGTTGCCCCTGGCCATTGTCCACTGTCCTTGACATTGTCTAAAGAAGAACCACTGATGCTACTATTGAGGGTGCCCTTTGCAGGTTCTCCACTACTCGTGCCAAAGATGCAGCCCTCTGGTAATCCCAGAGTCACTGTCTGCACCCAAACAGGCTGGGTTCTGTGTAGATATGGGGAGAAAGGCCTGCTTTCCCTATCCATGGCACTTTGCTTTCCAGGTGCTCAAGCCCAAGACCATACAAAGACTCTCACCAAAGTGTCCCATCAGCTTCTTCTCTCCATTCATTCTTCATTTCTGGTAAGCAGCTCTCAACATTATCCCCCACCAACTAAATCTTTATTTGCCACAGAAATAAGCAACTGGTAGGTATAATTCGTCTCAATGCAAAATGCACCAACATCTCCGCATATCTTCTCCAACTGACATCCAAAAGGACAAAGAAGCATATATCTAAATCAGAATACTTAACATCTGTGGTTATTTTAATTGTGACTTTATATACATATGTACGTATGTAATGTATTGAGATGAAAAAAATGGGGTACTTACTTTATATCTAGACCCATTCTAGAAATAAAACTTCGTAACTTTTAATTTTTATTTCCCACGGAGAATAATTAAATAAATCATACCCAAAGATGTGTGATTAACTATATGCTGTAAACTTGCCAGTGAAATAAATCTTCAGGGAAAGAGAAAGGAAAACTGGTTTCACACCTCCCATTACTTCAAGTTTTCAACATCCAGCAAGGTCAAATTACAAGGACAAGTGTCTTGAGGAAATTATAATGGCCTTGAAGTAATTGGTCCAGTTCCACATTATTAAGAAACCTTTAATATTGTTTATTGCTCACAAACACCTTGTAACAGGCATGTCAATTCAATGAAGGGAGTAGATACCTTCAGACCCAGGAAAAATAAACTAGTTATGAAGACGGGTGATCCTCACCTTGGATGCTTCAATACTAAGCCATCAGTGCTTGAAGCAGAAGGGTTTTAAATTTCTTTATTGTGTCAGTTTTGCCTTTAGCTTATTCATTTTTAGCTAGAGATATCTCTAAGCACATTTCCATATAAGGTTGGGAGTTTCAGTCTGGATCTATATATTGAAAAACTTCTGAAGGTGGAGTAATATTATGAAGCTGCTGTCTGCATTATCAATCTTCTATAATTCAGTTGCAGTAATATTCAGCATCTGGTTGAGTCGAGCCTGGCTGTCTGCCACCACTATGGCCCTGCCCCCACCCACAATCTCCTGCTTACAACCTTTAAATGGCAGTTTTAGCCACATCTTCCCTTCAGCGTTTCAAAAATCTTTGGGCCTACTCTCACCCAGAACAACCCACTGCACTTATAATATGCTTGTAATGTATTAAATAATGTGAAAGATAAACATGATAAAGTGTTCAATCTTCTTATTAAAAAACAGAGTTCTTGGCCCCTTAATTTCCTAACATCTAACTTTCTTTCATCATTTTAACAACTAATAACACTTCCTAGAGAGTGAATTATTGTCCTGTACGAAATCAGGGAAGACAAGTTTATATTCATGCAAGAAAAGGTCTTATATGAAAAGCACTGCCTAGAGAACCATGCTAATTTTAAATAGTGTGAGAGATGTTAATATATAGATTGAAGAATCTGCATAATTAGGATATTTACCTCTCAAAGCTATTGTTACTTTAATATATACAATACATAAAATGCAATCAACATATACACTGGCAATCTAAATCAAATATATTTATAAAATTGTTAAATTAACATTTGGTTAAGCCCAATATCAGGTCATTATAATAACAGAGCAAGAAGTAATCCTGGCAGATGTCAAAACCAGAAACCAAGATCCAGGAGGAAAAAACTAAAAAAGTAACCAAGTAATAAAAAAAAGAATTTTAAAAGAGAAGAATCCAGATTTTCCTTCTGAGGAGGACACTCAATATGCAAAAGATATGAAGGTGAGAAGACATACATTTTTCAACCTGTTGTTGAAAAACTTCAAAAGTAACTGGAATGAAATATTAAAAAATATTACGGGGATTAACTCAAAGATTTTTGTTACATTAGTAACAGAGAGCATGGAATTAGCATTTATCTTTTTCTTTAATTTTTAAAAAAGTTTATTGAGATAAACTTAATATGCAAAAAGTTGCAAATATTTAATATGTACATTTTGATAAGTTTGGACATAGGCATACACCTGGGATATGATCACTGAAAACAAGATAATAAACATATCCATCATCTCCTAAAGATTTCTTGTTGTTCTCTTGCTTTTTGGGGGGAATTAGTATTTATCTTTTTTAAACTTTTTTTTTTTTTTTTTTTTTTTTTTAGAGAGAGAGAGAGAGACTCTTAAGCAGGCTCCATGCTCAGCAACTGAGTCCAACACAGGGCTGGATCTCATGACCCTGAAATCATGACCTGAGCCGAAATCAAGGGTCAACGCTTAACCAACTGAGCCACCCCCAATATTTATTTTTAAATAAGAAAGTCAAAAGGTGGTGGCACCAACTGAAATAAAAAAAAATACAGGTTGAGCAGCTATTAGAGCATCAAGTGGAGAATGTAGGGTTCAGTCTGGGATTTGTGGAGTTTGCAGCGCCTGTGACACATTCAGGTACAGACGTGAAGTAGGAAGTTGGATACTAAAGGTTGAGTCCAGGTATCTAGACTGTGGTACACATTTAGAAATCATCATTGTAAATAAAACCCATGGAATGGGTATGAGGGTAAAAGGAATTCTGTGAGGAAAGAAATGGGTAAAGGATGGAGTCCTCTTTCCCCAGTTAAACTGCCAGTGGTGAAAACTGACCCCAAAAAGAAGCCAAGAAAGAACTCACCTTTTTTGAGAAGAACCGGGAGTGTGTGGAATCATGAAATCTAAGGCAATAGAGATTTTTGAGAAAAAGTAAACAGCTAACAGTATCAAATACAGAAAGAGAAGCAACACCTCATCCTGTGAGTTAGGGAAGGAGATAAAAATGGTTAAAAAGTGCATAGAAGTTTGTACTTGGGGGCAGTTAGAAGCTAGAGAGTTCATGTCTTAAGGCCTCTATTTTCTCTGTGATGTAGGAAGCAAGATCTCACAGAAAGGTTTCTATATCTCAGAAAAAGGCATAAAGCAAAACACAGATTTGAAAATCAGCATTAGAGACATTAAACATGAAACAATGATAGTTGTGATGTCTATAAAAGTTGGGTACTATTAGATGTTTGCTCTTTAACAGTCTACTGTGGGGGCACCCAGGTGACTCAGTCAGTTTAAGCATCCAACTCTTGATTTAGGCTCAGGTCACGATCTCAGGGTCCTGAGATCAAGTCTCATGTTGGGCTCTGTACTGGGCATGGAGCCTGCTTAGGATTTTCTCTCTCTCCCTTTCCCTCTGGGCCTCCCCTCTCACTCTTGCTCTCTCTCTGTCTCTCTCTGAAAAAAAATAAATAAATAAATAAAAATAAAAAATAACCAATTTGCTTTAAAAAAAATCCAAAAAAAACAAAAAACAGTCTGCTCTCCCAGAAGAATGGTGAATGTTAAAACAAATGAACAAAACATCTGAGACTCTCATTATTGTTCGGATTACATAAAAGCCTAGCACATTCCCTGGCACTCAGTAGCTATGCAATAAGTATGTTGTTGAATGAATGAAAGAAATGTAGAAGAAATGAACTATGAGACACCATAAATATATCTTAAGAACAAGAAGTTACTAGGACAGGTGTTGCTACAAATGTTTATAATAAAAGTGTATTACAAATACATACTTAGAATAATATAACAACATTTAAGATAAGAGAAGATCCCTATTTGATATGTAGAAATACATTACAGGGTCTTATTAAAACCTGAGCGAGACACAGCAAAAATTTTGTCTCATCACTCTTATTGTCTATGAATCATGACAGAAAAAGGTTTAAGTCCACCGTATCAGAAAATACAAAGCATTATAAAACTAGATTTATCAGGAATCAGTCCAATGTAAGAAGGTAAAACTTAATGTAATATATATATATTTTTTTAAGATTTTTTTTTTTAATTTATTTGACAGAGCAAGACACAGCTAGAGAGGGAACACAAGCAGGGGGAGTGGGAGAGGAAGAAACAGGCTTCCTGCAGAGCCGGGAGCCCAATGCGGGGTTCGATCCCAGGACCCTGGGATCATGACCTGAGCTGAAGGCAGACACTTAATGACTGAGCCACCTAGGCACCCCTAAAACTTAATGTAATATTAATAGTAGTAGATGACTAGCAGGTTTTTAATTGCCTGAAAAAACATTCCTTTGGAAACTTATGACAATGTTTTATTATTATAAGTATGCACTTCTTTTATATAATAAAAGAGAAATTTCCTCCAACATTTTAAAAGATTTTATTTTTTTCAAAGATTTATTTATTTATTTGAGCGACAGAGAGGGTGAGAATACAGAGGGAAGGGGAGAGGGAGAGGGAGAGAGAGAATCTCAAACAGACTCCCCACTGGGTGCAGAGCCTGACACGAGGCTTGATCACATGAACCTGAGATCACGACCTGAGCAGAAATCAAGAGTTGGACACTCAACAGACTGAGCCAGCCAGGCACTCCTAAAGATTTCATTTTTAAGTAATCTCTACACCTAACACGGGGCTCAAACTCACAACCCTGAGACCAAGAGCTGTATGCTCTACCAACTGAGCCAGCCAGGCACGCCCCTCCAACATTTTTTTTTAATCTCAAATATACAGAAAAGTCAAAATAATACTACAAACAAATGATGATATCCTTTATCTAGATTCCCTAATTGTTAATAAATTGTTGCCTTTTCTTTATCTTTATCTCCATTTCTTTCTGAACCATTTTAAAGTAAATTGCAGATACAATGGTATTTCAGCCTTAAACACTTCACCATTCATCTTATAAAAATAAGGATATCAACATTAATTCACATTCATTTGTAATTATTATTTAATATATAGCTGTTTAAATTCCCCAATTGTCCCAAAAATGTCTCTTACAGTTTATTTTTTTATCCAGGATTCAGTTAAATTTCATGTATTGCATTTGGTTGTCAAAGCTCTTTAATCTCTTTTCTTCCTTGAATCTCTTTTAATGTAGAATAGTTCCTTTGACTTTCTGCCCTTGACTTTTTTGTCTTCATAATATTGAATTTTTTATAATATATTTTTTAAAGATTTTATTTATTCATTTGAGAGAGAGAGAATGAGAGAGAGCACATGAGGGGGGAGGGTCAGAGGGAGAAGCAGACTCCCTGATGAGCAGGGAGCCCGATGCAGGACTCGATCCAGGGACTCCAGGATCATGACCTGAGCCGAAGGCAGTTGCTTAACCAACTGAGCCAGCCAGGTGCCCTAAAATATTTTTTTAAAAAAGATTTTACTTACTTATTTTAGAGATGGTGGGGGAGGAGAAGAGGGAGAGGGACAAGCAGGCTCCATGCCCAGTGCAGAAGCTGACATGGGGTTTGATCCCACGAACCCAAGATCATGACCTAAGCCAAAATCAAGAGTCAGACAACTAAATGAACTACCCAGCCGCCCCCATACTATTGAATTTTTGAAGAGTTAGAGTTGTTTGTCTTATCTAATCTCCCACATTCTGGATTTGATGGTTTCCTCATGGTTACGTTCAGGTTAAATATTATTTGGCCCCAATACTACATAGACGATGCACCACATCAGGACTTGTTATATAATGTTGAATTATCCCATTATCTTGGCTAATGGAGGGACTGCTATTGTAAATGTACACTTCCCCCTTTATAATTAGTGAGATATCTGTGTGGTAGCATTATGAAACCATAGGACTGCCCTGATCCCCGAAAAGTCTTTTACCCAGTAAGACTTTCAGCAACTTAATGGTCCTAACCAGGAGTAATTATTACACTGGCAGTGGCAAAATGGTGATTTTTTTTTCTAATTCTATCATGCCCTTGCTCTGGAGTTTACCAAAGTGCATACTGTACAAGCTCAATTTATACATTTCCTGCCCCAGATCTGGCATCAGCCATTTCTCAAAGGAGCCCTTATTACTTACAGTGGAGAATGGTATTTCAAAATCAAGATCCAGGTACCAGGTATACTTATTGATACTCCTAGCCACCTCTTTTCAGTGCACAGAGCTAAGACTATATGAATCTATATCTACATCTATACCGATACATTTATATATACATAGACACATCATATATGTATAGTACACATGTATATAAATACTTATATATGCTATATGTAGGTATAAATGTACATACGGATATATATATAATTATCTGTATTATATAAACATTTATAAGTATATGTACTTATATAGTATATGTACTTTTCTAATTCTATCTTTTCTTCTCTGTATAATAACTAGCATGTATTCTTCTAAAACTATACATAGATACATGTTCACAGACACATTATTTTTCTCTAAATCCTATGTTAATACAGTTATTCCAACTCAAATCCAGCATCACAGAGTTCTTCTTCAACTTCTGTTCATCAAATATTTCTAACTTTTTCCACAGTAATAACCTTGCTTCCCAACACCATCATACGTACTCAGTTGCTCTATCCACAATAAATACAAATTGTTTCAGAATTACAAAACCAATATCACTACCAATAATAAGACTTCTAAATAAAGTCAAAGATTTATTTGTAGTGCATTTTGTTCTTTGAACATACTCCAGTCAGTACTTAATCAGAAGCGAAAGTGCTAAGAAACATAAATAATAGGAATATATTACAGAGATTTGGTCTTAGGCAACCGTGGAGCTGGCTAAACAGTCTAGGTGAGCCTGGTGTTTGTGGGTCTGCTGCTGGATCCTAAAATCCTCAGCCAGACAATGAGGAAGGAAAGACAGAGGTGAAGTGGGAGACGCAAGGCAAAAATGAAATCGGTGAAGCTGAGCTAGAAGCTACGAGGGGGGACTGCAGTACGAGTCAGACTGTTACTACCCTGGGCTCTCATTACAGTGTCAGTAATGGGGGTCCTGCAGGAGAAGCCTGTCATCACTGAGTTAAACATGCATCCCATAGAAATGGTAGCAATTATCATCATTTCTTGCTTACGGATGAGAGCCAGCAGAGAGCTCTAAGAGTTACCTTCACAAATGCATTATCTTACAGCCTTGGTGAAGAGAGTTTGCTCTGGACTGTCTCAGGGGATATATTTTGGAGTGAGTGAGCAGGTCTTACCTGATGGAAGAGGATTCTGGCAAACAGTTCCAGTTTAGCTAACTTAACACGGCATAAGTTCATTATACTCTATAGTGAGAAAATGACATTCAAAAGCCACTTGAATTAATCTTTTTTTGTGTGGTTATGTTATGAATTTGATATATGATTAGGTTCATTTGGTTAGATTTTACTTTTATTCACTTATTCACATGTCCCATAAAGCAAAACTATCTTAAAAGATATACTCACACAAACACAAAAAAAGATACACTCAGAGAAGTTTCATTCTCCTGTACCCTGTTCTTACTCATCCCTTATCAGGTGCCATTTTCATTATATATAGTTTCCCCTTGCTTCTTGCCAAAAGGAAGCATACTGTATATAGTCCACTGTACCATGCAATAAAAGCAAACTTAAAAAATTTTAACACTCCAAATTATCAAATTCACAAAGAATATTTCAAAGAATTCTGTATCTTATTAACACACAGAAGGGTAGTATAAGCAAGATGTTATAAGATGAAATAACATACTGATACAAATATCCTCTGGTAAATGTTAAAAATATAATATCTTGGGTACTTTCTGAAGTGATGAAGATGTTCTAAAACTGATTGTGATGATAGTTGCCTGACTCTATGGATATACTAAAAATCAGTGAATTGTCCATCATATGTTTTCACTCATACGGGGAATTTAAGAAATAAAACAGAGGAGCATAGGGGAAGGGAGGAAAAAAAAAAACAAGATGAAACCAGAGAGGTAGACAAACCACAAGAGACTCTTAATCATAGGGAATAAACTGAGGGTTGCTAGAGGAGAGGGGGTGGCGGGATGGAGTAACTGGGTGACGGGCATTAAGGAGGGCACGTGATGTCATGAGCACTGGGTGTTACATAAGACTGATGAATCACTTAACTCTACCTCTGAAACTAATATATTATATGTTAATTAATTGAATTTAAATTTTAAAAAATGAAAAAAACAGTGAATTGTCTACTTTATTATTTTTTTTTGAGTAGGCTCCACCCCCAGTGTGGAGTCCAACGTAGGGCTTGAACTCACGACACTGAGATCAAGACCTGAGCTGAGATCAAGAGTCAGGCACTTAAATGACTAAGCCACCCAGGCACCCCATGAGTTGTCTATTTTAAATCCATATGATATATGGATTACATCTCAATAAAGCTGTTATTTTAAAAATTCAAAAAATAGGGAAATATAATATCTAATACATTTCATGAATCTAAAAGCAAGGTCTTCCCTCAAGAATTAAAAAGCCTGAGAAATGTGGGTTCAGTAGAGTGCCTAATTCATGACATGACAACAGGGGATTACAGAAAACCTAGACTTGATGGGATAGCATTTTATTTAAACACACACACACACACACACACACACACACACACACACACACACACACACACACACACACAGGTTTTTTGTTGACTCCAAGCTTCAAGGGTACCAATAATGGGGTGGGATTGCTTATATGATTTTTTACTCTATTAACAAAAGCATGGGTCCTAGGTTATTGCAATCAGAGGTTCTATTCTCTGTCAGTTGGAGCAAATCTGGAATGGTGTTCGATGCAAGGGACCACTTTTTTTGTTTGTTTTTTAAAAGATTTTATTTATTTATTTGACAGAGAGAGAGAGAGAGAGAGCACAAGCAGGGGGAGCAGCAGAGGGATGAGGGACAAGCAGACTCTCTGCTGAGCAGGGAGCCAGACACAGGGCTTGATCCCAGGACCCTGAGATCATGACCTGAGCCGAAGGCAGATGCTTAACCCACTGAGCCACCCAGGTGCCCTGGGACACGTTTTAGGAGGAAAATTGAATAGTAAAGATGAGAAAATGCTTTGAGGAAAGAACTGAAGGAAACAGAACTCCCTTCAAATATTTGAAAGCAGTTACACAGAATAAAAAATAGACTTGTCCTGTGTTCCTCTAAAGGCAAAACAGACCAGAATATAGATGTCATAAAGCAGAGGGTTTCAATTCAATTTCAGGGAAAAAAGTTACCATTGAATGTAGTATTTTAGTGAGGTCCCCATCACATTTGGATAGAGTCTGGAATTCCACTGATAAGATTCCAAGTATCAGCAGGAAGGCTGCCCTGAATCAACTCCATGATTCTATTTTCTAGTCATACCTAAATAGCTTCTGAGAGTATCCTTCTATTAATACAAGATGTGTTATTCACAATGATGACCTTGATTCATAAAGAAAACATTAAATTGTAATCAGCTATATATCTTTGAATGTGGTTGGAGCTGTAGAAGCTTCCTAGAAGTTGGTTACTTGTTTTCTAGGAGTTGACCACATTAATGTGGATCAGACCTGACTGGGCAGGTCCAGATGATGGGTGGGACTATCCAATGTCTATTAGAATGCAAGATTCAAGATAGAACCATCAGTTGGAAATAAACTGGAAGACATATCAGCAAGGCTTCTCAGTGATCCAGACATTAACTGGAGCAAAGATCTGAGGAATGTTCCTTACCTAGGTGTGTATTCCAGCTTCCTGTGAGTACATGAATGCCTCAGGGCATAAGGGGACTGTGAATAAAACCTGTAAGAACTGCACTGATTAAACTGTCTGTAAGGGACGGCTGGGTGGCTCAGTCATGGAAGCGTCTGTCTGCATTTGGCTCAGGTCATGATCCCAGGGTCCTGGGATCCAGTCCTGCATTGGGCTCCTTGCTCAGCAGGGAGCCTGCTTCTCCCTCTGCCTGCTGCCCCTACTTGTATGCTCTCTCTCTCTCCGACAAATAAATAAATAGTATCTTTTAAAAAAATAAACTGTAAGACTTTAGAATACAAGATAATACTGCTTTGATGCCCCTATGATACACCATAGCACAAGAAGGAGGTGTTTTTTCTGTTTCTGTGCAGATCACAAACTGCCTTGGCCCATGCTCTAAGAACACGGTACCACACCTTTGGGTAGAGAGTTTCAGCAGAGCATACTGCCTATGGTATTATTGGGATGCGGGGGGCAGTGCCCAAGAGGAGACAGGCTGTGTTCTATGGTCAAGGCCCTGCATTTATTTTTGCATGCAGTGGTAAGATGCTAAAGAAAGAAGGTAAAAGCTTCTTCATTAGTATACTGATATATGTCTTGGTGATTCCCAGTAATAAAAAGAGGGAGGATTTGAGTGTAGAGTCCCCTCTGGAGAAGGTGAGGGTAAGTAACTATTTCTATAATAGCTAGTTCTTTATTCTAAACACAACCCGTCTGTAAATTAAACACAACTGTAAATTCCTTGATACTTCTTCCATTGAGAGGTAGGATCTATATGCCTTTTCCTTGAATTTGGCCTAGACTTAATGACTTACTATATCCAATAAAATGCAGTAGAAATAAAATAAAATAAAATAAAATGCAACAGAAGTGATACTGTGTGACTCTGAAGGCTAGGTCATAAAATGCAATACCCCTTTCACCTTGCTTATAGGAACACTAGCGTTTGGAGCCCTTAGCCACCTTGTAAGTAGTCTATCTTGAAGCAGTCATGCTATGAGGAAGCTCAGGCCACATGAGGAAAGAATGTTGGCTATTATGGCTGACCACCCCAGCTGAAGTACCAGCTTCAACCATCAGGCATATGAGGCAATATGCCTCTAGATTATTCCAGTCTCCAATGCCTGGAGGCATTGAGCCTTCTCAACTGAGGGTCCTAGACATCATGGAGCAGAGGCAAGTCATCTCTGCTATGCCTTGTCTGAATTCTGACTGAGAAGGTATTCAGATTTTGTTAAGGGAAAAATCTATGTTTGATCCTCACAATGATACTGTTGGGCAGGTTGGGCTGGCATTATTATGACCTTCATTTTATAGATTAAGATAACAACAACAAGCAGGGATTCAAACTTACCTTCTTTCAGATTATACAGCCAAGATGTGGCACGCTAATACTGATCTTTGTATTCCAGAGTTTATGCTTTTTCCATATTTTCCCATCTGGATCCTGTGGGGGCTTTAGAATAACCTAGAGAAATCAAGTAAGATATATCCAAAATTTAAAGACAAGGTCAGAAAATGTTGAGTGAATAGAAGCTAACAAGAATCAGTATTAAATGGATGAAACCAGTCATCCTATGGAGAAATAACTATGTAAGATATGATCTACAGATTGTTGCTGATAAAGAAGACTATAATTTAAAATGGAACCAATGAAAACAAATCTTAGAACTTTGAATGTTATGAGGAAGTGTCATAATGATATAATTTTTTAGGGTCTGATTTAAAAAAACAATTAAATAGGACTGTTAAGGAAAAAAATGCTGCAAGTTGTGTTTTTGATAAAATCAAGGCTAAAAGGTGCCATGACTGGCTAATGGTGCTATTTTAGTCACTTTAGAAGTATGTCCTTACAGTAAAAGAAGGGTGCTTCAGACTAGTATAGCTTGATGACATTATCCCTTATGATAATTTTCATTTACTCTACTTTTGCCAAACCACTTTTTGATTTAAATTTAGTTCTTCAAGGAGACTTTTCTACTTGGAAGAAAAAGTACAACAATGCTAACAAACCTACCATGCCCACTTGATAGGCTCTATTTCCCATTTTTCACTGTAGAAGAATATTAGTATTCTGATTATTCAAGCAGCTTCACACACAATGCCTTACCTCTAGAGTACCTGGACTCATAGTGACTCTATCACCATGAAGACATTCTGCTTCAGGAGTCAGTAGGACATCTTTCCATCTCTTTAATCATGGTGAATACTACAAGGAGGTCACTGGTGACTTCCCTCCAAATGGGAAGTAAAAAAAAAATGTAGTTCAAAGCTTCTCATGAGTTGATGTTTAGGTTCCTTTGGTGCTTAAAACGGTACACCATCCGGAGCCCACAGTAACTCCCACTATGTTCTTCACTTCTATTTCTCTATTCTTTAATTTTTTTTCCTGAATATTCCCTTTTCCTTTAAGATAAACATATTGTAATAATGAATTGGGTTTCTTTAATTTCGTTCTGTAATTGGGCCTCACAAAGGGAATTTAACTCCCCTCGTTTTCATGCATATTTTGCACAGCTAACACCTTGAAATATCCTGTTCATGAAAGGCACCTAGTATTTAAAATGTTTTGAATAGTTATCTTGAAAATAAAAATTATTAAAGTTTTGATCCTTCAGATGTCTAGAATGTCGTGCCTTGTGCAGGCCCTAGCACATGGAAAGTTTTCCATTTACATTTGTTGAATGACTGGAAGACTTAAAGAAAATGTTTTATTCCTCAACGATGGGTTTAGACCCACTTTAACAGGCCAGGTCCTTTAATGAAACGGATACAAAAATCATTCTGATAATTTAGCTGCTCCTAAATATATCTCTATCAGATTCCGCTTGAACGTTTCCACCTTGGGGTTTCAAGTCTTATTTTTATGACACAGAGACATTCGCTGTAATGGAAACAACACAAGTAGCACGGGCTTTCCCGTCTTCCTCCCTCTAGGATTTTAACTTCTCCTCGAACACCACCCATGCTCTTCTAGTAAATCCCACATTACAGTACAGGTTTAGGACCGAGAAGAGAATGAAGGAGGAAATCGGAGCCATGGAAACCGCAGAGACGAGGAAACGTGCTCGCGCGAGGGTGGGCAGAAGTGGAAGAAACCCTCCCCTGACGACGGCGCGAGGGCGCGCCTGGGATTACGTCACGCACCTTGGGTGACGTCACGGCAGTGACACGCGGTGACGCCGTTGCCGCGGCGACTTCTAGTCGTCTCCGCCCCCTTCCCCCGCCCCCCGCCTAGCGTCCTTCCCCCAATCCCCTCAGGCTCGGCTGCGCCGGGGGCCGCGGGCCGGTTCCTGAGGTGGCCCAGGCGCCCTCCTGCCGCCGGCGCCGCCCCGGCCGTCCCTCCCCGCCGCCCCCCGTCCTCCGCCTCCGCCTCCCCCCCCGCCCTCCACCTCCCTTCCCCCTCCCCGCCCAGCAGCGGTCGCTCCGGCCCCGGCTCTCGGTTATAAGATGGCGGCGCTGAGCGGCGGCGGTGGCGGTGGCGCGGAGCAGGGCCAGGCTCTGTTCAACGGGGATATGGAGCCCGAGGCCGGCGCCGGCGCCGCGGCCTCTTCGGCTGCGGACCCTGCCATTCCCGAGGAGGTGAGTGCCGGCGCACCGTACACCCCTCCGGGCTCTGGGCTCGGCTGGCTGGTGTTTTTTTGGGGGGAAAGAAGTGGCGGTGGGGGCTCTGGTGCCCTCAGCCACCTTCTTCTTTGGGTTCTCTGGGGTGGGAGATGGGCATCCCCGCCTTGTCCCTCTCCGTCATGCAGCTCCTCGCTACGTAAACACACACAGCGGCCCAGGGGGGTTTCCCTGACTCGCACCCCAGCTTGGGCGATTCGGGCAGCATTGGTTGAGCAGGAGGCTATCAGTAGGGGGCGAGACTCAGGGTTGGTCCGAGAAGGTCACGGCTGGCTGAAGGTAGCCAGGCTCTCATCTCTTCGATGTTTTCCTTATTTTGGGGTTGGGTGGGGGGGCAGGGAAGGGTGGCGGCATCCAGGTGAATAGATGTAGGTTAGTAGCCAGGGCCGGGACCCCAGCTTGAGTTGCTGTTGTAATTATTACATGGTCATGGAGGTGATGGGGCGCATCGTTCCCTTCCACTCTCCCTGATGTCCCCCTTTTCAGGCCGCTGCCCTCCCCTCCACTTTTCTACTTGTTTGGGGGATTTCTCTTCACCTGTTTTATCCAGCAGATGGTTTTGATTTAATCTTTACTTTTTCAGCCTTAAATCCCACTGTTCCCGTTCTCCTTTCCATCCCGGTGTCAGGCCCCCAGTACTTCTGTTTGTCTGTGCTCTGTCGCTGAGTGGTATACCCGCCCCCCCCCCCCCCCGCCCCAATCCCATTCCCATCTGCTGCTCCGCTCTTTTGCCGGACCTGGGGATATGGAGCCCGATAGTTGTCGGACCTGCCAGCCTTCTGCCAGCCTCAGTTTATACTTAAAACCATTTTTGCACTTCTCTTAATCTAGTTCTGTTTTGGCCCTCTGAATCATTCTACTGCTCCCTAACATTGTTATCTGTTATCTTAACAAATCCGTCTGGACGCTTTGGAGCTCCTTCCTTACTTTCTGAATCCTGAAGCTGTCAGGATTCCATCAGGTTTCACTTGCAGTGCTGGCACTTTCTGGTTAGTCTTCCATTGTGCATTCACACCTCTTTATTTTTTCCTACCCATTTTTAAATAGATTTGATTGATTTCTTTCTGTTGTCCTCCTTTTTGTCCCAGTTTTTACCTTTCACTTTTTCCTCTTTGGCTTCTGCCTCTCTCAGCCTGTTTTTTGCATTTTTCAGCCTGTTAACACCTTGTCAAATTATTTACATTTGGTTTTTAAGGAAAATTTATTCCATTTAGTATTTGGCATTGTACTATATAAAATAATACACTTTATTATACTTTGCAAATAATGAGATAATATTTAGTATAGTAACTGCTTTGTAATTATTGATTAGATAATGTGACTTATTCCGTTGACTTTGCTCAAAGTTCTCTTTCCTTCCTACTGCTTACATTTGGTTTCCCAATTCTCAACGTCTCATTCTTTCTTCTATCTATGCAATGTTCCTTTTCCTGCTTCATCATCTTTACTTTGGGAATTCATCCCATATGCTTGCTCTAGTATCAGTTTGTTCACAATAATAATTATTCTTCAGCCTCTTTTATCACCTCCATCTATGCCCATGATGTGTTCTATACCATCATTTGATCTAAAGTTCTCATATCTTCTTAAATTGCATGACTTTCCAGTTAATTTTTAGTTTATTTCTGCTCAGATCAGTTTCCTCTAACATTTGTTCATTTCCCCCAACTTCTTGGATTCTAAGGATAGAGCTCTTTCCTTCTTCCATTTCTTAGTTTATTCTGATTTCCTTGTCCCCAGTTACCATTCATTTGGCCTTGTTTCCTGGCTTTTGGTTCTTAACTTGCTGAAGCTTCCTCTTGTCTTCCCCACACCTCCACATTCCTTCTTATTTATAAACAGCTTTGTTCCGTTGACATGGAAATTTATTTTTAGGATACATTGTTTTTAATGGATAAATACTAGGGGTCACATCTGCTGTCTATTTTTTCCATGAATCGGATATGCCTTTGTCTTACAGGCACAGGTGCCTCTAGGCTTGCTTTACTCTCTAGTGTATGTGTGGTTTTGTTGAATTGTAACTTTGAAGACTATTTCAGAGTAGAAGGATGGATAAGTTAATGGGTATGGGTCATGAAATTGTAATTCTCTGATTATAACATTGTTTATATTGAGAACTTTAAGACTTAGTAGAACAGTTTGCAATGATACAGAGAAGTCTTTTGTTAAGTACAGTCTCCACTATCTTATTTGAAAGGGCCAGATAGTTTGAGTTCTACCCTCTGAAGATTCTGACTCAGTAGGTGAGAGTTAGTGCCATAAGTTTCAATATTTGGCACGCTTCCTGGGCAGTTCTCATGTATCAATGCTTGAGAACCACTACACTAATGAATTTAAGTTTAAATTGCCAGTCATTGGAAAGCATATTGGTATCTTCTGAAACTACAAGGATACTCCTAACTAAATTTAATTAGAAGTGTTTCATACTGCCTCCTCCTCTCAGGTTTTAATGTTTAGTGATGAATAGTTTTCCCTCTATAATTTCTTATAGGAGCTGATAATAAAGGTATTTGCATCGGGGAGGCGGGAAATAAATGATTATAAGTGGATCTCTTTTGAATATAGGTATCAGTGTTATGGATGGCAGAATAAATTCCTCCAAGAAATCATTTAAACTTTGAATTTGCTATTGTTAATTCAGTGCGAACTGATATGTATTGTGGTCTTTTAATTTAGGTGTCTTCTTTATGAGTACCTTTAATTGCCAAGTGCATGGAAAGACGTGACAAGTTATGCTTGTGTAAAATGACACATTTTACTCTAAAGAATTCTCTTGCCTGACAGTAAAATAGTTTTTTGTTTTTGTTTTTAAAGTTTCTCAGAGGGAAATTTCAGCTGCATTAAAATTTCTGACTATCAAGGGAAAGCACATTCATTATTGAAAAATTAGAAAGCTATAAGTACAAAAAGTAAAAAAGAAAAAAATCTGTAATCTTGCCACTAGGATATAATTAGTATAAACATTTTGGTGTGTATCCAAAACTTTTTTTATGTTTGTCTAATACACTATATATGGTTTTATAATATTTTTAAACTTAATATAGCAAAATATTTTACATTTCATCAGGTAATACTGTGATTTTTTAAAACTGATCATTTTTCTTGGCTATTACAGTTTTTTTTACTGCTTGTTATCAAACATCTTGAACATAGAATGTAGATTTTAGTTTTTAAATTGTGTTGGGAAGTGAACAAATTTCATGTCCTGTATTTGTATTACTTTGTAGATGTCAAAATAGGATATTCTGGTAAATGACAGGAGCTTATTAAATATTTATGAAATTAACGTGCTTATGCTTTTGGCATTAAACCTTTACTTCTGACCATTTATATTTCCCCAATGTTTCTTTCAATGACCATATTGTATAATATAGGATAACATGACCGTATGGTATAATAAATACATTTATTTTAAAAAACGTGTTATACGAGGGTGTGATATTTATTAACTATTCTGTGTTTCTGCAGAAGGAGCTTCTTACAATTGCAGTACAGTTAAAATTATATTGTTTTCAAGATCTCTTATCACCAGCCTTAGTTGAGTTGTGTAATTATAATAATGCATTGACTAAGCAGTATTCTGGGATGGGATCTTCTTTATAATGTGGTCCACTGTATTGAAACAATCTTTATGAGCCATGTGAAACCAGGTTAGATTACCTCATACTCCTAAAAGGAGGTAGTCCCGTTAGGATACTGTGTGCTTGTGTAGTTCTGGTATTGCTGTTAATACTTGTCTAGGTATTTAATTATTTTTCTTTCTCTTTATTTCATTTTTCTTTTTTTTTTTTAAGATTTTATTTGTTTATTTGAGAGAGAGAGAGGAAGTGAGAGCGAGTGAGCCTGAGCGGGGTGAGGGGCAGAGGGAGAAGCCGACTCCATGCTGAGCAGGGAGCCCGACTCAGGACTCGATCCCAGGACCCTGGGATCATGACCCGAGCCAGAGGCAGCCGCTTAACTGACTGAGCCACTCAGGCGCCCCACTTGTCTAGGTATTTTTGAAGGTGGACAAAACATACCTGTTAGGCATAACTATAAAATAGCTGTTTGTCATTAGTATTTCTAGTGGTCTCTTTGTGTACTCTTTCTCTCTCCCTCCCTCCTTTAGGCCTCCACTCCTTTTATTTAGAAAACTATCTGATATCAGTCACTTACATGTGCTGGCTGTTAAAGGAATTATTTATCAGTAAATAGATAAGAAAGGAATGTTGGTACTGGATGCTCAAATCTTTGAAGGTAGTAAACCTAAGAGCAAACTTGATTTAATCTTGTTTGGATAATAGATCAGAAAAATTATATTTGGATAACAGGCTAGAGAAGTTTGACTTTTCTCAGTTCCCTGTCCCTTGCTTTCCTGATAAGGATGAATAGGAAGCTGTCCTAACAACTGTTGACCTATGTTTTGTGAGCGGTGGGGAAGAGAGGAAAGGAGCAGGCTACATTGTTTTTTAGCATTTTCTAAGAACTCATGCTTACCTGTTGAAGAATGAGGCAGCTGCTTAGCTTTCTTCCTTTTTCCTTTTCCGCAATAATAAAGTTGTCTTCTTTAGAATTGCAAAGTGCACTTTGTTTTCCTAGACACATTGATATTAATTTAGCTGCATACTTAGTGAATATTTTGTATCACAATTCCCTTGTTTAGGAGATGCAGTATGTTGCTATGCCTCCTATGTTTCTGCTTCAAATTGTCATTACAACAAGGCTTTATTGTCAGTAATTCTCACTGGATTTTGTCTTCCTCAGAAGTTGAATTTGGAAAAAAAAAAAAAGAACAATGAAAAAAAGAAGTTGAATTGAGTCTTTTACTCTTTCTCTATTTCACCTACATTGGTTATTCTGTGAGGTCAGGATCAGCAATAGTTAGAGAACTGAATTCAAAATAGGTGAGCCTGTTTAGGAGCTTTTCTGTTTTTTAAAGGTAAGCAGTGCTTTTGTAGTCGTAATGTTATAGATAACTTAATATAAGAACCAAAAAGATACTCTCATTTGTTTCATTCCTTTGTTAAATATTTGCTGGAGGCATTGATGACATGTTCTGGGAGGTAGTCTTTATTTTTTAGTTTCTTTTGGCTACCAACCTAATTTACTATCATACATAATTAGCATGGTAGAAGAAATTCTTAATACAACCTACACCCTAACATTAAGCAATTATTTTTTTCAACCCTCTACCCTCTGAGATTATTTTGGTTTCCATGTTTTCTCTTGGGCTTAAAAAACTATTAGTCTTGTTTCTTCCCATATCAAGACTATGCATATAGAGGGAAATTGATGCCCAGTAACATTACATTCCTTTCTGGGTCTTGGGAATGCCCTCGATACAGAATATAAAAATTGCTCTGAACTCAATTAACTTTGTCTTCTGGAAGCTCTGTAACATCAAATGAAACATAATTTTCATTCTTGTAATGTGGCTGCAGTTATTGACAGCACTTCTGGGACAAATGTACCATATGATGGTAGTTTTCAAATTACTGTAGAGCTCTAGGACAATTAAAAAAAAATACCACCGTAAGAAATTCAGATTTTAAGTTACCCTAATACATACACAGGAGAAAGTTTTTGTCTGTTGTGGACATTTTTTTTTTTAATCTTCACCTTTTGCAACAGTATCTGGCACATAGGTACTTGGATATTTAGTGAAAGAAATAGTGAATGGAGCCCTATTAGATATAATGCACTCTGTTTTTCTGAACTTTTCAGTTCTCTTTTTTTTTAATGCTACTTGTAAGTCAGTTTACTAGATCGACAACCAATTGGTTCCAACAGGCATTTTGAAAAATACTGTTCTGGGGGTTTCAGGGGCCTTCTTCAGAGATTAACCGAAGGCTATGTTTAGTCCCCCTACACCTTAACTCTTAAAGTTCTTCATTTATCTGCTTTACATGTTGGTTTCCTTGAAAAAAAGCATTTTATGGCTGTGAAAATTTTAGAGCTCCTGTGTATGAAGAGAGATGTGTCCTGGCATGAATCTTCTCAATTATAATAATCTATGTAGAAAATTTCGACGACATGTGTCTAAGACAGTGGTCAGCAAACATTTTTTGGAAAGGGTCAAATAGTAAAATTTTAGGCACTATGGGCCTGTTTTGTCTCTGTCAAAACAACTCAGCAGACTCAACAATGGCATTATTGCACAAAAGCACCTAATAGACTGTGTAAGCAAATGAGCCTGACTGTTCCAATAAAACTTACTTATGGACACTGAAATTTGAATTTCATATAATTTTCATGTGTCATGAAATACTCTTGATTTTTTTCAACCATTTAAAAATGTAAAACTAGCCCCGGATCAGGCTTCCTGCTCCACAGGGAAGCCTGCTTCTCCCTCTCCTCCCCCTGCTTGTGTTCCCTCTCTCACTGTGTCTCTTTCTGTCAAATATATAAATAAAATCTTTAAAAAAAAAAATGTAAAACTAGTCTTGTGGTCTGTATTAAAATAGATGATGGCGCAGATTTAGTTCATGGGCCAAAGTTTTCAGACTCCTGGTCTAGGGGAGACTGAATTATATCATATTAGAGGTTCTGAAATTAAGGTGTGGGTTAGAGGTCTATAGAAAGTTCATAATTGCGTTTTGAGAACAATCAGGTTTATTCGGTCATAATTTACATATACCGTAAGGTACCATTTTAACTGTACAGTTTGGTGAGTTTTGACAAATGTACATGATCCTGCAACTACTGCCACAATCAAGACACAGAACACTTCCATCATCTCAAAAAGTTCCTAGTTTCCCTGCATTCTGTCCCCTTTCCTGGCTCTCAGTTCCTGGCAGAAACTGGTCTGATCTCTAGTTTTACCTTTTCCAGAAAGTTATATGAATGAAATCATCCAGTATGGGGTGATTTCATATTTGGCTTCATTCATTTAGTTTGATGTTTTTGAGATTCACCCATGCTGTATGTATCAACAATTAGTTTCTGCTTATTGTTTAGTAATATTCTATTGTATGGATGTGTCCCAATTTATACATTTACCAGTTGATGGGTAGTAGGGTCGTTTTTACTTTTCAGCAATTATAATAAAGATTGCTCTAAACACTTGGGTTCAGGTTTTTGTGTGGATATGGGTTTCCATTTCTCTTGAGTAAGGACCTTAAGATGGGGTTTATGGGTTGTATGGTAAGTATATATTTAAGTTTATAAGAAACTGCCAATCCATGTAAAAAATGGGCAGAGGACATGAACAGACCTATCTCCATGGAAGACATAGAGATGGCCAACAGACACATGAAAAGATGCTCTACATCACTCATTATCAGGGAAATGCAAATCAAAACCACAATGAGATAAATCACATCACACCTGTCAGAATGGCTAAAATAAAAAACTCAAGAAATAACAAGTGTTGGCGAGGATATGGAGAAAAAGGAGCCCTCATGCACTGCTTGTGGGAATGCAAACTGGTGCAGCTGCTGTTGGAAGACAGTATGGAGATTTCTCACAAAAATAAAAATAGAACTACCCTATGATCCAGTAGTCACACTACTGGTATTTACCCAAAGAATACAGAAACACTAATTTGAAGAGCTGTATGCACCCCTGTATTCATTGCAGTGTTATTTATAATAGCCAAACTATGGGAGCAGCCCAAGGGTCCATCGACTGATGAATGGATAAAGAAGTGGTGTGTGTGTATGTATGTATATATATATTATGTGTGTGTGTGTGTGTGTGTGTGTGTGTGTAGGAATAGTATTCTGCCGTAAAAAAGAATGAAATTTTGCCATTTGCAACAACATGGATGGATCTAGAGAGTATAATGCTAAATGAAATGTCTGAGAAAGACAAATACCGTATGATTTCACTCGTGGAATTTAAGAAACAAAACAAATGAACAGGAAAAAAAGACAAACCAAAAAACACTTTTTTTTTTAAGATTGATTTATTTGGGAGAGAGAGGGAGAGAGAGCACAAGAGCAGGGTGAGGGGCAGAGGGAGAAGCAGACTCCCCACTGAGGAGGGAGCCAGACATGGTACTCCATCCTAGCACCCTGGGATCATGACCTGAGCCAAAGGCAGATGCTTAACCAACTGAGCCACCCAGGAACCCCAAAAAACAGACTCTCATAGATAACAAACATGGATACCAGCGCAGAGGTGGGTAGAGGGATGGGTGAAATAGGTGAAGGCGATTAAGAATACAATTACCTTGATGAGCACTGGGAAATATATGAAACTGTTGAATCACTATATTGTACATTTGAAACTAATATAACAATGTATGTTAACTACACTGGGAAAAAAAAAGTTGCCAAACTAGTACCATTTTGTATTGTCACCCATAGTGAATGAGTGTTGCAGTTATTCCGTATCCTTGTCAGCATTTGGTATTGTCAGTCTTCTTAGTTTTAGCCATTCTAGTAGATAGGTAGTAGTTGCTCATTGTGGTTTTGATTTGTATTTTTCTAATAACTAATGTTAGACATCTATTTATGTGCTTATTTACTATCCATGTATTTTCTTTGGTTAAGTCTCCCATTTAAATCTTTTTATTCAGTATTTATCTTCTCGTGGAGTTGTAAGAGTGCTATATTTATATTCTGGATATAAGTCCTTTATATCAGATTTATGTCTTGCACATGCCTCCAGTCGTGACTTTCCTTTTTCATTTTCCTAATTGCCTTTTGAAGAGTAGAAGTTTTATTTTTGATGAAGTCCAATTTATCATTTTTTTTTCTTTTATGTTTCCTGCTTTTTGTGTCTCCTATTCAGTAAATCTTTGTCTAACTTAAGATCATAAAATTTTCCAGACGCCTGGGTGGCTCAGTCGTTAAGCGTCTGTCTTCGCCTCAGATCATGATCGGGCTCCCTGCTCTGCGGGAGGCCTGCTTCTCCCTCTCCCACTCCCCCCTGCATATGTTCCTGCTCTCGCGTCTCTTTCTTGCTGTCAAATAAATAAATAAAAAATCTTAAAAAAAAAATCATAAAATTTTCTCCCATGTTTTTGTTCTAGAAATGTTACAGTTTTAGCTATTACATTTAGGTCTGTGATCCATTTGGAGTTAATTTTTTATATGTTGTGAGCTAGAGGCTAAAGTTCATTCTTTTTCATATGGATATCCTGTTGTTTCATAGGTCTTGAAGAAACTTTTTTCTATCAAGTTACCTTGGCACCTTTATTGAAATCAATTGATTATATATGTGAGTTTTTTACTCTTTTATTGACCTATATGTCTCTTCTTTGGCCAATACTGCGGTATCTTGATTACTGTAGCTTTATAGTTAATTCTTAAAATTAGGTAGATCCAATTCTTAGGATTTTTAGAACTTTAAAATTCGATTTTTTAATTTCTTATGTTAACTATACTTTTGGAAGGAAAAGGTCCATATTTTCTTATTCTCAAAGGTGTTTTCTACCTCAGAAAAGCTTAAGATTTACTGCTGTATATAATTAGTACACTCCTATTTCAAATTATTTGGTGGTGAGGTTCAAGAAAACCTGTTATATCCAAAATTAATTTCTTTATAAGAAATGAAGGGGATGTTTCAGTAGGTTGCACAAAAAAGTCAGTAATGTCCTTTTTATCAAATTGAAAAAATAAAATATTAACTGTAATGAAGATACGTATGGGTGAAAGTGAGTATATAAAGATGTTATTCACCAAAGAAGTCACTGAAAATGTCAGTTGGTGGAAGATACTAGTTTATACTGTGTTATTCTCCATCTTCATTATAAGAGTTTTTCCATTTGAAACCTGTGCCATGTTCTGTGATCTTCCAGAATTAGCACCTTTATTAATCTTAGAGTCATCATTAAATTGTTTTTACTAAGGATAACGCATATGGTAGTTGGTCATATTTCTACCTTTTTACATTGGGGCCCATAGGATCCTTCATCTTTTTTTTTTTTTAATTACACTGGTGATAGCTTTTTATTGCTTAGCCTAGGGGAGCCCCTACAATATAAAATATTTCTGGTCATGCTTTTCATGTAGGTATTTAAAAGCAAACAAATCAGCAAATGTATTCATAGAGCGTAAGTCTTGAATACCAGACTAGTACAGGGCTTTGTAACAATTGGTAAGGTAGATACCATCTAGACTTTTGTTCATGTTATAAGGAGTGTTATTCCAATTGTATTTGATTACCTTGCAAATTTTGAAACTGCACTTCCAGGGAGAGAGAAACTCAACATTTTGGCAGACCGTTTTCAACTGTTGTTCCAAAATTAGTGTGTTTTAAAAAAAATGCTTTTCCTAGGGCGCCTGGGTGGCTCAGTTGGTTAAGTGTCCAACTCCTGATTTGGGCTCCGGTCATGATCCCAGGGTCCTCAGATGGAGACCCCCTATCGGGCTCACACTCATTGGAGAGTCTGCTTCTCTTCCTCTCCTTCAGCCACTCCCCTGCCCGCGCTTGTGCACGCTCTCAGATAAATCAATAAATCTTTAAAAAATGCTTTTCCTTATTGTAAAAGATACTATTTAAATTAAATTGAGAAATATTCTTATATTTTTCTTGTAATAAATATATAGCCATTAAATTCATAACAAAAATAACTTTCTATTTTTAGAACAGCTTAAATTAATTGAAATTTTAGGATGCTTTGAACTAGTCACTTTGAGTGTTTTGAAGCAGTTTAAAGTACTGCTTGGGTGTGTTCCTGGATTGATGTAGGATTTTTAAACTATCTTCTACATTACAGTATCTGGAAAATAAGTTTGGTCTTATAGATGAGTTTTATTTATTTTTTGAGACAGACTGCGCATGGCGGGGGTAGGGGCAGAGGGAGAGAGAGAGAATCTTAAGCAGTCTCCATGCCCAGTGTGGAGCTAGACATGGAGCCTGACGCCCGGGGATCCTGAGATCATGACCTGAGCTGAAATCAAGAGTTTCAGCTTGACTGACTAAGCCACTCAGGTGCCCCTAGATGGAATTTTAAAATTAATGGGGATTAATAGCTCCAACAGTAACATTATAAATGGTTATTGGAACCTGTATGTTTTGTATTGTCAGCCTGGGTCTAATCACTTTTCCCCTGTTTTAAAGTTTATACTGTCTACTTAGAAGTCTTTTTGCAACTTAAAGGAGAAAAATGAACAATTACTAATTTAAGAGTCTTATGTAGTTATTATTTTTTAGAGTTCTTAGCATAATTTCTGGTAATGTTATATGGAGGTAATTTAATTCCCATTCATTATAAAAGCATTTTATCTTCTGTGAACACCAATTATTGCCTTTATAACTTTTTTTAATATAAAAAGGTAAAGTACTATTGTTCCTAAATAGCTCAAAATTGCTTTCTCACACAATTGTATAATTGTATTTCCATGGGAATGGTGTCAGAACTTCAGATAGGGGAGAGATTCAGTGTAGTTGTTACATTCCTATTGTACAACCACTGAAAGTGTTCATTTCCCCTTCGTTTTTTCATGCTTCTAACATTTGAACTATTCCACCCATATCTTCTTCCTGCAGGTGTCTTCTCATATTAACATTAAGTTACACAGTCTCAAATTAAATTTCATTATGCATGAAAATTTAGTTTAACTTTTGGTAACTATTGCAGAGGATTTTTCTGCTATTGAGTTTGACACTTAAGTTTCTATATTTTTTATGAAGGAAGGGGTGCATGGGTGGCTCAGTCAGTTAAGCCACCCACTCTTTTTTTTTTAAGATTTTATTTATTTATTTGAGAGAGAGAATGAGATAGAGCATGAGAGGGGGGAAGGTCAGAGGGAGAAGCAGACTCCCTGCTGAGCAGGGAGCCCGATGTGGGACTCAATCCCAGGACTCCAGGATCATGACCTGAGCCGAAGGCAGTCGCTTAACCAACTGAGCCACCCAGGCGCCCTAAGCCACCCACTCTTGATTTCTGCTCAGGTCATGGGATCAAGCCCTGAGTTGGCTCAGCACGAGCCCACTTGGGATTCTCTCTCCCCCCTGTCCCTCCCCTACCTCGCCTGCACATGCACTGTCTCTCTTTAAAAAAAAAAAATGAAGGAAACTTTTGGTTATTGGTTATCATGGGTGGGTCTTTGAAAGAATGGTTTAAATAGGTATAGCAACTGTTCTGTGTTGATGCCATTCATTCACTGCTTGATTTTCCCTCTGCCTCCCATATGGAGTGGTATGAGAATAAAATGAGATTATGAACATGTAAAAGCCTTCACAAAATAATAGTAGTGTTATTTTTCTGTCAGTTTTCAAGACAAAAAATAAATATATTCAAATTTTACCTTTCAGAAGTCCTTATGGCATTTTTTAGAATGTTCAGTGACAGCCCATGGCTCTAGTTGTTACAAACTTTTGGTAGTTCTTAATATAAGATTGTTGATGGACAATTTTATAGGACTGTTTGAATATTGATTGTTGATAGAACAGTTGGAATGTTGATTACAATCAGTGTTATCTTTAAACCACTACTGAGTTAAAGAAACAAAGTGCCAACATATTGATACTTTTACTAAGCATTTCATAGGAAAGAGGTATAATGTATTAATATGATAGTACAGAGACTGTGTCTCATGACTTTATAGCAAAAAATATAAGCATTAAGACGTGTTAGACTTTGATATTTTTTTAAGATTTTATTTATTTGAGAGAGAGAGAGAGAATGAGAGATAGAGAGCACGAGAGGGAAGAGGGTCAAAGGGAGAAGCAGACTCTCCGCTGAGCAGGAAGCCCGATGCGGGACTCGATCCCGGGACTCCAGGATCATGACCTGAGCCGAAGGCAGTCGCTCAACCAACTGAGCCACCCAGGCGCCCATGATATTTTTAAAGCTGTGATCCACCATTTTTCTTGTCATCCTTCTAAAACTAAATTGATGACTTTTGGGGTTTTTTGTTTTTTGGTTTTTTTTAAGATTTTTATTTATTTGACAGAGAGAGACACAGCCAGAGAGGGAACCCAAGCAGGGGGAGCAGGAGAGGGAGAAGCAGGCTTCCCAGGAGCAGGGAGCCCGATGCAGGGCTCGATCCCAGGACCCTGGGATCATGACCTAAGCGGAAGGCAGACGCTTAACGACTGAGCCACCCAGGTGCCCCAGTGACTTTTATTTTAAGTCATTTCATAGGCCAATAAGTATTCAAGTATTCAGTAAATGTTTGAGTGCCTACAATATGCCAAGTGGTACTCTAGGTGCTTAGTACATTTGGAAACAAATCAAAGATCTCTACTAGTTTATATGCTGGTGGATGTGTGTGTGTAGTGGGGGAGGGGCAGACAGACACACAAAAAGAAAATTATATAGTATGTTTGAAAGTAATAAGTACTATGGAAAAAGAAAAGTAGAACAGGATAAGGTTTGCAATTTAAAATAGGGAGTTTAGGGTAGGGCTTTAGTTGAGAAGGTTAATATTGAGCCAAGATTTTAGAAGGTAAAGGATAAGCATTTCAGACAGAAGAACCAAATTCAAAGGTTCTGAGTCAGGAATGTGCCTTTCCTATTAGAGAAACAGCAAGGAGGTCAAAGTTGCTGCAGTGGCTTAAAGAAGGGAGGCAAGTTAAGTAGTAGAAGGTGAAATCTAAGAGGTGTTGGGGTAGGAGTGGGAACAGAAGCATGACCAAAGGCCTTTGACTTTTGCTTTAAGTGAAATGGGTAGCCATTCAAAGTTTGAGCAGTCAGAACGGAGTTACATGAGTTACTTTTTAACAGAAATGTTCCGGTTGCTATGTAGAGAATAGACTCTTAAATGGACAAGGGTAGATGTAGGGGAACCAGAGAGGAGGCTTTTGGGATTATCTACACAGTGGTTTAGACCAGATTGGAAGCAGTAGAAGTATTGAGAAATGATCAGATTCTGGATGTTTTTAAAGTACAGCCAACAGGATTTGTTGATAGATTGAACATGAGGTGTGCAAGAAAGAGAGGTGTCAAGGGGGAGGGGAGGGCACAGATTAAGAATTCAGTTTGGGGTATGTTAAGTTTGAAATATCTATTAGATGTCAAAGATGTTGAATAAGCTGTTATGAGTCTGGAGTTCGGGAGTGAGGCCTAGTGACAGAGACTGTTTGCCATATATATGTCTTACTTTCTTCTTGAGTATACACTTAGACACTTCTCCGTAGTACTTAGGTTTGGTCATATGATTAAGTTCTGGCTAATGTAATATGAGCACATGTGATATAAACTAATTCTAGGTCTGGTCCATACAAACACCTTTCCTTCCTGTTTTTCCCTTCTGGTTGGTTGAACCATGATGATCCCTAAGGTAAGTCGGAAGCCTTATGTTGTAAATGGTAGATTGACCATTAGCCTAGGATTCTGAATACTGCTTGGATAAAGACCACCTTGCTAACTTTTTCAACAACCTATTACTATTAGATGGATAAGAAATAAGCTTTCATTGTATTTGAGTCCTTATACCTTTCGAGTGTATTTGTTACAGCATTTAGCCAAGCCTACATTTGGGATTTGGATGTTATTTAAAGCTGTGATATTGATGTGGCTGTCAAGGGAATGAGCATAGATAAGAAAAAAGAGAGCCAAGTTTGGAGAAAAGAGGAGGAGCCTGAGAAGGAGCAACCAGTAAGGTAGGAAATCGAACGAAGAAAGTTTATTATTAGAGAGTGGCCAGTTGTGTATGCTGCTAAGTTAAATAAGATACTAAGAATTCATCATTGGAGTTAACAAAGTAGAGGTATTGTGATCTAGACAAGAATAGAGCATTGAGATGAGGTTCCAAGGGAGACACTCAGTGATTTTAAGGGAGAATAGAAGGGGAAGTGAAGATAGTGAAGAATTTTCCTCTAAAGGGGAACAGAGAAATGGGGCAATAGCTAGTGAGGGAAGTGGGGTCATGGAATTTTTTTTAGTGATAAAAAAATAAGGACATGTGATAGAAATGAATCCTTAGAGAGTAAAACATTAATGGTTTCTCAGGGCGCCTGGGTGGCTCAGGTGGTTAAGCGACTGCCTTTGGCTCAGGTCATGATCCTGGAGCCCTGGGATCAAGTCCCGCATCGGACTCTCTGCTCCCTCGGTCTGCTTCTTCCTCTGACCCTATCCCTCTTGTGCTCTCTCTCAAATAAATAAAATCTTTTAAAAAAAAATTAATGGTTTCTGAGGAGAAAGAGGGAAGGAAGGGTGAGGGAGAGAGAAGTAATCTCTCTGAAGGGAAGAGGGAAAGGGATTTAGTGTACAAGTGGAAGGATTGGCTCTCAATAGGAGCATGGATACTTTATGATAATACATGGTAAGGCAGAGTACATAGATACAAATGTTGATAGGTAGGTAGATGTGATGCTGGGAGTCTGTGTGTGTTCTTCCGGTTGCTTTATGCTTTTTCAGTAAGACTTAAGGTTTCAGCTAAGAGTGAGTCTTGGGGATATGTGCATTAAAGAGAGAGGTGAAGGTTTTAAAGTTGTTTGGGAGCACATGAGAGTAAATGGACTAGGGACAAAGAATAAAATTGATAAGCAATATTAAATTATTTTACCAGTTGTCCAGACAGCATTGTGGGACTTCTGACATTTTGGTGCAGGTCCTCAGATCAAAGTTAAATGTAACTTGCCAAGGCAATTTAAGAATTGATATGAGTCATTCTCATTTTTTTGTAAAGATTTTATTTATTTATTTGAGAGAGAGAGAATGAGAGATAGAGAGCACGAGAGGGAAGAGGGTCAGAGGGAGAAGCAGACTCCCCGCTGAGCAGGGAGCCCGATGCGGGACTCGATCCCGGGACTCCAGGATCATGACCTGAGCCGAAGGCAGTCGCTTAACCAACTGAGCCACCCAGGCGCCCCGAGTCATTCTCATTTTGACTCATAGACGTGGAATCATTGGGAAATAAAACATGAATTATTACTTCTTCATGAAGTACCTGCCATTTTCATGCCATGAATTTAAGCTAAATTTGGAGAGGTCTGGTTACTAATTTTCTTTTCAAAAATAATTCTTTGATTCTTTCTATATTGAAATTTTATTAAATATTTTGTCTATACAGAATAGCATCCTCATTGGAGTTTAATTTTTAAACTATACAGTGAAGCATTTGTTTTCCTGTTACTTTCTTTCAAATGCTGTCCAAGTTTGACTTGTCTTTTGCTCATGCTTTTCCTGCTGCCTAAAATATAAATTCCTTCTCCTGTCATCACCCTATCCAAACCTTTCATACTTAGCTCACTTATTGCAGGAAGCCTTCCTGAACCTCTTTCCAAGGCCTAGTTAGGTGCCTCTGCTTTGTGCTTTCATAGTATCTCAAACTATACTTGGTATCATTTTATTTACTATGTTATAGTTTTTGTTGGTATCTATCCATTCCCTTTAGACCAGTGCCGTTCAGTCAAAATTTCTGTCATGAGAAATGTTCTGTGCTGTCTGATATGTCCACAGGTGGCTACTGTGCACTCAGAATGTGTGTAGGAGAACTGAAGAGTTGGATTTTAAAATTTATCTGATTAATTTAAATAGTCACATGTGGCTACTGGCTACTTTGGACCCTTTTAAAGTCAAGGCTTATGTGGATTTCATATTTATTTTTCATTGCTTGGTAGTACTTACTGCTGCTTAAATTACTGTGTTCTTTCTCAGTACTCTTAGACCAAATAGTTGTCACTTACCTGGAATATGGCAGTTTTCTTATCTAATTCTGTTCTTAACCATAGCTTTCCAGTTTATGCAGCAATAAGTTCTTCAGTACTATAAACCTAGGATTTTTGTTGTTTTGTTTTGTTTTTCTCCTTCAGACTGAAAAATTGGGTACCGTGAGGTTACCTCAAGGAATTTCTGAGGGTTAAGAGTAGCAAGGAAGAGACTCAGTGGGCTCGTGGAGGGTAGGGAAGCAATTTCTGCTTCAACCAAAGTAGTTCCACTTCATAAGTTACTATATTGAAATTGTGCTTGAGATTTCATATGGAGGGGGGGAAAAGGCTTCTAAAAAATAACACTTTTTAAAAAAAGATTTATTTATTTATTTATTTATTTATTTAGAGAGTGCAGGCAGGGGGGTGGAAGGGGAGGGAAAGAATCTCAAGCAGACTCCCCACTGAGTGTGCAGCCTGACATGGGCCTTAATCCCACAACCCATGAGATGATGACCTGAGCCAAAAATCAAGAGGTGGATGCTTAACCGACTGAGCCACCCAGGCACCCCTAAAAGAAAACACTGTTGATGGAGGAAAGAAGGCATGCACGTGTCAGTATGTGATTAAGTGCCGGAGTGGATGATGGAAGAGTTCAGAAATGGAATGTTACTATAGGCTGATGAGGTCTTGATAGAAGTTAGTGTTTAACCTAGACAGGTGGAAGGAAGGAGAAAAGGTAATGGGAATAGACTTTGCAAAGAACTGGAGTTAGAAATACATATGGTACTTTTGTTTAAGGAACAGGATCATCATGTTTATAGTTGAGTGACTTGTATGAAATAAAATTTGGCTACGTTAGACAGGACTGCATTGTGGAAAGTAGTTATAGACTGAAAAAAATTTTAATTTTTTAAAATATATTTTTTAATTCATGAGAGAGAGCACGCACAAGGTGGTCGGGGAGGACAGAGGGAGAGGGAGAAGCAGGCTCCCCGCTGAGCAGGAAGCCCGACTCGGGGCTCGATCCCAGGACCCTGAGACCATGACCTGAGCCGAAGACAGACACGTAACGACTGAGCCACCCAGGTACCTCTAGACTGAAAAAAAAATTAGCTTTATATTATATGCAGTGGGATGAAAGTGGAGTTTTTAAATAAATGATGAAAGCAGTGTTTAAGGATGATTGAATTGGTAAGGGTTTGTAGCGTGGATTCAAGATGGGAAAAGGTCAAACCACCAAAAATGTTTAGGGAAAGACTTAGCAGTAAGATGCACTATGTCACTGTTGAAGCTTGGGTTCTCTGATGGTAGATACTGAGACACTGTTTGCAGTGCATGATATTTACTAGGAATCAACACCTGTGAAAGGAAGAGGCAAGATACAGGATTGGGCACAGGATGAACTTGCATTGTGATGTGGGTGGGCCTCATAAAACCTTTGCCTCTTAGTATGGACCTTTGGACTGAGGATTGCCTGTCAGAGGGACTTGAGCCAAATGGCTGAGCCTCCTTGCTTGGACGTGGGCTGCAGTTAAGGTGGACTTGGAAGGAGGTGACATTTGGAAGCTGTCTGCTGACTGTCTTCATAGCTGGGCAGCAATTCATTCCGTGAAGATGGAGCTTGGTCATGCATCTCTGTGTCTTCTTCAGACAGTGGGTCTGCGTGTGGGTAGTTCTTCCCCAGAGGGCAGTTTTGAAATACTTGGAGGTGTTTTGGTTGTTACAAATATGGGGGAAGAGGGCAGCATTAGCCTTTAATGAGCAAGGACCAGGGGAAGTCAGCTCTCTGAGTGTTCAGGACAGTCTGCATATTTAAGTATTGTTTGAATAACCATAGGACTTTGAGTGATTTGTTGGACTTCGTAGGTGAAAAAAGTGGTAATGATCTGAGCTTAGAAACTAACTTTGTTTTAGGTATGAGGCATTGTTTTAATATACACAAAAAGTTGCAGGAATTTAGTTATCACATAAATTGGAGGAATATTAAAATTTTCGATCAGAACTTTATCAGGAGTTCTTTTTTTTAATGTTTTATTTATTCATAAGAGTCAGAGAGAGAGGCAGAGGCAGAGGGAGAAGCAGGCTCCCCGCCCAGCAGGGAGCCCGATGCCGGGCTCGATCCCAGGACCCCGGGATTATGACCTAAGCCGAAGGCAGACGCTTAACTATCTGAGCCACCCAGGTGCCCCCAGGAGTTCTTCACCACTTCAGAAAATCACATAATTGGTGGCAGTGCCACTTGCACACTATTGAGTGACTCAAATACTTTTCTTCTCAGTCTACAGTTGTAACCACTATAGTTGTAGTGATTCTCTGTATAGATATGAGCATCTGATACCCTATTATGTTTATTTTAATAATTGCCTGCACATTTTGAAATAAATATTTTATTACTAATTTATTTCTTTCATATGATTGAAAGTACAATTAGGGTGTTACTGACTTTTAAAATTTCATGTAGGCAAGCTATCTCTGAATTTAATTTTAGGATAGTTTAGGGGGTGTTACAAAATAGTTGTCATAAAAAGGGGAAATTGATTTCTGTTTTCAGTAATGGTGGATTGCGTTATTTCAGATCAGCCCTTTTGATGAAAACAACTAAAAATCTTGGAAACATTATTTTAAAAATTTTTAAAGGAATTAAGAGCTGAAGACGTAGTAGACAGCTGCAAGGCTAGATTCTAGGAAAAAGGCAGGAACCCGGAGAAATAAGTAGAGGATGAAGTAGCTTGTGCTCTGAGGGCAGTTGCCAATCTATTTAGATTTGGGCTTTGGTTTTGGTATACTTCATGGGATGAAGAGGATAGAAGTCAAGGCCTAGAGTTCGTCCAAAGTGAGAGTCAAAAAGGAGAATGACTCTATTTTAAGATGGTATCCCAAGGACTCCATCATTAGGTTAAGGATAAAACAGAACTAAACTGTGTACCCACTCCCTTATCTAGGGGACTGTAGATTTGGAGCAGGGGAAGAAAGAGGAAATTAAGAAAAATAAATCCTTCAAATTGTGACCACAGTTTTAGCTCTCAAACTGATTAGCAGCTTAGATTTGTCCTGCCTGCGTGGTCTAGGGACCCTCAAACCATTTATCATAGCTCCTGGTTTCAAACTGGTAGTACTCACAAGGCCTGTCGGAAGGCAAATTATCTTTGGAAAAAGGCCCTACATTCTGAAGGGGATTGCCACCAATAATTTTTCAAGGGCAGTAATTAGTACACTGTCACAAGTAACCAAGCATAGTAAAAAACATACACGCAAGTTAAAATTACACGATATATGTATGTAGAATTCTTCAAGTAATATAATTTAAGATTTGTGTAGTTTTTAAATTGAGATATAATTGACATATAACTGTGTAGTTTGCTTTGCATACATATACCTCAAAATAAGTTTTTTAAAAAGAAAAATATAACAACATGCATGGAAATAGCACTGTGAATAAGAAACAGATCCAAAAAATTCTCAAATATCAGATGGATTTAAAACCATTGCTGTTTGTTATGTTTAAAGAATAAAAGACAAATTTGAAGACAAGCAGAGAACAAGAGACTGTAACAAGTCACTTAGTAGACTTGAAAAAACCAAATAGAAAGTGCAGAAATGAATCTATGCCAGATATACCTAAGGGAAAGATTGAGCAGGTTATTCCTAACTGAAGAAGAATTAGTTACCTGGAGGATAATACAGGAGAAACTTTCCTGACTACACTACTGAGAGTCAAAACAGTGGAAAATATTGAAGAGAGGTTGTGTGATGAGAAAGAGTGAGATCTAACATATTTAATCAAAGTTTCATAAAGAGAGGAAAGAGAGAGTGATGCAGAAGTAATATTTGAAGAGATATTTCTGGCTGAAAATTTTCTAGTTCTGATGAGAAACCAGTTGATAGACTTAGGAAGCTCAATGAATTTCTAATAATATAAATAAAAAGAAATCTGCACCCAGACAAATCAGTGAAATGGCATAAACCCAGATACAAAGAGAAAAATCTGTAGCCAAAGGAAAAAAAGATTTCTTTCAAAGGAGCAGCTATACACCGATAGCTAACTTCTCAACAGAAAAGTATGTATATTTTCAAAATAATTGCTAGTGTATACTTATAAATTCTGTACTTGCTTAGCAAAACTGTCCCTCAAGGATGAGGTAAAAGTTTAACAAACTCCATCAGCCCTTTCCAAAGGAAATTGTGAAGGATGTACTTTAGGCAGAAAGATTCCAGATAAAGGTCTGAGGTGTGAGATGGAATGAAGTGTAAAGAGCCTAATTGAAGTAAATTAAAGAAGACGTAATGGGACAAAATACCATGTACATGGATTGATAGACTCAATATTGTATAGATATTATTCTCCAAATGAATTTATATATTTAATATTCCAATCAAGGCATTAGTTATTTTTTTGATTGGTTGGTTGGTTGGTTTTGTTTTTTTGTTTTTGTTTTTGTTACTGTTCAGGTAGAACTTAAAAAGCTGATTCTAAAATTCTCTGGAAAATCAATAAAGGGCCAAAGCAGCTAAGACATTCTTAAAGAGGACAGTATGGGAAGATTTATTTTACTAGTTATTGAGACTTACTAAATATAGTAATTAAGACACTGTCGTGAGCAGTCTAGTCTAGTGATGGATGGGCCAGTGGAACAAAACAAGAAAATCTATAATTATAGGTTACTTGATCTATGACAAATACAGGTTACTTAATATATGACAGATATATGCTGGTAATTAGTAAGAAAAGAATGCCATTTTCAGTAAATGGTACTGGAAAAATTAATTTGGACTTTAACCTCAAAATGATCAAAAATTCTGGGTACATTAAATGCCTTGATGTGAAATGCAAAAATATAAAGCTTTTAGAAGATAATATAAAAAGAAGATAAAAAGAGGGCTTTTTTTTAAAGATTTTAGTTTAGTTTAAAGATTTTATTTAGAGAGAGCACACGAGCAAATGTGATTCTGGGGGTGTGGGGGGGGCGACGGTGGGGAGAGGGAGAATCTGAAGCAGACTCCGAGCTGAGTGTGGAGCCTGACTCAGGGCTGGATCTTATAACCCTGAGATCATCACCTGAGCTGAAATCAAGAGTCAGCCGCCCAACCAACTGAACCACCCAGGCACCCCTAAGATTTTATTTTTAAGTAATCTCTACATCCAACATGGGGCTCAGACCTACAACCCTGAGATCAAGAATTGCATGCTCCACTGACTGAGCCAGCCAGGTGCCCCTATTTAGAGAGCTTTTAGAGATTTTTTTTTTTAATTTTATTTATTTATTTGAGAGAGTGAGAATGGAGAGAGAGCACATGAGAGGGGGGAGGGTCAGAGGGAGAAGCAGACTCCCTGCTGAGCAGGGAGCCCGATGTGGGACTCGATCCCGGGACTCCAGGATCATGACCTGAGCCGAAGGCAGTCGCTTAACCAACTGAGCCACCCAGGCGCCCGAGATTTTTTTTTTTATTAGAAAGCTAAAAATAACATTTTTTGTTAAATTTAAGATGGCACAAATTCTAAGATTCACCATTATTTTGTATTTCTAAAATAAAATATTTCCAGTTAACCATGATATGCTATTGATTGTAAACTAAATGTACCCAATTTTCTTTTTTTTAATACTTTAACATCTTGCAAGTGATAAAATACAGTGCATTTCCTGAACTCCTTTCCATCAAATGTGGATGCAGCTTAGGTTCTCTCCACTAGATGAATTCCCACAATTTGGAAGGCAAAGAGGACAGGGAAAATTGTTTTTGCTGCTGCTTTCGGTGGTTAGCAAAGTTGTGAGATTTAAATGAATAGAAGCAGTGGAGGTGTCTAGACTGAGATTCTAGTGTTTAATACCAGCTTCATGGATATGTAGAAGCAGTAATGGCGGTAGCTTTTAGACACCTGGCTTGCGATGTATCCTTTATCTCCTCACTGGAATGGCTATTCCTGATTCTTAATCCTTCCTTTTTTTTTTTTTTTATGTCCTTCCATATTTTTTTTTTAAAGATTTTATTTATTTGACAGAGAGAGACACAGCAAGAGAGGGAACACAAGCAGGGAGAGTGGGAGAGGGAGAAGCAGGCTTCCCGCCAAGCAGGGAACCTGATGCGGGGCTCGATCCCAGGACCCTGGGATCATGACCTGAGCCGAAGGCAGATGCTTAACCATCTGAGCCACCCAGGCCCCTGTCCTTCCGTATTTTGAATGATAACCATCTTAGTCCTTGTATTAAATGCCTTTCTGGTTGAAATATCTGCTATATAGCTTTTTCTTTTCTGCATTGGGTCCTGATTAATAAATTTTTATTGGCTCAAGGAATCATTTGACATTTAACTTTTTTATTTTTAAAAATTGTAAAATTAATATTTTAACCATTTATAAGTATATAATTCAGTGGCATTAAATACATTCAAAATGTTAACTATCTATATCCTCAATTTTTTTTATCATCCCCGGCAAAAACTCTACCAATTAAAAAAAATATTCCACCAATTAAAAAAATAATTCCTTCTTTCTTCCTTCCCCAGCCCCTGGGGTAACCTCTCTTCAACTTACTATCTTTATGGATTTGCCTATTCTAAGTACCTCATGTAAGTGAAATCATACAGTATTTGTCAGTCTGTATCTTATTTCACTAAGTGAAATGTTTTCAGGATCCATCCATGTTATGACATATATCAAAATAACTGCCAAACTGTTTTCCCACAAGTATTCCATTTACATTCCCACCACCCATCATCAGGATTCCAATTGCTCCACATCCTCACCAGCACTTGCTATTTTCCTTTTCCTTTCCTTGGATTATAGTTACCCTACTGGGCACGAATTGGTATCTCATTGTGAATTTTGTATTAATGTTATTCTTAGTGGAAGTTCCTCAAAAACTAAAAGAATTACCGTAGGACCCAACAGTTCCACTTCCAAGTATATATACCTATAAGAATAAAAAACAGACTTGAATAGATACTTGCATACTGATGCTCTTTGCAACATTATTTATAATAGAGAAAAGGTGGAAACAATCCAAGTGTTTGAATAGATGAATAGATAAAATGTAGTATATACATAAAATGGAATATTAGTCATAAAAAGGAAAGAAGTTCTGGGGCACCTGGCTGGCTCAGTCAGTAGGGCATGCGACTCTTGATCTTAGGGTTGTAGGTTTGAGCCCCATGTTGGGCATGGAGCCTACTTAAAATTAAAAAAGGAAAGAAATTCTGATACATGATATAACATGGGGAAACCTTGAAAACATTATGGTAAGTGAAATAAGCCAGACACAAAAGGACAACTATTGTGTAATTGCACTTACATAAAATATCTAGAATAGAGGTTACCAGGGGCTGGGAGGAGGGGGATTGGGAGTTATTGCTTAATATGAGAAAGGTCAGAATTTATTGTCAAAGGAACCTCGTCTTCTCACATAGTACAAAATTTCTTCTGTAGCATCCCTGACAAATGATTAAGCATTCAATTGAATATCCTTAATAGTAAGGCAGTTTGGTCCTTTGTTAAATATCTTTTTTATTATTATTAAAGATTTTATTTATTAGCGCAAGTGACAGAGAATGAGTGGGGTGGAGGGGCAGAGGGAGAGAGAGAAGCAGACTCAGGGAATACGATGCGGCACTTGATCCCAGGACCCTGGGATCGTGCTCTGAGCTGAAGGCAGACAGTTAACTGACTGAGCCACCCAGGCGCCTGAAATATCTTTATTATTAATAAAGATATCTCATCATGTGAAGGTAAAATATACTTTCTTGAATTTTTGTCTCTAGGTTCTAACATCATCCTTTGGAACAGCACAGGACAATCTGTCTCTTCCTTCTATCTCAGATCCTTACCCTCTCACTATTTGACATGCACACACACCCCCTTTAGATGTTTCTTTGACACTGGTTACTTGATGTTTGCCTTTAAGTGTATCCAGGCCATCCTATCCAAAACCAAATACCTTCCCTGACTCTGATACCCTTTTGAGCTTTTTTTTTTTCTTTCTGGTTACTGACTACCTGTCTTAGGCATTCAGACCTTACTTCTTGAAAGTCAGTCTTCCATTTCTTACTGCACAACTGAATCTGTTCTTTCAGAGACCACTATGCATCCTTAACAGTCAGGCTACCCTCTGAGCTGGTATTTCCATCCTGCATTTCCAATGGTCTCTTGAGTATTTTACCTTAATGTCTCACTGACATCACGAAGACAGTAAGTCCTAAACTGAATTAGTTATCTTTCCCTTTAAATTACTTCTTCTCCTCTTGTAATATTTTCCACTTACCATAATTTATACTTGAAACCCCAGAGCATCTTTCATTTCGCCTGTCTCCTTACTTTTCTGTTGCAGAGCCCTCATGATTGGGATTCCTGCTCCTATAGCTAGCTCATCCCTTCCTGCATATAAGATTATAACTAGAGGGGCGCCTGGGTGGCTCAGTCATTAAGCGTCTGCCTTCGGCTCGGTCAAGCCCCGCATTGGGTTCTCTGCTTGGCAGGGAGCCTGCTTCTGCCTCTCCCACTCCCCCTGCTTGTGTTCCCTCTCTTGCTGTGTCTCTGTCAAATAAATTAAAAAAAAAAAAAAAAAAGATTACAGCTAGAAAGCACCATCTGTGAACCACAAAATGGGTCCTCACCAAACACCAAATCTGCTGGCACCTTGATCTTGGACTTCCCAGTCTCCAGAACCGTGACAAATAAATTTATTTTGTTTGTAAGCTACCCAGTTCCTGGTATTATTTTTATAACAGCCCGAATGAATAAAGACCGCTGCTTTTCTTACTGAGGCTTATGAGACTCTGACCTCCAGGTCAGTAAGGACTGTCAGTCACTACAGTATTCCTGATGCCCATTACATCATGTGACACTAATATTAGACTGTTATAAACTATGTGTCAAGAGGGTGATTTACTTTTAGAATTAGATGATAATGCATGTAAGCATTCAGTGTAGTTTTGTGCCCAACACATAGAAGCTACTCAATAAATGGTGGTCCTTTTCCTTATCAGACAGTTGGTACTTTACTTTCATTGGAACGTTATTCATTTGCTTAATTAAAAATAAATCTTGAGCTCCTTTGTGCTGGTTGTGTGGTAGGTGCTGTGATACAGAAATGATCATCTCTGTCCTCAAGGAGGTTACAGTCTAGTGGTAGGAGCAAATAAATCAGGAATTAAGGACATTGTATTGTGTTTAAAGTATGCCGCTAGTACAGAGAAATCACAGAAGAGGAGCACATAATTCAAAATGAGCTTAAGGGATGGAGGTCAGAAAGATTTCCGGGGAAAGGAGATACTTAAAGTGAATACTTTAAATATTTAAGATATTTTAAATATCTTAAGATACTTTAAATATTTAAGATGTACAAGCCTTTATAAAAAAGGGTAATTACACTTTATTTACATACAGGAAGACCTAAATAAATGAAGGTACATATTGTATACTAAGAATAAATTGGAAGGGGTGGGGAGGGGCGGGGGGGAGGGGGGCTGGGAAAGTGGAGGCCGCGCTGCCGCCAGGTCTCCGGCCTTGAGGGCTTGGGCTTGCAGTGGCAGTGGTGGCCGCAAAAGAAAAAAAAAATGAATGAATTGGAAGACTAAGTATGGTAAAAATGTCAGTTTTTTGCAAATTGATCAGTAGATGTATTGAAATCCAAATGCCTTTAGGTTTTTCTTTGGAACTTGACAACTTGATTAACAGTTTGTATGGAAGTAAAAAAAGGCAAGAATTGAAGAATTATTAAAGAACGGTAAGATAAGACTTCCTTAATCCATTTTTTCAGTCAACAGATTTGAATGCTTGCTACATGTGAGGCACTGCTGGGCCCTGTTTATTACCTTAGTGAACATGAGACATGACTCTTAACCCAAAGATCCATTTCTAGTGACATCTAAGATTTTTAATATACCACTTCGTAAAATATCAGATGAGTGCCAGGACTACCAAGAGACTTATCACTGTAATTTTACTACCTGATATTTATATTTAAAATTATTCCTGATTATGGGGTGCCTGGGTCGCTCAGTCAGTTAAATGTCGGACTCTTGATCTCAGGGTTGTGAGTTCAAGCCCCACATTGGGCTTCACACTGGGCATGGAGCCTACTTAAAAAAAAATTCCCAGTTGTGTATGTTTTTTCTTTATACTCTTTTATTAATTTTAATTTAACAGTAGGAAGCTTAGAAGTAGGCAGGTTTTACTTTAAATAGATCCTTAAGAATGTCAATTGGATTACAGCCTCCAAAGGGAGGGAGGATCTGCTTCTGAATGATGCCTTGAGCAATTATGCGACCTTGGGGAGTGAATGAGGGAGGGTGACTTTGAGGGTCCCACAGGCCTGGGTTTTGAGGCCTAGCCTGTGTGTCAGGTGTCTGAGGAGCCCACAAAAAGAAAAGGGAAGATGAATAATAAAATGACAGGTGAACTGAAATAGTTTGCTAATGAATTTTATACGCTTATGTGGAGGTATGTGGGTGAATACGAGCTGGTGAATTAGTTGGGAAAGGATATACTTGTTTGGAACACTTGCTTACTATATTAAATGAATTTGAACTCCCTCTTACTGTGCACAAAAATCAATTCCTAGTAGATTGAAGGTTAAATACAAAAAGACAAACTCAGAAAGCTTTTTAAAATTTTTTATTTTATTTTTTAAAAAAGATTTATTTATTCCTGAGAGAGACAGAGAGGGAGTAGCAGAGGGAGAGGGAGACAAGCAGACTCCCCACGGAGAAGGGAACCCAACAGGGAGCCCAACAGGGAGCTTGATCCCAGGACCCCGAGATCATGACCTGAGCTGAAACCAAGAGTCAGACACTTAACCTACTGAGCCACCCAGGTGCCCCTGAAAAGCTTTTTTTTTTTTTTTTTTTTAAGGAGCATACTTTTATAAGCTCAAAGCAGGGAAGGGTTTCTTAAGACTGAAAACACCAGGGGCACCCGGCTGGCTCAGTTGGTTGAACATCTGACTCTTGGTTTCAACTCAGATCATGATCTTGGGGCCCTGGGATTGAGCCCCATGTTGGGCTCTGCACTCAGCGGGGAGTCTGCTAGCTCTCCTTCTCCTTCTGCTCCCTACCCCCCCCCCCCACACACTGTCTCTTTCTCTCTCTCAAATCTTTAAAAAAACCTGAAAACCGTAAAAATTAATAAATTTGACTACATTGAAAATAGAAACTTCTATTTATTAAGACCCCCCCCCCCCAAGAGGCGGAAAAGACCAAGGTACAGAATAAAAGATATTTGTAATATACAGGTATTAATTACCTATGGCTGTGTAATAAGTTATCCCAAAATTTAGCAGCTGAAAACAGTAAACATTTATCTTACAGTTTCTGTGGGTCAGGAATCTGAGAGCAGCTTTGCTGGGTGGTTCTGGCTTCTGGTCTCTCAAGAGGCTGAAGTCAAGGTGTCAGTCACTTAGGTCTGTAGTTGTCTCAAGGCTGGACTGAGGGAGACTCTCCCTCTGTGCTTCCTTATGTGGTTGTGGCAGGAGTTTCAGAAGATCCACATCCAAATTCACTCACATGGTCCTCTTTACAGGGTCACCTCACAGAGTGGCAGCTGGGTTTTTCCAGAGTGAGAGAGACTTCCAAGCATGGAGGCCACAAATAACTTAATCTTGTTACCTACCAAAACATAGAATGAGTGGACAAGTGGTATGAAGTATATACCTAAAGAAGTATGAATCACTAAGACAAAGACATAATACCAAATAGAAAAAAGGGCAAAAAACCGGAGCAGGCATTTGAATTAAAAAAAAAAAAAGTGGTAATAAGCATATGCAAAGATCATTAATCTTATCAACAGGAAAATAGAAATTAAGACCATGGGAGACCATTTTATACAGATTAAATTGGCAGAAATGAAACATTTGAACAGCATCGAGCATTGGTGAGGATATGGAGCAGTGGGAGCTCTTCCACTGCTGGTGGGAGCATAAATTAGAAGAACCACTTTGGAAAGTAGTAGGCTGTTCTACAACTAGCAACACCACTCCTGGGTATTTAACCTAGACCAGTGGTTGTCAAACTTGAGTGTGCATCAAAATCCCCTGGAGGGATTGTTAAAACGGACTGCTGGGCCCCACCCCCAGAGTTTCTGATTCAGTAGGAATGGGGTGGAGCCTGATAGTTCCAGGTGATGCTGGTGCTACTGGCCCAGGAATCATAATTTGAGAACCAGCCATTGCCCTAGAGAAAATCTGTGACTATGTGGACTAGGAGGCATGTGGATATGACTCTTCATAGCAGCATTATTCATTTTAACTCCAAAATACAAAGAAAAAATTTCAAATGTCCATCAGCAGTGGATTATATAGGTAAATCATGGTGTATTCACTTATGGAATAAAAATTTGGTTCATCACTTCTTGGCCTTTTGGCTAAGATCAAGTGTAGTATTTGTTCTTATTAGTTTAATAAAAACTTAGTTCAAATAGAGCAGGAAAAAACAGCTCCTTCACCAATGTGTATGATCCCACAAACATATTAGTCAAACATTAGAAGTCACAAAAATTTAAATGCAACATGCTTCTATTTATAAAAAGTTCAAAGACATGGAATTAACTGTATTGTTTAAGAATACAAATGTAGGTACAGAATTATAAGGAAAATCAAGAGAATAATTATCACAAAAGTGAAGAGTAATAGTGATTACCCCAGGAATGGCAGACAGTGGATGAGAAAGGACACGTGGGAGGCTTTTAAGTTACTGGCAGTGCTGTTTCTTAACTTTACAGTCATTCTTTAGACTGTGGATATGTTTTATAAACTCTTCTCTACATAATTATATAATAAAATTTATCATATTTTAATTTAAATATGTTTTATAGATGAAGAAACTGACACTTGGGAGTTAAGTACTTTGTCCAAGATTACAGAGCTAATAAGTGTCAGAGCTGATTCTGATTTTAAAGCTTGTGCTCTAAACTATTATGCTATACCATATATTTTCACAAGGGCCATAAGAATTAGATACTGTAATTCCCATTTTGTAGACAAAACAGTAGGTTTAGAAAAGTTATGCAACTTGGCTAGGGGTACATTGCTTAAGTGGAGGATCTGGGATTTGGACCCAGGCACTGTGATTACAGAGGCCATGCTCTTAACCACCATGCTAATTGGAGCCTCCTCACTTACTGTTGTATCACGTACAGTTACTCTTGCAGTTTGTTAACCACAATTGACAGCTCATGTTGTTTTCTTTATATTTTTGGAGCCTTGACTGGTTTCCTACTGATGGTTTTCAATCTGGATTATTATCTTGAATCAATTTAATACCCTGGGTTGTGCTTGTCCTAGAGAATAAAACATTCCTTTCTTTCTTTTTTACAATGTTATTTATTTATTTGAGAGAGAGCGTGCACGAGCAGAGGGGAGAGGGAGAAGCAGACTCCCCGCCAAGCAGGGAGCTTGATGCGGGACTTGATCCCAGGACCCTGGGATCATGACCTGAGCCAAAGGCAGACGCTTAACGACCAAGCTACCCAGGCGCCCGAGAATAAAACATTTCTTTACCAGATTCTTTTAGCTAGGAATTTAAATTAGAATTTTGATACACTCTACTTATGTCAATGTACTGATACCTCTTTATTAGCTTTTGTTGTTTGAATCTTCAGACTTTAAAATTTTTTATATTATCAGTAAAATTCATTACCCCCACTACATGTCTGTCTGTCTTATAAATCACGTGTGTTCTGTACAAAAATAAATTTTTAAAAACTAAGCTAAAAATGAAAGGAATTTTGATGGTTTTGTTTATCTTTAGCTAACATCTCAGGCCATTACACCCTTATGGCAAGATTCATCATTAATGATAGTGGATACGAATCTGTGTTTTGAATAATCTGGATAATTTTTTAAAACTGGCTAGTTTCTTGTCAGATCTGATTAGGTCAGGATTTCTCAAACTGGGCACTGTTGAGAAATAAAGTCCAGACATTTTGGCCTGGATAATTCTTGGCTTGGGGAGCTGTCCTTTGCATTATAGGATGTTAAGCAGCATCCCTGGTTTCTCCCTACTAGGTGCCAATAGTACCCTCGCCTCAATTCTAACAATCAGAATATCTTCAGACACTGCCAAGAGTCAGCCCTGGTTGAGAACCACTGGATCAGATCATTGTTTTAATCCTGTATTGTGGCTGCCAAACAGCTTGTACTAGGAGCACACATGTCAGCTTTGCCTTTTTCTCTAGCAGCAGTAGTGTTAGGTTCAGTAGGAGGTTTGAGATTTTTTGGTATGAGTTCCTTTCAAGCCTCATGTCTGTTTCATAAGGTTTACTTTAGTTAAAACTAGATAATAACCATACATTTACTTAACTCAGTATTTAAGTCGTAGCGTGTCACAATAAGACAAATGTGCAAAGAAGAATGAGAACACCACCACCATCAAGCGTTCTGCCGTGTGGAATGGCAGGTCTTCCACATACCTCTTAACTGTATCTAACATATCTGTCTATTAACCCTAAGTGAGGGTGGCTCTGTAAATATTAAATATGAAAAATCTGAATTTTTCTTAATTTTCTTGATGAATACATTACTAAATAATGTCTGCCTACAACCCTAATAAAGAGTCTCCTGTGTGCCCTCATAGGTGTAAATCATGCATTTGGCCATCACGTTGTAAATTACTATTCATTTTCCATCATTTCAACTATAGTATTCAAAAGGGGAAAATAATTTAAGTTCTCTTAACTGACTTACACTTCTCCAACTCATCAGGTTAACTGATAGTTCCCATTTAAAAAAGTATTTGCTGTCAGATTTAAGTGTGGGTTATAGTTAAAGGAAGATCCCTTGCCCTACATCAAGGATTGGAGAATGTTCATTTTACAGTTTTAAGTAAAATAGGTGTTTAAGATTCTATCATTGCTTATGATTCTCTGATTTAATGAACCTGTTCAGTTAACCAACCACCAGACTTTATTACATTGAATAAAGGGGTTTCTTTTGTACCCACTTCAGTATTACAATTGTGGTGATTTACTTTGTGAAGTTGGAATTATAGTTTCTCTACTTTTCTGGTCATCCAAACTCATAGCTATATTATATGAAAAGTTTTAAAACTTTCTCTTATGGAATGGCCATTTACTCTCTCAGAACAACCTTAGCTTCCTCCTTGATACCTTACAGGATTATTGTGAGGATATTAAATCTATCAGCAGTAGTTCAGACTCTCATTACTTCTTGCCTATAATTGTGGCATGCTTTTAATGGTACTTTTTGCCTCCAGTGCCTCTCTGGCTTGTTAGTTAACCTAAACATTGTTGCCAGAGTAAACATCTAAACTATATGTCTAATCAGATCAAAAGCCATTTATAACAATAAAAACTGCAATTTTTAAAAAAAATTACTATATGTGCTGGCTTAGATGTGGTCTCTATAATCAGGAGACATCCATTAAACAAATTATAAAAAAAAATATGTACACACACACACACACAAATTCTGAATTGTGATTATGTGCCCAAGGAAAAAATACCAGGTACTGTTAATGTGCATCCAGTATAGACTGGGGGAGAGTGATCGGGATAGGCCTCTCTGAGGAAGTGAGATCGAAAGATCTCTTCTATCTGGAAAAGCTGTGTTTGTTTGGAAAGTGCTTGGTAGAATTTTCCAAGAAGAAAAAATAGCTTGTGTAAAGGCTTTCCTGCTGGAAGGTCAGTGTTGTTGAGTTTATTGAGTAAGGGATGGGAAGAATAGTGCCTGATAAGGCAGGAGGTAGGTATTGTGGCATCATTTAGGATCTTGTAATCTGTGCTAAGAAGTTAAGGTTTTATTTTGAGTCACTGGGGAGCCATTAAAAGGTTTAAGCAGGGAAAGTGATGTGATCAGATTTGTGTTTTAGGGATTTCACTCTGACTGTGGAGAATGGATGAGAGAGGAATGGGAATAGGGCAAAAGAAATGGGGAAACCAGTTAAGATGCCTTTGTAAGTAGGGGTGCCTGGATGGCTCAGTTGGTTAAGCATCCGACTCTTGATTTAGGCTCAGGTCATGATCTTGGGGTCATGGGATTGAGCCCCAAGGCTGGTTCTGCGCTTGATGTGGAGTCCGCTTGTCCCCCTCCCTCTGCTCCTCTCCCAGCCCACCCCCAGCTCTCTGTCTCTCTCTCTCTCTCTCTCTCTCTCTCTCTCTCTCTCAAGTATATAAATAAATTTTTTTAAAGATGCTTTTATAAGTAGTAGTCCAGGGAGAAAGGATAATAGTTTAGAGTAATGACAGTAAACAAAATAACACACAAAATTATGATCTCGTAAAACCATTACAATAGCCTTGTGAAGTATGAGCAGAGTAAGATTTGGAATAAACATATCCAAGCCCATCTAGTAAATAGTGGTATAAGGAATTTAAACCATGGATGTTGACCATTTGGCTTTTGTCTCTAAAACAAAAGCCAGCTGTGCCTGGGTGGCTCAGTCGTTAAGTGTCTGCCTTCAGCTCAGGTCATGATCCCAGGGTCCTGGGACCCCCGCATCCAGCTCCCTGCTCCGCGGGAAGCCTGCTTCTCCCTCTCCCACTCCCCCTGCTTGTGTTCCCTCTCTCGGTGTGTCTCTCTCTGTCAAATAAATAAATAAAATCTTAAAAAAAAAAAAGCCAAATTTCATTGAAGATTTTTCAGCTTACCTTTATTACCTTTATGTCCTCCTAAACTCTTACCTATGCTGTAGCCAAACCATACTATTAAAAGACTTATTAGGAACATAACTTGTACCTAGGTGCCACTGATGATTGTTTACTGTGGCTGCAATACTCTTATACCCACCCACACCCACCTACCTTCAACAAAATTCTAACTATCCTTTAGGATCCAAGTCAAATAGGAAGTCTTCCAAATTTGCTTCCAGACACATATTATCCATTTACCCTCTTTTAATCACAGTAGTTTCTTTATATTATTATAGTATGATAACTCAGTAGATATTTTTGTGACGACTATGTGTTGGGCAAAATGTGTAGACATCGTGGACATATTCATGTACAAAAACAGTCACTATGGAACCTGTAGTCTAGAGATAACAGACCTTGAACAAAATCTGTGCACACAAATGTAATTATAAATTTTTGAAAGGTGCTATGAAGGAATAGTAAAGGATGCCTTGAAGGGTCCTTGAGTTCAAAACTACTTTCTTTTCTTTTTTTTAAGATTTTATTTATTTCTTAGAGAGACAGCGAGAGAGGGAACACAAGCAGGGGGAGTGGGAGAGGGAGAAGCAGGCTTCCCGCTGAGCAGGGAGACCGATTTGGGGCTCCATCCTAGGACCTTGAGATCATGACCCAAGCTGAAGGCAGACGCTTAATGATTGAGCCACCCAGGCGCCCCTCAAAACTATTTTCATAATACTAAGACGTTGTTTGCCTTTTCACTCTGATTCTCTCATGAGTATCCAGTGATAAAATGTGTGAGTGCAACAGACTGAATGCAGAAGATAAGAGAATTCAGATGTCTTCTGTTAACACAGATATTAATGATACTATAAAAAATATAGGAAATAGCACTTTTCATTATTTTGTTGTTTTGGAAAATGTAATTATTTTTTTCATAAAAAGTAGATCAGTTGAGTTAATGCGTTTGTGTGTAATTTTTAAATGAATTAAAAATAAAAATTTCTTGGGGTGCCTGGGTGGTTTAGTCGGTTAAGTGTCTGCCTTCAGCTCAGGTCATGATCCCAGGCTCCTGGGATCGAGCCCTGCATCGGCCTCCCTGCTCAGCCCCTCTCACTCTGCCTGCCGCTCTGCCTACTTGTGCTCTCTCTCTCTCTATGTCATTTAAATAAATAAAATCTTTAAAAAATAAAATAAAAATTTCTTGGTTATAATTTTTAATATGATAAACATTGAAAGCTATAACCTACATGAATAAAAGCTCTGAAAAGTCCTCCATAATTTTTAAGATTATAGAGGGATTCTGAAACCAGGAAGTTTAAGAAGGAGCTTCTGGCTGGCTTGGTGGGTAGAGCATGCAACTGGATCTTGTAGTTGAAGGTTCAAGCCCCATGTTGGTTGTAGATACTACTGAAAAATAAAATCTTGGAAGGAAGAAAGGAAGGCAGACAGAAAGGCAGAGAGAGAGAAAGAGAGAGAAAGAAAAGAAAGGAAAAGAAAAAAAAACTAGGAAGTTGAAGAACTTCTATAATGGGGAGCTGACTTAAATTGGGGTCTTCTAGAGAAGTAAAAGATAGCTTATGTCTCCTTTTAAACTGTTATCTAAAAAGTAGAGTGATTATCTCCATGTCTCCAAAGCCTGTCGTTTTTTGCATATAATAGATATGTTGGTTAAATTCTGTTTTATTGTCAAGGTCTACTGTAGATGGTCATTGAATTTGTGATTTGTTTGAAGCCTTTATTGAAGATACCATCTTTATTTCTTATTACTGTGCGAGATGGATCTGGATTCCAATCCCTCTTGGTGTGAATTTGGGCAAGTTACTTAACCTTAATGAACCTTACCACTCATTTATATAATGGAATACATACTATCTTACTGTGTTGTAATGATTAAATGAGCCAGTGTATATAACCTGACAGGCACAGAACATGCAATAAAATGGCTATCTTTTTATTTTACATACATATATTTTGGATTAGTTCTAGTTAGTAGGCAAAGAGGTCTGTGGATAAATCAGTATATAATTAAGTAATCACCATTCGAGTATATATAGTAGTTTGTCAGGAAGGGAAAAAGCCAAAATAATTCATTGTGTGGTTATTCATCTTTAGAAAAGGGAACTGAAACAAAATGTGGGCTTAGAATTGTTTAGATAAAAGTAACTCCAGTACATTGTAAGGGTAGGGACAAAGTTTTATGTGTCTGGCACTCCCAACAGTGCCTCACATTTACTGAGTATTTAAACAACGTTAAATAGCTAGAAATACCTAAAAACATTTTTAGAAGCCTTGAAAAAATGTGTACCATAGTTTAAAAAGGTCAGGTCTTAAAATATCTCACACGGCTAACTGGAGAAGTAAATAAAGGAACCTGGAGGAAAAACAGAATTGCCTTGGGGGGATAAAATGGCATTATAAGATGTGACTAAACAGGATCTAATAAGATGGTACAGAAGGGCATCTTGTGGTAGATTCCAAATGTAGTGGTTAAAATCTGAACTATATTAAAGGTAGGCTTCTTAAGATCACAGTGCAGAATGTTTGCCAAGGATGGCAAGGAAATAGGAAGATCAAGTGACTGCTTTGCTTTGCTTTTCTTAGCATAGAGATAGAGGAAAATTATCCTTTATGTGTTCTCTTTCGAAGCAGGTGGTTCAGTTGTGCTTAAAAGAAAGAAAAAAACAGTATGGTGACAGGTGGTAGCTTCACTTGTGAACATAGCATAATGTATAAACTTGTCAAATTGCTATGTTGCATACCTGCAACTAATGTAACATTGTGTGTCAACTATACTCAAAAAAATTAAGGAATTCCTTATTTGAGATAAAAATCAACAAAGTTGACTAAAGCAACACAGAGGTTTGTGTCTAGAACTTGCTTATATTTTAAATAGAAAGGGTTGTAGACATTCTGTTCTTTTTACAGCAAGTAGAATGTTTTACAGGAATTACATGTGTAATTATCTCATTTCTTGTTTGAATATTTTTATCAATTTAAGGTTTATTTGAGTTTTCATAGATTATTAAGGTGTATTACCTCCACAGCTGTGATCTTTGAACTTGAGATGTCCTTTGTTTTAAGAGCAAACGAAAAGTATGTTGCTATTTACGTTTGCTATTTAAGTGGATGCTTCTATTATGCAATCAGTACCAGCAGTTGGTTGTTAATTGAAGATGGTTAAAGTGGAAAAATTTTTAAGGAAATTAAGATATAAATACCATATTTTAATTTAAAACATAAAAAATGTATTGTCCTATGCCTATATTTTGACATAGGGCCAAAGCCTTTGAGTGGAGTTCCATGTGTTTTTGCATGTGTCAACCATACTTAAAATGCATTATCCACAATTTCCTGTTTTCTTTTTACTCTAATCATCTGTGAGTTCAGTGAACAAATCATTGGAGATTCTAGGAGAGAGATGATGGTCACTTGGACTAAGGTGATAGCAGGACAAGTGGTAAGAAGTAATCTGATAAAGGATATATTTCAGACATGGAGCCAGGAGAATTTTCTCTGGAATGAATTCCCAAATGTATAAATTTCAGAGACAAACTAAAAAAAAGAATCTACGGCTAAGAACCGAATTTCTGTTCTATAAGATCAAGTAAGATCTTTTTTCTTCATATCCAGGATTCAGTCTTCTAGTGAGTTTCATTGGCACTACCTTTGAAATGTATCTTGAACCGCTGTACCACTTCTCACTACTTCCATTGCCACCACCTTAGTCTTAGCTACTTTCATCTACCTAGTTACCCAGTTTGTTTTCCTGTTTGTCTGCAATATCCTTCTAAATGGTTTTGCCGCCTTACATTCTCTTCTCTACATAGCAATGGGAGTGATCATTTAAGATGTAATTTATGTTACTTCTTTACTTAGAAAACCACACTTAAGGGGAGCCTGGGTGGCTTGGTCAGGTTGGTTAGGCATCTGCCTTCGGCTCAGGTCATGATCCCAGGGTCCTGGGATCCAGTCGAGTCAGCCTGCTTCTCCCTCTCCTTCTGCTCTGTCCCCCTCCCCCACCCTTCATGCTCTCTCTCAAATAAATAAAATCTTAAAAAGAAAAGAAAACCATTTTCATTTAAAACGGAACTAGACTTTTTAATTATGATTTTCAAGGTCTGTGTAATCTGGCCCCTGCCAGCCTCTGTCACTTTATCTTCTAAACTAGTGATTCTCAAAATGTGGAGATAGCCAGAGGCCCCCAAGGCTCTTTCCAAGGATCCACAGGGATATAAAAAATACCAAGATGTTATTAATATAAAATATACCAAGATGTTATTTAATTTTTAGTTGGATTTTCATGAGTGTAAAATGGAGTTTCCAGTTGTTCACTGATGTGTGGTTATTGCTACAGATTACTGCAGAAATATACTAGAGACCAGCTTCTTCTATTAAGCTAGTCATGAAAAAGAATTGTAAAGATGTAAAACAGTGTCATTTGGGGCGCCTGGGTGGTTCAGTCATTAAGCGTCTGCCTTCGGCTGAGGTCATGATCCTGGGGTCCTGGGATATTAGCCCTGCATCGGGCTCCCTGCCCGGCGGGAAGCCTGCTTCTCTCTCTCCCACTCCACCTGCTTGTGTTCCTCTCTCGCTTCTCTCTCTTTCAGATAAATAAATAAAATCTTTGGGGGAAAAACAGTGTCATTCTTCTCACTAATTTTTGTTTGTTTGTTTTGGACAGTGTACTTAAAAAATGTTACGTAGTGGATTTCTTATTAAATTAATAGTTTGATAATTTCTCAGTCTTTCTTGTATGGCAACTATCAATAGATATAGCCCACATAACCAAAAGCTTTTAGAGATCCTCAATAATTTTTAAAAGTGTGAAGTGATCCCAAGACCAAGAAGTTTGAGAACTGTTGTTTTGCACTATCTGCATTTTCTTAACACCAGCTACATTGGCTTTTCTGTATTTTGCGATCTCCAAGGCACACTTCTAACCTAGGGCTTTTCTCAGTAGTTGCTATTTTTTTCTCTGCCTGAGGGGTATTCTTGCAAGCTTCCTCTGGTCATTCTCCTAGATATCTGTTCAAATGTCATCACCTCTGATAAGACCTTTCTTGACCACAAATTGCTCTTTCTAAAAGAGCCTCTCCTCTGTTCTCTCTCCCTTACCTAGACTGAATTTTCTTCAAAGCATTTATAACTGTTAGAAATTGATATGTTTGTTTTCCTGTTTGTCTGTTCCCCTACCTGAATGTATACTCTGTGCGGGCAGGGATTTTGTTTACTGCTATGTGGCTAGAGCCTAGAATAGTCTTGGGTACATAAGTGATTAATCAGTATTTGACAATGAAAAAGGAAAAATACACAGAAATGGAATTCATGAGTAAAAATGTGAGTGACTTAGAATCTATACTCAGGAAATCTAATATATGAATTAAGGGATTTTTAAAATGAAAAAAAGCAGAGAAATAAAAAACAATAGAAGACTGTATCTCTGAGCTGAAGAAAGACAGAATAACAAGCAAAAGTTACATTTCCTGATGTGATTCCTGAATATCAGGGATACAGATGATCAGAAGCTTGTAGACAGAACAGAAAGGAAAGATAAGTCAACATTGGCATTTCTCTCTGGAGAAATGGAGAGAAAAAAGTGCATTTAAGAATCCCATACCTAGCCAAGATATTTTCAGACATGAACGGAACCAGTATAGATATATATCCCATGTACACTATCTGTACACTAAGGAGATGTAATTAAATAAACTGGAAATCATCTGTAGAAAACTGATCCCATATACTGTAACATTAACTTTTTAGAGATTAAGAAACATTCTTTTAATTCTAAATACGTGGTTCTGAAAGTGAGGTGCCCACAACCAGCAGCAACAGCATTACCTGGAGCCCTATTTAAAAAATGCAGGCTCTACTGCAGACTTACTGAATCAGAAACTCTGGACATGAGGCTCTACAATCTATATTTTCACACGCCGTTTTAGTGATTCTGTGCATGGTAAAGTTTGAGGACCATTGTTAATTCTAGATCCAACTTAAATAATAAGCACAAGCATTTTGGTAATTCTGTATGTTCTATTCTAAGGTTTTGACATATATTAATTTAGTCCCTCTCCTAACTACCTTATGAAGTAGGTACTTTCATCATTCCCATTCTGTAGTTGAGGAGACATATTAGGAAATTGCCCAAGTATTCACAACTGGTTAGTGGTGAAATAAGATTTAATCCAAAGTATTATGACCACAAAGCCCATGCTCTTAGCCACTAGGAAGTTCTAGTGCTTTTCTCAATTTGAGGGTTGGAGCAGAACTAAGCAAGTTAGGAAATCCGAGAAGTATAAAGGAAAAGATTGACACACTTGAATATATAAAAATTCAGGATTTTTGTAAGATAATAGTGTGCACATAAAAGGAAAAGATGTGATATACAATGGAAAAAACTGACACTTGGGTGCCTGCATGGCTCAGTCGGTTAAGTGTCTGCCTTCAGCTCAGGTCATGATATGAGGGTCCTGGGATTGAGTCTCAAATCAGGCTCCCTGCTCAGCGAGGAGTCTGCTTCTCCTGCTCTTCCCCCGTGCTCGTGATCTCTCTCTCTCTCTCTGCCCCCCATCTCACTCTCCCCCCCATCTCACTCTCTCTCTCAAAGAGATAAAATCTGTAAAAAAGAAACAAAAAAAACCCCTGACACTTAACAAAGGATTAACAGTCCTAATATACAGAGAGCTCTCACAAATTGAAAAGAAAATGACACTGCATTAAAAGTGGACAAAAGATATAAACCTATAATTCATAAAACAAGACATGCAGATTCATAATGTCTGAGTAGATAATCTCATTAGAAAAGGAAGTTGGTTTGTTGTTTTTTTTGTTTTATTTTTTTTTAAACATTTTATTTATTTATTTGAGAGAGAGAATGAGATAGAGAGAGAGAGAAAGCACGAGAGGGAAGAGGGTCAGAGGGAGAAGCAGACTCCCTGCTGAGCAGGGAGCCCCATGTGGGACTCGATCCTGGGACTCCAGGATCATGACCTGAGCCGAAGGCAGTCGCTTAACCAACTGAGCCACCCAGGCACCCAGAAGTTGGTTTGTTTTGTTTTGTTTTTTTTTAAAGATTTTATTTATTTGACAGAGCACAAGCAGGGGGAGCGGCCGGCAGAGAGAGAGGGAGAAGCAGGCTCCCCATGGAGCAGGGACTCCAATTTGGGGCCCGATCCCAGGACCCTGGGATCATGACTTGAGTGAAGGCAGACACTTAACCAACTGGGCAGCTTCCAGGTGCCCCAGGAAGTTAGTATTGACAGCAAGATTATGTTTTGTCCATTGGTATAGTAGCAAAAAATAAATAAAAAAATAATAATAACATCAGTTGTTAGCTGGACTATAGGAAAATCAGCAACCTATCAGCACCTGTTTGGGCATGATGAGACTGAGTTGCTGATAGGATTGAGATACAGATACTGACTAAGGATTGAGAATTTTAGGGATGCTCAATGGTTGGCTCAGTTGGTTATGCGTCCAACTGTTGATCTCAGCTCAGGTCTTCATCTCAGGGTGGGGAGTTCAAGCCCCGCATGCTGGGTATGAAGCCTACTTTTAAAAAAATTAATGAAAAAGAAAGGATTGATAATTTGTAAAGCCTTTTGCAAAAGTATATGATAATGTTTATTACAAATTTTAAAATTGTGTTTGTGTCCATCTTTTAATCCAGCAATTGTCCTTTAGGGAATCTATCCCGCAAAAATAAAAGCCCTGGTAGGGGCGCCTGGGTGGGCTCAGTCGTTAAGTGTCTCCCTTTGGCTCAGGTCGTGATCCCAGGGTCCTGGGATCAAGCCCCACATCAGGCTCCCTGCTCCACGGGGAGCCTGCTTCTCCCTCTCCCACTTCCCCTGCTTGTGTTCCCTCTCTCGCTGTGTCTCTCTCTGTCAAATAAATAAATAAAATTAAAAAAAAATAAAAGCCCTGGAAAATGTATAACTCTTTAACTATTGTGTGCTGCTGCATTGTTGAATAAAATGTTCCAATAACCAGAATGTGTATGTTTTAATATATGGTTGAGTAAACTTGAACACAAAATTACCAGAACCATGATAGTTGCCAAGGAATAATATATTAAGTATAATCCTGGTTTTGTTTTTAAAAAGAACATAAAGGCAGAGAGAAAAATATGGAAGAAAATGACTCAAAATGTTGACATTGAGTACTTCAGAGTCGTAGAATTGGGGGAAGGTGGAAGGGAAAATTACAAACTGATTTTTTTTTTAAATGTCCTTATTTGACTTTTGTGGAACAAGGTGTGTGTGTGTGTGTGTGTGTGTGTGTATGTTAAGTCTGTGGATGAAATGGTGCTGGATTGGTTTAGTATCAGTATTTTGCTTGCAAAATATAAAAACTTTCAAGCTAAAATGGTAGATGTAGAATGATGTGTATCCTTAGAAATGTCAAAACATCTTCATTTGGAGCTATTTTTGTGTGTGTGATCCATAGTTAGCTGGCTTATTTCTAAAATATGTGTAAGATCACTCGGTGATGGACATTGGGGAAGGTAACGGTTGTAATGAGCACTGGGTATTTTTTTTTAAGATTTTTATTTATTTACTTGACAGAGACACAGCAAGAGAGGAACACAAGCAGGGGGAGAGGGAGAGGGAGAAGCAGGCCCCCCGCTGAGCAGGGAGCCCGATGCGGGGCTTAGTCCCAGGACCCCGGGGATCGTGACCCGAGCTGAAGGCAGACGCTTAACAACTAAGCCACCCAGATGCACTGAGCACTGGGTATTTATATAAGACTGATGAATCACAGACCTGTACCTCTGACAGATAATACATTATATATTAATTAATTGGATTTAAATAAAATTCACAGAACTATGCACCCAAAAAAATATGCGTAAGATCATAAAATACATGAGTGTGTATTAGTATTGAAAATCTCCTTAAATGTTAAAGTAGGATGACATAAACTGGATCCACCAAAAATAACCACAAAACATTCTAAAAGAATCAGATTTATCTGATATGTGAATATCTCTTTAGAAATATTACTTTCTTATAATCTTATTTAAATAAGTAAATTTCAGTAGTTAAACATTTTATCTTTTACCTTTTTATTTGAATATAGTTTTAATCATAAAAACTTAGCTCTAATTAGATAAATTTTTTACCTGATTAATACTTGGTCTTGATATGCAAAAAAACAAAAAAACCTGTTGGGGGCGCCTGGGTGGCTCAGTCGTTAAGAGTCTGCCTTCGGCTCAGCAGGAAGCCTGCTTCTCCCTCTCCCACTCCCCCTGCTTGTGTTCCTTCTCTCGCTGTGTGTCTCTCTCTGTCAAATAAATAAAATCTTAAAAAACCTGTTAATAGAGTGACTACACTGATTCATTATGGCTTTAAATTTATATATAATTTCAAAAATTTGTAACTAGTTTTTATTGAAAATTGCCGGGTTATAAAAAATACAAAAGCATATACAATGAAGAGTAACTTTTTTTTTAAATTATTATTCTTTTTCTTTTTTTAAAGATTTTATTTATTTGTCAGGGAGAGGGGGAGAGAGAGAGAAAGGGCAAGCACAAGCAGGTGGGGAGTGGCAGGCAGAGGTAGAAGCAGGCTCCCCGCCAAGCAAGGAGCTCGATGCGGGACTCGATCCTAGGACCCTGAGGTCATGACCTGAGCCGAAAGCAAATGCTTAAAGACTGAGCCACCCAGGCGACCCAGGGAAGGGTAACTTTAACTTCCATTCTAACTGAGCTCTACTCTTACTTCTCATATGTATCCACTGTCAGTTTTTGTGTATTATTCCTGAGTTTGTTCATAGAAGCCAACTGTTGGTGGACTTTAGAATGACTGATTAAAAGTCATAAAAATGACTTTTAATCAGTCATTTTAAAGTGTGTCATAGAGTTTAAGGTAATTTGCTCAAAGAGTTGTCATGTTGATGACACTGTCTTGCATTTTATTTCTCTTTAGCTGTATTTAATGTTCATTAAATTGGGACTGGCAATAATCAAAAATAAGCAGAAAAGTGAATCTGGCCATTTGAGCTATTTGGTTCTTTTGCTGTCAACTTTTAAAATTGTATAAATTTTTGCTGTATTGATTATGTAAATTGTATTGGCTATAGTGTTTATATTGGAAAAAAATAAAGAACATTTAATCAGTGCCCAGAATATTTTTCATCTGGGGAACCTTTTGAATTTAACTTTTAATATATTTTTTAAAGATTTTATTTATTTGACAGAGGGTATAAGCAGGGGGAGCAGCAGAGGGAGAGGGAGAAGGAGAAGCAGGCTCCCCACTGAGCAGGGAACCCAAACTGGAGCTCGATCCCAGGACCCTGGGATCATGACCCAAGCTGAAGGCAGATGCTTAACCAACTGAGCCACCCAGGCACCCTTGAATTTAACTTTAAATAATAACTAAATAGTAGAAAAAGCAAAAATTCCACTTTCCTTTCAGTAATTTGAATTATTAGGGAAATTGACGCTTGTCCTCTTTTGTGAGGTAGTAAAAGAAAATTATTGGACATTTTTCAGGCCACTAATGTTGTGCCGTCTCTATTCATTCATCTGTTGATTCTCTGTCTCTCTTTTCTGTGTTACTGTGTGTATGTGTGATAGGAAGTATGTGAATACAGGTATTTTGTTAACTCCATTAGTTAAAAGGGGGATTTAAGTCTGAGTTTGAGTGCAAAACTGCCTGGAGTGTGTGTGTCAGTTGTTTACTAAAGTTAGGGAACGCCAGCCACTTGGCATCTCCAGACCGTGGAGGAAGATAAAATGGCACCTGTTATCCTTCATCCCTTTAAGGAAAGGGATATAAAACCTTAGGCCCTGGTATTGCTATTGGATACACGTTTTACAACCTTTTAGTTTCTTTACAGGCTTACTACCTAGGGTTTCCAAGTTTTCTTGAGTTGATTTTGGCAACTTAGATTTTCATGTAAATGCCTATTTCAACTAAATTTTCAGTTATTGGAGTTGTTTGTAATACTGTCCTCCATATCGTTTATCTTTATCTGCGTGTTTTTTTTACCTTTTTGATTCTTTATTTCCTTGTTGAAATTTTCAGGGGATTGATCAATATTAATTTCTTCAAAGAATTCTTAGTTTAACTTAATGTACTTAATTTTTTTAAAGTTATTTATTTGAGAGAGAGAGAGAGAGAGAGAGTGTGCACGCACACAAGTCGGGGGAGGGCAGAGGGAGAGAATCCCCAGACTCCCCACTGATTGCAGAGCCCAACCTGGGGCTTGATTTCGTGACCCATGAAATCATGACCTGAGCCGAAACCAAGAGTTGGACACTCAACCAACTGAGACACCCAAGCACCCCTTAATGCACTTAATTTTTCGTTTGCTCCTTCATTAATTTTGGCTATTAAAATTTATTTTCTTTTTATTCGAGGTTTTTTCTTGTAATTATTGTTCTATCTTACAACAAACAATATATTGTCAGATCTGTTTTTTCCTCTGATAAGTGCATTTGAGTCTCTTGATTTTCTTTTGTTTTGGCTACATTAATATGTAGTGTTTTATTATCAATGATTTCTGAATATTGTACTTTCATTTGTGGATTTTTCTTTAATTCAGGATTTATTTGGAAGTTGAATTTTTAAAAAGCTTCCCAGTGGCTGGATTCATAGTTTATTTTTATTGATCAATTGATTTTTACTTTTTACTTTTTAGATATTTTATTCTTAATTTTTTTTTTGTTTCCTAGGTGTGTTTATTAAACAATACATAGCCACTACCAACCATTTTCTCTCAATACCAAGTTCATAACATCACTACACCTTCATCTTTCTGAAGAACAAAACCCTAAGACCGTCTTGAAGCTTCCAGAGTCTGGAATATCATTATAACATCTTATTTTATTTGTAAAATCTAGTATGATATAATTTTGTGAGCATGATGGCATAGACATTTAGTAGAGTATAACAAAGCATCGCTGAGCTAGCACTGACTCATACCTGTGGGACTTAGTCATTTGCTAAGAAACTTATCTCCCCAAGCAGTAGTATCACAGATCACATGATTCAAGTTAATGAATAAGCAAATTATAAATTACCATATATGGTGAACGTATGGTGGGTATTTGGGTATTTTATTCTTAATTTACAGTTTGGCTATCTTATGGTTAGAGAAAAAGGGTTATAAATAAATATATTTTGGCACTGCTGAGATTTCCTAAATGTTCTCACAGTTTTATAAATACTGATCCTTAGCTTTCTCCCCTCTCCCATTCTAAGATTAATTTGAAATATAATTCACATATCATAAAATGTGTCCTTTTAAAGTGTACAAGTCAGTAGATTTTAGTTTACTCAGAGTTGGGTAAACCATCACCACTAATTCTGAAAAATGATTATTACTCCAAAAAGAAACCCTATTCCCATTAGCTGTCACTTCCCATTCTCTCTTCCTCCATCCCCTGCCATCCACCAATCTTTCTGTGTCTGTAGATTTGCCTATTCTAGATATTTCATGTAAAAGGAATCATACGATATGTGTTCTTTAACGTCTGTCTTCATTTACTTAATATTTTCAAAGTTCATCTATATTGTCGCATGGTCAGTCCTTCATTCCTTTTTTTGCAAATTGAGGTGAAATTCACGTAAAATGTGAATTTCACTTTAAAGTGAAAAATTCAGTGGCATTTGGTACATTCACAATGTTGTGCAACCACCACTTCTGTCTAGTTCAGAATACATTCATCACTTTAAAAATAAAACCCTGCACCACTAAGCAATCTCCCTCCATTTTTCCCTCCCCTAGCCCCTTACAATCACCAATTTGCTTTCTGTTACTATGGATTTATCTTTTCTTAAATTTTATACAAATGGAATCATAAAACATACAACCTTTAGTGTCTCTTGTTTTTCACATTGTCCATGTATACCACAATGTGTTTATCCATTCATCCATTGATGGATGTTTGGGGGTTACTTGTAACTTTTGACTATTGTGAATAGTGCTGCTATGAATATTGGTGTATTTGGGTACCTGTTTTCAGTTATTTTGGGTATATACCTGGGAGTGGAATTGCTGGGTTATCTGGTAATTCTGTGTTGTTTTTTGTTGTTTTGAGGAACCAGCAAACTTGGTACAGCAGCTGCATCATTTTCCATTCTCACCAGCAATGCGTGAGGGTTCCAGTTTCTTCATATTCTCCCAGCACTTGTTATTTTCTGTGTGTGTGTGTGTGTGTGTGTGTGTGTGTGTGTGTGTGTGTGTGTGTTCAAATAATAGCCATCCTAGTAAGTGGGAGATAACACACTGTGATTTTGATTTGCATTTCCCTAATGACTAATGATTTTGAGTATCTTTTTATGTGCTTATGGGCTTTTTTCTATATCTTTGAAGAAATGTCTGTTAGAGTTCTTTCCCCATTTTTTAATTGGGTAGTCTTTGTTGTTGAGTTGTAACAGTTCTTTATATCTTCTGGATACCAGACCTTTATCAGATACAGGATTTTTTTTTTTAAAGATTTTATTTATTTGACAGAGAGAGACATAGCGAGAGAGGGAACACAAGCAGGGGTACTGGTAGAGGGAGAAGCAGGCTTCCTGCAGAGCAGGGAGCCTGATGTGGGCCTCGATCCCAGGACCCTGGGATCATGACCTGAGCCGAAGGCAGACACTTAACAACTGAGCCACCCAGGCGCCCCTCAGATACAGGATTTACAAACATTTTCTTCCCTTTATAGGTGGTCTTTTTACTTTCTTGATAATGTCCTTTGCACAGATGTTTTTGATTTTGTTGAAATCCAGTTTTTTTCTTTTGTTTGTACTTTTGGTTTCATAACGAATAATCCATTGTCGAATCCAAAGTCATTAAGATTTACCTTGTTTCCTTCTGAGTTTATAGTTTTAGCTCTTATGTTTAGGTCATTTATACATTTTTAAGTTAATTTGTATATATGGTGTGAGATGGGGGCATTTACAGTATAAATTTCCTACTGAGGACTGCTTTTGCTGTATCCCATAAGTTTTGATATGTTGTGTTTTCATTTTCATTTCTCTGAAAGTATTTTCTAATATCCCTTGTGATTTCTTCTTTGACTTTGCATCTATATTCAAAAGGGATATTGGTGTGTGGTTTTCTTTTTTTGTACGGTCTTTCACGATGGTATAAGGGCAATGCTGGCTCCATAAAGTGAGTTGGCAAGTGTTCCCTCCTATTCTGTTTTTGGAGGACATTGTGTAGAATTAGTCTCATTTCCTATTTCTTTAAACATTTTGTAGAACTTGTCACTGAAATCATTTGGATCTAGAGATTTCTTTTAAAGAAGGTTTGTAAAATAATCTGTTTCCTTGATGGTTTTAGAAAATTGAGATGACCTCTTCCACCTTGTAGGAGATTGTGTGTGTATGTGTGTGTGTGGGTGTGTGTGTGTGTGTGTGTGTGTGGTTTTTGAGGAATTGATTCATTTCTTCTCAGTTTTTGAATTTATGTACATTTTGAGTTTTTCATAATATTCTCTTATTATCAACCTCTAAATGTCTTTGAGGGTCTGTAGTTTATTCTTCTTTTATTATTAATGTTGGTAATTTGTGTCTTCTCTTTTTACTTTGTCTTTCTCACTAAAGATTTATAAATTTTATTGATGCTTTCAAAGAAGTAGCTTTGGTTTGTTAAAAAATAAGATTCAACTGAGTAATTTTTAAAGATTTTATTAGCTTTATTCAACAATTCATGAATTGGGCAGCATCACATCTAAGAGATAGAAAGGAGTTACAAAGAACTCTGCAACAGGGAAGACTTTTATAGGCAGAAGGAGGTAGGACAAGGAAGTTGTTCTAGCAAAGAGCTGATTTCTTTCAAGCAAGGTCACCATTCTTTTGGGGGGAGGCAGGGACAGCATGCGTCTATGGGGCAAATTACTGACTAGGTATTCCAGGCTGACTGGTTAAGGTTACATTGGTGGGGGAGACCAAAACTGCATCTATATCAGGTATTAAGTCTCGGATGGTGATGTGGGCTTAACACAAGTGACTCCACTTTGAGCCTGTTGTCTTTTTTATTTTTTTAATTAATTTATTTGAGAGAGAGAGAGCAAGAGAGGACAAGCAGAGGGGAGCAGCAGGGGGAGTGGCAGAGGAGAGGGAGAAGCAGGCTATCATGACCTGAGCCAAAGGCAGACATTAACCAACCTGAGCCAACCAGGTGCCCCCTATTGTGTTTTTAACAGTTTAATTTTTTAAATGTATTTTCCCCTCTGTTTACAATTCAACTGATTTTTCCTCTTTATTATCTGTCCTACTTTCTTTGGGTCTATTTTGCTTTTTCTCTAGTTTCTTAAGCTGAATTTGAGACCATTTTTTTTTCTGATACAATGATATAAATTTAATGGCATAAAGTCCCCTTTACTACATTAGCTGCATTCTACAAATTCAGTATGTTGTATTTTCATTTTTACTTCTTTTTATAATTGCTGGATTATTTGCTAGTGTATTAATGATTTTTGCATCTTTGCCTATGAAGGATAATGGCCTGTGGGTTGGGGGCTTCCTTTTTGACCCAAGGATTATTAAGAAGTGAGTTGTTTAGGGGCACCTGGATGGCTCAAATGTTAAGCATCTGCCTTTGGCTCAGGTCATGATCCCAGGGTTCTGAGATTGAGCCCCACATCGGGCTCAGTGGGAAGCCTACTTCTCCCTTTCCCACTCGCCCTGCTTGTGTTCCCTCTCGCTATGTCTCTGTCAAATAAATAAATAAAATCTTTTTAAAAAAGTTTAATTTCCAAGTGTTTGGAGGTTTTTCAGTTATCTTTGTTTCTAGTTTAATTCTTTTATGGTCAGAGAATGTGTTCTTTTAAACTTGTCAAGGTTTGTTTTATGATTTAGGATATGATCTATCTTTGTGAATGTTCTGTGTGCATTTTACAAGAATTTGTATCCTGTTTTAAGTAGAGTGTTATGTAAATATAATTTGATCCAGTGGATTGAAGGTGTTCATTTCTTCTACATCCTACTAGTCTTTCTGCTAGTTCTGTTACTGAAAGAGGAGTGTTGAAGTCATGAAGTATAATTGTGAATTTGTTTTCCTTTCATGTTTTGTGTGTTTTTATTACATGTTTTTTAAAGCTCTGTTAGTAGGTGCACAGTAGGATACTTGTGTCTTCTTAGTGAATTGACCGTTTCATCATTGTGTAATGTCACTTTTTCTCCCTCTTTTTTCCTTGAAGTCTACTTTATCTGATATTAACATAGTCAGTAAAGCTTTTTTTTTTAAATTAGTTTGCATGATAGATATTTTCCCATCCTTTTATGCTATCCATGTCATTATAAAGTGAGTTATTTGTAGACACCATATAGTTGGATATTTTTTCATCTCTTCTGACAATCTTTATCTCTTAATTTGTATCTATAGACCATTTACATTTAATGTAATTATTGATATGTTTGGATTTAGATTTACCAGTTTAGTAATTTGTTTTATGTTAGTTTTCTCTGTTTTCCATTATTCTCTTTCTCCTTTCCTGCCTTCTTTTGGGTTATTTGTACATTGTTTAGTATTCCACTTTAAAATTCCTTAGTGTGGTAATCCTGTGTCTGTATATAGTTTCTTTAGTGATTGCTCACGAGATTATAATATACATACTAAAGTCTTCACTATCTGCTTAGGATAAATGTTTTATCTTCTTAAGTGTATTACTGGAAGTGTTACCACTATATAGGGGTCTTTGTCTTCCTGCCCCCCTTTTGTTATTGTCGACTTGGATGTTACATTTCTCTTCATACAAAGCCCCACTAGGCAATGTTATACATTTTCTTTTCAAATATTATACATATTTAAAGAATGTAAGAGGAGAGGATTAATGTATTATATTTACCATTTCTGTTACTAATTCTTACAGAGCAGGTCTGTTGACAACAGATTCTCTTAGTTTTCATTTATCTGAAAATATCTTTCTTTTACTTAATTGCTGTAAGGTACTTTCACTGGATAGAGAATTTTAGGTTGTCAGTTCTTTTCTTTCAGCCCTTGAAAATGTGCTACTTTCTTTTGGTCTTCATGGTTTCTGATGAGAAATCTGTAGTCGTCTGAAATGTTGTTCCCTTATAGTTTGTGGGTAATTTTTATCTATCTGCTTGCAAGATAATTTGTCTTTAGTTTTCAACATTTAATGATGTATATGTGTTTATTTCCATGTATTTATCCATTTTGGGATTCAGTGACCTTTCTGAATCTTTAGTTTTACGTGTTTTGTCAAATTTGGGAAGGTTTCAACAATTATTTCTTCAAAAAAATTTTTAAGATTTATTTATTTATTTTAGAGGGAGAGCGTGCAAGAGAGTGGAGGAGGGGCAGAGGGAGAGGGAGAGAGAGAATCTCAGGCAGACTCTCTGCTGAGCACAGAACCTGACGTGGGGCTCAGTCTCATGACCCATGAGATCATGACCTGAGCCGAAATCACGAGTTGGATGCTTACTTGACTGAGCCACCCAGGCACCCCTCTAATATTTTTTTACTGTTCACTTTCCTCTCCTTTTGGAGTTCAGTGACACAACTTAGATCTTATTGTTGACCCATAGAACCCTGAAGTTCTGTTTTTTTTAAATTTCAATTCCTTTTTTCCCCCCTGCTGTTAAAATTGGATAATTTCTATTGATCCATCTTCATGTTAACTGACTCTTCTATATTCATTCTGCTATGGAGTACATCCATTGAGTTTTATTTTAAAATGTATATTTTAAAATTTGTATTATTTAATTTTTCAGTTGTAAAGTTTCTGTCCTTCTGTCTTCACTGTGCTGAGACTCTAGTTTTTCGTTGGTTTCAAGAGTATTTTTTTAAAAGATTTTAATTTGTGAATAATCTCTATGCCCAAAATGGGGCTCACACTTAGAATCCTGAGATCATGAGTCACATGCTCTAGTGACTGAGGCAACCAGGTGCCCCAAAAGTATTTTTGATCACTTACTGAAGCATATTTATTATAGCTGTTTTAATCATCTTGGAGTTAGTATCATTTGGTTGTCTTTTCCATGTGAGTTGGGATTTTCCTGGTTCTTTGTATTTTGAGTAATTTTGAATTGTTTCCTGAACATTTTGAAAACTATGTTAAGAGAATTAATCTGACTAGGAAATGACAGTCATATAGGTTCACACTGAGGCATAGAAATATTCTTCGTAGTTTTCTTTTTTGTTTTGTTTTGTTTTCTTTTCTTTTGTTCAGGAAAGCAAAAATTTAGAGCAGGCTAGTTGGAATATAGGCTAAAGCCTTTTTTTCTAATTACCTGAGTCAGAAGGATGAACTCATTAGAGATTTGGAAGTAAAGAGAGCTATCTGTAAGGATTTATGATGTTAAGATTTTCTGGAACCTTGGAGCTGTGCAAAATTCTTCAGGTAGAGCCTTACAGTTTTAAGAAAAGTTAAGTTTCAGAAATAAACTAAAATTAATAACATTAATGAGACAGTACAGAATGCTTTTTTCTTTAAAGTTTTAGCATATTTTAAAATGTAGTTTTGAATGGTATTTTTGAAATTTTCTGTTTTAAATTTATTTAAAAGTTAAAATAAGGATGTACATCTCCATATTGTAGCTCATAGAGAAGAGCATATTGTTTTTTTTTAGTATATGTGCTGCTGAAGCGAGCACAAGGCATATTGTTTTCTGGTTATCACAATAGATTCCTTTAAGTATGTAGAGGAAAGAATTGTTACTTTTTAAAAAGATTTATTTAGGGGTGCCTGGGTGGCTCAGTCATTAAGTGTCTGCCTTCAGCTCAGGTCATGATCTCAGGGTCCTGAGATTGAGCCCCGCATTGGGCTCACTGCTCGGCAGGAAGCCTGCTTCTCCCTCTCACACTCCCCCTACTTGTGTTCCCTCTCTCGCTGTGTCTCTCTTTATCAAATAAATAAAATCTTTAAAAAAAAATTTATTTTAGAGAGAGAGAGAGTGGGGGTTGGGGAGGAGCAAAGAAAGAGAGAGAGAATCTCAAGCAGAGCTCAGAGCCTGACACAGGGCTTAATCTCACAGCCTTGAGCTGAAACCAAGAGTTGGTTGCTTAACTGACTGAGCCACCCAGGTGCCCCTAGAGGCATTTTTTTGATTGAAGGACATTATCTTAAAAGTTTATGGTGAATCACTATATTGTACACCTGAAACTAATATTACATTGTATTTTAACAAACTGGAATTTAAATAAAAACTAAAAAAAAAAAAAAAGTTTATGGCACTCAGAGGAGGCTGGGAAGATGTAAGAGTAAGAGGACCCTAGGCTCATTCCACTGATAACAACAGGATAACACTCACATCAGCATAAAATAACTCAGAAAATGACCTGAAGATGGTAGAATCAACTCCACAACTAAAGGGAGAGAAGAGGCCACAATGAAGAGGGTAGAAAGGTGGAGATGCAGTGGGAAGCTCAACGGACTGTGGTCATCCATGGAGGCAGGGAGCCAACAGCTAAGAGAATGGGGAGAAGTAGAATAGCACACTGGGGAGACTGCATGGGGAAGACAAATCCCCATAACTTGGTGTTGAAAGCAGGGGGCCGAATTTCATGTATTGGTACAACCAGCAGGACTTAAAGCCTGGAATGTTAAAAATCAGCAGGCTTTATGGCTCTGGGAGAGCTTGGAGGGTGAAAGGATGCTGAGTCTCTGCCCTTAAAGAGATAGCAGGACAAATAGCCCACAGAGCTATAGTGTAGAAGCAATAGTTTGAAAAACATCTGGGATATACTGGGAGGGGAGAGTACTTTACTCATTTCAGAGTGTGTCCCTGAGGGGCAGTGATGGTTAAGGGACCTCTCCAGGAACAAAGGAGCTGGCAGCTGCCATCTCTCTCCCCTGCCCCCCAGCATAAACATACAGCCACCTGTGTAAACCAGTGTTGCTCCCAACATTCACTTTCTAACCTGCTTATGCCAGGCCCCATTCCCCATGCTTCAGTGGATCTGCCTTTCCAGTTATGCTTACCTCAGCCCCCTTACCCTCAGTCCTGGCACTGTCAGTCTCCTCCCCCAGAAGAACAGTGCAAACCTTGCCAACACCATGTCTCCTGACTCACAAGTTTTGCAGAGCCTCAGTCTTGGTAGGCAGTGGTGGCGGGCCCTGCAGAAACTATAGGTGCCCATTGTTATAATTGCATCCTCACCCACTTTGCTTATCTGCCCAGACCAACCCCTGCTCCCAGTGGGGGTGGCAGCTGTGGCAGATCTCATTTTGCAAGCAGACCAGCACACACCTTGTTAAAACTGTGCACCATCTCAGCTGGGGATTAAACACTACCCATAACAGGCAAAGAGAACCTCTGTAAATGACTGGACTGAAGGAAAAAAGTGACCAGGACAGAAGACCAGGGCGTGGTCAACACACATGGACACACCCCCTGAAGTGCCAGTTTCTGGTGAACAGGGGACATTACCCTGAAGAGCACTACAGGACCTCTTCTTCATAAGGCCATTACTTTCAAGAGCAGGAGATGAAACTGACTTCTACCACACAGAAACAGACACACAGAGTGTTAGACAAAGTGAGGAGACAGAGGAATATGTCCCAAAAGAAAGAAAAGGACAAAATCACAGCAAAAGAGATAAACCAAACGGTTATAAGTAATATACTTGATAGAGAAGTAATGATCATAATGATACTGAATGGACTTGAGAAAAGAATGGAGGACATGAGTGAGACCTTTAATGTAAAGAGATAAAAAAGAACCATTCGGATGCTTGGGTGGCTTAGTTGGTTAAGCCTCTCTGTCTTCAGCTCAGGTCATGGTCCCAGAGTCCTGGGATGAAGCCCCACATCAGGCTCTCCACTCAGCAGGGAGCCTGCTTCTCCCTCTCCCACTGCTCTTCCTCCCCGCTTGTGCTCACTCCCTCGCTCTCTGTCTCTCTCTCTCTCTCTCAAATGAATAAAATTTAAAAAAAAAACCAATCAGAGATGAGGAACACAGTGAAATAAAAAATAAACTGGGTGGAATAAATAGCAAGCTAGAGGCAACAGAAGCAAATTAACAATCTAGAAGTCAGTGTAATGGAAACTAATCAAGCTGAGCAGGTGACAGAAAAAAATAACACAACATGAGTATAGGCTTAGGGAACTAAGTGACTCCATCAGTCATAATAATATTCACATTATAGGGATCCCAGAAGAAGAGGAGAGATTGTGGAGGGGGGCAGAAAATTTACTTGAAGAAATAATAGCTGAAAACTGCTCTAATCTGACCCAAGAGGCACAGAGATTCCCCCAACAAAGTCAACCCAAGGAGGGTTGATAAAGTGATAAAGAGATTTTTAAAAGCAGCAAAAGAAGACTGCTACATACATGGGAAACCTTATAAGGCTACAGGTAGACTTTTCAGCTGAAACTTCGCAGGCCAGGAGGCAGTGGTATGATATATTCAAAATGTTGAGAGAAAAAAAAAAAAAAGCCAGGAATACTCTATCCAGCAAGGCTGTCATTTAGAACAGAAGGAGAGATGGGAGTTTCTCAGACAGCAAAAGCTAAAGGAGTTCATGACCACTTAACCAGACCCACAAGAAATGATAAAAGGGACTCTTTGAATGGAAAGGAAAGACCATAAGCAAGTATAAGAAAAGTAGGAAACACAAAAGCAGTAAAAATAAGTATATCTGTAAAAAAAAAATCAAGGGATTCACAAAATAAAAGGATGTAAAATAAGACACCATATATCTAGAAGGTGGATGGGGGGGAGGAGTAAAGAATGGGTTCAAACTTAAATGAACATCAATTTAATATGGACTTATATGCAGAAGATGTATATATATAATTTTGTATGAAGATGTTTATATATATATATTATCTTTATATATAAACCCAATGGTAACCACAAATCAAAAACACAAATCAAAAACCAGTAATAAATATGCAAAAAATAAAGAGAAAGGAATCCAAAGATACACTATAGAAAGCCAGCAAACCATGAGAGAGAACAAGACAAGAAAGAATGAGAACTGTAAGAACAACCACAAAACAAGTATAAAAATGGTAATAAATACATACCTATCAATTATTACTTTTTTGAGTACATATATTTTTAAAGATTTATTCATCTGTTTTAGTGCACACACGTGTGCGTGGGGTGGGGCAGAGGGAGAGGAAAAGAATCCCCAGGCAGACTCCCTGCTGAGCATGGAGGCCCACCAGGACCCCGAGATCATGACCCGAGCCAAAATCAAGAATCAGACACTCAACTGACTGAGCCACCCAGGCACCCCTATCAGTAGTTACTTTGTAAATGGACTAAAGGCTCCAATCAAAAGACATAGGGTGATGGAATGGATAAAAAAACAAGACCTGTCTATATGCTGCCTACAAGACACTCATTTCAGACCTAAAGACACATACAGATTGAGGGGGTGGAGAAACATTTATCGTATAAATGGCTGTCGAAAGAAAGCCAGGGTGGCCATACTTATATTTGGACAAAATATACATTAAAACAAAGACAAAGAAGGTTACTACATAATAATGAAGGGGATAATCTAACAAGATACAACAATTGTAAATATTTATGCACCCAACATGAGAGCACCCAAATACATAGAGCAGCTAATAACAAACATAAAGGAAGTAATCGATAGTAATACAATAATAGTAGGGGACTTTTATACCCCTTACATCAGTGGACAGGTCATCCAAACAAAATGAACAAGAAAACGGAGGCTTTGAATGACACACTGGACCAGATGGTTTTAACAGGCATATACAAAACATTCCATCCTAAAACAGCAGAATACACATTCTTTTCAAGCAAACACAGAATATTAGGCAACAAAACAAGTCTCAACAAATTAAAAAGGACTGAAGTCATCATGCATCTTCTCTGACCACAATGCTGTGTAACTAGAAATCAACCACAAGAAAAAAATTCTGGAAAGACCATAAATACATGGAGGTCAAATGAGATACTACTAAACAATGAATGGATCAACCAAAAAATCAAAGAAATAAAAAATTATATGGAGAGAAATGAAAATGAAAACAGGACAGTCCAAAATCTTTGGGATGAAGCAAAAGGGGTTCTAGGAGGAAGTTTATAGCAATACAGGCCTACCTCAAGAAGCTTGAAAACAAACAAAACCAAAAACCAGCAGAAGAAAGGAAATAATAAAAATGAGAGCAGAAATAAGTGTTATAGAAACTAAGAAACAGAACAGATCAATGGAATGAGGAGCTGGTTCTTTGAAATGATCAGCAAAATTGATAAACCTCTAGCCAGATTCATTAAAGAAAGAACTCAAAGTCACAAATGAAAGAGAAGAAAAAATAACTGACACCACAGAAATACAATGGATCATAAGAGAGTATTATGAAAAATTAGATAGCAACAGATTTGACAACCTAGAAGAAATGGGTAAATTCCTAGAAACATATAACCTCCCAAAACTGAAGCAGGAAGAAATAGAAAATTTGAACAGAAACAGAAATTTTTCTGCAAAAACAACAGCAATGAAATTGAATCAGTAATTGGAAAAACCAAACATTTAATGAAGAATTGATACCTTTTCTTCTCAAACTTTCCCAAAAAATAGAAGAGGAAGGAAAATTTCCAAATTCATTCAGTGAGGCCAGCATTATGCTGATACCAAAACCAGTTCAAGATACCACAAAAAAGGGGAACTACAGGCTGATATCTCTGGTGAACACAGATGCAGAAATCCTCAACAAAACATTGGCAAACTGAATCCAACAATACAATGAAAAAAATCACCACCTATCAAGTGGGATTTATTTCTGGGATGCAAGTGTGGTTCAGTATTTGCAAATCAGCCAACGTGATACATCAACAAGAGACAGGATGAAAACCATATGATCATTTCAATAGATACAGAAAAAGCATTTGACAAAGTACAACATCCATTCATGATAAAAAACCCTCAACAAAGTAGATTTATAAGGAACATACCTCAACATAATAAAGGCCACATGTGGAAAAACTCACATTTAACATCATACTGGGGGGGGGGTAGGCGGCGTGAATTAAGCTTTTCCCCTGAGGTCAGGAACAAGACAAGGATGTCCACCCTCACCACTTTTATTCAATAGTACTGGAAGTCCTAGTCACAATACACAAGAAAAAAATAAAAAGAATCCAGATTAGTAAGGAAGAAGTAAAACTTTCACTCTTTGCAGATGACATGAAATTATACATAGAAAACCCTGAAGACTCCACCAAAAGACTACTAGAACTGATAAATGAATTCAGTAAGGTTGCATAATACAAAATCAATATACACAAATCCATTCCATTTCTACACACTAATAATGAAATAGCAGAAAGAAAAATTAAGAAAACAATCACATTTATAATTGCACCAAAAATAATAAAATTCCTGGGAATAAACTTAACCAAGGAAATTCAGACCTGTACTCTGAAAAGTATACAACACTGATGAAAGAAGTTGAAGATAAACAAATGGAAAGATACCCCATGCTCATGGATTGGAAGAACAAATACTGTTAAAATGTCCACACTACCAAAGCAATCTACAGATTGAATGCAATCCCTATCAAAATACCAGTAGCATTTTTCACAGAACTATAACAAATAATTTTAAAATTCATATGGAGCTACAGAAGACCCCAAACAGCCAAAGCAGTCTTGAAAAAGAATGACAAAATTGAAGATATCATAATCTCAGATTTCAAGATATACTGCCAAGCTCTGTTAATCAAAACAGTATGGTACTGGCACAAAAGTAGACACATAGATCAGCAGAACAGAATAGAGAGCCCAGAAATGAACCCATGATTAAATGGTCAATTAACCTTTGACAAAAGAGACAAAAATATGCAATGGGGAAAAGACAGTCTCTTCAACAAATGGTGTGGGGAAAACTGGACAGCTACATGCAAAGGAATGAAACTGGGCCACTTTCTTTCACCATTCACAAACTCAACATCAATCAAAGATGTAAATGTGAAACCTGAAGCCATAAAAATCCTAAAAAAGCACAGGCAGTAATTTCCTTGACTTCAGCCATAGCAACGTTTTTCTAGATATGTCTCCTGAAGGGAGGGAAACAAAAGCAAAAATAAACTGTTGAAACTATATCAAAATAAAAAGCTCTGCACAACGAAGGAAACAATCATCAAAACTAAAAGACAGCTTATTGAATGGGAGAAGATATTTGCAAATGACATTAGATACAGTTTAGAATCCAAAATATATAATTTATACAAGTCAACAGCAAAAAAATAATCCAATTTAAAAAATGGGCAGAAGACATGCAGATGGCCAACAGACACATGAAAAGATGGTCAACATCACTCATCATCAGGGAAATACAAATCAAAACCACAATGAGATTTCACCTCACACCTGTCAGAATGGCTAAAATCAAAACCACAAGAAACATGTTGTCAAGGATCTAGAGAAAAAGGAACCATTATACACCATTGGAGGGAATGCAAACGGGTACAGCCGCTGTGGAAAACTGAATGGAGGTTCCTCAAAATTTTAAAAATGAGAATTACCATGTGATCCAGTAATTCCAGTACTGGGCATTTACTCAAAGAATATAAAAACACTTATGTGAAAAGATATTTGCATCCCTTTGTTTATTGCGGCATTATTCACAGTAGCCAAATTATGGAAGCAGCCCGAGTGGCCAATGATAGATGAATGGGTAAAGAAGAAGTGGGGTTTGTGTATATGTACATATATGCCTATGTATATATACGTACATACACTGGAATATTAGTCATAAAAAGGAATGAATTCTTGCCATTTGCAACAACATGGATGAATCTAGAGGGCATAATGCTAAGTGAAATAAGTCAGAGAAAGACAAATATCATATGATTTCACCCATATGTAGAATTTTAAAAAACCAAACAAAGGAAAAAAAGAGAGACAAACCAAAAAACAGACTTCTGTATAGGAAACATCTGAAGGTTACCAGAGGAGAATTGGATGGGGGAATGGGTGAAATAGATGAAGGGGATTCATCATACACTGATCATGATGAGCACTGAGTAACTTATAGAATTGTGGAATCACTATGTTGTACACCTGAAATCCATGTAGTATTGTATGTTAACTATACTGGAGTTAAAGAAGGGACAAAGGCTATTATTAAATGTGGATGGTGTTTGGTAGACATAATATATTTCCTTATTTCTTCCACGGCATCTAGTAATCATTCTGCTTAAGCCCAAGTGTCAGGTTATCTTTCTATAGTTTTCTTATATATATTTCTAGATAAATCAGTCTTCTATGGTAGTCATTTGTGCTTCTTACCCATATCCAGTTTTCCTATTCTGATCACACCGAAGGCCTTGTGACTAGTTCGGTTCAATGTGTTATGAACAGCAATGTCTTGTGTCACCTCATGTCTTATGTCTAATTGCCCGTGTTAATTCCTCCAGAGCTTTCCCCCACCCACCTTCTGTCCAGCCTGGTGATTGGCATTGTTCAAAATGGTGGCTGCTCTTTCAGCTTGAATCCCTGAATGACTGTAGTATTGAGATAAAATAATCAGGGCTTCCCTGCCTCTCTGAAATGGACAGATAGCATGAATGAGAAATAAACCTTTTTTGTTTTAAGCCATAGATATTGGGGATTCCTTAACACACAGCATAATGTAGCCTATCCTGGCTAGTACACCTTCTCTGGAAACTGCTCATTTGATAGAATTTTGTTGTGGGCCTTTAAACATTTAATGATGATATCAATGCTTAATGGTTGTGTTTTGTTTTTTTGTTAAGATTTTTAAAATATTATTCATTTGAGACACAGAGATACAGAGAGAGAGCATGAGCAGGGGGAGAGCCAGAGGGAGAGGGAGAAGCAGGCTCCCTGTTGAGCCAGGAGCCAGACGTGGGGCTGGATCCCAGGACCCTGGGATCATGACCTGAGCTGAAGGCAGACACTTAACCATCTGAGCCACCCAGGCACCCCAATGGTTGTGTTTTTAATTATGTCTTAAGCAGTCTGCATAGTGCTTTATAAATATCTCACTAAATTTTTGCAATTCTCCTATGAGGGAAGAGCTATGATGAGGTAGGATCTTACCCTGTGGTCTGTCTTTTCATTTTATGGTTTTAAATATCATCTCTCATTTTTCACTGAATCAGTGATACAGTTGATTGTAAGATACACTGTTGTTTTATGTACCACCAAAAAATAGTCAATTAAACCTTTTCAGTGCTTATTTTCACTTTTTAGACTTATCTGCTGCTCCACTCACATCAAATTTATGCTCAGCCATCTCTTATTTTGTGCCTTTCTGCATACATAATAACTTTTGTTTCAATGGAGAAACATAATCTTTCTGGATGTATTTTACAGTGGCAGTTAATGTCAACATACATAATACCAACAATGCTCATAAGTTAGTTTACTGACAACAGTCTGAATAGAGTTCATCAAGTTGTACATGTGCGGGCAGTGAGAACTACATCATGCTCACCATCTGGACAACAGCAATTTTAAGATGTCATCAGTTGTAAGATGCATTCTGATTTCTGTTATAATGTAAAAGAAAAAGTGTCTTTTAGAATGGGTGAAAAACATGTTACTTCTCAACTTCCAAATTTATATCTCCAGCCCAGACCTCTTAATTTAATTCCAGATACGGATATCTAGCTCTTATTTAAGTTCTCCACTCTGATTGTTTAATAAGCCTCTCAGGATGTTTAAAATAAAATTTTTAACTCCTTGTGCTGTGTCCCCCAGTCCCACCTCTAGTCTTCCTTCTGCAGTCTTTTCAGTTTGGTGCTCTTATGTCTGTTGGCTTACATAGGTTAAAAACTGTAGAGTCAAAGATGACCCCCTTTATCATACCCTGCATTCATTTCATCAGCAAACTATTGACTCTATCTTTATGATATATCCAGGCTATGATGCATCTTACCACCTCTGCCTGTATCAGTCTGATAAAAGGCACCATTTTCTTGCATTTGGCAGTCATTTCCAGTCTGGTTTCTTGGCATCAACTCTTGCTCCCACTATGGTTCATTTTCAATATAGCAGCTACTTTAAAAAATCTGAATGATCACAACTTCCTTTAAAAAAAATCTTTATTGAGATAGAGTTCACATAACCTACAAATCACCCATTTAAAGTGTGCAATTCAGTGGCTTTTCCTATGTTCACAGAGTTGTGCAACAACCATCACCAAAATCAGTTTTAGAATATTTTCATCTCTCCAAGAAAGGAACCCCATACCCTGTAGCCATCATCACTCAGTCTCTGCCTCAGTTCCAGGCAACCACTAATTTCTGTCTCTGTGATTTCCCTAATGTGGGCATTTCATGCAAACTCAGTATGTGGTCCTTTGTGACTGTATTCACTAAGTACATTTTCAAGATTTGTTCATGTTATAGCATATATCAGTATTTTATTTTTATTGCCAAGTAATATTCTAGTGAATGGATATATACCACATTTTATTTATTCATTAGTTGAATGGTTGGGGTTGTTTCCCCTTTTTGGTTAATTGTGCATAATGCATCTGTGAAGATTCATGTACAAGTTTTTGTATGTTCTATTGCATGTTGTTGTGCTCTTCTAACACAGTGTTATTATTTATGGTGTAACAAACCACCCCAAAGCTTAGTGCTTTGAACAACAACTGTGAGTCTGTGAACAGGCCATGGGCTGAGCTAACCTTGGCTAGGCTCTCTTATGTTTCTGTGACCAAACTGGTGGTTTAAGTAGGCTAGCTGGTCTAGGATGGCCTTGAATGGCACAACTTGGTTCTAGGAAGCTAGCCCAAACATGTTTCATAGCAAGGCACAGCTATATGAGCAAGCAAGTTCAATGGTGCAGGAAAGCAAGAAGTTTGTGTTTGCATTTTAAGCTTCTCCTTGGGTCATGTTTCCTAATATCCTGTTGGCCTAAAACGAGTCACTTGGAGAAGCCTGGGGTTTGAGTGGACAGGGATTGCAAGTTATTGAACAGAAGGTATGCCTACAGGGAAGCCATTAATTGGGGTCATGAATGCAGTCAGCCTGTCACCAGTCCGTTCTTCTCCTGTCTTAATGCCTTGCATTTGTTTTCTGTCTGGTTTTCTTTTTATATACCTACGTGGTGAGTTTGCTCCCTCACTCCCTCAGGTCTCCATTCATATATTATCAGTGAGTCCTTAAACTCTGACTGCTTTATAGAATTAATAGCCACCCCCCTCCTTCCTGCTTTCCAGCTAGATTTTTCTTTATAACTTTTTATCACCATTTGACATATTAGTTTGTTTTGTGCTTGTCTTTCCTCAACTACAATGTCAAGGATTTTGGTTTAATTACCCGATGATGGAATTTTTCTTCTAGTAGTCCACATCCCCCTTTATCCATGGGGGATATGTTCCAAGAACCCCAGTGGATGCCTGAAACTGTGGACAGTACTGAACCCTATATATACTTTGTTTTTTCCTGAACATACATACCTCTGATAAAGTTTAATTTATAAATTAGGTGTAGGAAGAGATTAACAACATAACTAATAATAAAATAATGCAACTATAACAATATACTATAATAAAAATTAGGTGTTGTCTCCTCTCTCTCTCTCTCACAGTATCTTCTTGTACTGTACTTATCCTTGTGACTGTGTGAGATGATAAATGCCTGCATGGTGAGATGAAGTGAGGGGAATGACATGGGCACTGTGATGTAGCATTAGGCCACTAATGACCTGACAATCTGTCAGAAGGAGGATTAGCTCTTTGCAGACTGTGGTGGACTGCAGGTAGCTGAAACTGGAAAGTGCCACAGCAGATCAAGGGGGCTACTGTCTTTCTCAAAGACACACAGGCCATGTAGTCTATCATAATTGTTCTATCACTTAATTAGCTGTCTGACCTGGACCAAGTTTATTTTTTCACCTATTTCCTCTTCTCTAAAGTAAGGATAATAATAGTTCCAAACTCCTTGAGTTATTGGGAAGAGTTGAACCAGTTTAATGTATACAAAGTGTGTTAACAGGGCCTGGTACAAAGTAAGCACTAGAAAAGCACAATTCTGGCATAATATTCCTATCACCGACTTGTTATTAGAGTACATGGCATAGGGAAAATGGAGTTAGAAGCTGGAGAGATCTTATACTGAGGGAGAAATTATAAGATTGTTGAAAACTCAACAGTATTTTTTGGGGAAGGGGAAAAGCCCATAAAGCAAAGGAAATAGGTGATGTTTTTTGTAGCATCGTATCCTGAAAACATTCACATACCACCAAGTGCTCTTCACAAAATATTGTTCATTATTTCAGGATTTACCAAAAAATACCTAAAATTAGTGAACATATTTTTTAACTGTCTCTTTTGAGAGTCATATAAGCCTCATTGTCGAAACATCGGAGAGAATGCCTTGGACTCACACTTGGTACATTAGGACTGAATTCTCTCACGGAGCTTCATTTGAGAAAGATGGAAAATATTTTGACTAAGGTGGCTCCTACTTCTCTGACCTGTAAACTACCTGCTTCATGCTAGTGTTCTTAGGTGCTGGGAATAAAATAGTGATCAGTGTGGTATAGATCTTAACTTGACTGAGCTTACAGTCCTAATAGGCCATTATGCCCTAGTTATTTACTTATGTTTTCCCACACATCTTTTATTTTAGAATTGTAAGGCTCAGTGCTCTGGAATGGTGTTCCAGGGTTTTGGAAAACTAAGAGTGACTTGTTTTTAAAGTTATATAAATTTAGTGCATGATCTTACGGACAGTTTAAAAAAGTTTTTGGGGGGCCACCTGGCTGGCTCAGTCAGTGGAGCATGCAGCTCTTGATCTCAGGATTGTGACTTCAGGCCCCAAATTGGGTGTAGAGACTACTTAAAAATAAAATCTTTAAAAAAATAATAATAAAATAGCTCATTTTTGGTGCTGTTTTGTTTTTCTAGGATCCCTGAAACTATAAGGTCTACCTGCTGTTAATTAGCCAGAGGGGGGAAAAGAAAATCTTTCCTCCCTTTATTCCATTTTGGATAATTTTAGATTAATTTCCAAGTTTAACTGAAAAGTCAGGATATTTTCTACTTATTGATTTCATGAGTACTACTTCCCTCTTTGTATTTCTCACTCTCTACCTGCCCAAAGTTATTGTGGAACTATGATCAATAAACTCTTAAATTCTCAACCTCTTTTTTATTTTTATTTTTCAAAGATTCTATTTATTTATTTGAGAGAGAGCAAGAGAGAGCATGAGCAGGGAGGAGTGGGAGAAACAGGTTCCCTGTGAGCAGAGAGCCCGTCTTGGGGCTCTAGCCCAGGACCCTCAGATCGTGACCTGAGTCACCCAGGCGCCCCTCCACCTCTTTTTTAATCTTAAGAAGATTCCAAACAGCTGTCTGGCCCCTGATTATAGCACTTCTTCAGCCTTCTTAAGTGAAACTGTCTTTTCACAATCCACCAACTTTAGGACCAGGGAATGACTATAACAATTACAAATACCCTTGACTCTCTCGCCTTTCATTTTATGGGCCTAACAAAATACCAACTGTGTACCGTCTCCCTGCCCACACTCAGGCAGTTGAATGTACCACTTTAAATTTATGCCATAAACCTCAGTAGGCCTTTACCTGTCTGCTGGTAGTGCTGCTGCTGCTGCTGCTTCACTTTCCCGGTTAAGACCTCATTTCCACTCATTGCAAACTTGTCACAACTCCCACTCTCATCTGTGGACTTCACCACAAACTTTATTGAGAAGTTAGATGCAGCTCTCATCTCACCACCAAATCTGCAGACCCCTCTGCATTGGGGTGTGTTCTCTCTCTTCCTTTCACTTATTATCAGAGACCTTCCCTGCCAGTCTAATTCCTCTTCTTGTGACTCAGGTTCCATCTCTTCTTACTGTCTCTGGGGCTTCTTTCCTGCAGTTAGCATCTCTCTTCCACATCATCAGTTTCTCCCTCTCTGTTGGATTTTCCTTTTAGCCTACAAACATGCTGTGTTATCTCCCAGCCCTGTTCATTCTGTAAATGTGATGACCAGATATATAAAATTCCATCCTTCTTAGTGCCTTCTATTATTCTTGTTCCAGTTTTTATCCAATAATTTTCTTCTCTGAATAGTTTTTCTCCTACCTCAGTGTCTATTTCTTCTCAACCATTTTTGTGGTGTCTATTTTTTTTTTACTAGTCCTCTAAATATTGATGGGCCTTATGGTTGAGTCTTTGCCTATACTCCCTTGGAAATCTGCTTATTAGTGTGCTGTGACACCTAAATGTATCTCCTGCTTCATCTCTCCTCTGGCCCCTGATTATAGCATGGCCAGCTTGCCTCCTTGATCATTTCATTGACCTCTCCTGTTGGTGACATAATGCTTGCTAACTCTCCCTCTTGGTTCCCCCACTTCAGTAAATGGCATCATTGTCCATCCTGTTGCTTATACCAAAATTTTGGCTCTTGATTCTTATTTTTCTCTCCCACCCCTTCCCCATGTCTAATCCATTAGTAAGTCTTATTTTCTCTACTTCTAAAATATATCCCAAATTCACCAGTTTTTCTCCATCTCCACTGCTTCCACCTTAGTCCAAGCAATCATCTCTTGCTTAGCCTACAACCATAGTCTCAACTGGAATTCTTTGCATCCATTCTTGCCTCCCTATAATCCATTCTTCACTGGAGTGATATTTAGAGGAATTACAATATTTACTGCTCTGGATTTACATTACCTAAAATTAAATCCTGACTATTGTTCACTAGCTCTGTGGCTGTGTGCAAAATACTTAATACTTCTGTGCCACAATATTCTCATCTAGAAAACGGGATAATAATTGTCAGTAATAATAAGATAGCAATCAGATTATGTCACACACACACACACACACACACACACACACACACCTGGTTTTGAGAGTTTGGATTCTCATTGCACTTAGAGTAAAATCCAAACTACTTACCATGGATTTCAGGACTTCCTCATAATCTGGCTTCTTGCTTAGTTTTTCTGACCTCTTTCTTGTTTTCATGTGCCTCTTGCTTACCGTACTTACTGTACTAAAACCACACTTGCTGTCTTTTAACCCTTTACTCTGAAACATGACTTTTGATGGGGTGTTTTCCTTTCTTTTTTTTATTAGACCAGTTTATTCCTGTTCTTCTTTTGTGTTTGTTTTGTTTTATGTAAAGATAGTGCCATTTTCAAAAATTAGTTGATGTTTTTTCACGTGGTGACTTACTTATCTTTTTAAAGGCTAGAACCAGGGACCTACTATGTTTTTCCAGTTTTGTGTGAGATTTGTAAAATTCCTGGAGGTGGACTTGCTAAGTCAAATGATAGGAATGTTTTCAGACCTATGATTCCAATTGAAGTAAGTTTTTGAGACTTTACATGTCCAGAAAGATTTTCATTTACTCTTACACTTGATTGGTAGTTTGCCTGTATGTAAAATTCCAGAGTCAGAATCATTTACTTTTTATTTTAAAAATTTTTTTAATTTTTTATTGTTATGTTAATCACCATACATTACATCATTAGTTTCTGATGTCTTGTTCCATGATTCATTGTTTGTGCATACCACCCAGTGCTCCATGCAGAACGTGCCCTCTTTAATACCCATCACCAAGCTAACCCATCCTCCCACCCCTCTCCCCTCTAGAACCCTCAGTTTGTTTTTCAGAGTCCATCCGTCTCTCATGGTTCATCTCCCCCTCCGATTTCCCCCCCTTCATCCTTCCCCTCCTGCTATCTTCTTCTTTTATTTTTTCTTAACATATACTGCATTATTTGTTTCAGAGGTACAGATCTGTAATTCAACAGTCTTGCACAATTCACAAAGCTCACCATAGCACATACCCTCCCCAATGTCTATCACCCAGCCACCCCATCCCTCCCACCCCCCCCCCACTCCAGCAACCCTCACTTTGTTTCCTGAGATTAAGAATTCCCCATATCAGTGAAGTCATATGATACATGTCTTTCTCTGATTGACTTATTTCGCTCAGCATAGCACCCTCCAGTTCTATCCACATCGTTGCAAATGGCAAGCTCTCATTCCTTTTGATGGCTGCATAATATTCCAGTGTGTGTATATACACACACACCACATCTTCTTTATCCATTCATCTGTTGAACATCTTGGCTCTTTCCACAGTTTGGCTATTGTGGACATTGCTGCAATAAACATCGGGGTGCACATACCCCTTCTAATCCCTACATTTGTATCTTTGCGGTAAATACGCGGTAGTGCAATTGCTGGATCGTATGGTAGCTCTATTTTCAACTTTTTGAGGAACGTCCATACTGTTTTCCAGAGTGGCTGTACCAGCTTGCATTCCCACCAACAGTGTAGGAGGGTTCCCCTTTCTCCGCATCCCCACCAACATCTGTCGTTTCCTGACTTGTTAATTTTAGCCTTTCTGACTGGTGTGAGTTGGTATCTCATTGAGGTTTTGATTTGGATTTCCCTGATGCCGAGCAATGTTGAGCACTTTTTCATGTGTCTGTTGGCCATTTGGATGTCTTCTTTGGAAAAATGTCTGTTCATGTCTTCTGCCATTTCTTGATTGGATTATTTGTTCTTTGGGTGTTGAGTTTGATAAGTTCTTTATAGATTTTGGATACTAGCCCTTTATCTGATATGTCATTTGCAAATATCTTCTCCCATTCTGTCGGTTGTCCTTTGGTTTTGTGGACTGTTTTTTTTGCTGTGCAAAAGCTTTTTATCTTGATGAAGTCCCAGTAGTTCATTTTTGCCCTTGCTTCCCTTGCCTTTGGCAATGTTTCTAGGAAGAAGTTGCTGCAGCTGACGTTGAAGAGGTTGCTGCCTGTGTTCTCCTTTAGGATTTTGATGGACTCCTGTCTCACATTTAGGTCTTTCAACCATTTGGAGTCTATTTTTGTGTGTGGTGTAAGGAAGTGGTCCAGTTTCATTCTTCATGTGGTTGTCCAATTTTATCAACACCATTTGTTGAAGAGACTTTTTTCCATTGACATTCTTTCATGCTTTGTCAAAGATTAGTTGACCATAGAGTTGAGGGTCCATTTCTGGGCTCTCTATTCTGTTCCATTGATCTATGTGTCTGTTTTTGTGCCAGTACCATACTGTCTTGATGATGACAGCTTTGTAATAGAGCTGGAAGTCCGGAATTGTGATGCCGCCAGCTTTGCTTTTCTTTTTCAACATTCCTCTGGCTATTCAAGGTCTTTCCTGGTTCCATACAAATTTTAGGATTATTTGTTCCATTTTTTTGAAAAAAGTTGATGGTATTTTGATGGGGATTGCATTGAATGTGTAGATTGCTCTAGGTAGCATTGACATCTTCACAATGTTTGTTCTTCCAATCCATGAGCATGGAACGTTTTTCCATTCCTTTGTGTCTTCCTCAATTTCTCTCATGAGTATTTTATAGTTTTCTGAGTACAGATCCTTTGCCTCTTTGGTTAGATTTATTCCTAGGTATCTTATGGTTTTGGGTGCAATTGTAAATGGGATCAACTCCTTAATTTCTCTTTCTTCTGTCTTGTTGTTGGTGTATAGGAATGCCACTGATTTCTGTGCATTGATTTTATATCCTGCCACTTTACTGAATTCCTGTATGAGTTCTAGCAGTTTGGGTCTGGAGTCTTTGGGTTTTCCACATAAAGTATATCATCTGCAAACAGTGACAGTTTGACTTCTTCTTTGCCAATTTGGATGCCTTTGATTTCTTTTTGTTGTCTGATTGCTGTGGCTAGGACTTCTAATACTATGTTGAATAGCAGTGGTGATAGTGGACATCCCTGCTGCATTCCTGACCTTAGGGGGAAAGCTCTCTGTTTTTCCCCATTGAGAATGATATTTGCTGTAGGTTTTTCATAGATGGCTTTTATGATATTGAGGTATGTACCCTCTATCCCTATACTCTGAAGAGTTTTGATCAAGAAAGGATGCTGTACTTTGTCAAATGCTTTTTCTGCATCTATTGAGAGATTCATATGATTCTTATTCTTTCTTTTGTTAATGTATTGTATCACGTTGATTGATTCGTGGATGTTGAATCAACCTTGCAGCCCAGGGACAAATCCCACTTGGTCGTGGTGAATAATCCTTTTAATGTACTGTTGGATCCTATTGGCTAGTATTTTGGTGAGAATTTTTGCATCCATGTTCATCAAGGATATTGGTCTGTAATTCTCCTTTTTGATGGGGTCTTTGTCTGGTTTTGGGATCAAGGTAATGCTGGCCTCATAAAATGAGTTTGGGAGTTTTCCTTCCATTTCTATTTTTTGGAACAGTTTCAGGAGAATAGGTATTAATTCTTCATTAAATGTTTGGTAGAATTCCCCTGGGAAGCCATCTGGCCCTGGGCTTTTGTTTGTTGGGAGATTTTTGATGACTGCTTCAATTTCCTTAGTGGTTATAGGTCTGTTCAGGTTTTCTATTTCTTCCTGGTTCAGTTTTGTTAGTTGATATATCTCTAGGAATGCATCCATTTCTTCCAGGTTATCTAATTTGCTGGCATAGAGTTGCTCATAATATGTTCTTATGATTGTTTGTATTTCTTTGGTGTTGGTTGTGATCTCTCCTCTTTCATTCATGATTTTGTTGATTTGGGTCATTTCTCTTTTCTTTTTGATAAGTCTGGCCAGGGGTTTATCAATCTTGTTAATTCTTTCAGAGAACCAGCTCCTAGTTTCGTTGATCTATTCTACTGTTCTTTTGGTTTCTAGTTCATTGATTTCTGCTCTGATCTTTATTATTTCTCTTCTCCTGCTCGGTTTAGGCTTTATTTGCTATTTTTTCTCTAGCTCCTTTAGGTGTAGGTTAGGTTGTATATTTGAGACCTTTCTTGTTTCTTGAGAAAGGCTTGTATTGCTATATACTTTCCTCTTAGGACTGCCTTTGCTGCATCCCAAAGATTTTGAACAGTTGTGTTTTCATTTTCATTGGTTTCCATGAATTTTTTTAATTCTTCTTTAATTTCCTGGTTGACCCATTCATTCTTTAGTAGGATGCTCTTTAGCCTCCATGTATTTGAGTTCTTCCCGACTTTCCTCTTGTGATTGAGTTCTAGTTTCAAAGCATTGTGGTCTGAAAATTTGCAGGGAATGATCCCAATCTTTTTGTACCGGTTGAGACCTGGTTTGTGACCTAGGATGTGATCTATTCTGGAGAGTGTTCCATGGGCACTAGAGAAGAATGTGTATTCCGTTGCTTTGGGATGGAATGTTCTGAATATGTCTGTAAAGTCTATTTGGTCAAGTGTGTCATTTAAAGTCTTTATTTCCTTGATCTTTTGCCTAGATGATTTGTCCATTTCAGTGAGGGAGGTGTCACAGTCCCCCACTATTTTTGCATTGTTGTCAATGTGTTTCTTTGCTTTTGTTATTAATTGCCTCATATAATTGGCTGCTCCCATGTTAGGGGCATAGATGTTTACAATTGTTAGAGCTTCTTGTTGGATAGACCCTTAAGTAGGATATAGTCTCCTTCCTTATCTCTTATTACAGTCTTTGGTTTAAAATCTAATTTGTCTGATATAAGGATTGCCACCTCAGCTTTCTTTTGGTGTCCGTTAGCATGGTAAATGGTTTTCTACCCGTTCAGTTTCAATGTGGGGGTGTCTTTGGGTCTAAAATGAGTCTCTTGCAGACAGCATATCAATGGGTCTTGTTTTTTAATCCAATCTGAAAGCCTGTGTCTTTTGATTGGGGCGTTGAGCCCATTTACATTCAGGGTAACTATTGAAAGATATGAATTTAGTGCCATTGTATTGACTGTAAGGTGACTGTTAACTGTATATTGTCTGTGTTCCTTTCTGGTCTGTGTTGCTTTTAGGCTCTCTCTTTGCTTAGAGGACCCCTTTCAATATTTCTTGTAGGGCTGGTTTGGTGTTCACAGATTCCTTTAGTTTTTGTTTGTCCTGGAAGCTTTTTATCTCTTCTTCTATTTTCAATGACAGCCTAGTTGGATATAGTATTCTTGGCTGCATGTTTTTCTCATTTAGTGCTCCGAATATATCATGCCAGTCCTTTCTGGCCTGCCAGGTCTCTGTGGATAGGTCTGTTGCCAGTCTAATGTTTCTACCATTGTAGGTTACATATCTCTTCTCCCGAGCTGCTTTCAGGATTTTCTCTTTGTCTCTGAGACTCGTAAGTTTTACTATTAGATGTCAGGGTGTTGACCTATTTTTATTGATTTTGAGAGGGGTTCTCTGTGCCTCCTGGATTTTGATGCCTCTTTTCTTCCCCACATTAGGGAAGTTCTCTGCTATAATTTGCTCCAGTATTACTTCTGCCCCCATCTCTCTTTCTTCTTCTTCTGGGATCCCAATTATTCTAATGTCATTTTGTCTTATGGTATCGGTTATCTCTTGAATTCTGCCCTCGTGATCCAGTAGTTGTTTATCTCTCTTTTTCTCAGCTGCTTTATTTTCCATCATTTGGTCTTCTATATCGCTGATTCTCTCTTCTGCCTCATTTATCCTAGCAGTTAGTGCCCCCATTTTTGATTGCACCTCATTAATAGCCTTTTTGAGTTCGACTTGGTTAGTTTTTAGTTCTTTATTTCTCCAGAAAGGGTTTCTGTAATAACTTCCATGCTTTTTTCAAGCCCAGCTAGTATCTTTAAAATCATGATTCTGAACTCTAGGTCTGACATCGTACTAATGTCCTTAATGAGTAGGTCCCTGGCAGTTGGTACTACCTCCTGTTCTTTTTGTTGAGGTTATTTTTTCCATCTTGTCATTTTGTCCAGAAGAGAATAGATGAATGAGAGAACAAAATGCTAACAGGGTAACAAAGTCCCCAGAAAATATACTCTAAACAAATCAGAAAAGACCTGAAGCTGGGGGAAAAGAAAGGGAAAGAAAGAAAATAGAAAAGAAAAAAAAAAAAGAAAAAGATAAAAAGAAACAAAAACAGAACCAACAAAAAAAGAATATGATCAAATATGATCAGGCTGGTGCATAGATCAGTGCCACACACTAGATCTTGGGTACATTTTGGTCTGTTAGAAGAAAGTGCCTCCCAAAATTTTAAAGAAAAAAAAAGTTATATATGTACAAAAATAAGAGTTGATACGATGAAGGGATGGAATATGACTGTAAAGATGAAAATTATAAAAAATTTTATAAAAGGAATTGATAAGAAGTTGTTTGAAAAAAGAAAAGAGAATTCAAAAAAAAAAGAATGTGATTAGGCAGAGACTAGAACAAAGCCATACACTAGAGATTTAGGGTATATTTTGATCTGTTAGAAGAAACTGTATCTCAAAATTTTAAAGAGAGAACAACTTATATATATATATATGCCAAAAATAAGAGTAACTGCTATGAAAGGATAAAATATGACTCTAAAAATGAAAAATAAAAAATTTTTAAAAAGGGATTGATAAGATGTTGGTTGAAAAAGGGAAAAAGAAAAATTTTTTAAAAAGGCAGTTAAAAATTAACTTTGAAAGACTAAAGAATCATGGTAAAAAAGCCATGGATTCTATGTGCAGTATTCCCCTAGCGCTGGAGTTCTGCCGTTCTCATTGATCAGTATACTTGGTCTTGGCTGGCGATTCTTGCTGATCTTCTCGGGGAGGGGCCTGTTGCGTTGTTTCCTAAATGTCTTTGCCGGAGGCGGAACTGCCCCGCCATTGCTGGGTCTGGGCTAAGTAATCTGCTCAGAGCTTTAGTTCCCTGCAAATTTTTGGTACAGCTTTGGAGGACGAGAGTGAAAATGGTGGCCTCCCAATCTCCACCCCCGAGGAGAAGAGAACTCGGGGCCCCACTCCTCAGTGAGCCCCCAGAGAAAAGCAGTCAATCACTCCCGTCTCCCTGGTCTCCGGCCACACTCCGTGCTCACCTGGCCTGTGACCGAGCGTTTCTATCTCTGGCACCCAACTTGGTGTGGAGTCTCCAAACCTGGCAGATCCCTGCGGTGCGCTCCCACGCCTCTCCTCCCAGGGGAGGAAAGGGAGTCTTTCCGGATCTGCCGCTTGTTGGGTCCCTGCTGGAGGAGCAGTGGCCTGACTGTGTCACCGATCACAGTTTATGGCAACCCCAAGCTGGGAGCCCACGCCTCGGCTCCGTCTCTACAGCCCGCTTCCCCGCTCCAATACCTGGGAGCTCTGCCGCACTCAGGCACCCCCGGTGTTTCTGTGACCCCAAGGGTCCTGAGACCACACTGTCCTGCGAGGGTTCCACCCCTTGCTTAGCCACTGGAGCGACGTCTCTCAGCGGAGCCAACTTCTGAAAGTTCCGATTTTGTGCTCTGTGGCTCTATCACTTGTTCAGAAGCGGCCCGACAGAGGCCCCCTCCCCCGCCGTCTATCCTCCCAAATAACGCCTCCAATTCACTTCTGTGCAAGTCCTACCTTCCAGAAAGTAGTCACTTTTCTGTTCAGAGAGTTGCTGGTATTCTTTTCTTCTATCTCCTGTTGAGTTCCTAGGTGTTCAGAATGGTTTGATCCCTATCCAGCTGAATTCCTGAGACCAGACGAAATCCAGGTCTCCTACTTCTCCACCATCTTGCTCCAGAGCCTATTTTTAAAATTTTTTACTGACATATAGTTGACACACAGTGTTACATTAGTTTCAGGTGTACAACATAGTGATTCAACAACTCTGTTACGCTTGCTCACCACAGGTGTAGCTACCATCTGTCAACATACAATGCGTTCCAGTACCATTGACTGTCTGCTCTGTGCTGTACCTTTTATCCCCATGACTTATTCCATAACTGGAAGCCCATACCTCCTACTTCTCTTTACCAGTTTTGCCCACCACCCACCCCCACTCTTCTGACAACCATCAGTTCTCTGTATTTATGGGTCTATTTCTGCTTTTTCGTTTGTTCATTTGTTTAGTTTTTAGATTCTACATATAAGTGAAATCATGGTATTTGTTTTTCTCTGACTTATTTCACTTAGCATAACACCCTCTAGGTATTTAGAACTCTTGTTAAATGAATTTTGAACCTCCTAGATATGCTCTTAACATATCAACTTTTTACTTGTATCATCCATCTCAGTTTTTTGTTTTGTTTTGCTCTATTTCTCTGGAATTTTCTTTACCTTTAGTTTTTCTTTATATTACAGATTGCTACCATGGTCTTTACCAATGCTCATTCTGTTATTTACCCTTTCTAAAATGTTTTCTGATAACAGTATTTCCACTTTCTCCTTGCCTAGTCATTCTGTTTGTTCACAGTGATCTTTCTCTTTCCTTCTGTTGGATTTTCCTGGTGTCTTGTGATTCTTTTCTCTCTCTCTCTAAAAAGACAGAGACTGACTTTATTAATTCATTAATTAATTTATTTATTTAAAGTAGGCTTCATGCCCAACATGGGGCTTGAACTCAGGACCCTGAGATCAAGAGTCACATGCTCTGCTGACTGAACCAGCCAGGTGCCCTTCTTTTTTTTTATTGAGATATAATGGACATATTATATTGGTTTTAAGTATACAATATGATTTGCTATTTGTATAGAGAAATCATCACCACAGTAAGTCTAGTTAATGTCTGTCACCATACATGGTCACAGTTTTTTTTCTTGTGATGAGAACTCTTAAGATTTAATCTCTTAGAAATTTTCAAATATATAATACAATATTAACTGTAGTCACCATGCTGTTCATATCTTGTGGTTCTTGACTGTCTATGCATATTCATGAATAAAGGACTAAGTTGATTAGAGTAGAGAGTTTTGCAGTTATATAGGTCTAGGCTTTTCTAAATGGGAAGTCTGACTGTGAGTTCTCTTTAAGTTTTGTGTATTCATTGGTTGGTTTTTTTCTAGAGCACAGGGATTGGAGTTGGCAGGTTTAGGGCTACCCCCTAATTATAAATGTAAGGACAGCTTTTAGCATGGAAGGAGCTAACCAACTCACCACCTCAATTTCCTTCTTCATTCTCTCCTTCCTTCCTTTTTCAAGCATGCAAGAAATGTATAGAGTATAATAATGTTGATTATCCACGTACCTATAACCCAGTTTTGTTCAATTAAGTCTTTCATCCTATTACAGACACAGATAAAGCGTGATAAACCTTATAGACCATCAGAGGTAATCAGAGCTTATCCTTTGATCCTATTCCCTGCCCTCTTCATCTTCAGAGGTACCCATTATCCTGAATTTAGTGTTTATCATACCCATGCATGCTTCTAATTTTTTTTTTAATTTTTTAAATTTATGGGCCCAGCACGCTTCCACTGCGCAACTCTGCTCTAAAGTTTTTTTAATTTAAATTCAGTTTAGTTAAGGGGCGCCTGGGTGGTTCAGTTGGTTGAGCATCCCACTCTTGATTTTAGCTCGGGTCATGATCTTGGGGTTGTGGGATCAGGACCCACATCTGGCTCTTTGCTCAGCACAGTATCTGTTTGTCCCTCTCCCTGCTCCACCTCCCCATCCCACACCACCTCCACTCACACTCACTCTCCCTCAAATAAATAAATAAAACCTTTAAGTAAATAAATAAATTCATTCAATTTAGTTAACATATAGTGTATTATTAGTTTCGGAGTAGAATTTAGTGATTCATCAGTTGCATATAATGGCCAGTGCTCATCACATCACCTTCCTTAATGCCCATCACCCAATTACCCCATTTCCCACCCACCTCCACTCACTTCTAAATTTTTGCCATGAGTATATATCCATAAACAATATTAATTGCATATTTTAAAGCTGTATATATCTTGGAACTTGATTTTTTTCATTCAGTGTTGTGTTTTTGAGATGTATCCATGTTGATATATTTAGCTCTAGTTCCTCATTTTGATTTATATATAGTATTCCATTTTACATTTTTTTTTTTGTTCATTTTTCTCTTAGGGAGTATTTTAGTTCTAGTATTTTGCTGTTATAAACGTTACTGCAATGAATACTTCTTGTACATTTGTTAATATTATAATAGTTAGATGATAGCATAATGCCTATCTTCAGCTTAATGGGATATTTCCAGTTTACTCTCATGCATTTATATTACATCCACATGTAGAATAGAAAAGCACCTATTGCTGTATATGGTTAGACCTAAATTTTTTGCCAGTCTCATGGGTGTGAAATGATTTCTTATTTTAATTTGTGTTTCTTTGATTACTAATAAGGTCATTTATTTTTTTAAAAGATTTTATTTATTTGAGAGAGAGAGCATGAGCAGGAGGAAAAGCAGAGGGAGAGGGAGAAGCAGACTCCCCACGGAGCAGGGAGGCTGACGTGGGGCAGTCGCTTAACCGACTGAGGCACCCAGGGCCCCAGTGAGGTCATTTATTTTATCATGTGTCTGTTGGATAGTCTAAATTCTCTTTAGTTCAACTACCTATTCACAAATCCTTTGCCCATTTTTCTTTTGGATTATTTGACATTTTCCATAAGGATAGCCAGTAACCCCAGCATTATTTATTATATGGTCCATGATACATGGATAGTCTTACTGTATATATGGTACAGTCTTACTCTCATTATTTAAAATAGCTAAAAGGCTATCATTTTACAGTGCTTTCATAAGAATTTTAGAATCAGTTTGCCAAATTCCATGAGGGAAAAAAAATCTCAGGATTTTGTTTATTGTCTTGCACTAAATTAATTTGCAGAAATTTGAGATTATTATGATATTGAGTCTTCACACTAAAGAACATTTATGTTAGTCTCTGTCACATGAAGGTTTGGGGCATGTACATACACACATGCATCACATGGCATAAATGTGAAGTAAGATTTAGTGGGAAACAGTAAGTTGCAGAGCACCACACTCCCCTGAGCTCTATTATCTTCACATAGATGTGTACTGAGAGTAGACATAACTAGAATATGCCAGTAATTGGAACTTTGAGATTGATGAAATGGCCTTATTAGAATGGGGAGCTCTTTGTCTCTTTCATCAGTCTTTTCTTGCATTGAGTAAACTCACACCTGTTGATAGGCTACTGAGAGGATGAAATTAACCTGCGGAGTCCTCTGAGTTTCTCTTCTCAATCTTCTTTTACGCATTTGCATATTATTTTCCTGTTCCCTGCACAAAGGTCTTGCAAATCTTTTATTACATTTATTCCTAGGGGCTCCAGGCTGGCTCAGTGGTGGAGCATGTGACTCTTGATCTTGGGGTTGTGAGTTTGAGCCCCACATTGGGTGTAGAGATTACTTAAAAATAAATAATCTTTAAAAAAAAAAAGGATTAGGGGTGCCTGGGTGGCTCAGTCAGTTAAGTGGCTGCCTTCAGCTCAGGTCATGATCCCAGGGTGCTGGGATCAAGTCCTGCATCGGTCACCTTGCTCAGCAGGGAGCCTGCTTCTCCCCTGCCAGCCGTTCCCCCTGCTTGTGCTTGCTCTCTATCTCTCTCTCTCACTTTCTCTGTGTCAAATAAATAAAATCTTAAAGGATTTATCCCTAGATTCTTTATGGTTTTTGTTGTTATTGTGAAGGGCATCTTTTAATTTGTTTGTTTAGATAAATAATTTATTTAAATTTATAAATAAATATTTATTTATTTACTTTAAAGAGGGAGGTGGGGAAAGGGAGAGGAAGAATGAGACTCTTAAGCAGGCTCCACGCTTAGCGCAGAGCCCAACGCGGAGTTAGATCTCACAACCCTGAGATCATGACCTGGGCCGAAATCAGGAGTCAGATGCTTAACCAGCTCAGCCACCCAGGCACCCCAAAGGGCATCTTTTTTTAATTGGGTCTGGCTGATGCATTGGAATACTATATAACGTTTGTATCCTTGATCTTATATACAGCCATCCTGCTAAACTAACTCTTATATTAGTCTTTATAGATACTAGTTATTAGCCCTAATGGTTTCCAGGTTCTCTTTAGTTTTTCTATTATAGCATGTTTCCTACAAATAAATTTTTATCTCTACTGTTGCAATTTTTGTGTCCTTTTTCATATCTTCTTTCCACACTATTAACTATAACTTTCTCTATATAATATAGTGATAACAGGTACCTTTGTCTTATGCCTGACCTTTTACTGTGATATTTTGCTTCAGGTTTTTTTCTTTTTTTTTTTTTAATTAACATATAATGTATTATTTGTTTCAGGGGTACAGGTCTGTGATTCATCAGTCTTACACAGTTCACAGCACTCACCATTGAACTTACCCTCCCCAATATCCATCACTCAGCCACCCCATCCCTCCCACCCGCTCTGCTCCAGCAACCCTGTTTTGTTTCCTGAGATTAAGAGTCTCTTATGGTGTGGCGCCTGGGTGGCTCAGTCGTTAAGCATCTGCCTTTGGCTTAGGTCATGATCCCAGGGTCCTGGGATCGAGCCCCACATCGGGCTCCCTGCTCCGTGGGAGGCCTGCCTCTCCCTCTCCCACTCGCCCTGCTTGTGTTCCCTCTCTTGCTATCTCTCTCTCTGTCAAATAAATAAATAAAATCTTTAAAAAAAAAAAAAAGAGTCTCTTACGGTTTGTCTCCCTCTCTGGTTTCATCTTGTTTCATTTTTTCCTCCCTTCCCCTAGGATCCTCTGTCTTGTTTCTCAAATTCCTCATATCAGTGAGATCATACGATACTTGCCTTTCTCTGATTGACTTACTTCGCTTAGCATAATACCCTCTAGTTCCATCCACATTGTTGTGAATGGCAAGGTTTCATTTTTTTGATGGTTGCATAATATTCCATTGTATATATATATATACCACATCTTCTTTATCCATTCATCTGTTGATGGACATCTAGGCTCTTTCCATAGTTTGGCTATTGTGGACATTGCTCCTATAAACATTGGTGTGCATGTGCCCCTTCAGATCACCAAATTTGTATCGTTGGGGTAAATACCCGGTAGTGCAATTGCTGGGTCATAGGGTTTGCTGCAGGTTTCTTATAGATATGCTGTATTAAGTTAAAAGATCCCTAAATCTAATATTTCAAGATTTTTAAAATAAGTGGATATTGAACTTTTCAAAATATATTCAAATTTTGTTACTGATTTCTAAATTAATTGTATCATAGTAAAGGAATATGGTTTGGCTGATAATACTTTTCTGTAGTTATGAAACATGTTTTATGGCCTGGAATGTAGCTGGTACATAGAGGTAAAAAGGAAGAATAACAAAACTTGGTCACTTCTATAGAAGTCAGAAAATCAAGAAAAAGCAGTGTAAGTGGAAAACACACAATAAGATGGTAGAAATAAATCAGCTTTACGAAATAAATCAAATTTATGAAAATGTAAGTGAACCAAATTGTCTAATTAAAACACCAACAGATATGTTTAAAAGAAAACAAGCTAGCAAAAAGAACTATGCATAATTCATTTACAGTAGACACACAGTGGTTGAAAGTAAAAAGATGAGGGGCACCTAGGTGGCTCAGTTGCTTAAGTGTCTCACTCTTGATCTTGGCTCAGGTCTTGATCTCAGTGTTGTGAGTTCAAGCCCCATGCCTAGCATGGAGCCTACTTAATTAAAAAAATAATAATAATAAGGTGAAAAGATGAGAAAGGACGTATCAGGCAAATAGTGGTAGAATGCTGGTGTAGGTAGGTTTGTATCATAAAATAGACTTTAAGAGAAAAAGCATTGTTGGGAAGAATTAAAGGAAAAAGAAATAAAAAGTTTGGAGAAAAACTCAAATTTACAGAAAAGTGGAAATAATATCACAATGAACACTTACGTAGATATTATCTATACTGCCTAGCTTCAACAGTTATTAACATTTTGCTAGATTTATAGGTCCTGGAAAATTATTTTACCTGTCTAAAATATATTTAGGGAGATTAACAATTCCATAATTGCATGAAGTCCATGTTTAAATTTCCACAGTTATCCTAAGAATGTTTTTTATGACTATCCTCCATCCTTGAACTAAGATCTCCTTTTTGTGCATGCATTGAATTAGTTGTTGACTTTTAGTAGTTGTTATCTTAGAGTCTTCAACTGACCACCTGCCATTTTGTTTCCCATGACATGATTTATTACACTTGTCCTGCAATGTCCCACATTTTGGATTTCTCTGGTTGTCATGGCTTTGACTTTCAAAGAGAAAGGTAAATGTCTTAATGAATGTCCCACATTTTCTCTTTTCCTGATTATTTCATTGTGGTGTTTTTAGCATATTTTTTTATCCTGGATATTTCTTCTAAATTAGAAGTTAAGTATAAAAGTTTGATTTGATTCTATATAATGTTTTGCAGGTATACTTCATGGGTGATAGATAATGTGTCATTTATGTTGCATCACATTAAGAGGCACTTGTCGGATTGTCCCTCTATTAATGATTCAAAGCCACATCTCCTTGTAAAGGTGTGTGTTTCCCTTTGTCTTTAATCTGCAGAAATGCTTTGACACTATATGAGTATTCTTGTTCTTTTCATCTAATGGTTTTAGCCTCCCGTGATCCTTTCCTGAATCAGTGATTTTATATTAGCTGGCTTTTTTTTTTTTTTTTGTAAAGAGAGCTTCTCACATCAAATGGGAATAAGTAGAATTTTTCCCCCAAAAAGGCAAGATAAATACATAATTCTTTTCCAGTAATGTTTAGTTTTCTAAAGATGTAATAGTCACCTACACTGGTGGCAAATGTCACCCAAAACACACTTCTTACTTTTATGAACTTTTAAAAAACTTACTTTTATGAGAGTTTTTACTTTATGTATGCAATCTGTTGTAATTAATTATAGTTTTTACTCTTTTTGCTGATAATCTTCTAAATTTGGCCAGTAAGAGTCCCTTTAAACTGACTCCTGTGTTGTTTTGACATCTGTCTGGCACACGAGATGTTCCAGGATCCCTCTTCTTGAATAATAGGTGGGTCTTAGAATGCTTTAGTGCTGGCCGTTTCCCCCCAGTAGTTGTTATCATTGTTTTTGTTGTTTTATATAGTTTATGCTTATTTAGATTTACACTTGTGTTTATTAATTTCTAGGTTCCCCATTTATATTAGTTTCCTGTGGTTGCTGTATCAAATGACCACAAACCTGGTGTTTTATAATACCACAACTTATTCTCTTAATAATTCTGAAGGTCTGAGGTCCGAAGTGGGTTTCACTGGGCCAAAATCAAGGTGTCAAAAGACTGTTCTCCCTCCGGAACACATATCCCTACCTTTTCCAGCTTCTAGAACTGCATTCCTTAGATTCCTTGATTCATGGTCCCTTCTTTCAACTTCAGGGCCAGCAGTGTAGCATCTTCAGCTCTCTCTGGTTTATCTTCATGTTTACCTTATCCTCTGTAACAAAATCTCCCTCCAATTCCATTTTATAAGGATGCGTGTAGTAACATTTATGGCCCATCCAAGATAATCTACTCTAACTCAAGATACTTAATTGCAAAGAAAGAAAAGGAAAGGAAAGAAAGAAGAAAGAAAGAAAGAGAAAGAAAGAAGAAACTTCATTACATCTGCAAAATTCTTTTTGTCATATAAGGTAACATAGGTTCTGGGGTTTAGAATGTAGATATTTTGGGGGCTGTTGATCAGTCTAACATGCCCATACCATTCTTCTACATTATTCTGGGTTCAGTTTCCCTTTTCTAGGTTGTCAGCTGTTTTCATTTGTATCTTGAAGTCATTTCATTATCCTCTGGCTTCTTTTACTGTTAAGAAATATGCTATCTAGGGGCGCCTCGGTGGCTCAGTTGTTAAGCATCTGCCTTCGGCTCAGGTCATGACCCTAGGGCCCTGGGATCGAGCCCCATATTGGGCTGTATGCTCAGCGGGAAGCCTGCTTCTCCCTCTCCCACTCCCCCTGCTTGTGTTCTCTCTCTCACTGCGTCTCTCTCTGTCAACCACATTGAGATACCACCTTACACCAGTTAGAATGGCAAAAATTGACAAGGCAAGAAACAACAAATGTTGGAGAGGTTGTGGAGAAAGGGGAACCCTCTTACGCTGTTGGTGGGAATGCAATTTGGTAAAGCCACTTTGGAAAACAGTAGGGAGCTGCCTCAAAAAATTAAAAATAGAGGCTACCCTATGACCCAGCAGTTGCACTACTGGGCATTTACCCCAAAGACACAGATGTAGTGAAAAGAAGGGCCATATGCACCCCAATGTGCATAGCAGCAATGTCTGCAATAACCAAACTGTGGAAAGAGCTGAGATGCCCTTCAACAGATGAATGGATAAAAAAGATGTGGTCCATATATACAATGGAATATTACTCAGCCATCAGAAAGGATGAATACCCAACTTTTGCATCAACACGGATGGGACTGGAGGAGATTATGCTAAGTGAAGTAAGTCAAGCAGAGAAAGTCAATTATCATATGGTTTCACTTATTTGTGAACATAAGGAATAGCATGGAGGACATTGGGAGAAGGAAGGGAAAAATGAAGGGGGGGAATCGGAGGGAGAGACGAACCATGAGAGACTATGGACTCTGAGAAACAAACGAGGGTTGGGTGCCCGGGTGGCTCAGTCGTTAAGTGTCTGCCTTCGGCTCAGGTCATGTTCCCGGGGTCCTGGGATCGAGTCCCGCATCAGGCTCCCTGCTCCTTGGGAGCCTGCTTCTCCCTCTGCCTCTCTCTCTCTCTCTCTCTCTGTCATGAATAAATAAATAAAATCTTTAAAAAAAAAAAGAAAAAAGAAACAAACGAGGGTTCTAGAGGAGAGGGGGTGTGGGGGGATGGGTTAGCCCGGTGAGAGGTATTAAGGAGGGCACATACTGCATGGAGCACTGGGTGTTATATGAAAACAATGAATGTGGATCTCTACATCAAAAACTAATGATGTACTGTATGGTGACTAACAACATAATAAAATTAAAAAAATATATATCTAATTTATTTTTCTTTTCTCTCTGGTTGACTTTTTTTTTTTTTTAAGATTTTATTTATCCATTTCACAGAGAGAGGGAACACAAGCAGGGGGAGTGGGAGAGGGAGAAGCAGGCTTCCCGCTGAGCAGGGAGCCCGATGTGGGGCTTGATCCCAGGACCCTGGGACCATGACCTGAGCTGAAGGCAGATGCCTAACGACTGAGCCACCCAAGCGCCCCTCTCTCTGGTTGACTTTAAGAACTTTTATGCACTTTGACTTCAACCTGTATAGTTGTGGATTTAGTTTTATCTGTCATGGCCAAGACACAGGACTCATTGTGCTACTCTTGAGTAATTTTTATTTTCAACTGTTTTGGAAAATTACAGGCATCCTTTCTTCAGATATCTCTCCCATTGTCTGTTTAACTTCTGGATTTACTAACTCTATTCTTTGTCTTTCATATCTCCCATTCATTTTTCTCTGCCTTTTGGCTAATTTTCTCTGAATCCTCTTCTAGTTCTTTAAATCTTTCTTTAGTTCTAATCTTTTTACTTCAACTGAAATTTTATTTTAATGACTATATGATTACAATTTCAGGTCTTTATCATTTCCTCATGCTTCCTTTTTATATGTGCTGTCTTTAAGCTTGGAGATATTCTAGAATTATCTCAATAGAAACTTCCTTTTATATTTTGGTCTGTGATTTATTAGCTTTGATTTCTTTCTCAAGCTGCTGGTGTATTTTTTTTTTTTATTTTAGAGGAGTTATTTAGAATCTTTTTCACTGAGTGATGGTCTAGCCTTCTTGCTTACAGTACCATAATTCTTGTAGCAGTTCTTCTGAAACTTTAGGACCATGTCTCTCTTTTTGAATTATTTATTTAAAATTTTTTATCTTTGGTAATAGTCATTTTTTTTTTGGCATCTATAATCTGTAATTTTCTCCTTTGATCTGTTAAGGTATGACTTTACTGGATTCCTGATGAATGACTAGCATTAATTTGAGAGAAAGAGCAAGAGGGAGAGTTGGGGGAAGGGAGAGGGAGAAGGAAAACAGTTTTTCTATCCAAAGTGCCTGGGTGGCTCAGTCGGTTAAGGTCCGACTCTTTTTTTTTTAATTTTTTTAATTTTATTAGGTTATGTTAGTCACCATATAATACATCATTAGTTTCTGATGTGGTGAAATGTCCGACTCTTGATTTCAGCTCAGGTCATGATCTCAGGGTTGTGAGATCGAGCCCCCTCCCGTCGGGCTCCGTGCTGAGCGTGGAGCCTGCTTAAGATTCTCTCTCCTCCTCTCCTTCTGCAGCAGCCTCCCTCTGCCCCTCTCTCTCCCTCTGCCTCCCCCTCCCTCTCTCTCTCTCTTTAAAAAAAAATTTTTTTTTCTATCCTCACATGTTGGATTATTGTGGTTTTCTTTTTCTTTCTGTATTATCTATGTCAAGTTTGGACATCTAGATTTTGCTAGTCTCATAAAATGAATTTGGAAGATTTTTTTATATGCTATCATGTACTAATAATTGTTACTATATTTTCTTTAAAGGTTTGAATGAAACCAATCGTATAATAATCTGGACTTGATGCCTTTTTATTGGGAGGAAGGAAGCCGGTGGCTATAGTTTTTTGTACCATTGTTTGCCTATAGTTCCTTCCCTAGTAGTTTGTCTGAATTTATATTTTAACATAGGCATCTTCTGAGGTAGGCTTTTAAAAAAATATATTTTTAGGGGGAGGGAATTTTGCCATTTGTAAAGTCACTGAAATGATCACTTGTTTACTAAAATTACCTGGTTTTAATTGCTGTGGTCCACTGAAGAGATCAAAACAGGACAGGAAGTCTAGTACCTTTCTTGAATGTTTTTGTTTTTGTTTTTAATTCTTTCATTTCCCTTTTAGGATTGTTGAAACAGATTTTCTTCATTTTTTCTAAGAAGCCATGTTAAGGCCAAAACTATCTCCTTTTAGTTTTACAATATCCTATTCTACTTAAAAAAAACAACAAAAGTATTTATTTTTGGAGACAGCACATGGGTGCTCACACGCATGCACAGCAAGGGGTGGGGGGTGCAGAGGAAGAAAGAGAATCCCAAGGAGACCCCCCCCACACACTCAGCACAGAGCCGGTTGCACTGCTCTATCTCAGGATCCTGAGATCATGACTTGAGCCAAAATCAAGAGTCAGATGCTTAACTGACAGAGCCACCTAGGCGCCCCTTTATCCTGTTTTTTAATATATTTCTATTTTATAAGTATCATCAAAGTTCTTTCTCTTACTCTTCTGGGGAAATCTGAAAGAATTTTTTGTCCCAGACTCATCATCTTTAATTTCAACGAGGGCTTGTAGTGATTTTTCTTCATTTTTTGGATATAAAATTACTTTTGTTTGGGAAGATAAGAAATCTTATGTCTGGACATTCTGGTGTGGCCCTGCCCTACATCACCAAACCAATCATTTTCTGCTGCCCAGCAAAAAATTTTTATTCTAATGAGTTTTAATCAGCTCCGTTCCCTCATTTTCCTCATACTCATTCTCCTTTGCTAATCCAATTTTTTTTTCCTTTCTCTCTCCCATCCCCTGGGGGAGTGGTTCTTTACCCTTACTGCACATGATTTTTATCTAAGGAGCTTTAAAAAGGGGGAAGTTGCTGTGGGTTATAAAGTCTTCAACTTGCTGGACTGGAAAGAATCACTGAACTAGGATTAATTTTTTTCTCTCTTACCCTATTCTAAAGACAGCTTGAATCTTAACTTCAGCACTGATTGAATACCTGTTTATGACTACGACTCAAAATAAGTGATGAGGAGACAAAAGAAGAATAGAACATGTTTCTGATCTCAAAGCAGCTAGTAGATATGAAAAACATAAGCAATTTTAGGATATCAAAATTCTTATTATAAAGCTGTTCTGCCTGGGTGGTCAATGAACTCATCATAGAAGGAGGTTATCATTTTCTGAGATGAAGAGACTGGGAAAAATAAATTTTGGGAGGGTTGTGGGGTAGATCATAAGTTAGTCTTTGAACATGTTAAGTTTGAGATGTCTATTCATTGTCTTAGTAGAGATGTTCAGTAGGCAGTTGGACAAAAAGAGTCTGGAGTTGAGGGGACAGAGCTGGATTTAAAAATTTGGGCTTCATCGGTCCATATTTGGCATATAAAGCCATAAGATTGGATGAGATCACCTGGGGAGTTAAGTATAGCTAGAGAAAAGAAGACATCTAGTGCTTTTGGAGGGATATGAGAAATTAGCCATGGAGTCATAAAGGAAGATGTTGCAATATCTGACCATAGAAAGAGAAGGAAACTTCTCTCATTGCTTCTCAAGTTTTAATATAAATCATTTTGTTAAAGCTCAGTACGTCTGAGATGGGGCCTGAGATTCTGCTACTCTAGCATCCTTCCAGGAGATTATGCTGCTGCTGGTCTATAGACCACACTTTGAGTAGCAAGACTTTGTATGACAAATGAGACATAAAATGAAAAACAAAAAAGACTGCAACATTTGGAGGGGGATAAGGATTAATATATAAAATATCTAGAACAAAAGATATCTATACAACAAGAAAAAAATAGAATAAAAAATGTGGATAGGGAATTTTTCAACAAGAAATGTAAATGTCCAATGAACATGAAAAATGTTCAGTTTTCTGGGAAATAGAAATTGAAACAACAAGATCACCTTTTCCCCTTCAAATTGGCAAAAGTTTCAAAGTTTGATAATACCCAGTATTGATGGGATACCCTCCTAATGGGAGTTTGACTTAGTACTTTTTTCTTTTGGAAGACCCTTTGACACATTTATTACATTTTTTAATGCACATAACTTTCAATTCAGGAATCCTGTGCCTTGATATCTAAAAGGGAAACTTGTACTTTTGCCCAGAAAGGCAGCTCAGAACTATTCATTGAAGCATTGTTTGAAGTTGAGAAAAATGGAATAATCTATATGTCCTCTAGTAAGGGAATTATTAAATAAACCGATGGTCCTGAAACGCCCTTGTTCATCTATCTATTCCCTCTTGTACATTTTTTAATTATCTCACATTTTTAAATTATAGCAGTAGTTTAAAGGGCCATAATTTCTAGTGTGTATTGTATTTATGCTGTTCATCTTTGGTTTAGATCATGCAACTCGTAGAGTATCTAGCATATTGTGTAATTTGCAAAGCACGTTCTCTAACCAGATAAATTGGACTCAGTCTTAATCAGGGAAAAAAAACTGACTTATCTTAAACATGTAATATGTGCCTGTACTATAACCACCTGACTTCTGAATTCTAGGCTGGCTGGATGGCTAAATGGATGAGGCTTAGAACCCTGCCAAGAATTTGTTTCATTGATAAAGGCCTGATTTTAATCGCTTCCCCCTTCCCCCTCAACATACACACCTTGCTTTCTCTCAAGGGATTTTTACCTGTTGTTTGTTAGGTACTTTGAAGTTTGTACATCTCAGAATAGTGTACCTTAGTAGGGTCTGAGATGGATAAGAATTTTGCCTTTCTTGAAGAGAGTGGAGAATTACAATGTGGTGATTTTATTTATTTTTTTTAAAGATTTTATTTATTTTTTTAGAGAGAGAGACACAGACAATGTGGTGATTTTAAAGGGAGAGGAAAAAAGAAGAACTAGTTCTCAAACCGTTCAGTTAGAAAGAGTACATATAGACATCGAAGATCTGGAAATTGTTTGTCCTAAAATCATCCATGTTTGCCCACTGTTAGGTTGCTGTTGAAGCTTGAAGACCATTGAGATAAGCAGTGTCAAAATATTACAAAATGAATGTATCTATACTTAACCATTTTAAAGAAGTAAAATATGTATGTCTTGACATGGAAAGAATTTTGAGGCATGCTGTTCAGTGAAAAAAGCAAGTGTTAAAAATATATTTTATACTGAGGTTTCTAGAGGGGAGGAGGGTAGGGGGATGGGTTAGCCTGGTGATGGGTATTAAAGAGGGCACATTCTGCATGGAGCACTGGGTGTTATGAACAAACAATGAATCATGGAACACTACACCAAAACAAATTATGTAATATATGGTGATTAACATAACAATAAAAATTAAAAGATAAAAATATATTTTATATATAATACTTATGTTTTTGTATATTTTGTATGTGTATGTATTATGATATTTACTTGGATTAAAAGGAGATGTGGAAGGATGCATAACAAACTGTAAATAGCACTTAACATTTTTGGCAAGGGGTCCAGGAATGTGGGGAAGGTGAAAAAGAGGTTTTCATTATTTATTCTGAATACTTATCTATTACTTGAGTCTTTTACAGTTGAGAGTTTATTGTATTACTAGTGTAGAAAAGAGTTTTAAGATGTTTAATAATAAATGGGAAAAATTGCTATATTAAACAGGTCTCTAAGCCCTAAATTTCAAGGAATGCTGGCAGTTACTAAAATATTTTAATAAAAATATTTTAATAAAAATATTCTAATTCATTTTATTTATATTCTTTTAAAATATTTTTCAGGTGTGGAATATCAAACAAATGATTAAGTTGACACAGGAACATATAGAAGCCCTGTTGGACAAATTTGGTGGGGAGCATAATCCACCATCAATATATCTGGAGGTAAGCTATTGAGTATCATATCTGTTGTAATTTTGAAAATAAAAACATGAACTTATCACAAGCATTTGTACTGGTTATATTTCTCTTAGGAGATGAGATGAGAAAGGGGAAGGTGAATTACCTTTGTCTTTCTTATACTTCTTAATCTTGTTTCACTTGTTATAGTAATATGCAGTATTTTGTAATTTGGAAAAATGTCAAAACTAAAGGAGAAGTCATGTATAAACTTAAAAATATACCCTGGTGGAAAACTTATTTAAAAAAAGGGGGGGGGCGCCTGGGTGGCTCAGCCATTAAGCGTCTGCCTTCAGCTCAGGTCATGATCCCAGGGTCCTGCGATCAAGCCCTGCATCGGGCTCCCTGCTTGGCGAGAGGCCTGCTTCTCCCTCTTCCACCCCCTCCTGCTTATATTCCCTCTCTCACTGTGTCTCTCTCTGTCAAATAAATAAATACATCTCTTAAAAAATAAAAATAAAAAAATAGAGAGAAAGCATTCAGTTGTAGGGGTTAGGAAACTAGTTACCGTATTGGGAAATGGGGCGAATTTTATAAAATGTCTTTTTTCCTGTTAAAATATCTTTTTTCCAGAACAAATCCCCCCAAATTGGCTTTTGCTTTCTTAATAGATAAAATATATAATATTTAAATAGCTCAAAATTGCTTACCTTTACTGTTTAATTGTGCCTTTAGGTTTTTGTATCAAGCTTTGAGCATCATTGTAAATTTAGAGAGTAGTTAGTAATTGTTCTTAATCCTGTGAGGTAGTAGTTACTATTATACTCACAGGTAAGCTTTCTTGGCATCAGTTTCCTTCTTTAAGTCACTCGGGTTCCATGATGAGCATGCTGTCAGGGAATCCAGGTAGTTGGGCTTCACAGCCCACACTGCTCACCACTGCTCATACTGCCTGTCTCTGTAAAAGCTGGCTTCAGCTGTAATCACTAGTCATACAGGAATATAACCCTAAATTACAAATGATCAGGTTACCATTTGCCTTCAAATGCCAATGATTTTTAGGCATGGATTGATAGACTCCTAAACTAAATTTCCAATTTAATAATCTGATTGCTTTTAAAGGGCACGTTAAATCTTACAAGTTAAGTTTGCATTTCTAAAATAAATTTGGAAGTTTGAAAATCATCACTAATAAACTGTTGTCTTCTTCATATGGCTTATCCCAGAGCACACTGCCAGGTACCAGTACTAGGACTAGAATTCATACCTCTGAAGACTAGTGTACTTCCTAATATTCCATGCTGATTTACTTTTATGTCTGAGGAGGACAAGAACAGGAGTCATAAGGAGGCAGAGTTCTGGTGAAAATAGTAATTCTTGGGGCGCCGGGGTGGCTCAGTCGTTAAGTGTCTGCCTTCGGCTCAGGTCATGATCCCAGGGTCCTGGGATCGAGCCCTGCATCGGGTTCCCTGCTCAGTGGGAAGCCTGCTTCTCCCTTTCCCACTCCCCCTGCTTGTGTTCCCTCTCTCACTGTGTCTCTCTCTGTCAAATAAATAAATAAAATCTTTAAAAAAAAAGAGGGGCGCCTGGGTGGCTCAGTCATTAGGCGCTGCCTTCGTCTCAGGTCATGATCCCAGGGGTCCTGGGATCAAGCCCCGCATAGGGCTCCCTGCTCAGTGGGAAGCCTGTTTCTCCCTCTCCCACTCCCCCTGCTTGTGTTCACTGGCTCGCTATGTCTCTTTCTGTCAAATAAATAAAATCTTAAAAAAAGAGAGAGAGAAAAGAAAATAGTAATTCTTTGTTAATTAGAACTAGACAACTTAACCAGCATTTTTTCTGCTAGCCACTTCTATGTCTTGGGAGACTTTCCCCCACGCTTAGTTGTAATACATTTACATCAATAACTGTGTTTGAGTATAGCAGGGATTCGCTGCCTCCTCCACACTCACACTCTTCAGGCTTTTTACTGTTCAAATTACATCTAACTAGGATAATATACAGCAGACCATACCTCACAGATTATATCATTAGCATGTAGATCTGCATTCTCAGGGACAAACACTACACAATTTCCCTGTAGAAAGCACTATAATATAGTGGTTAAGGTGAACCTTGGAGTCACACAGGCCCTATGTTTGAATCTTAAGCTGTGTCTTAGTTTCTGCAGATAGGTTACCCAACCTTCCTATTACCTCACCTCATTGGTGAAATGGGAATACTATCACACATGTAGTAATTGAAGGTTTCATTAAGTTTATAATTATGAAATAGCATCATTCTTGACACATATTGAGTGCTCCATAAATTTTTGAATTAGAGACAATAAACATGGAACTTACATCACATGATATACTATGAAGAGGAGCCTGCCTTGCAATGACAGTATTTTTCCCTGGGGAAGGTTGGCAAGGCCCAGGGAAAAGACTTTTGGGTACTGAAACATGAAGGCCCTTCAGTGAAAAATCAAGTCTCTTAGTTATCCACTGAGACCCACCATTCTGGTTTCTTTATGAACTTGACTACCCAGATAAATGGTATTGTACAGTATTTGTCGTTTTGTGACTAGCTTATTTCATTTAGCATAATGTCTTCAAGGTCCATCTGTGTTGTAGCATGGGTTAAAATTTCTTTGCTAATTAAGGCTAAATAATATTGTACATTTTGTTTATCCGTTCATCTATCAATGGATACCATCAGTGGTTGGTCGTTTTTACCTTTTTGTTGTCATGAGTAATGCTGATTTTACTCCTTTTGACTATATACCCAGAAGTGGAATTACCGGATCATGTGGTAATTCTATGTTTAATTTTTTAAAGAATTGCCGTACTGGTGTTCCACAGCAGCTGCCTTTTTCATTCCTGTTAGCAATACACAGGAGCTCCCATTACTCCACATCCTTGCCAACACTTTCTCTTTCCGTGTGTGTGTGTGTGTGTGTGTGTGTGTGTGTGTGTGTGTAATGGCCATCCTAATGAGTGTGAAGTGGTATCTTGTGGTTTTGATTTGTATTTCCCAGATGACTAATGATGTTGAGCATCTTTTCATGTGCTTATTGGCCATTCGTGTTTCTTCTGTGGAGAAATGTCTATTTAAGTCTCACCCATTTTTAATTGGGTTGTTTATTTTGTTGTTGAGTTGTAGGAGTTATTTATATATTCTGAGTATCAGTCCTAATTAGATACACGATTTGCAAATATTTTCTTCTAATCCACAGGTTCCCTTTTCACTCTGTTTATTATGTTTTGTGCAGTTTTTTTTTATTTTGATGACGTCTAACTTACCTATTTTTCCTCTTATTGCCTGTGCTTTTGGTGTCATATCCAAGAAATCATTATCAGATCCAGTGTCATGAAGCTTTTTTTCTCTTGTCTTCTAAGATACATAATTACAACTTTAGCCCTTATGTTGAGGTCTTTGATCCATTTTGAGTTAATTTTTCTGTATGGTATAAGGTAAGAGTTCAGCTTCAGTCTTTTGCAGGTGTATATCCAGTTTTCCCAGCCCCATTTGTTGAGAAGACTGTCCTTTGTATAGAAAGTTTGACGTGCCCTTGTCAATAATCATTTGACCATGTATGTGAGAATTAATTTCTGGGCTCTTTTCTTTTCCACCAGTGTTTATGTCCAATGTTATGCCATTTTATACTATACCCGTTTGATTACTGTAGCTTTGTAATAAGTTTTGAAATCAGGAATTGTGAGACCTCCAGCTTTGTTTTCCTTTTCAGGATTATTTTGGCTATTCAGTATCCTTTGAGATTTCATAAGAACTTCAGGGTAGATTTTTCTGTTTCTGAAACACATTGGGATTTTGATAGGGATTACATTGACTTCACAGATGCTTGGGTAGTATTCACATCTTAAAAGCTCTTAAGTCTTAAATATAAATGGATAGCTAAGAATAAGCGGATATTGGAAGAAAGCTTATAACAGGAAAGATAATAGCAAAAATGGCCAAAAGAAACTCAGAAACAGTGCAGTGAAGATGAAAACCTGAAAATAACTATAATTAACATCAGAGATAAGACAGTCTGTTCTTGTTTCATGGCTGTTCTAAAACAAGTCTCAATGGAGCACAAGAAAGAGCTCTTGGTATTAAAATAATTAAAATAGTATAAAAGTTCAGCAGAAAATGTAAATATATGTGTATATGTCTCTGCATATAAATAAATGTTATAAAGTTAAGGAAATCTCTAGAAAGCAGAATAAAAACACAGATGGAAAATATTAGAGGAAAGATGAGAAAAATTAGAGAATAAATCTAGGAGATCTATAAACATTACAAATGCTTTTAGCTATAGAAAAATAAAAAGCAATCACAAGTTGCCCAAACAAATAGGAGTTTTATTTTCCCCTCCTATAACAAGAAGCATGGAGGTAAATTAATTTAACATTGGTTCTACATCTCAAAGTTGTCACATGCTGGGGTGGATCTCTACAGTCCTTTTGGCTTTTCGGTCATGACTGCAACAGATCTGTGTGTTCTCATAGGACACCTCAAAACACGATGCCGGGATCACAGAGGCTCTCTTGTGTACTGAGCTCTTAAAGAAATTATTCCCTCCAAATCCCCTACAAGTCTTTTCCTTTACATCTCATCGAGTGGGATGGGGTCACATATATCCCTACACCAGGACTGTGTTTACATTTCTTGAAATAAGAGGCTAAAAAGTGAAGTTTTTCCAGTGTTCGCAATTTGGCTTCAGATTGGTTTGAGACTGATAAGTAGGAGTTAGGCTGGTTATTTCAATTCATACCATTTCAACATAGGACATAATGTTTCCTATATGTTTGATGTTTACCTATGCCTGCATCTCTTCCTTGTAGCAGAACAGAGTGAATTAGGTTCTGTCACCATCAGAAATCCTCTTTTCTTTTTTCTTTGTACTAATTTATTTTAAAACTTTTAAGTTGTTCTAGATTTTCTCTTACTGACATGAATAATAATTAAAATTCTGTTGATTCCCTTGATGATAACTATAGTGAAATGAGCTGTAGTACTGTGTAAAGAATTTCAAATTTGTCTTTTTAATCTTTGATTCCCTTTTTAAATAATCATCCAGAGGAAGAAAAGATAAGTTATTTCCCAGAATTTTTTCTTTTTCTCCCAATTTTTCTCTCTTCACTCATCCAACAAATTACTTGAATGACTTCTGTGTTTAAGATATAATGCTAGATGCTCTTCTAGTAGTAGATTCTTCTTTTTGGACCTGATATATATTGGATTCCAGAAGTGAAGGAATGGTGTTTCTGGAATTACCCTACTTATCTAGTGTTACACACTGAGTCCTAGCTACCACAGAATTTACATATGTGCTAGGGTTCCCTGCAGACAGACAGATGATAACTGTAGGAGCTCCTAACATTTATTGAGTACTTGCTATGTACCAGACACTGTTCCAGGCATATAGTAGATCATTTAATCCTCAACCTACCCTATGAGTTATACTTCCTATTCTCATTTTCATTTTATAAAGATGAAGAAACTCAGGCACAGAGAAGTTTAATAACTTGGTTAAGGCTACACAGTTAGTAAATGGTATAGTCAAACTTTGAATCTAGACATTCTGAATTCAGATTCTGCTCTTAACTGCTATATCATTATTATGATGCTGCCTTTTTGATCTTTAGTCTGTGTAGAATCCAGGATAATGCAGAGAAATTTTGTTAAAACAAATGAAAATACTGGAAGCAAGGTGCTTCCTGTGGAATGCAGAGCAGTTCATTAAATACCATTTTGGGTAGTCTGCAGGATTTCATTGTGTCTTGTAAGATGAAGTTTAGTAAGAATAAATTTAATGAGCTAATGATAAAAAAAAATTTAGGGTGCCTAGGTGGCTCATTTGGGTAAGCATCTTTGGCTCTGGTCATGATCCCGGGGCCCTGGGATTGAGTCCCAGGTTTGGTGCCCTGCTCAGCAGAGAGTCTGCTTCTCCCCCTCCGCCTGTGATCGATCTCTCTCTCTCTCAAATAAAATCTTTAAAAGAATAATTTTATTTCACTGCTTTTTCCCATTTGTTTAAAGTAGATCCATAGATAGTTTTCCTTCCATTCTTAATTGAGAAATGATTCACATACTGTAAGATTTTTATTTTAAAGTGTACCACTCAGTGGTTTTTTAGTATATGCACAAAGTTGTGCAATCATCATCAATTCCATCACTAATTCCAAAATACTAGAAAAAGAAACCCTTTACCCATTAGCAGTCATTCCCTTCAGCCCCTGGCAACCACTGATCTGCTTTGTATTTCTATAGATTTGCCTTTTTGGATAATTCATGTATGTAATGGGATCATACGTGATGTGGCATTTTGTGACAGGCTGCTTTCACTTAGCATAATGTTTTCAAAATTCATCCATGTTGTAGCATGTAGCATTCAGTGTAGCATTCATTCCTTTTTATTCCATCATATGGATATACAGATTTTGTTTATCCATTTATCAGTTGTTGGACATTTGGGTTTCTTCTTTTTGGCTGTCATGAATAAAGGTATTATGAACATTAATATATAAGTTTTTGTGTAACATATGTTTTCAATTGTCTTGGTTATATGCCTAGGGATGGAATTGCTGTGTCCTGTAGTAACTCAGTGTTTTAACTCTTTGAGGAACTACCAGACTATTCCAAGGTGGCTACTTCATTTTACATTCCCGCCAGAAGTGTATGAGGGTTTAACTTTCTCCACATCAGTACCAACAATTATTTTGCTTCATTTTTTTAAATTTGTTTGTTTGTTTTTTGAATAGTCATGCTAGTAGTTGTAAACCGGTATCCCATTGTGGTTTTGGTTTGCAGTTCCCTGATAACGAAAGATGTTAAGCATCTTTTTTTTTTTTTTAAGATTTTATTTGTCAGAGAGAGAGCGCAAGCAGGGGGAGCAGCAGGTAGAGGGAGAAGCAGACTTCCTCCTGAGCAGGAAGCCTGATGTGGGACTTGATCCCAGGACCCTGGGATCATGACCTGAGCCGAAGGCAGACACTTAACAGACTGAGCCACCCAGCCATCCCTTTAAGCATCTTTTTCATGTGCTTGTTAGCTATTTCTGTGTCTTCTTGGGAAAAATATCAATTCATATTTTTTGCCCATTTTTTAAACTGGGTTATTGTTGAGTTGTGAGAGTTCTTTGTATATTCTAGATAATAGAACTTTATCAGATATGATTTGTAAATATTTTCTCCTATTCTGTGGGATTTATTTTTCATTCTTTTGGCCGTGTCTTTTGAAGTACAAAAGTTTTAATTTTGAGAAGTGTAGTTTTTCTATTTTTTCTTTGGTTGTTGTGCTTTTAGTGTATTACATCAAGAAATTATTGCCTGATCTGGCATCATGATGCTTTACTCCTGTGTTTTCTTCTAAGAGCTTTGTAGTTTTAGCTGTTAATTTTATGTGTATGGTTGATCCATTTTGAGTTAATTTTTGAATATAATGTTAGGTAGTAGTCTGACTTTATTCTTCTGCATGTAGATATTCAGTGGTACCAGCACCATTGTCGAAAATCGGTTAGCCATAAATGTAAGGCTTTGTTTCTGGACTCTCATTTCTATTGTGTTGTTCTGTGTGTGTATCCTTATTCCAATATACATGTCTTGATTACTGTAGCTTTATTGTAACTTTTGAAATGAAGAAATTAAATCCTCCAACTTTGTTCTTTTTCAAGATTATTTTGGGTATTCTGAGTACCCTGCACTTACATAAGAATTTTAAGATCAGCTTGCCCATTTCTGCAGAAAAGCCACTGGGATTTTGATAAAGATTGCAGTGAATCCGTAGATCAGTTTGGGGGAATATTGTTATCTTAATGTTATTAAGTGTTCTTGTATTCTTTTACTTATTTAATTTTATTATAATAATAATAATTATTATTTTAGAGAGCAGGAGCAGGTTTGGGCATGAGGGATAGAGAGAGAGGGAGAGAGAATCTTAAGTAGTCTCCACACCGAGCATGGAACCCGACACAGGACTGTCTCACAACACTGAGATCATGACCTGAGCTGAAACCAGGAGTCTGACGCTTAACCCTCTGAGCCACCCAGATGCCCCTGTACTCTTTTATTTAATTTGGAGACATTTGACATGATCTGTGCCTTCAACTAGCTTATAATTTAGTAGAGTCATCTTAAAAACTCAGCTAAGTAATATAGTGATAACAGTAGTAAACATAACAAGAATTACTAGTTCTACTTATTATTACTAATAAGAATATTTATTGGGCTTTTGCTATATGGTAGTCTCTGTAATAACTTCTTTTATTTGTATTATCTCATTTAATCCTCACAAAATTTCTTCATAAATAAGAACGAAATAGTCATATAAAGAAGAACGTGATAATATTCTAAAGGAGGTGAAGACAAAGAATACCCCTTGGGTTTTATCAGGCAGAGCTTTGAATTGGACTTTGAAAAATAAGTAGGATTTTTTTTTTTTTTAAGATTTACTGTTTCTTTATTTGAGAGAGAGCTTGCGAGAGAGTGTGAGTGGGGGGAGGGGCAGAGGGAGAGAATCCGCAAGTAGACTCCCCTCTGAGCGCGGAGCCTGACATGGGGCTCAATCCCAAGAGCCATGAGATCATGACCTGATCCAAAAGCAGGAGTCTTGACGCTTAACTGACTGAGCCACCCAGGCACCTCGAAAAATAAGTAGGATTTTGATGAGAAAGAACAGGGTTTTGGGAAAGCTGCATCCTGAAAAAGTATCTAGATCTGCAACTTCTTGAAGAACGACAAGAATTTGTTGATGGCAGTAGTGGTAGCTGAGGCGTGCATTTATGTGGGAAGACGTGTTCACATTTGCTGTGTAAGGAAACAGAGGAAAAGGTTGGAAGACGTAAGAGAAAATGGGGATTACAGTGTACCAGCGCCTGAGGCCCTAAACACTCAGTGCCAACACTAAATTGAGAACAGAAGAGGGATGGGGAAAGGTGTGGAGAATTGCTTAGACAAAGAAAAGAAGAGGAAGCTCTTATTTAATGGCTTTGATCTTTAGTGTAAATTTGAAGTTAATGCTTTTTTCTGAGTGAATTAAACATTGAGGGATGAAGGTAAGGAACCAAAGCAGCATAGAAAAGGTTGGAGTAAGTATTGTGAAAAACGTAGTATGATGATATTTAAAATAAGTAAAATTTTTCAGGTAGTAGTGTGAAGGACTTACTTCCATGAATTGATGATGGAACTAATTGGCTTTGTTTTACTACTACCTTCTTCAGCAGTGTGTAGTAACCTGAGAGAAAGAATGGAATAATTAAATGGTAGGGTTTACTCAATATTTGTATTTGACAAACAAGTTGGTAAAAGAATAAGAATTAGCCAGAGAATCAGAGATGTTACTAGTGGCATTATTGAAATGGTGAGTCACAAAGTAGGGGAGTTAAGACAGTGAATGCCCAAATCTAAGAAACTTGAAGGGATTAATGTTGCTCATGAACAGATTAATGTAGTGAGATGGAAACTTAAGAAGGTGTGCTCAGGGACAAAGGAAGTTACAATTTGAAATCTTGTCATCATTTGGAACTAGTGGATCTGAAAGGTAGAGTGAAGATAAATACCTTTAGAGATAAGAGATTTAGAGAACTTCAAGACAGGAGTGTTGAAAGAGTAATCCACACTGAATGCAGCAAGAATAATGGGAAGAAATGAGCCACGCCAGGTACAAGTGCCTTGATAGATTTCACCTGTGAGGATGGAGGGAGGTGGAATAAGAACGGAAAGGAAGAGCTGTTGATAATGCAGTGAAATAGTTTGTAATCCCCAATAGAGGGAACAGTCTCCTTTCAAAAATTAAGACTAACATTTGATAAATAACATTCTGAGAGTTTATTTTTTACATGCATTACTTTTCCTAAGACTAATTTTGTGTAGTAAATGTACTGGTCCAGATGATAGTAAATACGATTTGATCTATGCAGGAGGTAATTTTTATATCTTAGACGGCATGTATATGTTCTTCTAAGGGTAGGAATTGTATCCGTCTTTATTTTTGTAGTTTGAGGCCCAGACAGTGCGAGGCACATGTATGTTCACTATATATTAATTGACTTTTTTTTTTTTGAGAGAGAGGGAGAGAGCATGAGTGTGGGGGGAGGGGGCAAAGGGAGAGGGAAAGAGAATCCTGAGTGGAAATCCTTGACCTGAGCAGAAATCAAGAGTGGACACTTAACCAACTGAGCTACCCAGGTGCTCCTTAATTGACTGATTTTAAATTAGGCTTAAAAAGTGGATCATATTGAAAGAGATGCCCTTAAGTAATTAGATCTTAGAACTGAAAACTAAATCAAAATACAGCTTAGAAAATTTTGAATTGATTTGGTTATAATGCCCTGAAATGCTATGAAACATTTCCAGAATCAGGGTAGGGTAGCTAGCAGGCTAAAGGAGAGGGCATTTTGATGTACTTTAGGCCCTTAACCTCAGTGGCTCAGTTTAGTATTATTCCTCCTTTTTTCTGCAATTACATTTTAAGGTCTAGCATAGCAAGTGCAGTGGTCTTTATTGAAATAAAATTTCTCCCTTGCTTGTGGAATGAAATTCAGGCTTCATAGCATGGTATATACACACTCTGCAAGCTGGTCCCTTACCCACTTTTCCAGTCTTATTATTTGCTTCCCTGTATTGCTGTTTTGCATTTAAATACCACAAGCATATATTGATCCCTTGCTATGTCCCAGATATTAAATAGCATTCAGCTATACTCGTCTGTAGTTTTCCCTCTATGCCTTGAAATTCCATACCTCTTTTTCTTTTAAGATTTTATTTGAGAGCAGGAGGTGGGGGGAGAGGAGCAGAAAGAGAGGAACCAGCAGACTGCGCACTGAGTATGGAGCCTGACACAGGGCTCGATCCCAAGACTCTGAGATCATGACCTGAGCCGAAATCAAGAGCTGGACGCTTAACTGACTGAGCTACCCAGGCGCCCCAAAATTTCCTACCTCTTTATTTTATGGCAGAATTTCTCCTGTACACAGTACTCTCTTCTCCCCACTTAACTCCATCTAAGTGCTAACATTTTAAGGCCCTTTCCCTCCTCATTCTGCCTTCGGCTCAGGTCATGATCCCAGGGTCCTGGGATCGAGCCCCGCATCGGGCTTCCTGCTCGACAGGAGGCCTGCTTCCCCCTCTCCCGCTCCCACTGCTTGTGTTCCTGCTCTCGCTGTATGTTTGTGTCTTTCTATGTCAATTAAATAAATGAAATCTTTTAAAAAAAGTTCTTTGTTTATTTCTCATGTACAGCACTTAAACAAATGAAAATACATCCACCTACTTCTCTGCAGCCCAATAATAAACTCTTTGAGTGATAGGAAATGCCATTTTAAAATCTATGATTCCCCCTTGTAGGCTTTTATAAATGTTTGTAGCTACTGCCTCTATGTATGGTGGTGGACAGAAATGGTGTCCTATGGTGTGGGGGAGAGTGATTACCACTGCCTTAAAGAACCATGGACATATATATTCCAATTCATTCCATCTCTTCACTTTCAAAATTACTCTGTTTGCAAATTTTTTTTTAAGATTTTATGTATTTATTTCACAGAAGAGATAGAGACAGCGAGAGAGGGAACATAAGAAGGGGGAGTGGGAGAGGGAGAAACAGTCTTCCTGCCGAGCAGGGAGCCCAATGCGGGGCTCAATCCCAGGACCTTGGGATCATGACCTGAGCCAAAAGCAGACACTTAACAACTGAGCCACCCAGGCCCCCCTGTTTTCAAAATTTTGTTACTTTTAGAATATGATATCTTACATGGTCATTTGACTTTATAGCTTTAGTCAAATGAAACTTGTAGAAAGAAACCATGATGGATAATGGCCCCAGAATTTCTTTTTTTTTTTTTTTTGCTTTTTTTTTAAGATTTTATTTATTTATTTGACAGAGAGAGAGAGCAAGAGTGGGAACACAAGCAGGGGGCGTGGGAGAGGGAGAAGCAGGCTTCCCGCGGAGCAGGGAGCCCGATGCGGGGCTCGATCCCAGGACCCTGGGATCATGACCTGAGCCCAAGGCAGACACTTAACGACTGAGCCACCCAGGCGCCCCCCAGAATTTCTTGACTGCAGGTTGTAAACCACCTTTTCAGATAAAATTTTGTTCTCTAAGCAGTATTTGATGGGATCGTCAGAGACCCATAGTGAGGAGAATAAAGCATTTTAACTAATAGCTATTTCAGAAAGAAGCTGGCGGTTATACATCTTTTAAGTAATGGTGAGATCTGACACTATACCTGAGTCTTATTTTTTTGACAAATCTCTTTTAAGACCTCATCTCCTTTTCAACCTCTCTTTCTGTTCTTTGGAGGGGAGAAAGCTATGACACTTTATATGCCTACATGTTTTCTGGAAAAAAATAAATTTTTAATAGAGATTGTACTTACCCTTGATGTAGTATATAGTATTTTATTTTATGTTAGATAAGTGGTTTGGAAGGTAAATTGCAGTATGACCAGAACATTCTAAATACTGTATTTTTAAATTAACGTTCATGGCTATTCTAGACATTTATGTTTTTGTCAGTTTCTCAGTGCAGTGTAGTATCTTATCACAAAAGATTTATCAATTTAAAAGTATAAGTATTAATTTACAGTACTTTTAGCATTTATTTTGTAACTTCTAACTTAAAACCCTATTAGCTAGATTATAAAGAGATTATAACCAAACTTAAATTTCTTATTTCCTTTTGTTACTGTCAGGAAAAAGTCCAGCTTCAACATAAGTCTGCTTTATTTTATAGGCCTATGAAGAATACACCAGCAAGCTAGATGCCCTCCAACAGCGAGAACAACAGTTATTGGAATCCCTGGGGAATGGAACTGATTTTTCTGTTTCTAGCTCTGCATCAACGGACACTGTTACATCTTCTTCCTCTTCCAGCCTTTCAGTGCTACCTTCATCTCTTTCAGTTTTTCAAAATCCCACAGATGTATCACGGAGCAATCCCAAGTCACCACAAAAACCTATCGTTAGAGTCTTCTTGCCCAATAAACAGAGGACAGTGGTGAGTCAGCTTTTAATGTCATCATTGCTTTTTCTTTGTGTTTTTCAGAAATAGTAGTTGTTGAAACTGAAATATGTTACCACTCCATACTCCATGGTCATGCAAATGGAAGCATCCATTTCAAACAGGAGTGAAAAAGACATAATTATTTGGTGCCACTGTCTGTGTTTCTTAACTGGAACAAATTGTATTGTGTTTAGTGATTTGTATACTTTAAGTTTTTAGTTAATTTGGTAGATAGGTTATAAAATTAACATTTTATAACCTATCTACCAAACTTGAACCACACTCAAGTCTAAGTACGAGTTTAGAATCAAAAAGAATTTCAAGACTTGAGCTTGTTTGTTGTTTAACATCTCAGGTCAGCTTTGTTCTTTGCCCTTGAGAAATCCCTATTTGGACTTTTTATCAAATGTTGGATTTTTAGTGTGCTTGATATTTTTTCTCTGTCTATGTAACTTTTGTTAATGGTAAGTATTACCAATGGAACAGACTACTGTGTGAGTAATATTTAAAGCAGGGAAATCTGCACAGTTTTATGGGTGGTCTGTAATCCTTGAGTGCAACAAGTACTATCATTGGCTTTAATAATAATGCACCTGTATACATCACTACTTTTTAAAAATGTATATGGTTATTTTTGAAATTAATAAAAAACCTTTTCATTTCCAAATACAAGTGAAATCAAAGTAGTTTTAATTTTTTTTCCCTCACACAGCATTAGTATTAATTCTGGATTGTCTTGGAAAAAGTGCTACAGTGGCCTCCAGAGAGGTCAGTTTGTCACCTTGTGCAACAAAGGGATGTGAGTGTCAGTGTATGGGGATGCAAGACTAGGCCTTTGGCCAGTGTCACAAAGGGTAGTTGGAACTCAGATCCTCACATAAAGCTGAGCCTTTGAATGGTTTTACCTTCAGCAAAAGGGTAAACTAGAAGAAAATATCTACTCAGCATACGTAAATAACAATGAAATTTGTTTGTCTTCACCAGCAGTCCAGATAAAGATTAATGTTTCCCTTGAATTCTTAATTATAGGCCTGTCCTCATCATGGTGTGGGCTTCATATTTATGGGCGCTGTCCAGGAACTTTAAACCCAACAACTGGTCCTGGAGAGGTAATAGCAGTCAGGCAGTAGGCAGAAGCAAATGCAGAATCTCTTTGGCCTATCTAGAGCTCATGGAACCCACATAGATAATGCCCACTGATAAGCTCAAAATCCCATGTTATAAAATACACAAGGAAAGAGCTTATCAGTGCATTAGAAGACTTAAGAACAACAGGACTCCTAAGAAGGAACCAAATAGAGCTTCTAGGTGGTCCTAAAATTTTAAACTCAGTGGATGACTGTTATCATCTCTGAAGTTATCTAGCTAAAGACAATTCTGTTGTTAAGCTTCTGAACCTTCCATTTTACAAGAAACACAGGGGATAAAGGAAAAAGTTAAGTGCCATGAAGAAACAAACAGGTTCAGAATTTGGACATTCTATAAGAGAGATGGATGGCCTGGACTCAATGTCACAAAGGACAAAAAAGATTGGAGATTATTCTACACTAAACAAGACTAAAGAGATGTAAACAAATGCAGTGTGTGATCCTAACTTGGGACTAGAAGGGGGAAGAGCTATAAAAGGCATTTTGTGATGGGAAATGCTGAATGTTGATTAAATATATTATTATGGAATTACTAATTTTCCTAGTCTGATACCAGGAACGTAACTATGTAGAGGAATGTCTTTATTCTTAGGAAATACCTTTTTTGGCATTTAGGCATAAATTGTCATGACACCTACAACTTTTTCCATCCTCTTTTTTGAAATAAAACTTAAAGTATACAAATCTCAAGTATACAGCTGAGTGACCTTCTACATATGTAACTGCCACAGAAATCAAGATATTGAACATTTCTAGCGCTTGAGAAAGGTTCTCCAAACCCATTCCAATTCAGTAATCACTTTCAAGAGTAACCACTATTATGACTCCTTTCTCAATCAGTCAAACTTCATTTCAAATGGTAAGATGGAAAACAAAACGTTAGAGAAAATAAATATGAAAAAAATTTAGAATCTAAGTAGAGAGAATTTGGATGTTAATTGTATCATTCCTTCTAATTTTCTGTGAGTGAAATTTTTCTTAATAGAGTTGGAAAAATTCAAACAACTTAGACCAAAGGAAAAATAGAAAGTTCAAAAGAAATAGTTGCGGGCGCCTGGGTGGCTCAGATGGTTAAGCGTCTGCCTTCAGTTCAGGTCATGATCCCAGGGTCCTGGGATCGAGTCCCACATCAGGCTCCCTGCTCCTTGGGAGCCTGCTTCTCCCTCTGCTTCTCTCTCTCTCTCTCTCTGTCTCTCATGAATAAATAAATAAAAAATCTTTAAAAGAAATAGTTGCCACTAGGTAAAAAAACCTAACAAATATAAATTGATACTGATTTGAGGACATAGCAAGGTGACTTTAAATAAAACCTCAGTATGTCAAATAATTACATCATATTACAGAAGAGGTATCGAAGTGCTAAATAAAAATTAGAATATTTTAAAAAACTAAGTGGATGAGGTAAAAAGTAGATTAGAGGGAGAATTAGTAAATTCTAAAAGAAGGAAAGAGAGTAAAAAAAAATTAAAAACCTGTAACAGAGAGGATAAGAGATATGAAAGATGGAATGAACAGTTTCATTATATGCCTCAGAGGAGTTCCAGAAAGTGAGACTAGAAGTAAAGGAGTAGAGCAAAATTCAAAGAAATGATGGCTATCATTTGTGAAAGATATAAATCTAAAGATTTAGGAAACAAAGGCCCTAAATTGTATAAATAATTTTCAATATAATTATTAGATACAATAAAATGAAAGGATAGTATTTTAAAACCAGGGAAAAAATTATCTTTAAAAAATTCTCAATTAGATTATCAAAAAATTTTCATTGTAGCAGCTGTAGAAGCCAGAAGACAATAGACTAGTGTACTCAGAATGCTGAGAAATGTCTGTAAGTTGCTTAGATAAAGTATGAGTTGAAAGTACAATAAAGGCCTTTCCAGATGAGAATTTACCTTTCCCAGGCTCTGCTGGAAGGAACTACCCAAAAATTAATTTAGAAAGAAAGTTGAATACAGAGGAAGGAATGAAAAGTAACATATTCATGAATTGGACTTCACTGAAATTAAAAACTTACACTCTTCAAAAGACAGTGTTAAGAGAATAAAAAGACAAACCACAGACTAGTCTTTGCAAAACATACACCTGATTCAAGACATGTATCCAGAGCATACAAAGAGCTCTTAGAACTTAGGAAAGCAAATAACTCAAAAAATAAGGAAAAGATTTGAACAGATACTTCACCAGAGATGTAGATAGTAGATAAATACACTAGAAGATGCTCAACATCATTAGTTACTGGGGAAATGCAAAATAAAGGCACAAGGATAACCCCGTATACCTACTAGAATGGCTAAAATGAAAGAGAGGCCGTACCAACTATTTGCGAGAATGTGGAATAACTGGAATTTTCATTCATTGCTGGTGGGACTGTATAATGGTACAGTCACTTTGTAAAACAGTTTGGTAGTTTTATTTAATACAGTTCCTCTTTTTAAAATACTGTATTTATTTATTTGACAGAGAAAGAGAGCACACCGAAGCAAGGGGAGCGGGAGAGGGAGAAACAGGCTCCCCACTGAGCAGGGAGTCCGATATGGGACTCCATCCCAGGACCCTGGAATCATGACCTGAGCCGAAAGTAGACACTTAACCGACTGAGCCACCCAGGATCCCTACAGTTCCTTTTAAAATCCCAACAGCATTTTTTGCAGAAATAGAAAAATCCATCCTGAACTTAATGTGGAGGCTTAAGGAAAAGAGAAAAGTTGGAATTCCATCTCACACTTCCTGATCTCAAAACTACTACAAACCTACAGAATGGCATAGACATAGAGACATATAGATCAGTGAAATAGAGTCCAGAAATAAATTCTTATGTATATGGTCAAGGGATCTAACAAGGGTACCACAAAAAGGACAGTCTCTTCAACAAATGATGCTGGGAAACCTGGATGTGCACATGCAAAACAATGAAGTTGGACCCTTACCTTACATTATATGCAAAGTTCTCTCAAAATGGATCAAAGATATAAATGTAAGAGCTGAAACTATAAAACCCTTAGAATAAAACATAGAGGAAGAGCCTCACAACACTGGATTTGGCAGTAGTTTCTTAGATATGACACCAAAAGCCACAGGCAACATACATAAAAATAGAGAAATAGGACTATATGATAACTAGAAACTATGTGAATCAAAGAACACAAATCAGGATGCCTGGGTGGCTCAGTCGGTTAAATGTTTGCCTCTGGCTGAGGTCATGATCCCAGGGTCCTGGAATTGAGTCCTTCATTGGGCTTCTTGCTCAGTGGGGAGCCTGCTTCTTCCTCTGCTTGCTCTGCCTGCCACTCCCCGTTTGTGGTCTCTCTCTCTCTGACATAAATTAAAAAAAAAAAAAAAAAAAACATAACCATCTGAGTGAATAAGACAACTTATAGAATGGGAGGAAATATTTGCAAGTCATATCTGTGATAAAAGGCTAATATTCAGAATGTATTTTATTTATTTATTTTTAAAGATTTTATTTATTTTTTGACAGAGACAGTGAGAAAGGGAACACAAGCAGGGGGAGTGGAAGAGGGAGAAGCAGGCTTCCTGCCGAACAGGGAGCCGGTTGTGGGGCTTGATGCCATGACCCTGGGATCATGACCTGAGCCAAAGACAAATGCTTAACGACTGAGCCACCCAGGTGTCCCTAGAACGTATTTTTAAAAACTCATACAACTCAAATAAAAAACAAAACAAAACAAAACAAAAAACCTAAACAACCTGATTAAGAAAAGGGGAGAGAACTTGAATAGATATTTCTCCAAGGAAGATATACAGATGGCTAACAAACACATGAAAAGATTCTCAACAGTAATCATTAGAAATATGTAAATCAAAGCCACATAAGCTACCACCTCACACCCATTAGAATAGCTACTGTCAAGAAAGAAAAAAAGAAAGGGAGGGAGGGAAGAAAAGAAAAAGAGAAGGAAAGAGGAAAGAATGAATAGCACATTGGCAGGGATGTAGAGAAATTGGAACCCTTGTGCATTGCTAGTGGGAATATAAAATGGTGTGACTACTATGGAAAACAGTATGATGGTTCCTCAAAAAACTAAGAATAGAATTATCATGTTATCCTACAATTCTGCTTCTGAATATATACCCAAATGAATTGGAAGGGTTTCAAAGAGATTATTTATACACCATATTTATAGCATCTTTATTCATAATAACCAAAAATGTGTAATCAACCCATGTCCATCAGCAGATGCATGAATAAACAAAATGTGATATATGCATACAATGAAATATTCAACTCTAAAAAGGAAATTCTGGTACATTGTACAGCATTGATGAATCTTGAGTCACAAAAAGACAAATACTGTATTATTCCACTTATTTGAGTTACCTAGAGTAGTCAAATTCATAGAAACAGAAAATAGGATAGTGGTTGCAAAGTGTGGGGGTGGGGGAGAATGGGGAGTTGTTCTTTAATGGTCATAGAGTTTCAGTTTTTCAAAATGAAAAAAGTCAAGGCCATTGGTTACACAATGTGAATGTACTTAACATAGCTAACTGTGTACTAAAAATGGTTAAGATGTTAAATTTTATGTTAAATTTATTTCACCACAATTAAAAAAAAGTATGGCAATTTTGTAAAAAGTTAAGCATACACCTAGTATATGATCCAGCCATTCTACTTCTAGGTATTTACCCAAAAGAAGATAAAGCATATGTCCATACAAAGATTTGTACAGATTTGTTCTTAGCCCCAAATGTTCATCAACAGATGGTTAAGCGAGTTGTGGTATATCCATAAAATGGAATACCATGTGGTACACAGGAATACACTACTGATAGACACAACATAGATAAATCTCAAAATAATCATGCTAAGTGAAAGCCAGACAAAAATGAATATGTATTTTATACTTTTATAAAATTCTAGAAAATGCAAACTGTTCTATAGTGACAGTGTTAGATCAGTATTTGCCTGGGCCTGGGCCTGGGGCAGGAGGGAGGAATTACACAGGAGTGCAAAGAAACTTTGAGAAGGTATAATGGGGTACATTAGATGATTTCATGGATATATACATAATGTCAAATTGTATCAGACAATATACTTAATGTAGTTTATTGTAGGTCAGCTATACCTCAAATATCTTTTTTTAAAAAAGGAATGAAGGGGGCACCTAGCTGGCTCAGTTGGAAGAACATGTGACTCTTGATCTCAAGGTCGAGTTCGAGCCCCGTGTTGGATGTAGAGATTACTTAAATAAATAAAACTTAAAAAAAAAAAAGAAGAGCTGTTAGTAACCAAAAGAAAATTGGTAGGGCTATCTAAGTATTATTTGAAATAGACCTTTAAAGAGAGAAAGAAGTGTTAAGGATGAGGAGGATCATGCTCTGGCAGGAGAAAAAGACTAACCTTTTACCTTAAATCTTTTTTTCACAGAGCTGTTTCTTCTGTTTAAAATTATTGTTTAGAGTGGTTGTATCCAACTTTAGCCATTTTTCATGATGGATAGTTAATACTGTAATATACATTTAAATACCTGTGTCCTGAAACACTGTGGGAAATTTTTATGTTAGATACCTAGAAATAATTATTGAATAAAGTATGCATTAGTATACACTCTGAATAGTGTATGAGACTTACTTTTACCATGAGACCTTGGCCAACACTGAATGTTAAAATTTAGAAGATATTATTGATCTAATAAAATTTAAAGTATTTTAAGCCTGAGATACCCACATTCATGTATACTTTTCAATACATAAATCATCCAACAAAAGGTTAACAAAGAAATTAACAAAAGGCTAACAAAGAAAGTATTAGACTAACCCAATTACCCTGAAACACAGCTTGTCCTAAGCCTGGCTTTTGGAATTCATAATTTAAAAGAATTTTTTTATAGACTAAGACTTAATTCACACATTATACAATTGATTCATTCAAAGGGTGCAATCCAGTGATTTTTAGTCTATTCATAGAGTCACACAAATGTCATCTCAATCAATTTAAGAACTTTTTTAGCACTCCAGGGGCGCCTGGGTAGCTCAGTCGTTAAAGCTTCTGCCTTCGGTTCAGGTCACGATCCCAGGGTCCTGGGATCGAGCCCCGCATCAGGCTCCCTGCTCAGCAAGAAGCCTGCTTCTCCCTCTCCCACTCCCTCTGCTTGTGTTTCCTCTCGCGCTGTGTCTCTGTCTGTCAGATACATAAATAAAATCTTTAAAAAAAAAAAAAAACTCTTTCAGCACTCCAAAAAAGAAACCCTATATACATTAGAAGTCACTTAACCATTTCTCCCCAATCTTCCCAGTCCTAGGTAACAAGTTACTTCCTTTTATCTCTATAGATTTGCCTATTCCGGACATTCCATGTAAATGGAATTGTGGAATGTGTGGTCTTTTGTGACTGGCTTCTTTTACTTAGCATGTTTCCAGTGTTCATCCATGTTATAGTGTGATTCAGTCCTTCATGCCTTTTTATGGTCAAATGATATCCTATTGTTTGTATATACTCCATTTTATTTATCCATCCTAAGTGTTGTTTCCACTTTTTGGCTATTGTGAATAATGCTGCTATGAACATTCATGTACAAGTTTTTGTGTGGACATATGTTTTCATTTTTGTTTGGTATATGTCTATAGTAATCTTTTGAGGAACAGCCAGAATGTATTCCAAAACAGCTGTAGCATTTTACTTTCTCAACAGTACTGTATGAGGGTTTTAGTTTCTCCATCCACTCACCAGCATGTTTACTGTCTTTTTGATTATAGCCGTTCTAGTCTGTGTGAAGTGGCGTCTCATTGTGGTTTTGATTTGTATTTCCCCTGATGGCTAATGATATTAAGCATTTTTTCATGTGCTTATTGGCTTTCTGTATCTTTTTTGGAGAAAGAAATTTCTTTTATAAATAGTTTTACATGGCATGCAGAGACAAAATAAAATATGATAGGTCTGAGATAAGAATAATTGTAAGAGCTGATGAGCAATGTTCTAATAATAGAAATTGGATAAAAAAGAGAAAATAGCCAGGATTATTTCTTCTAGAGATAGCAAAAAGTACACGTTCTAAGACTATATATATTTTAGAAGGAGAAAGAGAAGTGGAGATTATAGGAATAAAACTGAATGCGTTTCAGGTTTGAAAAGAGAACTATATTAAGACAAGTAAGCCTGAGATTAGAAAGTAAAAGTAAGGTAGACTAAATGAGAGGATTATAATACAGGCATATGATAGTGGCTAGCTATTAGAAGTTTTCTTTTATGACTGTAAACCAGTACTAAACAAAAAACCATGCTTATCATTTTTCAAAGCAAGGTATTTAAAAATTGGTAACTTTGGTCACCAATTCAGCATTTGGAAAAGAATGTTCATAAGGTTTTTAAAATATTTTTATTTAGAAAATGTATTTATATGGAAAAGTATAAAGGACAGTATATTAAAATCTGTGTTTAGTCACCTCCAGTGAACAAATAGGAGTGTTTGTTATATATCCTTCATACTGCACACACATACGCAAATGTGGTTCCCTTTACCAGTCCCATTCCTCTCATAAACATCCACATCCCACCATGTTGCCCAAGAAGCAGCCATTCGATAAATGTGGGCTACATTAATTCTTATACTTTACTAAATATATATATATCTATAAGTATTTTTAAAGTTTATGGTAGTATACTAGGGATACCGGGGTGGCTCAGTCGGTCAAGCATCTGCCTTCAGCTCAGGTCATGATCCCGCGGTCCTGGGTTCGAGTCCCACATTGCGTTCCCTGCTCAGCAGGGAGCCTGCTTCTCCCTCTCCCTCTGCCTGCCACTCCCCCTGCCTGTGCTCTCTCTCTCTGACAAATAAATAAAATCTTTAAAAAAATAAAATAAAATTTACAGTAGGATGATACTATATGTAATGTTCAACATCTTATCTTTTTTATTCAAAATTATAATTTCAAGGTATACATATGTACATGTTGATACATATAGATCTTACTCTTTGAATTTAACTTTTTATTTTTGAAGATTTTATTTATTTATTTGTCAAAGAGAGAGTGAGAGAGCAGGAGTCCTGCATATGTCTCCCTGCTCAGTGGGGCATCTACTTCTCCCTCTGACCCTCTCCCCTCTCGTTTTTTCTGTTTCTTACTCTCTCTCACTCAGATAAATAAATCTTTTAAAAAATAAAATAAAATTGCTTTTACATTACGAAGTTTTTATAGTATAGTGAGCCTCTTTTTACTTTAATAAGACCATGTTGTAAGCGGATGATAGGAGGTTTTTCCTTGAAAACCGAATCGGTGGAACAGTCCTGGAAAAGGCTTTGACATCAGGATAAATTATTATAAAATCAGGAAGCTATAAATTTAGATTTATGTTCAAAACCCATATATTGGCATCTGTAGTTTGTGCTGGTTTATACAAGAAGATCTTAGGGTATCATGAAGTTAAACTACCAAATTTAAGAGAATTTAAACTACCAAATTAATCTACTAGCTCAAATAATATGTAATAATTTTGGTGGTCACCCGAATTTTAATGGCTGCTCTTTTAAGAAGGTCTTTAAGTTTTAAGAAAACCTTTTATTGAAAATTTTAAGCATATACAAAAGTAGAGTAGTGTAGTGAGCCATCATGAACCCATTGATAAAAGATGGTTTATATTCACTATAAAAACTGTTGGACAAAAGTTTAGACTAATACATTTTGTTTTGGTCTAAATTTTCCTTTGCAATTACATCGACTCTAGCTCTTTATTAAGATAGTATGCTTATTTTAAAAAATTTTATAGGGAAAAAATGTTCCTGCTTTGATAACCTAATCAGGGACACTTAATTTTGGAATTTGGAGAAGATGCATACACCTGGTTCTTTTGAAAATATCTTTTCAGTCTTTTCAGCCTATAAATAGGAGACAAACCTCTCCTCCCCTTTTCTTTTCAATCAGGTAATTCTTTCATGTGGTACTTATATAAAGAAATCTTGTTTCTACCCTGTTTCTATATTCTATACATCCAGGTTCCCCTGAATCTTTTAGGTCACTATTTTTCTTTGGGGTGTGTGTGTATATTTTCTGGGTTGGTTTTTTGTTTCGTTTTTTTAATGTAGCTACAAGCAAATATAAAAATATATTTTTTTATTTCCCCACTCCTCTTTGTGTACACAAGCCATCATACCGTATATATCATTCTGTATTTTAATGTTTATGTAACCACCCTGGAAATGTTCCATTTCCATATACAGAGAACTTTTAAATACTCTTTTTATAGCTATAGATTTCAATGTATAGATATACTGTAGTTTACCAGAATACTGTAGTTATACCAAAAATATGCTTGGCTGGATCAAAGGGAAATTTATATGTGTAATTCTGAAAGATGCTTTGAAATTTTGCTTCATAGATCTTACTTAATTTTGCACTGCCACCAGCAATGTATGAGATGCCTATTTACCATAGCCTAATCAACAGAACATGCTGTCAAGCTTTTGGATTTTTGCCAGTCTGATAAATGAAGCATATTTTGTTTTCAAGTTTGAATTTGTTTTGCTCCTAATGAGGTTGACCACCTTTTCCTGTTTGAACACCATTTCTGTTTCCATTTGTGTGAACTGTCTTTCATATCCTTTGCCCATTTTTTTATTGGTTGTTGGTCTTAATCTCAAATTTTCAGCTCTTTATATATTAGGAAGATTACCTGCATGTTAAATGAGTTGCAGATAGTTTTTATCAGTTTGCTTTCATCTTATGACTTTGCTTTTAAGTTACAAATATATTTCTTCACAGTTTGTACTTGTCTTTAGACTGCTTATAGTTTGTTTTGCCGTGTAAAAGGTTCTTAGTTTTATGTAGTTGAACTTAACATTTTTTCTTTTATGGCAGATTTTTCATTATAATTATAAAGGCCTTCTTGAGGTTATAAAGGATTTTGCCGTGTTTCCTTCCAGTACTTTTATGGTTCATTCGTTCCTTTCTTCTTGCAACATTTAAATCTTTGATTCATTTGGAGTTTACCCTAGTATACGGTATGAAGTATGAATGAATCTTTTTTCCTAGATTAGTTCCAACTGTCTCAACATGGACATCTTTCCTATTTCAGATGCTGCCTTTCTTTTATTCTAATTTCCTTTATATATTAAGAGTTTATTTTGTTTGTTCCGTTGGTCTGTTGAACTGGCACTATCAATGAAGGAGCGAATAGTTTAAAAAAATGAACCTACAGTAGTGGAATAAAGAAGGACTGACTGATGACTTTCCCTTATTGATAAGAGTGGAAGGTATTTTGTATGCTGATGAAATATACATACACTTTGGAATTAAGCATAAGGGAGCATACCTATATTAGAAGACACATGACAGGAGTACATGAGGGAAATTACAAAAGAAACTGAAGGGTGTGGTAGATAGCCACGGTTCACTCATGACTTTATATGCCACGTTATAGAATTTTAAATTTTCCCTATAAGGAACTGGAAAATTTTGAGGAAAATTTGAATTTGGCCTATAAATAATGAAAAATTTGAGCAGACTAATGAAATATAAAATTACATTTTAGAATGGAGTTCCAAATCTCAGTTTGGTGGGCTTCTCAACAGTTGATACATGAGCTTCAGGTTCTGTGAACCCTCTGAAATTTTATGTTTCAGAGAGAGCATCTATGACTTTCATCAGATTTTCAGAAGTCTTTTTTTTTTTAGAGGCAGAGGTGGGGCAGAGGGAGAGAGAAGAATCTTTTTTATTTTTAAGATTTTATTTATTTATTTGACACAGAGAGAGAGAGACAGAGAGGGAACACCAGCAGGGGGAGTGGGGGAGGGAGAAGCAGGCTTCCTGCTGAGCAGGGAGCCCAATACAGGCTCAATCCCAGGACCCTGAGATCATGACCTGAGCCAAAGTCAAGAATCAGAAGCTTAACCAACTGAGCCACCCAGGCACTCCAAATTCTCAGAAGTCTTTGACACACACACAAGTTAAGAATACCTTCTTTCGAAAGATTCCTCTGGTGACATGGGATTGGGCTTAAAACTAAAGATAAGGTTGCTAATCAAGAAGTTTTTGTGTAAAGTATGCGGAATATGAGTAGCAGAGGGTAAAAGTGAACTTTCCCTCTGTTCATTATTTCTGGAAGGTACAGCCAGTTTTTACTATTTGCAGTAGTTATGTTCTATAAGTTCACTGGAAACACTGAATTAAAGAATACTGGACCATTGCTTCCAAGGGAAATAAAGGGTTACTATTAGATAAATGAGCCAAAATGGCTTCTGTATATTGGCCCATAGGTTATTTATTTCTTCACAGCTGGCTAGGGTCCATTAGCCTAAAAGCCTCCTGACATAGGGCACTTGCTTACAGTATGACAGTGAGAACAGGCAGGCAGGATATCACCTTGTTCATCCTTAGATGGGAAGGTGTGCATTGGGCAACTCAAATTTTTCACTGCTCTGCATGCCTCTACATAAGCACTGCACATACTGATTTTGAGTATACAAAACAATTTTAGTGAGTAGACAAATTTGCATATATGGAATCCACAAATAAAGAGGATCAACTGTACCAGTCCAGGCTCTTGAATACTTCCAGTGATGAGACTATTCCCTCATGTCTTCTCGAACATTTCTCTTGCTGGATAGTTTGGTTATTTTAAGCTAAAATATGTCTCTTCTTTTTTCTAATCGTAGGTCCTAATGTGGATTTCTGAATTGGTCCTTCTTCAATGTGCTGTTTAAATCCAGTCTTATATTCACCTTTACACTGTTTTTTCCCCTGTAGCCCAAAGATTTTCAATTTCTTTGGAAACTTATGGTTTGCTAAGTACTTTAGTGATTTAAGAGTGGAACCTTGATTTTTACTGTTAATAACTAACACATCGCCTCTGTCTCCACTCCCCTTCCCCCTTAAAAACTGACCAACATGAATCCCCACTGCCTCATTTTAGTGCACACTTGTTTGTCAGTTCTTTTTCAGTTACAAATTATTCAGATTCACCTGGAAGGATGGGGCGTGTTTGGAAAAGACCAGGATGGAGGAATTTCAAATATACAGAAAAATTATTTTTATCTCTCTTTCCAATGCCTTTTCACTCCACACTCCTGATGTTATCTATGCTTCTCCCTAGGTTATCTTCATTCTGTAACTAGATTTTCTCAGTGTTGTAGGGAAGATGGCCACAGACAGCTTCAGATTTCTATCCTATTGGCACACTGTAACTATGTCAAAACAGAAACTTTCTCAACCAGTATGCATCAGTCAGTTTATTTTCTTTTATTTTTTTAAAGATTTTATTTATTTATTTGACATAGACACAGCGAGAGAGGGAACACAAGCAGGGGGAGTGGGAGAGGGAGAAGAAGGCTTCCTGCTGAGCAGGGAGCCCAATGCGGAGCCCGATGCGGGGCCCGAACCCAGGACCTTGGGACCATGACCTAAGCCAAAGGCAGACGCTTAACAACTGAGCCACCCAGGCGCCCCTGCATCAGTCAGTTTAGGGACAAACTCTGGTACTATTTGGGTCATACATCTAGCCCTGGATCAGTTGCTTTTGCCAAGGATATGGGAAACTGATTTACCAGCATATGTCTCATGTAGCCAGAAAAGTAGTGACCCTTGATTAATACTCTTACTAGTGTCATGTGGATTTTTAGTGAAAGGCAGGTTCCCAGAAGAAATAGGGATGTTAGGCAAGTAAACAGCAAATAACAATTATACATACTAAGATAAGTATTTTATTCCTACTATGTTTAGGATCAGCAAGACATCTTTTAAGGACCATCAGTGTGATTGAAGGATTACACTGATTTTGCTTTAAATCCTCAACAAAATATAAGCAAAACATATTCAACAGTACATTAAAAGGATCATTCACCATGATCAAGTGGAATTTATTTGAGGCATGCAAGGGTGGCTCCTTATTCACAATCAACATGATATACCATATCAACAAAGTGAAGGATAAAAATCATATGATTATATGAATAGATGCAGAAAAAGCATTTGACAAAATTCGACATTTGTTTGGGATAAAAACCCTCAAAAAAGTGGGTTTGAGGGAAGATAATGAAAAACTTACAGCTAACATCATTGTCAGTGGTGAAAAAATGAGAGCTTTCACCCTAAGATCAGGAACATATTGAGGATGTCCACTCTCACCACTTTTATTCAACATAGTACTGGAAGTCCTATCCACAGCAGTCAGACAAGAAAAAGAAATGAGGGGGCGCCTGGGTGGCTCAGTCGTTAAGCATCTGCCTTCAGCTCAGGTCATCGTCTCAGGGTCGTGGGATCGAGCCCCGCGTTGGGCTCCCTGCTGAGCGGGAAGCCTACTTCTCCCTCTCTCACTCCCGCTGCTTGTGTTCCTGCTCTCACTGTGTCTCTCACTGTCAAATAAATAAGTAAAATCTTCAAAAAAGAAAAGAAAAGAAAAAGAAATGGGGCATCCATATTGGTAAGGAAGAAGTTCAACTGTCTTATTTGCAGATGACATGATACTATACATAGAAAACCCTAAAGACTCCACCAAAAAAAACCTATCAGAAGTAATAAATGAATTCAGTAAACTTGCAGGGTACAAAATTAATACCCAGAAGTCAGTAGCATTTCCGTATGCTGGTAATGAGGTAGCAGAAGGAGAAATTAAGAAAACAATTCCATTTACAGTTACACCAAAAAGAATAAAATACCTAGGAATAAACTTAACCAAAGAGGTGAAAGACCCATACTTCGAAAACTATAAAACATTGATGAAAGAAATTAAAGATGACACAAACAAATGGAAAGATATTCCATGCTTATAGATTGGAAAGATTAGTATTAAGATGTCCATACTACCCAAAGAATCTACAGATTGAATGCAATCCCTATCAAAACACCAACAACATTTTTCACAGAACTAGAACAAATAATCCTAAAGTTTGTATGGAACCACAGAAGATCCCCAAATAGCTAAAGGAATCTTAAGAAAGAACAACAAAGCTGGAAATATCACAATTCTAGAATTCAACATATACTACAAAGCTGTAGTAATCATACCAAGTATGTGGTACTGGCACAAAAATAGACACATAGATCAATGGAACAGAATAGAGGGCCCAGAAACAAACCCATGATTATATGGTCAATTAACCTATGACAAAGGATGCAAGAATAAACAATGGGGAAAAGTCAGTCTGTTTAATAAACGGTGTTGGGAAACCTGGACAGCTATATGCAAAAGAATGAAACTGAACTACTTATACCATATACAAAAATAAAGTCAAAATGGATTAAAGACCTAAATGTAAGACCTGAAACCATAAAACTCCTAGAAGAAAACATAGGCAGTAATCTGTTTGATATCAGCAACGTTTTTCTAGATATGTCTCCTTAAGCAGGAGAAATAAAAGCAAAAATAAATTATTGGGACTACACCAAAATAAAAAGCTCTTGACAGCGAAGGAAACTGTCACCAAAAGAACAAGGTGACCTACTAAATGAGAGAAGATATTTGCAAATGATATATCTGATAAGGGGTTAATATTCAAAATATGTAAAGAACATACAACTCAACACCAAAAATTCCAAATAATCTGATTAAAAAATACGCAGAGGACCTGAACAGATATTTTTCCTAGGAAGACCTATAGATGGCCAACAGACACAGGAAAAGATACTTACCATCATTAATCATCAGAGAAATGCAAATCAAAACCACAATGAGGGGGTGCCTGGCAGGCTGAGTCAGTAGAGTATGCGACTCTTCATCTTGGGGTTATAAGTTCGAGCCCCATGTTGGGTGTAGAGATTACTTAAAATCTTTAAAAAAAGAAAACAATGAGATAACACCTTAAACCTGTCAGAATCACTAAAATCGAAAAGAAGTGTTAGGATGTAGAATGCAGAGAAAAAAGAACTATCATATGCTGTTGATGAAAATGTAAATTGGCACAGCCACTGAAAAACAGTATACAAACAAAATACAGAATCAGAGAACAAAGTGATGGCTGCCAGAGGGGACAATAGAGGGATAGGCAAAACGGAAGAAGGGAAGTAGGAGATACGGGCTTCCAGTTATGGAATTAATAAGTCATGGGGATGAAAGGCATAGGGAATATAGTCAATGATATTGTAGTGTTGTATGGTGACAGATAGTAGCTACACTTGTGAGCATAGCATTATGTATAGAGAAGTTGAATCACTATGTTGTACACCTGAAACTGATATAATGTGTGTCAACTATATTCAAATTAAAAAAAATTTTTTTAATTGCTTTTGCTTTAAATGTTGACATTTCTCAGTGATGGGTATATAGGAATCTGTTATATTTTCTGTTTTCATATGTTAAAATATTTCATAATTTTAATAAAAAGCAAAGTCAGTTTTGCTTTAAGTTGGTGAATAATAGATACTTGAGTCATAATTTTCCTTTAATAGCAACTTAGCTTTACAATGATGTATCTGACATACTAATCCATATGACATTTTAAAGGTATTATAAAGGTAAAGTATTGAGCTTTTTAAAATGATGTGGAAAAAATATATAATTTATTCCCTTTACCTCATATCATATATCTATGATATCATAGGTACCTGCAAGATGTGGAGTTACAGTCCGAGACAGTCTAAAGAAAGCTCTGATGATGAGAGGTCTAATCCCAGAGTGCTGTGCTGTTTACAGAATTCAGGATGGGTATGGTTTGTATGTGATGTGAAATTTTGTTTAAGAAGGAAAAAAATCCCTCAGACATAAAACTTTTGGGTTTTCTGTAGCAGCTTTACCCAAACCCAGGGTGTTGAAATTTAACTTTAGAAAAAAATATTAAGTTAGCCTAAAGAAAACTTGCAGGCCTTTTGAGGAGTTAACACTAGATATTTTGTGTGATGATAGTGTTTGTTACTCTGATCAAATGATTTTATTTGGAGTTTGAGATTCTTATAATTTTTGTGAACCATTTAAAATGTGGCTTATTTGAATAATGGGACTCTTCCCTATTCCCCTATTTTTAACATAAACTCAACAGTTTCACAAAACGCTTATCAAAATTAACATTTTATATTAAACTATTTTTCTTTCAGAAAAGTATCTAAAATTGTGCCAAGACCCCCCCAAATTTTGAATCCTGTTTTTAAAAAAAATACCCTTTCTGGGGCATGTTGTCCCTTGAGTGCTCTTTTTTTTTTTTTTTTTTTTTTTTTAATGGATAGATAAATCCGTACCTGGTGGTTTTTTTTTTTTGTTTGTTTGTTTTGAGGGGGGGACCCTAGGAACAATCAATTTTCTGCTGTTGTAGGTCTTTTCTGGAGCTGGCTTGAAGAAAAGAGTACATCTCTTTACCCTGCTGTTTGTCCAAGAGTGATACATTTATTTGGGGTAAACTTAAAAATTAATTTATTGCCATTTAAATTTCTAACGATGGAAAACCAGGGAGCCAAATCTCCCTCACCATTACTAGCCCCTCAATAACCAATTTTCATATCTTCAGCATGAGGTATAAAGATTTTTAGGTATGATAACCAAGAAAGGCTGTGTCTACACTTTTCAGAGAGAAGAAACCGATTGGCTGGGACACTGATATTTCCTGGCTCACCGGAGAGGAACTGCATGTAGAAGTGTTGGAAAATGTTCCGCTTACCACACACAACTTTGTATGTACTTTTACATTTTTTCCAAACATCAAAAGCATTCAAGTTCTTGCACATGAATTTTTATTTAGGGAATATGAAATATAGATGCATGATTTTGGGATTGATATTTTACCTAAGTTGAAGATAAGTTCTGTTCTTTAAAAAATTTGTATTTAAACTAAAGAGTTTTATTTTCTTTTTAATTTGAAAAAGCAATAGATGTCTTTCATTAAAAGGAACTGAAAAGAAAATCTGAATGGTACAAAAGTATATCATATGAGAAAAGGAAAATACCTAGTAGGGTAAACACTTACTAATTATTGTATGGTCTTCCAAACTCTTTCTGCTTATACAACCGTGTGCTTATTATACCTTGGGAGCCCAAAGTTCTCTCCATTCTCTTTTTTTCTCCCTCCCTTCCGTTAATTTCCGTTTCTTTCCTAAAACTAAAAATGGAGTCCTGTTCTGTGTGATAGTCTTCATCTTTAAAAAAAAAAAAAATTTAAACAGTGCATCATGGATGTCTTTCCACGTCAGTACACCTAGTGTTATGTTTATAGTGATTGCATAATAGTCCATAAGAATATAAATTCAGTATATTTATACCTAACCATCCTCTATTAATAGACATTTAAGTTTTTTTTAAATCTGTTTTGTACAGGGCTAAACAATCTTTTGCATACATCTTGATATACTTGTTAATGTTTCTGAAGGATGAGTTAGTGGAAGTGGAATAGGTCTCCTTGAGGACCTCTCCCTTCATCTGGTTTTTGCATTTGCTGGAACCCAGCCTAAGCTAAGTGTCACCAGCATGATACCTGGAACGTGGGGCATCTCCACCTTAGAGATGAGGATATAGTGTCCAGAGCTTGAGAACCTACCCTCTAAAAGGGTTAGGCAGAAGCCAGGAGTAGAATGATCTATAAGGCAGGAATGCATTCCTTACTTTCTATTATATATGGAATTTTGACCATAGTTTATATTTTCTAGATGGATAGTTAGTTATTGCTACCCTTTCAGCATCAAGTGCTTTCCCATGTGCTTTGGTGATTAGTACAGCTGGACTCCTAAAGCAGACGAATAATGAGCTGATTTCCTTGGGGATTTGTGCTTTCAGGGCTCCATTAGTGGTGAATAATGGTGAATAATTTGTGCTTCAATAAGGCATCTTTTCAATGAGTGTTGTCAATCAGATTACTATGTAGCAAATAGTTTTGTAATGAAGACCTAGCAAGTTCATTACTACTGATTTTTTTTAATTTATAGAATTTCAAGTGGAAAAATCTGAAGATAATTTTAAGTTTTTAGGAGTCCAAAAACAGTAGAGGTTACATTTCATGAAGATTACTACTCTTTTTCCTAATTATTTTTCTTGGCTAGAAAGTAGTTAGGAGGTAAGAAGACCTAAGTTGTTAACCATAAAATGGTGTTAAAGTGGTGCCTCAGGAAGATCATTGTCACAAGAGGATCATGGAAACAAGCTGCAGCCTAGTTCCAGAGTATGGAAATCCTCATAACACAGTTGGAGACCTGCCAGTAAATATCTATTAAGAACTTTCCATTTGCCAACACTGTGTCTGATCTGGGACTATAACAATGAATAAGAAAAAACAATATCCCTGCCTTAGAGTAGAGAGACAGATGTTTTGATAAGAGAATTTCATAAACGCTCTTAATTACTGTGTATGTATAAAGTACAGTAGATGCAGAGTAGAGACTCCTAACCTAGCCTTGGAGGAGTCAGGAAGGTTTTCCAAAGGAAGAACTCTCTAAGCTAAGGCCTGATGGATGAGGGAGTAGCAGATGGAGTGAAGAGAAGAGTACTCAACAGAGGAAACAGGGAGAGACCATAGAATTTTTCAGTTTTTAAAGAAGTTCAGGGGGAATGGTATAAAGTTGGAGAGGGGGTTGTTATAGTGTAGCAGGAGTTACGGGTAGAGTAAGAAGAATCCTGCTGCTAGGAGTCCTTGTAGGGCATGTTAAAGATTTACACTTCTCTTTAAAATAATTGGAAATTGATTGTGAGAAGGGGAGACATGATTGGATTTGTGTTTCAGAACAATTGCTCTGAGTGCCATGTAGAGGCAAGAGTAAAAGCACGCGTTCTACTTGAGAAAGGGAGAGAATTTCTCTCTGCTTCTCTGTGCTCAGTTTTGCTGGCACCTCAAGCAATGCTGCTTATGCCTCCCAGTTTCCTAGAGTCCGTTATAAAAGCAGTTCTTTGGTATTTGCCTACATTCCAGGAGTCCCTGGGAACTGGCAGGGTGGAGGCGGCAGGAGAGGTAGAAAAACAAGAAAATGTACCTTCCTGTACTCACTTTTATTGACAAAGGTATACTCCCAGATCCAATTATATGTCACAATTTATACTCAAATGCATTCCCACATTTGCTTCTTCTGATTTCCACTCCTCTGTGCCTTCCTCTGTCCTCCCCTCCTGCCATGTTTGGTTTTCTCCTTTACATACACAAACAGCCTGGTACACATAGTTTTCAAATAGAAGTCAGTAACAGGAAGAAAGACTGCAAGCGAGTAGATTAATGAAAAGAGAAATTAGAACTCCGTGAAATTCAACGGATTATTAGGTGAGTGAGAAATGGAGAGGATAGGAGAGGATCAGATGACTATAAAATGCTGATTCCTTTGAACATGTTTTGTATATTTCTGTGCTCTATTTTCTGAAATCCTGCAAGAAATACGAAAAACGCTTGCTTTGGCAAATATTTGCCACATAAATGTTAAAGGTTTTCTAATTTCTTGTATATCCAGAGACAAACGGAAAAGTAACAAAGCTACATACAAGCAGTTGCCTTTTATATCCTCTAGAAAGTGATACATAGACAAAAAGGTGAAGAAAACAAGAGCCACTCTTAAAATTACCCGAATGTTCTCAAAAAGCCTAGAAGGCCTAATGTGCTAAGATATCATTTTCTTGATGAGACATTATTTTTAAATAACTTTATCCTGTTAAATGCATGTTTATTGGAAAAAGTTTGATAAACTTGTGGGTATTGAAATCAATTTAATGGATCATGGAAGACATTTCCATATAATAGAAAGTCCTGATGTACATTATATATAGTCAGGGTAAATACTATTATCTGAATATAGGTATGTCCTGGGTCACAATATAAAATGTAGTTCTTCCTATTGTTAGTGATGAAAACTATCTGAGAAACAGATGAATTGAGAATACACACAGCAAAGACAAAGGACAAAATAGAGTCACCCATGCTCTCACCACTCTGAAATAGCCACTGTTAACATTTTGGTATTTCTCTTATGTTTTCTGCTCATTCTGTACCCAAAACAGATACTCTAAAAATAATTTCTGGCTTCAGTAGTTATCAAGGTGGAGCCTCCCTAATGTAATTCTTTTTATGTGACCTCTGTGTAGATGATTTGCCTTCTGACATGGAGTTCTTCCATGTTGCCTTTTAAGTTTCCTGGAGAGGAATGTTCACAAATTTAGGTGTTCTAATCCTCTAACAAACTGATAATTGGTTAGAAGTGGTTCTTACTGTCTTTTAGGTAATTTTCCTGTCCCTTAGCCTAGTTAGTTTCTGTTTTAAAGCTCTTTGGATGATTATCTCCCCATTACTAAACAGTAACTTTAAGCCATAGTTCCTTGCTTTATCAACCTCGGCCACTATTTACTGATGCCAAAGGGAATTAGTAGCGTTACAGCCTTTCTTCCTTCTTGCCTTCCTTCAGTGTGATTTTTTTTTTTTTTGGATTTTTTGTTGGTTGGTTTGTTTGGGGGGCAGGTTCCTCTATTGGATACCTTTGTAACTTTAAGTAATATAAATATACCATTTTTTCTTGTTCTGTTAACACCAGTAAGCATCTCTTAACTCCTTTCTTTGTACAATTACTAAAGTGTACCCTTACCCTTCCTTTCACCCGTGTTCCCTCCTTCTATTTATCATCTCTATTTTTGCTTTCATGGAGTCAAGCTTGAAAATAGTTTCCAGTCTTTTACTCACTTTCCATCTTCTTGACTTCTGAGTTTTTTAATTGTATATTGGGTGGGAGATAAATACATATAGTCCATCTATTGTCTTGAACCCCCCGGGTTTCCATTTTAGTATCTTCATGTGTAAGGCGGTTCTCATGGTATGAACATATTAAAGATTTGTTATTTTAAGCAAGAGAGTAAATAAATTGATATCTAAGAAGATTCTTGCAAGTTTTTGAAATTCTCTATGATGTTTTTTACTTTGCAGGTACGGAAAACCTTTTTCACCTTAGCATTTTGTGACTTTTGTCGAAAGCTGCTTTTCCAGGGTTTTCGCTGTCAAACATGTGGTTATAAATTTCACCAGCGTTGTAGTACAGAGGTTCCACTGATGTGTGTTAATTATGACCAACTTGAGTAAGTAATCAAAAAAAATCTCTTTTCTATCTACATTTTATTTTTCCTGATGTGAAACTAGTATATCTTAGAGTCTGGGAATTTTCTGTCCAGTAGAGTTATGGGAAATTAAGAAAGGATGGCTAGAGAATACTGTGTAGTATAGCCAGTACTGCTCTCCCAAATTGTAATTCTGATTCAGCTATACATTTCATTTATGTCTTATATCCTCTTTTAGTTAATAAAGATCCCTTGCCCATAGACATCATTTTTAGATGGTTTTTGGGAGGAGAGTGGGTGTGATTTCAATTAAGTTAACCATTATGTTTTTGGATCACAGATCAGGGGTTCTGGTTCTGTCACTGTTTTGTAAATTATATATATTCTCTCTCTGTTTCTCTCTCTGTCTCTTTCTCTCTCCTTCAACCTCCCCTGCCCAGTTTATTTAAAAGTAAGATATAAAATCTTTATACCCCGTGTTTCTCTTTCTAAAATTTCTATTTGCTTTATGCCAGAGTTTCTATAATAGATTAGACTGAGTCTATTGTAGTCTCTCTTGTTGTTGCTGCTGCTCCTGCTGTTAAGGTCTTTTTACTTTTCTCAATCACTTGAGCAAAGAGAATCCAACTCTATGAAGTGTATTATAATGATGGAATCTAACTGAGACGGTAGATACATTTTCTTCTAATTCCTTAACCATAAAGCATGATTTTTCCCCTCTAATATGTAGAAATTTGCTGTATAGAGCAATTAGTTTTAGATTATAAGCTTGCCTTTCAAAGTACAATGTAATTTTTTAAAAATAAGCTTTTAGGCAAAAATACAACTAATTGAATTTAACAATCATTTCTGAAAGTGGAATTTGATCTCATATTTCTGTTAACTCTATAATGTATTCTGGTGTATGAAGCTTCTGGGTTTTGCACAAGTTAGGTTTGCTTTGTTTTGTTTTTGTTTTTGCCTCACAGTTTGCTGTTTGTCTCCAAGTTCTTTGAACACCACCCAATACCACAGGAGGAGGCCTCCATAGCAGAGACTGCCCTTACGTCTGGATCATCCCCTTCCGCTCCCCCCTCCGATTCTGCTGGGTATGATTTGACTCCTGCTGTTCAGTGACAGTGCTATTTGAGCTGGTTTCTTTTGGACCTTTGGTTAATTATAAACCTTTCCAACTACTTGGATTGTTAAATTAAGGATTTTTCTTCAGGTAACTTATTTTATCACATAAGGCAAATTTGTACATGCATTTGGTAAGATACGTGGGATTAAAACTGATGTAGACTGTTTCAGGATCAGTCTTGAAAAAAATCAAGTAACAGATCATTTAGAGTCCCTGCCTTGTGCTCATCACTTTATTAGGTAATATTCAAATATAGAAGTGTATGATTCCCATTTAGAAAAGTAGCAATGACCAATGAGACAATGGCAAACAATTTAAAAGTAGTGTATAATTATAGTCTACGGTTTCTCAGACGATATATTTTAAATGACGCGAGGACATAAATGGGATCATGTTTACCATAGAATAGTGATAGTAGTCAAAAACATTTAATGAAGAAATGATATTTAACCTGGACCTTCAAGAATTCTAGAATTTGAATGAATCCAGGGAATAAAAAGCATGGTGTGGTGGGTTGGTAAGGGAGAAATAGCATAAACAAGGGAATGGGGTGGTAGATTTGAGAGAGAGTGAACACAGGCTAATCTAAATTGAGAAGTATCACATATAAGACCAGATTATAAAGAGTGTTGGAATTCAAGCTGGAATTTAGACTTAACGGAAGAGGGGGAAAAAGTAAAGGTTTTTCAGCAGAGGACTAACCTGGTGAAAATTTAAAGAAGGAAGCACTTAGCAGTGATACACGGATCGACAGACAAATGTTGAGGTTGAAGAAGGCCAACTCAGATGCTGTTCATAATGAAGACAATGAGAGGCAATAAAGACTTGAACTGGGGTGGTAGCATTGTGGAGAAGGAATGGATATGTATAAAGTGTAAAAAGAATATTAATAGTATTATTAGTTGTCAAGGATAAAAGTGAAAACTGACTTTAAAGATGATATAAATGCATCATATATTCAAGCTTCATAGGAAAAAAATGATGAGTAACAGATATTAGTATTTTGGAGAATCTCTTACACAGGTCTGTGTCCTCTTTCCCTTTTGGATTTGAGGCAGAATAAATTATTCCAAACCTAATTAAAGCCAACCTTTCTAAAGGTCTCAGAGGCTAGAAAATTTAGCAAAAGACTTATATTAAGGACTGGATGTTTTTTATCTACTTTGGAACACTGGAAAATGCAACCATTGATTTTTTTTTTTTTTTGCCAGGTTGTAACAGTTACCTGCTCTGGTGGAGTCCTTTTCTTCCTGCTATCTGTGTTGTTAGTTTTATGTACCTGGGTCTTCCTTAGAGCAAAGTGTTGTTGTTGTTTGTTTTGATTTTTAATTAATCTTTTGGCTATGGCATTTACTCCTGGCAGGTTCTATAGGCCATGATGCCTTTCTAATGGCAGGTCCTAGTTCTCTGAGCAGAGTTACAGAACACCACAATGAAATTAGTTTGGTCTTTCTGAAGGTTCACAGTGGCAGTTACCGTCCACTGAAATGGTGCGGTCTTAAAACTGAGAAACAACCAACCACAAAACTGAGAAACCATTTGCCTATCCCATGAGTATTTTATTTATAACTAAACTGAAGTACATTTTGGTCTTGAGCAAATGATAAGAAAGCTGTTCAAACTTTTGCTTTCCTGATGCTTTTAGGTCACAAGCGTCTATATGTGCCTATGAAAACATAGAAGCCAGTCCTGTTCTGTACTGCTCTTCCTTTGCGTTTTGTTAACAGTTCTTCTGTTAGCACTGTAGTGCTCATGAAACGCTTATAATAATGGATGTAACCAAGACATACTGGAGAAGTGATACACTGGCCAGTTTGTACCTCCTTTTCTGCTTTTTAAAAATGCTATGGGATGTATGAATGTCTGAAAAGTCAGCATTTTGAAATTTGCATATTGCTGAACAGGAGTAGTCACTTTGCTTCAGAACTTTTAATATTCTTAAAAAACTTTTAATGTTCTAGATTGAAAATGAGATCCAAACTAACGTAATTTGCTGAAGAGTGTTAGAGGTGAAATTCTTTTCTTTTTAATCTAATACTGCTTTAAAGAGGTTTGCAGCAAGACAGGTAGAGGTATCAGGAGAAGTCAGTTTGCTGACTCCCTAACATACTTCACAGGGTATAAATCACTTTGGTCCAGGTAAAGACATCCCAGTATAGAAACTGAATTTTATCAATCCCCAGAAATGATGAGAGTTATTAGAGATATACTGGTGTACAGTGACCAGAATTAGAAAAGACTGAATCAGAATTCCAGGTAAATTCACTTCCATGAGAAGTATAGCTATTGTATAGACCAAAGTTCTTGTGTTGGATGGACCAGCACTCAGTCCACTTTTAGAAGATATTTATGAGAAACCAAATTATAATCCAAAGATTGCTTTTGTTAAACATGGGATTAGGACATGACTGAGAAGTTTAATGATACCAGGACATAATTACTTGAAGTTTTCTCCAAAGTTATAAACTTGCTGTTCAGGCTAGATAAATTGACTTTATGGACCAACATATGCCTTCTGCTGGGTGGTGTTAGATACCAACTGCCAAATATAGTCTTTCTGATTTTGTGTAATAAACAGGATATCTTCACTTTCTTATATATCCATTCTTTGGGTATATAAAGTCTATCATATTAAATCCAGGTCTTTGTTTTTCCTACTTCTGGACCAGTGCCCTTTGAATACATGTTCTGCCTTGTTATAAACTACACGTTGCAGTCATGGTCTCAATTCAGTAACTTTCAGAAATGACTTGCTGTCACTTATGTCTACACCAAACCAATTATATTGATTAGACTCCCTACACAACTGTAGTTAATTCAGGCTCTTTCCACTTTTAAGTCCTAACTTAAATTATGCTGTTGACTTGAGACTTTAAATCAGCCTATGGTTTTTTAAAAGCAGGTGCATTTTCCAAAACTTTTTTAAAAAACCAGTTTTGTCATTTTTACATTCTTTTACCTGTTCCCAAAATCCCTTAGCAAAAGGCATATTTTGGCTGCCAAAGGCAAAAGTAAAGATAGCTCTGTCACAAACTAAAAATTTCTCAATAATTAATAGAATAAAAAGGACAAGTGGAGCATGGTAATTTTTCTAAAGGCTAGATCCATCAGTTTTAGCCTGTAATTCTCTTGGGTGATACTAATTTTTTTAAAGTACATAATATTTTATTATTTTTATTTCAATTCTAAGTGGACTCCATTAATATGAACAGATAAGCTCAAAATTTCTTTCCCTACCCTTAAGAGCATGCTTCAGAGAGTCAAACTATTAACTGGTGTGGTTCAGATTTTGTTAACATGCTTTATTCAAAACCTTTAAAAAAAAAAAACTTTTTGTCACTATTTGGCTTCTTTGGCCCTTCAAACCCCTGTCTACTCCTTTTGTACTATATCTTCTTCCCATTCCTTTCTAAACCCTGTCCCCTCACAAAATGTCTTTGTATTCCTCCACGTTGTCTTTCTGGCTATGTCTTAATAACTACTAAATAATGCCGATTATTACAGAGTTTGCATAAAATGGGGTGGAATGATATCCAGTCTCTGTAGAGAGGCTGTTAGCACTGTGTCATTCTTTGGTCTTGGTGGAGCTCACTGAGACAACCATACCTCCTCTATCATGTGATATCATGTGATACTCCCTTCCCAGTTCCCTTGGATATCCTTTCGGAGGGACCTAAACTCCTCACTGATGTTTACAATCTATTCACAAAACTTTAGTGTGCTCTGTGAGTGCCAAGTTCATTTCAGGGCAGTGAGAGATCTACAGTACCAAAATAGATCATCTGTCACCTATTTTGATGATCTCATAAAACAATTTTTAAAAAGATTTGCTTTAATGCTTAACATATGATTCTCTTTTGTTGCTCAATTATTGGACATGATAAAAAATTTAAAATATGAGAGAACACTATAAGGGGTCATCTTTTGGATTTGCAAATGGTCTTTTGCTATTATTCAAGATTTTAATTCAATGCTATGTAAAGCAACAGATACATCTTTCAGGCCCTGAAATCCACAGGTGTATTTTGCAAAATATTCATAATTTCCTAATACTTTCCATAAAAATCTCAATTTAGCAACTTTGGCTATCAAGAAATGATGAAGGTAGAAAAAAATAGCAGATATTATTCAGTCAGTCTCTAGTATCTAGAGATTTTTGTGTAACTTTAGAGAGTTTCTTCAGCTGACTAACCACTGGTAATTTCTAGCCATTTGTAGATTTCCCTGGAGTTTTTTGGATAAGAGTCATTTACCATTGACAGTCCCTGGAGGGTCTGCTTAAGCAAAAGCAGCTTTGTCGGTATTAGCTATAGGCATATATTAGTTTTTTAAACAATTACTGCTGGGTTTTTAATGCTTTACAAGGAAATCTTTATATCATCCATTTTTTTGTTATTATCTCTATAAAGTTGCTCTGAATCTTATCTTTCAATGAACTTGATTTTTCCAGGCCCCAAATTCTCACCAGTCCGTCTCCTTCAAAATCCATTCCAATTCCACAGCCTTTCCGACCAGCAGATGAAGATCATCGAAATCAATTTGGACAACGAGACCGGTCCTCATCAGCTCCAAATGTGCATATAAACACAATAGAACCTGTCAATATTGATGTAAGTAATCCAGCATTGTTAGAACTAAAAAAATTCGAGTGTATTTCTTTATTTTTGTGCTCAAATGCTTATAATATAGATCAGAAATGCATGTCAGTTATTATTAGTGGTATTCTTCAATTACTGATCAAAAAAGCCTTGTCATCTTCTCTGATGGTATTAAATACTTAACTGGTGCCAAATTATGGAGTTGTTCTGATTTTTTTCCTTATGACATTGTTTCTGCAGAAGTCTTATCTTCATTTGTTTAACAGATAATCCCTTGGCCATTTTATGGTAAAGAAAATAGGAATACAACTACAGATTTTCTATTTAGATCAATTTGAAATCTTTATCTAAATTTCTAAAAGTACAACTTTGAGTTAAATAACCCTTAAGAACTAATCATTACTTTATGTACAAGACATGCAAAACTACCTTTTACCTTCCTTATTTTTTTGACTATAACATTGTATTCCATCTCTCTATATATCATGAATTTTTGCATATTCTTTCTTTGTAAAGTTTCTCATTAAGTTTTAATCATTCATTTTTAAAAATGTATCTTCTCTTGTGTAATCATCATATACTGTAATCCCTTATCTTCAATTATTTTAGCCACCCTCTAGCTGGTCACTCTTGATGTCTTTACTTTTCTGGTTTGTCTTGCGCACTGTAACTTAATTATATACCTTAGTGTTGCTTCTTCAATTAGATCTTCTTGGCAGCAGAAACCATTCCTAATATTAATTCACTTGGCACCTATCTTAGAACTAAATACATAATTGGTCATCAAAAAATATTTGTTTCAGTAAAAGGGTTAGAAGATGAAACAGGAAATTTTCCATATTATAGACCAGGGATCAACAAACTTTTTCTTAAAGGGCCAGATAGTAAATATTTTAGGCTTATGGGTCATATGATCTCTAATGACAACTGTTGAACTTTGTCATTGTAGTGTGAAAGCATCCAGATATAATACATTATAAACAAATGGGTGTGGCTTTATTTCCATAAAACTTTATTTACAGAATAATCCAGTAATTGAGTAACAGAAGAGAATAAGGTGCTCTTGCTACCTGAGCTGTGGTGAACTGGAGATCCTGATCTTAGAATTAGGTGTCACTTCTCCCAGAATTTGTGCTTTCATATAAAGAATATAGGTTATCCTTGGGGCGCCTGGGTGGCTCAGTCGTTAAGCCAGTGGCTCAATGGCTAAGCTTCGGCTCAGGTCATGATCCCCGGGTCCTGGGATCAAGCCCCGCATCGGGCTCCCTGCTCCGCGGGAAGCCAGCTTCTCCCTCTCCCACTCTCCCTGCTTGTGTTCCCTCTCTCGCTGTGTCTCTCTCTGTCAAATAAATAAAATCTTTAAAAAAAAAAAAAGAATATAGGTTATCCTTAATCTCTGTAATAAGCAACAAAACAGAAAACCCACCAAGCTTGTTTGCCTTGGAAAGTAATTATATTTAAAAAGGAAGTTAAAAATAAATAAACAAATAATAAAAATAAAAAAGAAGTTAAAACTGTTTCCCCAAGTAAACAGGGTACTAGAATTAGTGAGGTGGTTACTTGTGTGTTAGAAGATAGGAATTGTTCTTATTTTACAGGCATTCCTTATGTGAGTCCTCAGAGTTATAAGGTTGAGTAGAGAAGCAAAAATTGTCCTAACAGGAAAATATTGATTTATTAACAGACTACTTTAATATTAGTCCCCACACAAACATCCCTCCCCATCTAATACCAGTTTGCATTCCAATCCCCTTACATCATTATCCAACATTTCAATGAAAACATAATGCAAATTGATTGCAAATCTGGCAAAAAAAAAGGAAAGATTTTAAGGCTTTTATGAAGACCGTGAAAAAGGACTTTGGAGAACTACTGAAATTACAAAAAGCCATTGAGAAATAAGGACTACAGTAGAATTAAATTAGTCCAGTTAATAATAGAAAAGAAACATAAAGATGACAATATAATAGGCTCTTCAAATGAAAATAATTTAAGTATCAAAGGATTGATAGAGGCCCTTCAGGGAATTGATGAAGCCCTCTAAAATTTTTATAAAGATTGATTGATTTCAAAGAAAGAGAGAGAGCATGAGCAGGTAAAGGGACAGAGGCAGAGGGAGAGAACCCTCAAGCAGATTGCCCCGCTGAGTGCAGAGCCCAGCACAGGGAGGGCTCCATCTCAGGACCCTGTGATCATAACCTGAGCCAAAACCAAGAGTCAGCTATTTAACTGACTGAGTCACCCAGATACCCCTACAATTTTTATAAAAATGATTATGCCTGTGATGTAAAAGATGAATATGAAATTGAGGATTTCAGTTTGTTCTATCAAAACTTTTGTATTATGAACAAAAAAAAACTTGATTTCTGTGTTCTGAGAATTAGCATATTGAAATGATAACTTAAAATTTATTTTTTTTAAAGATTTTATTTATTTATTTGAGAGAGAGAGAATGAGAGATAGAGAGCATGAGAGGGAAGAGGGTCAGAGGGAGAAGCAGACTCCCTGCTGAGCAGGGAGCCCAATGTGGGACTCGATCCCGGGACTCCAGGATCATGACCTGAGCTGAAGGCAGTCGCTTAACCAACTGAGCCACCCAGGCGCCCTGTTAACTTAAAATTTATTGGGGCACTTGTGTGACTCAGTCAGTTGGGTGGCCAACTCTTTTTTTTTTTAAGATTTTATTTATTTATTTGACAGAGACATAGCGAGAGGGGGAACACAAGCAGGGGGAGTGGGAGAGGGAGAAACAGGCTTCCCCGCAGAGCAGGGAGCCCGATGTGAGGCTTGATCCCAGGACCCTGGGATCACGACCTGAGCCGAAGGCAGACGTTTAATGACTGACCCGCCCAGGCGCCCCTGGGTGGCCAACTCTTGATTTCAGCTCAGGTCATGATCTCAGCGTCCTGGGATCAAGCCCTACATCGCATCGGGCTCAGCGTGGAGTCTGCTTCAGGATTCTCTCTCTCCTTCTTCCCTTCCCCCCACCCCCCTCTCTCAAATAAATAAATCTTTAAAAAATAACAAAATTTATGGGGCACCTGAGTGGCTCAGTCGTTAAGTTTCTGCCTTTGGCTCAGGTCATGATCCCAGGTCCTGGGATCGAGCCCCGCATTGGGCTCTCTGCTCTGCGGGAAGCCTGCCTCTCCCTCTCCCACTCCCCCTGCTTGTGTTCCCTCTCTTGCTGTGTCTCTGTCAAATAAATAAATAAAATCTTAAAAAAAAGTTTTTATTAAATGTAAAAGAAAAACTTTATTATAAATTTTAATTTCATTTTTCAAGATAAATTTCTAAATTCTGGACTTTGTTCCCACTTTTTACTTTGAAATTTTTTTCTCTATTTTTATTGGATTCATTTTAAGTGGCCTTTTACTAATACCAATTTTTCTCAACTAATAAGGTCTTCCTTTATCTAGTTAGACCTGAATACAAAGGAAGAAAATGTAGGAGAGGGAAATATGGGAATAATGAGATTGTGAAATAAGAAATCAGATCTTCTAAGTTAGGTCTATTCTCATTATGTTCAAAATTGTAGCCATTTTTACTTTCAATACTAACATCGTTTTAGACTATTTCCCTCTGGACTTTTTTATACCTCTATCATCATCTGTTTCCTTGTTCCACAACTTTCTTTGCTTTGCACTGATTTTAAGATAATATATAAATTCTTTAGCATTTTCATTCAGTTTCAGTCATTTCATTCAGCTCCAATCATTATCATTTATTATTCTAGTAAACAAGGTTGTTTTGACTTGTTTTTGACATATTTGGCAATATTGGCTCTGGGATAGGCACTATGACAACTGGGAATTAAGGATGAATTATAGTATGGTCTTTGACCTCAAAGAGGTCATAGTCTAATGGATGAATCAGACATATAAATAAATAGACATTAAAAATATATAGTGGTAGTTTATAGAAGAGGGTAATAAACTCTACATTGTTGTATATAGGAATATTTAACAGAGAAAGGATAACATTTAATCCACATTATAAAAGATGAATGCGTAGTTGATTAAGGACACTCAGTGGGGGTTTTAAAAAGAAAGGACATTTGTTAAGGAAATAGTATGTGCAAAAGTATGGAAGTACCTTTGCATGGGATGTAATTAATAGTTGATATTGTAGGAGTTTAGGACTCGGGAGAAGGGTAGGGAATGGTAGAAGACAACTAGGTAGGTAGAGTCCATACTGAAAGGCATTGTGTCTTACTTTAAGGTCTCTGTAGGAGTTGGTAGTAGAGAGTTTGAAAAATTTTGAGTGAGAGAGAAAGTGCTCAGCTCTATATTCTGGAAGAGTCTTGAATTCATGAGAGATTTGTAGGCAAAACTGTTAGGAATGATATTGAAAATGCCTACTGTTTATGTATGCTTACTCTATGGCAAGTACTGTACTAAGAGCTTTATGTAAATTTTCTTACTCTGTCCCCATAAACACTCTTGGGTTAAGTACTATTTTTATTCTTATTTTACTGTTGAGAAAATTAGATTTGGGGAGGTTAAGAAACTTCCCAAGATCTCATCACTGATAAATGATTGAAATGGGGTAAAAACCTGCTTTTTCCTGTTTATGCTTAACCACTCTTCTGTAAGGTAGTAGAAGAAAGGGTTGAAAGAGATGAGAGGTAGAAGATAATGCCCACATTTCTCTGGCTTGGGTGAATAGACAGTATTTATTCCATTCATTAGGATAGGAAACACCAAAGGAAGAAGAACAGGACTTGTAGAAATGAAAATGGTAACTATTACTTTGAACATTTTGACAGTAAGATTTCTGAGGGACTTTACTGGTGTAGAAGTCCAGTAGCGCCTGGGTGGCTCAGTCATTAAGCGTCTGCCTTCGGCTCAGGCTGGGATCGAGCCCCTCATCGGGCTCCCTGCTCAGCGGGAAGCCTGCTTCTCCCTCTCCCACTCCCCCTGCTGTGTTCCCTCTCTCACTGTCTCTCTCTGTCAAATAAATGAATAAAACCGTAAAAAAAAAAAGGTAGCAGTTAAATATAAGGACCTTGAGTAGAGATACAGATTTTGGAGTAATTAGCATATTTGTCAGTTAAAACCATGAGTGTAAATGATATTACTCAGTATATGTAGAATATAGGGTAGAATGTAGGGTAGAATATGCAGCCCCATTGAATATTATTAACATTTGAGGTCCAGGCAGAGACTGTCGTTTTGTGTCTCTTTTGTGGGCTGCTCTTCCTAAGTCTAACTTCAGATAAGAGAAAGTAGTGTTGCAGAAGCAAAAGGGACTTCAAGAATGCTGAAGTAGTTGATGTCAGTTGCCAGTGAGACTCAAATGTGATAAGGACTGAAAATGACTATTGGACTATATCATTTTGTCATTTTGACTTCATTGAGAACTACTTTAGAGGGTTGGTGGAGGAGAGCAAGGCAGGTGAAGATGTGAGTTAAGTGTCAGTTTTGAGAAGCTTCACTGTAAAGGAACAGGGGCTGTAGATTAAAGCAGGTTTGAGGGACACTTGTTTTTAAGGTGAGAGTCTTATGCATATCTGTAACTTGAGGGGAAGAAGCAAGAGAGAGGTTGAAAATAACAAGATAGGGAATAATTGATACAGTAAAGTTCCTTTAATGTGGAAACAAAGTTCCTTAGAGGCTATGAGGAATTAAAGATGGACATAGCTAGAACTCTGCAGCTCTTTACAGGCTGTATGATCTTGGGCAAATGACTTAACCTTGAAGCTAGAAGTGTCTGCCTCTTACAGTGGTTTGAAAATTCTTACTGTGCCTTGCACATAGTAAGAATTCAGAAGTTATAGCTAACATTACTGTGCAAATATTCGTAAATATAGGGGCAGAATAGAATGTTCTCTGATGGCTTCTGTTTTCTCTATCGTGCTAAAGGGAAAAAATAATAAGTAGGAAAGGAACTATGGGAGATGAGAAAGAGTTTGAAATAGCCAGTATTGGAATAATAGAAGAGCCTCTTTAACCTAGAACAAATAAAAAGATTGTTAAGGAGCTTTAAGAACAGATTGAAAAGTAGAAGTTTATGGTGCAGTAAGAGTGGAAAAAGCCAAAATTGGCTGATCCCTGGTTATGGGGAGTCACAAGGCTGGTGCAGCAAAAAGGAAAGGGATGTGGCCTTTCTGCCTTTGTCTTGTTCTTTCTGTACAGTAGGTCCTCTGTTCCCGCCCCTCTACATTCCTCTCTATCCCTCAGACCCCAACTCATAGCTCATCTCTTGAAATGCTTCACCAGTGATCAGGGCTTATAGTTACTTATCCTTTGAACTTGTGTAGCACTAAGAATCTTTTCACGTGGGGCGCCTGGGTGGGTCAATCGGTTAAGCGTCTGTCTTGGGCTTAGGTCATGATCCCAGGGTCCTGGGATCTAGCCCTGTGTTGCGCTCCCCGCCTTGCGGGAAGCCTGCTTTTCCCTCTCCCTCTGCCTACCACTTCCCCCCTGCATGTGCTCTCTCTCTCTGTCAAATGAATAAATAAAATCTTAAAAAAAAAATCTTTTCACCCATACTATTTATTTGGCAGTTAACTAAGCATCTTTGGCACCTCTTTTGTTTTCTTGAGCTATTATTCTTATATTATTTAATTTCCATGTTTGTATGTCTTTCTTCCACTTAGATTACAAGCTCTCAAGAACACAGAAAGTTAGTGACACCACCAGGATTTTATATTTATTGGTAGCCACACAACCCCTAATACCTAGCACCTTGTTTGCCAGATATATAAGTAGTTGTTGGTTATTCTGTAGAAGATGTTGAAGGCTTTATATAATACATTGAATATGAGAGAAATGCATCTGTGGAATTTAGGTCTTGTAAACAAAAAGCTGCCTGTTTGCAGAGAGCCTTTGAGCCTGTTTAGAGACATTTGGGGCCATTCAATCCCTCATATTTAAGTTAAACTAGGTAAAAAACGAAGTTCTACCTATGAAGGTCCAAATTGCATTGCATTGCCAGTAGGCTTGTCCCTCCCCAGCCCCAATATTATCTGTTGTAAGAAGCTATGTTTTAATCATAAGGACAGATTTTAACAAAACCCTTGTTTGAGCCATTTTGATTTTTTCCCTTCTCATGTTTCCTTATACATCTGTATTTTTATAATTGTAATCAATGTACATTTAATTTTATTTTTTTATCATATTGTAAACATGTTTCACAATATAAGCTTCATAATTATTTCAGTAGCTGCATAATACTTATTAAATTGATGCACCATAATTTATTCAACCCAAATGTTAGTATGTCTATAATAGGGAAATAATTATTTCTGATTTTTTTAGTATGATGAATAATGCTGCACTGGACATCCTTGTGCATATCATTTTTTCTTCTGAATTATTTCCTTAGGAAAAATTCCCAGAAGTGGAATTACAGGATCAAAGGGTATGAACATTTTATGGCTCTTAACATGTGCCGGTAGAATTTTTTTTTAAGAAGTGACACAGCCATTGGTTTTGAATGGCCTGAAATGGATTTCAGCATTTGATCAGGACTAATTATCCCTTCAATATAGGGTTAGGTTGGAAGTGCTTCCAAATGTTTATTTTATCATGTTGACCAGCTAATTTCATATTCTTTCTGTTTTGTGAAGTCATTATTAAGATAGGTATTATTTTGAATTTACCTCTCTGTTAATGGTTAGTGAAAAGTTGAGTGTTGTTATTACTTTCTTACCATATGCTTTGAATAAATATCCATTACTGTTTATTTGTAGGACTTGATTAGAGACCAAGGGTTTCGTAGTGATGGAGGTAAGTAGTGATTTCCATTTAAAAAAAAAAAACTCAGAGAAAAATGCAATTGCTTTGCTGCTTGTCTCCTTTATATTTGCTTCTTCCATGAAACACAGACACAGAGAAAAATGTGTAGAGAAAGCCCCAGATATTTTTTGCTTTTCTTTATTATTTATCATTTATATCTAATAAAATTTTAACTGATTTATAAGATGAGTAGAGAAAAAGAGGACAGAAAAGGGAGTCTTAAATGTACTGTCCACAATTTTAAAATCATCAAAGAGCCTTAACTGTTTTACCCACTTTACTGATTTCTAACCATCTCGAAAACTCAAGACGCTAAATTTCCTTTGGGAGCCTCCACTAATACCACTAATTGTTAACGATTGAGCTTAGAATCAGTTAAAACTTATTTTCCTATTTCATTCTTAGGAAGAATCCCTTAGATTGCCTGTCACAACTTCTCAGTTTGTTAGAATTGTCAGCGTCTTCTCTTCAGCTTTCTAGAAGGATTTGGAATGCACATTGTATAGAATAGACCCTAATAGAAATCATATTGTCCTCTTATTAGTCCAGGATATAAAATAAGTAAATGAGAAATTGAGTTGAGATTTCTTACAGAATTTTCATCAGATATTCACTCTAGCACTCTGTGAAAATTGGGGACATAAAACATTGCTTAAGAAAGTACTTCTAAAGTAAGATTTTACCCCTATATAATGTTTTCCCAAAAATGGTATTTGAAACTATCTTGAAGATTTCTTCCAGGTGGCCCTCCATGCTTGCTTTTTCAGCTGTCTTCTATCTAATAAGGAAGACCTGCAGAACCTGTTTATCTTGTTGAGTCAGTCTCTTCACTGTGACCTGCTCTGTCTTCAAAATATCTAAGCCCAGACTTAAAGATATTTTATATTGAATAAACATTGTATAAACCATCTTTGTTATGTTTCTGTATACCTGTGAACCTGCCACAATGATAACCCTGCCTTATATACTGGATTTAGTGTTCACTTTAGCCTGTAGTTTAAAAAGTTGTAGTTTTTTTCCATTTGTTATTCCGTGAACCCGCCAATTAATGTTGCTGCCAGTTTGACTTTCATATGTCTTAATAACAGTGGCTTTTGATAATTTTGCCCAGTACATCCAGCATTTAAATGTTGCCATCATGTTAGCATCACAGAGTTAACTTAGTCATAAAAACTGCCTGCATAGTACCAAAAATCAAATGGCATTTCTTGTCCTTTCTATGAGTCACTTTATAAAGTCATTGGGATTTTATGAAAACAAGCAGAATTTTTTAGACATCCAGAATTATTTTGTGAAGCAGGCTTCAGCTCATTTATTCCCATGACTTCTTTCATTTCTTCTGTGTGTCTGTCTTCCTGTGTTTGCCTGCCCCTCTCTTTCTCTTCTAACAGCCCCTTTGAACCAGCTGATGCGCTGTCTTCGGAAATGCCAATCCCGGACTCCCAGTCCCCTCCTACATTCTGTCCCCAGTGAAATAGTGTTTGATTTTGAGCCTGGCCCAGTGTTCAGAGGTAGTTGGGCTCTTCTTTCTTGTTTTCACCCAAAGCAAACTAAATATAAACTACAGATACTGTTTGTGCCTCACCCTCACAGCGTGTGTTTGTAAGTGTGAGAGTTTTCAGTACTAAATTTCTGCTTGGCCTGGCTGGAATGCTCTGAATGTGCTTCTCACACATACTCACTACCACAAGCTTTCTGTATGCTATCTGTCGTAAATTTTTAAAAGCAAGAAAATTCTGAGCTGAGATGTCCATCTTGTTTTTTGTTATATTACTTACTTTTTGGTCTTGATAACTTCTTAAACTCAGTGGGTGGCAATAAATAATGTATGTTGGGGCGGGAGTGTCCTTCAATCTGAATTACTTTTATTTTAATCTATTTAGTCAGTAGCCTTTATGACTATTAATATTTGTTATCAATTTGTGTGGTTTTTAAAAAAGTAAAAATGGAAATCCCAGTTAGGAGATTTTGCTAGACTTTTGGCTTTATTTTTCTGTAATAGCAGGGTTCTTTTTTAAAATGTAGGACATGTACATCTTATATTATATCAAAGGTAGGGAGCATTAAAAAAGGTCTATAATATATTTGGGATATTTTAGCATACTTTAGAAAATTTCAGGGTTGACACTCTCACTTATGCCCTAATATGAGGGGGAAAGCTAACAGTATAATTTCACTCTTCCATTTCATCTTGCCTTTAATTAGCAGTTAAACTGATTTTCAAAGATTTAAGTCAAAATTCAGACAAGTATCTTGCTGTAGATATTTTTAAAGAATTACATTTACTGGCTTTTGCTAGTGTCTGTTACTTATTCTGAATGTAGTGGTGGTGTTTCAGAGTTTTGCTCTCTCAACCCAACTGTTTCTCATAAAATCCATAGAATGGGCTAGAAGTCCTATAGTGCTGAGTAGTGTGACTGAAATAAGTAGTACAGTGCCGTCCTCAGTAGATCAGGATTATGAGGCCTGAGCAAGCAGTTAAGGCTTTAGGATGTTGAAAGTTATCAATGGAAATGGATTATGCTCCAGTTAAAGACATTGCAGATGCCATTTTCTCTTAGAAAATTGCATGTTAGATCATGGAAATTCCACATGATGACATGTGTGATGCAGTAATGATAAAATTCTATAGTTTTAACATTGAAATATAGTCATTGGTATCCTTATTCTTTGAAAGATAGTGACACCTCCCTACCCCCAAATAATAATCTTCTTTAAAAAAAAAAAAGATTCTCTGGAGATCTTTTTGTTCTGTATATGCAGATATTATTGGACATCTCAGTTCTACTTAGCTATACTCAGGCCCTACCAAGAGTCATTGGCCTAAACTCCTCTAAACCAGGTAGATGAACTTGAGATTTTTGCTTAGTCAGCATTTGGAAAAGGATGCGGCCCTGCCAACTGAGTCTACTTACAGTGTACCTGTTGGGCTCACTTGGTTGATAGGATATTTCCATTTGTAGTAAATTGGCCAAGAGGCCATAGCACTTACTTTGCTCTGACTCTGTATGGGTAGTGATTTTTTCAGAAAATCTTGAGAAACCTGCTTGGCTTTGTTTATATTAACTTTGTTGTATAGGTAACAAATAATCTTTGTTTAGTAGAATAGGAATCCAGGAACCAATGAACTGACCAATATTTCTAACTATTTGAGTTAAATAGTATAGGATTTTTAAAGTTTTAGTGGCTAAAATGACAGAGCCAGATATTCTTAACATTAAGGCCATTATTATATTTCCTTTTAGGAGTTTCCATCTGTTTTTATATTGATTGGCTGTTGAGGTAACATAAAATAGTTACAAGGATGTTTTTAAATTGATTTTACTTCTTTTTATCAAAGAAACAAAAACTTGAGAGTATTGTTTTAGTATTGATCTCTTACTTTAGAAGGATTATTTTTCTTCTGCACTCTGTACCAATAAGCAGAGTTTGTATCTGTAATCAGATGTTTTAAAAGTCATTAAATTGGCCAGAAAACTAATAGAAATTATAGTGCAAATCACCAAATGAAGACTCTTTCTTGGCCTGTCATTTCCAAAAGGTGTATATTTAAAGATACGCTGCATTTTTAAAAGAAGTCTAAATCTGTCCCCACCCTCTGCCCCCAATAAATTAATGACCTTGATCCTCCTTTAATAGATATGTTTTTCATTTCACTAACTTAGGATCAACCACAGGTTTGTCTGCCACCCCCCCTGCCTCATTGCCTGGCTCACTCACTAATGTAAAAGCGTTACAGAAATCTCCAGGACCTCAGCGGGAAAGGAAATCATCTTCATCCTCAGAAGATAGGAATCGAATGGTGAGAATATATGATATCTTTTTTCCTCTAAGTTCTTTTGTTTTATAAGTCATGGCTAAATGTAATGTCACCTTTTGGATTGTATGATATATAGTGATGTATGATATGTCAGTATGTGAAGAATTCCCTTAATGAAATAAATGTAAGAGCTGATAGCTTTTTGCTTAAAGCATTCCCACACACTGATTTTTGCTCTCTTTTTTGTTTGCTTTGGCATGACTTTTGCACAAATTTTACCAAGAAAACCCTTGGTAGACGGGATTCAAGTGATGATTGGGAGATTCCTGATGGGCAGATCACAGTGGGACAGAGAATTGGATCTGGGTCATTTGGGACAGTCTACAAGGGAAAGTGGCACGGTATGTATGTAATACAGTGACACACAAATTAAAACGGGACATGTTTAACAACTTCTATAGAAAAATATCAAAGGGAATATTTACTGTTTGCATCATTAAGCTATTTTGATCAGATTCAAGAGTCCTCCAAAGGGTTTCTAACAAAAATTATGGGAAATAAAAAACTGGATTCATAGCAACCAGGACTCTTACCATTAGAGTAATAATTTTTAAAGATAATTCTCTAGGAGAGCTATGCCCTGAGATTTTTTTGTCTTTTAGAAGTTTTTTTGCTGATTTTCTTTGTATTATAAACCACAAGTAAACATTAAAAGTGTACTTACCAAAGGAGGAAATAGCCAATAAACATATTAAAATGTTTAGCCTCACTAGTTATCAAAGAATTGCAAAATCAAAAACTAGAAATCATTATTTGCTTCTCAAGTGGACAGATATGTTTTTTTTAATTGACCATGTTTATAACTGTGATTGTAACACTGCTGGTAGAAAAATAAATTGTTACAGATTTTCCAGAGGGCACTTTGTCAATATGTATGTTGAGCTAACAATTCCATTTATAGAACTACAACTAATTGGACAGAAACAAACAGATGTGTGTGCAAGTATATTCATTAGAGACTTAATATTGATGGAAACTGGAAATAAACTTACCTGTTCATTAATAGAGGACAGGATAAATTGATAATCTGCATATATGATTCTATAGACATGAAATAGTGTGATAGATCTCTGTTTATTGATACAGAAAGCTGTCCGTGGTATATTGAATTTTACAAAGCAGCATGTGTAATACTTCATATTATGATACTACCTAGAAATAAATATATAACAAAATTAAAAATGACCATCAATATTTTAATATATATCTTTTTAGGTTATCTTTTCATATGTATTCATAAATATTCACATTGCATACATATAAAAGCCTAATAGGATGTTTATCAGTATGTTAACAATGATCATTTCTGAGTGACAGATTATAAGTGATTTTGATTTTATGTTCTCAAAATCTTTTTTACTATCTTACTTTGATAATCAGGAAAAATCAATAATTACATCAAAGTATAATATATCTGTAAAAAAGTACAAGATTCATCTGTATTATTGTGTGTGGTTGTAGGTCATTCTCTGTGTAGTATTCATTGTGTGACTATACCATGATTTCTTTTTCGATCTCTACTGTATGATGAGCATTTGAATAGTTTCCAGTTTAGGGCTAATATGAATACTGCTGCTGTGAATATTCTTAGTACATGTATGGTGAACATATGTTCCGTTTTTGCTGGGTATATACCTAAGAAAGAATTGTGGGACCAGTGGATATACATATGTTCAGTTTTAGTAGATGCTGCCAGAAGTCTTTCAAGCGGTTGTACCATTTTACACATCCACTGGCAGTGTGTAAGCGTTCTACCTGTTTCACATGAAATTGTGTTTTTTTAAATTACAATTTAAATAATTTTCCTAAGCAAAAGAAGGTGATCCGTGGATTTGAAAAACATATTAAGTACTCTGCTAAGGAAATTTTGCAGTTTTCTCTTTCAGCCAAGCTACACTGGGCCTGTCATTGGTAGTTGCAACATTCAATTAATAAAAGCATCTAGTTTAATATTGTTAAATAACCAGGAAAATACTATGGGTACTTAATTGGTTAAATTAATTTCCAGGGGAAAAACAACATTGGCTATTTTTTTGGATTGGTATTTTGAAATACTAATATAGGAGTATCATTGTTCACTTAGTTTTTATCCTTAGAAAATTAATGCATTTTAGGAAGTCATCATTTATATGCACTTTAATAATGATACGGATTTAAGGTCATGGTAATTAGTGAAAATACCCAACAGTTTTTTTTATATTTTTTAAGTTTAAAAAATTGGAATGACATTTGGAATAACACTTCTTTTTCAGGTGATGTGGCAGTGAAAATGTTGAATGTGACAGCACCCACACCTCAGCAGTTACAGGCCTTCAAAAATGAAGTAGGAGTACTCAGGTGAGCATGTGTGAATTACTGTTTTCCAAAGAAGTTATCTTCATCTTCTGTTTTCCAGTGACAGCTGCTGGTGGCTTTACAGTTTTACTAAAAGTGGATAAAATGGAGCTTGTCTGAGTATATTTTGTCTTTAACTATATTCTTCAAGTGGTGTACAATATTATGTGGTGTAACTGATGGAAAAATTAATCCTAGAGTGAATTAATAGAAATACAGTATTCTGATCATGGGAAATCATATCACCACTTAGCAAAATAATACTCTCAAAATTCTAAACTTACCAGAACACATTTAAAGATTATATCAAGCCCTGGAACTTGAGGAACATTAACAAACTAGAGTATATCCAGGCAAGGACAACTTAGATGAGGAGTATTCTGGTACTATAACTTTTAGGGGAAAAACAGTCAACAGAACTGAGGATATTTGGGTCCATTGAAGGCCATTATGTTCAAGAGGGTACAAACTTACTCTATTTTATTCCAGAGAGCAGAACAGGAAAGCCAGTGGTGGAAGTTGTAGGGAAATGATTTTTTTTCAACCTCAAAGAACTTTGTAAGACTAGAACCACTTAAGAAACAAAAAAAAAAGGGAGTGGGGGAAATAAGCTCTAATCTCAGTGATGAACTTCACATAATTGAAGGTAATTAAGCAACCTCCAGTTGCCCATCTGTGAGGTATATTAAAATTTAAGACCTTTCTGAAAGGGGTAGGATATTAGACTAGACAGTTCCTACAGTCATTTCTAAACTTATCCTTCTGTTGTCTTTTTTTTAAAGATTTATTTATTTATTTTAGAGAGAGCATACACACACGTGAGTGGGAGGAAGGGCAGAGAGAAAGAATCTCAAGCAAACTCCCACTGAGCGAGGAGCCCAGGGAGCATAGAGCAGGAGGCAGGGCTCCATCTCACCACCCTGAGATCATGACCTGAGCCAAAACCAAGAGTCGAATGCTTAACCGACTGAGCTACCCAGGCGCCCCTCCATTGTCTTTTTTAAAATACTTTTTTCTAACAATATCTTACTGATAATTAGTCTGCTTTGGCCCACTTTTTAAACATTTGCTGAAGTTTATCAAACTTTGCTACTTACTGACATTTTTCCTTTTATAGGAAAACTCGACATGTGAATATCCTACTCTTCATGGGCTATTCAACAAAGCCCCAACTAGCTATTGTTACCCAGTGGTGTGAGGGCTCCAGCTTATATCACCATCTCCACATCATCGAGACCAAATTCGAGATGATCAAGCTTATAGATATTGCACGGCAGACTGCGCAGGGCATGGAGTAAGTTCCATTCTGTTAAATCTCTTGTAAAATATTTTTGAAGACCACTGATTTTAAAGGTTTTAGCTAATACTCTTTTGGGTTGCTTTTTAAATTACTGTCTAGTAACAAATGGACACTTTTAACTAATGGCTAACAATATGATAGTAAGAAATAAAATAGTATCTCTCTAGTACAGTCTTCAGAAACGCATATCAAGTATTTGATAGCAAATACATGACTGCAAATTTATGTTTAGCATGCAGTCATTTGTCAGTGAAGGTTCAGAAAACAAAACAGGCCAAAAAAAAAAAAAACAGAAAAAAAAACCCTACTGAAAAGTCATTAACAGTTACTGAAGTGTACAAAATGATTGTTAAGTTATCCTTTCAATTTATTTTCTCCATGTACCCATATTTATTATTACAAAATGGTCATATGAGTGAAATAAAGTTAAATGAAAATCTGCATTTTGTTCCTTTTTAAGGATTTCAAGCTGAGTTGTTCATATCCATTGAATTTTGCTATGTAATTTAAAAGATCAAAGGTTACTTGAATACAATTTATCATCAGTCGAAATAGGGAACCAACTGGGAGGATAAATTTTGCATGCAACTCTTTAAGTACAAATGAAGAGATAAATCAAAAGATAAAACTTAATAAATTTTGAAAGCACTTAGATGAAAAATTTTAAATGAGTAAAATACAAGTTTGAAAGCTCTGTGGGTAGTTTAAAAATATGTATGTGTCTTAAATTTACATTTTATAGTATACAAATGGCTTTCACATGCACAGGTCATTGTTATTTAATCTTTATAAATTGCTTTTATAAAGTACATATTTTTATTTGCTTTTACAGATAAGGAAACTCAGGCTTTTAAATGACTGTCTAGGCTCCCTGTTCAGCAGGGAGTCTGCTTCTCCCTCTGACCCTCTTCCCTCTCATGCTCTCTTTCTCTCTCTCTCTCAAATAAATAAAATCTTTAAAAATAAATAAATAAATAAATAAATGACTGTCTAAAGCTGCATATTTAATAAGCAACAGCAAAGGTGTTTAACTCAGAACCTGACTCCCAAGCCATTATACTTTTCCCATATTCACTATGCTACTTTTACATTTTAAAATTAGAATAAAAGGATAAAAAGTGTACCTATGTACTGACATATAGAGCTCTCTGACTCAAGATCACTTAGAGCAAGTAAGCATAGGACCAGGACTCAAAATCAGATCTGGCTCTTACATCTTCCCATTGAACTGTCACCGTCTCTGTCTCCAAACTGGGCAATATATCTGTAATTTAGAGTGTTTACAAGCCTGTGTGCAGCCAAAATGCTTATTACAGCAAATGATTACCTATTCAGTAACAGTCCCACTTACCCTCTAGACTTAAAATAATCTCAGCCTTTCATATAAGGTAGAATCTGAATCTGTTCAAATCTGAAAGGTATATTAAACTCTTGTAGAGAGTAAACCCTGGCAAAAATACTGAACATTGGTAGAAAAAAAAAAGCTTATTCTGCTCCCATCCCACCAGTCTCTTCGTTGTTTCTTCAGCAAGCCAAGCCTGCTCCCTCTTTATAGCCTTTGTACTTGCTATTTTTCTCTTTGGGATACTTAGTCCACAGATATCCATAGAGCTTCTCCCTTATGTCTCTATTCAGATGTCACCTTTTAAAAGAAAACTTCTCGGGGCGCCTGGGTGGCTCAGTTGGTTATGCGTCTGCCTTCGGCTCAGGTCATGATCCCGGGGCCCTGGGATCAAGTCCTGCGTTGGGCTCCCTGCTCAGCAAGGAGTCTGTTTCTCCCTCTGCTCCTAGCCCTGCTCGTGCTCTCTCTCTCTATCAAATAATTAAATAAAATCTTAAAAAAGAAAAAAAATATCAAGGAAAGGGAAAATAGTCAAAGAGTAATAAAAGAATAACAAAGGGGAAAAGCTTTTGCTATAAACAGAGGCAACAAAGAACAGTATTAGAAATTGTGATGGGGTAGTGAAGTGCCAGTATTGATAGAGACAAGAAGTAACCATAGAGAGGACATTATCAAAATGGAGTAGTTCTGTAGTCTGGGGAATAGTGAAGAGGCAATATGTTCCCATTGCTTTACAGTCTGAGTTCTGTAAGCATAACCTTGACATCTATGTACTCTGAAATACTTGGCTTACATTTTTAGGTAACTATATAACGAGTGTACCTGGTTATGAATGCAGATCATCCTATCAGTTTATCCTAGATTTAATACTAAAAAAGTACTGGTCGTAAATTTTAAGCCTTCTAGCAAGAGTTGTTTTATTACCAGCTTTAACCAAAGAAGATACAGTTCCTATTTTTCCTTTCTGTTTTTTTTTTTTTCTTTTTTCCTTTCTGTTCTTAGTAAGACAATAACACGCCACTAGTTAAATATACTGACACATCTTTAGTTTCCAAAGGCTTTGGCAGATGTGGGTTTTCAGTTAAGGTGACAGATTTTTGCTGTCTCTTGAAACTCCACTAAAACTATAATCAAGGAATTTTTGTAAGCATGAACATATAAGGAGGGAGACAACAGAGAGGAAGGAAACAAAAACAATATTTTGAAAGCCAGAAAGTAAATGGAGAAGTGGTAGTGGACTTAATACACCTAAAAAAGCTAAATCCCTAGGTGGCAAGGGGGAAATGAAAACCAGCCTGATCGGCAGTGCCAGGTATCTTCAGAAGAGGGAAGGCACATAAGTGAGAAAGCATATCTGATCATCTCTGTATCCTGTCTCCTGCTCTGTGTCACTGGGTGACTGCCTCATCCCTTCCCTGGCAGTAGACTTTTATTCTTTGGAGAGAGGAAAACCAGTTATGTCTGGACTGGGGACATGGACATAGGTATTTTACCAGAAACAGGGGGACTGAGTGACTGCTTTCTGAAGGATGAATGGAGAGTTTCCCAGCACTCTCTTTTCAGTGATTACCAGAGTGCTGGCAGTCAGACCTTCCCCTTCAGGCAGGAGATTGGGAGAGTCTTCTCTGAAGAAACTTACCAGCCAAGGGGGAAAAACCCAGAGGTAGCCATATCAGAGATTCCACCTAGATCACTGTACAGGAAAGTTCAAAAACAAGAAGCCCTCTGTAGATTCAAACCTTTCAGACAGTTTGTTGCACCTTCACTTAGTCTGGGTAAGACATTATCTCTGGATCATCAAACATCAAGTGTTAAAAGTTTCGGATGCCAATGACAGAGACCAAAAAAATGAGAGTTAAAAAGGCAACTAGCAGGGTGCCTGGGTGACTCAGTTGGTTTTCAGTGTCTGCCTTCAGCTCAGGGTCCTGGGATAGAGCCCCATGTCGGGCTCTCTGCTCAGTGGGGAGTCTGCTTCTCTCTCTCCTCTCTCTCTCTCCCTCTGCTCCCCCCTTCTCATGCTCTTTCTCAAATAAATGTATAAAGTCTTTAAAAAATAAATAAATAGGCAACTAGGAATAAACAAACACAATACAAGGAGCAGAGATGCCCCTCTCCCCCAAAACCCTATTCTTTTCCTCAGAGATGAAAGAAGAGTTTTTATTCATAAAGCAAGAATAGATGGTTTATAAGGAACATTCGGATAATAACAACAATAGCAACAATGTTAAAATGTTGATATTGTAGTCCACTGCAAATTATATGCTTTGCAGTTATTTAAACCTTTAAATGTCTGATCCCTCCTTCCCTGTCCTCCACCATCATTTCACAAAGGACAAAACAGGGGCGCCTGGGTGGCTCAGTCAGTTAAGCATCTACCTTCAGCTCAGGTCATGATCCCAGGGTCCTGGGATCGAGCCCTGCATTGGGCTCCCTGCTCAGTGGGGAGCACTTCTCCCTCCACCCCTCCCTCCTGCTTGTGAGCTCTCTCTCTCTCACTGTCTCTCGGATAAATAAATAAAATATTTAAAACAAAACAAAACAAAGGACAGAGCAAGCTAGATGTAGCTAACTGATAAGTCCATAGACTATTTAAATAGCTACCTAATAATGTACCTTTTTGCAAAGCCCTCATTCAAAATAGTGTGCCCCCTGAATGTTTTCCAGATGTTGTTGATCTTTTCTGACTCCTTTCTAAAATGTATTTTGAAGTCAGAGGGTATAAGCAGAATAAGAGCATACTAACTCATTCATTGTATGAGGTGCTGGGGTTAGTCATTCATAGTATAAAACCTTCAGTAATTAAGAAAGTCGAATCATTGGGAGTTTTAAATGTGTCGCCTTTATTGGATTACAGAATATAAGCAGATGGGTGACATTTTTTCTTTGTGGTTTTTTCTTCTCTTCTCAGTGAAGGATCATTTCTGATTCCTATATTTCCCTGTGGAGAGCAGAGCTGTTCTCAGGGTATGCTAATGAGAGTCCCACTCTTTAGGAATCAGGGTCAGTATAGTATGTTTATCATCTTCTCACCTGACAGTCATTGTTTCAGCCCAAGGACCAAGGTATTTTAAGAATATTGTTACCAAAAAAACTTTCAGGAATGGTCAGTTTGTCATGCCATTTCTTTTGCAGGACTTTTAATTTTAGTATAATATTTATGGTATAATTTTTAATTTAGCTCTGTCAGAAAATTTACTAAATGTTAAATCAAGACAAAGTTGTGGTCTGTTGTTATACATACAAAAGTGTTATATTCTGAAGAAAGATAATAAAAAATTATTTGGGGATAAATCCTCACTATTTTTTTAAATAATGAAGAATATGCCTTCCTTACTTAAATATAAACTTAGTTGAAAGATAGAAGGATAGATTAAAGCTGAACAGTTAGTGAATGTGTATTAATGATTGAAAACAATTCCAGCTGATTAAGGAGTAATCCATAGTAAACATGATTTTCCAGTGGATAAGAATAACAGAAAAGAGGATACTGATAATCAGAAAAATACGAACTAAAACAAAGAAGTAACATTTTTACCCACTGGAATTGGCAAAATACTTAAATTCTGACAAAATCATGTGTTGGTAAAGATTGGGGGAATTGCTTACTGGCACACACCTGAGGCAGCCAGCCATACTGGGGGCGTATCAGAAGTATCTGTTAAAATAGAAAATCCCTGACCTACCCCCAAGAAACACCAGCTTTTGTTTTAAAAAGATGTGTATAGGAAGAGATGTATCACAGGAAAATATGTAATAGTGAAAAATTGGAAACACAAATGTCCATCAGAGGACTTGGATAAGTAAAATACTGCAGAAAGGAATACAGCAGAAAAGAATTGCATATGTGTATCAGTATCAGCTTTAAAATAGTGCCAAGTGAGAAAAGAAGCTAAAGCATGAGACCACTTAAAATTTCAAAAAAAAATTGTATATATATGTAAATTTTTTTAGGAGTGGTATATATATGTATGCAACGTATTAAAATAAGGATTAGCAGACACATACCACATCTGGTAGTAGTTGTCTGCGAGGATGACAGAAGGGGTCAGGATGGGGACAGCCATCAAGGAGGGAAGGGCTTTGACTGTACCAAAACATTCTGATTGTTTCTTTTAATTAAAAAAAGACTCCACAGGTGTGTTTTACTTTCATAAGTTTTTTATAAGTATAAACTTTGAAAAAAGGCCAATGTGTAAAAATTTTAACAGGATTATGGTGAGAAATATGAGTGGTTGGTACAGTTTTTCTTAATTTCAAAATAAAAGTTATTGTAGGGATACAGAGTCAGTGTAGAACACTCAGAAAATATTATCTTTACCAGTCAGTAAGTATGTTGTGACCCCACCTCTGCTACATACTAGTAACTTACTCTCTCCCTCTGTTTTTTATACCAGCTGTGTTCTGTGATTTTTTATATATGTCGTAATGAATTTAGCAGGTACTTAACTATGTGCCAGACATTATTCTGTGTACTTTATGTATACTACCTCATGTAATCCTCAGCAGCCCTGTGAGGTACATCCTGCTATTATCTCCATTTACTTATGAAGAAACTAGGGTTTAGAAAGATCATGTAACAGTTTGGCTCCAGGATACACTCTTTTACACCTTGCTGCTTCTCCATTTTAGTCAATCCTTTCAACACCTCAAGTGGGCCTTTAATGTAATACAGCAACCATACTTTTTTTTTTTTAAGATGGTTTATTCTTCCTCTCTCCTAGACGATGTCCTACCTTCTCTATCTTCAAACCTTCAACACCTCTCCTCCAAGAACAGTCAGCTGGTGACCTTGCTTGCCATTTCATTGAGAAAATCAGCATCACGTACCACATCTGCCTACCCACCTATATTCATGCTCTGTTTTTCTGGCTTAGTAGTAAGAGTGAAAGCCATCCCTTGCATTTAGTGTGCTGGATCCCCATCCTCTTTCCCTTACTCACTGACATCTTTTGAGTAAATCTCCCCTATTCATCTTCAGCTTTTCCTTTTCTACCGGATTTTCTCCTATTTAAAAAATCTTTCTTGGCGTGCCTGGCTGATTCAGTTGGAAGTGCATGCAACTCTTGATTTCAGGGTCATGAGTTCAAGCCTCATGTTAGATGTAGAGATTGTTTAAATAAATGAATAAATAAAAACTTTTAGAACATATAATAAATCTTTCTTATAATGCACATTTGGCAGAATGTTGACAACTGTTGAATCTAGGTGGAGAGCGTAGAGCGATTATTGTACTGTTCTTTTCAGTCTTTACACTTAATTTCATAATAAAAAAGTTGTGGAGTCCCCTTCTTGATTCCATTTCCCACTCAAGCTATCACCTCATTCTTTTCTTGACAGTAAAACTTTTCAGAAGAGTTGTTGATATTCACTCTGTAATTTCTCTTCTCCCCTTTTATCTTGGCCCCCACTTCAGTCAGGCTTCTGCTCTGGTACTCCACCGAAATACCTCGTAGTAGATCCAGCGGTTAGATTCACAGTCCTCCATCTGTTTGTACTGCCGTTGATCACACCCTTCTCCAATGAAACCCATCTTTAATCCTTAGCTACTCAGAATCTGGTCTGAGTAGTGTCTGTACCACCTGGGAGCCTTTTAGGTGCCACCCAGATCTACTGAATTGGAGACTATATTTTAACAAAATCCCTAAATGGTTTGTATGCGTGTCAAAATTTGAAAAGCACTGCTTTAAAGTGTGTTCTCCTGGTTTTCCTTCTAGTCACTGTTCCTTTTCAGCTAGTTCTTCAACTCTTTACCCTCTATAAATATCGGAACTCTCCAGGAATCTCCATTCCCTTGGTGATCTCATCCAGTTTCATGGCTTGAAATACCATTTAATTACCATTTATATGCCAGTCTCCAGCCACTTCATTTCCTCTGAACTCCAAACTGTCATATCCAACTGTATCCTCCACATCTCTTGATTGTCTAATGGATATCTCAAATTTAGTATGTCTCCCACTGAGGACCTGACCTTTTTCCTCAAGCCTACTCTTCCTGCATTCCTTTCATCTCAGTGACTGGCAGCTCTGTTCTGTCAGCTGCTTATGTCAACATTTTGTAGTTATTTTGACTCCTCTCTTTTTCTCACACCATACAACCAAACTATTATAAACTCCTGTTCACTCTGCCTTTTTTTTTCTTTAAGATTTTTTATTTATTTACTTGACAGGGAGAGAGCGAGCACGAGCGAGCAGGAGGAGCAACAGGGAGAGGGAGAAGCAGGTTCCCCGTTGAGTGGAGAGCCTTACATGGGGCTTGATCCCAGGACCCTGGGATAATAACCTGAGCCGAAGGCAGATGCTTAACCGATTGAGCCAACCAGGTGCCCCTCATTCTGTCTTTTAAAGTACATCTAGAATCTTACAAGTTCTCATCACCTATTCTGCTATTCACCCTGATGGAAGCCACCATTATCTCTTGCCTGGATTAGTGCCCTGATTCCTCCTTTACCCACCTTCAGTTTATCCTCAACACAGCACCCAGAATGTTTTTCTGGGGACTTAGCTCAGATTATGTTGCTCCTCTCCCCTTCCACTGTCCCACATTTCACTCAGAAAGAAAGTCAAAGTCCTTACAATAGTACTTCCTCAAAGTAACCACCACGACAACCCTCCTTGCTTTCTTATTACCTCTCTCAATTCATTTACTTCTCTTTGCCCTTTTGCAATTATTAGAATATGGGCCCTGCTTAGGGTCTTGCCCTTGCTAGTTCCTTTGCCTCCTCTCCCTCCTCTCCTTCCAATCTTTAATCCAAAGGTCCCTTGAAAAGAGGCCATCCCTGCCCTAAAATTACAACCCCCTGCAACTCAACATTTCCTGCCCCCCACTTACAGAATACTATATATTCTACTGATACATCTTTTTTCTTTTCTGTCTTCTGTACTAAAATGTGAGCACCTTGGGGTGAGGATTTTCTGCTTTATCTCCAAGACTTAGAACAGTTGTTGCTTAGTACACAGGGGGCTTTCACTAAACATGTGTTAAAAGAAAGAACCCCTTCAAGATCATTATTACCTCCCTTTTTTAGGTTAGGAATCTAAAGCTAAGAGGGATTATGTAATGTACCCAAGGTCATATGGCTAGTAAGTGATGTAGTTGGAATTCGAACCCAAGTCTTGTGTGCTCAAAACCCATGCCCTTTTCACTACACCTCTCTGGTTAGGTCATTTAAGTACTTCTTGGCTCTGGTTTTCCCATCAACATAAGTAGAATTATTGCCTTTTTGCTTGCCTCACAAAAAAACATGAAGGTTATGAAATTCAGTGATGCAGAAATACCCTGAAAACTTTAAAATGCTGTATGTGTACATGAGGGTGGTAGATACCGTTTTCTTTTAGAAGTTTCATAGTTTTTCAGGCCCCTGGGTGGCTCAGTCAGTTAATCATCTGCCTTCGGCTCAGGTCCTGATCTCAGGGTCCTGGGATTGAGGCCCACATCCCTTCTCCCTCTGCTTGTGCTCTCTCTCTCTCTGTCAAATAAATATTTAAAAATATTTTTTAAAAATTTCATAGTTTTTGCTTTTAGTTTTAAGTCTTAAGTCCAATTCAGATTGGTTTTGTGTTTGGTATGAGGTAAGGATTGAAGATTTTTTTTCCCCATATGGATATCCCAGCAGCATTTGTTGAAATGACTATCCTTTCCTCCATTGAGCTACCTTGCTCTTATAAATAAATAAATATTATGCTTCTGATTTTGGACTTGTGAATGTTTGAGAATGAATTTTTATGAAGAGTAACATGGGGTTTTTTGTGGGGTTTTTTTTTAAGGATTTTATTTATTTGAGCAAGCAAGCAAGAGTGAAGGAGAGAGAGAGAACAAGCAGGGGGAGAGGCAGAGGGAGAGGGAGAAGCAGACTTCCCACTGAGCAGGGAGCCTGATGCCGGAATTGATTCCAGGACCCTGGGATCATGATCTGGGGCAAAGGCAGATGCTTAACCGACTGAGCCACCCAGGTACCCAACATGGTTTTGATATTGCATGTTTATAATACCTTCTCTTTTATTTTTGTTTTTTAGGCCAAAAACTTTAGAAGGTCTTATTTTCCGAAGGGGGATTATACCCTGTCTAATGGAGTTCCCACCTCAGAAACAAAAAAGACATAGAAACATCATATTCATCAATTAGGAAATTCAATATTGTTAAGATGTTATCCTTCCCAAATTGATCTGTGGACTCATTGTGATTCCAATCAAAATCTTAGCAGACTTTTTTGTAGAAATTGGCCAGTTGATCATAAAATCTATATGGAAATGCAATGGCTAGAATAGTCAAGACAATTTTGAAAAAAATTGAAGTTCTCATGTTAGATTTCAAAACTTTGTATAAAGCCACTGTAATCAAGACCATGTGATACTGGCATAAGAATAGACATATAAGGGGCGCCTGGGTGGCTCAGTCATTAAGCGTGTGCCTTCGGCTCAGGTCATGATCCCAGGGTCCTAGGATCAAGCCCCACATTGGGCTCCCTGCTCGGCAAGAAGCCTGCTTCTCCCTCTCCCACTCCCCCTGCTTGTGTTCCCTCTCTCGCTGTGTCTCTCTCTGTCAAATAAATAAATAAAATCTTTAAAAAAAAAAGAATAGACATATAAATCAAAAAAACAAAATAGAAAGCCTACACATATATCCATAGGTCTGTGGGCAATTGTTTTGGGGGGAAGGAAGGGTCAGTTTTTTTTTTAAAGATACCAAGGCACAATTCGTGTGGAAAAGACAGTCCTTTCAACAAATATTAGTAGAACAACTGGACATCCATATAGAATAAATAAACCATTTGCCCTTACTGGACACAGACATTAGTATTAACTTGAAATGGATCAAAGACTAAAAGCTGAAAATCTAAAACTTCTAGAAGAAACATAGGAGAAAACTTTGTAGCCTAAAAAAAGGCAAAGATTTCTTAGGACACAAAAAGTAAGGATCGTATGAGAAAATATTCATAAATTGGACTTCATCGAAATTTAAAACTTGCCTTTTGAAAGACACTGTTTTAAAAAAATGAGAAGACAAACTACATATTTAAAGAAAATGTTTGCAAGATACATTATCTGATTAAAAGACTTGTATTTGAACCATGTAAGAACTCTTACAACTCAGTAATAAGAAAAACTACCAGGGGCGCTTGGGTGGCTCAGTCGTTAAGCGTCTGCCTTCGGCTCAGGTCATGATCCCAGGGTCCTGGGATTGAGCCCCGCATCGGGTTACCTGCTCCGCAGGAAACCTGCTTCTCCCTCTCCCACTCCCCCGCTTGTGTTCCCTCTCTCACTGTCTCTCTCTGTCAAATAAATAAATAAAATCTTCAAAAAAAAAAAAAAAAAAAAACTACCAAACAAGAAAGTGGACAGAAGATTGGAGTACTTTATTAAAAAGGCATAAGAATGGCAAATGAACACATGCAAAGATGTTCACCATCATTAGACATTAGGGAAAAGCAAATTAAAACTACAAGCCACCACTGCACACTCACTAGAATGCTTATAGTCAAAACCATCTATACCGAGTATTGGCAAGGATGCAGAGCAACCAGAACTCTTACACACTGTTGGTAAGGATCTTAAATGGGACAACCACCTTGGCAGTTTCTTTTAAAGTTAAAATTGCCACGTGAGCAACTCTAATCTTACTTATTTACCCGAAAGTGAAAACATAAGTCAACAACAGAGACTTGTACTTGAATGTTTGTAGTATCTTACTCAAAATTGCCAAAAATGAGGAATAACCCAAATGTCCAACAGGTCAATGGTTAAGTTGTGGTGTATCCATACCCCACAATACCTCATGCAGCCAGTGTGTGAATCTTAGAATCATTATGCTGATCAAAAGAAGCCATGGATTTTGTTTATATGAAATTCTAGAAAAGACAAAACTAATCTCTAGTAACAGAAATCATTATCTGTGGTTACCTGAACCAAGGAGGGTTTCATTGCAGAAATACATGAACAAAGTTTGGGGAGTGATGGATATTCTTCATGTTGATTGTGGCTGGTCATTATACAAGTGTATATATTTGTCAAAACTCAAACTGTACATAAAATTGGGTGCATTCTGTGTTGTATGCAAGTTGTACCTCATAAATTTGGTTTTTAAAAGTAAAAGAAACTGAAAACTCTAAAAATAGAATTTAGGCCACTTTGGATCACAACTAATGTGTGAACTTCACTTCTTAGGGATTTTAACTGTTCTAAATGATTATTGACTACAGAGGAGTAGCAGAATGTCATTCCCTTCAATCTTGCTCACATTTCTCATTGTGATTATGAGGGGAGTAGAGGGCATCAAAGTAGAAGGGAGACTATAATGGAAACTGCTTGGATCAAATATCATCTTGTCACCACCGTCATGTCCAGTTGGCTGCTACATTCTCTGTAGGTGTCTGAGGGGAGATTGAACTTGCTGTGTGAAGTCTGGTGAACTTTTTGAAATCATGTAGTATTAGTGAAAGAGGACTGAAATGCTAATGTCTGTGTGGACCAGTTATTCGGTTTTAGAAACGGTTGAAAATACAAGAAAATAACAGTAAACTTAAGTGAGAGACACTTGGGGCTGTTGTAAATAGACTAGACTGATAAACCAGGCAAATACTATGGCGAATGTAGCCATAGTATTTGAATTATAGCAAGGCATTTGAATGATATTTCTCAGGATAACGTTGAGGATAAGATCGAGAGATGCAACATGCATGGAGAATTCAACTAGGTTCATAACTGTGTATTGATCATACCTGAAGCTACTAAGCTAGAAGATTTTTGTTTCATTTCTTTCTTGAATATGACTGGCACATTTACAGATAACTTAGATGAGGGCTTTGTTAGCACACTGGTCTTTTAAAACTTATTTTTTAGTGAGAACTAAAATTTTAATAAGCTGAAATTATAGGCCATGTCTATAAAATATGACATCTTACCCAACTCCAAAAAAGAGAGAGATACATACAAATATAGGATGGGGAAACTGTTTTGTTGCAGCAATGCAAGAACAACTCTGTAGGCTTGTAACTGAATGTAATTTTAATAGGAGTCAGTACGGTGACTATGGCTGCCGTAATAATCAGAATAATGGCTGATAAAAAATTTTTTAACCCACCATAAGGAAGATGAAGGTGAATTTGATTTTTGTTTTGTTTTTAGATTCCACATATAAGTGTGATCATATGGTATTTGTATTTCTCTGACTTATTTCATTACACATAATTCTTTCGGGGTCCATACATGTTGTTGGAAGTAGCAGGATATCCTTTTTTGTAGCTGCCCAATACTCGTGTGTGTGTGACATTTTCTTTATTCATTCATGGGCACTATTGTTTCCATGTCTTTGCTATTGTGAATAATGCTGCAATAAACATGATAATGCAGATGTCTCTTTAAGATCCTGATTTAAATTCTTTTGGATATATACCCAGAAGTGGGATTGCTGGATCATATGATAATCCTGTTTTTAATTTTTTGAGGAATTGCATACTATTTTCCATAGTGGCTGCACCAATGTTACGTTCCCTTCATCAGTGTACAGGAGTTTCCGTTTTTGTACATTCTTGCCACCACTTGCTATTTCTTGTCTTTTTGATAATAGCTATGCTGACAGGTGTGAGGCAATATCTCATTGTGGTTTTGATTTGCATTTCTCTGATGAGTAGTGATGCTGGACACCTTTTGGCCATCTGTATGTGTTCTTTGGAAGAATGTCTGTTTTTTAATCAGATTGGGGTTTTTGCTAGTGAGTTGTACAAGTTCTTTATATTTTTTGGATTACCCTTATTAGATATATAATTTGCAAATATTTTCTCCCATTTGGTGTAGGTTGCCTTTTCATTTTGGTGGTTTGTGTCCTTTGCTGTGCAGCTTTTTAGTTTGATGTAGTCCCACTTGTTTATTTTTGCTTTTGTTGCCTTTGCTTTTGGTATCAAATCCAAAAAAAAAAAAAAATCATTACCAAGACCATTGTCAAAAAGCTTGCTACCTATGTTTCTTTTCCTAGGCGTTTCATGGTTTTAGGTTTTACGTTCAAGGAGAAAATAAAGATGAGAGTCACTCTAGTTTATGTTGATCAGATCAAATCTAGAGTATTGTATTTACTCTTGGGGCATCAGATTAAGCTATAAAAAGAATGTTAAAAAGCTGAATCTTGGATAATAACTTGAAAGAAGTAGAACAGATTTTACCTAGATGATTGCCCAGCTTTCAGATTAAATGATTCTGTAGGTGGATACTTTTTTTCAAGGAAAGAAACACCTAAGAGAAGCCTATAAAGAGGATATGTATTCATTTGGTTTATAGCATATTTTTTCTTTCCTGCTGCTTTTATAAACCTGTAAGGTTCTCTTTAACATCTTAGAAAAGTTAAGAAGGGGCTCCACTTTAATTGCCCTTAATAATGGATACACTTCTGTATCATCTGTAGTAAAGTTAATTTCTTCTTGTTCCCTTCCCTACCCTCAACCAGTTATGTGTCTTTTGGCAGCTTTCATTATAACTGATTGGTGCTTAGAAAATTATGTTTTAGTGTCAGCCTATATAGAATTATATAGGGTAGTAATTACTCTGGAACATTATATCATGTAGAGATACGGGGTATGATAATTCATTCCATTTTTCCATCTGGGGAATTTGAGGACCTTTTCTTTCGAACCATCCATTATATAGACCTGGATTTCTGCTTTTTCACTGCTTTTGTTGCGGAGATGTTACAGAAAGAGAACTATTAAATGAAATAAAAGTTAGAAAAGTAGTTTGTAAACAATAAAGGATTACACAAGGATAAGGTGGTGCTATTTCAAGTGGCAGCTATATACAACTTTAACCTATAATAGATTTATGCTATCCAGCTTCTACTAAGGTTATATCCCTAACTCAATAATGGTATTCATATCTTGCTAATTATCTAGTACTTTCCTGGTCAGAAATTTTTTCTCCTCAACCCTCTAGTTAATTGCTATCTACCTTATTCTTGCTATATTTCTTTGTATCATATTTGTTGAAAAGATTGACACCATCAAGAACACCTTTATCGTCCCTTATAACTTCATCATGCCTCCATATATTCATGTCTGCCACCCATTTATTGCTGTTTTTAATTTTAAAGGAGACAGGATCTCTTTTCAAAGACCAACACCTGTTCCGTGCACTGAATACCATCTCTGACCAAAGCACCGAGCACCACCACCGGATACCATGACCATTTGTTCCCCCTTTCTTCTAATGGGGACAGGGTCTCCCCATCTTGAAAAAGCTTGTGATTGAGGCCCCTGTTTCTCCATCTGTACCATTCTGTGTCACTGCAGAACTTTTTAAGCAAACGAGTCCTATAACTGACATCACATTTTCTTCCAACCTCAGAGAGACCATGTGATGTAGTGGGGCAAGACTGGCTTCAGATGTCATGACAACAAGAGAGTCTTAGAGTGTGGAAGATGCTGTGGAAGAAATAAACAGTGATGTAAGAGAGTAATTGGAGGAGAAGGGGTTCCTTTGTATCAATAGTCATTTGAAGTGAAAATTTTATCTGAGAAGAAAGTTTCAAAATCTTGATGTCTGGGAGAATGAGGAAGTTTACATGAAGATGAGGAAGTATAAATAAAGCTTAATTATTATGAATCTTTGATTTTTAAGTGTTTTACATAATTTTGGTTATATACCATTTGATATATAAAGTGTCATTTAAGGCAAAATTTATTTCCTAATGGTCATTGTCAAATTTTAGATGTTTCATATATCTGTTCCTTCCAGTATTAAATGAAGAAAAATAACTTTGACTAGGATATTATATGCATTTCATTGTAGTTGATTCAACAGACGTGTTGAATACTTACCATATGCCAGGCACTGTGCTAGGCACTGGAGATTAAACAGAAATGAACTAAGCATTGCTTTTACCCTCAGTGAACTCAACTAAAGCAGTTTTTAGAGGTAACATAGATAATTTAAACTTATCATTGACTTTAAGGTAGATTCACTGTGGACATTATATATAGCAAGTTTGCTGCTCACTATTTTTGTTTACTTGTTTTGGAAATTTACTTCATTCTGCATTATTTAATTTTCTCTTATAATACACTATTTTAAACTAATCAACAACAGGATTATTTACTGTGAGCATTATTAACTAATTGTAAGACTAATTAAATGATTAACATGTGTGGTAAAGCTCCTTCATATTTTTAAGAAGTTATTTTAAGAATGTATAATACTACCTTTAAAATTACCAATCACATTTTCATACTCTAGTGGAGTTTACATTCTGAAAAGAAAGCGAACCATAGGCATAGGAAAAAAAATAGATGAATCAAGCTGTTACAATAATTACGATATAACTCAACATTACAATAATTACGATATAACTCAACAGTGAAAGATCACTTTCAGTTGAGTTAATCATGGCAAAGCTTTGTTCAGGAGTTAGAATGTGTGTTCAGTCTTAAAGGATAGGTGTGAATAGGTGGAGAATAGAATGAAAGCTCATTTGGGGCTGGGTTTGGCAGGGGAGCACTGATCGCAGAGGTGGGATTAAAAATCAAGGTATATTTAAAGGACATGGATAAATAGGCTTCCTGGAGTGAAAGGTTTGTATTGGTAAATAGTAAAAGATAAAGCAAAGTCTTTTAATAGAAGATAAGATTTGGGCTGTACCATAATAGTAATATGTTCCTATAATCCTAAATTCATTTACAGTTTATTTTAAGATTTCTTATGTAAAGGGGTTATCACAATGTACAGTTTGCAATTGTATCGTGATTTTGAATAAGTCTTTATTTACACCCCTAAAGATGTTCTATAGATTTTGAGGCCAGAGTCTTCACCCCTACTCAGGTTAAAATGATGTTTTGTTTTTCAGTTACTTACACGCCAAGTCAATCATCCACAGAGACCTCAAGAGTAATAGTATCCTTCCTGAAATTTGTCTGCGAAGTTTGAAAACATCCTGATTTTTCTTCTGCATTTTGTCTTCACATTATGTAAAAACAGTTTTCATGCTAAGTTCAATATAATGTAAAAATTAATGAACGGGTTTGCATGAGAGCACAGTAAAGCAGGATACTACAACATGCTTTTGGTGTCTGAACAATCCACCAAGTCTTTATAATAGTAGGACTCTTATGATTGTGTGCTTGCATTATGTCAGCACCATAAAATGGATAGCTGTCTACTCATTTCTTTCAGTGCTCTGAGGCTGCTCTGCAGTAGTTGAGATGTAACTGCAGGTTCTAACTTAGTAACAATGAGGTGAGAAAAACATAATGTTTCTTCTTCTTCCATAAACCCAGATCAAGACCCTGTCTGCCAACCGACTTCATTCCAATGAAGAATCTTTGTAGCTTTCCCAGCAGCGCCAAAAGCATATCTGGGTCTGTGTCACTAAAATCTAGTGGGAAAGTTTCAGGGTTTCCCATAACATAGGTAGGAAAGCATCTCACCTCATCCTACCACATTTCAAGCCCCAAAAATCTTAAAAGCAGGTCACATAGGCTAAATAGAACCATATTTTTAAAAACATATTCATTAACTTTAAGAGGAAGTATGAAGTACTGTACTTTTTAAAGGAATATCAGTTTTACCAAAAAAAATCATATTACAGAATTCTAGAAATTAGATCTCTTACCTAAAATTTTTGTAATGCTTGCTTTGCTAGGAAAATGAGATCTATTGTTTTCCTTTACTTACTACACCTCAGATATTTTTCTTCATGAAGACCTCACAGTAAAAATAGGTGATTTTGGTCTAGCCACAGTGAAATCTCGATGGAGTGGGTCCCATCAGTTTGAACAGTTGTCTGGATCCATTTTGTGGATGGTAAGAATTGAGGCTGTTTCTCCATTAATTAAATTTTTGGACCCTGAGATGTTGCTGAATTACTAAAAAATCTTTGAAGGTTTCGACTGTAGTATTTTCATAATTCCCAGTATTCACAAAAATCAATGTTGATCTTATTTTTTATGTAAATAGATTTTGATTTTTTTCTTTATCTTTTTTAAAAAGAGTATTATGAAACCAGTTTCAGTGTATTTCAAACAAAAAATATGTATTTTATAAACACTGTTTAAATATTATGCAGAATTGTCTCTTTAAAATATTTTGTGTTCAGAATGTTCTGTGTACCCTGTTTCCAAAAGAAAAAACAAGTGTGCAATTTCAGCAGGTATGATCTGCAGCTATTATTAAGGTTTTACTGAGAACTCCTTTTAAGAGAGAGGCTGTTTCACAATTTTATTTAAGCGTAAGTTGGAAGGTTACTGCCTTTAGACTAGAAAGAACCTATAATTATGGGGCAGCTGGGAGAGGAAAGATAAAAAAATTTTTAACACAATCAGCCATGTGCAGCCCTGCATAGCTCTTTCTTGCTTTTTCTTTATTCCTATTTCTGCTTTGTGGAAAAGAAGGGAATGAAAACTTCTGTGCAATTACTTTCAGCCGGCTGTGAAAAGGGAAAGTATACGAATCATCCTCTAAGCTAACAGCTCTCAAAAGGGGCCCTAAGAGACCCTTTTGGAGGTTCCCAGGGTCATCCCCATATGAGACCAGATGTTTCTTCATATTCTTCAACCAGAATGACATATCACAACAGATCGAATGCAGAAGTAAATATGTGACCATAACTGGCTGCCGTTAAACCAGTCAAAGAGAATTGCAGTACTGTTCTTCTCACTGAACCTTTTTTGGTTTTGAAAATATACTTTTCATTAAAAGTGGGTGATCTGTGTTAACATCTAATGGCTGTTTTATTATTTATGAAATTACTAAATATTTTAACAGTTTCCCAGTTATGTTTAAATATGATAAATACCCATAGATATAATCCACATGAAAGTTCCTTGGGGTCCTCAGTAATTTTCAAAACTAAAAGAGTCCTGAGACCAGAAAGTTTGAGAACCGCTGCTCTCAGCTGAATATGGAATGTCCCCAAACTCAGTGCAATTTGAAACTTTAAATAATTGAATCTGGAAACAGAGACACTGCAAGAGCTCTTGAAGCCATGTTTGCATAAAATCGCTGAATCTGTAGCAGTCTCCAAGAGGGGAATTCCAAGATAGGCATCTGAATTAGTCAAGTAAATATAAGGTTAAATTCAGCTATGATTTCTTGTAATAAGAAGTGGAGTGTAACACCCAGTGCTTATCACATCACGTGCCCTCCTTAATGCCCATCGCCCAGTTTGATGAATCATTGAACATTATATCAAAAACCAATGATGTACTATGCCTTGGCTAATTGAATTTAAATTAAAAAAATAACTGGAGTGAAGGCAAGTGACAAGGTGGAAGGGGCACATTGGACTTAGTCTCTTTGACTCTCGGCCTGCACTTTGGTTAACCTCCTCCAAGTCTCTCCATCTTTAATGTTGGTTGGACTAGTGGATTTCTAATGCCTTTTTTGTTGCTAAGATTCAGTAATTGGAGCTAGCTAGGTTTGTTTCTTTAATATAGTTTAATTGTTTTAATAAATCATTTTATAAACAAGAGGCTAATTAATCGTTGTAATCTGGATCTCATGCACATTTAAGCACACATCTTGTTACAAGATTAACCGTGTATCCTAGGAAGGGCCAGGCTGGCAGACACCAAGTACTGAAATTGTAAAACCTAAAATTAAAAAGAAACAATTGATACATGTTTTAAAGGTGTGTTGTTGTTTTTTTTTTTAATTTTTTATAAGGTGTGTTTATTTTAACTAGTGTGGGAGAAAGGCTCAGTTAAGTCTCCAGGTTTGTCCTCTTTCAAAAACCTTAGTTTATACAGTTAGCAGGTTATTATACATAAAGTTTTATATTTTCTTCTAATTTATTTTTTGTTGATACCTAGGTAGATTGGTTCATCCTTTATTCCATCAAGCTGAGCTTTAATACAAGAGATTAGCCAGTAGTACACTTAACTGTTGAATAAATCCTTTTGGATTGATACTGCCTTCAAAAACAAATATGGAGCATCCGTAGACTAGTAGAGAAGAGTTTAGTCAGAACTAAAGTTATGTAATTCTCTGAATTCTTGTCAACCTTGTTTTATCTTAGAGGGGAAAGAAATCTTTATGAAAAATTTTACAAATTAAATCACTAAATTGAGGATCATGATGCATTTCTTGTAAATAGGTAACATACAACTTTTCATCAAGCCATATACCAATAACAGTAGAAGTAAAACTAAATTTTTAAAAAGGTGTTTAGTTTTTTTTATTTATTAAATTTTATTTATTACTCTGTTCCTCTCAAAACTATGTTCTGGCTTTTAAAATTATGCCTGGATCATAACCAGCCTCTCAGTATTCTAACTTGTTCATCACATCACAGTTGTATGTGGTTTATTTTGTACTGTATTACTAAAAGCAGTCAGCAATAAAATGTTTGACAAAAGCAAGTAGACAAAATCTCCTTCACCACCCCCCATCCTTCATCAGGATCTCCCACACATCTTCTGTCAGTGGTTCTCAACCTTGATTGGACATTAAAATCATCTGGGGAGCTGTAAAAATCAGCAATGCCTGGATCTCATCCCCAGATTCTGTTGTTGTATTTTTGGGCTGGAATGTAGTCTGGACATTGAGAGGTTAACGAGTACACAGGTGATTGTGATTTGCAGGTGAGGCTGAGTGCCATGGCCTGCCATGGCCTGCCTTGTGAGATAGTCTGACTAGTGACCGGGAATCTTGTCCCACGCCCTCCAGCCATTTATGCAGTTAGTTCAGGTTTACATATCTAAGTAATGCTTTCACAGAGCTTTTACTTAAACTCTGCAATTTCTCTAGTGAAACAGTTCTTCCAAATGAAACAATACAGAAGATGCAAGGTGAAAGAACTCTTTTAAGTTTATATTTAGCCGACCATTTATTGTATTTCATGAACACAGCCAATAAGAAATTAAGTGGTAGAATACAGTGAGTAACATGTGTAAAAATGTAGCAAATATGGTTTGGTCTGTATCTTTGTCCAAGAAGCAAGAGGCCAAGATTCTTTATACTGTCTTCTAAATCAACCTCCTCTCTCTCGCTTTTGTTAATAAAGCATCCATGGCATGTTGATAATGCTTTTGGAAGCAGGGAAGCGGTTTGAGTTTGTCAGTCTTGAAGGTGCCCTGAGACGCGAACCATTGTACCAATGGGAAAACTTAAATTCTGAGGCAATTTAGCGTAGTGGTGGTGCTACTCCCAAACATGTTAGGACCACAGATGTGGTATTTCTTTACTGAATCAGGAGTGGGAAATGGGAACTGATTCTTGATAGAGCTAGTCCTGGGACGGATTCAGATAGCAATGACAGTATTTTGTGCAGAAAGAGGTTGGCTGATAAAATTATAAAGTCTTAGTTATACTGCCTCTTTCAGAGCTTACTGCACATTTTTTTCTTAATCAGTTTTATTTCTTTGCCCATTAAGAGAATTGATTGCATATTAGATGGATTATTTAATAACAAAAGCATTGTCCTAGGAATTGCAATAATTTGCTTTTCAGTCCTTTTAGTTGAAGAATAAACAAGAATATTTTTTCTTTTTGTGTTCTAACAGGCACCAGAAGTGATCCGAATGCAAGATAAAAACCCATATAGCTTTCAGTCAGATGTCTATGCATTTGGGATTGTTCTATATGAATTGATGACCGGACAGTTACCTTATTCAAACATCAACAATAGGGACCAGGTAAATATTTACCATCTCTTGGGGTTTATTTTACTATTTGTATAAAGACTCCAGTTTGCTGTAGAAGAAGTGTTGAGTCCTGAGTAGGCATGAAGGTTGGATATCTTGATCTTTGTTACCAGTTTTGGAAACCTTTGGTGGACTGTTGGCAGTGATAGCAGCATGTAAGGCCTTCCTTGAAACGTCAGTGCCAAGTGTGGTCACGAAGTGCAGTTCCTGTTGTTCTGACTAGACACTAGACCTGCCACAGCGGAGATCGCCCACATCTCTTGACCGCACAAACCAGAAGAAGGAGCTCTGCTGCTGCGGCATCTGGGCTTTGTGCCTTCTATTCTGTCACAGCTTGTGCTGAGCAGGCACTCAGCTATGCGCTTCTTTATGTCCAATTCTTTTAAAATTATTAAAGTTTCTCTTTTTTTTTTAATTTTTAAAACTAGGTAAATGGAAAGACTGATATCATGCTTTCATTTTTCTATAATGAGTCTAATAAGAGGGAATTTTTTTACTTCTTTCTTCCTAAGTGCCTGTTCCCTGTCCTTCCCCAAAGTCCCTAACAGAACTTCATGCAGCTCTTTGCCTTTTCTATCCCAGCCACATTCAGTTCACACTGATCAAGAAAAAGGAATTGTCTTTACTGACATTATTACATTTTATACCTCAGGATTTAAAAAGTGTGTGTGTGTGTGTGTGTGTGTGTGTGTGTGTGTGTGTGTGTGGAGAGAGAGAGATTGCAGCAATTCCACAGTTAATATATTAGAAAATGATGACTGACCATATAAACTGTGGTTAAATAATATTTATATTTTTTGCTGTGGTTACCTGGGTAATTTGTTTAAAAATGGAGATATTAGAGTGCCTGGGTGGCTCAGTCTTTTAACCATCTGACTCTTGATTTAGGCTCAGGTCATGATCTCAGGATCATGAGATCAAGCCCCACATCGGGCTCCATGCTGAGCATGGAATCTGCTTGGGATTCTCTCTCTTCCTCTCTGTTTGCCACCCCCCCCCTGCCCCGGACTCCCTCACGGGCATGCACACACTCTCTCTCTCTCTCTCTCTCTCTCTCCCCCCCCTCAAAAAAAATAAATAAATAAAAATGGAGATTACTGGAGCTGATTCTAATTCCATGAAGTAGGATCCAAGCACTTACATTTAACAAGTTTCCCAAGTGATTTTGATTTATACCAAAGTTGAGAATCACCAATCCAAAGGAAAAAAAAGTGTGAATGTTTTATGTTTTATCATAACCTCTTAATCTAATGAAATGATGGTTTTTTTAATAAAAATTAGAAATTGGACTAAAGAATTCCTTGTAGTTGTAAAGATCAGATTCTTTCCTAAAGCACATCCCTTAGGTCCTCAGGGGATGGCCATACCTATGTTACTTTGCAGAATAGCTTATCTTTTGTTTTCTTACTCTAGTGCTGAAGTCTGAGAAATTGCTGTCATTTTCCCTCTCTTTATCCATCTATTTCACTTTCTGATCACACCAATCTTCCCTCTTCAGTGCAGCTTTTCTAAGTTGGGATTAATAATGCACTCATTTGAGCTAGGTATATTGATACTCTGTCTTCTTTCTTTTCTTGGAGCAGAAGTGCTGTCATCTTAGAAGAAAATAACAGATAACTTTTGTCTTATTTTAAGTATATCTCAGTTACTATTACTGTATAATAAACCACCTAAAATGTAGTGGCTGAAGCAAATTCTGAATCTGCAGTTTGGGCTGCTGTCAGTAAGGAAGGTTTATTTCTGCGTCACATGGTATTGCCTAGGGTACATTCATTGGGTGTTAAAGGATCCACTTCCAAAATGATTCATTCACACATCCTACAAGGTGTGGTGCTAACTGTCCACTGGAAGCTTGGTCAGGGCCAAGAGCTGGGGGCCTCAGTTCTTCTCCACATGGGCCTTTCTGTGGGGACTTCTTCATAGACAGCATGGACTTGGTTACAGCCTGGTGGCTGGGTTCTTTTTTTTTTTTTTTTTCTCCCGGTGTATGGGTTCTAAGCATAATACCTTAAGAGACAAGGGATAGGAAATGATAAGTACCAGTGTCTTATCAACACACAAATTATTTTAATAAAAAATTTTCAAAACTACTATATGCAAAGCACTGTGGGATATAGAGGGACACAAAGATGAATGAGCACAGGCCGTGCTGTTAGTGGAGTTTTACCAATCTCTTGAGGCAGTGCAGGGCGTGATGAGCAGACACTGCTCCAGTAACAGAGAGGAGTGAATGAAGGGGCGGAGATGCTGGGAGGGCTGAATGTGGATTGGAATGAAAGGAACCAGTCAGTCCCAGAATTTCAAATTGAACTACTGATTTTACCGGGTCTCTGCCACTTAAATCTTCTATACATGTATTATCCAGGTTAAGTCTTCCTGTTAAGTTTAAATAATTGCAAAGAATGTGATTTCCTTTGTATTATATTAACATTTCAAAATAAAGCTATTATAGCCTTCTTTTCAGTGTATCCAGTGAAATCTAAAAGCCATTCTGACTTGATACCTACCATCACTTGTTTAAAAAATAGATTCATTAATTTTTGGAAGTTTTTCTCTTTGAAGAAACATTTTTAACATATTTTATGCTTTCAAGGCTTTTACTGATCACTCAGGTTACATCTCTGCAACAAAAAATATGTATTTAAATTTAGAATTTAAAAAAATTTAGAATAAAAAATATGTATTTAAATTTAGAATTTAGAAAGTTTATAAGTTTATAAGCTCTGCCGTCTATAACAGGGGATCTCTTACTGGCTCTCTCCACCTAGCCTCTAGTCTGTGCGTGTTGGACCTGTTCCCTCTAAGATCAAAACCCCTTTCTCTTTACAGAGTCCCAAGACTCCTAAAGTCTGTGTCCATTCTCAAAAGAGCCAAAAATTTAAAAATTAAGAAATCAGAAAAAGTATACATCTCTGCACCCAGGGAAGACAAGCCTTTTTACTTTATTAAACAGAAAATTTAATTCCCAAGTGGTTTACCTTCTTTCTTTTTTTTTTTTTTTTTAAGAGGAGGCTCTCATTCTCAGACCTACAGGAAAAAAAAAAAAAAGACTCCACTTTAGAATCTTTCCTGTGACTTTAGTCTTTGCATGTTAATTTTTAAAATTCTGAATTATACTGTTGTTAATAATTATTAATATATAACTGATGAAAATGTAAGTGTTGATATATAGAGACATAGAAGGTAAAATTTTATTGGAAATGTGTGTCTTCATGAACAACATGTGGCTTTTCTTTTCAGTTCATTCATATGTTTGTGGATAAATAGGCTTTTGCTAAAATGAGGTAGGACTTAGCATCAGTTCCTTTCCTTCTTTTATTTTTAAAGCAGTAAGCACTGAGAACTATTGTTCAAGTAGATACAAAGATGGGAAAATCAGGCATTTGTGGTACCCAGATGCACAGGTCAGTGGTCCCCCAGGCCACACTCAGATTCAGCCATTCAGTAAGTCTCAGAACTCCCTCCAGGTTGTTAGTATTTAGAGTTCCCATTTATTACAACAGCCGAGTGAAGAGGCACATAGGGCAGAATCCGGGAGAGTTCCACATGTGGAGGTCCTAGTTGTCTCCTCCCAATGTAACTGTGGACAGCGCTGAATTCTCGCTGAATTCTCCTGGTAGCCGTGTGTGACAGTGTGTAGAGTATTGCCAACCAATTCACTTGAATCCAGAGTTATCACCGGGGCTTGGGTTAAGTCAATATGGTTGACCACCTCTGTGGCTGACCTTAGTTTTAGCTGATGCTACATGACTCAACATCCCTTTTATAAATCACTTTGATAGCATGGACTATCTGTCATAGCCCAAGGCCTCCAGGTAAACAAAAGGACTCTTATCAGGCAGGACATTCCAAAAGTTTAGGGATTACCTCCCACAAGCCGAAGGCAAAGGCCAGCCCTCTCTCTGGGCAAGATTGATTCTTTACCGTACATACATCATTCAGTTATTTGAACTCATTTCTCTAGTGTACCAAAAATTACATAATAACTTGTCAGTAAGTTTTACAATTAGCTGACAATTCGGTTAATTTTGCTGAAAGCAAAGAATTGGAAACCAGCTGTCTTGCGAAGGGATTTGCTACCCATTCATTAGAGCCTAGTTATATACCAATATCTGGAAGTGTCTCATTGTTACCCCAGCAGTTTTACACCTTGGAGCAATGTGTACTATAGTTAAATTTCATGTGGGTAGTAAGGGGTGTGCTTTTTATAAAGTAGGAGAAGGGCAGTTCTGACAGGGGCAATGGGAAAGGAGGATAAGCTTTACACCTCCACTTTAGTGGAGCTCAGGCAAATCAGCTTATATAGTTCAACAAAAATTACTACAGCACCAAAGAGGAAATTACAGAAAGGATATCAGACTTGACTGTTCCTAAAGTTTATAAGCTTTGTCCTGTCTATAACAGGGGATCTCTTACTGGCTCTCTCCACCTAGCCTCTAGTCTGTGTGTGTTGGACCTGTTCCCTCTTAGGATCAAAATCCTTTTCTCTTTAGAGTCCCAAGACTCCTAAAGTCTGTCTCTGTCCATTCTCAAAAGAGCCAAAAATTTAAAAATTAAGAAATCAGAAAAAGTATACATCTCTGCACCCAGGGAAGACAAGCCTCTTTACTTTATTAAACAGAAAATTTAATTCCCAAGTGGTTTACCTTCTTTCTTTTTTTTTTTTAGAGGAGGCTCTGATTCTCAGACCTACATAACTAAATGCCCCATTTCTTCCATTCCCTCAACAAACGAATTTAAAATGCAGATGCCAAAACAACTGCTAAAAGGTGAACTTTTTTGGTTCCTGCTACCTATATAAAGGACTTAGTGTGATGCCCAACAAGTACTCAATAAATTCCTTTTTTAAGTAGAAAAAGAGGCACAATCCAATGTGTGTCTCATGATTACCCTGGCAGTGGGAAATGGATTGCATAAGGAGAGACTGCAAGCCTGGGGAACAATTAGGAGACCTTTACAATAGTCCACAGGTCCTGAAGATTTCAGCTTACAGCCCAATAAGTGTCGGTTCCCCACAATATGATGTATAGGAATCAGAATACTGGCATTGTGTTTTTAACTTTTTATTGAAGTACAGTGTACATGCAGAAAAGTACACATAAATGCACAGCTTGTTGAATTTTCAATGTTTATGTATCTTTCAACTTATCATACAAGGTTGTATGATTTTTTCTCTCCCCAGATAATTTTTATGGTGGGACGAGGATATCTTTCTCCAGATCTCAGTAAGGTACGGAGTAACTGTCCAAAAGCCATGAAGAGATTGATGGCAGAGTGCCTAAAAAAGAAAAGAGATGAGAGGCCACTCTTTCCCCAAGTAAGAAGCAGCTTTATACGTTACCTAAGAGGACAGACTAATACTCAGATGCAGATTTTTAAATAGTTTCTAGAGGACACAGTTTGTATTTTGTGGATTTGGATTCCATGTGATTATGTGCAGGCAGCAGATAAGTAATGACATAAAAATGATTATATAAAGGTTGAATGGTGCGATATCTAAAAATTCGGAATCCCAGTACAGAATATTCAGAAAGACTGCTTTTGTCTAGCAGTTCTCAGACTTTCTGGTCTCACAACCCTTTTACACACTGAAAAGTTATTGAAGATCCCCAGAGAGCTTTTGTTCCTGTAAGTAATAATTGCCATTTTAGACATGAAAACTAAGTTTTAAAAAGTTTATTTAAACATAATAAAATCATTACATGTTAACGTTTTTATGAAAAAGAACTGTATTTTCCCAAACAACAGAATTAGTGAAAAGAATGGCATTGTTTTATCTTTTTTGCAAATCTCTGCAAAAAGAAGACATCTGGATTCTCTGCATTCATTATGTTGCAATATTTTACATCATTTAGCCTCTGAAAACTTGACTTTACACTTGTAAAATATTGACAGTAAAAAAGGCAAATGATACCTTAGTGTTATTATGAAAATAGTTTTTCCACAGACGACATTTTAAGAACTGCTGCCTTAATTCTTCCTGGTGGTAAAACAAATTCCAAGCTTCCCTTTAATACTGGGTCTTTTGGAGGAGCATTTCCACCTGGGGCAAAAAGAAAAGGCACCTGTTGGCACTCTGCCTTTCTCTGATTCTTGGAAAATTACCACTGCTTTTTATCTTTTCATAGTATCAGGCTGAAGCCCTTAAGTTAATCTTTTGTAAGCCTCAGGAACTGAAACTAAGTACCTGAACAAGCTTAGAAAGTTTAGATTCTGTCGATATTGTAATATAAATTCAGTTTTTTATGATGCTCATGAAGTTCCGGTTAGCCCTATATAAATGGATCTTGATAAATCAGTACAGTTTTCAGGTGGGAAGGGCTGACTCCCATACTCAGCTACCATAATTACTGAGTTGGTCTTTTGTGAACCTTATTATGCTTTTGAATACCCACTCCTCGCTGGATCTCTTAGAAGTCACTGTTACAGGAATGAGTGAATCTTTTGTTCCTATCTAAAGAATTAAAGATAGAATTTAGAATTTTAACAAGTCTCTTGGGCTCTCTCAGGGTGGGTAGATACATGTTTTACATATTGGAATTCTAAATTACTATTTCTCTGAGGAAGAGTAATTTTTTTTAACCCAGAAAACCACTGGCTTGAGACTATCAAAGTAAAAGGACCAGTGTTGTTGGCCAATATCAGCAGGACCCTACACCACATTCTCTTTTCACGGTCCAGGTACTAGAGTTTCCTGTTTAACATGCTTGATGTACATTAATAATGCAAATTATATTCCTAGACCCACTTTTTTAAGATTTTACTTTTTTAAGTAATCTCTACACACAATGTGGGGCTCAGACTTATAACCCCGAGATAAGAGTTGTATGCTCTACAACTGAGCCATCCAGGGGCCCTGGTAGGCCCACTTTCTAAGTGCTTTAAAGGGGGAAAATGTTCATATTTCTAAATATAAGTAACATTTTATTCTTTGCATGGTATCAGAAAATGAAATGCATATCTGAATTTTTCAGATTATTGAAGGCTACCCCTTTTAAGTATTATTTTTAATTTTTCATTATAAGACCTTTTCACACTATACACAAACACAAATTTCAGATTTATATGTAAAAAACAAAACTAAAAAATAGGAAGTCATTTTTATAACCTTCAGGTATCAGGAAAGACTTTCCTAATAAGCAAGAGGCAAAATCCAAAAGTAATAAAGGAAAAGATAGCAAGTCTGACTACATTAGAAGTTTTTAAACTTCTATGTAATAAAAATAATATTGTAAGGTAAAATAATTGTAGCATGTATAACAAAGTATAAAAATTGGTATTATCCAAAGGCCTCCTACAAACCAATAAGTAAAAAAAATAATCAATAGAAAATGAGCAAAGGCTATGAGCTGGTGATTCACAAAGAAATACAAATGGTGAATGAATTTAGGATGTTAAAAGTTCTGTGACAGTCAGTAAAATGCAGAGTAACAGTGAAATACTTTTTGATTTTCTCAGATTGGCAATATCCAGCATTGGGAACAGTGTTGGGAAGTAAGGAAGAGCCCTCCTTATAAATTTTTTAACAGTGTTGTTGGGAATGTAAATTGGTTTGGCCTTTTGAAAGGACTTGGTAGAATTCGTAAACTTAAAATATATATTCTTTTTGCTCTGGCAATTCCACTCCTAAAAATGTATGCTGCAGAACCTGCTTCCACAAGTGCTCAGATATATACAAAAATGCTTACCATAATAGGAAAAATTAAAGACATAAAGATCAGGGTAGCTGTCTAGATAGCACGGATGTTAGTGAGGGGAAAGAAAAGCAATGCAGAAAAATACGTGTAGTATGATACCACTTTAAATGGTGATGAGGGTGGGGATGGGCTCTGTTTTCATATGTGCATGTTTATGCATAGGAAAGGTCCAGAAGAAAGTATAGACTCTTTAACAGTGGTTACCCCTGGAAGGTAGGACTTATACTTTTTCTGTATTATTTGAATTTTTATTTGTGTGTTATGCTTGTAATTTAAAATGTTTTGTAACATTGCTTCTTTGCCTTATACTAATCATACAGATTACAGTTTAACTTTTAAAAAAGTTTTGGTAGCTCAGAAAAATAATAATAGTAATGGCTGCTGATTATTGAGTACTTACTATATGCCAGGCATCATGCCAAGCCTTTTACACGTATGTCTCATGATTGTGAATATCCATTATCATACTGTCTGCCTTCAAGAGTCATAACCCATTTCTCTGTACCTTAAACTATACGGAGTTTCTACGTTCTGTGTATTGGTGTCTATCTGTAGTGTGCCTGTCTTCTCCACTCTTGGATTGTCACCTGTCACTTCTCACTCCTGTGCCACTAGCAGCCTGGGTCATTGGGGTCCTACTTTTAATTATGTATGTGGAAGACATTTCCCATTACTAAGTTTCTTAAAAGAATGAGTTGCTCTGATGATTCTGTTTGTGAAGTCATCCAGTGCTTTACTGATTGACACTCCATCTTCTTCCCCAAAGGGACTGTGGTCTGTGAGAAATAGGCATATAATTGGTTTAAACTTTTTTTTATTATTTACTGTTCCAAGGCTGGCAAATGATCTCAAATGTAAATAAAAGCTAACTATAGGTTACTTTCCCCATTCATTTCACAGAAATTAAAACTATAGGAGTAAAAAATAAATAAATAAAAATAAAGCTATAGGAGTTTGGTCATTTTCTTTTCTTTGTAAGGAAAAAATATCAGTTTATTCGGTATTTTTTTCAAACATTTAGGATAATACCAAAAACAGTGTAAGATTTCAGGTGCTTTCTTGTAAAGTATGATGGGGATTTTAAAGATTAACACCACCTAGATTTTCATTCTACTTTCTTTTTTCTTTTTTTTTTTTTTTTTCTTTTTTTAGATCCTCGCCTCTATTGAGCTGCTGGCCCGCTCATTGCCAAAAATTCACCGCAGTGCATCAGAACCCTCCTTGAATCGGGCTGGCTTCCAAACAGAGGATTTTAGTCTATATGCTTGTGCTTCTCCAAAAACACCCATCCAGGCAGGGGGATATGGTGCGTTTCCTGTCCACTGAAAGAAATTAAATGAGTGCGCCAGTATAAGGGAGTAGGGACCAAGGAAATGAAAATATAGTTTGCTTATATAGTTGCTCAATTGAATAAGACCTTTTTTTAAAAAGATGAACCAAAGAATGTGCAGGTTTTTAAAGACTAGATATAATTATTTCCCCATCTAAAGTGTAAACTTAGCATTGGATTTTCAACATCCAAGCATTTTATAAAATGCACAGACATTGCTAAACTTTGCAGTGCCTCTTCCAGAGGCTTTACTTCCTGTTCCAAATTTGTTTACTGGCTTATTCTAATTATTAAACTTCAGTTAAACTTTTCTCATGCACCTTTTGTTATTAGCTATCACATGTCCATTAGGGATTCCCAAGAACAGCACCACTCCTGTGCATGGATTTGCAGGTGGAAGGTGACAGTAGATTAGCCTGTGTTAGGCAAGTTAATCCAAACAGATCTAATTTAAGAAGTCACTAGAGTTGGATAAGTTATTTTTATTCTTAATATTTTTTTCTGTAACTATTTTTTATTATAATATGGAAAATATGGATGTCCTTTATTCCCTCAAAGCAATAGACTGAATTTCTTTTTATAAACTATGGGTGCAGGTAACCAAAGATATTGCTGAGGAGTGACATGTTTGACATGAGTAATATGGTTGAACTTTGGATTTTTAGTGGGCAAATGTTAAAAATTGGAGTTCCTTTTAAACAATACTTCCCCCACATAGAAGTTGAATTTCCTTACAAATGCATTATTTCCTCCTCCCCTAAAAGAGCTTCACAGAATTCTGTGAGAAGTTTTGGGTTTGTTTGTTTAGATATATTTTAATTGCCAAACAACCAGGTAATGGACTTCTTAAAAATTATTACTTTAGATTATACTTACCTCTCATGACGCCTGTTTTAACAGTTTATCCATGTGTCATAAAATTTCTGTGCTCCTTATATTCTTTGCCCAGCAAGGTTCTTATTATGAGTGAAGGCTGGCCTTTTTTTTTTTTTTGTAGCCCACAGTATGAAATATTTATTAGTGCTTTCTAATACATAAATTTTCTTGTGTAGAAAATGACTGTACTGTGGCAGTCAGTATATTCTTACTGTGAGCCAAAATCTTACTGGGAATCAAAAATGAAAGAAGCAGTATCACTGTCATCTTATCAAAGAAATTACCATCTCTACTTCAGAGTCAGTAGCAAAAGCCAGCCTCTTAAATACATTTTCATTTGTTCAGTTTGGAACTGTGATGATTTTTAAATATAACTGACAGTTTGGGGTTATTCAGGCACACAGACAACATCTGTGTAAATATCATCCTTTGAAGCCAATATGGAAGAAAATTGGGAAGACTTTAATGATGATTTAGTTTTTAAGTGCCACAAGTAAATTTTTAAGATACTTTATTAATTTGAATGGATGAGATTTCATCCAGGAAAACTTCTCAGTAGGAAGCATGGCATACCTTTTGCCCCCCTCATTTGGGTAGTTTGAAATAAGTAATACCATTCATGTTGTTCAAAATTGATTCATGCCTTTCAATTAGGCAAGAGTAATGGAAAAGAACCTCATGTTTTCAAAAATAAGAATGAGAAAGGCATAAAAGAATGGAACATGTTGGAAAACATTAAAGTGTAGGATTTCTAAATCCTCTAGTGATAGTAAAGATATGATTATTAGTAATTACCGAATAGGGTCTTGTTTATCACGAACTGAATAGCAAGCATGTAGCTAACAAAGTTTTTGCATTGGTCTGTGGAATGCCCAAAGGTTTGGGCATTTTAAGGCACAAGAGTCAAAGGATCTTTTTATTGATACAGCTCTTTCTGTAGTTCCCTAGCGTACTGACTTCACTCATATTGCCCTTTCTTTGCTCACTCCTCTTTTCGCCCCCCCAACAACTCCCCACGCTGACCACTGCCCAGCCCCCAACTGTCTGCATTTGATTCCTTTCAATCTCCTTTGCCAGAGGGCGTTGCTGAGCACTGAGAACTGCTCAGAAACTCCTTTATGCCCTCTCACATATTCCCTTCTGCCTCCAAAGGGTCACCTAGTAGTTTTCTTGCCAAACTGAGCCCACTGGAAATGTTGGTGGAAGAACAGGAACAGTCTGGCAGGGTGAGGTGTTCAGGTGGCACAGATGCAGACAAGTAGGGAGCAGTAGAATGACATATGGTAGTGTAGTCTCCCTTTCTGTGGTTGGTTTTGTACTTCATTTTAGATATATTCTCCAAATAAAGAAAAACATCATTTTTCTAACCATATGTAGAGTTAACCTCTCTAACTAGGTAATTGAAACAGAAGGACGTTCATTCTCTTGTGACTGACTGCTTTTACTCCTAAAACGTCAACCGCCAGACATTTTTTTTTTATTTTTTTTTTTTTTACAGATTTTATTTATTCATTTGAGACACAGAGATACAGACAGAAAGAAAGAGCATGAGCAGGGGGAGAGGCAGACGGAGAGGGAGAAGCAGGCTCTGCAGCTGAGCCAGGAGCCCGATGTGGGGCTCGATCCCAGGACCCTGGGATCATGACCTGAGCTGAAGGCAGACGCTTAACCATCTGAGCCACCCAGGCGCCCCCCCGCCCAGACATTTTTATTAAAGTTGATTTCCTTTCTCAGCAGGCACCCTTTTTGTAAAATTTGTTTTACGTTTTAGAAGTTTTACTGGTCAGTGATGAGGACTACGATTTTTCTTCTTGATTTTAAATAGTTTAGGGATCACAGCATTTAATCAAATGCTTTAGGTTGTTTATTTTCCGATATTAAATATTGTACTAGCCATTGACATACTAAAGCATTAGTTAAATTTTCCTCTTTAAATAGTGACTGTTTAACACACCAGTTTAAATGGCCTCTGTCTCAAGTGAGTCCTTCAATTTAAGGAAATGAGCTGCTTTTTTTTCTTTTTAATATTATGAAATGGGTACTTCATGACTAAAACATTTTGTCAGTTACAGTCTTATTAGATTGAGAATTATTAAGCATTTCTAGAGCACTTTTTATTTTACTCAATTTTTCATCTCTCCTGTGATAATTTCTCTTAAGAATTTAAGACGTCCAGTATGTCTGTGCCAGAATGTTTATCATACTTTTGAAACTTCCCGAAAGGTCACCACAAAGAAAGAATGAGACTTACTCTGGTTTCAGATGACTGCCCCCCACATCTAAAACAGTGATTGATTTCTGTGCAAATCGATTTTTCATAGCATATTTTATCTTTAAGAAGATTGTTATATGTGTAACAGCCACTGAAATACATTCAATTCAGGAATAAAATATAATAATTACGTAGTATCTTAAAACTAGTTAATAAAATCGTTAGCTTTCAAATAAGTGAATCTTGATATTTGAGGTATCTAAAATCACAGGGCCTTCCCAAATGTTCTCTACCTTAATCTTAAATAAAGTCAAATGGAAAATAGAACTTAGGTTATTTTCAACCTGAAAAAAAGAAGCTTCATTTTTGGCCTCTGATTTTTCAGGCAATAATTAAGTTAATATACTGAGATTTTCAAAGTCACATAGTATTCTGGACATTTCACTTCAAATAATTCTTACCTCAAATAAAATAGGATAGGAGGTGGGATAATAGATAATTTCCAGATATGCAAGAAGGAATATGCTTTTTTCCCCAAAAGCAGATCCATTGCCTGTTACCCCATCTTTTCTTGAATTTCTCCATGATTTCAGGGGCATATATAGAAAGAGTTTAATTTTATTGATCTGTAAACCTTGAATTCTTTTTGTCTTTTTTTATTCGTGGACCTGAAGTCTGTTTATGAAATAAGAACTTCATTCCATTAGTAAGAATAGACAATGGTAGGATGATCTTCAGGGTTGGCTTTATTGGTGTCTGATTTGGAGTTTCTTGGTAAGAGTTTGTACTTTGGGAGGTTGTTTTGTGGGGTTTTGTTTTTTAAGGCTAACATTTAAGTTTGTAGAGTAGAACACTACAACAAAGTGGAGTGTCTAATTATAACTAATGGGAAACATCTGAAGATTTTTTAAAGTTATTTTTTAATGTGGTGTATAAGATTTGACATAATTTTATCACTTTTGATATTCTCACTTAATAGATTAAAGTCTAGCCACTTTTTAAAATAAAGATTTCTAAGTAAATCCTATTTTCACACTGACTTCCTTTAATGAGATTTAGATTCTGCAAGATACAGTGACTACTAATTAGAATATTGAAAATTGCTTTAAAGAAATGTATTAAAATACTGGAAAAAATAGCAACCTTCAAACCATAATGTATTCAAACCATAAGCAAAGGTAGTGTAAATGTTTATAGATTTCTAGAGTCTATTAACATAATAGCCCTCTGTGGTTTTGTTCTTCATGTTTGGCTCTCCGAGATCTTAGTAATGTGGCTATTTTTTTTTCCATCAATGCCATACTCCCTTCACAGACTTTTTAACTTTAAATATGAGGTAATATTCTTTTACCCTTCCTTGATCTTTTGACTCACAATGCCATGATTACTTGCTTGGTAGAAGGAATCCTTAGAAAGAGATGGTATCACTATCTACAGTCCAATTAGTAGAATATTCAGAATGGGAAAACAAATTGGTAATTATTGAAAATTACTTAGGGGTGTGTTCATTGTTAAGACCCACCCCCACCCCTGAACTTGTATTTTAACAGTGCCATTTTCTAGCTGTGAGATATCAAATTACTTCACCATTCTAAACCCCCAGCTTGCTCCTCCATAAATTAAGAAAAGTAATAGCACCTGCCTTATAGGAATTATGAGGCTTAGATGCAAATGTACATAAAACATTCAGTGAGGTACCTGGCATTAACAGGTACTCAAATAGTCACTAATATTATCAGCCTGCGATCTGGGGGTTCAGTCAGCTAGTCATTAGCAATCTGTTGTTTGTTGGTACATACCAGTGTCCTCTAGTAGTCAGCTGGACTCTACTGGCAGTCAGAGTGGACAGGTCAGTCCTAGATGAAAGAGTGTGTGTTCATGTCAGTAACTGCTTGGACCCACATCACAGGCTCTTATTACGGAAAACAGATGTTAAGGCCAGCTACATTCTGATAGTTGTCGGTTACTAACCAACCCCCAGAAATCAGCTAGAATGTACGGAAGAAGAACTGGCCTCCAGTCACAAGTAGAAGATGTGAACAAAATGCTGGGTGAAACATAATGGCACGAAGCCCTCAAATTCAGGAAAGTTCAGCAACACGTGCCCCCATGTAATTGTTTGGTGGTTTGAAAGGGGAAATGAACTAGAAAATAGTCTAGATTTTCTTTCCTTCAGTCAAATGCGTAATGTGGACAAATCATTTGACCTAATTTTATCTTTTGCAAATGGGGGATATAATTCCTGCTTCCTTTCTAATAGTGGTATTATAATAATGGAAATGAGTTGATAACTGGGGGTAAAGTATTCAACAAATCAACCTCACTATTTTACAATCTGTTTTTGAGAAGTTTTGTTCATTGGAATGGTTTTCAGCGTAGCATGTAAAACCCAACTGGGAAATTACCTGCAGACTTGGTATTTAATTGATAGAACTGAAGCATATTCTACATATTATAAATTATTTTGTGTGTTTCAGCCATTTTTGCTTTTAAATTCATGATGATGTCGCTAGATTTGTAATAATAGCGAGTCACCTTTCGGTGAGGTTTCAGTGAGGCTTTTCTAGGTCTCTAGGTTATTTGAGATAACTTTTTTTTAAAATTAGCTCTTGTTCTCCCTCTACAGGAGAATTTGCAGCCTTCAAGTAGCCACACCATCATGGCAACATCTACTCTTATTTCTTAAGTCTTGTGTTCGTACAATTTGTTAACATCAAAACACAGTTCTGTTCCTCAAATCTTTTTTTAAAGATACAGAATTTTCAATGCATAAGCTGGTGTGGAACAGAATGGAATTTCCCATCCAACAAAAGAGGGAAGAATGTTTTAGGAACCAGAATTCTCTGCTGCCAGTGTTTCTTCTTCAACACAAATACCACGTGCATACAAGTCTGCCCACTCCCAGGAAGGAAGAGGAGAGAGCCTGAGTTCTGACCTTTTGATGGTCAGGCATGATGGAAAGAACCTGCTGCTACAGCTTGGGAGATTGGCTGTGGAGAGCCTGCCAGTCAGCTCTGCCCTTCTAACCACCAGAGCAGTGTGTGGCTGATCACCTGACGGGGCAGCTGCAGTCGCCAAGCATCGTTCTCTTTCCTGTTCTGGGATTTTGTCATGGAGCTCTTTCCCCTAGTCACCACCGGTTCATTTCTGAGGGATGGAACAAAAATGCAGCATGGCCTTTCTGTGTGGTGCATATCCAGTCTTTGATAAATTTTTATCAGGTGAAGCTCTTTTATTTAAATGGAGAATGAGAGGCGAGGAGGAGATACGTTTTGGTGTAGGGGAAAAGGGAATGCTGCATCTTTTTCCTGACCTACTGGGTTTCTGGCCTTGTCCCTGCTCACTGAGGGTGTCTGCCTAACCAAGCAGCTGGAAAGTGCTGGCACACATTGCCTTCTTCTCTCACTGGGTCCAGCAATGAAGACAAGTGTTGGGGATTTTTTTTTTCCCTCCACAATGTAGCAAGTTCTCAGGAAAATACAGTTGATATCTTCCTCCTAAGCTCTTCCAGTCATCAAGTACTTATGTGGCTACTTTGTCCAGGGCACAAAATGCCATGGCAGTATCTAATTAAAAGCCTACAAAACTGCTTGATACCAGTTTTGAATGTGTGAGACATTTATGTAATTTAAATGTAAGGTACAAGTTTTAATTTCTGAGTTTCTTCTATTATATTTTTATTGAAAAGAAAATAATTTTCAGATTTAATTGAATTGGAATAAAATAATACTTCCCACCAGAATTATATATCCTGGAAAATTGTATTTTTGTTATATAAACAACTTTTAAAGAAAGATCATTATCCTTTTCTCTACCTAAATATGGGGAGTCTTAGCATAATGACAGATATTTATAATTCTTAAATTAATGGTACTTGCTGGATCCACACTAACATCTTTACTAATATCTCATGTTTTCCTCCAACTTAACTCCTACACTACATCCTCCATCCTCTTTCCAGTCTTTTATCTAGAATATGCAACCTAAAATAAAAATGGTGGTGTCTCCATTCATTCTCCTCCTTCCTTTTTTCCCAAGCCTGGTCTTCAAAAGGTTGGGTAATTTGGCAGCTGAGTTCCCCAAGTAGAGAATAGAGCAATTTTAGGTGTATTGAGACAGAGGGAGGGTGTGTGAAGCCTAATATCAGTTGTTCCTGTAGAAAGAGATGCTTTGTGGTATTGGAAACATCATTCTTTATCTTTGCGTAAGTGGAAAATAGAACCCAGTCGTAGCTTCCTTTGGCCTTTACTAAAGGGTGGCATAAATTGCAGTAGTAACAAAGAAAGTAACTCTGGATGTATTAATGACAAATATCTCCCTTATCATGAGTCTTAGAATCTCTTGCCAGGATTTAGGAATGTAAATCAAATCAAATGTACTTAGCCCAACCACGCTCTGTAGCCAAGGACCTTAAAGAAATTAGGACCCATAAAATAAATCAGGGAATTAGAAGTTGTTATTTAAAAATTTCAAATTGTAACTGATCCCACTATCTTTCAGCCTATTAAGCTCACTGCCATTCCATGCTTTTTACTAAAATACCTGCATTCAGAGGAAGGCCTACTGAAAATTCCACAGACCTGTGAAAGGTTGTCCTAGTAAAATGGAAAATATCCTGAAGTTATTAATGAGTTTGAAAAGTCCCACATGAGCAGGGCAGTTTCTTACAAAAGTCAGAAATTGCAAAGACTCGTGCTGATTTGAAGAGCATTTTGTGCATATTTTTCTTTTTAAACGTGTCCCCAGACATGCTTTTAAACTGGTTTTCCCTTAACCAAGATGGGAGAGGGCTCGGTTTGAACAAGAGGCATGTCCTGCGTAGCCGGTGGAGCCTGCCATTGGGTTGGCAGCTCAGCTGCAGGACAGCCCCGGGGGGCCAGGAGCCCTGCAAGCACGGGCGTTAGTGATGGAGGAAGCTTAGCACTGGAAGGCCGACACTTCTCTTCTTTCGTCCTCTTTAGAATAGGTCAGTGTCTCACTTGGAAAGGGGGAGCAGACTTGGTGTCAGATGAAGCTGTGCCCAGTCAGAAGCCAGGCTCAGGGTATTCTTGAGAGATTTTTATAGAGCCCTTAAAAAATAAAATTCTAGTATTTCTCATCCCTTTTTTCCATCAAATAGTTTTTTCTCTAGTTTACAAGTGACATGGTAAAGGGGTTTCCTCTTATGTTTTGATGTTTAGACTACAGATAGACTTGTTGAGCTCCTAAGAAGATACAAGGAAGAAGTCCTTGTTTGTGCAAAGCACTTTATGAATAATTTGTATAGACAGTGTGTGGCTACTTCGCAGACTATCCTGTCAGGTTGTAGTTACCTGTCTTTTCCTTAAAGTGGCTGCAGTGCCTTCTATAGCGTATTTTATCTTGGGTAAGAAGAGGTGAAGCCTTCTGAAAAATCTGAGAGCAGACATAAAAGATTGTTTCAAAATATGTAGTATTCCTAATGGACTTTTTGTCATCAAACTAGAGTTTAGGATCTAGTACTTTTGCCAGTGAAGTGACATTGACCAAAAGTAGTTTATAAAAGGGATTTGTGAATAGAAAATCCAACGTGATCATTTGTACTTATATGCACCTTAAAAGAAGATTCTGTCGAGCTGTCAAATTCTGGTTCCTGAACATCCAGTCCCTGATTGCACTTACGATCTTGTAGGAAATACTGGGGAATCCTAGAAGATAAAATGCCGTGTAACACATACATGTTATATTTATGTTGGTATTGGAAGAGAGAGAGCATTACATAGTTAAAAAGAGGTAATCAAGACTTCAGCACTGTCCACTGGAAACTCTGTAAATACTTGCTAGGTTCTCCTTTGGTGCGGTCCCAGCTCGCTCGGCATGCGGTGTTCTCCTGCAGTCAGCAGCCGGTGCTTGAACTGCTGCCCACGCTCCCAGGACCTCACCTGCCCCTCCTGTGCGCCTGCTCCCCAGCCTTGTGCCTACCCCAGCCGGCTTTAGTTGGAAGCACATTGCAGGGTTCAGGTGACCTCTTCGAAAAACTACCTCCTCAGAATGAGGTAATGAATAGTTATTTAAGATATGAAAAGTCAGGAGCTCTAGAACATGAAGATGACTTAAGATTTTAACTTTGACGTGTACTTGTATTTGAGCACTCTCATTTTGTCCTAAAGGGCATTATGCATTTCAGCAGTAGGACTTTTCTGAAAAATGTAGCTCCACGTTTCTGAATGTTGTTGCGAGTGGTGCCAGCATCTGTTTCGGGGTCCGTTTCAGAATCTCTACCTTAAGGCAGTTGCATGAAATTAAGCAGTTATGGTAACAGTTCACTAACAGTGATACAATTTTAATTTTCAGTAGGCTTGGCAAGACCATACATCTTCATGATGAGTTAGCCACAGCTCCATCACATGCACAGATACTCCTATCAAGAGACTGCCCAGCTGAGAGGGTAGAATGATTCCACACGATTCTCTTCTTTGTCCAAGTTGGCATTGTTAGCGCTAGAAAATCAGCACCTTGGGACTAGCAGATTCCAACTATTAGGCTATTTAAAAAAAAAAAAAAAGTAACCAGACACGGAAAGTTTACTGTGAGTATTTATAACAGCAAATAGCTTACAGGTCGTACATTGACATGGTGTAGGTGAGGCTCTAGAAAAATACCTTGACAATTTGCCAAATGATCTTTACTGTGCCTTCACGATGCAATAAAAAAAAAAAAAACTTAAATTTTAGCAGAAATCAGTGATTTGCAAAGAGAGCAGCCACTCTGGTCCAACTCAGCTATGTTAATATTAGAGTGCAATTTAGACTGCAAAGACAAATGCACTAAAGGGTTTATAGCCAAAATGACATTTAAAAAAAATGAGAAAACACAGGTAAATTTTCAGTGAACAAAATTATTTTTTTAAAGCACATAATCCCTAGTAGAGTCAGATATATTTATCACATAGAGCAACTAGGTTGAAAATTATAGTTCAGTGACATTTCTAGAGAAACTTTTTCTACTCCAATAGGTTCTTCAAAGCATGGAACTTTTTTATATAACAGAAATGTTTGACATTTTAAGGAATTGCTGTAGTTTGGGGGTCAGAAGTACTATGTGCTGGGCAGCAAACACTTGTCAAGAGTGAGAAGGAAGCTAATGTAGAGGACAGAATTTGATTTTATCAGTTTCCAGAGTACTGCTACAAACCTAAACAGTGATTTTTCAGAGTCTATAAAATGTAAACTTGCCTCCCAGGATGTGTTTGCAAATTAAGTGGGACTGTCCTGCTAATGCTATTCAGGCTGCTCTGGGGACCAGATGGGGTCTCTGGGGTCCCCTTTATGAGGGGGCATTGGAATAGTTAATGACGTGGCCGGTGGGTGTGAACTGGACACTCCATGGTGTGCTTTTTCTGTCTTGTTGCATTCCTTGCCACCCCAGGGAAAGGCGGCATACTGTCTTCAGCAAGCTCTCTAGATGTTTTTCGGAGTTGTCTTACTGAGGCCTGTAGGTTGTTGAGCACCAAGGAGTGCAGTCGCATCTCTGCCTGATTTTTATATTGGCCAGAGGAGAATGAAGTGGCCAGTGTATTGCTAGCTATGGTGAAATTGAAAATACTGGTAAGATTTTTGTTTTATCAGCACACTAGAGAGTAAGCTTTGTTTTATTGTTTTCAGAGAACGTATTTTTACTTCTGGTCGGGCAAAGACATTGAAATTGAAATTTAGTCCTAAATTTTGCCACTGGTGGAAAGGGTAATTAATGGTTTCTATCAGGATTTTTAAGGTAGAGGAGGACAGAATCGTTAAGTCTTAAAATCTTAAAGTAAGGGAACAGTGCTCTAACATGCATAAGGGATGGTTTGTCCTCACCTCAGAGTGATTAAGTAGATCTTTTATTTCAACATCCACAACTCAAGCTGTTAATTTTTTAGTCTTTTTATTTTTTTACCCTTTGACCCCCCTCCACCCAACTGTTAGTTTTATTAATTACTAAATTAGTTTTATTAAAATGTTTAATTTTATTAAAATATATAATTTTATTTAACATAATTCTGTTTTGACTAATTACAGTGCTATAACCAATTGTGCATGAGGACACAGCCAGTGTATCTGGTGTGTGTGTGTGTGTGTGTGTGTGTGTGTGTGTGTGTGTGTGTGATGAGGTTTTTAAGAATTCTGTAGATTGAAGTACTCTTGGCAAACAACTGAAATCTGTTTATTCGTGTTAGTATCAAACAAAAGATTTGTGTGAGCCATCTGCCTCTCTCAGGCAGGCTGAGCACCTTGTCCCGCACTCCTGAGCAGCTCGCTCCCCTCACGGTCTGTAGGGAATTGGGCAGGAAGTCGGCTGAAGAGATGCAGCAGGGGAAGGGCTCCGTTTACAGGGGTGGGGATGGGGGGTTATAAGTCGCTTGGTAGCAGTTTTGTGTTGAAAATTATTCTGTGTTGCATTTGTGTGATAAGCCTTTTTTAACCCACATGTATCTCGGTGGAAGAAACTTCAGACTAGCATAAGCAACAAAGCTCACAGAGTAGGCACAAATGTAGAGAAAGTGGACCAAAATGGGAGGTGGGAGGGTGTGGGAGTAAGTCTGGGGCTAGGGAAAAATTGATGGGACTGTGGGAAATAAACTATAATTACCTGAAATAAAATGTAAGAGTGCAATAAGTGTGCTTTTTCTTCTAAGCTGTGAACAGTTTTTTCAAAAAAACATTCCTTCCTAATACATTTGTCTATGTTCCATAGCTGATTAAAACCAGCTATGTAAACATATAATGCCTTTTTATTCATGTTAATTACCAACATAAGTGGCTAACCTTTGTGTCTTATTTATCTTCGTGTTGTATTAGTTTACATTACAGGCGTGTGCTTGCGTGTGTGCGTGTCTGTGTGTCGTGTGTATGCTGTACCCTTCCCTCCTTCATTTGGAAACGCATCCATTGGGTCCTCTCTTCTTCCTTTGGCCATGCTACAGGTTATGGTCTTGATTTGGCCTTCATGGTATTGCCTGATTTAAAGGACTCTATCACAGTGGTATGTTTTTGTGGTGATCTCATTTGTTGGTTGTACCCTCTGACCCTTTCCTTACTCAGTGGTTGCCTTCTTAGGAGCGCACAGCTGATCAGGGGATTGAATTTGACCGTTCCTCAACATATGTCCCTTTGAATCCTAGTTCAGTATTTAGGATTGCTCTTTGGTTTAAACCAAGAAAAAGGAAAACACCCCCCTTTTCATTTTACTTCTTGGTTTGAGGACAATTCTTTTATAAGGGAGAGGAAAGGGAAATCCTTCATGTTTGAACCGCAGTGAATTAATGGCTCCTGGTTTCCCACTCCAAACCTAAAGGCGATTCACATATACATTCCTCTCTCTCTTGCTGCCAAAGGTTTGGGTTTAGTTCACTTCAGTTCCACTCAAGCATTGAAAAGGTTCTCATGGAGTCTGGGGTGTGCCCAGTGAAAAAAAATGGGGACTTTTAAATTGTCCACAGACCTCTTTATACCTGCTTTGCAAAAATTACAATGGAGTAACTATTTTTAAAGCTTATTTTTCAATTCATAAAAAAAGACATTTATTTTCAGTCAAATGGATGATGTCTCCCTGTTGTCCCTTAATCCTCAATGTTTGCTTGAATTTTTTTTTTTTTTAATTCTTCCCCATACCCACTTCTTGATACTTTGGTTCTTTCCTGCTCAGGTCCCTTCATTTGTACTTTGGAGTTTTTCTCATGTAAATTTGTACAATGGAAAATATTGTTCAGTTTGGATAGAAAGCATGGAGAATTTAAAAAAAATAGCTGAAATTCAGATTGAAGAGATTTATTTCTGTGTAAAGTTATTTAAAAACTCTGTATTATATAAAAGGCAAAAAGTTCTATGTACTTGATGTGAATATGCGAATACTGCTATAATAAAGATTGACTGCATGGAGAAGTTTTTATCAAGATTCTTTTTCTAGCACTATCACATTTGACAACAGAAGTAGTCAGGGTGCTGACAGTTCTTCCAGGCAATGCAGACACTGAGAAACGTGCCTTTTGTTTCCTGTCAGTTACTGCTGAGTAGGTAGAAGTTATTCGTATGAAAAATATTTATAAAGTAAGTCGTCCAGATGAATGCCTGCTACATTGTACCAGCTGCACTCCTGTGGTAAGGACAGCCTTCTGTCCAGTGTTGGTGATGCCCCTCAGATAATTTTGTGACACTCTGACCTGACTGCTCCCGTGCAGTGGCTCAGTTGAAGTGGGTGCAGTAATTGAGTCATTAAAGTTAAGAGTCTCATCTGGAGAAGTTCCCCTTAAAAGTGTATCTTTCAATTTTTTTTTGACACAATTTCCAGTACATTTTCTGTGGGAACACAATGTACTCAAACATATATATTTGAAACTGTGCATTGTGTTTTATAGTTACTTTATTTTTTTTAAACATTTTATTTATTTATTTGACACAGAGAGAGGGAGATAGAGCACAAGCAGGGGAGCGGCAGGCAGGCAGAGGGAGAGGGAGAAGCAGGCTCCCTGCTGAGCAAGGAGCCTGATGTGGGACTCGATCCCAGGACCCTGGGATCATGACCTGAGCGGAAGGCAGCCGCTTAACCGAGCCACCAGGCGCCCCTGTACTGTTTTTTAAAAATACTGGCCACCCCAGTGAGTTGATTTTGTGCCTGTGATTTCATGATCTCAAGTTTGAAAGACCCCTAATATAACTTCTAGCTATGTCAGATAACTGGGCAGTTTCCAGAAGAGAAGTAAACCATTTTAAAACTTCACTTGGAAACCTCATTGTCCCAGAACTATAGGAAGAACAGAAAAGTCTTCAGGATGGCACATTATTTGAGGCATCTGGTTTCTGGCCTTCATGCCCCTCCAACTACTCATAAAATTCTGTAGAGACAAGTATTTTCTCTGAACTCTAGCTTTCTCATCTAAAAAATGTAATTCTGTAGTACAAACATTATAGCTTTTTTGAGAAACTCATTTTTAAAGAACCTTCATACATGATTACAACAGTGTGATTGGGGCCTTATTTTTTAAGAATGTATTATTCTACAAGAGGTTTTCCTTAAAATTTAGTCCAGAACATAAACGCTTTCATTACTGTGATAAAATTCTACTATAAAGCACCCTACCATATTAGTTCTGAAATTTTATCAGGGGCTGTGATCCTTGGACCTGCTGTCTGGGTTCTATAGTTCTCGTAGGCTCATAAAATGTTAGTGCAGAAGGAATCCTTAAGGATATGCTGGTCCAAGTCCCTTCACTGTCACTTACTGACTAGGAATCCCCAGGGATGACTTCCCTAGGCTCATGTAGCCAAGACTCAGGACTTCTGTTTTCAACAGCAGTAGTATGTATTATATATGAACAATGTGTATTTTATTTATATATATACAGTGATATATATATATATAAATAAAAATATGTAATTCTGTTATGGTTGTAATGGCTGTAACAAAATTTGCATAGAAATGGGTGTTGTGCCAGGCATCCTCCACTGGCCTCTGATGTCATGGCCACTCGGGCAAGTGACAGAAGGCAGAGGCCTAGCTGCTGAGGCAGGTCAGCACTAGCTCAGGCCGCCCCGGGTTCCTCCACTCCCCACTGTGGCTTCCAACAAGGTGGTGGCAGCAGGCAATCAGATCCACCTCTTCCAGACCAGTCCTGGGGGCAAGTGGAACCGAGCTGACTTCTGTATCTTCCTGTAACATGCACACAACCAGGGGTTCCCTACCCAGTGCCTCCCATGTTATTTGCACTCAAGGTTCCATAGGAAACTAATAAAGTCAGATGCTTGATTTGACGCCATCAGTCATTTCTTCACCACCTGCCTTTTTCATTTGTGAAGGTATGTCTCTGCTGTCCATCTGTTAGCCATACCCTGACACGCCCTGGGAGCACGAGACATCTTAAACGTTGGCACTGCATCTGCTGGAGTACCTGTTCACAGGCTTCGTCTGGGGTTTTCTATACAAATCAGCCTGGGATTCAAGGGTCACTATAAACTTAGCTTAGACCCAGTGGTCTAGAAATAGCAGTTGCTTCCATTCAGTTACTTCCTTCATAGCAGATGTGGTTCTAAGAGCTTTATGTGCGAACGCATTTAATCTAATCCCTTTTACAAATCAGGAAGTTGAAGAAGAGATCAAATAAGTCATCTGCCCAAAGTCACACCAAGTAAATGGTAAAGCAGTCAGATCCAGCAAGTTCGACTCCAGAGCCTGAATTCTTTAAGCACTGTGCCAGTTCTTCAGACTGCAGGTTGAGTCCCATTAGTGGATAATAAAATCGGTCGCAGTCAACCATCTTGTACGTAGACCAGAATAAGAGAAAGCAATCAGTGTGTATCACAGTAAGTACTGTTTCACAAAATTGGATTATATGCATACACGCTCACAGAGCCATGGTCAAGATGTAAAATTACTTGTGAGTAGGTTATGATCAAAAAGGTTTACATATGCTGTACTGACTCTCAGATAATCTGACTCGGCCTAGAGCCAGCCAGCCAGCCAGGATCTGAACCTCAGCCCTACCTGTATGACCTTGGACAAGTCACCTGGCTATAGCTCAGTGTCCTCATCCATAAAATGGAAAGAATGTGCACTTAATACATTAGAATTAACACGTGCTAAGTTTTTACCAGTGCCTGGACCACAGTAAGCCCTGAGTTTCCACTATTCAACTATATATAACCGTCAATCAAATGTACTTAACATCTCTTTGGAGGGGCGCCTGGGTGGCTCAGTTGGTTAAGCGACTACCTTCGGCTCAGGTCATGATCCTGGAGTCCCGGGATCAAGTCCCACATCGGGCTCCCTGCTCGGCGGGGAGTCTGCTTCTCCCTCTGACCCTCTTCCCTCTCGTGCTCTCTCTCATTCTCTCTCAAATAAAATCAAATCTTAAAAAAAAAAAAAAAAAATCTCTTTGGGGCTCGCTCTCACTTTATTTTCCCCTAAGCTGTACAGCTGACCCTTGAACATGGGTTTGAACTGTGCTGGTCCATTTATACATGATTGTTTTTGATAAATACAGTACAGTGCTATAAATTATTTTCTGTTCCTTAGGATTTTAATTTTTTTCTCTAGCTTTAAGAATACAACATGTAATACACATAACATACAAAACATGTTAATTGCCTGTTTTATGTTCTCAATAAGGCTTCCAGTCAACAGTAGGCTATTAGGTTTTGGGGGAGCCAAAAGTGATACTCGGACTTGCGACTGCTCAGGGTTGGTGCCCCAACCCCTGGGTGCTTTGAGTCAGATGTGACAGGGTGGAGGTCGTTACTCGGAGAGAAGGCTGGGGACAACTTCTGCATCAGCTAAGACGGTTTCACAGCCCAGCTATGAAAAGGAGGATTCAGTATGTGGAGGCCGCTGAGTTTAGAAGACTGCGTTTTTACGGTTACCATTAATTCCGATCAAGCAACTCTGAATGATTTCTAAGGAAAAGAGCTAATGGGATAATCCTACTTGAGTTCACGGTTACAGTGAGTACACCAGAATAAAACACTTTGTTGGCTGAAGGAAGACAACAAAAATTAGACCTAAAAGGTACAGAACAGAGATGGCCTTTTAAAGAGCTTCCGTATTTTCAGCCAAGCTGAGACTGCTTGCCTCTTACCCACGTGAGTAAACAAAACCAAGAGAAGTGTCTCCAGCAGCGCTGCGTCAGGCCCAGGAGCTGGCAGTAGGGAGGGTAGAACTGGGCCCCTGGCTTCCACTTTGCTGCCATTGTGTCCACTCTGACAACCGAGAACCAAAGCAGAGTGGAAACTCAAGGATGACCCCGTTCAGAGCCTGCCAGAGGCTTCTCACTGCACTTGACATAAAACCTAAACCTGCGACCATGACCTAAGCTTCATCTAGTCCCCATCTCCCCTCCTGCTGGAACCCCACCGGACTTTGTGTTCCTGAAACACAGTGACCTTGGTCCCATCCCAGACCTTGGTTCTTACTGTCCCTTGTCCCCAGAGCACGCTCCCGTTAGACCCCCGCACAACTGGCTCCTCCTCCTCATTCAGGTTCCACCCCCAAAGATCAGTACCCACCTATCTCTAGCACATGACCCCATGTGCTCTCCTTCAGAGCACTTAGTAAGTCTCATATAATCAATCTGTGTCTGTCTTCCCTTACTAAAATCTAGATCCCTTAAGAACTGAATCATCTTGGGCACCTGGGTGGCTCAGTCGTTAAGCGGCTGCCTTCGGCTCAGGTCGTGATCCCAGGGTCCTGGGATCGAGCCCCGCATCGGGCTCCCTGCTCAGCAGGAAGCCTGCTTCTCTCCCGCTCCCCCTGCTTGGGGTCCCTCCCTCGCTGTCTCTGTCAAATATATAAATAAAATCTTAAAAAAAAAAAATGAATCATCTGTCTTATTCAGCACTGTATTCCCAACACTTCAGTGGTCAAGAGCCTAAATTAAAAATATGAACAGTTATGCTTCTGGGCAAGTCATTAAGCCACTCTATACTGCAGATTTTTATCTGTGGATAAAAGAAAATTCTGTCCTACCTACTCAGGATTGCGACACTACAGAAAGTTCCAAAGTACAAACACATTTTAGAAAAAGTGGAATAGCCTATTTCACCCACATCTCCCATTCCTCCAGCCCTAAGAAATCCTAGTTAGACGTGTGTCTTAGGTCCACAAATGGCCCCTCGGCACAACGCCCAGCCCACAAGAGATACACAAATACACAAGGACTGGACTGCACGGACCTCTAACCTCTGTGAATCAGGGCAAGATGGCACCAGCAGTAGAGAGACAGCAAGAGTTTTCGCACTGTCAACATACGTGTGACTAAAACATTCACTAGGAGGAAGGCAGTCTGGCGCTGCAGGTAAGTGCAGGGTCAGACCCAATGTCGCCCCTCATCCATGTGTGACCCACAGGCAAAGTTACTTCATCGGCTTCAGCCTCAATCGCTTCACTGGTAAGTGGAGCTAATGTCTGTCTCCACCCCCGGGTAACCCCGAGGACCCACTGAAAGGGCCTGTAACCAGTGAGGACAGCAGCTGGGGGCACAGGAAATAATCCATAAAGGGTGGCTGTCGTTATCAGAAACATCCAAAACTCAGTTCCTTACTATTGACCAAAACGCTTTAATTTTACAACTTCCAAGTACAATATGAAGTCCGTAACTGCTTGAAATTCTCACCTGGCTCCTGCAGGGAAACAAAAGTAGAAAGCTTTAAGTCTTTTATTTTCAGTAATTCAAATTCATAATTTTGGTTCATTCCATTATTCAAGCATTCACTGAACACGGATTATGGGAGTAGTCTTTTAGAGAAGCAAAAGCACCTTGCTTTCTCAAAGGGTTTAGAGTCTCCTCTTTAAAATAAAATATTAACGACCATGTGTGAGAATACTGGGAAATCCACAGGAAGAGGAGAGGTTAATGCCGGCGGACGTATTACACAGGGAAGTGGGGTCCTGGCGGGGCCTGGAGACACGGAACAGCAGGAGACACGGGTCGAGAGACACGGAACAAATTGTAACAGCTTCACTGCCTGCCCTTCGCTGACATTTTTTACCATCCCCCTGCTCCCTAAAGACCCCAAAACTGCTGTCCATGTTAATAAGTACGTCTGATTAAAATCAGAGTAACAATACTAACAATATGATGTAATAGGAACACTTTTTCCTTTAATGCTTCCTAGCCTTTAAAACAATTCCCAAAAATAAATAAATAAAACAATTTCCAAGGCATTTTGAGTGATGGCAATTATTTATATGCAATGATTAATTTTAAAACATTACATGAGAATGTCTTAACTCCGAGGGCTTTGTGGGAAAAGAGACTCCTTTTTCTAGTACCTACAACTAGGACCTTCCTTTTGAAAGAAGAAAAACTCTGATTCCTAATTTGGAAAAATGAAAGGGCCATAACCTTTTAGTGTTTAGGGTTAATTTCCACACAATTCCATATCCTAACATTCCCATATGCTGGAACTTTCCATTTAGACACTTAGGGTGGGGGGCGCCTGGGGGGCTCAGTCGTTAAGCGTCTGCCTTCGGCTCAGGTCATGATCCCGGGGTCCTGGGATCGAGCCCCACGTCGGGCTCCCTGCTCAGCGGGGAGCCTGCTTCTCCCTCTGTCCCTACCCCCTACTCGTGATCTCTCTCTCTCTCTCTCTCTCAAATAAAATCTTAGAAAAGGAATAAATTTTTTTTAAAAAGTCTCTGATCAATAGATGGCTAAATGGGACCCTAAATTGTAACACAACTCAGGGAAAGAAAATTTTTTAAAACAAATAGTGAAAAGGAAGATGAGACCAAAAGAAGGGGATGGGAGGAAGACAGCAAATATAAAAATACTAAAGGCAGAAATTAGACACGATACAGTTAATTGTCCTTCATGCTTTTAGAAAATGTACCGTCTTCAAGACCATCATAAAGTCAAACATTTTAATCGACACAAGATAAACAACTTTTAAAAAGGAATTTGGGGCATACCTGCTTGCAAAGAGTTCAATCTACACTTTCAGTCTTCATCATCAGGAAGGATACCTAGTTCTTCATCCGTCCACTGGGAAGGATCTGGATATGGAAAGTGACCCTGGTGAGAACCATTAAAAAGAAAAGTAAATATTCCATACAATGAGTTTAAAAAAAAAAAATGGTAAGGCTATCACATACACAGCCCTTGACAAGCCACAGGAACAAATTCTACTACTTTAACTATTTGACTGTCCAACTGTTCTTCAATCTGCTCAATATGGGCTGTGGCCTGAATTTTAAAAGACCCATTTTGGAGCCACCAGGCTGAGCCAGCATTTCATATGTGTTTGTGATGGAGGAAGGGACACAACAGATTTCAAAGACAGCCCATATCTCGACAACGTGTTGAAGCTCGGGTAAAACAGAATGTCTCAAAATGACCTATCATTGCTGCCAACCTGGGAGAGATCTGGGAGCCTCAGTGGGCTCATGCATCTTCAGTCCTGACCATGGACGTATCTGGTGGCATCCTCATCTCAGGCCAAGCAGCCACATACCCTCCTGACAGCTGACCTACAAGGAGGTAGGGGTGACTATGTGCTGCCAATTCACAGACACCAAACAGCTCTCTACTGCGTGACAAGGGCACAGACAAGTTCTAAGAGAAATGATGCGTCTAAGATGTGCACACTGAAGGTTTTTTTCCTATCCTATCCAGATCAGCAAGCACAGATTTCAATGGCTTAAAGGCGTAACTTCCTAGAGAACAGGGTCTGTGTAAAAGTCATAAAAGCTTAGTCAAGGCTAATGACACATTAGAAAGTTACCACTAGCTAACTTCTACCTTAAGACAAAGTAACCCACATCTCTCCCACCCCACTCTGGCTGCCCTGGGCCTCTAGACAGACTAGATGACATTCAGCATTTAAAGAATTTTTTTTTTTTCAAAAACAAAAAATAATAATAATTTTTTTTCAGACCTCTGTATTTTTTTTAATTTTATTTTATTATGCTATGTTAATCACCATACATTACATCATTAGTTTTTGATGTAGTGTTCCATGATTCATTGTTTGCGTGGAACACCCAGTGCTCCATGCAGTACGTGCCCTCTTTAATACCCATCACGAGGCTAACCCACCCCCCCACCCCTCTCCCCATTTCTCAGAGTCCATAGTCTCTCATGGTTCATAGCCCCCTCCAATTTCCCCCCTTCATTCTGCCCTTCCTGCTATCTTTTTTTTTTTTTAACATATAATGTACTATTTGTTTCAGAGGTACAGGTCTGTGATTCAACAGTCTTACACAATTCACAGCACTCACCATAGCACATACCCTCCCCAATGTCTATCACCCAGCCACCCCATCCCTCCCACCCCCCACCACTCTAGCAATCCTCAGTTTGTTTCCTGAGATTAAGAATTCCTCATATCAGGGGGCGGAGCAAGATGGCAGAGGAGTAGGAGAACTGGATTTCGTCTGGTCTCAGGAATTCAGCTGAATGGGGATCAAACCATTCTAAACACCTACGAACTCAAAAGGAGATGGAAGATAAGAAGAGTAACAACACTCTGGACAGAAAAGCGACCACTTTCTGGAAGGTAGGACGTGCGGAGAAGTGAATCCGAGGCGATAGTCGGGAGGATAGACGGCGGGGGAGGGGCCTCCGTCGGCCGCTTCTGGCAAGTGATAGAGCCGCGGAGCACAAAATCGGACCTTTTAGAAGTCGGCTCCACGGAGGGACGTCGCTCCAGTGGCTAAGCCGGGGGTGGAACCCTCGCGGGACAGTGTGGTCTCAGGACCCTCGGGGTCACAGAAAGACCGGGGGTGCCTGAGTGCAGCAGAGCTCCCAGGGATCAGAGCGGGGAAGCCGGCTGCAGAGACGGAGCCGAGGCGCGGGCTCTCAGCTCGGGGTGGCCATAAACTGTGATCCGCGGCCCAGTCGGGCCACTGCTCCTCCAGCAGGGACCCAACAAGCGGCAGAGCCGGGGAGACTCCCCTTCCTCCCCCGGGAGGACCAGCGCGGGAGCGCACCGCAGGGATCTGCCGGGTTTGGAGACTCCACACGGGGTCGGGTGCCAGAGATAGAAACGCTCGGTCACAGGCCGGGTGAGCACGGAGTGCGGCCGGAGACCGGGGACACAGGAGCGACTGCTTTTCTCTGGGGGCGCACTGAGGAGCGGGGCCCCGAGTTCTCAGCTCCTCCGGGTGGAGATTGGGAGGCCACCATTTTCACCCTGGTCCTCCAAAGCTGTACCGAGAGCTTGCAGGGAACAAAAGCTCCTGAGAGCAAACCCGAGCAGCTTGCTTAGCCCGGACTCACAAGGGCGGGGCAATTCCGCCTCCGGCAAAGACATCTGGGAACCACGGCAACAGGACCCTGCCCCAGAAGATCAGCACGAACCGCCAGCAAGCCAAGACCAAGTTTACCGATCAAGGAGAACGGGAGAACTCCAGCGCTAGGGGAATACTGCACATAGAATTCATGGCTTTTTTTACCATGATTCACTAGTTCATCAAAGTTAATTTTTTTAACTTTTTTTTATTTTTCTTTTTCCCTTTTTCAACCAACATCTTATCAATCCCTTTTTTAAAAAAAACATTTTTTATTTTTCATTTTTAGAGTCATATTTTATCCCTTCATAGTAGTTACCCTTATTTTTGGCATATATATATATATATATATATAAGTTGTTCTCTCTTTAAAATTTTGAGATACAGTTTCTTCTAACAGATCAAAATATACCCTAAATCACTAGTGTATGGCTTTGTTCTAGTCTCCTGCCTGATCACATTCTCTCCCTTTTTTCTTTTTTTTTTTAAATCTTTTCTTTCTTTTTTCAAACAACTTATCAATTCCTTTTATAAAATCTTTTATAATTTTCATCTTTACAGTCATCTTCCATCCCTTCATTGTATCAACCCTTATTTTGTACATATGTCTTTCTTCCTTTAAAATTTTAGGAGGCACTTTTTTCTAACAGACCAAAATACACCCAAAATCTAGTGTGTGGCACTGATCTATGCACTAGCCTGATCATATCTGATCATATTCTGCTTTTTTCGTATTGTTCCGTTTTTGTTTTTATCATTTTTTTTCTTTTTTCTTTCTTTCCCTTTCTTTTCCCCTGGTTTCAGGTCTTTTCTGATTTGTATAGAGTATATTTGCTGGGGATGTTGTTAACCTGTTAGCATTTTGTTCTCTCATTCATCTATTCTCCTCTGGACAAAATGACAAGACGAAAAAAATCACCTCAGCAAAAAGAACAAGAGATAGTACCGTCAGCCAGGGACCTACTCAATACGGACATTAGTACGATGTCAGACCTAGAGTTCAGAATCATGACTTTAAAGATACTAGCTGGGCTTGAAACAAGCATGGAAATTATTAGAGAAACCCTTTCTGGAGAAATAAAAGAACTAAAATCTAACCAAGTCGAAATCAAAAAGGCTATTGATGAGGTGCAATCAAAAATGGGGGCACTAACTGCTAGGATAAATGAGGCAGAAGAGAATCAGCGATATAGAAGACCAAATGATGGAAAATAAAGAGGCTGAGAAAAAGAGACAGAAACAACTACAGGATCACGAGGGCAGAATTCGAGAGATAAGTGATATGATAAGACGAAACAACATTAGAATAATTGGGATCCCAGGGGAAGAAGAAAGAGAGAGAGAGGCAGAAAGTATATTGGAGCAAATAATAGCAGAGAACTTCCCTAATGTGAGGAAGGAAACAGGCATCAAAATCCAGGAGGCACAGAGAACCCCTCTCAAAATCAATAATAATAGGTCAACACCCCGACATCTAATAGTAAAACTTACGAGTCTCAGAGACAAAGAGAAAATCCTGAAAGCAGCTCAGGAGAAGAGATATGTAACCTACAACGGTAGAAATATTAGATTGGCAACAGACCTATCCACAGAGACCTGGCAGGCCAGAAAGGACTGGCAAGATATCCTCAGAGCACTAAACGAGAAAAATATGCAGCCAAGAATACTAATATCTAGCTAGGCTGTCATTGAAAATAGGAGAGATCAAAAGCTTCCAGGACAAACAAAAACTAAAGGAATTTGCAAACACGAAACCAGCCCTCCAAGAAATATTGAAAGGGGTCCTCTAAACAAAGAGAGAGCCTAAAAGCAGCATAGACCAGAAAGGAACACAGACAATATACAGTCACAGTCACCTTACAGGCAATACAATGGCACTAAATTCATACCTTTCAATAGTTACCCTGAATCCATTTACATTGGGCTCAATGCCCCAATCAAAAGACACAGGCTATCAGATTGGATTAAAAAACAAGACCCATCGATATGCTGTCTGCAAGAAACTCATTTTAGACCCAAAGACACCCCCAGATTGAAAGTGAGGGGGTGGAAAACCATTTACCATGCTAATGGACACCAAAAGAAAGCTGGGGTGGCAATCCTTATCAGACAAATTAGATTTTAAAACAAAAACTATAATAAGAGATGAGGAAGGACACTATATCCTACTTAAAGGGTCTATCCAACAAGAACAATTGTAAATATCTATGCCCCTAACATGGGAGCAGCCAATTATATAAGACAATTAATAACAAAAGTGAAGAAACACATTGACAACAATACAATAATAGTGGGGGACTTTCCCCCTGACTGAAATGGACAGATCATCTAAGCAAAAGATCAACAAGGAAATAAAGACTTTAAATGACACACTGGACCAAATGGACTTCACAGACATATTCAGAACATTCCATCCCAAAGCAACGGAATACACATTCTTCTCTAGTGCCCATGGAACACTCTCCAGAATAGATCACATCCTAGGTCACAAATCAGGTCTCAACCAGTACCAAAAGACTGGGACCATTCCCAGCATATTTTCAGACCACAATGCTTTGAAACTAGAACTCAATCACAAGAGGAAAGTCGGAAAGAACTCAAATACATGGAGGCTAAAGAGCATCCTACTAAAGAATGAATGGGTCAACCAGGAAATTAAAGAAGAATTAAAAAAATTCATGGAAACCAATGAAAATGAAAACACAACTGTTCAAAATCTTTGGGATACAGCAAAGGCAGTCCTGAGAGGAAAGTATATAGCAATACAAGCCTTTCTCAAGAAACAAGAAAGGTCTCAAATACACAACCTAACCCTACACCTAAAGGAGCTAGAGAAAGAACAGCAAAGAAAGCCTAAACCCAGCAGGAGAAGAGAAATAATAAAGATCAGAGCAGAAATCAATGAACTAGAAACCAAAAGAACAGTAGAATAGATCAACGAAACTAGGAGCTGGTTCTTCGAAAGAATTAACAAGATTGATAAACCCCTGGCCAGACTTATCCAAAAGAAAAGAGAAATGACCCAAATCAAGAAAATCATGAATGAAAGAGGAGAGATCACAACCAACACCAAAGAAATACAAACAATTATAAGAACATATTATGAGCAACTCTACGCCAGCAAATTAGATAACCTGGAAGAAATGGCTGCATTCCTAGAGATGTATCAACTACCAAAATTGAATCAGAAAGAAACAGAAAACCTGAACAGACCTATAGCCACTAAGGAAATTGAAGCAGTCATCAAAAATCTCCCAAGAAACAAAAGCCCAGGGCCAGATGGCTTCCCAGGGGAATCCTATCAGACATTTAAAGAAGAATTAATACCTATTCTCCTGAAACTGTTCCAAAAAATAGAAATGGAAGGAAAACTTCCAAACTCATTTTATGAGGCCAGCATTACCTTGATCCCAAAACCAGACAAAGACCCCATCAAAAAGGAGAATTACAGACCAATATCCTTGATGAACATGGATGCAAAAATTCTCACCAAAATACTAGCCAATAGGATCCAACAGTACATTAAAAGGATTATTCACCACGACCAAGTGGGATTTACCCCTGGGCTGCAAGGCTGGTTCAACATCCGCAAATCAATCAACGTGATACAATACATTAACAAAAGAAAGAACAAGAATCATATGATCCTCTCAATAGATGCAGAAAAAGCATTTGACAAAGTACAGCATCCTTTCTTGATCAAAACTCTTCAGAGTATAGGGATAGAGGGTACATACCTCAGTATCATAAAAGCCATCTACGAAAAACCTACAGCGAATATCATTCTCAATGGGGAAAAGCTTAGAGCTTTTCCCCTAAGGTCAGGAACGCGGCAGGGATGTCCACTATCACCACTGCTATTCAACATAGTATTAGAAGTCCTAGCCACAGCAATCAGACAACAAAAAGAAATCAAAGGCATCCAAATTGGCAAAGAGGAAGTCAAACTCTCACTCTTTGCAGATGATACGATACTGCATGTGGAAAACCCAAAAGACTTCACCCCAAAACTGCTAGAACTCATACAGGAATTCAGTCAAGTAGCAGGCTATAAAATCAATGCACAGAAATCAGTGGCATTCCTATACACCAACAAGACAGAAGAGAGACAAATCAAGGAGTCAATCCCATTTACAACTGCACCCAAAACCATAAGATACCTAGGAATAAATTTAACCAAAGAGGCAAAGGATCTGTACTCAGAAAACTATAAAATACTCAGGAAAGAAATTGAAGAAGACACAAAGAAATGGAAAAACGTTCCATACTCATGGACTGGGAGAACCAACATTGTGAAGATGTCAATGCTACCTAGAGCAATCTACACATTCAATGCAATCCCCATCAAAATACCATCCACTTTTTTCAAAGAAATGGAACAAATAATCCTAAAATTTGTATGGAACCAGAAGAGACCCCGAATAGCCAGAGGAATATTGAAAAAGAAAAGCAAAGCTGGCGGCATCACAATTCCGGACTTCCAGCTCTATTACAAAGCTGTCATCATCAAGACAGTATGGTACTGGCACAAAAAGACACATAGATCGATGGAACAGAATAGAGAGCCCAGAAATGGACCCTCAACTCTATGGTCAACTTATCTTTGACAAAGCAGGAAAGAATGTCCAATGGCAAAAAGACAGTCTCTTCAACAAATGGTGTTGGGAAAATTGGACAGCCACATGCAGAAGAATGAAACTGGACCATTTCCTTACACCACACACAAAAATAGACTCCAAATGGTTGAAAGACCTAAACGTGAGACAGGAGTCCATCAAAATCCTAAAGGAGAACACAGGCAGCAACCTCTTCGACCTCAGCCACAGCAACTTCTTCCTAGAAACATCGCCAAAGGCAAGGGAAGCAAGGGCAAAAATGAACTATTGGGATTTCATCAAGATAAAAAGCTTTTGTACAGCAAAAGAAACGGTCCACAAAACCAAAAGACAACCGACAGAATGGGAGAAAATATTTGCAAATGACATATCAGATAAAGGGCTAGTATCCAAAATCTATAAAGAACTTATCAAACTCAACACCCAAAGAACAAATAATCCAATCAAGAAATGGGCAGAAGACATGAACAGACATTTTTCCAAAGAAGACATCCAAATGGCCAACAGACACATGAAAAAGTGCTCAACATCGCTTCACTTGGCATCAGGGAAATCCAAATCAAAACCTCAATGAGATACCACCTCACACCAGTCAGAATGGCTAAAATTAACAAGTCAGGAAACGACAGATGTTGGTGGGGATGTGGAGAAAGGGGAACCCTCCTACACTGTTGGTGGGAATGCAAGCTGGTGCAGCCACTCTGGAAAACAGTATGGAGGTTCCTCAAACAGTTGAAAATAGAGCTACCATACGATCCAGCAATTGCACTGCTGGGTATTTACCCCAAAGATACAAATGTAGGGATCCGAAGGGGTATGTGCACCCCAATGTTTATAGCAGCAATGTCCACAATAGCCAAACTGTGGAAAGAGCCAAGATGTCCATCGACAGATGAATGGATAAAGATGTCGTATATATACACAATGGAATATTATGCAGCCATCAAAAGGAATGAGATCTTGCCATTTGCAACAACGTGGATGGAACTGGAGGGTGTTATGCTGAGTGAAATAAGTCAACCAGAGAAAGACATGTATCATATGACCTCACTGATATGAGGAATTCTTAACCTCAGGAAACAAACTGAGTGTTGCTGGAGTGGTGGGAGGTGGGAGGGATGGGGTGGCTGAGTGCTGGACACTGGGGAGGGTATGTGCTATGGTGAGCGCTGTGAATTGTGCAAGACTGTTGAATCACGGATCTGTACTTCTGAAACAAATAACGCAACATATGTTAAGAAAAAAGAAAAAGAAGAAGATAGCAGGAGGGGAAGAATGAAGGGGAGTAAGTCGGAGGGGGAGACGAACCATGAGAGACGATGGACTCTGAAAAACAAACTGAGGGTTCTAGAGGGGAGGAGGGTAGGGGGATGGGTTAGCCTGGCGATGGGTATTAAAGAGGGCACATTCTGCGTGGAGCACTGGGTGTTATGCACAAACAATGAATCATGGAACACTACATCAAAAACTAATGACGTAATATATGGTGATTAACATAACAATAAAAAATTTAAAAAAAAGAATTCCTCATATCAGTGAGATCATATGATACATTCTGACTGACTTATTTCGCTTAGCATAATACCCTCTAATTCCATCCACGTCATTGCAAACGGCAAGATTTCTTTTTTTGATGACTGCATAATATTCCATTGCATATATATACCACATCTTTATCCATTTATCTGTTGATGGACATCTTGGCTCTTTCCACAGTTTGGCTATTGTGGACATTGCTGCTATAAACATCGGGGTGCACGTACCCCTTTGGATCCCTACATTTGTATTTTTGGGGTAAATACCCAGTAGTGCAATTGCTGGGTCGTATGGTAGCTCTATTTTCAACTGTTTGAGGCACCTCCATAACTGTTTTCCAGAGAGGCTGCACCAGCTTGCATTCCCACCAACAGTGTAGGAGGGTTCCCCTTTCTCCACATCCCCGCCAACATCTGTCGTTTCCTGATTTGTTAATTTTAGCCATTCTGACTGGTGTGAGGTGCATTTAAAGAAATTTAAGCATGAAACTTAACCCACTGATGAACCCCTGGTTCAGAAGGTAAAACAATTTGTTTCTAGGCTTCCTTCCAAATATGGCAACCTAACAGAAGCCATAAGAGATGGACTACCTACATACACATCTGTGAGTAGGAAAGGTCAGAGATAATGTATTCCATTAAATAACAGGATTCCTGCATGTACACAAAGACATGGTAAAGGGATATATCCAGATACAAAAATGGTCTACAAACAGGGATGAAAAAAAAAAAAAAAGCTAAGCTATTAATATATTAGTAATAATCTAATGTTATAATATTTTATTGATATATTAGAATTATTCTCCTGCACTTACCAGCACAGCATCTGAGTCATGCCAAAAACGCCAGAGAATCCAGAACCACATGGTCCCACTGAGTATCTCGGCCTGGATCACCTGGGACTTGGTCAGCTGGGGAAACTGTCTATACCGTGGCTCGATATGCACACCACCACCAGCACTACGAGACAGAACAAAATGTCATGCACCTCGGTACCTCTTCTAAGTCTGAAGTCATCCAAAACTTTTGAGTTCCAACTAGAAACTAAATCTAACGTTTCTCATCTCCTCCATGAAGTACAGGATGACAGAGCTCCATAATTCCTCAAAACTCATTTTCCATAGCTTGCTTTTAAACTTGTTTGGCAGCAAAAACTAGTCTGCAAGGAAGAAAGACGATTATTTCCCTTTAGTGAATATTCATGGATTTTACAGCAGAAATAGGGGTACTGGCCCCAAAGTTTCAGTTAAGGGATGTGAACCTGCAGTAGCTGGGCACTTAGCTTATCTAAAAAAAAAAAACAAATCAGGAAGTTAATCTTGTTCTGTTTAGCCATATCTATTTCAAAGGTAAATTATGTCCTCTGCTCTATTACAGTCTTTCTTAATATAAAGAACACTACATGGGAAAGAGAACTCAGCAAATCTTTAATTTTTTTTTTTTTTTAGCAATCTCTACACCCAATGTGGGGCTCGAACTCATGACCCTGAGATCAAAGTCACATGTTAGTCTAACTGCACCAGCAAATCCTTCTTAATAAGCTAATAGTTCTGAACAAAGCAAAGAGCCTTAAAGAGTCAATATGAACAACTTTTTTTTCCATTTAGATTCTGTTGACAAATTGTGGGACACAATCCATGAGGTCTGCATTTTATTCAGTTAGATTATAATTATTGATTGAATCTAACTTAAATAATATAATTTGTACTTAATGGCATTACTGTCAAGTTCTATTTAGCAGCTATACATATTCTACTATACGAAAATAGAGAATTTCCACAGAAAATGTATTCACAAATTTAAGAACAGCTTGTAAAACAATGTGCTCTTTTGTGCAGCAAAAACTACCAAAACTGCACTAACATTTCTTCAAAATGCACTGTAGATCTGTGAACATGAATACATCAATGGTCCCTGATACATATTACCTCCTACCCTTTTTATTAGCCTGTCCTGCTCTTAAAGGTTATGAATAGTTATCATTTCCTGAGTGTCTACCGTGTGCCGTACACCACACGAAGCATTTTACATGCATTATCATTTATTTTCATAACCCTAGGAGACAGATCCTATGGTTCTTAATGTTTACAAATGAAAACATCGGGGTATTATTTGGAGGCAAAGCCTAAGCTCTTATGTATTGACTATAAACAAACAATATTAATAATTTTCTTTTTATGAACCAAAGACACAGTTCTTAATTAGAATTCCCATCAGCATACCACACTGAAGTGATAGTTTCATTTTTATGTAAATATTTATTCAGTATATTAACACTTTTATTTGGAAGGCTCTACATAAAATATTGGTAATTAACTATCGATGATATAAGATGGCTTTTATTTTTGCATATGTATGTATGTGGGAGGTTTTGTATGTTTTTTTTAAGTCTTTATTTAAATTCTAGTTAGTTACAATATAGTATAATATTAATTTCAGGTGGGGGCCTGGGTGGCTCAGTCGTTAAGCATCTGCCTTCGGCTCAGGTCGTGATCCCAGGGTCCTGGGATCGAGCCCCACATTGGGCTCCCTGCTCAGCGGGAAGCCTGCTTCTCCCTCTCCCTCTGCCTGCAGTTCCCCCTGCTTGTACTGTTTCTCGCTCTCTGTCAATAAATAAAATCTTTAAAAAAAATTAATTTCAGGTGTACAATATAGTGATTCAACACTTCCATACAACTGGTGCTCATCACAGCAAGTGCACCCCTTAATCCCCACCACCTCCCCTCTGGTAACCACCAGTATGTTCTCTGTAGTTACGAGTCTGTTTCTTCATTTGCCTCTTTTTTTTTTCCCCTTTGCTCATTTGTTTTCTTAAATTCCACATGAGTGAAATCATGTTTTTCTCTTATTTTGTTTAGCATAATACTGTCTGACTCCATCCATGTGGTTGCAAATGGCAAGATTTTTTTTCTTATGGCTGAGTAATATGTATCTTTTTTAAAAATAGTGACCACATATTACTTTTAAGATTTATTTCAGAGTGAGTGAGATGCAGGGGGGGGGGGGTACAGGGACAAGCAGACTCCCTGCTAAGTGGAGAGCCCTATGTCGGACTTGATCCCACTACCCTGAGATCATGACCTGAGCCGAAGTCAGACGCTTAACCGACTGAGCCACCCGGATGCCCCTGACCACATATTACTTTTATTTTTTTAAAAGATTTTATTTATTTGAGAGAGAGAGAGGGATCACAAGTAGGCAGAGTGGCAGGCAGTGGGAGAGGGAGAAGCAGGCCCCCTGCTGAGCAGAGAGCCTGATGTGGGGCTATACGGAGGGCCCTGGGATGATCATGACCTGAGCCAAAGGCAGACGCTTAACATACTGAGCCACCCAGGTGCCTCTACCACACATTACTTTTAAAAGGCTCCCTCAAGCATCATTGCTTTACAACCTGAAGAATATATCACACTATTTCTGTAATGCCATCATATGCCAATTCTATTTAACAGTCTTCAGGATCTGTGCATATAAATACTGTATTATACAAACAAACCAACCATGGGGATGGGAATTCAATATACTGTAACAACAGGCTTCCTCTTTGATAGGTTTTAGATACAATCTAGTTATAAGGGCCCATCAGTTAAATGCATTAAAATATTTGAGAATTACAGTTCAAACCCACTACCAGGAACTCATCTCATTATTGCTAGAGTGACATGCTGTTTTAACTATTCCTTGAAACAAGTGGGTCACTGGGACACCTCGCTGGCTCAGTTGGTAGAGCATGCGACTCTTGATCTCCGGGTTTTGAGTTCCAGCCCCATGTTGGGTGGACAGATTACTTTAAAAAGAAAAAAAAAAAAAAAAAGAGGGGCGCCTGGGTGGCTCAGTAGGTTAAGCAAATGACTCTTGATTTTGATTCAGGTCATGGTCTCAGGATCATGGGATCAAGCACCAGGTAGGGCTCTACACTCAGCACAGAATCCACTTTAGATTATCTCTCTCTCTTCCTCTGCCCCTCCCCCTGCTCACGCTCTCTCTCTAAAGAAATAAAATCGAAAGAAAGAGAAAGAAAGTGGGTCACTGACTGCAAAAGGGAAATCTTTTTTTTTTAATTTTTAGAAGGGGAGGGGCAGAGAGAGAGAATCTTTTTTTTTAAGATTTTATTTATTTTAGAGAGAGATAAAAAGTGCACAAGAGGGGGAGGGGGAGAGAGAATCCCAAGCAGACTCCCTGCTGAGTGTGGAGCACTGTGAAATTAAGAGCAAGGAAAAAGAAACTCATTATAAAGAACAAACAGGTTTAAAAACAGCAAAAAGAATTTCTAGAAATAAAAAAATGTAATTAAGGTTAGGAGCATGAGAAAACTTGACATATGCCCAATTCCTGTTCCATAAGGAGAAAACAGAATGGGGAAGAAACAGTGTCCCAAAAATAATGGCTATTCCAACCCAGGATTTTTAAGTGTCAAGTTTAAAAACAAAAATGTATCCTAACTCTGTGAAAGTTACATTTTAAAACATAAACCAGATCATATCAAAAAATATGTGATAAAAAGGGGTGCCTGGCTGCCTCAGTCAGAACGTATGACTCTTGATCTCTGGGTCATGGGTTCAAGCCCCACATTGGGTACAGAGATTATCAAAAATAAATAAACAAACTTAAAAAAAAGTGAAACCAGATCATATCATTTTCCTGCTTCAAAGTCTCAAATAGCTTCCCATCATTCTTAAAATAAAATCCCTACAGGGCTGTCACTAACCTGCCCCCACCCCTCCCCTGACCTTACCTCTACCTCTCCCCTTTGCTCAGCCCATTCCAGCCTCACTGGCTTGCTTGTCCATCATCAGCACTCAGAATGTCAGTATTTGCAGTCTCCTTGTCAGAGGCTCCTTCGGCATCTTTGCTTGGCTGACTTATCACTCAGGTCCTATTCAAATCACTATCAGGCCTGTATTGCCACATCATCCTAAGTAAAATATCCCATCCAACCCCCTCCCAGGCACTCTCTAGATTAATCCCCTGCTTTATTTCTTCATGTCACTTAACAGTACCTAAACATGTTCTCTTCAACTTGTGTCCTCTCCAGGATGGAAGCTCCCTTATCTTTCTTGTATTCTTTTTTTTTTTTTAAGATTTTTATTTATTTTTTGAGAGAGAGAGAGAATGGTAGAGAGAGAGCATGAGAGGGAAGAAGGTCAGAGGGAGAGGCAGACTCCCTGCTGAGCAGGGAGCCCGATGCGGGACTCGATCCCGGGACTCCAGGATCATGACCTGAGCCGAAGGCAGTCGCTTAACCAACTGAGCCACCCAGGCGCCCTCTTTCTTGTATTCTGCTCTATCCCTACAACCTAGAAAGGACCCTGGTACCTGGAAGATGCTCCATACCTATCCACTTAATTATCACACAACTGTGTGTGATAATAATGTGTTGTTACATAAGTAACACCACCTCTGTGAAGAGAAGCACTCCTCAGTTTTCCCATGCAGGGTCAAGGGCTATGGCTGGTGGCTTTCCATCACTGTCCTTGTTTAGGTCACTCAGGCCTTTTCCTTCTTTCCACCCCACACCTGTCCCAGCTCCACAGCTTTAAGAGGCATGTGACTTTAAGCAAGTCACTCCTTTAATGTTCCTGAGTCTCAGTTCCCTAACAACAGTTAAACAATACTGGTAAGGTCCTTACTAGGCAGCAGCCGCTGTCCCAAAACACTTTACAGAATCGTTATTTACTCAGTTCCCTGGAAACTGACATTATCCCCATCATTCGGGTGAGAAAACGGAGGCAGTTAGAGATCAAGAAACTTCTCCAAGGCCAAACAGCTAGAGTGTGGCAGAGGTGAAATTTGAATTGAGGCAGTTTGGGGCCAGAATCCTGCTTTTAACCACGACCCTGCACTGCCTCTTGGAAAAATGCAGATGATGATGACCTAAGGGGCCTGGAACATCACCCGTGAAAATCCAATGTTCTATTTTCCATCCTGCCCTTACTGAATCTCTCCGCACTACCAATTTGTTTTTGGCAGGTGCCCTCCCTTGGCATCCCAGCACCATGCTCTCCAGCCGAATTTTTGGGCTACTTCACAGGTGACTCTTCTTTTGCTCGCTCTCGATTCTGGTGTTGCAAGAGTAAACCCTAATACAAACTATGGGATTTGGGTGATAATGTGTCAATCAATTCTACACTCTCGTGGAGAACGTTGATAATGGGGGAGGCTATGCACTTGTGAGGCAGGAAGGTTATGGGAAATCTCTGTACTTTCTGCTCAGTTTTGCTGTAAACCTAAAACTGCTTTAAAAAATAACATCTAGGTCTCCCGCGGCGCCTCTGTGCTACTCCTTGCCTCCACTTGACTTGGAAACATACGGTACAGGTTCTTCCCTCCTGCTCTGGCTTCCAGATTAGCTCCAGCTTGCCTCCACGATTAACTGAATTTCCCGAGGGCAGGCCTCCCCTGGGGCCGGAGTGACCCGATACAGTTTAAAACCTGGCAAGCGGGGGCGCCTGGGTGGCTCAGTCGTTAAGCGTCTGCCTTCGGCTCAGGTCATAAAAACCTGCAAAGAAGCCTCCCGGAGCCCCCGGCCCCAGCTCTCCCGGCCCCGGCGTCGCGGAGCCGGACTCCAAGTCCCAGCATGCCTCGGGGCGGAGGTCGCTGCAGGCACCCGGTCCACCCCAAGTGCCCGGCGTCAAGGTGAGGGCGTCCCGAAGACCGGCGTTTTCCGTTAGAAGCAGGCGAGGCCCCTCCCCCAGCCAACACTCACTGACGAACTCCACTGCCTCCAGCCGCCCGCGAGCCGGGGCCTCTGAACCACCGGCCTCCAACGCGAACGAAAGGCGCCAGCCGCGTCAAAGCCGACATGCCAGCGCGCGTCCGGACAGCACTTCTCAGGCCTCACCGCCTCCCACGTCACTTCCCCCCGGCGCCCCGCCCCGTGACGTCACGGCGTCGGCCCGCCCACCTCCCAGAAGGTAATTTACGGGGGCAGGGAAGCCGTATTCGGGTAGCCGGGCGTCGGGCTCGGCTTCAGGAAGCCCTGTTTTGTACGCGTGTGCTGAGAAAGCAACGCTGAGTCTGCTCTCGCTCCCCTTGACTGCTGGTCTTGATGGTGTTTTCCCACGTCCCCCCGCTCCTCTACTTGCTGCTCCTGAGTTAACAGCCTTCCGGACCCTTTTAGGCCGCCTGACCCTCTCTCAACCAGAGGACCTAACCAAAGCTAGTCTTTTTTTAAAGTTTTGGGGTTTTTTGTTTTTTTTTTTAATTTGAGAGAGAGAGAGACAGCGAGAGAGGGAACACAAGCAGGGGGAGTGGGAGAGGGAGAAGCAGGCTTCTCGCCGAGCAGGGAGCCCGATGCGGGGCTCGATCCCAGAATCCTGGGATCATGACCTGAGCCCAAGGCAGACGCTTAACGACTGAGCCACCTAGGCGCCCCCCAAAGCTAGTCCTTTGTACTCTCCTCTCCTGCAAGAGGCTCGCAACGATTTCTTTAAGGTCTTCATTGTTTTACTGTTGTTCTGCAAACTTGATTACCGACCGGCAGCCAATGGTTCCCAAATATCAGTACGTGGGCTCGTGGCGTCACATTCATCTGAGGAGCCTGACCTCAGATACTCTTCAGTCTGAAGTGGGGCCAAGGAATCTGCATTTTAGCGTGGCCTCCAGTTTCCGCAGTGCTCTAATTCCCTGATCCAGGGCCAAGCCCTGGATTCTTGGCTTTTATCTGTTAATATTGCCTTCTATTAAATCCTGGATGGACTCTAAGCTTTTCTGGACACCCACCCCACATCAGTCCCGCAAATTCTTAGGGTCTTATATATGGGTTATAGCTTTCCTAAAAAGTTGACAGGTTTGATTAAATTATATAAAGTTAGCCTGCCAGCCTTACACCTTGGAAATTTCAATTTGAAATGGATCAAATGATCCTTCAGCTAAACACTCAAGACTTCATACTCATGCATGAAAAATAGGATACTTATGGACAGAAATGCAGACTTAAATGTAGGGATTTGAATGCCTTAACTATAACTGACACCTGTCCTTCTGTGCCAAGATGTGGGTGTCCATGTGCCCTGTAACGGGAAACCTCTCTCCCTAGAGTTACGCTCAGGTAAAGCTTATGATTACTGAGCTGCCCTGTGGCATTCTGAACAGACTATTAATTAACCCTCTGGCCTGTAGAACTCTCCCCTGTTGTCCTGCCCTCCTAACTTCTAAGATGGTATATAAATTAGAGGAGAGAATCCACTATCTTCTGGATGAAAGCTGACTGTCTAGTTGATACGCTAGTGTGGCTTTCTCTGAGCTACCATATTCACCACTTACCCTTTCTAGTTACATGTACAAGCCACTAAGATATGAAGTTCATGATTTGGGAAGACAGGGCTTTCCATCCTTCCTTGGGAGCTCACTGCCCAAGCTACACAACTTCCCTGATCCCAGCAAAGAATGAATTTATGATGTCAAGGCCAAGGGAAAAAAAAAAAAAAAGCACAGCTTAAACCAAAAAAGGGCCAAAATATCTAGAGTTCAAACCTCAGCACTGCCAGTTAATAGTTCTATGAATTTGGACAAGTCACTCTACTTCTCTGAGTATCAGTGGCCCCATCTGAGTGGGAGTCATTTAAGAAAGTACCTGGCCCGCAGCACACACTCAGGAAATGTTTATGCTTTGTTATTCCTTCCCTTCCTAGTAGCAAAACCTATTCAAGTGTATTAAAATCCGTCCACCTTCCACATCTTTCTTGCTGCATTACAAAAGAAAAGTTTTAACTTCGGTGCTTGCTCATATTTAAAGCAATATTGTTTTATAGACCACTTGTGGGGTCTTTAGATTTAATGTCTTGCATTACAAATTCTGATTTTTTTACTGTAGAAAGTATAGGGTCTCAATCAGTAAACTATTTTGACTATGTAGCAGTGATGCATGTTTGTTCTGCAGACATGCTTTAAGAACTCCCAGAGCAAATATCCCTTACTACTTTTTGTAGGTTGCATGATGGCAGTGAGGGGTTGGGGTGGCTTCTTTTAGGTTCTCAGATCAGTGCCCCATTTGAGAGGATGCATTTTAGAATGTGAGAGGAAGGATGCCAAGCCCTGACACTGAGCTCTCAGCTGCTACATGATGAATCAAATTCCCAGTCAAGTGTTAACAAACTGACAACTGCTAACAAAAGACAGACTTTAAATAACCTAACATAGAGCATCTAACCCCAAATCAAGAACCTATTCCACAGGGGCGCCTGGGTAGCTCAGTCGGTTAAGCATTCTGCCTTCAGCTCAGGTCATGATCCCAGGGTCCTGGGATCAAGCCCTGCATCAAGCCCCACATCAACCCTGCATCGGGCTCCCTGCTCAGCCAAGGAAGGAGCCATAGCCTTCTCTCCTTAAGAAGACTTTATAGATCAAGTTTTGCCTTTTTAAGATGCGTAATTTAAAAATCAGCAAATTACCCATATTAAAGCGTATCTGTTGCCCATTTCTCTCCTCTTCAATACAGCCTGTGTTCATTTTCTGTTGCTACTGTAAAATTTCCTGAGGAACTGAGGCCCTTGGTCCAACAGTCCATGAGGAACTGAATCGTGCCAACCACCATGTGAATGAACTTGGCATCAGACCCACGCCTGCGGAGGCTCAAGATGCCCACAGCCCGTGCGAAACGCTGAGCAGGGGACCTGGGAAGTGGCACCCAGATTTCTGACTTGCAGACACTGTGAGGTACTAAGTTTTATTGTTTTCAAGCCACTGAGTTTTGGGTAGTTTGTATGCACTGATAGGTAACTACCTAGTACGTGCCACTATGGTGTGATTAAACCAACTGGCTTTTAGTTAAAGCTCAGTAGTGCTGGTGTGGGCTCAGGATGGCACCTGCTCTGTGCTTGTACCCCCGTCACCTCAGTGTGTGTGCACTTGACACATCCGCGCTGTGTCTGGCCAGGGTGTCCATGAGCGAGATAACCAGTGCCACTGCCCTCTCCCAGCTACCTTGAGCCACCCCAGCCCCTCACTGCCTGACTAGACTGCCCTCCCCTCACAACTTGGTAAGTAAAAATAACATCTCCAGCTCTCTGAGAAAAACTGCCCCAAATGAACCTCTCTGTCTGACTAAACCTTAGTTGCTTCCCAAAAGACAGAAAGGAGGAACTTGATTCTTGAGAAGGAAAGAATGAAAGAATTGAGTGCTGTGGTCAGAGCAGAACTTCCAGAGAGCAGGAGAGCTTGACTTTCTACTCACTGTCTAAAGCAGTCGTCTCCAAAGCAAACAAGAGAACCCACTGGGATGTGGGAGAAAATGCTATTTTTTATTTAAAAAAAAAAAAAAAAAGGAAAGAAAGAAACTAGGGGTGCCTGGGTGGTTCAGTTGGTGAAGCGTCTGCCTTCGGCTCAGGTCATGGTCCCAGGGTCCTGGGCTGGAGCCCCGCATCGGGCTCCCCGCTGAGCAGGGCGCCTGCTCCTCCCTCTGCCTCGGCCCCCTCCCCCTGCTTGTGCTTCCTCTCTCTCAGCCTCTCTCAAAGTAAATAAATACAATCTTAAAAAAAGAAAGAAAGAAAGAAACTAAGCTTTACTAATATCTACTCTACCGGCTGACCCTGGGAGCCCCTTAGTCTGTGTGGACCAGCCACAGCTTTGAGAGAACTGACCGGGAGTGGACCCAGGGCAGAGAGGGAGGCAGCGGCCGCCTTAATCCCTTGCTGGGGTGCCGCTGGGGTGCTACTGCAGATTTCAAGCCCTGGTTAAGAGGATGTACTGATTATTTTATCTCTATGTTAATATTAGCCAAAATTGACTCCGGACAAATGGAAAAGGGGCTGAACATTACCCAGAAAAACTGCAGTCTGAACGCTAACGTGAACATGGGGGAACTTGAAGAAAATGGCAGAGCCGATTCTGCTCCTGTCCCTAGTATGTCAGCCACATTGTAATAAAATTGAGCAGGAGATCACCAAAAAATATTAAAAATTATCAAGATCATTCGGAGGAGCGCCTGGGTGGCTCAGTCGTTAAGCGTCTGCCTTTGGCTCAGGTCATGATCCCCGGGTCCTGGGATCGAGCCCCGCATCGGGCTCCCTGCTCTGCGGGGAGCCTGCTTCTCCCTCTCCCGCTCCCCCTGCTGGTGTTCCCTCTCTCGCTGTGTCTCTCTGTCAAATGAATAAAATCTTTAAAAAAAAAAAAAAGATCATTTGGAGTACAGCCAAATTTGCCCCACGTATATATACTGTGGCTCTCAGAGATTTGCTAGTGGTGGTGGCACCCGTATAAAACCTATGAATAAGTGATACATGCGCACATATATATGTAAATATATATATTTCACCAAAAGGATGCATAATCAGAAACACTTGGAAGCCATGGGTCTACAGGATTCTGTGACCTTTTCCAACCTAAATCTGAGAGTCATGGAATACCCAGCAGGACCCACGTGATCAGGAAGGAGAGAGGGTTAAAAAAAGAGGAGACAAAAACGAGAAAACAAAATAACTGAGTTTATTTGTCCTTCTCCACAGAACATTTTCCCTGAAATAGTCTTCCCCGACACCAGGCCCAGCTTCCACGACTGAATGGCTAGGGCTCTTCCCTCCCTTCACTTCCCCAAATAACCCAAAGCTTTTAAAACAGACCCCTGAAACCAAGTCAGAATGAAAAATACTGGTATGCCTTCCATGCATCCCAATTTTAAAATGTTCAAGCTGCCACAGGAGAGGCGGTTGGGAGTGGCCTTCAGGTCTCAGATGAAGGCCCACTGCATGCCCACTGCTGTGGTCAGCAGGAGGACGCTGGTCCTTTCAGCAGGAAGGGCTTTGCTGCCTCCAGGATGTCCAGTTTGGGGTCCAGTGAGCGGCCAAGCCCCTCTAACACCATGATGGCGAACACGATGGAGGCAAAGTTGCTCTCTAGTTTTACCTGAAACAGAAAAACATGGGTTCTTTCCAAAGCCCATGGATCTAGGGACAGTATCCTGGGTAACCATGTGACTGTCCACTCCAGGCCTGCTGGGATTTCTACCGTCTACCTAACACTCTTTCCCCTACCCATCATTCTCCCCACCATCTCATCTACTCACCCAACCTCCCATCTACTCACCCAACCTCCCATCTACTAGAAATATTAAGGGGAAGTCTGGGGGATGCAGCATGTACTTCTCTAGGGGTGTGTGTGTGTGTGTGTGTGTGTGTGTGTTTGAGTGACTTAAAAATAATACAATGAATATTTCATAGCTATACCAGAAACGATAAATCTACATGAGGGTCATTCTTCAAGATCTGCCATAGCCTTTTTGAGACCATGCACAAGCGGCTTTGCTCAAACACCGAAGAGCTTCTCCCCGACCCTTTTAAGATTTTATTTATTTATTTATTTGAGAGAGAGAGCATGAGCAGTGGGGAGAGAGAGAAGCAGGCTCCCCACTGAGCAGGGAGCCCAATGTGGGGCTCAATCCCAGGACCACAGGATCATGACCTGAGCTGAAGGCAGACACTTTATCAACTGAGCCACCCAGGCGCCCCAACTTCTTCCCCTTTGGAGCCAGGTTAATAGTAATAGCAATTTAAGTGAATCACTCAAGTAATTCTCAAAACTATCATTATCCCCGTTCTATAGAAAGAAAGCTCAAGCACAGGCTGGTTAAGTGACTTGCTCAAGGTCACTGCGTGAGGGAGAGGAGAGCCAAGATTTAAACCTAGAAGAATAAGAATCTGTTTCTCAAATGGACTGAAGGTCGGAAAACTGCAGGTGGACACAGGGGGAAATAATCTCTGTTGAAAGGAAAGGATATCTGTCTCCGTTCAGGCCTGAAAAGTTGTCTGGGGAGTCAGATGGTGCTTCAACACCATGGGCAAGGCTTTCATTCTTAAGCTGCGTGGTGAGTTCCTCAGTGTTTGCTGTATTCTTTCTATCTCTGTGTTTCTGGCCAATATCTTATTAAAAAATTAAGTGCCACATGGGGGCGCCTGAGTGGCTCAGTCGTTGGGTATCTGCCTTCAGCTCAGGTCATGGTCCCGGGGTGCTGGGATTGAGCCCCGCATTGGGCTCCCTGCTTGGCGGGAAGCCTGCTTCTCCCTCTCCCTCTACCCCTCCCCCCTGCTTGTGTTCCCTCTCTCAGTGTCTCTGTCAAATAAATAAATAAAATCTTTAAAAAAAAATTAAGTGCCGCATGAATAGACATTTCTCCAAAGAAGACATTCAAATGGCCAAAAAGCATATGAATAGATGCTGAACATCACTAATCATTCGAGAAATGCTATCAAAATCACAATGAGATACCACCTCCCACCTGTTAGGATGACCATTATCAAAAAAACAGAATAACAAGTGTTGGTGAGGATGTGGAAAACCGGATCCTTTGTATACTGATGGCGGGAATGTAAAATCATGTGTGGAAAAGCAGTACAGAGCTTCCTCAAAAACTACAAAAATACCTTATGATCTTGCAGTCCCACTTCTGGGTAAATATACAAAAGAACTGAAAGCACGACCTCAAAGAAATATTTGCACATCCATGTTCACTGCAGCATTATTCATAATAGCCAAGAGGTGGAACTAGCCCAAATGTCCACGGATGGATGAACGAATACAGAAAATATGGTATATATATATATATATAATGGAATATTCTTTAGTCTTGAAAAAGAAATTCTGTGACATGCTACAATATGGATGAGCCTCGAGAGCATTATGGTGAGTGAAATAAGCCAGTCACAAAAGGCCAAATACTGCACAACTCCATTTATACGAGGTAAATAAAGTCACCCAAATCATGGAAGCAAAGTGGACCGGTGGTTGCCACCAGGAGAAATTAATCGGGAGCTGTTCAATGGATATAGTTTCCATTTTGCAAGTTGAGAAACTTCTAGAGATTTGCCACACAACAATGTAAATATGGTTGACGCTGCTGAACTATGCACTGGAAATGGTTAGGGTAAATTTTATATATGTATTTTTAAGTATAAGTAAACATTTTTAAGTTTTCTAAAAAAACAAAATGCCTAGGGAAGTACCTAGAATGCAGTACTTGTACTAGACATTCTCTGCTCTTCCATCCTGGGAAGAGCAATGTCAACAGCAAACCTTTAGGGAGCTTCTGCCTACGGTGTCCCCCACTGTGTATCAGGAAGGCCGTGTCCGGACTTAGAGCACAGGAGGCAGGAGGACAAAGCAGTAAGAGTCGGGGCTCTGTGGTCAGACTGCCAGCACCCGGGTCCTGAACCTGCCACAGGGGCCATGTGGCCGTGGGTTTGTTTCCAGGCCTCTTGGCATAGGTGCCTGCCTTGATGAATGTGGAGGGGTTTAAGTGGGCTACTGACAAATATGACACAGCTAAATCAGTCACTACAGGGTGCTGAGAAGGAGCTCGGCACACAGCGCCATGACTCGGCCAGTCCTCCCGGCGGCCCTGCGGGCTCGGAGAGGCTCGTGCAGGTCAGAGCTGGGGAGTGTGAGCCGAGGCTACCGGCTCCACACGGGGTGCAACTGGACTCCCAGGAGTGTGTGTTCATTCCTGTTTCTCTCCAGCCCCACTCCCTAGCAATGATTAAAGCTTTTCCCAATCCCACGGTGATAGTTAAGTCGTTTTTAAAACAGAGCTTGTCAACCGTTTTGGAGAGCATAAAGCTTTTCACCAGAACCCCACCAACAAAGCCAACTCTAGAGCCGGAGACGGGTGCAGACCGTGGCTCTGGCATGCATAGTCGGTGGGACATGGGGAGTCACCTGACCTTTCAGTGCCTGTCTCTTCGTGCGGATAATATGGCAGAGATCATACCTGCCAGTGGGGATTGTCCTGAGATTCGAATGAGAGACTGGACGAAAAGCACCCGGCACGACCGAGTCCAGGTGGCAGGCATCCCACATGTGCTCGCTGCACCTGTTACCCCATGAGTCCATGGCATACTTGGGGGACCCTCAGTCTGCGTGTCGGTTTTGTTCTGAGCACCCAGCCGCTCCAGAGCAATTGTGGAGCCGCAGAGAGAGCGCGGGACTGAGAGACCTGGTTGTGGGTCAAGTCTTGGCTCCGCCCGCGAGGCCCAGAGAGGCGAGCGGACCACCCTGCCTCCCCCGTGCCTTCTGTAAAGTGAAGGTGCTCGGCCAGACAACCTTCTCTCAGTTGTGTGTTACGATCCTTGTCAAGTAGCTGCCTTTCCCATGCAGTGTTTCATTATCAGACTGCAGAACCTCAAGAGAAACAATGGGCAAGGCCGTCTTCGGAGGAGAACCTGCCCTGCCCTCGATGCCTTACACCCTTGGCTGGTGGCTTGGCTCTGAAGAGTGGCCCAAGACCACCCTCCATCACACAGAGACAGAGCCCGAGGCAAAGGCCAAGGTGAAGAACCGTGAGGCCGCCACCCTCCAAGGGGCTGGGGCCAGGACAGCCCCTCTGGGGCCTCCAAACGCACCAGGGCAAGAGGCACCTCCTCTTGGGCCGCCCCGACCCCAGGAAAGAACTAAGTATGACTTACATTAAGACTAAGCATCAGTAACATGAACTGAGGAGGGAAAAGGTATGAAGAGCCTGAGTTAGACAGTTTTTGCATTGGATAGACAAATTCCTCCGGCTAGGGGCCACGAGTACTTAGACTGCTAGACTGACAGTACCCAGACTGACCGTGGCGAGGCAAAGACCCCGGCACGACCGTGTCAGGAAACAGAGACGGCGCACTTCACACAAACGGACTGGTACGGAAAATGTTTGCACAACTGAGATGTCCTGTAGGAGAAGGCCCTCTCAGCGCCCTGCAGCCACCCGCCCGCTTCCCCAGACCCCTCCCCGCCAGCCTGACCAGAGCGCGGGGGGCTCAGCTCCGCCGGGGGGCCTCACCTTGTGCGTCATCAGTAACTTAAAGACATTCGACAAGAGGCTGGAAACTTGAAGCTGGAAAACAGGATAAAACTGACTGCAGAGTCCCCTCCACCGCTCCTCTCCCTTGCAGGCCCCGTCCCTCCCCATCCCTCCCCACCCTCCCACCCACACCCGCTCACACCCACACTAGCAACCACCGCCCTCCGCCCACACACACACCAGCTGTCGGACAAATTCCAGAAAGGACCACGCGCACACCAGCACAGCCCCCATCGCACTGGCGAGTTCAAAGACCCCTGCCGGAGTCGAGCCTCGAGGCCCGTCCGCCCTGTCACTCCCACCACCCCCAGCACGCACACAATCACATCCGAATCCATGAGATCCGCAGGGCCGGCCTGCCAGCCACCCATCCTCACGACCAGGGGGCCACTCCTTGCTCTGACTCACTCCTGCTAGTGTAGACCATGCACTCGGTGAGAAAACAGTCGAGTTTGCTAGAACTGTGTCTAAAACACAGAGTGGGCTTTGGTTCAGGTGTAAATAAAGGACATGAACGTTAGGTATGTCCTTTGGCTGCTCAAGGGCCTTAGTCCTCCCTCCCTCCCTGCTCAGCCGAGCTCCTGATCCCGGCGAAGCAGCAGAATAGCTGCACCCGCGACAGGAAGGGGTTACGGCACTATAAATGCCACCAGGTCACCGAGCCACTCCTGAGAGCCAGGGACTCCAGGGACCCGGAAGATGCGGGCAGAGGACAGGTTTGCTCTTTATCTGCCTTAAAACTCAACCCCACTCAACCCCCAACTCCCCATAAAGAGGGTCTCCCTTCGACCTTTGCTCCATCTAAGGGCCAGGGCGGTAAACGCCCCACGGCCTCCACCCCCCAAGTGGCCTGCTCACCTTTTCCAGGGTGATGGTGTTCTTCCTGGCCTGGGTCACCAGTGTGGCCATCTCAGCCTTGAACCCCTCCACGTCCCTGCACTCACTGGCCCGGGCATGATGCAGGATGAGCTCGGCCACTCTCTGGCCCTACAAGACGTGAAAGAAAGGAACTTGGTAGAGTCAAGAGACCATAAAACTAGACGCTCTGCCTCATATCCTAGTTGCTTCTACCCAAGGTTTCAACCATCCTGCCTTTGACCACCCATCCTTTTTTAATCTCGCCCCTCTCCAGAATAGCTGGTAACCGACAGAGACTTTGAAAGTGGTGGCACCCCCACTGGCCTAGCGCAGCCAGGGCCAGGAGCTGTGTTCATCTCCTTCACCTTCAACAGACACGCAGGGCACAGCAGCAAAGCCAGTGTCCTGGTGCTCACGCTCCACGAGGCCCTGCTGACCAACCAGCCCGTCCCCAGAGTCACCAAGACCTGCCTCTGGACTTGATCGGCCACACTCGCCTTGTGGGCTCTCTTCCTGGCCGAGGAGCATTCCCTCCTCACACCTGGCCCAGCCTCTGTGCTCCAGCCTCCCACCTCCTCCTCTGCCCCGGGCGCCCTCAGACCAGAACCTCCCGGGCCCCCTAAACACCCTAGTGGTCACTCCCAGAGCCTTTCGCCTCCCCCAGCGCCGCCCTGGGAACCGAGCTCTTCCTCTCTGGCTGTGACCTTCCTTCACCCCAACCTGTGCAGGGGAACGTCCCCCCACCCTCCGCCTGCCACTGCACCTGTGTTTAACCTTGACTCAGGGGACACTTTCAACTGTCTCAGGCTGCTCAAGCCTTTGGTTTGTCCCCTCAGAAGGCTCCCAAAGGAGCAGGGGCTCCCCTGAATTTTGCCTTTATTAAAAACAACAACAACAACAACAACAACAAAAACAAAACAGTTCTCTCTTTGCCAGGGTCTTTCTTGCTGGAAAATTCCACACCAGTTGGTCGGAGGGTTTCTTCATTGTCACTCTTGACTCAGTAGAGGTTGTGCTGAATCCCTTTCTGTAAATAATAATTCTCAACCACCGGAGCCCCTCACAGCCAAAGGGTCAGGAGTCAAAAACCACTCCAGATCCCAAGGGATCGTCCCAGCCTTGGAGGCTAAGTCTGTGTTGGGGCTTCTCACCGGCCTGCCGTCTTGTAGCAAGTGGCACAGGCCAGGCCGGCTGTGACTCGGACCAGAAGCCAGTGTTCCCAGCGCCCACCCTCAGGCCTGCCGCGGGAGGGGAGAGAAACTCCCTGCAGGAGGCAGCATTCAGGGTGGAGCCATTTCCTCCCCTGGTCCCAAACCATGAGCTACTCAGAACAGGTGACACACGTGGGCCTCAGCACATTCTGACTAAAGACCCCTCGGCTGGCTTCATTTTCTCTCCCCCTCTCCCTCCCAATCCCTCCCCCCTCACTCCACTCCGTCCGTCGGGAGCACCAGAGGCAAACGGACACATTTACAAGACTGACGAGGGCCGAGGGGCCCCGCAGTTCAAGATTGTCCCCAGCTCCCGCGGGCCCAGTGGGTCTCACCTGCCCCATCGCCACAGCCATGAAAACGGCGCGGAAGTTGCTCAGGTCAGCAGCCTGCAGCTCTGCCACAATGCCGGCATCCAGCAGCACCAGGCGCAGCGGGCGGCAGGCGGGCGGCGTGGCCCCCACCAGCGCGTCACAGACCCCCACCTGCTGCAGCTGTGCCTCTGGACTCCCGGAAAGACCGTCGGCACCCTGGACCAGGATGTTCCCAGGGTGGAGGTCCGCATGGACGAAGTTGTCCACAAATATCTGAAAGGAGATCAGCGCTATTCAAGGCAGAGTCACCCCTTGCCACCCCATCACCACCAGGCCGTGTGCAAAAAAGCTTCCAAGGTGACGTGAGTGCCCAGGGATTGAGTACACCATTTCATAAAGGCTCACTGCTTATGTCATGCATTCAGAATCTGTACTGGCATAGGCCAGGTTGACATTTTTAAGAGAAAAATTATTTCTGGTTAAGCGTCTGCCTTCGGCTCAGGTCATGATCCCAGGGTCCTGGGATCGAGCCCTGCATCGGGCTCCCCCTGCTCGGCAGGGAGCCTCCTTCTCCCTCTCCATCTGCCTGCCACCCTCCCTTCTTGTGCTCTCTCTCTCTCTCTGTGTGTCAAATAAATAAAAATAAATAAATATCTTTTAACAGACTTCCCCTCCATTACCTCCATCTGCCCATCCCAGTGACGTCTGACCGTGATACCGACAACCATCCCGGCACACAGAATCGGGGGGGCCGGGGAAGTGGCTTTGAACCTACTAAGCAGGAAAGAAAGCCCCAGGGACTACGATGGACTACGCAAGTCAGGTGTGATTCGTGGGGCAGGAATAAGGTCGTCTCTGTCGGCAGAAACCACCCGCAGTGCTTCTAAAGGGGAAGGAGAGCCCAGAGGACGGCGCCGAGAACTGCCGCTGCAGAGGCTCTCCGGGACTCCTCCTGCTGCAGCCCCAGGCCACACAGAGACCCCCCCCTGGTCCCGGTTCTGGCTCTGAAGGCAGCAAGAGGCTGCTTCCCTGGTGAAAATCCTGAGAACTAGAGAAGCCGGGGCTGGCACACCTGCCGGGTGTGGGTTCGAAGGGCTGGCTGACCCCTGACACCAGGGCTGAACCTCTTGGCGCATGGCTGTCAGCTTAGCCCCCCAGCTTTCGCCTCCGTCCTCCATCCTACAAGCTGGAGCCCGTCATGATCTCCTGTCTCCTGGGTCCGCTTGGTGCTGTTTCTCCCCTAGCTACTCCCACTGCAGCTTCCCCTCCGGCCCAGCGTGGCCTGGTTCCCCACTGAACTCCCACGGCACCGACTGAGTGGACACCCAGCTCTCCCCCCACAATCCCGCCGCTCCAGGAGCCCCTCGGGTGGGGGCTGCTGACTTTCCCCTAGAGGCTAGAGGTGGAGGCAGGGCCTGCTCCGAGCTCCTGTTCCCACCCCTGCCCCACTTTGGCCACCGGCCTCGTTCCCCACGGCTCACGTCAGTCACGTGGGTTCTGTCCTCCCGCCTGGTTCCTTCTCACCCAGACCCTGCACCCTCCAGGCCTGGACGCTCATCCTCTTTCCTGCCAACCACGGGCCATCCATCCCCCGGCCACGGTCTCCCGTGCCGGCCACCAGGAAGAGCTCAGGCCCTACACTTCCGTACCTTCTTCCTTCACTCCTCCCGGTGAGCTGCTATGAATGCCTGGAAGCTGACACGGCTGAGGGCTCACTATGTCCCTCTATGAGTGTCCTTTTCATCGTCAGGCTGTCCCCTCGTAGGTGACACCTAGACTTTACCTCTCAGCTCAGATGGTGCCACTTCCTGAATAAATCCCGAGGCCAGGACAGGCCCCTCCTAAATGACCCTGTGGTACCTGTGTCCTTTATTTGTGGCCTGTCTTCCCAGAGAACGGTAGTTCCATGAACATTGTAATCATGTCTGTTTCGCTCACTACTATAAATCTAGCACTTAATTCAGTGCCTGGCACAGAATACGTGCTCGATAAACACTGCCGGATGAATGAATGAAGTGCCACTGAACATACGATATCTTCGGCTGTCTAAACTATAGGCAACGTGGGCAGGGCCTGGGTCTGTCTCCCCGCTCTTCCCACAGCACCCGGCACGGTGACAGAATGCATGCCCCCAAGACTGTGCTTAACAGAAAGGCACAGAATGAAGGGGCTACTTCCGGAGCAGACTCTCACCATGGTGGCTTGCTGCTTTGCTCACCCCCCACCGCCCATGGCAGCCGACCGGTGTCTCCGCCACCTCCCCACACGCAACTCGACCACCTGCGGGGCCAGAGCACCCTCTCCAAGCCCACGAGCTCACCATCTTCAGGAGCATGTTGATCCCCAGCCGTGCAATCTTCTTCTTCAAGTCAGTGGGAATCCCCGCCTGCTGGTAGCTGGACACAGGCACGCTCTCCTTTAAGGAAGGTCAGGAAAGAGAGAGCTTTACCCTGGACAGCCCGCCCAGTGCCCCGCTCTTCATCCCCACAGGACACATCGGCGCCACCTTCCCATCCCGACTCTTCCCAAAGAGTTTTCCCTTCCTTACAATCCCTCTGAATCTGTCACCCACAAGTTAATTTTAACCTGTTTGCTCTTCCCTTCTGTAACACTTCTCAAAAGAAAACAAGTCCCATAGGCTTATTATGGAGGAAACCCATGACTCCACCACCCACAGATAAGAGATGTTGTAATGTCATGAGAGAAGACAGGAGCAGGCCTCAGGAGAGCCAACAGGGACATGAGTGAGCCCTGTGACCTCGAGCAGGAAAGAAAGGGGAGAAAGAGAAGAAAGGGGAAAGTAAACATTTCATATAGGTTAGCTATTTGTCCATGGAGACAAGCGCCCATTGAGGTCGATCTTGTTATTCCTCAGTAGCAAAGAGAAGAACTAAAGCCCAGAGAGTTTAAGTAACTTGCTCAAGGTCACACAGCCAGTAACAGTGGGTCTTTCATGTCACTTCCCTGGGTCTCACGTTACCATTTTTACAAAGGAGGCCGGACCAGGCAACAGCTAAGGCCAACGATGTGACACCAACACCTTCCTGAGCACTTTTTCTTTGCAAACTCTGTGCTGAAGGCATTTTGCATTCAACGTGTCACTGACTCCTGGGACAAGCCTACAAGGCAGGGACAGGCACCCACTGTTACACAGGAGGAAAATGAAGTCACCAGCAAATAAAATGGAAAGATTTTCAAGCCCAGAAAAGTCTGGGGCCACGTCCAGGCTCCCAGCCATCTCCCTCTGCTGCCTCCCCACCCCGTATCTGAACTCCCCTCAGCTTTACGGACAGTAATCACATGCTCTCTTGGCTTTTGTCTTTTCAGCGGAGATGGCCCAGCCGTGAGCAAAAGGCACAGCCCCAGGAAGCTCTCACTTACTTCGTACGTCTCCACCAAGACATCCCTGGTGACAAAGGGACGCAGAGGGGTGGGGAATTTGACAGAATTCACATTCAGGAAGTTGCACTGGAAGTGTTCTAGATTCTGAGCTTCGTAACGCAGGTCGATCTAGAGGGGTATGGAGAGAAGGGTTGAGGGGTGACCTGGGCACCAGGATGGCAGCATCTGCAGCACCATAGGGCTAGCCAGTCCCCACATCCACGGGCCTTCCCCTCCTGCCTTCCTGCAGAACGCCCCAGGAGACTCGAGAGGGGTGGTTTTGCCTCCATGAACCTCTGGAAGCTACAGCTGCAGACACCCCTGCAGAACCTGGGCCTGGCTGCCTCCCCGCCATTCCCTCTCCGCTCACCCCCCTTCACTCCAGCCCATGCAGCCCTTCCCCATGTCCCAGGGGTTTGTCTCCACTGGTCTCCAGCAGCCCGCTCCCCTCCGCCCACTGCACTGACCCTGCTCCCTACACTCACCAAGCCTTTCGCGTGCCTGACTCAAGGGACCGCTCCCACCTTTATCCTAACGAGCTCTGGGGGCGCCCGGTACTGGTGCCATTGAGGACCCCCTTCTTCCTGAACAACTCATCTCCTGGCACCTGCTGTTTACTTACCCCCCGTGACCCTCCCCCAGCCTCCAACCGCTCCGCCTGGGTCTGGTCTCCTGGCCGTTCTTCCTCTGGATGCCCCACACGTGCTGATGCTCTCTCAGCTGCTGCCCTTCACCAGCCTGTGCCCCCCCCTCTCCACCGCCTCCATCCTCAGCTGGCACCTCCTCGTGACAAGACCACACAGTCTCCTGGCCAGACCCCGGCCAGACCCTGCTACCAGCTCCACACTTCTCTTCAAGTGGTAGCCCTTAAACTCCGTGTCTAAAGAGAACTTACTGCCCCCACTCCCCTGGCTGCACATTACTTCTTCTCTCTTGGCCTCCACACAGTGGCCTCCACACAGTGGGCTACAGTCTCAGCACGCTCAGCTCCACCCCACCGCCCCGTGGCTCCCGAGCTGACTCGCAGCCAGTCACCGGAGCCCTAACAGAGGCACCTGAGTGGGGCTCTCTGACTTCCGTCGTTCCTCTCTCTAATCCATCTGCTGGTGCCCCCCCCCACTACCCTCAGGATGAAGTCTAAATTCTTGAGGATGACATCCAAGGTGGCTCTCTCTTCAGATCCATCTCTTGTGCCTCCCACTTCCTCTCTGGCCCAGAACTCTAGCTTCCCCCAGTCTGTATGGTGCTGAACATCCCAGCTTACCTGAGCCTCCCCCTCTCTCCTTTGCCTTCCTTATTCCCTCTGACGGGAATGTTCTTCCCCCATTTGGTCTAACTGTAAACACCACTCACCTTCCAAGACTCAGCCTGAGCCTGGGGAGCCTTGACCCTCAGGACAGAATGACCACTTCCTCTCTGGGCCCCAGCTGAACCCAAGTGAACCTGTAGAGACTTCTACAGGAGTCTCTGAGATACTGCTCTATTTGCAAATATTTACAGGTCTGTCCGTAAAATATTTACTCTGCCTACGATACCTTCCTTATGGATGAGAAAATCTCACTCATCACCCCCATGCTGTCTATAAGACTTCTAGAAGGGGAACCAAAGCTCTCATGGGTGGTAGGACTGAGAGTAATGCGAAGATGGCTGTGGGAACAGAAGCTATTTTCTCTCTTTTAATCTTCTTTTATTATCAAAACTACATTACTCCATAGCATACAGCAAAGCTTTCTAAACATTAAAATGCATTCCTGGGACTTAAAACCTTACATCAGAGGACATAAATGAGGACCTAGCACATTGCTCCTGAAAGACTGCCAACTTCTGCACTCTCCAACAGGGAGCCAGGATGGTTGCCCACTTGGAGCCCTGACTGCCCCCAAAGTGTGTTCACTAAGTCTCGCTACTTAAGCAAGGATTCCAAGGGTCCTGGATAGGGAGGAGGGCCTGGAAACAAAGCAAAGGCACGGTGCACGACTTCACTAATTCTTCTCACCCGGGAGTTCAGCGGCTGCCTGTGGTACAGGTAATAATGCTGAAGGCCCCACCATAATCCTGCACTTTCCTGCCAGGCAGTAAGGAAGATAGCTTCCCAAGCACACTCAGTTACACTGGGCTGTGGCATTTCTGCTCTGGCCTGTGGACTAAGAAGGCCCCAGATCTCTTACGGGATCCTCCATGGTCTCCTCCCCATTCCACACTGACCCGAGATGACATAGGTTGAAGATGACCATGCCCAACTCGGGAGGAAACTGGGTCCCTGAGTCACTATGGAGTAGAGCTCCCTCTCCCTCCTTCAGTTCACCGGCATGGAACTTTGACAGAAGCAAGAAATCACCTCGTAGCATTTGGCCTCTGAGATCTGGTCATTCTTTGTTACGTCAGTTAGCATTACCTACCCGACCACCACACCATACTGGCCGTGACACACTGGGAAGTCACGCATCCATTCAGCATTTGCTAAACAGCTGATGGCAAGAACTATGTGAGATGCAATTTGCAACTGAGGGAAGGAGACTTCACCTGATGGACCATGAGCTTCTCAAATTCCTCCACGATCTCAGGCAAACTAAGCCACTTGATTCCCGGCAAAAGCGCAAGGACTCGGCTGCCCATCTTCATCAGGAGCAGGTCCATCTGCACCTGAGATAGCAAGCCAGGGTGCAGCACCTGCCAGGAAGGAGAACAGTGAGGCAGGGAGGGGTCGGGAGGGCACGTTCACCCTGACGGGATGGGGCCCCAGCATCAGAGAGCCAAGCCAGCTTCTCATCAGAGGGGAACGCATGTGGTCCCAACACCCGAGACCCTCCTCTCCCTCACTCCTGCATGCCTTCGCTCAGATACCAGGGCCAACTCCTCTGCGCTGCACTTAGCTTTGCCGGGAAGAACAGGTGGGCTTTTCCTTCCAAATACATTAAGTTTAGGTGTCCCAAACATCAGTGTGCATCGAAGTCACTGTGGAGTACCCGGTGTAGATGGGGACAGCCGGGCCTCCACCAAGACCTACTGCATCACCGACTCTGGGCATGGGGCCAGGAATCTGCATTTTACTGAGCACACCAGGTACTGAGTCCAAAGCCTGAGTCAGAGAAGGGTGTAGAGTCACAGAACCCCAGCAAGGATGCCGAGAGGTGGGATGGAAAGAGTCTGCTTTCAAATGCCTGTTGGTTCTGCAACTCATTCCCAGTCTGAAACTGGCCAAGCTACTCAACCTCTTCAGCCTCCTGTTCCTCTTTTTAATTTTTTTTTTTAAGATTTTATTTATTTATTTGACAGAGACACAGTGAGAGCAGGAACACAAGCAGGGGGAGTGGGAGAGGGAGAAGCAGGCTTCCCGCGGAGCAGAGTCTGATGCGGGGCTCCATTCCAGAACGCTGGGATCATGACCTGAGCTGAAGGCAGACTCTCAACGACTGAGCCACCCAGGCACCCCCTTTTCCTCTTTTTTAAAACATGGAGATAGGGGGCACCTGGGTGGCTCAGTCGATTAAGCATCTGCCTTCAGCTCAGGTCATGATCCCAGGGTCCTGGCATCGAGCCCCACATCGGGCTCCCTGCTCAATGGGGAGTCTCCTTCTCCCTCTGCCTCTGCCCCTCCCCCTGCTCGCGCTCTCTCTTGCTTATTCTCTCTCAAATAAATAAATAAAATCTAAAAACAAAACATGGAGATAACAGTCCTTACCCCCCCCCCCATGAAGTCCTTTCAGGAACAAAGCAGAGATATAAATAGAGATGTAAGTTAAGCAAATGCCTACCTCAAAGGCAGCTGGTACACACTAAATAATGCGTCCAGGGCGCCTGGGTGGCTCAGTCTGTTAAGCGACTGCCTTCGGCTCAGGTCATGATCCCGGAGTCCCAGGATCGAGTCCCGCATCGGGCTCCCTGCCCAGTGGGGAGTCTGCTTCTCCCTCTGACCCTCCCCCCTCTCATGTGCTCTCTCTCTCTCTCTCATTCTCTCTCTTTCAAATAAATAAATAAATCTTAAAAAAAAAAAAACTGTAAATAATGCATCCACCATGACTGGCACCATCCGCTCCTGTGTCTTCCCCAGAGCAAGAGGGTACTTTGGTCCAGTGTTCCCCAAACGTGCCGGCTCACGGGAATCACTGGCAGCATTTATAAAAAGCCAGGCCTCAGGCCTTGGAAAGTATGATTCAGTGGGTGTGAAGAGAGGGTTGTCTCCAAGGAGGTGTAAGAGAGCATCAAGGGTACCTGCTGCTGGGGTCTGCCAGACCCCTGGGATCATGCTGAACGGGGACAGAAAAGTGTGGAGACAAAAATGATGGAGCCCAGGCAGGGGTGACTAAAAAAGGAGAGAAGGAAGCCACTTCTGTAAAAATGAATACCGCCATCTTGGGCTCGCCACAGACTGTCCCTGACTTATCCTGGCCCCAGAGGAGTGGCTCAGCTGGGGGGTGGTTCCTCCACCTATAGAGGCAGCAGACCCCAAACCCTCTTCATTACCTTTATCAGACTCTTCACACAACCACTCCCTCGAACCAAGAAATACAGCGTGCTCAGCACAGGCACACAAAGGTCAAGCTAATCAAAATCAGTAGAAGGCAATGTGGGGTGATTTGCAAATGGGGGTTCCTGACCCGGGACCACTCTGTGGAGTCGGTGAAACTTTAGACAGGAAGGACCAGCCGAAGACATCCGAGCACTTACTTTCACTGCCACGGGGATGAGGTGATCCGGCTCAGGCTGGTGGGCAGGTGCTGAAGACTGAGACACGACTGCATTTGATCCAACCGGGTCAGCTTTAGGGAGAAGCAGCCTTTCTAGAAATGACTGGTCAGCAAGACTTTCTTGAAACCCCCACCCCTTCCCCGGGGGGCCAAAGAGCTCTCCCAGCCTGCCGACTGGCCCCGCTTCTGAAGAAGCCTGCAGGTGGGAGGCCTTAGCAAGTCTCTGGACGCTGTCATGCTCCAGGAAGGTGGGATTGGCACGTGCTTTGTACACTTGGGCCACGCAGCCTGAACCCACAGGTTCCTTCTTCTCAAAGCAGAGGACCCTCCCCCAGTCTTCCCCAAATGCCTGGCGCAGGAAGCGTTCAGTGTGAGTCCAAGGGTGGGGGGTCACCCGGACATGCAGCTTGGAGAACTGGTCGCAGAAAGCCTCTGAGAAGAGATCGCGCCGGGTGCTGGCCCACTGGCCCAGTTTGATGTATGATGGGCCTGAGGTCTCTGTGGCTTTCAGAAGCAGGTAGAGCCACAGGCTGGAGACGCTGGGAGCCAGGTAGGTGAGGGGGTAGAAGAGCAAGAGGGGGAAGAATTTCATCAAGAGAGCCCCAGCCCGGAGCCAGATACGGAGGTGCAGAAAGAGGCATCCTAGCCGCCCCCCTTGGGAGACTCTCTCCAGAGGCCCATTTTCAGCTAGGTCACTCCAGCCGGCTCTTCGCTGGCACACACTCTCAGGAGCCCCCTCACCAGTGTCCCCATAGGCTGAGATAAGTTTGGGTAAAGTACCAAGCAGAAGCCAACAGAGTCTGGCATTACGAGAGCATCCAGATGATCTTAAAAGGCCGAGTTCTTTTCGGAGCTCCAAACCCCTCAGGTGCGACAAGCAGACTCTGACGGAGAAGCGCCAGGGGGTCACCATCCTCTCCCAGAGGTCCCTGGCCTAGGCTGCCTGCCCCCCGCTTAAAGGGCACCCATCTATGTTCACGCTTGAGGCAAGCTGACACGAGTCCAGGGCCACAGCTGAGTATCCCACTTAAGCGTGGGGTGCCAGCGAGATCTTGCGCCGCTCGGACCCCGCGTGCAGGCTAAGCGTGGGCAGGCTCCGCGCAGTCCGGCCCCTCCGTCCCCGCCCCACACCCCTCTCCCTCCCGGTACCTCGCCTAAACCTAAGGCCTGAAGCCGGCTGCGCCTTCGGGGGCTTTCAGAACTGCACCGACTGTGAGGACGGGAGGGGCCAAGCCAGACGCCCGGCCAGGCCCAGAGCGGGGACGCGACCTGCGCGAGGTGGCCGCGCGGGCGGAGCCGGAGCCTGGCGGCCGCAGGACACCCCACACCACCAGCTCGGTGGCCGGGCACCCGCCGAGGGCCACAGCGCGGAGGGGCTAGGCGGGGTTGGGGGTGGAGGTCGGCGCGGAGGGCCCGGGTGCCGAGAGCCGGGGGGTGGCGGAGGCAAGGGTGGTGCGGGGGAAGAAGGAAGGCACACCCGGGACAAAGGGCTGAGAGCCGCGGCGTGGGGGAGGAGCAGTGCGGACCGCCGGAGACCCAGGCACCGGGTGCCCGGGTCGGGAAGAGCCAGGGGCCGGGAGGTGAGGGGCGCAGAGGTTCAAAGATGAGGGCCCGAGGATCCGGACGCCGACAGCGGGAAGGGTGTGCGGAAGGCCGGCGATCGGGATGGAGAGAGTGGGGAGGGGAGGGCTGGGGATCAGGGTGAAGAGGGCGGGGGAGAGGGGTGCGGAGGGCCGGAGTCCGGCCGCGGAGAGCCGTGGAGGGCGCGCGGAGGGCTGGGGATCCGACGTCGAGGACTCGGCGCCCGCGTCTTCCGGGAGCGCCCCGCCCGCCCGCTCGGGCTCCGCCCCTTAAAGCGGAAGCAGTGCGGACACCCTCGGAGGCTAGCCTGGCCCTTGGGTCCTGGATTCCATAGATAGATTTAATGCAAAATGCAAAGGCACCCTCTGTGCCCTCCCCTTCCTCCGTGCCTCTCAGTCTCCACGGACATCTTTGTAACTTTTCTTACAAAGGGCATGGAAACGCTGAGACGCGCAGTGAATTGAAAGCCCGTTCTGCACACAGGTAGGGTTTTCAGCTAAGCAGAATGTGAGGAGAGGCGGGGAGAGGTTATCCTTGGACGGAGAGTTCCAGGCAGCATTGATTTGGGGAATGTGTTTGGACCTTGAGGAGTGGCTCCTGAAAGACCATGCTTATTCATTCAACCAATACTTTTTGATCCCAATACGTATTTCTTAAGCAGAATCTAATATTATCAAGGCTCCATAATATGTTTTAAAACTAGGTATCATGCTAGGCCCCGGGACATGGAGACACACGGAGACACACATCCTGCCCTTACAAGATGATCACTCATGAGGGAGACCCCGCAGGGGAACACATAATGTGCAATTTCAATGTGGCAAGAGCATGAAAGAAATGAAGAATTGGGAGAACCCCCAAGGATGGCAGCTACTTTGGAGAGGAAGGGTGTTCAGACATGTAAAGAATAAAGCCCTCAAGAGGAAGGAGTTGAGTGTGGGAATTTGGGGGCAGGGGTTGTTGGTTTGATTTAACCTTGAGGAAGCAAAGGAAGGTCATATGGCTCTAAACAGCAAGGGGGAGAGAAACAGAGGTGATGGTGAGGGTACTAGGGGCTGTAGCCCCGTGTTAGAGGTGGTGATGGTGCTGTTGTTGGTGATGGTGGTCGTGGTGGGGTTAGAGGTGCAACTTCTCAAGGATCTATAGTCACACAAGCAGGTGAAGTTGAGGGATTCCTGGGGTCCACGTGACTGTCAATGAGGAGAATGATGTCATCCATATTAAGGCACATGGGCAGCAAAATCACGCCGTTCTATCAGATATGAACCCTAACTCAGAATTTGCAAGGGCAGCCTTTAAAAATCGCAGATGTTGGGGCGCCTGGGTGGCTCAGTCGTTCGTTAAGTGTCTGCCTTCAGCTTGGGTCATGATCCCGGGGTCCTGAGATCAAGCCCCGCATCGGGCACCCAGCCTGCTTCTCCCTCTCCTACTACCCCTGCTTGTGTTCCCTCTCTCGCTGTGTCTCTCTCTGTCAAATAAATAAATTCTTAAAAAAAAAAAAAAAATCACAGATGTTGATTTGCAGTCAAGCTGCTTCTCACATGGGTCATTTTATGTAATCTGGTTCAGGATTAGTAACAGCACAAATGTATTTGGGATGGTTAATGACTTAAGAGACTAAATATACAAATGGACACTGGCCAATATATGACAGTAGAACTCGGACCCTCGGCCTCTGCAGCCACTGGCCCCAGACAGTCAGGACTTGGTCAATGACTGCCAACTTCTCTAATTTTCATCCCCCACTTCCATCTCAGGACCAACCAGAGAAAGCCAAATATCTTCTCCAAACCGATCACAGAGGATGCCCAGGCCTCCAGCTGCTTTGTGCCAACCACCACCTATTAGGGCACACCTGAAGCCTTTTTTTTTCCTCTATAAACCTAGCATTTGAGTCTTCGCGGGTATTTGAGTCTCTGCCATGTGCAAGTGATGGTGGCTGACTTCCCTGATATAGAAATCTCTGAATAAATAGCCTCTGTTTGTTCTCATTTGGGTGGACCCCGTTTTTTTCCCATAGAAATTTTCTTCACAGCTAAGCCAGCTAACTATTAACAATTTCCAGTTCTTGGAGATGTTCCTGCTGTTGCTGTTGACCCTGGTACCACTAAGTGGCACCATTCGCTCGTGAAGTGCACCGAAGCCTCCTCCACGTTCCCAGACCCCACTGAGAAGAATCGAATGGGCATGGGAAGAGAATGGCAAAGGCCCACCTGGCTGTGCTTATCTTTTCACAGGACCCAGATGACTGTGATTTTAGCATTTCCCTTGTAACATGGTTACACAGCAGATGGGATGCAGGGCAAGTACTTGTTCAAGACTCCCGGGGAAGGGGGTAGAGATGGGAATGGGCTCAGCAACCAATTGTTGTCGACCTCAGCACGTTTCCCATTTGGGGCAGGATAAATCTTTGTTGTGGGGGGTGGAGGGGAAGCTGAACTGTGCTTTGTAGATGTTTAGCAGCATCTCTGGCTTCTACCCACTTGATGCCAGAACACCCCCCCACACACTTTTCCAGACTATGACTTTAAAATACATCTTCCAACGTTGCCAGATGTCTCCTGGGGAACAAAGTTGCCCCCAGGGGAGAACCACAGGGCTTAGCTCCTGTGGAGGACAGTTCTCTGTTGAGACCCTTTCAACAGTTCCCCTCTCAACACACACACACACACACACACACACACACACACACACACACACACAGTCATTTTCTTCAGAACAGGGTATCAGGGAAGGGAAGCCCCTGAGCAGGACTGCTGCAGCCCCTGATGCCTGAGGATCCCTGTGGGGAAGATGAGACCCAGCTTCCCCCCACCCCACCCCCGAACCTAGGGGATTGTTAGGCAAATAAAAGTTCCAGGACTGACTCCCCCCAGGTCCCGCTTTGTACACCTGGCCTGCAATCAGCTCCCAAGAGAATGGGACCTTGGCATGAAAATTCTGGCCCTGGGCCACCCACCTACAGCTGCTCCTCAAACCCATAGAGTAGGACTATCCGAAATAGCGCTGGAGAAGGAAGACATGGAGGGAGGAGGCTGCCGCAGGCTCGCCCACCTCCCTCCACACGTGTGGCAGCGATTCTCACAGCCCTCCCTCACGTGGGCCCCCTGGCCACCTTCCCGCTTCCTCCTTTCTTTCTCCTTAGTGGGGCTGTTATGGGAATTTCTCCTCCCCTGGGTCCCACCTTCTGGCTTGCTAGGGTTGCTCCAGCATGCCCCAGGGGCAGGTGCTGCCCTTGTGCAAATGTCCGGGGCCGGGCAGGTCCCCTCCCTCCTCGATGAGGGTCTTGGTCATGCCCAACTGAGAGGCCCCTTTCTGCTCTGCTGCTCCCTGGCTTTCTACGTCTCTGCTCCCAAGCCGGCCACGTGAACACAGTGGCTCCCACCCATGGTCCTAGTGGCTGAGCAGCAGGGTTTGTCCTGGGTTAGACTGCTGGGCCCTTCCGAGCTTTGGCCCTCATTCGCAGTGGCCTTGAGCAAGGCACCTACCTCTTTTGGGCTGTTTCTTCACTGATAAAAGAGGCTGACACTAGAACCTGCCTCCTAGGTGGTCTCTGCAAAGCCTTAGCTTTAGCTGGCACACACCCAGCCATACAGGAAAAAGCAGAAAGGGTGAGAACTGGCAGGTGCCTTTTTTTGCCTATTTGAGAAGGCAGGGAGCTGGGGATGGCCTGAGGGCCAACTGCCCTGATCTCCCCAGACACCTGAGACCCACAAAAGGGAGTAGCCAAGCCCAGACCACACTGCTATCTAGGTTGGTCAGATGTCACCTGGCTCGCCTTTAGGACAGTATTTTTTATTTTGCTCTAAGTTGATCTGAGATACAGGAAGTGGATCAGATATTAGGGCCTCCCAGAAGCATCTTCCTTCAAGGTGTGGCCTCTAAGAGGCAGTCCAGTTATTTGGAAGCTGGAGGCTGAGATCAGGGCTGGAGGGACATTAGCAAGGCGGGGATGAGCTGGCGGGTTTTGAGTCCATGCGTGCAGCTCGGAGCTCATAACGCTGTGTGATGAAAATGTTTGGAGGGATTCTCCCTCTCCCACACCTCCCTCAGGTTTGAGGAGGTTGTTTAGCTGGCTGGGAAGTAGGTCAGGGAAAGCTCTGAGAAGCAAGCTGTGAGTCCTCAGGCCAGTCTAGAGCTGGTCCGACTGTCCTAGCATGTTCGGCAATCAGTGAACAGGAAGATCTGTAGCTGCTCAGACGCAGAAATCTGTGACTCAAAAAAAAGAGAATCTAAACCACCACACTCTCGTTCCCTTCCTTCATGTTCAAATGCGTCTCCCAAAAGGAACAGAAAAGAATATGAGTAGAGAGTATTTGGCATGGCAGTCTGACATTTGAGACTGCCTAATGGTGAATGCTGCAGAATGTCCATGACTTTGTTCTCTGCTTTCGGTCATAGACACACTAATCCTTGTAAAGCTATGAATGCCTTAATTCTTTGTGGGGGAAAGAAATGACCCTCCAAAGCCAGGGGCATAGAAGTGCAACAGATGGTTCTTAGGCAAAAATTCTGTTATTGTGTTACTTGCCAATTCAGTGATTCTTTGAGATTTCCAGTGGTACCCTGACAAATGTCGCTTACTCCACAGCGCCCCCTAATGGGCCCCCACAGCTGCCCATCTTGCAGCCCCACTGTGGGAGGTAGAAGGCAGCAGAGCACCCAGAGAGAGGAAGAGAGGGTACAAACCGATCTCAGCCAAAGACCCGCCCTTCACAGCAGGAGAGGATGAAGAAGCCTGGGGCCCTCAGTCTGGGCCCTGCTCACCCCTTCCCCTGGGTGGCCTCCGCGGCCCCTCCCACCCTCCCCCTCCCTCCCCACACCTCCTGGATGACATTTGATTGGAACCAAGAACAAACCAAACCTGGGTTTGAGGTTTGGGTGGGATGGTTGGCTTGGTTTTGTTTCCTCAGAGGGAGGCGGATGAGGATGTGGTGGATGGGAAGGAACTCGCATGCAGCTGTCTCTAGGCAGGAGAAAATGGGCCAGGGATGGGATTGCAATGGAATGAGAAGGGAAGGAGGGCAAGGGCTGCCTAAGGAGGACAAGAGCAGGGGAGCCCTGCTGCTGGTGGGCTCACGTCAGCCACTGGAGCGACGTGGAGGAGCTTTGCCAAGAGCATGTCAAGGTGAGGCTGTGGATTTTTCCCTGCCCCTAAAATAAGTTCCTTCCTTGCTCAGCCACATCCAGATGTCACGGGCCAGAGCATAAGTGAATGATTGCTCTCCCCACACCAGCTCTCTGCATAAAAGAATAGGAACAACACCCAAACCTCTCATCTGTTCTTTGCTGTGTGTGTACCTTTCCACTGTGCGCTGACAGGCAGGTGGCCGTGACCCAGAGGAGGGGTTGCTTGCTGTCACACGAGGGCTGAGAAGGAAAGGGTCCCAGTGACCCAAGCAGGGGACACCCAGTCTCTAAGGAGGGGTGTCAGAAATTCCTGGAGGAACTGCACCACCTGTGCCTTCCAGAGGGGAAAGCCTAACCAGAACGTGGGTTGAACGCTGATCCAGAAATCCCCGTCCAGAGTGGCTGGCACTGAGCAGAACCCCGGCTCTCAGGCAAAGCTGGTGTAAAAAAAGAACATGGCTTGAGCCAGATGGGCCTAGGCTAGTGTGACCTCAATTAAGGCACACAACCTCTTGGAACTTCGTTTTCTCATCCATAAAATATTAGGGCTCATAGTTAATTGCTCACGAGTGTGGGGAGGATTATGCGACATGACATATGTGAAGTTGCTGGAATGAAAGACTCTCAGTAAATGTTTAGCATCCAAAGGGAATTTGAATGGAAATGAAACAATTTGGGGGAGAGGAGTTGGTCAAAGGCTCCTTTTCAGGCTCTCTTCCCATCTTAATCAGGCTAGCCTCCTTCCGGCCTTCGGCCCTTGGTTCTCCTTCACTTTGTTAATAGGTGAGATGAAGCAAGCTCTGTGCCTGATACGGGAGGAGAAAAACGGCCTGCTCCCATCTGCTGAATTCTGAACACCTCTGTGCTCCTGCAAAGAGAGAGAGAGATTAAGAAAATAACAAACAGGAGGTAACTAAGAGTGCCCCCAAACTGCCAGGCCCAGGACTACCCCCTTTGCTTGCTGACCTGCTTTAATCACTGCAACAGGATAAAGTCGGTTATAACTGTTCCTAATTCCACCTTACAGATGGAGACCCTGAGACTTAGAGGCAAAGCCACCTGCACCAGAGCCCTCACTCCTCAACAGGATGCTGAAGGAAGGAAGGGGAGGGAGGGGTAGGAGAGGTTCCGCAGCGCTCCATGGTTGTTCTAGGTGGAAAAAGCAGATTCAAGATCAAGTCGGGGCGCCTGGGTGGCTCAGTCGGTTAAGCATCTGCCTTTGGCTCAGGTCATGATCCCAAGGTCCTGGGATCGAGTCCCACATTGGACTCCCTGCTCAGCAGGGAGCCTGCTTCTCCCTCTCCCTGCCATTCCCCCTGCTTGTGCTCTTGCTGATAGATAGATAGATAGATAGATAGATAGATAGATAGATAAAATACATATTTAAAAAAAAACTAAGAAAAATCAACTCTGTCTCCCTCCTCCCATCCGCACCTTTCCTGACTTGAGGCCAGGCAGTATCTCCTACCCTAGGCCTCATTTTCCCACATGGAGAGAAGCTGAGGACCGACCAGGAGGGCTGGGGGCGTGGTTGGAGCATGACCAGGAGGGGCTGGGGGCACGGTTGGAGCAGTGTCAGGACCTGGGAGGAGTGGGACCACGGAGAGGGTCTTCCAGGCTCCCGTGCACCGCCCCCACCTTGGACGGCTACCCTGGCCTCTGGAGCTGGAGAACCAGGGCTCGGGATGGACCAGAGGTAGCATCAGGTGGGAAAGCTCCAGGAAGCCAGCAGAGACAGGGCCACACAGGAAAGGAGGGACCCTGCCATGGCAACAGAGCCATTGAATGGCTCAGGGACAGGAGCGGCCATGGGGTTGGGGGCTGTGACAGGCAGGCAGGGAAGGAAACTTGCAAAGCACAGGCCCCAGCCTCACTCATCAGAGTCTGACCCCACGAGCTGAGGCAGGGAATTTTTCTAAAACAAGTTAGTGTCTAGAACTCAAAGATGACGGAGCAGATGGAGTGGCAGCCACTGCTGAGGAGCTCCCCAGCCTCCTCTCTGGTTTGTCCACCCGACATGTGCCTGGCAATCTGGAAGCCACAACATCGAAGGCGACCAGCCTGCTGCACGCCCTGGCTTGGGGGAGGTAGCCAGCGGGGCTCCCGGTTATTCTCCACTTGCCATTTGCTCTACTTTGCCAGTTTGCCTCGTGACACCCCAGAACCCCGGGACTAATTAACCCTGAAGAAGCCAAGTCTTTGATCTTTTTTTAGAAAGTGAAAATATATTAAATGATGCTTCAACAAACAAAACAGTAATTTAAATGCTTATAATTTGGGGGCACCTGGGTGGCTCAGTGGGTTGAACGTCTGTCTGTCTCTTGATTTGGGTTCAGGTACTGATCTCAGGTTCGTGGGATCAAGCTCCGCAACCGGCTCCAAGCTCAGCGCAGAGTCTGCTTGAGACTCTCTCTCTCCCTCTCCCTCTGCCCCTCCCCCCACTCACCTGCTCTCTCTCTCTCCCTCTAAAATAAATAAATACAATCTTTAAAGATCTTTATTTATTTGACAAAGAGAGAGCAGAGAGAGAGAGAGAGAGAGCATGAGTGGGGGTGAAGAGCAGAGGGAGAGGGATAAGCAGACTCCCCCCTGATCCCAGGACCCTGAGATCATGACCTGAGCCAAAAAGGCAGATGCTCAACCGACTGAGCCACCCAGGCACCCCAATAAATAAAATCTTTAAAAATAAGTAAATAAGTGCTTATACTTTTTTTAAAAAAATTCTAGTACCTTGAAAATTTTTATTCTGAAAGTTTACTGAGCTTAGTTGAAATGGGTATGGCATGATGGAGTTTAGGAAGCTGTAACAAGCTCTAGAAAAGCTTCGAAGATCTCACAGAATGAGCAAAACCCTCAGCTAGGAAGGAGACAGTTTTCTCCTGTGACTTTGATATCTAAATCAGTCCCTCAAATCTTGGGCCCCCAGTTTACCGGGACAGCCCTGACAGTATCTAATGTTCCCCCTGTTCTGCAGTCCTTTCTTTCCTTCTCTTTCCCGCACACCCCTTTCGTGGATTTATAGGCTAAGCCTCTATCTCCCCTCTCCCCCTTGCCTGAGCTTTAGACCCTTCCTTCTAGGGACCCCTGAGCTAAAGACAAGAGTAACTTTCCTCTGGTATAGAGATGAGCCTGGAGGCTTCCCCCCAGGCCCATAAATCACCACTGTCAGCTACATCTCCCTTCCAACAGGGAACTCCTCGGCTCAAAAACCTTGCGTGGCCCCCCATTGTCCTCAGCATAAAAAGCCCACAACACTTGCGCGTGTGCTTATTTGGCAGTCCTAACTCCTGCGATCTGTGTTCCTTGATTGTCCTACGTGAGTGGGGGCGGTGGACACTATAAAGTCATTGCCCCTCTGGGAACCTTTTCCTGACTCCCCTTCCGGCGCGGCTCGGGAACCCATGTGCCCCCCGCTCGGGGCCCCCGGGCTTTCATTGCCTGCACCCTGGTTGTCGGGGCCCCAGCCGGACCGCAAGCTGCAAGGGGCAAGTGTGGCGGCTGCCTCGTTGTCTGGGGTGTCGCCGACCCCGGCGCCGCGCCTGACCCGTAGTAGGTGCCCCATGAACGCGTTAGGCGACCGGAGCGAACGGAGGTGGGGGGTGCAGGGAGTGTCGCCGCCGCTTCCGTGCCCGCGTCTGAAGGTCTGAGCCGCCGCCGAGCGCAGCGCGCCGACAGCTGCCCCGCGGAGATGGAGAACGCCGCGGTGCTGGGTCTCCAGCAAAGAAAGGGTTAAGCCGCCAGGAACCCCCCCCCTCCCCCGCCCACCCCCCAAAGGCGAGGGGAAGAGTCCGGCAGAAGGTCCTGTTTACCGGAGCCGCTCGAGTCCGCGCGGCCCTGGGAGAGGCGTTGCCGTGGCAACGGGCCGGGCGCCCGCCAGCTGCGGATGAGCTCACTGGAGCCGCGGCGGGCGGGGGGCGGCGGCGGCGGCGGCGGCGGCGGGGCGCGCGGCCCGGCGGAGAGGACGCGGCAGCCGGCCGAGCCCGCCCTCCACTCGCCCACAGCCGCGGCCGGGCGGCGGGCACGCGAGCGGAGGGCGCGCGGCTCGCCGGGCGCAGGGAGAGGCCCGGCCGATACCAGGGCGGAGGGCCGCGGGCCATGGCGCCCCGGGCCCCCGCCGCCCGCCGCCCCCGCCCGCCCGGGCGTCCCGGAGCTGCGCCTCGGAGCCCGCGGAGCCGCGGCCCGCCGGGAGGTAGGGCCGGGCCGGGGTGGGGGGTGGGGGGTGGGGGGTGGGGGGTGGGGGGTGGGGGGTGGGGGGAACCGAGGAGGGGGCGCGCGGGGCGGGGGGCGGGTGGGGGCGCCGCGGAGGGGGACGCGCCGGGGGTGGGGAAGGGAGGAGGCGGTGGGAGCTGCCCCCGTCCGGAGCGGGCAAGTGGCTGCTTGCAGACCGAAGACCGGGTCTCCCGTGTGCGGACGTGGGGACCGAGGCGCTTCAGCCCGACCTGTGGGACTTGAGCAAAGTACTGGCCAGACGGCCTCGGGGGGCTCGGGACGACTTTCAGGGCCGAGTGGGGAAGCCGTTGTCCCGCGCCTCGGAAACCTGCAGAAACTGGGCAGAGCCCCGGCTGGGTCCCAGGGGGCGTGAGAGAGAGAGAGAGAGAGAGAGAGAGAGAGAGAGAGAGAGAGAGTGTGTGTGTGTGTTTGGAGAAGGAATCGAGTGGGGCTGAGCAGCCAGACCCCCCCAACACACACACACACACACACACACACACACACACACACACACACACACACACTGTGGTCAGAATTTGCAGTCTTGGGAAAGCAGGATGGTAAACTTGATTAAATGATCTTATTTCTCTCACTTTGCCCCTAAGGATGGAGTTGGGAGCAGATGGGACCCAGGGGAAGTCTCTAACAACACGAGATACAGTGATGTTTGGGAGGGATCACGGAGAGCTGGATTCAAACCCCTGAGGAGAGCCAGACCTCAGCGGTGGAGTCCTTCGGCGGCAGAGGGGACCCGGTGGGGAAAAGGCGGAATGGCTGGGGAAAGGGAAGTGCAGCGACTGTGCTTTAACCAGCTGGTGCTGGGGAAGGAGCTAGCGGAATTCTAGCTGGTGTGGAGATGTGCTTCAGGGATGGGACTTCTCTAATGCTCCCAAGGACTCAGGTAATAATGGCCCCAGGGTAGTAGGCTTTTAATGGGCTCTCTACCATAATTTTGTTATTAAACTCTTGCACCCTTGGTTACAACTTAAAAGAACAAAATCCTTTTTGCTCGCATCATCGAGTACTGCACACACCAAAGGAGTGGAGTAGAAAGTCTTTGGGGTGGGCTCTTTGGTGGAGCAGAATTCTGTGAGAAATCAAAGGCAAACAGTGACTGTTTTTGAGGAAGGGTAGTAAAAAGTCTGGCGGAGGAAGATGGCCTTAGGTCCTTTTATTGGGCCGGTTTGAAGCCTCCCTGGGTTGTGTAATCATTCACTTAACAGCTCTGTGCTAGCCATTAGGAACAAACACAGAAATATTCGAATAAGATATCTCTCTTCCTTCCAGAAACAACCATCCTAGTTGGGTAGTCAAAAAATTAAAACCAGGGGCGCCTGGCTGGCTCAGTTGATAAGAGCATGGGATTCTTGATCTCGGGGTTGTGAGTTCAAGCCCCACATTTAGTACAGAGATTACTTAAAAATAAAATCTTAAAAAAAAAGAAAATTCAAACCAGTCCTAGGCTGGCCTGGCTATGAGCGCTGCATGCTAGAGGAGCCCAGAGCAGGGCCACCCAGCTCAGGAGAGGCCCACAGCCGAGGTAATGCTGGGACTGAGCGCTGAGAACCTCTTCACTGGGAAAACAAAGCAGGGAAGTTTGTTCAAGCCTGAGGAAACAGAAAGCTCAAAGTCGCCAAAAGGGAAGGAGGGAATGGTGAGTGTGGGGAGAATTCACAGGGTGCCCCCAGAGGGAATGAGGATCTCACGGAAGCCGGAGTGATAGGTTCAGCATGGTGTCCTAGAAAGCCTGCTCTGGTGGGGGCCTGGAAGATGTGATCAAGGCCACAAAGCGCCCAGGCCAGAGTTACTGACGCAGAGATGATTGGCAATGCTGAAGAAGGATGGAAGGATCCAAGAGATAAAGGGGTAGGACTTGGTGACAGGCTCCAGTGCAGGTAAGGTAACTTAGACCAAAACTAAGTGCCCAAAAGCTCAGCAGAAAACAAAGCAAAGCAAAAGGAATGGATATTTTGAGTGGCCTGAGTTTAGCAGATTACAACACTTGGACAATGAATTTGGCTCTAAATTTTCTGGCAGCTTCGAGACAAACAAAAATACACTGAATTGCACAGTTTTGGATTTTGGACAACAGAAAGCTTACAAATTAATTTTCAGAACAAAATTTTTCCTGGAATTAACTCAACAGGGAATTTGTCATGAGGAACTTTGTGTAAAGACTAAAGAGTGACATAGAAAAAAAAAAATCTTCATTGTTGGTGTTACAAAAGATGGGAAGATAAAATTCCGCATGACTATCTTCCTATACCATCTTCCTGTTATGACTTGGGAACTCGCTTGCATTTCTGTGGGCTGCTGAGTGTCGCTCAGGCTTGTGGGCCGTGGCGGGGCAGGCAGCTGGGGCCAGGGGAATTCTGTGCGGAGGAGCCCATTTTCTCAAGTGGAGGAAGAGGTGACACGAGCTCTGATGGATGTAGAGAGCAAAGCACGCCGGGTGCCCACCATGATAGGAAGGAAGCAAGTCACAGAATGGTCCACAGCCGGCTGGGCTGAGACTCTGGTCTGGTGAAGGGTCTGCTAAGGCAGCGTGCATCTGGAAATCCTGACCAAAGGAAAATGGGGAGTGAGAGCAGCATTTGAGGATTCCGCTCCGAGAGGCAAAGCACTTCCCCCACTGTGGTCCAAGTCTTTTCTGCCCTCAGACCTGATGGTAAGCCTGCTTCTCGGCAGCAGGGAAAGGGTGGGACTCAGGAGACCAGAGATTCACTCCAGAGTGCGAGTGCGGCCAGGGAGGGTGGGAATCTTGTTCGCTGCAACTCAAGGAATGTCGCAGAAGAGCAGGGAGAGTGAGCCGAGAGAGCCAAGCCAGGACGTTCTGCAGTCTCAGTCACCAGTCTCCTGGCCGGGGCCCTTCCCTTTGCTTTCTGCAGAAGGGACAGAACCTGCAGAATCCACGTCAATGCATGGCTTCTGTTGAACCCATTTCTTGCTCATTTTAGATGTCTTAAATTAGCATTGAGTAGGTATGAGATTCTACTCCCCAACCCCCATCACGTTTCTTAACATTTTTAACTCAGGGTGCACATTAGAACACTTAAATGTCCTGGGCGAGCATTTTTTTAAACAACGGATGCCTGCACCCCACCCTAGATGGATTAAATAAAAATCTCTGAGAATGGGCTCTGGGCATCAGGATTTTTGAAAGGTCACAGGTGATTTTAAGGTACAGCCAGAGGTGAGAGTGGCTGCTTTAACAGTCACATGACGGGTTCCTCCCAGCAGGGGACAGAAACCTCAGATTCCAAAAGCAAGGACCCCATAAAATTTAAAATTAGAAGCCTGTTACTCATTATGAAATAATGGCTGATCAGCCTTCAACATCAGGGGTTAAAGTCAGCTTGAGAAGGCTAGCGGCAGACACGTTCGTGGGAAGCTTCGTGTGTATGTGAAGTATTTTTTTTTAAAATAGGAATTTTAAAAGCATAATCACAAGACTTCTGTAGTTAGATCTGTCTAGTGCAATTGTATGCAGTGCTGAACCTTAGCCTGAACTGAAAAGCTTTGGCACCTCTCTCTTTTTGCCTGGAACCCACTTAAGTCTACTTTTCTTGAGTGCCGAGCCTCTGAGTTCTGGGTTCTTTCTACTTGTCTCCTGATATTCAAGTATATTTGTTTTCTGACCCATGTCTTCTGGATTGGAAAAAAGCTGGGAGGGGGTGCCTGGGTGGCTCTGATGGTTAGGCGTCTTCCTTCGGCTCAGTTCATGATCCCAGGGGCCTGGGATCAAGCCTCACATCAGGCTCCTAGCTCAGCGGGGAGCCTGCTTCTCCCTCTCCCTCTGCCTCTCTCCCTGCTCATGCTCTCTCTCTCTCTCTCTCTCTCTCTCTGTATCTCTGTGTCTCACGTGAATAAATAAAATCTTTAAAAAAAAGTTCTAAAAAAAAAAAGCTGGGAGAATTAGTTTGCAATTGAACATCCATAAGGTCTCAATCAAAAGGAAGAATCTATAAGGGTTGAATTCTGCATCTCTGACAGGATAATAGGGGGAAATTTTGAGGCTCAATGACTTTCCCAACAACACTCAAATACACCTTGCAGGCATTCATTTCTTTGGCTGTGGGCAAAGTTGACTCAGCTTCCTTTACTCTCTCTGGAACCCCAGCCCCTTCTTTTTTGCTTCCTGAGGGCCCGTGGAATGTCTCACATGTACTCATGAGTGACCAAGTTTATGTCATGCCCAGTCTCCTGTGTCCAGGCGTGGACCCTTCTTCCTCCACAGAGCCAGATGGCCTCCATAGGTACCCCAGGCTCTCTTCATTTATTTTTTTTTTTAAGATTTTATTTATTTGTCAGAGAGAGAGAGCACAAGCAGGGGGAGGGTCAGAGGGAGAAACAGGCTTCCCGCTGAGCGGAGAGCCTGATGTAGGGCTCGATCCCAGGACCCTGGGAAAGTGACCTGAGCTGAAGGCCCAAGCTTAACCAACTGAGCCAGGCAGGCGTCCCACCCCATGCTCTCTTTAACCCGCCCACACTGGCTACCAAACAGAAGGACTGACAGGCACATCTGCCCGTTTAGTTATAGGAGGCAAGTCAGTGCCTGGAACTGAGGCGAGTGATTACTCAGTTTTCTAGATTTGATGTCCAAAGACAGAATATGTTGGGAAGCCAGAGTCAGACCATCTTTTACGCTCGTGTTAAGATCATTGTCTGAGCTGAGCAAAAATGTATCCTGTCGACTCTCAGCTTGCCTAGAAGTTAAGCCTTTTGCCATCTGCAGCCCAGAAGGGCTTTGTCTTTGGCTTCCCTTTGACACATCCATCCTTGGCCTACAGTCGACTGGAAGAGAGGTGAGCCCCAAACCCCCCTTTTCTAACAGGCTGAACTGCCAAAAACTGTTATCTTTTTCCCCCTGGCCTTAGGGAAGGAAGGGATGAGTCACCTTCGTGGCAAGCTAAGGGAAGAGGTTAGCTTCCCTCAGTAATGGGGAACAAGAGGTTCCATGCTCCCCTTCAGAAGGAAATGAGAGCAGGATCGAGCTAGAGAGTGGGGTCAGGACAGGAAGTTGTGACCGTGACCATCCTTCCATGGTACCCAGGGCTGCGTGTCTTATCAGCAGGGCTTGTCAGACCAGTTCAAACACAGTATCAAATGCATTTCCTTTGGTGGTTTTGTTTTCTTAAAAAGTGTACTTTAAAATTGTAAGATTGCTTTTATATACATCGTTGTGTATATACATATATCTTTCTGTGTAAACTGTGAAAGTTCTGCTTGTTGGAAAACATTTAAGCAATACGTAAAAAAAAAAAAAATAAAACAAAAAAATGAAAGTTTACCCCATACCATGTCCCTCCTTGGAGGCAATCCCTGGTATATATCCCAAACCCTCCTAGATTTTTCTTTCCTTTGCATGTAATATGTTTGCTTGCAGAAAGGGATGCATGCTGTCACCATTGAACAGTGGTTTGTGAGAATAATTCCATAGGGAACATACATAGTCTCATCCTTGCTCCCCCAACCCCCAGCCACCTAGGGTTCCTTCTGTGTGGATCGCCTTCATTTGTTTAACACATTACCCATTTATGAGCCCTCGGTTTTCCTGAGTTTAGCCACTCTCTGGCACTTGTTCCAATATATCTGTAAGATAAATTCCTAGAAGTGTAATTGCTAGATTAAAATAGATTTCAAAGCAAAATGCATATTGAATATCTTTGGGCCCAGTGACGGACATTTCAAAAATGAGATTCCCATGCTCAGTCTTAAAAAAAAAAAAATTGTAAAATATATTCTCTCCCTCTCCCTTAACCCAAGTGTTCCCACCCTAGTTCCCCCACTGAATTTACTATGAGTTTCTATTTAAGTTAATCCAGAAATTAAAATTCACGGTATGGTACATTCATAAAGGGAATCTACTATTTTAAGTTTTATTAAATTAAAATAGGCAACATATTAAAATTATAATTTCTAAGAGGTTTTTATGTTTTATAGGTTGTTATCCAACAAACTGACTTAATTTTGCCTCTGGCAGCTGGTTTCGTGTTCCTGTAACCTTGATCCCACATAACCACCATTCCACATATTGTGTAGGCGGAAACGTGGGTTGGGTGGGGTGGGTTACACACAAGAGTCAACCCAGTGCAGTAATCCACAGTGCCTCCCCTTTCTCCCTCATACTTCCTCACTTCTCAGAAAGAAAGATGTCATAGGGTTGCATTTGACTTAGCACCAAGTTCTCTGCAAATCCACTGTGGGTCATGGATAGGGCAACCATATATACAGACTGGGACACTTGGAAAGTAAAAAGGGAGCCCTTAAGAGAAGTTGTTAATTGGTCTACAACAGGCTTACCCTGGGGCTGTCCTTGGAAACTGCATCTTGTCACTGCTCCGGGAAAGGGTGAGAGTTGGCCGTGTCCCTCCCTTCTCCCTGCTGGTCCCAGTGCATTGACATAAACAGACATGAGTCTGTACCATCCTTCTGCCCGGCCCCCCCCCAGCCTTGTTTAGCCCCCCTAGAGTAGAGCCCAAAGCCAGGGAAGGAGGAGGGGTCAGGTGCTACATGTGAACTTCTCCTTCCCACTGAAAGAGTCAGAGGAGGGGTGCCTGGGTGGCTCAGTCAGGTAAGTGTCTGCCTTCTGCTCAGTCATGATCTCAGGGTCCTGGGCTCGAGCCGCACATCGGGCTCTCTGCTTAGTGGCGAGTCTGCTTCTCCCTCTTCCTCTCCTTCTGTGATCTCTCTCGCTCTCAGTCTCTCTCAAATAGATAAATAAAATTAAAAAAAAAAAGGTCAGAGGAGATGGATACCACTGTCCCTGCCAACCCACAGCTCACCCCGAGAAAAATAATAACTGACTGCCTTTTTTCAGTAAATGAGAACCATTGAAGCAGGACACTTCTATAATCTATGTGCTTTTCACATCTCTGGGAAATACAGGCTCAACCACCCCAGATGAGCGGCAAAGGCATTTGTACGGGATCGTGCAGCAAATCAGCATTAAAACTGCCCGTTGCATGGTCAGGGGAGAAGTTAGCCGAGGGAGAAGTCATAGAGAGAGGACTGATTTGATCACTGGGCAGGGGCGATGGGACAGCCTGAGATTCAGAACTTGCATCCCCTGTAGATGGAGTGGGCCAGTTTCTCAGCACAGACTTGGTCAGGGGTGGTGACTGGGAAGACACAGAGGAGCTTCTCGAAGCAGCTTGCGGGTTGCTCCGGGCTTCTCTGCCAGAAAATGTCTCCAGCTCTCTGGGGGCTCAGAGGGGTTCTCTACTTAATACTCTGAGTTGCAGGTGAGAGGGGTTCGGATTTGGAATGAAGTGTGTGGTCATCCAACCCCAAGTAAGACTCCCCGGTATCTTGTGGCCACTGTCATCCTTTCCATCTGGTCCATGTCATCGTCTGTGTTGGTGACAGTCAACAAATATGCACAAGCTCCCAGGACATCAAAAAGGACCAGTGCTCTCTGTTTACCCTCCAGCTGAACCGATGAATCTAATGGGGTGAAAAAAATGTCAGAGGAGAGTGAGCTCCTTGATGCCTCCCAAAACCATGAGACTTGGAGGTCCCAGCGCTGCCGAGATGGGGCCAAGAAGGGTTCTCCTCTCCCCTGAACGCAGGACAGCCAAGATCCCTGGCCTGGGGCAGAGAGGAGAGAGCTGGGGAAAGGGTCAAAGAGGCAGCTTCTGATACCCACACAGCTCCAGGTTCAGGCTGCCTGCTGCCTGGAGGAAAAGAGAAGCAGGGTGGGGAGATGGAGCAGCTGTAAGAGCCCCTGAGGCTGGTCCACCAGCTCCTCCCCAAGGCCCTGAAATCTGGCTTCCTTCCCTAACCAGCTGCTGACACCTTATCCTCGCTTACTAATGATGCGCCCCGGGGCCAGTTCACTGTTCTTTAGCTCCCTAATGTACGTGACCCGCCCCTCCCCCACCCCGGTGAAGGTCAATGTAGAACCACTGTGCACTCATATATCGGTCCGCTTGTCAAAATGCTGACTGCTTCTGAACTACTGAGCTCCCAGTGTCCCACATTCCCCGGAACCCCAACCTCCCCAGATCCAGCCATCACAGGGTTAACAGTGAGGTCATTCTGAGTGGCTGGTGGCCCAGCCACCCCTTTGGTAAGTACTCTGAATATTGCCTCCTCACCTGAGATGCCACACTCTTTGGCTTATCCTCATCATCTTTAGAAAAGGAGATCTCCACTGATTGATTCTCTTTTTCTTATTTGGCAAGCATGTGCGCCTCACTCGTAGTAGACCAAGTGTGGGTTAGGCACTGTAGAGGAATAAAAAGAAGCCCAAGGCCAGTGTTCTACCATCAGACTGCAGCGTCTAGTTGGAAGGCCCACATAAAGAAACAAAAAGAAACTGAGGCAAGCCGAGTAACGAGGGCCATGGAAGAGCAACCAGAGCTGGTGTCCTCACTCTCATTGTCTGCACTTGTCCCTTGGGGAGCTCATGCTTGTGCGCAGGGGTTCCTGGGCTCCCTCCCAGATTGATCTCTCCAGGGGGCTTCCTTCCCCAGACCCGTAGATCTTTACCTCTGACTGCCTACTCCAAAGGTTCCTCTTGCAGGTGCCATTTCAACCCTATCATGTCCAAAAGAGGACATATCTTCGTTATGTAACCTCTTCGTTTTCCCAGGGTAGCCCCTCTTAACTCCTCCTCCTTGCTTTCAGGACATGCCCAAATGTGAGCCACCAAGCCACTTCATCTTCTTCTGGCTCCCATCACACGTCCCAGGGCTTCCAGCCCCCAGCCCGTGCGAACGGGCAGGAGTGCACCTTCTCCTTCTTGCTCTTGCCTCGCCTGGAGTGTGTTCTCCTTCCCCAGTTGTCGGAACCCAATCCAGTCATAAGGGCCATCAGATCCGACCTCTTCTTTGAGGCTGTCTGTGACTCCTCTGATCTTCATTGCCCACCTCTGCATCCCCTCAGTTTATATTTGTTCTATAACCTTCACCACTATAGTTCAAATTTGGTCCTTGAGCCAGTCTCCTGTTGTGACTTCTGTGGAATGTGTGTCAGGCATTCCCTGGACTGCTCCTGTCTTTTTGTCTTGAGCAATTGCAATCTTTAATTGCCACTCTGTTGATTGGATTCATAGCTGTTATCCATAGCTCTGAGAGGCAGGGACCATCCCATATATGTGTGTATTTCCCAACAGCACCTCATGTGGACTACTGTACTCAGCTCTTTTGATTAATCTTATGGATTAAATTCAAATCCATCCATGCTGGCCCAGATGAGCTAAATAAAATTGTAGGGGAAAGACCATTTCCCATATCTCAAAACCTAGCTAAATAAAAGTGAACGCGTTCCCAAGCATTGCACAACTTCCAAGTACCACACACCAGGCACAGATAGTAAACAAACAGAAACAGGGCCTCAGAGTTCAGGGAGCCTGAAAACGGAGGGGGAGGGGAGGAGGAGGGCGGGGAGTCAGGATGAGCCCCGCTGCGCTGATCAGGGTGGGCTCCTCCTCCCTCCACATCCAGCACTGAAGCTGAGCATTAGCACGTCCTGGTTCCTACTGAAAAGGAAAGGGGGTCAGCTCCCCTTCCAATTTCAAAGCCAACTCGTACAGGGGAATAGCAATTTCATGTTGTAGAGTGGTTTACAGCTTTGCCACACTTGCAAACAGCTGAGGCCGGATCAGCAGCCCTGCAGAGGAGTTGAGGCGGTGGTAGTATTATTAATACAAGCCCCCGTATTATTACTCCTATTTTATTATTTGGCAGAGTTAAGCTCGCTTTATTACAGACGACGGGTGTGGAGCAGTTTTTATAGGACATGTGCTCTGCCGAATGCTTTACAGGTGCATTCTCATTTAATCCTTCCTGCATTCTTTCAAAGGAGGTGCTACAATGACCACCGTTTTATAGAGGAGAGAGCTAAGTCTTTGAAAAGTAACTTGTCCAAGTACCCCCCAGCTCAAGTGGCAGCACTGGAGTTTGAACCTGGGTCTGTTTGCAAACTCTTTGCTTTTAACCCCGTCGCGCAAGGCCTTTCCCGGAACGGGGAGCTACGGCAGAGCAGCCTGGGCCCCCTTCTCCCTCTCTGGTCTCGGCAGCCACGGTGCTGGCCCCGGGAAAGGGGATGGGAGATGACGTCTTCCTCTAAGATTGCTGCCTTTTGTCCAAATGTGCTGGCCGGGAGCCAAGCTGGAAAGTCTCTGCTCATGGAAAGAGAGAGAACAGAAGCCAGCAAAAGAGGGTGGGAAGGGGTTTGAGGGGGAGGAAAGGAAGAGGAGGGCAGGAATTAGAGAGGGAGAGAGGAGGCGGGAAAGTGAGGCGTTTGGGGCAGCGCAGCTGGGGCCGGAGATGGGTGTCAGGAAGCAAACAGAACGTGGCCTTCAGGGGCATCCCTTCAAGTGGCTACTTTGTGGAGCAGTGTGAGCATCCACCCCTGGGAGGCACAGGCCCTGGGGCTCTCCAGGTGCTCAGGGCCCAGGACAGATCCGATGGGATGGGGGGTGGGGCCAGGGTGTTTGTGGTGGGCAGGGAAGGGATGGAGGGGAGGTATGAGAGGGGATGGGTGCTGGGTACTTGGAATAAAATCCAGTCATAAAAATGTACTGAGTAGCTACTCTGTACCCAGGAGGGGAAGGCCTGGACCCTACCCCCAAGGCATTTATTTGGGTGCTAGGCACTGGACTCTTGAATCTGACAAACTGGACTCATTCAGCATCCATGTGGCCTTAGGAAAAGTTATTCACTCCAGACCTCAGTTTCCACATCTCTGTAAAGGGGAGGCAGTCTTCGGGTTGGTGTGAGGATTCAGTGCAAGAGTCCATGTAGAATCTTGCCTAGAGAATAGTAAATACTCAATAAATGTTAGCCATTCATTCATTTTTGCAGTTTGAAGTGGCAAACATAGATATGTGGAACCTTGAGTAAAACATATTTTTTTAAGGATTTTATTTATTTATTTTGAAAGAGAGAGAGGGAGAGTGTAAGCCCGAGGTGGGTGGGGCTGGATCTCACCGACCCTGAGATCACGTCCTGAGCCCAAATCAAAGAGTCAGAGGCTCAGGGGTGCCTGAGTGGCTCAGTCGTCAAGCGTCTGCCTTCGGCTCAGGTCATGAACCCAGGGTCCTGGGATTGAGCCCTGCATCGGGCTCCCTGCTCAGCGGGGAGTCTGCTTCTCCCTCTGACCCTCTTCCCTCTCGTGCTCTCTATCTCTCATTCTCTCTCTCTCAAATAAATAAATAAAATCTTTAAAAAAAATATGAATTAGAAATGTGGGGCTGGGAAAATTCTAATTCCAAGTATTTGCCAATAGGGCATTCTAGCTATTCTTTTGCCCATGATATACACTTGGGCAAGGTATTTCCTTTATATACATTTCATCTGCAAAAAAGTTGATCGCCAGGATGCTGCATCCGATGGAGAGGCATCTGGATGTGACCTCCCACAGCCCCCCTGTTGGCCTGTGTCTTGGCAGTTTTTTGTTGGGTCTCCTCTCCGTGTTTTGCTGCCATTCTTTCCCTGTTTCTTTGGTTTTCAGTCTTTGTCTTTCTGATTCTCAGTCTCTACTTTTCTGTCTTACCCTCATTCTCCACTTCATTTTCTTAGACCTGCTAACACTCAGTCTCTTTTCCTCCCTGGTATAGGGCAGGGAAGCTCTGAACACTATATATATTCATTAATTTTTTTGTAAAAGAAGAAAAAGCATTCCCTGGGAGCCAGCGACTAATATTACCTGGCATCTGTGGGGCAAACGTTTTTGTCTTTTGTTGCTTTTTAAAAATCCCTCAACGTCCTAATAACAAAGACATTTCTCACCTCTAAAACAAAAACAAAAACAAAAACCAACCAAAACCCCAGATGATCAAAAAGAGAAGACCAGGGTGCCTGGGTGGCTCAGTTGGTTAAGCGACTGCCTTCAGCTCAGGTCATGATCCTGGGGTCCCGGGATCGAGTCCCGCATCAGGCTCCCTGCTCAGCGGGGAGTCTGCTTCTCCCTCTGACCTTCCTCCATCTCATGCTCTCTCTCTACCATTCTCTCTCTCTCTCAATAAATAAATAAAAATCTTTAAAAAAAAAAAAGATGTTTAAAAAAAAAAGAGAAGACCAAGAAGAGAAGCGAACCACCTTCATCAAGGACACAATAGACCCAGGTTCCCCTGGGACAGCTTTCCATTGAAACGTGGGTCATCTGCGGAAGGGAAAAGAGTATGGAGCTGGTGATTGAGCCCTAGATGGGGTGACAGGAGCCCTGGGTCCTGCTCCTGCCTCTGCCACCACCCAGCCAGGTGACCAAAGCTAGGGGAGCCACAAAACTCTTGGGCCACAGTGTCATCGTTTCTAGTCCCAACTTCCTCCTGATCCATCCCCTTTCATCCCCTTTGATACCGTGTTCAGAGTTAGGAGCTTCTCCACGCCAGGGGCTTTCTGGCTTCATGATGTGTCTCTCCCACCCTCCCTTTTCTCTTTGAATTTCCTCACTAGATTGGGGCCTCTAAAAGCACTGTCATTTACAGGCTGGGTTCCCAGTACTGACTGGGTCACGAGGGGAGAATTGCTGAGGCCAGGAGGAGGATGTGGAAGGCTGGGTCAGCCAGTGCAGGCGTCATTCCCAACAGGGTCCTGGGAGAAGGGGCTCAGCATTTCCTGAAGGGAAATGACTCCCATAAATAGAGGGATGGGAAAAGGATTCGTCCATCCCTTCCCTCCTGTCAGCTCTTCCTTCTGGTGTCCAGACTATGCAAAACTCTTAGAAATATTTTTCATTCAAACGTGTCCCTGCCAGTGTGTGTGTGTGGGAGAGATGTGGTATCTTTCCTGTATATATATTGTAGATCTAAAATAACTGAAGAAGGCATCCATGCCTTTTATTTGTTCATTTACCCGCAGTAACCTCTCATTAGTCCATTCCAATATAAAGCTAGAGTTTTTTCAGTGAGGTTTATATTGGGAAGGAAGGAGAATGTTCACCTTCTGATACTGTGTCTTATTTAAGGGTTCATCCAAGGGTTCAGCAGCTCTCCTGTAGTAATGCTTATAATACGCTCTTAAAGTCCTTGGAAAGGTTAGGTCTCATGATAGCTTTACTAAGAAGTTTCCAGCACCTCCATTGTCATATAAAGAGCCTCAGGGAGGAAAAAGGACTTCTTGAGAGCTGCTCTTCTGCCCCTGAATCGTGTCACGGGAATGATCACTTCGCGCCCAACCTCCTGTGCCAGGCTGGAGGCAAACCCAAGGAGGGGGTTTAGTTTCCTTAGTAGCTAAAGCTTGCTCAGCTTCACCAATATGGATGCAGATTCATGTTTAAAACTCACACATACAGGGGCGCCTGGGTGGCTCAGTCGGTTAAGTGTCTGCCTAGGGCTCAGGTCGTGATCCCAGGGTCCTGGGGTGGAGCCCCAGAGAGGCTCTCTACTCAGCTAGGAATCTACTTCACTCTCTCTCTCTCAACAATAAATAAAATCTGTGGCTCCTGGGCGGCTCAATCGTTAAGGGTCTGCCTTCTGCTCGAGTCAGGGTCCCAGGGTCCTGGGATCGAGCCCCTCATCGGGCTCCCTGCTCGGCGGGGAGTCTGCTTCTTCCTCTTCCACTCCCCCTGCTTGTGTTCCCTCTCTCACTGTGTCTTTGTCAAATACATAAATGAAATCTTAAATAAATAAAATCTTCCCCCCGCAAATCTCACACATACAGTAGCTTTACTTTCTCGCTTTGGGAAAGTCGTTGAACATAGCAGATGAACACAGATTTAACACGGCACTAGGCGTTGGTGGGGGGGATTCTTTTGGTTGCTTAAACAAAGGCGTGAAGATGTCTCGTGGAACCCACGGGCAGGACTGCAGCCTAGCCTCAAGAGGGGAGTGGATCCAGGGGGTGCCCAGCCAGCTGCACACTGGCATCAGTCTCCCCAACAGCCCAGGTCTCTCAGCTCCTTACTCCACCGGCTGGGAAATGGCTCCCTCACAGGTTCCGGATTCCATGTTCCAGCCACGCAGATCCGCGCAACTTCCTAGGAGTGGAATCTGATTGGCCCGACTTGAGTCCGGCCTCCTCTAGAGCCAATCAGCTGTGGGTGGGGGTGGGGTCATCATTCAAACATGGCTGCCGGAGACCCTGGAACCCTTCGGATGAGGGACAGTTTGTAGAAAAGGGGACGTGCTTGTGAGGTAGGCAAGCTCCACGTGGCGCCTGCCATATCTAATACCTGTGCTATGGTTCTGTGACCGTTTTGTGTTCATTTGTTTTACCACTGTATTCATAAGTATCCTAGTTTCTTGGATTCGTTCGCTAAGTACTTCGTCAGAGATAGTGCTTGTGAAGGAAGTAATGGCATTCTGGGGCAAGGGCTTTGGGACCAGACATTTCTCTTTTAAAATCTCAGTGATGCTGTTATGACTTCCTATCATGTACTTGGTACATGGTGCTGGATGCTTGGATTGACCCTTCTTTCCTTCCTCTGCCCACCCCCCTTCCTTTCTTTTTTTTTTTCTTTTTTTTTTTTTGGTAATAGCTTTATTGAGGCATAATTCACTTACCATAAAAATTCATCTATTTAAAGCATACAATTTGATGGCTTTTAGTATATTCACAGAGTTGTGCAACCACCACCACAGTGGTTTAGAACATTTTCATCACAGGGAAGAAGAAACCCATTCGTACCCCTTAGCCGTCGCCCCCTGACCCCCTCTCCTTTCCCCTCAGCCCTAAGCAACCACTTATCTACTTTATGCCTCTATAGCTTTCCCTGTTCCAGACATTTCAGATAAATGGACTCAAACGATGTATGGGCTTTTGTGACTGGCTTCTGTTCATTTAGTGTAATGTTTTCAAGGTTCACGTTGTGACATGTATCAGTACTTCGTTGCTTTTATGACTGAAGAATATTCCATGGTATGGGTATACCACGTTTAGTTATATGTTCATCAGTTGATGGCATTTGGATTATTTCCACTTTATGGCCATTATGAATAATGCTGGTATGAATGTTAGTGTAGAAGAACATATGTGGACATATGTTTTCATTTGTCTTGGGGGATGCATTACTTCTAGAATTATGTTTGTAAAGTGCTTAAATCAATGCCTGACAGATCACAGGATGTAATAGTGCTAATTTCTTTACCCTGACCTTCCCAAAGGTTATGAATGAAAGCTATTTCCTGCTTGCTGCCCTTAGAAGAAAGTCAGACTCCCCTAAGGAGCCTGACCCCCGTGGGTCAGACTCTCCCCCGGGGTCTCAGCATCACCAGTTAGCAGATTCTTGCATCAGGTTGTGAGAGGTGTCAATCCAGGCTGGTTCTAGTTGAAGGTGCTGAGAGAGCAGATAAGGAGGTTTGAGGGTCAAAATGTAGAATTTGGAGTAGAGAGTTACAAATTCCCTGTTCTGTCTCTCTCTTTTATTTTTTTAAAGATTTATTTATTTTAGAGAGAGAGAGAGAAAGAGCAAGCATGGTGGGAGGGGCAGAGGGAGAAGAGAATCTCCAGCAGACTGCACGCTGAGCAAGGAGCCTGACGTGGGGCTCAACACAGGGCTCGATCCCAGGACCCGATCCCAGGACCCTAAGATCATGACCTGAGCTGAAACCAAGAGTCAGACGCTTAACGGATTGTGCCACCCAGGGGCCCCTCTGTTCTGTCTCTTAAACAGTTGTGATTCTGGGCAAGTTTCTGAACCTTGATCTTCTCACCTTCAAAATGAGGATAACAGGGGGCGCCTGGGTGGCTCAGTCATTGGGCGTCTGCCTTCGGCTCCAGTCATGATCCCGGGGTCCTGGGATTGAGCCCCGCATCGGGCTCCCTGCTCAGCAGGAAGCCTGCTCCTCCCTCTCCCACTCCCCCTGCTTGTGTTCCTGCTCTTGCTATCTCTCTCTCTGTGTCAAATAAATAAATAAAATCTTTAAAAAAAAGAAAAATGAGGGACGCCTGGGTGGCTCAGTCGTTAAGCGTCTGCCTTCGGCTCAGGTCATGATCCTAGGATCCTGGGATCGAGCCCCACATTGGGCTCCCTGCTCCGCGGGAAGCCTGCTTCTCCCTTTCCCACTCCCCCTGCTTGTGTTCCCTCTCTTGCTGTGTCCCTCTCTCTGTGTCAAATAAATAAAATCTTTTAAAAAAAAATGAGGATAACAGTAACACACCTGGAAATTGGTGGGAGGGAGGGGGGTTATATATGTTATAATGTGTGTATAGTATGGATATCAGGTGCACAAATGTATTATAAGCTCTAGGGCTGCCCTAGAAAAAGAATTAGACTTTTATTTTTTTATTTTTTAAAGATTTAATTTAGGGGTGCCTGGGTGGCTCAGTCGTTAAGCATCTGCCTTTGGCTCAGGTCATGATCCCCGGATGCTGGGATCAAACCCCGCATGGGGCTCCCTGCTCAGTGGGAAGCCTGCTTCTCCCTCTCCCACTCCCCCTGCTTGTGTTCCTGCTCTCGCTCTCTCTCTCTATCAAATAAATAAATAAAGTCTTTAAAAAAAATAAAGATTTTATTTATTTGTCAGAGAGAGAGCGCGCAAGTGCACAGAAGCAGGGGGAGTGGCAGGCAGAGGGAGAAGCAGGCTCCCCAGTGAGCAGGGAGCATGGTGTGTGACTCAATCCCAGGCCTGAGATCATGACCTGAGCCGAGGGCAGACACTTAACCAACTGAGCCACCCAGGCGCCCCAAGAATCAGACTTTTAAAAGCTTCATTGAAATCACAGCAGGTTCTGAGGGCGGTCGGAGCCCTTTGGGAGTTATGGCAGGCACTGGTCAGATCCTTCAGGGTCTCCTGTTAACCCCTCAAGGCTGCAGTCCCCTTGTGAAACTATTTCTTGCCTGCAGCTGGTTTTCTGGCTCTGAAAAAGATGCAGATTATCCTCAATTCAGCAGAACTGCAGGTACATGTTTGTTTGTTTTTAATAGGATCCATGCCCAATGTGGGGCTTGAACTCACTACCCTGAGACCAAGAATCATATGCTCTACAGACTGAGTCAGCCAGGTGCCCCAGGCACATCAGAGTTGCAGTATGATCTTACTTCAACATCTTTGGCCTATTTGGTTATTACAGCATCATTTATTAAAAAGTCTACTTTTGCCCTAGTGATTTAAGATGCTACCTTTATCATATATAAAGTTCTTTTCTGTTTTTTATTTGAGAGAGAGAGAGAGCACAAGCAGGTGGAGGGGCAGAGGGAAAGGGAGAAACAGACTCACTGCTGAGTAGGGAGCCTGATGCAGGGCTCCATTCCAGGACCCTGAGATCAGGACCTGAGCCGAAGGCAGACGTCTAACCGACTGAGCCACCCAGGCGCCCCTATCATATATAAAGTTCTATGTGTAGTTGGGTCTAGGCTTTCTATTTTGTTCCACCAGTCTATTTATGTATTCTTCTGGCAGTAGCACACTGTTTTAATTATAGAGGCTTTATAAATATGTTTTAATGTATAGTGGTGGCCCCCCAACCCCTGCCCCCCCCACTCTTTTGTATTTTTCACTCTTTTCCTAGCTTGTCTTCCATGTCTGGTATTCTGGTTTTCAAGTTTTCAGTGTCCTCCTGGGAGGTCCTAGTGGAGGGTTGGGGGGGGCTGGGGGTCGACTTGTGTTTTGGACCTGGCTGTGCTTGCTTACTTCAGTAAACTGATTTTGTAAGATTATGTTTTCTTTTGGATTCATGAGCACTTAAGACTTCTAGTGCCTGCATGGAACTTATTTTCCCTAAGCCTCCAAAACAGCATTTTAAAGCAGTCTTCCACTGAGAGAATGTTAAAACTTGGTAAATTTGTGTAAAGGGTTTAGAAGGATTTTCTGTAAAATTCTGGCAATTGTACTGCAAACCTGAAATCATTTCCAAATAAAAAAAATATGTAAGGTCGTTATGCTTACAGTAGTATCTTGGTAAAAGCTTTCAGAAAATCTACACAAATTGTGTTCACAGATTCTGCCTTGGTTCACTTGATTGACCCCTGAAAGGAATCCAGCCACTCAGTTCAGTGTAATCTCCTTATGGAATTGGTGCTGCTTTTCATTCTGTGGTTTGTGCTTCAAGCGTTTAGTTGTCCTGAGATTATGCAAACATCTGTGCCTTCACCCTTACACCCCAAAGGAAATTCAGCCCATCCTTCAAGCCCAGATCCACAAAGGGATCTTGCTTTCACTGTTTTGCTTATCATATTATGTTTTGCATTGGAGGCACTCATGTGCATCTTTCCCCCCAGCTTTATTGAGATATAATTGACATATAACATTGTATAAGTTTAAAGTATACAACACTGATGATATGATTACATGATATATGTATACATTGTGCAGGTTAGTTAACACATCTATCACCTCACACAGTTAACGTGTGTGTATGTAGTGAGAACATCTAAGATCTACTCCCTTAGCAACTTTCAAGTGTATAATACAGTATTGTCTTGTGCATATAGGTTTCCATATGAAACATCTGTACTGGGAAGTGGGAGGCCAGAATACAGGTCCTGGTGGTCAACTAAGGGAAAGGAGGTAATGAGAATACAGTGTCGCTTACGCTTCCATTTTGGAGATTGCTGTGCCTTAGCAAAGCAAGTGGTGGCCTGAGGGGTTCAGGTGAGCCAGCGCCCTGCAGGCATGGTTGTGGCTGCAAGGCAACCAAGGGCCTGCTGGGGGCGCCACAGGACAGACCGAGACACCCACAGAAACAGCAGGGTTTACGTTTTCCCCCACTATTTGTTTTCTTTGTTGTTGTTGTTGTTGTTTAAGATTTTGTTTATTTATTTGAGAGAGAGAGAAAGAGTGAGAAACAGCATGAGAGGGGAGAGGGTCAGAGGGAGAAGCAGGCTCCCTGCTGAACCGGGAGCTGGATGTGGGACTGGATCCCAGGACTCGGGGATCATGACCTGAGCTGAAGGCAGTCGCTTAACCAACTGAGCCACCCAGGCTCCCCTTTCCCCACTATTTGTAATGTTAATAATAGTGCATGCTTACTATAGAAAATTGGGAAATGTGGGTTTTTTGTCGTTGAACTATAGATATAGAAAATTGGGAAATGTTGGTTTTTTTGTTGTTGAAATATAGATAAGTAGAGAGAATGGAAAAAATCCTCCCAAGCGTCTTACCCACTGACAACTGCTGTTCATCATTTGTTGTATTTACTTCCAGTCATTTTCTTACACAATTTTGAGTAGGAATAGATTCCTCCTCCTTTTTTTTTAACATTGTTTTATTCATATTTGACACAAGTTTTTGGATCTTGATTCCAGCATTTTTCCTTTTAATGATAGTCTTTTTTTTCCAGCTTGACTTTTTAATTAATTTTTCAATTTTTTTAAAGATTTTATCTATTTTTTGACAGAGACAGCGAGAGAGGGAGCACAAGCAAGGGGGAGTGGGAGAGGGAGAAGCAGGCTTCCCGCCGAAAAGGGATCCCAGGACCATGGGATCATGACCTGAGCCGAAGGCATACACCCAATGACTAAGCCACCGAGGTGCCCCTAATTTATTTTTTTACATAAGAGTTTTATTGAGATATACTTCACATACATTACAGTTCGCCCTCATTTAATGGGTACAGTTTAATGGTTTTTAGCATGTTTACAGAGTTGTGCAACCGTCACCACAACCAATTTTAGGACATTTTCATCACCTCAGAAAGAAACCCCATACCCATTAGCAATCACTCCCATTTTTCATGCCCTACCCACTCTCGGCCTAGGCAAGCACTAATCTCCTTTCTGTCCTTACAGAATTATATTCTCCTTAAGCACAGGGTTTTTTTTAAGATTTATTTTTATTTATTTTTTATTTATTTTTATTTATTTGAGCACGAGAGCAGGGGGGAGGGGCAGAGAAGCAGACGCCCCGCGGAGCTGGGAGGCACATGAGGCTCCATCCCAGGATCCTGAGATCATGACCTGAGCAGAAACCAAGAGTCAGAGGCCTAACCCACTGAGCCACCAGGGCACCCCAACACAGTTTTTTTTTAAAGTACTCTCTACACCCATTGTGGGGCTCAAACTCACCACCCCGAGATCAAGAGTGAGCCAGCCAGGAGCCCCTCTTTAAACATAATTTAATGTGCTCTATAATATTCCATCAAATAACTATATCATAGTTTATGTTACCATTATATTGTTTGACATTTAAGTTATTTTTAAGTTTGCAATATTATAAGTAATACCTATAAACATTTATGCATATGTTTTTCCATATTTAGGATTCTTTTTTTCCCTTAAAGATTTATTTATTTATTTATTTATTTGAGAGAGAGTGAGAGCGAGAGAGGTCACAGAGGGACAGGGAGAAGCAGACTCCAGACTTCCATAGAAGTTAGAAATAAGTGGTTTCTGGCTAGCCCAGAACAAAGATAAAGAAGAGCAAGTTTAAATATTTGGGGTTGGGGTGCCTGGGTGGCTCAGTTGGTTGAGCAGCTGCCTTCGGCTCCGGTCATGATGCCCAGGTCCTGGGATCGAGTCCCGCATCGGGCTCCTTGCTCAGAAGCAGGGAGCCTGCTTCTCCCCTGCCTGCGGTTCTCTCCTGTTCGCGCTCTCTGTGTCAAATAAATAAATAAAATCTTTAAAAAATAAATAAATAAAATAAATTTGAGGTTGAAAGAAGTTAGAACCTGAGTCCTCCCAGTTTGGTGACCTATAATAAACAAAAAAAAAGAAAGTATACTTTTAATTTTTTTAAATGAGGATAATACTACTGCAGTGCAGGTTTTGTTTGTTTGTTTGTTTGTTTTTAATTAGGCTCTACACCCAACGTGGGGCTTGAACTCACAAACCCCAGATCAGGAGTCACATGCTCCACCAACTGAGCCAGCCTGGAGCCCCTGTACTTTTTTACTTAAAAGAAAATATATTTACCAGAATTCAGATTCTTAAGCCATATTTTGGCAGTGTGAGCATATTTCATAATTTCATAACTCATACTTTGATGATTTGTGGCAAATGCATAGTAACTTTTTCCAGAGAGGTGACAGCAGTAGTTACAAGCATTCACTCAGGAGGGCTGACAGTGCTAGAACCATATACACACTGTAGCTTAGTGCTCGTATGGCCACCTAATTGTACTTTTTCTCTTTTTACGCTCTACAAAATGGACAACCTAAAGGCAACATATGGAAGTATTTCTGCATTGCAAATGAGTGACGGAAAAAGCATGGTTTGCAAATATTGTCAAGCGAAAATGTGTTTCCATTCTACGAAGGTGGCCAAATACATCTCTGTACATAAGAATGTTCTGCAGGTGTGAAAACCGCATTTATAAAAGTGAGAAGAATAAAAATCTTCAGCAGCCTCTGGCCTTAGGAGCATCACAAAGTGTGGTCCAGCCTGCAATGTCAGACTGCTCTAGCCACAGATTCCCAGTGGCTTCATTTGTCAGACAAACTGACAGGTGTAGGTCAGGAAAATACTGACCAACTTGTTAAAAGAAAATATTATTGTCCAGTAACTGAGTTTTCATACCCACAGAAAGTCTTAAAATTACTCAGATTATACTTTTTGTCCTAGGCCTCCTTTAGAATGAAAACGAGCCTTGGTATCGAGGTCTGTATAGGGACACAGTACTTGAAGCATTTACCCCTAGGCTCGAGGGACAGGAGCAACTCACTCTGTGTTGATAACTCCTCCGTCAGATTTTAGAGGTGCTCCGAAATAGGAGCAGACACACTGGGGTAAAAGACTGCCTTCCAAAGCAGAGGACGTAGGAGAGTGTTTCTGTTGCCGACTCAGGACACAAGTGGCAGGAAAATAAATATGGTCTATGCGCTCTTAGACTGTAGCGTGAATTCCCTGGGGAGCTTAGAAATGCATATTCCCGGGGCCCTCTGGCCTCTGATTCACTGGGTCTGTGGTGGGGCCAGGACTCCTCCCTTTCAGCAGTCCTTCTTGCTTTTTCTTTTTTCTTTCTATGACAGGTTTATTAAGATACAATTCACATACCATAAAATTCACCCTTTTTAAAGTGTGCAATCACATGGTCTTTAGCCTATTCACCGGTACAACCATCACCACTACCTAATTTAGAACATTTTCCTCACTCTCCTTACCCCCTCCTCCCCCCCCCCCCCCCCCCCCCGCCCGCCCCGGCCCCGGGGCAAAAAAACCTCTTATCTGTTAGCAGTCACTCCCCACCTCCCCTTACCCAGCCCTGGCAACAACTAATCTGCCTTTTTTTTTTTAATTAACATATAATGGGGCGCCTGGGTGGCTCAGTTGGTTAGGCGACTGCCTTCGGCTCGGGTCATGATCCTGGAGTCCCGGGATCAAGTCCCGCCTCTGACCCTCTTCCCTCATGCTCTCTCTCTGTCATTCTCTCTCTCAATAAATAAATAAAAATCTTTAAAAAACATAAATTAACATATAATGTATTATTAGTTTCAAAGATAGAGTTCAGTGACCATCAGTTGCACATAACACTCAGTGCTCCTCACATCATGTGCCCTCCTTAATGCCTATCACCCAGTTACCCCATCCCCCACCCAACTAATCTCCTTTGTCCCTATTGTATTGCCTGTCCTGGACACTTCACATAAACGCAATCATATAACATGGTTGGTCTTTTGTCACTGTTTTTTTTTTTTTCATTTAGCATGGTGTTTTCAAGGTTCATCCATGTCATAGCCTGTACACGTCCTTAATTCCGAAGGATATGACCAAATAATATTCCATTGTAAGGCTAAACCACATGTTTATCCAGTTATCTGTTGACAGATATGGTAAACATAAGAAAATGGTACGTGTTTGTTCATTAGACCCTTCTTGAACATTCTTATTTGAAGGGGGAATCTTCTGGGCTCAAAAGCAGAACTCCTAGAAATAGGAAGACTTTGATGGTTGTTAGCAGAAAAATCATTACCTTGGCACCGCCACTGTCTTTGCCCGGTGTGGTGTGCTGGGGACCTAGTTTCTGGTCGTGGTGTGTGGTGTTTATGTGCAGGCCTGGTTTAAGCGTTTGGTTCAAGAGTGCAGGCTGCCAGTCTGCCAAAACCCCCTGTGTTCTGAGGCGCTGTGTAGCCTTTTGCCTCCTGCTTCAGTCTTCCGTCTTCTTCCAAATGTGAAGAAATAGGTTTGCTTTTGAAAATACTCCAAAATCAAAAAAATAAAGGTATTATGTAAAATACTAGAGCAATCCATTTCGTTGGTTTTTTTTTTTTTTTTAAACTGTTTTGCTTGAAGAAGACAAGAATGAAGCCTCCAGAGGCTCGGAGTGACCTTCACCGAGCAGCCTGACACAGCCAGAGCTGCGTGGTCGTGACAAGGCCGTTCTTCCTTCTCAACATAGTTCCTGAAAACAAACACCTTCCACCTGTGCTGGCGGTGAAGAATGCTCGGTTGAGAAAAATAACTATTTTTGTTCTACAGCAATTGTTGTGGTTCCTTCTCAATTTTGTGTTTGCTGTTTATAAACTGATAAAAATAACAGTTACTAGAATCATTAAAGCCGAACAACTTATAGCTTTATTTGCGACACAAGGCAAAACCATTTAAAATTGAATTGTATTAGTGTGCAGTCATTTGTGATGTAAATTGTATTTTTTCATTCAGTATATCAAGTATGACCATTTTATGAATCAAGTGAATATAATGTGTATTTACCTATATTCCAGAATTAACATACTAACCTTAAAGCAGTAGAGAGCACTGGAAAATTATAGTTGTGTGTGTTTTATTCCTCACTCCATCTCCTTCCCCTGCCCAAATTTCTTATTTTTGTTTTCACTGAAGATGCATATATTTTTGAGATATAACTCACATAAAATTTACCAGTTAGAAGTGTACAATTTAGTGACTTGTAGTTATTCACTATATATTGATAGTTGTAAAGCTATCACCACTAATTCCAGAATATTTCTATCATCCCCAAAAGAAACCCTTACTTATTGACAATCAATCCCAGTTCCCTTTCCCTCTATGGACTAGCCCATTCTGGACATTTCCTGTAAATGGAATCATACAGTATGTGGTTTCTTGTGTCCAGCTTTTTCACTTACTATATCTTCAAAGATTCATCCATATTGTGGCATCTAACAGTACTTCACTTATTTTTATGGCTAAATAATATTCCATTGTGTATATATATATATATATATATATATATATGTATATCACATTTTGTTTATCAGTTGATCGACATTTCCAGATTTCACTTTTTATTTAAATCACTGTTTTTGTTTTAAGATTTGGGGAAAACCAGTCTCTCCACCCCTCACTCCCCGTGGCTTATTACATGTCCAGCTTGGTTTTCTAGTAATGTCTAAAACAGTAATATCTGAACTTCTTTTTGTAGGTGACTTTGATAGCAACATTTCTGTAGATCATGTATTACTTCCCTGTTGTACCATAAAAACCCCAGCAGAGTTAATAGGAAGAATGTTATTAATGTTGGTGAGAGCTCAGTGGCACCCTATATAATTTGTAGTATGATAAATGGACAATTAATCAATGCTCAGAATAAAACATGAGCAAAGCTCTGTTAGGAGTGCGAACACTCTAAGAGGCCAGGCCTCAGACCACAAGTAGCTGTCTCACTGGGCTCCTGGCAGTGGAGACTACACTGGCTTCACCAGGCTGGTTCCCCAAATGGCAGCGGAGGGAACAGAGCAGGCAGGCAGGCATGGGCAGGATTCTGAAGGAGCTGCTTCCCCCCTCCTTTCCCTGGTGGCCGCACCCCCTCCCTCCTTCAGGCACCCTCAGGCTCTCCTGTAAGAACTGTGTTCAGGAGAAGATCTAATATGGTCACTTCCTCCTTCCTACGCGGGGGGGGGAGGGGGGGGGCACTTTATATCTGTTTTAAAATCTTGATGCGCTCATGGGGAGATACTTGTTTTTTAATTAATGACTTCACCTTTTAGTACTCCAAGACCCTTAAAAAAAGAAAAATGGTGTTCTCAGAGGTCAGACTGGAACTTTAAGCCTTCGTGGGTAAACATAAAGGAATTATAAAATAACACAGGTTTTTAATCTTGTAATGTCAGGCTGAAGCAATTATGTTTTCTGTGGGTCTTTGAGATGGACTAGAAGCATCTCACTAAAACATATCTTCACGTACCCATCATTGAGCTTCAGAATTGTGTATGACATTTTAAATTGAATTAAAATTATTAGTACTAATTAAGCCCATCTGGTGAATGGGAAGTTCTATTTTTATGGAAAGCAGTTGAGTGGGAAAATGTGTTTTTATTAGTCATGCATTCATTATACCTCCTGGAAACCAGTCTGGATCACAAGGCCAAATTGCCCAGGAAGAAATAAAGAATGTCGGGTTGTGTAAAAATCACCCGAGGCCTTTGATTGACCGTATTTAAATGCAGCTTCAGGCCAGTGCCCAGACAGTGGGTTTGGGGACATTGGAGTGGTGCCCTGGAGTCTACCTGCCCGAGGAGGTCCGCCAGAGGACTCGAACAGATTCCCGGTGGACCACACTTGGGGAAATAGCTCCATTTTGTAATCCCAGATCTACAAAGTGATAGCAAAGTTATGGTAATATAAGTGACAGAGTACTTCCAATCAGCAAATTAGGCTGGGCTTATCACCTAATTAATGATTTTTAAACATCATAGGTGAAAAAGGAAGGGTCATAGTTTTGTGGAGGCAGCATTTTCTGTTCCTCTGTGAATTCAGAAATGCTGGCGGGCTGATTGCTGAGTGGTGGGGGCGTTCTTTGCTCCCTCAGTTCCAGCCCCTGAAGCCCACTTGAACTTGCTTTTCAGAATATGGCGTCGGCTATTTCTCTAGAGACCGTGGTTTTAGTCCTCGAAGTTATTAGTGCCCGATGGGAATCGAGTTCACTTCAGTACCATATTGTTTACGTGCTTCTGTGACCTTCAACCTCAGACTCCATACACGGTTCTCTGTACATGAGACACAATGGCTTTTGTCCCTTTTGGAAAAGCTCTGGCTTTCTGGAAAGTATAGGGAAATTGTTCTCTTTTGGGGAAAGCCAGATGCCAGGGCTGATAGTGACCCAAGCACAGTCTTGGGTAGTCTCCCTGAGGGCAGAATCTTACTCATCCTTGAGGCCGCAGCGCATCCTGCACAGAGGCTGGCACCTGCTCCTAGAGCCAGGGAAAGGGGTATGCCTGCTTGAAAGAAGAGGGTGGGTGGAGAGAGTTGCTGCTCATGCAGAATAAGGCTGCATCCCTGTGGTTGGCTGTGTGGGTGCAGAGTGCCGGCATGAGGGGGGCGGCGGGGGGAGCGGCCACTGTCCTTGACATCCAACAGGCCCTCTGCCAGATGCAGGACAGAAGGGCAGTGTCTTTCAGTCCAGCCAAATGGAGAGGCTCCAGAAGCTTTTCGTTTCTTTTTTTTTTTATTGAAGTATAGTTGACCAGAAGCTTTGTGGAACATTATGAGAGAGGCGATGAGTTCCTTCCTGTTCTGAAAGGCCCTTCAGGGCTCTCTTCCATAACGGGAGGGGAGAGTCCTGGGCCTGACTGCTTTAAAGAGCTGGGCTTGCTTTCAGCACTGCCGTACCCCCAAAAGGTAGGATGCCACGTGACTGGGTAAGGGGCAGCTGAGCTCCGTGGGCAGGCCTAAGCTCTGCCCCCCTCCCCAAACTCACACCTTCTTGGACCAGCCTATTCCCTTCCTGTCTTTTCAGCTCACCGGGCCCAACCCCCTTCTTTTTAATTTGTTACCCAGAGCTCACTCTCCTTTTCTTTCCTCTTCCTGCTTCTGGCCTCCCTGTCCTTGTTCCCAGGAGTTATATGCATGTCTTGAAGTCCAGCCCTTTGATTGCTTGCAGGATGGTGATGCCTAGGCCAGGAATTTGGGCAGCCACCCTGTCACCTGGCAGGGAAACTCTCCTGGGAGAGGGGATGGGAATCTTGGAACTTGAGAGGGATTCAGGAGAGGGATTTCCTTGAGGGTCAGTGGAAAAGAAATGTGAATCTCCAGTATCTCAGTACTCCTTGAACCTTTAGTCAAAGAGTCACCTCGTCCCCATCAGGAGGGACCAGCCATGCAGTGTTCATGCCTTACAGAAGACTTGCATCTCCCATCCTGTTGGCGTTCTCCATTCTCCCATGGGGCTCATCTTCCTAGCCACGTCCACCTGAGCAGCGTCCTTTTGTCCTCATGTTGAAGACACAGAGTTCTGATGGGCCTTGCTATTGAAATTATGCATTTTAATCAGCTACTTCCCTTCCTTTGAATGTCAGGCACTGGCGTATCATAAAACCACTATGGCGCTGAGGCCACTGCTTTGGCATCCGCATGGTCCTTATTATTTGGCAGGTTTGAGGCGCGTGGGATTCCTGGGTTTGCCAGAGCCACCTACTTTTCCTTAGACCAGACAGATGACCTAGTGGCTACGTGTTTCCTTCCCTGGGTTTGCAGCCGCTGGGAGAGGTTCTTCCGGCAGGGCTCCAAGGCCAAGGACAGGGTGCGTCCAGGCCTGCCTGAGGGCCAGCACAGGAGTACCTCTGTGTAGACGTTTCTGCTTTGGCAGGTGGTATATTTCTTGTTTCAAGTAAAGAAACAACTCATGTCTTCTTTGGGGACTATTGCTTATCACAGGTTTTAGAGAGCCTGAAAAAGTGTCAGGTTGTGCTGGTATTTATGTTTTGCTTACACACGCGTGCACCCGCGCAGACACACGCGACATTGGCATGCGGTCTGAATGAGAAGAGGTTGGTTGGTATGGGGTCTGTATCCAGGAGGATCTCAGGATTCTGTGCCCTTGCTCCCTCGCCTGGGTCAGGGATTCTGAAGGGTGTGTTGCCGTTACACATCCCCCCCCCCCACCCCGCCCCACTCCTGGGTGGACTCTAACAGGGATAAATAGTTTGGGGTGTGGGCCCTAGATTTGCTGTCGTGACTCACTGAGTGTGCATCCCTGTTCCCCCAGGCGACTTGGAGCTCTTCTTGGTGCTGACATGATGACAGTGTGCAGGCCAGCCAAGGGCAGCCACATCCAGACTGAAAGCCTGAGCTACAAATTGGCTGACAAGTAAGAGCTTTTCTCCCCTGAGAGTGTAGACGTTAGCCTAGATTCTCCACTTCCTTCCTTTCTCTACTGCCTTTCCCCCCTCTCTGTCCCCACTTCCTTGGACTAAGGACGGGTTCTTTTCCGAGTCCTTGCGATGCGCCGCCTGAAAATCATCCCCACGCGTTGCAGAACCTGAGACCACAGTGGTCAGTGGAAGATCTGACTAGTGCCCAGTTGCTGAGAGGACAGGCCCATGGCAGCTTCAGGCCCTCTCCCCATTCCAGCCAAGGATTTGTTTTCCTAACTACTAGGATGCATGGGCTCTTTAATTATCCTTGAGCCTTACATCTTTACAGCTGCATCTGTCTGCAAAGCCTGTTTTGCCCATCCCGTCTCAGCAGTGCTGTTTTCTCTCCAGATGGAGCCCTTTCCTCTGACTCTCTGTCTCATACTCTACGGTGGGCTTGGTGACCACAGCTCTGCACCCCAGTCCCTGGTCCCTTTTGGGGCCATAGCGTCCTGGAAACAGGACCTCAAAAAATCCTTGGGTGCAACAACCACATGGAGAGGAGCCTCTGCCTCTGGCTTCATCATCCTGGCCTCTCGCTTGAACTTCATAAATCCATGCAGTCTTCCAGCAAGCCATCCTTCTTCTCTTTCAGTTTTCACATAGGCCTCCGTGATTGTGAGGTCACCCCAGATGTCTGGGATCTTAGACAATAACTGTAATCATTGCAACAACACTCCTTGCCATTTAGTAATATCAAGAATTAGAATGTGTGCTGTACTCTGGGAATGTTAACATATATTGACTCATCCACTCATTCATCTTACAAGTATTTTTTGACTATCTGCTGCATACTAGGCACAGCAAACAAGATAAATTTGGCCTCTGCACCAGTCAAGTTCCAGTCTAGAGAAGGAGGAGAGAGTTACTTATTTGGGGTGGGGGGTAGAGGGACAGGGAGACCTCTGAGATCGTGACCTGAGCCAAAACCAAGAGTCAGATACTCCACCAACTGAGCTACCCAGGTGCCCCGAGAGTTCTTACTTTAAAATGAAAAAAATACAGACAAGATTCAAACCGAGGTCCCTCTGACTTGAAAGCCATATTTATCTGTTGTCAGTATTGTTAACAGTACATGGGTGGCTCAGTCGGTTAAGTGTCCGACCTATGATTTCGGCTCAGGTCATGATCTCATGTTGTGGGATCGAGCCCTGCCTGGGGCTCAGTGGGGAGTCTGTTGGAGAGTCTCCCTCTCCCTCTGCCCCTTCCCCCAATCATGCTGCTCTCTCTCTCTCTCTCTCTCTCTCTAAAATAAATAAATCCTTAAGAAGAAACCAGTATGTATGATATATATGATTATTGTTATATCATCCATTGTCATTAAGCATGAACTAATGAATTGTGTTTTTATGTGTCTGTCCTGTCATCTTGCTTCTAGTACTGTGAGAGCAAGGGCTTTAACTTCTGCCTTTTGAACTCTCAGTAAAATATCAACAAACTGATTCTGCTTTTGCGTCTGACTAAAATCTGAATTCATGCTAATGTCCTCAGTGGTGACAGGACAATTAAAAAATGTGTTTCTCTTTTGTAAGCACTCTGTTATGCATGCTAATTGTTTATTTAAATAAGGAATTCTGCTTTGATAGCTGTATTTAAAATATGAAAATGTGTTTGCATATTCACAAGTTTCTAATTTATGCTGTGCAACCACAAATAGCAATGCAATTTACGTGTTAATGTCCCAATGGAGGGAGAAGTCTTCATATAAACAATTATTAGTCTTTGGAGCAGAAAGCTAAATAGTAACAGGATGCGTGAAATTGCTAATTATTCATTCCTCACTGTGAACCTTAACTGGAGTTTCAGAATTCCTATATAGTCAGATCTATATATTCCAGAAATGTGCACCGTGAAGATGGTCTGTGCATCCTTGCTAATCTTGGCACATCCAAGATCACTCTGCTTAGTTATGACCTTTGCTGGTGGAAGAATGTTTTGCATTCAGAAACAGATACTCCCGTTCTCATTAGACTAGCTTAAAAATGTTTTTCTGGTTTTCTTTCAAAAGAGCTTTTAACATCTTCATGGCATTGACTAATCCCCTAAAATCACATTTGGAGGCATATGTCCCCACATGTTTGTTCTAGGCCAGAACTTTAGCGATGATGGAAATATTCTTTTGCTCTGTCCAATGTGGATGTCACATGTGCCTAATGAGTACCATGTTCTACTACTCTGCCATTGTTCTAGGTGCTGGGGACTCAGCAGTAGCCCAGATAGGCCAAAATTCAAAGTAATCCAGCAAAACAAAGCAATCCCTGTCCACATGACAAACCAGTCTAGTAGGGCTCATGTTCTAGAGGAGGTCCAATTCAAATGCAGCCAATAATTTTGGCTTTACCTACTCAAGTCAGGAGAGCTTATGAAGCCCAGAATTAGCAAACATTGTATGACTTATGGCATTGTTCTAATTTTTAAATAGTCATCGCAAAGGCCCATCCGTTGATTACAGAAGCAGAGAAAATCTGGACAGTGTAAGCTTTTGCTTCAGGAGATGTTCCCTATTTTCATCAGGGAAACAAGCTAACAATAATGATAATAACATTTATTTACACTCACAACATGCTAGATGCTCAATATGGTCTGCCTCTTTCAGTGTTTTCAGCCACTCTGGTAGATATGTATTATTATTATTCCCATTTCACAGATGAGGACACTTAGGTTTAGAGAAATGAAACAGTTTGCCCAAGGTCACACAGCTGGTCAGTGGTTGAGTTAGGCTTTAAACTCAAGTCTATTGCATTCCAAAATCCAGTAGTTCCTTTCATTCCACAATACTGTCTTCCCAAGAAGAGCAAAGTGATTCCTTAAAGTGGTGGTTTCAATGTTTGTGACTTACAACTAGCATATAGCATTTATATCTAAGTTCTAGCCAGTCTCTATGACCAGCCGAGAACAGTGACTAAGAATCCATAACCCAGTGTTTGTCTTTCTTGTTCAGGGTCAAGGTGGAAGGTCCAAAGGCTGGGGAAGACCCTCGAAGGCTGCCATTTAAGCCCCCCATTCCTTTCCCAGAGACTGATCAGGATTCACCCCCCAGAAGAAGCTCATTGGAAAGACTCAATAACCTGATGCTAGAGTCAAGAGTGGACTGTTTTCAGCAGAACATGTTCAGCTCAAATATGATCATCAGCGACGCAGCTTCAGATCTCAGTGCTAAAGAAGCCAGCAAGGCAGGCAAGAGGCAGCTCAGTGGCATTCAGAACCCCTGCCCTCCTACCCGAGGCGGGGCCCTGCACAAGCCCCTCAGCATAAAGGACAAGATATCCGAATGGGAAGGGAAAAAGGAGTTGCCCCCTCCTGCAGCGGGCAGGAAAGCAGATGGGCAGGAGGACTACCTGATGTCCTGTGTGATGGGGAGGAGAAGCAGTGACGGTGTGAGAGCGTGGCTCCCGGAGGTTCAGGATGGGACCAGGCCCGAGACAGAGAGCAAGGAAAATGAGAGGAATAAAGGGGTCATGAAAGTCGGGGGGCAGGATGCAGAGCCAAGGCAAGACCTCAGCCAACCAGCCGGGCAGCTGGCACCCAGCTTGGGCCGAGGCCGAGAGCCCAGGCTGGGCAAGCAGCGCTTTCCGAACGATAGCCTCTCTGTGCTGAGGCAGGTCAAGAAACTGGAGCAGGCTCTGAAGGATGGGTCGGCAGGGTTGGATCCCCAGTTACCGGGGACTTGTTACTCCCCACACTGCCTGCCGGACAAGGCTGAGGATGGGCCCGCCCTTCCTGAGAACCGTGGGGGCGGGCGTGGCTCAGAATTCAGGTCCTACCCCTGGGACCTGGAGGCTAGGGAGCCCGCTCCTGAGGCCGCAGAGGAAAGGAAAGGCTCGTGCAGGAGGCCCTGCGACCAGAGCCTGGAGGGTGTGGACAGGGGCTCGGAGGGCTCCCCTGCAAAAGCCTTCATCAACCCCCTGCCCAAGCCCCGGAGAACGTTCAAACACGATGGAGAAGGGGACAAGAACGGGAACCCAGGCATCAGCTTCCGGAAGGATAAAAGGCACCTGCCTCCTCTGCCTTCTCTACCTCCCCCGCCCCTGCCCTCCTCCCCCCCGCCCTCCTCTGTGAACAGAAGACTCTGGACTGGGAGGCCGAAACCCAGTGCTGACCACAGGTAGGTGACAGCGGATTCTCTGCTCCAGTGGTTTATGTGGCATCACCACTGCTCTCAGGCGAATTACCGGTTTTATTAAACGGAGGGACCTTGTAGTTGGTCGAGACCGTTCATGGCTTGAGACAGTGTATTGATGAAACCTGGAGACGTGATAAGCGATGCCTGTGTTTTGTGTTCTCTGTCCTCAAAGTGAGTATTGGCTTTGAAAATGTACCTTTTGGACATGATAAGTACTTGTATTTCTGCCACTAACCAAGACTTCAACGGAAACTCAGTTAACTCTGGCAATGGACTAATTCATGCTAATTGACACTCATCTGCCACTACTGTCCCCCACTAGTGCATGGTGCTTCCAGTGTCCCCTGGCTCCTTTCTTCATGTTTTTTCTTGGTATGAGCTCTAGAAACACAGCCCGGGTCTGCCTCGACCCTGTCGCCATCTATCTGTGTGACCTCGAACAAGTTGTTCGACCTCCCAAAGCCTCTGTTTCCTCAATTATACATAAAGAGGCACACCCTAAATATTTTCTAATGTCAAAATTGTACATAAGATAATAAAGCATGTGCACGCTTGAAGGTCAAATTTACCTGTTGGAAACCATTTCTTCTCTGCTTTGAGAACTAATTTCTAGCCCATTTCTGGGATGTGCTAATTGGTTTGATCCCCACTAATCTGGAAACCAGCCACAGAGCAAAACTCAAAACCGTTGTTTCTGCTCTGGTCACCCACTCTGCACCTTCTGTTTTCCCCTTGACTCCCTGCAGTTGGGCTTTTGCCATTTTTCCTGAAACTGCTCTTGACACAAGGCCACCTGTGACCCCCCATCTCACTATATCCAGTTGCCAGTTCTCTGTTCTTTTCTTACGTGACATCTCTTGGCGTTGGAGGAACAACTTCACTCCCTCCCTGGAAACACTGCGTTCACTGGGCTTCTAGATCACCTACTTTCCTGGGGGTCCTGCTTTCACACACTGCTCCTTCTCAGTTCCATTCCCCTCTCCCTTCGAGTGTCAGAATAACACCCCCGACACACCATCCTGGGTCAGAGCAGGCACTTCTCTCTTCCATCTGTCTCACTCCCTAAATGAGCTCATTCAGTCCCATGGCTTTAAATGTCAGTTATATGCTTATGACCCCCGCATGTATCCCTACAGCCCTGGCTCCCTCTTCCAGCGAAGGTTTGCAGAGTCATCCCCTGCAGGGGTCTCCATTTGGTTATCTAATAGTTTGGACTGAACGTGTCCAAACCTAAATTCCCAATCCAGGCCACTGCTAAGCGTCTCCTCCCCAGATAATGGCCATCTTATTAAATGGCATCACCCTTCGTTGCACTTAGGCCAAAACCTAGGAGTCATTTGTGATTCCTCTCTTTTTCACACAACCCTAATCTAATTTATCAGCAAGCTGTTCGGTTCTAGTTTTAAACATTATCTTGAATCTGACTACATCTGCTCTACTGCTAGCAGCTTAGTTGTCTCATATCTACCTCCCACCCCAGTGTACTCCTCCGTAGCAGCCAGAGCAGTTTTCTAGAAATACAGTTGATCACGTCACTCTCCTACTCAACACGATCTGTCAGGTAGGGTTGTTTCGGCTGCAAAAAACATAATTTCTTATGTTCTCTTCCAAGGGAAAAAGTTTGCATATTCCAGATAGGTAGGTAGGTAGGTAAGTAGATAGATAGATAGATAGATAGATAGATAGATAGATAGATAGATAGAAAGAAATTATGTCCTTTAGGGTGCCTGGGTGGCTCAGTTGGTTAAGCGACTGCCTTCAGCTCAGGTCATGATCCTGGAGTCCCCGGATCGAGTCCCACATCAGGCTCCCTGCTCGGCGGGGAGTCTGCTTCTCCCTCTGACCCTCCCCCCATCTCATGTGCTTTCTCTCTCATTCTCTCTCTCTCTCAAATAAATAAAATCTTAAAAAAAAAAAAACAAAAAAAAAGAAAAATTATGTCCTTTAAAAAAAAAGAAATCATGCTATATATACTGTTTTTTACTTAGGATATCGTGGAGATCTTTCAGTGTTACTATTTTTTTTTCACCTTCCTTTTTTATTTTTTTAAAAGATTTTATTTATTTGACAGAGAGAGCACAAGCAGGGGGAGCAGCAGAGGGAGAGGGAGAAGCAGGCTCCCCACCGAGCAAGGAGCCTGATGCGGGGATCATGACCCCAGCCAAAGACAGATGCTTAACCGACTGAGCCAGCCAGGCACCCCTTATGATTTAAAAAAAAATTTGGGGGGGGCAACTGGGTGGCTCAGTCGTTAAGTGTCTGCCTCAGCTCCTTGCTCCTGCTCAGCCAGGAGCCTGCTTCTCCCTCTCCCACTCCCCCTGCTTGTGTTCTGTCTCTAGCTGTCTCTCTGTGTGTGAAATGAATAAATAAAATCTTCAAAAAAAAATAAAAATAAAATAAACTAATAAAAAAAATTTCTTTTTTAGAAAGAGAGAGAGAGTACTTGAGTGGGTAACAGGGAGGGAGAGGGGCAGAGGGAGAGGGAGAATCCTAAGCAGGCTCTAAGCCCAGCACAGAGCCTGACACAGGACTCCATCTCACGACCCTGAGATCAGCTGAAACCTTGTTGGATGCTCAATTGACTATGCCACCCAGCACACATACTTATCTTTTTACTAGGAGTTTTAAAAATTAGGATTGAATGTTAGATTTTGTCAAGTTACTTTTCAGTAGCTTTATATGATCATCTGGTTCCTGTCCTTTGACCTATGAATAAAGACTTTATGTCCTAATATTAACCCATTTTTATGTTTTGGGAATGAACTTCCATTTGGTCCTGGTTTGTTCCTCTCTTAATATACTGCGGAATTCTGTTTGCTAATATTTTATTTAAGATTTTTGTGTCAGGGCGCCTGGGTGGCTCAGTTGGTTAAGCGACTGCCTTCGGCTCAGGTCATGATCCTGGAGTCCCGGGATCGAGTCCCACATCGGGCTCCCTGCTCAGCGGGGAGTCTGCTTCTCCCTCTGACCCTCCCTCCTCTCATGCTCTCTCTCTCTCTCTCATTCTCTCTCTCAAATAAATAAATAAAATCTTTAAAAAAAAAAAAGATTTTTGTGTCAGTATTCCATAAATGGGACTGGTCTTTACTTGACCTTTATTTTACTGTCTTTACCAGGCTTGGGTATCAGTGGTATGTAGGATCTATCAAAGAACTTAGAGGCTTCCTTGTTTATGTTCTGAGAAAGCTTGTATCCATCTCCGATTCTAAATCCTTTCCCAAACTCGTGCCAAAGCCCACGTGCCTAAGTACTGGAGTGACCTTTCTGCTCGTGACCCCAGTGTGTTTCGACAGCAGCTCTTCCATGCCCTTTCTGGGCTGTTCTTCCAAGAAGGCCCCCTCTCTCAGGGGCAGGTTGCGTCTGGGATATCAGAGTCTTTCCTCTGTGTCATCACTGGGCAGACAGATCAACCTGGTGTGCAGTTATTCCCATTATCTTTTCTCTCCTAGCTACCATCTGCTCTTTGCAGTCTTCCAGCATTCTCTTTAAAACCAGCTAAAGTTACTTAGTTTCAGTCCAAAGATGAAATTTTTCTTGGCCAGTTTGAATATGGTTGCATCAGCTGTGTTTTAAGCATTTTGGCTTTGGATTTTTCCTTTTGTTTAAAATAGTACAATGGGGGTGATTAGGGCACGATGTTCATTTTCTGCTTTAAAAAAAAAATAAAGTGTACTTTTTATTGTGGTCCTATCTCTTAAAAAGAAGAGGCTCAACTCAGAATTTGGCAGACTCACCGCCCTCTCTGAGGCGGGAGAGCCAAGCCAAGGCTGAAGAAAGAAATGATTAAGGATTTTGAGGTTGGGAGGGTTTAGAATTACATGGCCAGGCTGCACACTTCAGAGAACGTATTCGGCTTATTTTCATAGGCTGATGAGTCCACTTCTCGGGAGCCAAACCAGTGGACTCGGATTCTCAGTTTGAGAAAATGTCTTGTTTCTTTTCATTCTCTTCCCTTTTTTCTCCTTTCTGTGTTCTCTCCCCTTCCTCCTTTCATCCCTTTCTCCTTTCTTCATTTCTCTAAAGCCCCAGGAAATTAAATGCAAGGACTTGTGCCTTCGATCCTAAAATGGGAAATGAGAAACCCTTAAATGCCAGGAAATTCCAAAGATAAGGTCCCTACAGCAGCATTCACTTGGTTGTGTATGTTCTGTGGCATGTGCTGAGTAACTCTGGCAGGAATGCCTTAAAGCCAACATATAACGAGGAAAGTTAGTATTCTGTAAGCGTAAGCAGCATCCTGAATTCACATGTATCTATATGCCCCAAATGTTTGAACTGAAATGCAGATTTTTTTTATTATGTCATGTTAATCACCATACTGGAATGCAGATTTTTAATTTTAGTTTAATTTGATCCTATGACGGAGTTTTTAGATCTTTATGAAACCAAATAACGATGTTGACCAAAATTTCAGCTTTTCAACTAATTATTTTGGCATTGTATAGCTTTAGCGTAGGACTTGCAGAACTTTTGGAGGATGTGAAACCTTGGTCATTATATGGCTGCCAAATCACATGCCTGCTGTTACTGATTCAATAATTTCCATCTTCTGCAGGACTGACTGGGATCCCCAGAGTCGTCTGGCTGGACGGCATCCCTCAGCTATTACCCAGTTAGTGGCTAAGTTAACTTAGCAGCCACACTGTGGTCTGTCCCTGTCATTATGAGTCTGTCCCAGTCAACATGACATCCATGAGGCAACTTTAACTGCCATGTCTAAAAACTAAGTGTTTGGGGGCGCCTGGGTGGCTCAGTTGGTTACGTGTCTGTTTTCGGCTCAGGTCATGATCCCAGGGTTCTGGGATCGAGCCCCACGTGGGGCTCCCTGCTCAGCTGGGAGCCTGCTTCTCCCTCTCCCTCTGTCACTCCCCCTGCTTGTGCTCTCTCTCTGTCAAATAAATAAATAAAATCTTAAAAAAAAAAAAAACCAACACTGAGTGTTCAGGGGCACCTGGGTGGCTCAGTTGGTTAATTGTCTCACTCTTGGTTTTGGCTCAGGTCATGATCTCAGGGTCATGGGATCGAGCCCTGTGTTGGGCTCAGTGCTCAGCAGGGAGTTATGCTGAGGTTCTCTCTCTCCCTCTTCCTCTGCCCCTCCCCCCACTTGGGCGTGCACACTCATGAGTGCAGTGCTTTCTCTCTCTTAAATCAATAAATAAATCTTTAAAAAAAACAACCATGAGTGTTTAAAATCTTCAAAGGGGCAAATTGTTTGATTAATTTGAGACTTAGAGCAAAAGTTATTTGAAAGCGTTGGAGAAGCTTGATTCTGTAAATTCATTTATTTTAATGGGGGTTGCATTAGAAAACAAAGAGATGAGAATGAAGGGGTGGGGGAAGAATAGAGAGGTTGGTTGTTACTCTGTATTAGAGCAGTGACTGTCAGGTCTTATTTCCCATTGGAAGTGGAAATGGTTGGATGTTAGACATGATGGTGAATGGTGAATAGAGATGGTTCTTCTTCTGACGTTTCTGTTTTGGATTCAGGATAGAGATAAGCAGAAACCCAACGTGAGTAGCTGTAGCAATCGATGGAGTGGGTCACCAGTAAGAGTGTGGGCTGAGCTAACATAAGCATTCTCCCACTTAGCGCCCTACTCTGATCACCTAGTGGCATGAATGCCCTTCCCGAGGGTGTGGTGGGACATGGGGAAGAGCTGCATGTGGTCGCAGGGGATGGAGGTAAGAAGAAAGTCTGTGGCAGCTCCAGGTGGATGAGGGAATCAGAGCATGGTTTTTACAGTTTCTAGCCCATCTGAATGGTGTTTTAAGTAGTGGCTAGGTCCCAGGTTCTCCAAGCATGTTTAAGTCACAGCTGAAAATAATCCTGGGGGAAATGTGTTCAAAACAGTTGACTAAAAATTAGCTCCAAGAATACAGCTCCTTTTTTTTTTTTTTTTTTAACCCCAAAGGAGGGATAAATTACAAGCAGTAAATTTGGCCATTAAAACCAGCTTTTAAGATATTCACTCGTTGGGGTGCCTGGGTGGCTCAGATGGCTAAGCGTCTGCCTTCAGCTCAGGCCACGATCCCGGGATGGGATGGAGCCCCACATCGGGCTCCTGCCTCAGCGGGAGCCTGCTTCTGCCTCTCCCTCTGCCTCTCCCCCTGCTCATGCTCTCTCTGTATCTCTGTGTCTCAAATGAATAAATAAAATCTTTTTTAAAAAAATTTAAAAAATATATTCACTTATTTATTCAACCAACAAATATTTATCACGCACCTCTGTGATATTAGCATGTAGCAATGAACAGAATAGACTGAAACCCTGGCCTCATGGACCATACGGACTAGTGATAGAGGCACACAACTCTGCAGTTATGAACTATAATCGCACTCAGTGCCGCAGGAAGCCCATGGTGCTAAGAGAACGTTTGGTAGGAATATCTTGCCTGTCATGGAAACAGGGCCAGACTGAGGAGGAAGCGGCCTTCAGACTGAGGCCTGAGGTTCCCAGGCAAGGAGGAAGGTGGGAGATGGGTGTTCAGGTGAGAAACAGATGAAGGTTCTGGAGCAAGAAAGACTTTAAAATGCTGGAGGCCCTGAAGGCAGGAGTGTGGCCAGAGGGGTCAGGAAGGGTGTGAGCTAAGGCCCACAGGTCTTTTGCAGCCCGCTCTGGAAGAATCCCCTAGACCAGGCAAGGATTTGGGCCTACCACTTAAGAGGAATGGGAAACATTTCAAAGTTTTTAAGAAGGGGAGGGTCCCAACCTGATTTGCATTTGTGAAGAGCTGGCTGGGTGGGGCACCAGTGGGCCCGGTGGGTAGCTGTTGGGGGGCGGAAGGCAGAGCCAGGAGACATTGGGGTTGGCCTGTGGTTTCACTGCCGTGCGGACTGAGGGAAGTAGTGGACACCAGGAATGCTTTGCTGGTAGCACTCCCGATTCATTGATTAGAGATGGGTGCTCCTGGCGAAGGGGTTTGGACGGGACTCCCAGGTTTGAGGCGTAAACATGGGGACAGATGGTGATAGCCTTTGCTGAGGAGCACTGGAGGAGGGGCTGATCCTCATCAGGGAGGGGGTGTGGGAGGCTGAGTTCAACTTTGTATTTATTCATTTTGAGATTCCCATGGGTCATTCAAATGGAAATGGGGGATGAGCTCTTCAGTTAGTATTTCATTTACAAAATATGGAAAAGTCACAAATAACCTTCAAAATACTACTTGAAAACACAGTGTTTGGCGTTGGTTGTTGAAGCTGGGATAGGACCTGAATTATAACCCAAGTCCGCAAACTTCAGTGAACCCATTGGATCATTCCAGCATCTCTAAAACTAAGAAGTACCACAATCACATGATAATTTGAGGGCCCAAGAAGCAAACTGAGGCCAAGAGGAGGTTACACCCCTTCAGCAGGCTGTGGGCTCCCCGAGGGCAGGGACTTCTTGCGTTTGCATCACCAGCTGTGGGCTCAGCTCAAACCCCAGCAGATGCTTGTTAAACATATGGACTGGATGTGGAACAATGGAAATGTTTAAACAAAAGAGAAGCCAATTTGGATGTGGTTACTGTTAGCCTTCTAAAATTGCCTTTTTCTCAAGGTTAATATGTAAATAAAGTTATTAAAACCCTTTTGTGACTACAGCTTTCCTTCCACATTGACTTGTGTCCATGCTCCGCTTAGTGCCTATGCTGTTAAGAGCACCATTCACTGGCCAGACAACCTGGGTTCTGACCCTGGCTCCACCACTTTCTCCCCATGTGACCTTGAGCAATTTACCCTCTCTCCCTCTCTGTCTCTTCACATAAAAAACATGTATAATAGTAATTCTTCACAAGGTTGTTGCAAAGTTCGAGCGTGCTAATCCGAGTAAAGCCCTTAGTCGCTACTCAGTAAATGTTGAATGAATGATTCTGTGGTCTCTTTGAAGAGTTTGCATCTTCCCTACCAAATCTAGGTAGTGTGCATGCTGGGGACTCTAGCTAACATGATCTGGTTAACTCAGCATAGAAACCCAGGAGCTGTGGCCCACTCCAGGCCAGTAACTTCACTCTTCTCTGGGCCACAGACCACCACACCCCCATCCCCAAGCAGCTGCCTGGCTAATACCAGCCTGGGCTAACGGTATCCCCGACTAAGGAGTCTTCCAGGGGACACAGCACAGCGCAATCCCATCCTAGAGAAAACAACTCAGACCCGCTTCCCACCTCTACCCCCCCCCCCCCAATCCCCATCTCCTGGAGCTCTGAAGCTCGGTCCTTCCTCTCCTGGCTGGACGCCTCAAGGGGAGGAAGAAGGGGCTCATGGAGAGATAGCCCTTCCTTTGCAGCATGAGCTCCTGTGTGTGAGTCAGGCACCCCAGGGCATGGGTGACAGTTTCAGCCTCATGGCCTGACTTAAGACCATGGGGACCTAGGCTGGAAGCTGGAAGCTTGGCCTTTCCTTGTATTCCTGCCCTACGTGCTGAGTTCAGGTTCATAAAGGAGCAAGGGTGAGGTGGAGATAAGGGGTGATGAATTCAGATGTGGAGATAATGAAGTTTCGAATCTAAAGAAGAAAACCTTGGGACACGCCCAAAGCCCAGAAAGAGGGGGAGGACGTGGAAGAGAGGGGCCAGTGAAGGCACAGGAGTGTGGGAGGGGAAGTAGCATGTGGGCAGCCTGGCACCCAGCTCCTCAAACCCTAGGGGGGACCTGTGTACCCGTGTTTGCAGCCCCGTGCTGAACAGTACTTCCGTAAAATACAATCAGAAAGAATGACCAGAGAAATGACATGAAAAAAGATAACATTATAGAAGCTTCAGTTGTCTTTTAAGAAATTATTCTGTCAAATTGCTTTAAAAGTTTCTCAACACAGGGGCAGCAGGCTGGTTCAATCTGTAGAGCACATGACTCTTGATCTTGCGCGTGAGTTCAAGCCCCATGCTGGGTGTAGAAATTACTTTAAAAAAAACAAAAGAAATTTTTTAAGTTTCTAAATGCTTATTCTCAATTTCTGTACCTGTCTCATTGGAATACCAGCCCTGGCCCACAGACTGCACTTTGAGCACCGCTCCCTGACGCTGCAGAAACCAAGTGGTATCCTGCAAAGAAAGGCCCCAGGAAGTGGTTAGCTTTTACCAGAAACTCACTAGTGAGCTTCAGGAGCAGCTTCAGTAAAGGGATGCATACAGACGCCAGGTTGAGAAGATAAAGGGAAGAAAAACCAGTGAGCTCCGGTAAAGGAGTAGTCAGACAGCCTCAAGCTCTTCCCTCCTCCGTCTGGCCCCCCAACCCACGCCAATTTAAAATGTTGGCAAGGAAGCTGAGAAATTGCAGAACTAGGAGAGTCATTGCTTCCAGTGAAAGTTTTTCTAGGGGAAATCTGTGGGTGTTTAAAGAGGGAAAGAAGCTAGCCGAGAGGAAAAGACTTAAAATGCAAGAAATCCCAGGGGTGGCTGGGTGGCTCAGTGGGTTGAGCATCCGACTCTTGGTCTCAACTCGGGTCTTGGTCTCAGGGTTGTGAGTTTGGGGCCCGCGTTGGGTGTAGAGCCTACTTAAAAAAAATAAGAAAATAAAATCAAATGCAAGAAACTCCCAAAGCATGGAAGGCAGGCAAATGGCTCCTGCCTGGCACTGCCTTCTCAGAGATCACCTGGCACTCACCACCCTGCCCCTGCAGTGCAGCCTTGCCGAATGTGTGTGTCCCTCCACAAATGCACGAAGTTCCCTGTGGCCACAGGATCTTCGCAGGTGCCCTTTCCTTTTCTTGGAACACTCTTCCCCCAGCTGAGGTCTTTCTTCCGTCCTCCTCCAGGTCTCAGCTTTAATGAATGACTTTGTCAGCGCCGCCTTCCTGATGCATCCCCAACCTAAAATGAGGCCTCCTTGATAGTCTCACTGTGCTTTTCCATCACTGAGCTTAACACAGTTTACTGTTCTGTTTATTTGTGCAGGCTCTGGTTGAATGTCTGTCTTCCTCCCTGGAATGTAAGCTCTTTGAGACAAGGACCCTGACTGTTTCAGTCACTCCTTAGTTATTGAACCCTGAGCACAGTGCCTCTCCCACAATAAGTGTTCAACATAAAACATTTGCTACGTAAATGATTACTAGCACCACAACAGTACTAGCAATAGCTAACATTTGTTGTGTGTTTGTTAGGTGCTAAGGACTTTACAAACGTTCTCATTTCTATTCTTTGGACAATCCTCTGAGATAATTGCTGCTTTTCAAGTCAGGACAGTGAGTTTCAGCCCAGTTAAGTGGTTCGTCTGAGGTTAAAAGTCTTGTGAAGGAAGGATCCAGGATCTGTATGCAGGTTTGTTTAATCCGCAGGGGCCAGAGAGACTGGAAGTAATGGGTGAAGAAGTGAAGCCATGATGCATTTCTCAGTAGTCAGCTGGAGTTTACCGTGGAGCATGCAGAGGACACTGGGCTAGACATGCATGCACAGAGCCACGGGAGGGTTATGACCATCCTCGACCAGGAGAAATGAAGGGCTGGGACCAAGTCACAGCCGGCTGGGGGATGTGCCCTGATGAGTGTGCGCGGACTGTGTGTTCACCTAAACGCCATTCAAGGAAGGCCTGAGTGTGTTCAACACAAATTCTTGACAAGTCTGCTGGAGGTAGAAGAGGAGCCCCCTGAGCCTGAGTGGGCAGCGTAGTTCTGCTCCAACTGTGTGGCGGCGGGGGAGTTGTGGGTTACTTCGGAGAAGGATGGGGAGAAAGAAGAAGAAAGAGGAGGTGGACTGAACCAGTGAGGTGCCTGAGGTTCTGTGTGTTTCACCATATGGTCTACCTCATGGCCTCCCAAATGTTCAGTGAAGCTACAGAAATCATAGAAACTCAGGGTGAGCGGCTGCGTGTGTCTCTGGGGGTGTGAGAGAGAGAGAGAGAGAGAGAAGGGGCTGGACCTCGCATCAGGTCAGCACCAGCAGGACAGGGACAGCCCCTGTGGATGTAGGCAGGGGCAATGGCCAGGCCACAGACAGAGAAGCACTTGCACCCATCTCTGAGGGGTGCGGGGGGGGGGGGTTGGGGTGTCTCAGCGGGCCTCTGGGTTTCGTTCTGATAATAACCACTCGAGTGAGAGAAGTGGGGAGGCGCCCAGGCCTCTGGTCCACTCTGAACTGGCCATCGCTGCTCCTTTCCCATCATGAATGTGTGCTCTGTAAACATTGCAGAATATCTAAGAAGTCCAGGATTGTACTTTATATATATATATATACTTTGCTACCTTTACTCGGCATAACAGCATAAACATTCTTTCAAAAAAAAGCCACTCTTCTTATTTAAGGATTTATATACCTTCTTACAAGAAACAGAGTTGATTTCAGTAATAGAAATTTTTGCAGGAAGAAAATTGTCTGGTATACAATCTCTCGACCAGCCTAATTTGATTTGAGTTCTTGTTTGTTTTTCTCCCATCTTGTACAAACCAGAAAGTCCTATGAGTTTGAAGACTTATTGCAGTCTTCCTCTGAGAACAGCAGGGTGGACTGGTATGCACAGACTAAGTTGGGGCTCACACGCACTTTATCAGAGGAGAACGTCTATGAAGACATTCTAGGTAAGAGACCCACGTGCAGTGGGTGGGGATGAGTTTGTGAGAAAGGGGAGAGAGTGCTTGAAACACACATACACACACCCACAGAGTCTTGAAGACGTGTACTCAGATGAATGAGAGAGCTGGGAGGGGTGTGGGAGGGGGACCCACGAGGGACGTGTGAGAGCATGGGGCCAGGAGGGGAGTGGAAAGGCTGCTGATGAACAGCCACGGGGGCAGCATGATGCAGCGGGACACCTGGAGACATGGAGTCTCAGTGGCCATGATTGAATCTCGACTCTGCTCTATTAGCTGTGTGATAACGAGCTGGGGACTGAACTTCTCTGAACTTCAGTTCTCTCATCTGTATAATAAGGATGATGACAGCTACCTGGTAGGGTGGGGGATGGGAGAGAATGGGATGTAAAGTACGTCGTGTGTCCCAGATGCTCAGTAAAGCGTAAGGATTACTGAATGAAGGAAAACTCGGGCCACCACCCTCTCCCGGAATCTGTAGGAGTGTGGCTGGCAATAACAGGGCATCAAAATTCAGACTCAAATGAATGTCTACTATTAAAACATAATGTTGGCCTTAATTCTTTTAAATTCTAAAGTGGAGCGCAGATTCACAGAGTTTGTTTGCATTTAAATTAGTGAGTTAAATACTCTGTAGGGAACATCACAGTTTCACTGAGGTGTGAGCTCAGCCCAGCATCTGCTTGGTGAGGTCGAAGGCGGTGAGTTGGGGAAGAAAGGAGCTGGTAAGAAGGAGAAACCCATATGCGACCACATGCAAGGGGCAGGTAGGGCAGATACACACATGCATATGTACATGTAATCACCAATACCAGAGAAAAAACTCCATGGTGGGAGGAAACAGGAGACCTGAAGAAGGGCGCTTATTTAGCTGAGCTATGAATTTCACCATAGATGATCTGAATTATAGTATCCAGGTTGTGGAGATGGGTTACTGCCAAAGTAGTAGGCTTCCCAAGTCCGAAAGTGGGTATGAGATCTGGTCTTCAGTGTGTACCTGAAAGGGAAGCTCTCAGATACAGAGAACAGAAGACCCCACTGAAATAACAAGGGGATTTGTTGGCTTATGTGACCAGAACTGGCCTGTTCTCCCCGTTTCTTATCTCTCGGGGTGGCTCCATACCCAGCAGATTTCCCATGATCTCCATGATGGCTGCCATCAGCTCCCTGGGATCCGTACCTTTTGGTTGGGAAGGAGAGCCCGTGTCCTGTACCCAGCAAAAATCCTGGGGTTCAATGTGACTCTGACTCTTACGAGACCGGTTTAGGTCCCTTGTTCACCTTCATAGCCCAGGAGTGCCGTGCCTTGATTGGCGTAAGCTTGGGATAGGAGCCCTTCTCTGAACTGGACACTGAGGCAGGGACTGGGGATTCTCAGATTAGCTAAAGCTCTGCAACTCAGAATGGAGTTAACTCTGTACATCCAAGAATGAGGACATGGGAAGTTACCCCAGTAAAAATCAGGGTCCAAGAGGAAGGGGATGAATGGATAGCAAGACGTCAGACATCCCCGCAAGGAGAGACCAAGATGTTGGGTAGATGTCTGATAAGGAAAACTTCCTTAGTGTTCCCAGTGCCTGACTTGTTTCCTCTGACCACAGATCCGCCAATGAAGGAAAACCCTTATGAGGACGTTGACTTACATGGTCGCTGCCTGGGGAAGAAATGTGTCTTGACCTTTCCTGGTTCTCCCACTTCTTCCATTCCTGACACACCCTCCAAGGTATGAGTCCCCAGGGGAGCAGTGTGGGGAGAGGGGTCCCCCCGCGATGGCCCTGAGCAGCCTGGAGTTCTGGGTTACGCTGGAATGCCAGGCCGCCTGCTCTTCTGCGTCTAGTTTTCTTGGAACCCCTCTGCTCAACCAAGCATCCTAAAATAATATTTTAGCTTCTGGGTCAAACTGAGTAAATAAGATAGTACACCTGTATTATACAACTATAAAGAAGAATGTCCTGACCTAAAACAAAGTCTAAGATATAAGACTGAAAGGTCTGGTGCAGAAACAGTACTTTTATAGCATGCTACCATTTGTGGGGTTTTAAATAGAAAAATACACATATACGCCAACTCATATATGTTTGTGTATGTAGAAGATTATCTCTGTACAGAAACCTAAGAATGAGTAAGTGGGTACATCTGTGGAGTTGTTGAGTCAAGGTCATTTTTTACAGAATATCCTTTTGAACCTTTTGGAATTTTGTACTATGTACATAGAGATAATATAACTATAGTCATGTACATGGTAATTTCAACGCTTTGGCTACAGGACTGAGTTTATATTCCTTAGCTTGGCATTAAATAATCCTTCATAACTGATCCCTGGGCACCCATTACTACAGAATTTCCTACATTTCCTACATACAAATCTCCCCTCCAGCAAGAGCCGATTAATTGCCCCTCTCATATTAGAGGCCCAGGATTGGCAAATGTTTCCTCTAAGGGACCAGAAAGTAAATAGAGGATCTGTTGTAATGACTCAGTGCTGCCATGGTGCTGCAAAGCAGCCATAGACAATGTAAGACAATATGCAAACAAATGAATGTGCCGTGTATCAATAAAACTTTATTTATGGACACCAAAATTTGAATTTTATGTAATTTTCACATCATGAAATATGACTTACTTTCTAATCATTTAAAAATGTTTTAAAAATTTTGTTTATTTGAGAGAGAGAGAGTATGAGCAGGGGGGAGGGATAGAGGAAGAGGGAGAAGCAGACTCCCCGCTGAGCAGGGAGCTCGACATGGGGTTCGATCCCAGGACCCTGGGATCATGACCTGAGCCGAAGGCAGATGCTTAACCAACTGAGCCACTCAGGCGCCCCTCCAACCATTTAAAAATGTAAAAACTGTTCTTAGGTCATGGCCTATTTAGAAACAGATGGTGGGCCAGATATGGCCCATAGGTTGTATTTTGCCCACCCCTGTGCTAGGTCATTTCTACACCTGCCCTTGGTTCTTGCCTTTCTCTCCCCATCCTTTAGCGCCCCGATCAATCACTTCAGGAAGCTTCTAGGCTATCCCAGCCCCTGGAACTTCTTCCTCTCTTACTCAGTGGGCCAAAGTGTTCATTTTATACCAAATTGTGTATACCACATTGTGATATCTCTTACTTTGATGATTTGAAGTCTGATTTAAGTCATAGAATGTATCTTAAAAACATCTCCCCAGCTACATTATGAATTCCTCAAGTTCCTCAATAATATGTTTCTCTGTGTCCCCTATACATAGTTGTTATACAATATATAGTTGTTCAAGAAATTAAGTAAAGGAAGGCCAAATCCAGGCTGCAAGTATCAGTTTAAGTCCCACTGCAAGGATCTATTTCCAGCCTAAGAAAGGAAGCCACATTCCCCTCTGGGCCCCAGGTGAGGACAGCGTTTGCTGGCACTTGGGGGCTCTGCGCAAGAGGCATGCCTTTTGTGCTCAGTGGTCACACAGGGAGTCTTTCTGCCACCAGTCTTCCTGAAGAGAGTTGAAGGTAGAATCCATCATGAAGGGTGGATCTCACCTAACCAAACCAATTCCCGTCATTCTTGCCAAAGCCAGTTAACTGCTATTTTGCTCTTCCTATGGAAGAGTGTTCTCGTGAATAATCCAGCACGACAGATCATTACCAGACAGTTCCTACTTGCCTCCGAAATGTGTTTTCATTGGCTACAGATGCCTTTAACATTCAGGAGGAAATCCTTCCTTTCCCGTAGTGGATCAGCTTGGCTTAACAGAAGGAAGGCTGTCACAACTCGGTCTGCCCCTTCACATCCCACCTGGCTCTCCCCTGCTCTCCCCTTCGTGCTGGGAAGGCACCGCTCGCCTCTTAAGAACAATGAGCAACATCTGCCCATAGCAGCTGTGCGGTCCCAGCCGGGTGCCCCTCCCTGATGCCAAGAATAAGGACTTAGCCCTTTTCTTCCCCTTCCTGCCAAGTCAGGGCACATCCCGGTCCTCTGTCACCAGAACAGCTAACCACAGTAGGTAACCACGTCAACAAGAGCTTGAGGTCCACATGCAGCGATCCTGCAGAAAGACAATCCGGTTGCCCAGGGTGCATGTCCGATTGCCACCGACACATGCAGGCTGCTTTCAGCCCTTCGCAAGTCATCGGCAGGACGCGGTGTCCACGCTCATTCCTCCGCTCTCCCACATCTGGGTGTCTGGTTGGTGCCCCCATTCTGGGGGACAACTGCAGACTTCACCGCTTCCTCTGTTTAGCTCATCACATATTCATGGAGCATATGCCGCATCTGGGCTACATCTGAGACCTTAGACTTTACCGAAGCAGTCCCTCTGTGGCTACCTCCTCTATCAGCCTCCAAAAGATCCTATGACATCTTTTGGGATTTTCATTTAATAAGATCGTGCCCTGGGGCGCCTGGGTGGCTCAGTCATTAAGCGTCTGCCTTCGTCTCAGGGCATGATCCCGGGGTCCTGGGATCAAGCCCTGCATCGGGCTCTCTGCCCCGCAGGAGGCCTGCTTCTCCCTCTCCCCTTCCCCCTGCTTGTGTTCCCTCTCCCGCTGTCTCTCTCTCTGTGTCAAATAAATAAATAAAATCTTTAAAAGAAAAAAAAAAGATCATGCCCAGTCCCAGTACCGAGGTCAGGGTCAGCCGGACAGACAGAAAGGAGCAGTTGTGCAGTTGGAGGCAGATGCTAATGCTTACCAACGCACAATGCAAGCTCCTGAGAAGGGGCCATTTTCTTTTCTTGCTTTGTGTTACCCACCGTTCCCACACCTAGAATAGCACAGTAAATGTGGTAGGAACTAATTTTTATAGTAAAGGAAATCTAGGGTAACATGAGACTTTTTTTTTTTAAGTGGGTTCCATGCCCAGTGTAGAGCCCGACGTGGGGCTTGAACTCACGACACTGAGATCAAGACCTGAGCTGAGACACTTAACTGACTGAGCCACCCAGGCGCCCTGAGGCATTTTCTTTCTTATGTACTGACATGGAAGACATTAGGGAACAAAATGTATCACTAACTAGCATTCTCTGGTTGCCTGGAGAGCCCAACCACACCATCTCCCACCAAAAAATCGTACATCACTTAGCCGTAGCTACAGAGAGGCAGTATCTGGTCAAGTGTGCGAGTTCTAGAGTCTTGACTGCCTACCTTCAAAACTTGCCTAGACCACTTGCTAACTGTGTGACCAGGCAAATGATCTCATCTACATGTGTCAGCTTTGTCATTGATAAAATAGAAATAATTATAGTACTCTCCTCTTAGGGGTCTTCTGAAGATTAATCAAGTTCATATTTGTAGGGACTCCTGGGTGGCTCAGTTGGTTAAGTGTCTGCCTTCGCCTCAGGTCATGATCCCTGGGTCCTGGGATTGAGCCCTGCTTCGGGCTCCCTGCTCAGCGGGGAGTCTGCTTCTCCCCCTCCCACTACTTGTGCTCTCTCTGTTAAATAAATAAATAAAATCTTAAAAAAATAATTCTTACTTGTAAACCACATAGTCTAGTGCCTGCAACATAAGTACTATTTCTGTGCGTTTGGTAAATATAGAGAATTAGGCTTTTCAATGTGTGTTCTTTTTAAAAATCACCTTATTTCATCTTATCACAGCATTCTCATCACAAAAGGTATTTTAAGGGTGCCTGGGTCGCTCAGTTGGTTAAGCATCTGCCTTCAGCTCAGGTCATGATCCAGAAGTCCCAGGATCAAGCCCCATGTCCAGCTCTCTGCTCAGTGGAGAGTCTGCTTCTCCCTCTGACACCCCCCTTCTCATGCCCACTCTCTGTCTCAAATAAATAAACAAAATTCTTCAAAAAAAGTTTTTTTAAATACTGAAAAGTGTAATGAAGAATATAAAACTCATCCAAAATTGGGGATTTTTATTTTTTCTATAATGAATTGTTAGTGTGCATGTGTGTGTGTCTGTGTACATAAAAAAGACTCGGGATGATATATATATATACTTTTGCGGGTCTTTTATATTTATCCTGAGTATTTCCCCACATTAATTTCTTTTTAAAAACAATTTTTATTGTCTGTATGGTATTTCATTGTTTAAATGTAATGTTTTTCTTTACATTAGTGTAATGTCCCAATTGTTGAAATGTGCCTGTATGCCTTCTTATGTATTTCTATGTGTGTTTATGGAAATGTGTGTACCTATGGATGTATATGAACAAATGTGTGTATGCTTGTGAGAATGACACCTGAGTCCTTGGAGGAGGCGTCTATAAAAGAGAGTAGGGGGGCGCCTGGGTGGCTCAGTTGTTAAGCGTCTGCCTTCGGCTCAGGTCATGATCCTAGGGTCCTGGAATGGAGCCCCCGCATCGGGCTCCCTGCTTGGCGGGAAGCCTGCTTCTGCCTCTCCCACTCCCCCTGCTTGTGTTCCTGCTCTCACTGTCTCTCTCCCTCTGTCAAATAAATAAATAAAATCTTTGGAAAAAAAAAAAAGAGAGAGTAGGAATGAGGTTGAGAGAGGTAAGGAAGAGATGAGATATTTTGTATCAAGGACCCTTTTGGTCTCCTTACATCACTGTCTCCTGAGGCAATAAGACAGGGACAACGCAAGACAGGAAGGAGTTAAGCCATCAGCCACCATTCTCAGATGAGAAGGGTGAGTGAACCCTGGCTCAAGTCCAGGTCAGCTCCCTCTAGGGAAGCACGTAGTTTCCCTCTCCTCCCCGCCAGGAAGCCCCCTGGCCAGGGCCTATCCCACTCGGTTCCCTGAAAGAACTCATGAAGTTTCAACAGAGAGTTCTTGTCTGCTTTTCTTTCTTGGACACCGCAGATCTTCTTCTTTTTTTTTTTTGTAATTTTTTTTATTAAGTTATGTTAATCACCATATATTACATCATTAGTTTTTGATGTAGTGTTCCATGATTCATTGTTTGGGTATAACACCCAGTGCTCCGTGCAGAACGTGCCCTCTTTAATACCCATCACCAGGCTAACCCATCCCCCCACCCCGCTCCCCTCTAGAACCCTCAGTTTGTTTTTCAGAGTCCGTTGTCTCTCATGGTTCATCTCCCCCTCCGATTTCCCCCCCTTCATTCTTCCCCTTCTGCTATCTTCTTCTTCTTCTTCTTTTTTTTAACATATAACGTATTATTTGTTTTAGAGGTACAGATCTGTGATTCAACAGTCTTGCACAATTCACAGCGCTCACCATAGCATATACCCTCCCCAATGTCTATCACCCAGCCACCCCATCCCTCCCAACCCCCCCACTCCAGCAACCCTCAGTTTGTTTCCTGAGATTAAGAATTCTTCATATCAGTGAGGTCATATGATACATGTCTTTCTCTGATTGACTTATTTCGCTCAGCATAACACCCTCCAGCTCCATCCACGTCGTTGCAAATGGCAAGATTTCATTCCTTTTGATGGCTGCATAATATTCCATTGTGTGTGTGTGTGTGTGTGTGTATATATATATATATATATATATATATACACACACATACACACTACATCATCTTTATCCATTCATCTGTCAATGGACATCTTGGCTCTTTCCACAGTTTGGCTATTGTGGACATTGCTGCTGTAAACAATGGGGTGCACGTACCCCTTCGGATCCCTACATTTGTATCTTTGGGGTAAATACCCAGTAGTGCAAATGCTGGATCATATGGTAGCTCTATTTTCAACTGTTTGAGGAACCTCCATACTGTTTTCCAGAGTGGTTGCACCAGCTTGCATTCCTACCAACAGTGTAGGAGGGTTCCCCTTTCTCCACATCCCCACCAACATCTGTCGTTTCCTGCCTTGTTAATTTTAGCCATTCTGACGGGTGTGAGGTGGTATCTCATTGAGGTTTTGATTTGGATTTCCCTGATGCCCAGCGACGTTGAGCACTTTTTCATGTGGACACCACAGATCTTTTGCTGGGTCCATCGTGAATCCAATATTTATAAGATTAGGGAGACTCTTATTTGCCTCTGCAACAAAGTTAGGCCCCTTCCTAGAGGTTGTTCCTTAGAGACACAATGGGAATGGGCATATATTATCATCAGGGTGCGTTGATGTGAGGCTTTCTGATCAAAAGCTGGAATCCTCTTTGGGCCACTGCCTGACATAATCATCCCTAGGGTCCTACAGTATCTTTCCTTTTAATACTATAATCAGGTTTGGCAAACTACTGCTGGGTGACTGGTTGTGTAAATAAAGTTTTTCTGGAACATGGCCACGCTCATTCACGTACATATTGTGTATGGCCGCCTTTACAATGCAGTGGCGGAGTTGAGTAGTTATGACAAAGCCTAAAATATTTACCGTCTGGCCTTTAAGAAGAAGCTGGCTGCTCCCTGCTAAGTCTAAGAGTCACACCCTCACTTGCAAAGGCCTTGCACAGACAGTTCTATGCCATCATTGCTGTATGATCTCCATCTGTTTCGCTACACTTGCTCTGAGCCACAAGCACTCTCTCTGGTCTAATTTTTTTTTTTTAAGATTTTATTCATTTATTTGTCAGAGAGAGAAAGAACACAAGCAGGGGGAGCGGCAGGGAGCCCGATGTGGGACTCGATCCCAGCACCCTGGGATCACGACCCGAGCCAAAAGCAGACACTTAACCAACTGAGCCTCCCAGGGGCTCCCTGGGCCAATTTGCTCTTCCTCACTTCCATGCCTCTTCTCAGATTGTGCTGTCTACTTGAGAACGCTCTAGCCCAGAGCCTAGTAGGTCCTCTGTTACCAGTTAAGTAGCAGCTGAAATTCCACCCCCTCATGAAAGCTCCCTGGATATTTGGGGGCTGCTTCTGGGTGCTCTGGGGGGCACACCAGGACCCCATTCTCTGGCAGTGGCACCACGGAGGGGATGCAGCCCACACAACCCCAGCCCCCACCAGGTCTCTGGACACCCTTTCGAGAACTGTGTGCCATGTTTTGGTATCTTTGTTTCCTTTCTTCTCAGACCTTTTCATAGGTCAAATCTTTGAACAAATACTCTCACAACTTAAAAGTCTAATGAAAACAGATAACTGCTTTTTGCCAAGAATTTGATAGGTGACTCTAATGCAGTGAAAGAATTGGGCCCATTCCTTGGATTTCACTGCAGTTGGAATTTGGTCTATAAGAAAGATTGTCATTCTTCCTTCTTGTGCTGGTTTAATTATTAAGATGCCCATAGTGAGCAAACCATACTGGCTTTTTTTTTTTTTTTAAGGTTTTATTTATTTGTTTGTCAGAGAGAGAGAGCACAAGCAGGGGGAGAAGCAGGCTCCCTGCTGAGCAAGGAGCCTTATGTGGGACTCAATCCCAGGACCCTGGGATCGTGACCTGAGCCAAAGGCAGACACTCAGCTGACTGAGCCACCCAGGCATCCCCATACTGGCTTTTTCTACTCAGGGCTTGTGATGCTAAGCAATTGATTGCTCCCCGTAGACTCATGATACAAATATCAGAGCAGGCCACTTAGGAAGGCTAGGAGTCTTTATTCCCAGAAATCTTTAAAAAGAAAAGTTTCTGGAGTTATTGTTATATACTATTCGGAACTATACAAGAATTGAGAAATCAGTGGAACAGAGTAAGACTATTCTATAAGAGTTTAAGATGTAATAAATGTGGCCTTGTAAACTGATAGCAAAAAAAACTGCTCATTTATTAAATGGAATAGGGATAACTTAGCTTGGGGGAAAAATCACTTTAGACTAACATACAATAAAATAAATTACTGGTGGATTAATGAATAAAATATGTTCAAAATAGACTAAGAAAATCCAAAAGAAAATGGAATTAAGTATGTATTAAACCTCTAAAAAGATATAGATTTTCTAGAGAGATAAGATTAAATCAATCGCACAAGAAAAGATGAACAGATTTTCATACATAAAAATTTCACATGATCCAAAAAAAAAATACCATGAGAAAAACACACTTGCAGCAAAACTGACAAATAGTTCGTATTTGTTCTATATAAAGAGCTCATTCAAATTAATAAGAAAAACCCTGGAATTCCAAAAGATAAATGGGCAAAGAACATAAATAATATACTAAAGAGGGCTACCTGGGTGGCTCAGTTGGTTAAGCGTCTGCCTTCAGCTCAGGTCATGATCCCAGGGTCCTGTGATCCAGCCCCGCCTCAGGCTTCCTCATGGGGAGCCTGCTTCTTCCTTTCCCTCTGCCCCTCACCCCGCTTGTGCTTTCTCTCAAATAAATAAAATCTTTAAAAAAATAATATGCTAAAGAAAAAAGCAGTTAGCATATTAAAGTATGAAAAATGTCCATGTCATATGAGAAAAACATATATATATATATTTTAAAGATTTTATTTATTTATTTGACAGAGAGATACATAGCAAGAGAGGGAACACAAGCAGGGGGAGTGGGAGAGGGAGAAGCAGGCTTCCCGCTGAGCAAGGAGCCCGATGTGGGGCTCGATCCCAGGACCATGGGATCATGACCTGAGCCCAAGGCAAACGCTTAATGACTGAGCCACCCAGGCGCCCCAGAAAAAACTTATATTGAATGCCTATTGTGTATCAGGTATTTTGCTAGGTGCTTTGTATACCTTTTCACCACCTAATTCATTAATTCATTTTAAAAAGGACACTTTGTAGTTATAATTATAGTATCATACAGTGTGTGTCCTGGAAGTACCTTTAGGAAACAGGTAGTCCAAGTAGTTTTTTTGTTTTTTCTTTTAAAGATTTTATTTATTTATTTGACAGAGACAGACACAGCGAGAGAGGGAACACAAGCAGGGGGAGTGGGAGAGGGAGAAGCAGGCTTCCTGCCGAGCAGGGAGCCCGACGCGGGGCTCGATCCCAGGACCCTGGGATCATGACCGGAGCCGAAGGCAGACGCTTAACAACTGAGCCACCCAGGCGCCCCAGTCCAAGTAGTTTTTAAATTTTATCTTACTAATATTTCTTATTTCCATGTTCACATATTCATATGGTTCAAAATTTAAGGAGTATGAAAGGTATATAGTGAAAAATCTTCCTCTCACCCCTGACCCTCCATTTCTCTCCCCCAGAGCAACCACTGTTAGTTTCTTATGTATCTTTCAGAACTATTCTATGCATACACCAGCAGAATAGCTCCTTAAAACACACACACACCCTCCCCCCTCTCATGTACTCTCTCTCTCTCTCTCATTCTCTCTCTAATAAATAAATCTTTAAAAAAGGGGGGGGGGCGCCCGGGTGGCTCAGTTGGTTAAGCTACTGCCTTCGGCTCAGGTCATGATCCCGGAGTCCCGGGATCGAGTCCCACATCAGGCTCCCTGCCCAGCAAAGGAGCCTGCTTCTCCCTCTGACCCTCCCCCCGTCATGTACTCTCTCTCTCTCTCATTCTCTCTCTCTCAAATAAATAAATAAATCTTTAAAAAAACCACACACACACACAAATATCAGAATGTTATACCAATTGTTCTACTCTTTGCTTTTAATGCTTAACAATATGCATCTGAGAGAACCTTCTATATCAGTACATTAAGTTTTTTTTGTACCTGCATTGTATTCCACTGTATAGATGTACCATAATTTATTTGACCAGCCTCTGCTGATGGACATTTAGGTTGTTTCCAGTACTTTGTGTTTATAAACCATTTCATAGTATACAATATAGTTTGCCTCCTACAATGTAACTTTGCACAGTATACAGTATAGTTTGCCTCGTGCAATGTAACTTTGCACAAGTAGGCCCATTCCTACAGGTGGAATTGCTGGGTGAAAGGGTGTATGCGTTTGTAATTTTGTTGACACTGCTCCATTGCCCTCCATAGACCTGTACCAATTTCTAGTCCTACCAACACTGTATGAAGTGTGAAAGGGACTATTTCCCTCACTGTCACTAATCCAGTGAGTTCCACTAATCCAGCAAATTTATCTTTGCTAATCTTTGAGTGAAAAATGTCTGCTTGATGGAGTTTTAATTTTCTCTTATGAGTGAAGCTGAGAATCTTTTTCTATATCTAAGCATCATTGTATTTCTTTTTCTATAAATTTTCTATTCCTTTTTTTTTTTTTGCCTGTTTGTCTTTTCATTAATTCATAGTATGTGTTAGAAAAATAAATTCTATAAGTTGCAGGGTTTTGGGGGTTTTTGTTGTTGTTGTTCTTTTTTTTTTTTAACCAGTTTTCTGTTTGCCTTTGACCTTAAAGTGGCTCATTTTTAGAAATTAAACACTGAACCTTAGGGTTTGAAACTCCTTCAACAAGAGGTACTCAGCTTATCAGCAGCAGGGTCAAAGCTCTGCTTAGGTTTCTCCCTCTGAGTACAGTGGGTCTTGGTTCTCAGAACACCTGATTTGTACAGATAAGGGACTGAGCCAGTGAATTCCCACTTGTCTAAAAAGAGAGACTGGATTGGGGGTACCTGGGTGGCTCAGTCGGTTAAGCATCTGCTTTTGGCTCAGGCCATGATCCCGGGGTCCTAGGATCGAGCCCCACGTACGGCTGCCTGCTCAGTGGGGAGTCTGCTTCTCTCTCTCCCTCTGCCCCTCTACCCTGCTCATGCTCTCTCAATCACTCTGTCTCTCTCCCAAATAAATAAGTAAAATCTTTAAAAAGAAAGAGAGAGAGAGACAGGATTGGATCTGCATCCTTTATCAGAGACAAACTCAGCATACCCTGGGAAGAGAGACCAAGCTTTCCCTCTCGATCTCGTGGTCTGTATCACTGGCACCCCCAGCTACCTGCCACTTAGGCCCTTTGTATTTACTCTTCTTTTCTTTTCTCCTTTCCCCTCCCAGCAGTCATTGGCCAAACCTGCTTTTTTCCGGCAAAATTCAGAGAGGAGGAACTTCAAATTGCTGGACACCAGGAAGCTGAGTCGGGATGGATATGGGTCCCCTTCCAAAATCAGCCCCCCCTCCACCCCCAGCAGCCCTGATGACACTTTCTTTAACCTTGGAGACCCACAGAATGGCAGGAAGAAGAGAAAGATACCCAAGGTAAGGCTTGCAACAAGCTTCGTGTGCGGATTTGTACTCCCCCTTCCCTGCCAAGGAAGGCTGCAGAGGAGTCTAGGCAGAGAACAGAACCCTGGGCCTCTTCTACCTGCTTCATCACCAGGTAGACACTGTGAGCCAGCGGGCTGGGCTGTCTGGGCCTTTGTCATAATAATTCTTGTGGTCCTGCAGCCTTCCCCTTAGCCATTCCTCTCCCAGCCTAACCTCTCACTGTACTCGTGATCCCAGACCATGTTTCCAATGCCCGGCCTCAAAAGGCCACTTCCTCCTCCTTCCCGGCCTCAGAAAGTAGAGCTCCATTCATCACACTCTGACTCACACTTTGGCCACAGCACCAGCTGCAGAGGCGGTACCATGTGGAGCCTGTGCTCTGAGGCGGCACTTGTCAAAAATACATCTTTCCTGGCTCTTTTCAACCGGAAAGGTAAAACATGCCCGGGGGCAGATGTGCATCCTAATGCATCTGCTATTGATTCGATTCCCTTTTGCTCCGTTCCAGCCCTGCTGTGTTGGTCCCTCTTCAGTGGCCACTTTGGTACCAACTTCTGACGGGAACTTTTAGAGCAGAGATTTTTCATTTCAGAGTACGTGCATGGATGGATGGGATTTAGGGGTCACGAAACCCGGAAAATTGTGTAAGACTTTGTGTGGAGCATTTTGGGGGATGGAGGCAAGAGGGGAAGATTGTCTGTTAGGTTTCATCTGATTTCTCAAAGTGATGCATTGACCTGAAAGTCATGGGACATTTACAAGCTGGTTCCTCCTAACAGTTTGGTTAGTCAGTATTCTGAGCCATAATTTCACCCCTACCACACCCATCCCCAACTTTCTCATTCAAATAAAGTTAAGTCACCTTGCCCATCAGAGTACATTCTGAAGAGTAAGGGCGGCTAGGGTCAGGTGGTGAAGAGACCTGTAACCTGCTACCTGGTCAGGGTTTTAGTTGAACAGGAGAAAAGACATCTTCCTTTGTTTTACTGATGAAGGGCGGACAAAGGGGCCAGGAGAGGAGCCATGGCTCCTCCCCCTTCAGGCTCTCCAGGTTCGGCCTCATCTGGCCTGGGGCCCAGGGTGTGGAGCAGGTTGCATATTGATTATTTGATGTTTGCTGAATGAGCTCCACTAACACCTGGACCCCAGTCTCTTTCAGCACAGATTCACTCCCATGCCTCCCCTCGGCTGTCCTCCAAAGTCACTGTCCTGTGCCATCGTGGTAGCTGCTCCCAGGGGCCCCCAAAGTGTGGCGTCTCTAGTCACTCCCTTAACTCCCCTTCTGCTTGTTCTGGCACATTCGTAGGTATCTGTAATGTCAAAATCCTCAATTGTGGGATAATTTAAAGTGGCCATTGGGGCGCCTGGGTGGCTCAGTCGTTAAGCATCTGCCTTCAGCTCAGGTCATGATCCTGGGGTCCTAGGATCGAGCCCCGCATCCGGCTCCCTGCTCAGCGGGAAGCCTGCTTCTCCCTCTCCCACTCCCCCTGCTTGTGTTCCCTCTCTCGCTGTGTCTCGCTCTGTCAAATAAATAAATAAAATCTTTAAAAAAAATAAAAATAAAGTGGCCATTAACATCTATACTGCCAGCCTCACCATCATTTTAGCAAATTAAACAGGGATGATCAGGTGAATTAGCTGTTGGGTTAAAAGAGCTTTAACACAACTCTAGGTTTGAGTACATGATTCTTTTTTTCTTTTAAGATTTTATTTATTTATTTGAGAGAGAGGAAGCACGTGGGAAGAAGGGCAGAGGGAGAAGGAGAATCTCAAGCAGACTCCCTGCTGAGCATGGAGCCCAACATGGGGCTGGATCCCATGACCATGAGATCATGACCTGAGCTGAAATCAATAATCGACACTTAGGGACACCTGGGTGGCTCAGTAGGTTAAGCGTGTGCCTTCAGCTCAGGTCATGATCCCAGGGTCCTGAGATCAAGTCCCACATAGGGCTCCTTGCTCAGTGGGGAGCCGCCTTCTCCCTCTGGCTCTGCACCTCCCTGTGCTTGTGCACTGGCTCGCGTGCTCTCTCTCTCTGTCAAAATAAATAAAATCTTAAAAAAAAAAAAAAAAAAGAATTGACACTTCACCGCCTGAGCCATCCAGGCGCCCCCTAGTACAGAACACTTTTAAAACAACAAAACTTCACTCCTGTTAAAGTATAATTATGTGAGAGCATGTTTAAAGTTTTTCTCTCTGGGAATAATCCTTTAAATAAAAAGGAACAGAGATTTATTGACTGAAGTATATATGGCTTCCACTTATTCCACGACCTGATTTAAAGTGAGAAGAACTTTCTCTGTCATGTCATTTATACTACTCACACAGCACTCATGAACTGTCTTGTATGATAGCTATGAATGCATTTGGTCCTTGCGATTAGCTTATAAACTTCCTGAGAACAGATGCCATGTTCCATATATCTTTTTACCCCTCACAGCTTCTAGCAAAACCCCTTGTACGGGATGCTTAGTATTCATCCAACAAATTCACTATCAACAAATATTTGTTGGGTATCTACCAGGTGCCAGGCTCTGTTTCAGCCCATACAGGTACTTTTACAGCAACAAACCAAAATGACAAAGATCCCCACCTGCATGAAACTTACATTCTAGTGTTCACTATATTTTAATAAGTGGAAGGATGTTAAATGTTTTGTAGCTGTCTTCTTTCTAGTTAATTTTGGCTGTTGGGTGAGAGGAGGCTGAATGGGTTTAAAAATCCTCCCCCCCCCAAAAAAACCCACAATTTGACCTAGTAACTCATTTGTCTATTTATATATTTTTAAATTGTGGTAAATATATACAACATAAAAATTGCCATTTTAACCATTTTTAAGTGTACAGTTCAGTAGCATTAAGTACATTTACACTGTTATACAACCATCACCAGATGCTCCCCACTGAGCAATGATCTCATGGTCATGGGATCCAGCCCCATCTACAGAACTCTTCATCTCCCCAAACGGAAACTCTGCACCCCGTTAAACCCTAACTCCCATGCCACCCTCCTCCCCAGCCTCTGGCAACCATCATTCTACTTTTTGTCTCTTTGAATTTGCCTATTCCAGGTACCTCATATAAATGAAATCATATAATATTTGTCCTTTTGTGACTGACTTATTTCTCTTAGCAGAACATCCTCAAGTTTCATTTATGCTGGAGCATGTGTCCAAATTCCCTTCCTTTTGAAGGCTAACTAATGTGCCACTGTATGTACGTACCACACTGTGCTTACCCATTCATCCTTTAATCGACATTTGGATGTTTTCACTTCCTGACTATTGTGATTAATACCAGCATCTGATTTATGCATTGTCTTCTTCCGTGGGAAATGGGGTTAACATTAATATTCCAATGGTTAGGACGTGTGTAAAAAGAAAAGAGAGCCAGTTCAGGACTATGAGCTCTCAAGGAAATGGCTGGTTCGTAAGAACAAATATAAATAACTGCCGCACAGGAGGGGTTTGGTGGTGAAGGCAGAGACCTCATTCAGATAAGGCAAAGCCAGCGCAGGGTTGGGGACAAGGAATTCACAGAGAGAGCTGGCAAGGCCAGGGCTGGGCCACCTGTCAGGACCCAGAGTGTGTAGGTGTCCAAGGATATGGCAGGGCAGTGTCTTACCAGTTGCAGAGCTGGAGGACCGGGGCCCAGGCCCACCACAAGGAGACGTGGAGGATGAGCCACCTTCCTCCACTGGCGGTCCAGCGCTCTGGCTTGTGGAGAGGAGCTGGTGAGCTACTTCAGGGAGTGGGACAGAGGAAGTGGAGGGCAGAGTCAGGGATTGGCACCAGCTAACCCACTGCACCCACCTGTGTGCCCATCACCCAGTTTACTATAGCACATCCTCTCTCCAGTTCTTCCAAGGCCAAAAAGAATATAAAACTTTTTAAGGCAGGTTTCAAACACAGCTCCCCTTTATTTTTTTTTTTTAAGATTTTATTTATTTATTTGACAGAGAGAGACAGAGCGAGAGAGGGAACACAAGCAGGGGGAGTGGGAGAGGGAGAAGCAGGCTCCCCGCTGAGCAGGGAGCCCCATGCATGGTTCAATCCCAGGACCCTGGGATCACGACCTGAGCCAAAGGCAGACGCCCAATGACTGAGCCACCCAGGTGCCCCCCCACTGTTTTTTTTTTCTAAGATTTTATTTAAACACAGCTTCCCTTTAAAATCACCTGTTGGGGGCTCACTAGGTGGAGCATGTGGCTCTTGATCTCAGGGTCATGGTTGTGAGCCTCACGTTGGGTGTAGAAATTACTAAAGAAAATAAACTTTAATTATTTAATTAATTAAAATCACTGGCTTGCCTTGACTATGCATGGGTAGACTTCCCTTTCTCGCAGTCAGGTGGGGCCCAGGGAGCTTCCACTCTTGAAATTTGCAGGCGGTGCCGTAAAGCCTGGTGGGAAGTGACCCGGGTTTTCCATGGCCAGATGGGTCGGCTAGAGTTGGTGTGGAAAATGTGCCGCTGAGTAGTGGTGCCTGCTGAGCAGTAGGAGAGATCACCAAAGGCCTCCATGAGTGTGGATGAGCGCTCCCCTGCAAGAAGGGGGCTGTGCTGGGTCTGCTGGGTGCAGGGCACCACCATGCAGCCCCAAGCTAGAACTCGAAACCACCGTAATCGCTGCCCCCTTGCTGCCCAGTGCCGCTCAGACGGTCTTTGGCACGGTTCCTACAAAAGGGGCCCGGCCTGGGAGGCTTTTTATTTTTGCTGTCTCTTCCTTTTCTTGTTTCCCCCCACCCCGGAGTGTGGGGGGGGGGCAAAGGCTGCCCCCAAGGCACAGTGACATCGAGGCATCGAAGGGGGAGCAGCCGTCACACAATTAGCCAATGAAATTGTCTCCCTGTGTCCCGGCTGCCTGCGTTAGTATATTTAGACATCATGCGTTCACACATCAGTGAGGCTGGCAGCCTCCTTTAGTGTTCTCGAAAGTCATGTTCCTGTCTGGTAGAAAAGAGTCGTTGAAAGATGCCAGCGGACCAGTGGGAAACGGCTCCTCCCTCCTTCCCCGGGCCTTCGATCGTCCCAGGAGAGAACGAGCAATAGAGGAATCCCAGCTGCTGACACTGGCTTTTCTTCTCCCTGCGCCTGACAGCTGGTGTTGCGAATCAATGCCATTTATGAGGCGCGGAGAGGGAAGAAACGCGTGAAGAGGCTCTCCCAGTCCACGGAGAGCGGCTCGGGAAAAGGTACCGTCCACCGTCCCACCTCCCCCAACTATGTGAAAACAAGAGTCTTGTACAAGCGGCATCCTGTTGTTTGGGGTTGGCTCACCAAAGAGGAGAACAAGGTGGTGCTTTGTATATATCTCCTGTTGTCCTTGGGATCGCGGCACAGCCAAGAGCCAGGAATGAGCTCAGCCTGGTGGTGCATCCTCTGGTCCTGTTCCACTGTCCATCCGGCTCACCCTGGGAGCTGCCTTCTTTGCTTCCCATGCATACAAGGAGCCAGTATCTGCTATATTATCGGATATAGGTGCCACCTGAACTAGAGCCACATTAATTTGGAAATTATATTTAGTTGGACGAAGACCTAGTTTGTCCATTACATTTAAATCGCCAGAAAGAAAATAGCCCCTCTGAAGTAGAAATCTTGGATTTGTGTCACTTCATACAAAAAGTTTTCTTATTAGAAAAACTCACATGAGCACCTTTCGTCCTATTGCCATTTTTTATGTTGTTTGTTTGTTTGTTTGTTTTTCTGTCTAGTGACAGATGAAAACAGTGAGTCTGACAGTGACACGGAAGAGAAGCTGAAAGGTGAGACGACCAGCTGCCGTACAGGGCACAGGCAGGGAGCTGGGGGGCTACCAAGATGGCCCTTCCTGCTTAATGTGAGGGACGAGACCGAGCGTCCTTATACGAGCTTGTTGGGCAAGGCGTGAACGTCTGGGGGGATGGGGGAACCACAGGGTGCGTGGGGGCCGGTCAGTCCTGAGCGTGACCAGCATGGGCCTGTTTGGTCACTGAGTCTTTGGCTCCAGAGATGCAGGGTGTCTACATCTACGGTGGCCCCGTTGCCGTGCCGTTCGGTTATAGCTGTTTTGCACGCCTGGGATGTACAGTGCAGCTGGTCTGGGGTTCCAGACACCTGGGCTCTTGTCCCACTCCTGTGAAAATTGCTATAGGACCAGAAGGAAATCACTTAAGATCTCAGGGCCTCTAATTCCTCATCTATCAAATGAAGTCACTGAAATAATTGGTCTCTGTAGATCTAAATTCGGTGACTTTTGTCTAGGCTTTAGTGAGTTTTCCACAATTTCTCAGACCCCAGGGGGAAGCCCAGGAAAGCCATAGTCCAGACCTGCTGAGTGAGGTGATGGGGACCTGTCTGGTCAGCGGCCCTGCCTCATTCATCTCTCACACCCCGTGCTCCCTGGCCCACCTCTAGGATGAAACAAGCCCCTTTCCATCACAGAGAACAGCGGCAGAAGGGAAGGCGGGCAGGAGCTCCTGACTTAGTCGTGGCTCTGCCCGGCCTGTCACGCAGATGATGACAAAGTTTCCTGTTTGCAAAGCTCTGTGGTCTGGATTTTGTCACATCCCACAAACTGAAAGATGAAGGAAATATGTGAGGGGAAGAGTCAGTGTCTCCACCCCAGCTGACAGAGGTACACAAGGATGACTCAAGCCGCTGGCCCGAGTCCACCCAGCCCACCCATGGCAGAGCAAAGCCCCGCGTTCCAGGCATCCGCACCCCCATTAGCCTGACGGCCAATCCAGTGTTGATTCCCCCAAGTTTGGCAAGGACCCCAAACAAAGAGTTCTGTATTCATTTGTTAAAGGTGGGAACACTTGTAGGATCAGAAGGAGTACTCTGAGCCGGGAACCACAGCTCTGTGCGGTTCCACGTTGGAAGGAGAGACGCCCAGGCACTCACTCGCCCTCTCTCCCTAGCTCACAGCCAGCGCCTGGTCAATGTGAAGTCCCGCCTGAAGCATGCTCCCAGATACCCATGCCTTGACCGGGAGCTCATGGAGTACCAACAGAGGCAGCTGTTCGAGTACTTCGTGGTCGTGTCCCTACACAAGAAGCAGGCCGGGGCTGCGTATGTGCCAGAACTCACCCAGCAGTTCCCTCTCAAGGTACAGGGTGGCTCGGCCTCGGCAGCCTTCGAGGGGGACGGTAGCACTCGTGCCCACATCTTGTTGGGACTCGCAGTTTCCGGGAGGTGCGGGAGTCTGAGGAACACTCACTGTCTAGAATCTTGAACCGTGAGTCCCCATTTGGGTATAGCAAATGAAAAAAGCTGCCGCTGGAGAATTGTGGAGGTCCCAGGAGGTGAGGGATTTGAAGACTCAAAGTACAGACAAAAACACTTAACTTGCTGTGGTGACTGTGCCATCTTCTTCATGCTCCCCGTCTCCTTATCCAGCCACATCTCTTTCCAAGATGTCCTAGAAGCGTCTTTCCCATCAGCCACACAACTCTCCCCAGGGAGGGCTATGTTTGTGTCCATGCCGAATATCTGTACGTGCACCATGTACCCCTGGATGTGTGCACTAGATTTCTGTTCTGTTCTAACATGGTTCATGAAATGGCCCTCAGCAAAGCCTAAAATGGCATGACCAATAATGTATACATTTATACATTCTTGGGCTTTGATACCAGTATTAAAGAGGCTCTATTCAGTCCAACCAGAATTTACTGAGACCCTATTACATTCAAGCTGTTTTCTGCTTGGCCCCATTATTACAAAGATGAGCAAAATGTGTTTCCTGTCCTCAAGAAGCTCACACTCTGACAGGAAGGCAAAAGATAAGCATACAAAGACTCATGAGGTAGAATGTAGCACTGTCTGCACAGTTCATACAATGAAGGTGCTCAGAGGCAGGAGGCGGGGAGGGTGTATGCGTCCTGGTCCCCTCAGGGGCCTCCCTTTGCTGCCACCACCCATGCATACTCCCAGTATCTATGGAGGCCTAGGTCTCCTCCTGTCCTGGGCCAGCTTCCTTCTGTCCTGCCCACTGTGGTCCAGTGCAGCAATCAAGTCCTGTCCGTGGGTGGAAACTGTATAATTGAAGTAAGCCATGGGCACTAGCCCTCCTAACTGGCTCTATTCGCCTTCCTTTAGCTGACCTCCAAGGATGATCCCCTGAAAACCCCAATACTGTAGGTATGCCCACATTTATTTATTTGTTCCTAAAATATTTTATTTATTTATTTGAGAGAGAAGGAGAGGGGGGTACAGAGGGAGAAGGGGAGAGAGACTCTCAAGCAGACTCTGCTGAAAGCGGAGCGCAACACAAGGCTCGCTCGCACAACCCTGAGATCATGACCTGAGCTGAAATCAAGAGTTGGACTCTTAACTGACTGAGCCACCCAGGCGCCCTGTAGGTATGCCCACATTTAGTTGAGGCCCACACGGAGAGAGCACCAAGGCACGAAGGACTGTTTTTATCCTGTTTTCTTCCCTTGGGGCCTAGCACAATGTTGTACACATGGCAATATTTAATCAATATTTCAGGAACAAAGGCGTTAATTCATGAATGAATGAATGAATCACCATAACTATTGAATGCTTGTAGTTTCCAACCTGGAATCCCCAGGCTCTTAGATATCCACATTAAAACTTCTTTGAGGGGCGCCTGGGTGGCTCAGTCGTTAAGCGTCTGCCTTCGGCTCAGGTCATGATCCCAGGTCCTGGGATCGAGCCCCGCGTCGGGCTCCCTGCTCGGCGGGAAGCCTGCTTCTCCCTTTCCCACTCCCCCTGCTTGTGTTCCCTCTCTCACTGTCTCTCTCTCTCTCTGTCAAATAAATAAAAAAATCTTAAAAAAAAAAAAAAAACTTCTTTGAGTGGAAACTTATATAGTCGTTATTGGAAAGGGGACCAATCTGGAAATGTATCAAGAAAAAGTCTTCTATAATCCCACTCCACAGAGATAATTGATGTTAGCATTTTATTATGTTTTCTCCCAGACTTTTCTCATAGTATAATTTTCTGACAAAACTGGTGTTATACACTGTATAATTTTTGCATCATGTTTTGTAAACGTATCATTATTTAGAAACATATTTAATATAAATTCTAAAGCATTTTTTAAACATTATATATAGCTCTGTTATGTGGGTATGCCCTAATCTGTTTAACCAGTCTCTTTCTGTTGGAAATGTATCTTATTGCCAGTGTTTCTTTAGATATATATTTTAAATGTTATGTAATCATTCTGTACATGCATTTTTTGCAGATCAGGCTATTTTATATCTTCTTGCCTTTGCTCTCTTTCTCTGTCAGAAGTACCTTTTCCTCCTTCTTTCTCCCCCTTTCTAACTCTTTCTCATGAGTTTTATCCCCCATTTCTATAGTCACCTTGACCAAGACTTACCCTCCATATTTGCACACTAGAGATCATGCCTGCCATGTTCCACTAAAATGCTCAATATCGTGTAATTATCTTTATGACAATTCATGGAGACTGGGAAATTTTCCAGCCATTTATGATTGCTTGTATTTGTGAGAGACATCTCCATGTCTCACTTCCTGTAAATGAATGCATGTGCATATAAGAGCACATATGTGCCCATATGGGTTGATAACGCCTATGTTGATGACAGCATGTATAGGCACGTGTGTGTTCATATGTATTTGTGTGTGTTGTGCATATGATCTGAGGGCGGGTATATCCAAATGGATGGGCCGTGTCAAAAAGTGCTAGAACTTGCCTCCCTACAAGGCCTACTCTGCAGTTCTCTAATGGTTTCCACTGTGGAGAAATGTCCCTGTTCTTTCCTTTTGTATTCTTTATAGTTGATGGCCCTTCCCTCTGTGGTGATTAATGACCCCTTCCAACAACTACACCCAGCTGGTATTTGCTTCTCTGTGAGACTGTCCAAGGATAGTCAAAATTATTGCTTTGGCAACAGTCTGAGCTAAAAACTGCTCCAGGACCAGCTGGAATCTTCTGGGTCATGGAGGGAAAAGAGTATCATTATATAGAAAAGAGACAGTGACTACTGATTCTGAAGGAGGAAAACCAAAAGACAGTTACTAATTGACTTTAAGTCTATAAATGGTGGCTGTGTTTCATTCATTGATAGTTGTCTCAACCATTAATATTTTTTTTAAAGATTTTATTTATTTATTTGAGAGAGCAAGAATGAGAGAGAGAGAGAGCACATGAGAGGGGGGAGGGTCAGAGAGAGAAGCAGACTCCCTGCTGAGCAGGGAGCCCGATGTGGGACTCGATCCCGGGACTCCAGGATCATGACCTGAGCCGAAGGCAGTTGCTTAACCAACTGAGCCACCCAGGCGCCCTCAACCATTAATATTAATAGCAGCTTTAATTTTATTTGCTGTAGCCTAAGGGAAAACATAAGAGAAGTAGGTTTTAAAATTGAAAATAAATCAGCCCAGTGCTGTATTCCTTTGGATACTCTCTTTAGAGACCTCCCCTCTCTGACATTTGGTGTCCTGGGGAAGGCTTCTGGATCCTCGGGGAAGCATTTAACAGTGTTGGTGGTCTGCAGACTTCAGAAGCTGTCTGCAAAGCTGGTTTGAGGTGGAGGTCAATGGCAAGCTCTGAGAGACAAAATAAGAAATTGATGGAAAATGTTACAGAAAGAATTTAGGTTAGACATTACAGTTTTCTAACTTCAGAAATGAAGACTCCAAATATTTGGTACATCAAATTACTGAAGGTAACTTGAGCATAATGTTTTTCTTTAACTCTTTATAAAGAAAAGTTAACAAGTATAAACGTGTCAATAACAACAACAGAAGCCAGCCATTCTTCCCAACACTTTAGAAGTACAAATTTATAAACAAATATGCTAATTACTGATTATTCCTTTTTGTTTCCTAAACTTGAACCTATCGTGCTTCATTTTTAACATGGCACAAAGATATACAACATAGGGGCACCTGGGTGGCTCAGTCATTAAGCATCTGCCTTCAGTTCATGTCATGATCCCAGGGTCCTGGGATTGAGCCCCACATCGGGCTCCCTGCTCAGAGGGGAGTCTGCTTCTCCCTCTCCCACTCCCCCTGCTTGTGTTCCCTCTCTCACTGTATCTCTCTCTGTCAAGTAAATAAATAAAATCTTTAAAAAATACACACACACACACACACACACACACACACACACACACACACACACACACACACACACACACACACACACAACATAAAATTCACCCTCCCAACATTTCCAAGTATATAGAACAGTGTTGTCAACTGCACGCACATTATTGTTCAGCAGATCCGCAGAATGGGGTGCAAAGCACAGACTCCTGTTCATACACAAATAAGTAAACACATGGCTTTAATACAATTTTTAATCAGACATTAAAGATTTTATGTATTTATTTGAGAAAGAAGAGCGAGAGAGAGAGAGATTGAGAGAGCAAGCATGAGCCGGGGAGGAATAGAGGAAAAGGGAGAAGCAGAGTCCCTGCTGAACAGGAAGCCCAATGTGGGGCTCAATCCTCGGACTCCGGGATCATGACCTGAGCCGACGGCAGACGCTTAACCACCTGAGCCACCCAGGCGCCCCTGTTCTGTTTTTTTAACACGAGGTTATTCCTTCAGCCTATGATGTCAAATAAGTCAGAGAAAGAGAGAGACTAAAGATTAAGATTCCTAGCTAGAGGGGCACCTGCGTGGCTCAGTCATTTGAGCATCCAACTCTTGATTTTAGGTCGGGTCATGATCTCAGGGTCGTGGGATCAACCCCCCTTCAAGCTACACACTCAGTGCAGAGTCTTCTTGTCCCTCTCCCTCTGCTCCTCCCCACCGCAATCTCTCTCTCAGTAAAAGTTAAAAAACAAAACAAAACAAGAAAAACCATCCCTAGCTAGATTCCACACTAATTATGTGACCATGGACATATCACTTAACATGTCAGGGCTATTTCCTTATCTCTAAAATAAGAATGTGACACTGGATGATGTCTCATTTCCTTTCAGTTCTGACATTCAAGGACAAGGACATTAATGTCATTGAAGTTTACTGTATAATGTAATTTAACTGGATGTATTCACTAAGAAGTGTTACAAAATGTCTTTGCCTGGATCGAGGAAGGGCAGCTTTCAGGGGCCCAGAGGTTGGAAGACCAGATTCAAGGCTCTGCCTTGCAGATTCAGTCTCCTATTTGGAGGGGATTGCTTTGACACTTTTTCCTTATTGATTAAAATAGTTATAGTCCAGGGGCACCTGGGTGGCTCAGTCGGTTAAGCGTCTGCCTTCAGCTCAGGTCAGAGCCCAGAATCCTGGGCTTGAGTCCCGTGTCGGGCTCCCTGTTCAGTGGGGGGAGCCTGCTTCTCCCTCTCTCTCTGCCGCTCCCCCTGCTGTGCTCTCTCACGCTCTCTCTCTCTCTCTGTCAAATAAGTAAATAAAATCTTTTAAAAAATAATAAAAAATCAAATATAGTCCAAAAAATAAAATAAATAAAACAGTTATATTCCAGAATGTTAGACAGCAAGAATATTTCTCTAAAACACACTATTTTGTTTTCTCCTGACTTCTCCCATAAGACTAGAGTTGACAGTACCCTGGGAAAAAAACGCCCCGGCAGACTGAGCTGCAGACCCTCCCTAGGTTAAGGTGGCGGTCTCAGCTGTGGGCAGGTGGAAGATGTGGTCTTGCCAAGGGTCTGCCTTTCTCTCCCAAGCTGGGGTTTATTCCCCAACCTTCTCTCACCCTTCTCGCTGCAGTTGGAAAGGTCTTTCAAGTTCATGAGAGAGTCTGAGGACCAGCTGAAGGCTATCCCTCAGTTCTGTTTCCCTGATGCCAAGGACTGGACTCCTGTCCAGCAGTTTACCAGGTATGTGCAGGCATTTCCCTTCCCCACCCCCAAAGGCTCGGCAAGAACCAGGGAGGGGTCAGAGAGGACAGACGCCATAATTCGGTCTCACTGCCAGCGATCCTGATGGGCCCCAGGCTAGAGACTTTCCCCACCCGTGTTTTAAAACTTCCCTGAAGATAAGAACCACCTGACTAAATATGCAGATTCCCAGCCTCCCACTCAATCTGGGCATATGTTTGGTTCATAAGCCTCTGTGAAGGGCAAAAGTAATTCTTCGTCTAGGAGGAACTAGAGGAACATTGTCTGTCACCCTTCCTTGTCCGTGCTCTGGAATCATTTAATAGCAGCCCATCTAGCTGTCAACTCAGATTGTGATAGCTTTACGTTTCTGCTTTAACCGTGTTGTTATGTACCAGTATTTTTTTTTATCAGATGTTTCAGCAATTGACCAAACTCAGAGGGCTGCATAGCCTGTGTTTGAGGCACACCATGTTCCTCAAAGTTGGCCCAGCAGTCTCTCAGGGCAGTCTGAGCCTCGGGGGGCTCTGAAGAGACAGTTCTCAGGGAGGGTCACCCCAGGGGCAGTTTCAAGAGGGACACAGAACTGTCCCCCTCTTCGGCTGCTCCTTCACTGAGTCACATCCCTAGAACAGCGGATGCCATCTCACCCTGGAGCTCACGGAGGGCCGTAGTCACAATCGATGCTCTGTAAGTGACTGCCGTTCTTTGGACAACGGGGCGGTCAGATGATAGAGCGCTATGGGACCTCATCCTCTCAGGTTGCAGTGACACTTTAGGTCTCCTTCTCCCTGACACCGACCCCAAAACTACAGGCGCACAGAGTCCTCGCACAGAGATGGACAGGCAAGACAGGGAGCCGCCCTTTTTGACAGCCCCCTCCGGAATGTCCCCCGATTGCTCTCTGCCAGGTGTCTTTTGTTTTGTTTTGCTATGTAATGTACTTTTGTTTCCCCAAATGCAGTGAAACCTTCTCATTTGTCTTAACTGGAGAAGATGGGAGCAGACGGTTTGGTTACTGCCGAAGACTGCTGGTTAGTACAGTCTTCTGTTGGTCTGCCAGCGCTCTGGGCAGCCCCGCGCAGCACTGGGTCCTGGGGCTTCACCGTGTGCCATGAGAGAAGAGGCAGGAAGTGTGACAGGTTCATCAGTGGAGTTAAAAACATGGAAGATTTGGGGGTTCATCGAAATCTTAGTGGTAGAAAGGAACAAGAGCTCCATCTCCCTTAGAAAGAAAATACTTCCTCCATTATTTTCCCTGCCAAATAAAAGACCTTTCTGTCCTTAAACCAAATGTTCTTTCTAATAAAACATGCTAAACAGACCCGGAGAGCTTATAGCGCACACATTCATAACGGTTGCTAAGGGCCAAAGAAGGGTAGTTCTGTTGTTCATGCTACAGATCATTCAAGAATGTGTTCTTCAGAACAATCACCTTTAGAAGTGAGGATTGTATTCCAATGAAATGATCATGCTAACCCATTTTAGAGTTTGTCTTTTTGAGACCCATTCTTTTGAAAATCTTTAATAGGAGCAAATCATTTTCCACTCAGTGTATTTGAATCTTTGAAATAAGTTGATATAATTTAGAGTCAGGATAATGCACAGCACATAGTAGGTATTCAATAAATATTTGTTGAATTAATTAGTGAATAAAAAGCATAGATAACAATTTAAAAAGTGAAGTGGATAATAAGTTTTGGTGATGAAATTACTTTGACATATTGAAATTGATTTTCATTTTGGTTGGAAAATTAGTTTAAAAGGCACGTTCCAAAAAGGATGTTCAGAAATGATTTCTGGTTTGGAATTACCATTATAATAAACAACATTTGGTTTCAAGGTAACTCCTTAAGAGGGACCACAGTGATTTGGGTAAACAAGCTAAGCCTCCTTACTTTATGGTTCCATAGGCCATACTGAGCACCTACTGTGAGCATGACACCCTTGATTTGGTCCCTTCAGGAGACTATAAGTATATATGCCGTGTGACCAGAAGTGCTTCCCACCTATAAAATGGGGTATTGGTAACTACTTACCTGACGGGTTTTCAAAAGCTGCAGTGGGGAAACACATCTGCCGCATGATAGGCACTTAAAAATGTTTGGGTTCTCTACTTTGAGATGGTAACACTCACGATTTCCTTGTTTCACACCAAAAGCCTGGTGGCAAAGGGAAGCGTCTCCCTGAAGTTTACTGCATCGTGAGCCGCCTGGGATGCTTCAGTCTCTTTTCAAAGGTGAGGCCTCAGAGGAGGGAGGAAGGGAAGGCAAGGCAGAGCCCGGGAAGACACAGGAAACACCGGGACTCCTGGTGCTTTTGTAATCATATCCCCACATAGTTTCCTTCCCACTTCCTCCCCCATCACCTCCTCTGTTCTCTTACCATTAGTACCTGCAGGGAGAGCCAGTGAAGGTCAGGGCCCAGGGAGACAGGGTCGGGGAGGAGGCAAAGGAATTGCAGAGAATGGAAGGGGCAGAGGATCTTCCCAGAATATTCCTTGTGTTTTACTTTCTTACTTCTAAGCATTGTCTTTTGTCATATTCGCTTTTGCATGACAAAGAGGCCACTTGGATGGATGGATGTATAAGTATCTATGTATATATGTGTGGTGTGTGTGAGATATTTATTATTGTAGTAGTGCTCTAAATGGATCAAAATCTTAATACAGTCTGGTCCTCTTTTTGGGAAGAGGAGCCAGTGTATCAAGACCTAGGAATTGCCAAACTGAATTGGCTCACCCACCCCACTATTCTGGGTGGGTAGAGAGGAGCTAATTGCTATTGTGTATGATGATAATCTCAAAAATTAGGTATAATCCAACATTCATTTCCTACATTAACCAGACATGAGTATCTAATCCATAAAGTGATTTTAAATCCTTCTTGAGCATTTCTTTCTGAGCTTTCTTTCAGAGAATTGAAGTCCTATGTCTACTGTCCACGGATGGCAAACAGCACTTCCTAAAAGCGTTCCGAACCATGTTTGCCTCCTGGCCACCTTCCACTTACCCTCAGAGGAAGCCTGACCTATACTGATCTAGCGTAACCTCTTGCCTTGGTAGAACTTATACTTCTGGGCAAGTGTGTTAGAAATAAAGAACGGTATTGATGTATCTGCGTTCCTGCCTTCCCTCCACTGGGGTGGTAAGCCCTTTACACGGAAGTTGGTCACTTAAAGGCTCTAGGACAGTTATGCATTACTGCTCACATAGGTCTCTCCCAAGGGGTTGTTTAAATGTGGAAATAAGGCTGTGTCGTAGTCTTTGCCATTGTGAGAATGCTACAGAAGGTAGAAGTAAAACAGCTGGGTTAGCCCAGCTGTTAGCCCAGTGGAAGTTAACCATTCCAGTGGTGCCTTTGGAATTCACGTGAGCTCCATTGTTTTGTCATGGACGGGGGATGACAAGCAAGTCAACATACTAACACAGTGTGTGATGCACAGTTCTGTGTTTTCGTAGCATTTTTGTGACTAGGGATATTGTGGGAGTGTGATGTGATGCCATGCCAAAGACCAAACAGTAAATATGCTGGATAGAACCAGAAACAGAGCTTTGGCAAACTGATCTCTAAAACTCGAGCTATTTCCAGGTGAGGGACGAGGATGACTAAAATGACAAATTGTCCTGTTGTACAGAGAAAGGAATCCGGGTTGTGAGTTCAAGCCCCACGTTGAAAAACAAAAACAAAAAACGAAGGAAAGACGGAAGGAAAGAAGGAAGGAAGGAAGGAAGGGGAATCCTGTTCAAGAACAGCTCTCAAAATCTCTGAAGAAAAGTATACCATTAAGTATCACTTCAGTCATGCTGAGTAACAAACAACAAACAACACAGTGGCTTAAAGCACCAGTCATTTATTCTTATAGACGCACGGAGCAGCTGGGCTCAGCTCAGCTCTTCTCCACTGGGCTCACTCGTGCGTCGGGGGTAGGCTGGGAGTTGGCTGACCCAGGCTGCCCGATCTCTGCTGTCGGCTGCCAGTCTGGGGTTGGGCCTAGACCACATGTCTGTCATCCTGCTTAGACAGGGAGCTGGCCCAGGTGTGCAGTTCTTGTGGCTGAGGCAGAGGCCCAAGAGGGCAAGCAGAAACACGTAAGACAGGCCTCCTAAGGCCCAGGCTTCGAACTGGTGCACTGTCACTTCTGCTTCAGTGTTCCTCATCCTTTCTTTATTACCCCCTAACCAGCCTTTTAAGATTTTCTTCCCTGAATTGCCTCCCCACCCCCAAAAGATTCTTTTTAATTTTTTGTCATGTTATTTTTTAACATGCTAAAATAAACATAACATAAAAGTTACTATTTTAGCCATTTTTTAAAGATTTTATTTTTAAGTAATCTCTACACCCAACATGGGGCTCAAACTCACAACCCTGAGATCAAGAGTTGCATGCTCTACCGACTAAGCCAGCCAGATGCCCCTATTTTCGCCATTTTTAAGTGTACAGTTGATTAGCATTATGTTCATTCACATTGTATATAACTGTCACCATCATCCATCTCCAGAATTTTTTGATATCTCTGAACCAAAACTCTGCAACCATTAAACACTAACTCCCCATTCCCTTCTTTCCCTAGCCCTGGCAGCCACCATACTACTTTCTGTCTCTATGAATCTGATCACTGCAGGATCTCATGTAAATGGAATCATATATTTATCCTTTTGTAACTGACTTATATTCACTTAGCATGTGTCCTCAAGGTTCATCAATATTGGAGCATATGTCATAATTTCCTTTTTAAAGCTGAATAACAGTCTATTATTTGTATATATCACATTTTCTTTATCTGTTTATCAGTAGATGGACATTTGTGTTGTTTCCACACTTTAGTTATTGTGAATTATGCTGCTATGAACATGGCCATTCAGATATCTGAGTCCCTGCTTTCAAATCTTTGGGCTATGTACCCATAAGTGTGGAATTACTGGATCCTATGGTAATTCTATGTTTAATTTTTTGAAGAATTACCATATATAGAATCTTTTTAATTTTAATAATAAATTTCATTTAACCCACATATCCAAAATATTATTTTTTCAACATATAATCCATATGGTCATTGATATTTTACATCCTTAATTTTGTATTCTGAACTCTACTGAGGATTTTACATTTACAACACACCTCAATTCAGACTAGCCATATTTCAAGGGTTCAATGGCTACATGTGTATTAATATAAATGGTATTTTTATTTAAACTCTTTGGTCCACAACGAGATTATGGAGGGTCTTGCATTTAGATTTTTTTAAAATAACAGTTTTATTGATGGGGCACCTGGGTGGCTCAGTTGTTAAGTGTCTGCCTTCAGCTCAGGTCATGATCCCAGGGTCCTGGGATCGAGCCCTGCATCGGGTTCCCTGCTCAGCGGGAAGCCTGCTTCTCCCTCTCCCACTCCCCCTGCTTGTGTTCCCTCTCTCGCTGTGTCTCTGTGTCAAATAAATAAATAAAATCTTAAAAAAAAATAAAATAAAGTAACAGTTTTATTGAGATACAGTTTGTAAAACATAAAATGTGCCCATTTAAAATCTAGGATTCAGTGGCTTTTAAAGCATATCCACACAGTTACATAATGATCACCACATTTATAGGACATTTTTATCACCCCAGCCAGCAACACCTGTAGCCACGAGCAGTCACTTTCCAACCCTAGTAACGACCAATCTGCTTTCAGTCTCTATGGATTTGCCTGTTCTGGACATTTTATCCAAGTGGAATCATACAATAAGTGGCCTTCTGTGACTGGTGTCTTTGACTTAGCCTAATCTTTTCAAGGTTCATCCATGTTGTAGCATGAATCAATATCTCATTCCTTTTTATGGCTGATAATGGCATATAATGGAACATCACATTTTGTTTATCCATTCATCAGTTGATGGACATTTAGGTTACTTCCCCTTTTTGATATATTATGAATAATTCTGCTATGAACATTAATACACTAGTTCTTGTTTTTGTTTTTTTTAAAGATTTATTTATTTATCTTAGAGAGAGAGAGAGAGAGCACGCGGGGGTGGGGCAGAGGGAGAGGTAGAGAGAATCTCAAGCATACTCTGCTGATTGTGAGCTCGCCGACATGGGGCTTGATTTCACAACCCTGAGATCATGACCTGAGCTGAAATCAAGAGTCAGACGCCTAACTGACTGTGCCACCCAGGCGCCCCAATGTACTAGTTTTTGTGTGAACATGTTTTCATTTCTGTTGGTAAATATCCAGAAGTGTAATTGCTAAGTCATATGGAAGCACTCTCTTTAACCTTTTAAGGTACTGCCAGACGGCTTAGCAAAGGGGCTTCACTAGTTTACAATCCCACCAGCAGTGCATGAGGGTTCCAGTTTCTCCACTTCCTCACCAACACTTGCTGTTGTCTATCTTTTGGTTATAGCCATCCTAATGGGTGTGAAGTGGTATCTTGTGGTTTTGGTTTGCACTTCCATAATGGCTAGCCTCAGAGATATTTTAACTCCACAGATACGCTGTAGATCTTTTTAGGTACTGTGGGCTTTTAAAGGGCTACAAACCATTATAATATCTAAGTTTTTTTCAGCATTGCCCCCAAGAATCAATTTTTATCCCCTTGGGGGCAATATTGCTCCCAGTGAGAATGCATGTATTAGGCCAGTAAGTTACATGGCCAAACCCAAAGTCAAGGGGATCAAGGAACTTCACCACTTTAGTGAGAAGAACTGCAAAGGCACATGGCAAAGGAGTGGGTACATAGAGAGGAGATTTGAGGCAATAACATATGGGATGAAAACACTTTAAGTTTGGCCTGATAAGGACAGCAGGGCTTCCCCATAATTCTTTAGTCGCGGTGGCAGGCCCATTTCATCAAAAACAGAGTGATATCTTCGCGCCCTGACTTCAGGATAGCTAAGCTGCTTTTGTGACCCTTGCAGATCTTGGATGAGGTGGAAAAACGGCGAGGCATTTCTCCTGCCCTGGTACAGCCCCTCATGAGGAGTGTCATGGAAGCCCCTTTCCCAGCACTGGGCAAAACCATTGTTGTCAAGAACTTCTTGCCAGGATCGGGAACTGAGGTAAGTCATCAGATTCCTATTGTCTCCCAGAGGAGAGAATGGCCCAGACCAAAGGGCTGGCTTTCAGTGGTCTGTTACATCACTGAATGTGACATCAGGCATCATAAAATCCACCCTAATCCACCCTGTCCCTCCATTCTGGGATTTAGTCCCAGAGGGCAACCCCCAGCTCTGTGCCATGGCAGCACATGGTGTTTCTTTGTATGACACTGGCCTTACAGGTGAGGGAACTGCATCGAACATCCTTAGCTTCTCTTACTAGCCAATTACACTCATAGATTGTATTTAAACCTATTTACATTTTTGGTCTCCATCACCTCTGTAACTTCATAATGTAAAACAGATTATTTTCAGGGAAGACAAGCTTACATACTACTTTTTATTCACCTGTCTAGGACTTTGAGGTATGTCCCTTTCCTTGGCTGGGTTGGAATTTAATGCAGGACTTTATTTTCATCCTTCCCATTCCCTTCATATGGCTCTGTGGATATCACTAGGCAGATTCCATTCAGCCTTGAGTCTCTAGTTCCAAAAGCTCTTGAAAAAGCAGGTCACCTCTGGATACAGATGAGGGGTAAGGATAGGTCTAGGGTATTCTGGAACAACTCAATTTCCCAGAACAGAGGGAAGCATTCTCCGTGTTGCTGGAGAACCCTGTACTATCCTATACCAGATGCAGGTGGCTTGACCATAAGGATGTTAACATTAGTGAGCCCCACTATGGGGGCAGCACTGGGCAGGTGCCATGCTCAGAGTAAAACACTAGTCTCTGCTCACTGTGAAGGAGTCAGCTATTTAAAGGGAAAAACACACATGAGCAGTGACTTGAGATGAATTTGGGAACATTTCAATGAGTACAGAATGAGAAGATGTGCCCACTAAGCATACAAGCTGTAAGACACATCGTAAGGAAGGGATTGGTATGGGGTTGGGTTTATTGAGAAATGCCTTCCAGAGGAGGTGAGTCTGGAAAGTGCTGCTTGGATCTGTTGGTCCTTCTGCATGAGCCTGTGACTCCATTCCAGCAGGTGATATTCCCTCGTGAGGCAGAGACACTTTCCTGTGGGACTCTTAAGTGTTAGGACATCAACAGTCATGGAACTCCCGGGGAGGGGCATGGTCCAGACATGTCACTGTCAGGCAGAGCCTCCAAGCATTTGGGGCCACAGGCCATTGATTCTGCCATCCAGTGTCCCCACCTCCATCTGAACGTTCCTCACACTCAACTGTGAGACAGAGTTCGTACCAAGTGTAGCTACTCCCTCAGTGTCCTAGGATCTTTCTTTTACCGGTCACTTTTGCCTTCCTCGTTTTTTTTCCCTCTTCCTCTGCAAATGGCTCACCCCTGCTGAGGACCTCCTCATGGCTGCTCTGTTCCCCGGCAGGTAATTGAACTGTGCCGCCCACTGGACTCCCGGCTCGAGCACGTAGACTTTGAGTCTCTCTTCTCGTCTCTCAGCGTCCGCCACCTGCTCTGTGTGTTTGCCTCCCTGCTTCTGGAAAGAAGGATCATCTTCATCGCAGACAAGCTCAGGTACCCGCCTTGGCCATTTCTACTAAAGTGTCTGAATGACAGTCGGAGGACTGTCTGGAGTTGGAGTGGGGGAGGCAGATGACTGCCCAGGACTGCAGAGGAAGCACCTCTGAGGGAAGAGTGCAGACCAGTGGGCCGCGAGGCTGGGAGGTTTATAAGGCACACTGGTTCTGTAAAACAACGTGAGCCTGCGCTTCTCTGTGCTACTTACCTGATATTCAGCCTACCTTTCCTCATTCTGCGGGGTGCTGGGCACTCTGCTGTGGGCTAAAGGCACAAGGGTAAAAGCTCAGAGCTGTACTCACGGTTTTCAGTCCAGGCAGGGCGGGGCACGGAGGCGTGAGCAGAGCCCCTGGGACCGTGCCATCAAGGCTTATCGGAGCAGCATGTTCTGGACACCAAGGAGGGCACTCACGCTCAGGGGAGGCCAGTTCTGGCTGAGTCCTGAGACTCAGAGCAGGTAGAGAGCACATTCCAGGCTAAAGGAGCTATCGCTCTGTAGACAAAGGCAAGGAGACAGTGGGCCGAGCGTGTCACCTTCCTGAACTTGTAAAGCGGTTCACCGCAGCTAAGCAGACAGAGGAAAGCGGAGTGGGGGCAAGGGGCCAAGGTTCACAGAGGCCTGCCCGGCCATGATAAACACAGATGGATCCGCACGGTGGGTAAATGACACAGAATCACCCACACCTGCTCACTGCATGGTAGGATGCCCCCCCCGTGTCCTAAGGGACATGTTCAGTGATTTGCAAAGCCCAAGTCACAAATCAAAGAAGAGCCAGAGGAGACGCAGATAGGGATTTGAGTGAATTTTGGATTAAAAAAAAAAAAAAAAAAAGAATTCCTGGCATTTTCATCACTTCAGAACACTGAATCAGAGCCTTCTCTGCTTCGGAACTGAGGGCACAGCAGCACCGGTGGTGACCGCCCCTCCAGGAAGGGCTGAGATGGGCCAGCCAACCAGGGAAAGCAGATGAGGCCAACCGAGGAGTCCAGCCAGAAAGAAGAAATGCCAAAAACACACAAATCAAAGAACTGCGGCTTGGAGAGGAAAGAGGACTCCCAAATCTGGAAAACAAAAGGGAGGAAGAAGAACGGAAAGGACAGAAGGAATGAATGTGGAGCTCATCAGGAACGTGGAAGGAAATGGAATCCAGTCCTCTCCTCCCACTGCAGCCCATCTGGTCATCTTGGTGATGCTCCTCTTTGGACAGCAGCCACTTAGCTATTCCCAGCCTTCGCCCCCCGCCCCGGGTTTTTAGCGAGCTCTTCACTGTTAACTGTCATGCTTCTTGCACTCCCCGTGCCCTGGGGTCCGCGCAGGAAGCAGGCCGGCTCTCAGCCTGCAGCTGGTGCGGGGAGTGGGCAGCTCTCTGAGCTCACTGGGCACTGGGGAATTCAGGCGGGAGAATTCTAAGGTTGGGGCTCTGGAAGCAAAAGATGAGTAATAACCCTTCAGTGACCAGGGTCCGGTTTTATCGAGTAGCTGTCTGTCTTCTCTGGAAGCCCCGCTCTGTCCCCGGAAGTAGAATTCTCAGGCTCCACCGTGGGGGAGGGGAAAGTGATGGCTCTCAGGAAGGCCGAGGCAAGAAGTGAAGGCCAGCCCAGTAAACCTGCTGCCCACCCAGACTGGAGATGGGGTCAAGCAGCCCCTTCAGGAGCTTCCTGCCAGGTTGAAGATGGTAGGCTCAGGAAGGTGCCACCTGAGAAAATGTCTGGGAAGACGGGCATGGCTGGAGAGGAGCATGCCCTCCCCAGGCTTCCCTCCCCAACAAAGGAGAACATGAGAGAGAGAGAGGTACTATGAGAGAGAGGGTGGGAATAGAAAGGGTCAGAGACAGATGCATCCCTGAAGGACAGCAGAGGGGATGAGTCAGGCTTAGGGTACGAAGACCCCTGGAAATGCTTTGACGAAGATGTCTGGAGGGGACTTGCCCACCTCTCCCTCCAGCCTGGACAGATTTCTGGATTGACAGACTGAAGCCCCTCCCCCAGAGCCGCTCTAACAAGAGACAAAGGAAAGTGAAGGGACTCCATCCCTGAGAATGGACCCTGCCCCGTGGTTGCATCTGGTTTGCTTCTCCCAGCTCCTCCCCTCCTGCTCAGCTTTACTGCGGGGACAGGTCGCCGATGTGGTCGGATTGGAGGGGACTTCAGAGTGTCTCTCCTCGCCCCACTTTCCATGATGCCTGGTGTTCTGCCCTTAGAGACGGAGTCCCTTCGAACAGCAAACCGCCATGAGAGGGCAGAGGGGGTAAAATGCCAGCTATGGCTGCTGCAGGGACAGGGTCCAGAGCCAGGCCATGGTGCAGTTAACCACTGTGTGAGTGTGAGTGTGTGTGTGTGTGTGTGTGTGTGTGTCTAAAACACCTTAATTACCTTTATAGACCCTTTAGAGCTTTCAGACTTGCACATCTGTCTCTCATCACACAGGATGCAGGGCCCGGGGGTGCTCCCCGGAGGAGGGAGGAAGCCTGAGCATCCTCAGCTGTGGGCCCTGGGCCTCCTCATTTATGAAACCAGGGCTCATCTGCACCCAGGCCCCTCATCACTGCGACTTGTGACAGCCCCCACGTCATGTCGTCCCCAAAGGCAGCCAGCCCGTGCTTTTCCTGTTACAAATGCCTCGAAGTATTCTCTCTCTTGCCCCATAAATTATCTTTCCGTCCGATGCCCGTTCCAGGCAGACCTGAAGGGATGGAAAAATAAATAAATAAAGGCCCATAGAGCTGAGGCCGGAAAAGAAGGAATCGCAGCATGAGCAAGCCTGATGACAGGAACAACACCGCCACCACAAAGAACACTGGAATGTCGCCTCTGGGCCCGGCTCTTGGAAGGGGTTGACCTGTACTCTTTCAGGCTCCTGACAACTCAGTCAGATAGCTTCTATTATTAGGCAACTAAGAAGCACACAGAGGTTAAGTCACTTTGCTCAAGCAAGCCAGTGGTTAGTGGGAGGGCTGGGACGCAGGCAGCCTGGCTCCAGAGAAAATGAGAAGGGAGGAGGAGGAGCACGCCATGTGGTCTGGTGGGGGTAAGGGCAGCGTCTGTGACCCCATCTACAGAAATATATAAGGAAAGTCTTTTTTAAAACACACCGTTGAGACCCCCTGTGTGCTTGGCATCAGGCTAGAATTGTGTACTGAAGAAGCTAAGACTTCTGTGCTTTTCTCCCCAAGCCCTCCCTCCCTATGGCCTTCAGCTGGGGCCCAGTGAGGCGAGTGGGACCAGGCAACCCCACAGTCTCTCCTCGCTCTGAAATTCTCTCACTCCACAGGCCAGAGTGCTTGGGACCTCCTGGAACCGTGCTCCTTCATGCCTTGCCTTCCCTTTGATCCTGGCCCAGAACCTGCTAAGGGTCCTAAACCTGACCCCACCTCCTCAGGCGTCTCTGTGCTTGCCAGAGTGTCCCAGGGGATGACCACTTTATGTGCCCAGCTGTGCAGTGGGGGAGAGGACTATCTAATGCCTGCAGGACCCCTCCGGCTCAAATGCTATGTGATTCTATGAACATGCTGCTGAGGGAAAGTCAGCCCCAACACCCCACCTCTCCCTGAGCTCCATAGGCTCACTCCTCTCCCGGCTTCATCTGATTCAGTAGAAATCACCTGGGTAGCTACTGCGGCCTTCTTAGAGCGATTCCAATCCCTGACACTTCAGAGCTGTGTGAAGCCCAAGTAACTGTGTATGCTCATTTAATGCCCTTCTTAACGTTCTTGGGTTAGAGTTAAATACACATCGTGTTGTGGGTCCTCTCCAGGATGCCTAGGCCTCTGCTCTAGACTGTGCTCAGAAGTTGGGGCGTCTCTGCACCTCTTTTGCAGCTTACACTGTCTACTTCTGGAGACCTCGGTGTCAGGTCTCTCTGACCCTCCGTTGTGACCCCTTCCCTAACAGGCCAACTGAGCCAGTGCAGGGAAGTCTGGCTCACCTGTAAGAAGGTGACACAGCTGGGGCTCCTGGGGCTCCTGGCTGACTCAGTCAGTGGAGCCTGCAACTCTTGATCTTAGGGTTGTAAGTTTGAATCCCACATTGGTGTAGAGATTACTTAAAAATAAAATCTTAAGAAAAAAAAGAAAGAGAAGGAGGGAGGGAGGGAGGGAGAGACGGAGGAGGGAAGGAAGGAAAGAAGGAAGGAAGGAAGGAAGGAAGAAAGATAGCTAATGATTAAAACACAGAAAATCCACCAAAGAACATCCTGTGTGTGAAGTTGCTCAGTGAAAAAGCTAGAACCCATCTTCCCTTCTCGGGCCTGCTCTGCTTACTGGGTATCCCCCCAGGAGGAATCTGCCTCCACCTAATGCTGCCTGATTTATGGACAAAGAGCCATAGGAGCTGAAGAGTTCTTTGGCCAGGCCCTGACAAACTAGGGCTTTGAGGACAGTGGCTGGCTGCAAATCGTCTGACCTGGGAAAGTCTATGAGGAGAGCCTTCAGCATAAGCTCCCGTGGGGTCTTTCATCCTCATCACCACTGGGCACAGTACTCCACACGCCACATGTGGTCCCATTTCCGGCCCTGTTCAGCTAGAAGTGGAAGCAAGCCTCCTCATTCTTCTGATTCCCCCCAATCTTTGTGAGACCTCAGAACAGCACAAGAGAGCAGGACACGCCACGAGCTCAGTGAGTGGCCGCATGGCATCTCGGGGTGGACGTTAGCCTGAATTCGGCCTGTACTCATGCTGCCATCCCCCCACCATACACACACACACACACACACACACACACACACACACACACAATGTACTTACTCTTCACTGCTAGTGAGTCTACCCACTGCAACAGGAAGTAGCCGGGACTTGTGGCAAATACTGAATGAGTTATAAAAGAGTTTTAAGTCGAGCCAAAAATCTATCAAATTTAGAATAATATTTTTGCTCCATTTCATCTTCAGGGTGGACACTGAGTGTTTCTTAAGGCTCTGTCAAGCCCAAGTTTGACAGATGGAAAAGAGAGAATGTTGTTGTGATGGCTTGTTCTGTTGTCGTAGCAACCCAAATAAATATTTTCTTATACCCCTTTCTTCATTTCCCCAATGATAAACATTTGTTTTTTAGTTTATTAATTTCAATTCCCAACATTTTAACTAATCTACAGACCCAGCTGAACCATAAAATCAGAGTTGCACATAAACAGATTTGTTCAAAAGTTTTAGATGGGACAAAGTTTTTAATATTTGAGAAATTTCCTTTTTATCCTTTTGGGGTACTGGAAGACTATAAAGCCAAATGCCTACTTAGGATTAGGTGGTCAAATCTTTTTTTTTTTTAAGATTTATTTATTCATTTATTTGACACACACACACACACACACACACACACACACACACACACACACTCTACCAGCAGAGGGAGAGGGAGAAGCAGACTCCCCACTGAGCAGGGAGCCCAAAGCGGGGCTTGATCCCAGGACCCTGGGATTATGACTTGAGCCGAAGGCAGACGCTTAACTGACTGAGCCACCAAGGCACCCCAAGGTGGTCAAATCTTGGTAAATACTGGTGTTTGCACCTTGGCTTTGCCCATGAGTAACTGCACAGATCGGTTCCTAAGTAGCTATGCACCTTCGTCCTTTTGTGTTCTCCTTTTGGTTGTTTTTTTTTTATCAGTTTCTGTAAGCCCAAATGGGGACCCCCCTGTCCTGTCTAGAATCGGTTATACTCGGCAATGTTTGCCATCTCAGAAGAAGGTAGGGTTTGTGAGCGTGCCCTCTCTGGGCAGATGAGCTTGCCCGAGGCCCACCTGCAGGATCAGTAGCTGCCACCTTGGTGATCTGGCATTCAGAATACTACTTCAGAGGTCCCCAGAGTGGCTGCCAGTCTTAGAGGTACATAAATTTCATTCAGCAAAAGCCTATGAAAAATACAACTTTAGTAACATAATGGCATCAGTCTGATGAAATATTAAGTATCAACTACCTGTTTTTGCATATGAACACCAAGAACATAACATTTGGAGCAAGATTTGGAGACTAGCATGACCAAAATTGTCTTCTACGTCAAACCCATCACTAGCAAAATCTTGGGCTGAAGACTTATTCCGGTTCATCCATCAGGGGTCAGATGCTCTCAGGCCGTGCTTATTTGTGTTGCCACCTTCATGTGGCGCTTACTGCAGGGACTCAAAACCTCTCCACTACTTTGTTCTATTAGTTTGTCCCATGCGATGTCACCCCAGCTCTTCTGTCCTGTCTCCACTAATGAGCCCTAGGATTATCTCCCGATGACAAGCCGTGGTTCTTTTCACTTTCCAGCTATTTCCAGCACCTGGTTTTCTCTCGCGCACATAGATTTATAGTTTGGAAACATTAAAGCTGGAAGGAAGTTAGAAATTATCTAGTCCACTTGACTTACTCTACAGATAAGGAAGTTCAAGGCTTTCACCTAAGATCATACAGGGAGTAGCAAAGCCAGTTTTCTTGAGGCCCCGCCTAATTTTTTTTTTTTTTTAATTTGGCAACATGTTACTTCCAGGTTTGAAAGTACAGTCATGGAAATATGGCAGCCAGGGCATGGTGGCACCCACCTCCCTCTAGGTCCCTCCAGGTACCAGCCCAGACTGAAGTTTGCCTTTCGCTCATGTTCCTGGGAATGATACACTAGGAGAGATACTTTGCTTGGGATACTAACGGATGCTGATAGGATCATTCTTCAAATTCCTGGGGAGTCTGTCTAACTCAGGAAACTCATTGTTTACTGTTCTGGTAGCATTTTAGAGAAGCCTCTGTGTTCAGTTCTTACTGGTTCCTAGATGAGTTGGAAGGTTGCTGAGCATAGTAACCCCACATATGGTGACAGGGGCTTGGTAGCAACCAGAACCAAAGTGTCTTCTCCAGGAGAACTTGATTACGCACAAGTGCATCCTGATTTCTCCAGACTAATGCTTCAACCCTCACAAAGTACCGCCAAACAGCAAAGCATTCTGGGACCCTCTCCCCTGTGCTCATCTTGAAGCCCTGTGGCCCAGTCAGCCTCCCACGTGGGCATCACCTCCCTCCTCTGCTTTTGTACAAATCGATCACAGCTGAAGGCTGGTGTGCTTTCCTCCACCCCCACGGTAACAAGAGCCAGCTGCGAGGGCTGTCTTCCTAGGACTTCCTCCGAAACACTGCCTCTCCTCCAACCAGCAGATGCTCAGGAAGGCTGTATGGCAAGCTTACTTGAAAAGTCATCCTCATTGTTGCCCAAACCAAACCCTGTTCTTTCCATATTCCTAAGACACCACCCATCCTAGCAGTGCCCACCCCTCCACCCCCCGTGGAAGGCTCCTCTAGCCTTCATGTGCCTGGGAATAAAATTTCATTAGCACTTGCAGCAGAGACCTAGAAAAACATGAGCTATACTCAAAATAATTCCTCTCTCCGCTACCATTTATTTTGGGGACAAAGTTGTCACTAACTGCACTCTGCAGAATTCGACCTTTCCTTCTAGTGTTTCAAGAGAGAGAAGTTGTTGGTTTTTTTTTTCTCCCAGCATACTGATGTGGGCTGGTGAGCAAGAGGAATGAATGAGCCACTCCTCAAACACTGCCCACCTGTTGTCCTGAGCACCCTGCGCTCCATATGCGCCTGCCAGCGAGGTGCTAATGACAGCCAGGTGGGGGAACATTTGGCTCCTGCTGCAACAGCACATCAGATGATTTAAAAACAAGCAACCAAAAAACCCTTGTTAGAGATAGCAGGGGCCCGCACCTACCTCCGTGGCGAGCAGGGTACCTGGCTGAGTTGTCGTCATTGGTCCCCGTCAAAATTGAATTCAGCTGTCCTTTAGTTCTGGGCGTTCCAGTGGCATGGATGAATTTGATCTTTCTCTCCGGAACATTTATTCACCCACTGTATGTATCTGGCTAGAGCTGGCGTTGCTTATCATTTTTCCTGACCCATTCCAACTGCCTTCCTCATCCAGCTGGTTCACGCTCTGCAGCTGAACGTTGGGGGGGTGTGGGGGGTCCCCGGCACTGCAGGGCCCCTTAGGCTTCCCCTAGGAGCCACAGGATGCTCTAGCGGCAGAGAGAAGCCAGCAACTCATTACACGTTCTCAGTCCAGGGATGAGGCCGCAAGAAAGCAAAAGGGCAGAAGGCCTTTTCTTTGAGTTGGAAAAAAAAAAACCTTAAACACATTTATTTTTCTACTGCAGTGACTGAGGAAACCACAAAGCCTTCTCACTGTGTCTCTTTGTGCCTCCATTCCCCGCTCTGTATGTCTTCCCCTCCTCCACGCGCTTCACTGCCCACCCTGAATGCAGAGGTCAGCCTTGGCCTCGGTCCCTTTAGCTCTTAAAATGCAAAAGAAGGGGCGCCTGGCCAGTTCAGTCGGTAGAGCATGCGGTTCTTGATCTCAGCGTCGTGAGTCCAAGCCCCACGTTGGGTGTGAGGCTTACCAAAAAAAAAAAAAAAAAAAAGATTCAAAAGAAGATGAACTCCATCTCTAAGGTGACTCCAGGTCTAAAATTCTGTGATTCTATAACCTCCCTGGGGTCAAAAGTGCTTAAACCACAACTCTGAAAATGTGAAAGAACTCTTCAGCGTGAGCACTGCATTTTTATTCCCTGCTAGTAAGCGGACAGAAGTGAAAAGCTTCAGAGCCAGCTGTGAAGTGGGCCCCGCATGACCGCTCCCACCGCCGAGGCCCACCCAGGAGCCACTCTTCCTCCAAGACACATTCGGGAGCTTCCAACAAACGTGCTGTCCAAAGAGACAGGTTTCATACACGAGGCTTCCTTCAGGGAATTCTTTCTCACCGTCTCTTTTAAGGTCCCTCTAGTCGCTTGGGAATGAAAGCCAACATCCCAGGAAAACATGGAACATACCAGAATTCCAACTGAACCATTACTGTCTATCTGCCTCCAGCCTCCAGTTCTTTGGTCCAAATCATTGACTTCAGACCCTTTTTACTGCAGGCCCTAATGAGCAATGCCGTGCACGTTCAGACCCAACGTGTATACCACACACAGGCCCACAGATCATTATTTACGACTGGAACAGAATGCAGCACACTCTCTTCTAGTCTGTTCTTTTTGTCGTTTCTAAGACTGATCACAGCCCACTAAAATTATTTCAGGACCCAATGATGGGCTGCAAACTGTAGTCTGAAGAAACCCGCTCTAGACCCAGCTACCCACGTTTATATTTTAACGTCCTGGTGTTCTCAGTCGTGTCCTCACAACTATAGTACGTGAGCAGATCAACTTTGCAGACTGGTCACACACTGATACGGGTTGGTCCTAAAATTTTAAAATTTTAGAACAAAGTAAATTCAACACATTCAATCCTCAAGGAAATTAAACACAAAGGGTGAGCAACTCACCAACAGTATTTACATTCCGGAATATCTGAGAGAAAGGGTTGCCTGAGGAAAAATGTTTCTCTGCTTTGAGAGAAAATTCTTTGAGGTCACCAACCTGCCGGGTGAATTACTGCTGTTCTTCTCGGTGTAAGTCCTAACAATTATTCTGTCTCGCTATTACTCAATAGGTATAAGGAAGGTATTATAAAGAAGCTTGTATCCCTCCCTCTTATGAAGAAGATATTATGGGCATTATGATAATGAAATCTTGGGGTAGTATCTTTCTTGTTTTGGGGGTAATCACTTGAAAGAAAAGACCAGGACCGAATAGTGGGACATGTGGGTGCCATGCTCCTAAGAAGCATTTCAGGACTCCACTGAGTGTTCAGAGAGATAATTTGCAAAGACAGGAAACAGGAAGGTCAGGAGGGTCATGCTGATAAATGAACAGGATTCAACATTACTCTCGTTTGGCTCAGGGGCCCCCAAATGCAGGTGGGATGGGAAAGGGGGCTAGTATATATTTTAAGGATGTTCAGGGATACCCGATTCAGAGGAATTCCTTTCGCAGGTAAGTAATTTTTTCTTGGCTTTTTTTTTATTGTGATAAAATATACATAACATAAAGTTTACTATTTTAATCATTTTTAAGTACACAGTTCAGTGGCAGCATTAAGGACATTCACAGTGTTTGCGACCGTTGGCACTGTCCATTTCCAGAATTTTCATCATCTCAAACTGAAAGTCTGTCCGCGCTAGGCAACAGCTCCCCATTCTCCCTCCCCCAGCCCCTGGTCTCTATGAATTTGCCTGTTCTAAGTCCCTCACGTATAAGTGGAATTGTCCAGTATTTGCCTTTTTCTCTCTGGCTTATTTCACTTGCTAGCCAATATCTTTTAGTTCACCTCTTTTCTTCTTAAGGAAGCCAGAGCTAAGTGATCCTATTAAAACGGGCTCAGGAAAGTTTTATGAGAGTGAGGTTGCAGGCAGACCTCGGTCTGTTGCACTTTGCAGACACTGCATTTTTTGTTTTTGTTTTTTTTACAAATTGAAGGTTTGGGGCGCCTGGGTGGCCCAGTCGTTAAGCGTCCGCCTTCGGCTCAGGTCATGATCCCAGGGTCTTGAGGATCAAGCCCCGCATCAGGCTCCCTGCTTGGCAGGAAGCCTGCTTCTCCCTTTCCCACTCCTCCTGCTTGTATTCCCTCTCTTGCTGTCTCTCTGTCAAAAAATAAAATCTTAACAAAAAAAATTGAAGGTTTGTGGCAACCCTGCGTCAGGCAAGTTCATCAGCTCTGTTTTTCCACCAGCACTTGCTCACTTTGTGGCTCTGTGTCCCATTTTGGTAATGTCTCACAATATTTTTCATTATTATTATGTTATGGTCATCTGTGACTGGTGATTATGACTCACTGAAAGCTCAGATGATGGTTAGCATTTTTTTAGCATAAACTACTTTTTAATTAAATTACGTATATTATTTTTTTAGACATAATGCTATTGCACACTTGCATACAGTATAGTATAAACATAATTTTTATATGCACTGGGAAACAAAAAAATTCATTTGACTGCCTTTTTTTGAGACATTTGCTTGATTGTGGTGGTCTGGTACAGAACTCCAAAGTATGCCTGCATAGGTGCCTGACATCAGTGGGAATCCAGTAAGGGAGCATTCATCTAGGGAGAACTCAGCTTCCTTAAACTATGCCTAACAGAGCACAGCTGAGAACCAGGGCAAATATTCAGAAGGTGGCCTGACAAAGGAATCGCTGGTTACAGGGCCTGTGCCCTGAGGAGGATGCAGTACGTTCATGGGAGAAACCATGGGCCCTCACTTTTATTTTATTCTTACATTACATGTATTTCTAACAAGCTTCTGAAGTTTCGAATCCCATGGCATTTTGGAAACAGCACAGTAGAATGAGAGCAGAGAGGGTCTGCTCACCAGCAGGCTGGTGAAGAAAGAAGAAACTGCAGGGAAGAAGAGAAGGTTGGCTCTTGCTCACTGTGGGAGGCTGCCGGGCATCCCTGTCTGCAGCACGGTGGGGCTGATATTCTAGATGATAGTCCCGGGTAATCCCCCCATTCATCCACTCATGAGCTCAGGCTCTGCACAGAGCACTGGGAACAGTGATCACTGGAGCTCAGGGCTTGCCGATAAAGGCTGTACCATGCTCACAATTCTTTAAGGGAGACTCCCAGTGTTATTTTTTTTTTTTCAAGTTTTGAATTCTGGGTAAGGGGCAACTGTACACGAGTTTCATGTTTACACAACAGAGCCTGGGAGCTGACTGCTGACCACGTGAATACCAGAGGAGTTACCCTGTTTCCCGTGATTGCACCTAGGTATTCGTGCTTGGCTGAGCGAATGTGTGGAAGAGAACAAAGAGAAAGCTAGTTTAGAATATAAAAGCATCTTCCATATGAGAAATTCGTGAGCATCCATGAGGAAAGAGGCTTTCGTTGACTTGGAAGCGTTTGGGGAAGAGGGGTGGAATTGAATGATTTGGTCAAGACCTTACGAGAATGTAACTCGCATGTGAAGGCACACTAGCAAAACTTATCTGAGGCATTAAATTCATCCTTCTAGCTGTGTCTCAAAGCCTCACACAGGCCCCACGTGCCTGGTATAATCTGTGTTCAGACTGTTACACAGTGTGCCTAATAGGTGCGTGACGCCTTTTCTGACCAACACGCCCTTGGGATGGAGTGTCTGCGTTTCTCTCCAGCCTCCTCCATGGAGGCTGCCCACCCTGTGAGCCTGAGCAGGCCCAGTCCAGAGCCCCTGAATCTGCCCCTTCTCCCCTTCTCCCCCTTCTGCTGCAGCACGCTGTCCAAGTGCTGCCACGCCATGGTGGCTGTCATCTACCCCTTCACCTGGCAGCACACCTACATCCCTGTGCTGCCGCCCGCCATGATCGACATCGTGTGCTCACCAACCCCCTTCCTCATCGGGCTGCTCACCAGCTCGCTGCCGCTGCTCCGGGAGCTGCCACTGGAAGAGGTAAGCACTGGGGACGTCCCTGTTTCCTCCCTGTGGGGGGCCAGAGGACAGAGGGGAGGTCCTGGCTGAGGCACTGCAAGCGTGCAACGTCGAGGGGTGGGGGACCCTGCAGTTTGGTCTATTAGATACAAACCCCCAGCCTGCCTCAGTAGGCCCTTGGTGACGGCAAATTCGGTTTTCTCTAAATGAACCCACTGGCCTGAAGGGCAGCGATCTACAATTTTGCCAGATGCTAAAACACTTGATCCATAAGTAGCCACCCACCCTGTCCTTCCCTCCTCCCTCTCTCCGGCACCGAGGAAGAAAGCACACAGGAACTAACGAGAGCTGGAATTTATATTATGACTAATAACAGAGCTGACAAGGCTGTGCTCCTGCAAACAGGTCCTTTTTCACATCAGTTAAAAAGACAACCACCAAAATGTTTTCAGTGATGCACTTCTGGGTTTTCAGGTTTGCCCCCAAGTAGGGAAAGTCCTCCCTGGCATTTCGGTGGGTCTTTAGCCCCAGTCCCTGCCTCTAAATAATCTCTGTCCCCTGTACTGATTGCTCCCAGCAGTCAGTGAGGAAACTGGAGGGGCCTAGATGATACCACTCACTTCTGAACCCCCAGGGGAACGCCTGTCCCTGAAATTCATCCCAGGCCCCCAGATGTGGCTCCTTTAATTGCCCAGAGAGGCCTGAAGTCCCGTGAAGTATTCACCAGCACACACAGGTCTTTGAGTGTAGGTTTCGAACCGCAAGGAATTTGTCTGGGTACCCTGTGATCCCCGAAATGGCTCAGTTCGACCCCATACGTGTGTTTGAGAAGGAAGAAGAGAGCCCCCTCAGCTCTTGGGCAGGGTCTCTGGGATGTATTATGTGGATGCCTGTGTTTCCAGCTGTTGGTGAAAACATGGTGGCCATGCAGGCCCATGCTCTTCCTCCATCACAGCCAGTGGGCCCATGCTGGCCAGGGTCATGCGGGCAGACACCCAGCATTTTCCTGACCATGTGCCCTAGGCAGCTCACTTGCCTCCCCCTACATCTGGCCCTGGGTCTCAGCCCCACTCTGAGGAGAGAAGGGGAAGGTGCTTATCCTAAAAACTTCGGTTAATGAAAGCCCAGCACCTGCAGCTTGACTCATTCTCCAGTTGGATCTACTCTTCTGGATTTCTCTCCTCCTATCCCATTAAGAGAAATGACAAGGCCAAGTGGGTAGCTGGGAGGAGAGAGAGCCCTGGGAGCGGGGAATGCAGACTTGAATGGAATGGAAACAAGGAGGGGTCCTCCAGCCTCTTTCACCCACCAACCCACACACTAAAAGTCTGTCCCAGAGGCTCTGCGTCAGTCTCGGAACAGGGCAGGGAGTCCAGTCTGTGGTATACACATGTCCCAGCCTGTGGTTTCGGTGTTGAAAGCATGCAATTCTGGAAAGCCCTTCCCCACCCCCTACTCCCCCCTTCATCATTTGTGGCTAGAGTGGCAACGTCAGGAAACCACAAATGGGCCACGCCACCCCCACCCCAGCTGCCTGTCTGGATGCCAAGGACGAGGAAGCTAAGAGTCTATCACTATATCCCAGAAGCTCTGGTGACAGGAATCGTCCCTTTCCCTCATCTTGCAGGTCCTTGTGGTCGACCTCGTCAACAATCGGTTCCTCAGACAGGTGAGTAAAAAGGCAGCAACCCGCTTCTCTGTCTTCACCTCTCCGTTGTTGGAAACACAGCTGTCCAGGCCTGGAAAGGCTCTTTGGTGGGCCTGGGATTGCAAAACAGGTCAGTGGGCTTGGGCGATCCCCGGCCAGGCCTGGACTGAGAACAGGAGAGAAGGCAGGGGCCAAAGAGCAAAGGTTTGGCAAAGCATTGCGTCCCATGTGTTTCATCACAAGATGCTTTTCTAACAATTAGAAGCTTTGTATAAGTTATAACTATAAACACTTGTCTTAATTTTAAATGTTTTCAAAAAATGACTGTTAGCAAAGTTCAGAATATAAAATCAAGTGGAAAAAATCAGGACACAAGATTATATACATTATTGTCCTGATCTTTTTTTTCTCATTAAAAGGAGAAAGAGAAAGAAAGAAACACAGTTGGCCCTTAAACAACGCAGGGGTTAGGGGTGCCCACCCCCTTCATAGTTAAAAGTCTGTGCATAATTTTTGACTCACCAGCAACTTAGTTACCAATAGCCCTACTGTTGGTCAAAAGCATTACTGTTGACAGTCAATTAACACATATTTTGTATGTTATAGGTATTATGTGCCATATTCTTACAATAAGTTAAGCTGGAGAAAAGAAAATCATAAGGAAGAGAAAATACACTTATAGGACTGTAGTGGACTTATTGAAAAAAAATCTGCCTATAACTGGCCCTGCACAGTTCAAATCTGTGTTGTTTTAGGGTCAGCATGTGTGTGTGTGTGCGCGCGCGCGCCTCTAAAAAAAGTTGAAAGGTCGGACTCCTGGGTGGCTCAGTCGTTAAGCGTCTGCCTTTGGCTCAGGTCATGATCCCAGGGTCCTGGGATTGAGCCCCGCATGGGGCTCCCTGCTCGGTGGGAAGCCTGCTTCTCCCTCTCCCACTCCCCCTGCTTGTGTTCCCTCTCTTGCTATGTCTCTCTCTGTCAAATAAGTAAAATCTTTATTATTTGAGAGAGAGAGAGAGTGAGAGAGAACATGAGAGAGAGAGAGAGAGAGCAGGTTCATGTGTGCAAGCAAGCAAGAGGAAGGGGCAGAGGGAGAAGCAGACACCCCGCCCAGCAGGACCCCGGGACCATGACCTGAGCCAAAGGCAGATGCTTAACCAGCTGAGCCACCCAGGCGCCCTACACATTTCTTTTCTTTTTTTTTTTTTTTAAGATTTTATTTATTTATTTGACAGAGACATAGCAAGAGAGGGAACACAAGCAGGGGGAGCGGGAGAGGGAGAAGCAGGCTTCCCGCAGAGCAGGGAGGCCAGTGCGGGGCTCGATCCCAGGACCCCGGGATCATGACCTGAACCGAAGGCAGACACTTAAAGACTGAACCACCCAGGCGCCCCTACACATTTATTTTCTCGTTATCACTTGCCAAAGAGGGCTAAGTCCTAACAGAGCTTGGAAAAATTCATTACAGAAAGGTTTTCCAGGCATTCCCATGGATTGCTTTTAAACTTGGAGTTGCCATACTGCTGAAAAGTTCTGTCATGTTAATGTTTTGTTCTCTTTTGAATCATTACTTCTGTCTACTTGCCCTTCCCCAGGGCCCTCCTGCTCCGAAGTCCATGATCACACTGGTCATCTGCCCTGACCAGAGTCCCTGCTTAACACTAGCCATCCTATGGGGTGGGGGCAGTGGGGGACATTTGTTGACAATCCACTAGGTGCCAAGCACTTTTACAAAGTAATTGTACTGCATTTAAAATTTTTCCACCCAGCTTTATTGAAATATTACTGACATATAATATATATGAGTTTACGATGTACAACATGATGATATACTGTGAAATGATTATCACAATAAGATTAGTTGAGGGACTTCTATCCCCTCAGATAATTAATTACCTTTTTTGTGTGTGTGCTGATAGCATTTGAGACCTACTCTTTTAACAACTTTCAAGTATACAATAGAGTATTGTTAACTATAGTCACCATGCTGTGCGTTAGATTCCCAGAACCCATTTATCTTATAACCTGAAGTTTGCACACTTTGACCACACTTACCCATTTCCCCCACCTCCTAGCTCCTGGCAACCACCATTCTACTCTAATTCTGTGAATCCAGCTTTTTTTAGATTTCACATATAAGTGAGAACATACAGCATTTGTATTTCTCTGACTCATTTCACTAAGCATAATGCCCTCAGGGTCCATCCATGTTGTCATAAAAGGCAGGATTTCCTTCTTTTTTATAACTGACTAATATTCCATTATACGTGTATATACATTCCATTGTGTGTATGTACATACACACACACACACACACACACACACACAAAATCTTATTTTCTTTATTCGTTCACCCGTGAATGAACACTTAGGTTGTTTATATGTCTTGGCCTTTGTGAATAGTGCTGCAATGAGCAGGGGGGTGCAGATATCTCTTCAAGATAGTGATTTCAGGGGTGGCTCAGTCGGTTAGGTGTCCAACTCTTGATTTCGGCTCAGGTCCTGATCTCAGGGTTGTGAGATCAAGCCCCACGTCAGGCTCCGAGCCTGGCATGGAGCCTGCTTAAGATTCTCTCCCTCTCCCTCTGCCCTTCCCCCCCGCTCACGCTCATGCTCTTTCTCTAAAAAACAAAAAAAGGAAAGCTGGTGACTTCATTTCCTTCAGACATATACCCAGAAGTGGAATTACTGAATCATATGGTAGATGAACCTCCATACTGTTTTCCATAGCAGCTGCACTAATTCACATTCCCACCAGCAGTGCGTAAGTGTACAACTATTACTGTTCATTTTTTTCACTGTACGGAAGCTTTTTAGTGTGATGTAGTCCTTGCTTATTTTTGCTCTTGTTGCTTGTAGCTTTTGGTGTCATATCCAAAAAGCATTGCCAAGACCAATGTCAAGGAGCTTTTTCCCTATTTATTTCTAGTAGTTTTAATTTCAGGTCTAATCTTTAAGTCTTTAATCCATTTCATGTTAATTTTTGTGAGTGGTGTAAGATAGGGGTCCAATGTCATACCTTTGCATGAATTTCCTGGCACCATTTATTGAAAAGGCCATCATTTCCCCCATTGAATTCTTTTTTTTTTTTAAAGATTTTATTTATTTATTTGAGAGAGAGAATGAGATAGAGAGAGAGAGCATGAGAGGGGGAAGGATCAGAGGGAGAAGCAGACTCCCTGCTGAGCAGGGAACCCGATGCGGGACTCGATTCCAGGACTCCGGGATCATGACCTGAGCCGAAGGCAGTCGCTTAACCAACTGAGCCACCCAGGCGCCCCTCCCCCATTGAATTCTTAGCTCCTTTGTCAAATATTAGTTGACCATATATGCACGGGTTGATTTCTGGGCTCTTGATTCTGTTCCATTCATTGGTCTGTGTGTCTGTTTTCATGCCACTACCAGACTGCTTTGATTACTACAGCTTTGTTAATAAAGCTTGAAATCAGGAATTGTGATGCCTCCAGCTTTGTTCTTTTTTCTCAGGATTGCTTTGGCTATTCAGTGTCTTTTGTGGTTCCATGTGAATTTTAGGATTGTTTTTTCTATTTCTATAAAAAATGCCATTGCAGTCTTGGTAGGGATTGCACTGAATCTATAGATGGCTTTGGGTAAAATGGACACTGTTAACAATATTGATTTTTCCAATCTGTGAATACAGAATACCTTTCCATTTCTTTATATCTTTTTCAAATTCTTTCATCCATGTCTTCTATAGCCCATTTAATCTTCACAATGAAGTAGATATTGATTGGTACCCCCATTTTACAAGTGGGGAAACTGAGGCTCATATCGCTTGTAAAAAGTGGAATCAAGAGGAGCACCTGGCTGGCTCAGTTGGAAAAGCATGCAATTCTTAATCTCAGGGTTGGGAGTTTGAGCTCCCGGTGGGGTGTAGAGGTTAATTAAATAAATAAAACTTAAAAAAAAAAAAAACGTGGAATCAAGATTCAAACCTCAGATCTCTATCTCTAAATCATGTTTCTTGGGGCACCTGGGTGGCTCAGTCGGTTGAGCCTCTGCCTTTGGCTCAGGTCATGATCCCAGGTCCTGGGATTGAGCCCCGCATCGGGCTCCCAGCTCAGTGGGGAGCCTGCTTCTCCCTCTCCCTCTGCCACTCACCCTATTTGTGCTTGCTCTCTCTGTCTGTCAAATGTATAAATAAAATCTTTAAAAAAAAAAAAATGAAAAAATAAATCATGTTTCTTCCACTAATCCAAAAACTGTGCCGGGATTGCCCTGCAGTGTATCCAGTGTCACCTGCGGCCCAGGATGCCGCTCTCATCCCCAGAGACACTGGGGCACCGGCCCACCTGCTGTCTCTGCTTTACAGATGGATGACGAGGATTCCATCCTCCCCAGGAAGCTTCAGGTGGCCCTGGAGCACATTCTGGAGCAGAGGAATGACCTGGCTAGTGACCAGGATGAAGGGCCCCCAGACTGCAAGCACGGTAAGAGCTCAGCCACCTCCATCTCCCTCTTCCATCATTAGAATCGGGCAGCGAGTGGGCAGGTGACCAGCCCTTCCACGTGGCATTGAGTTAAGTAGGAAAAGTGGCCAGAGGGGCGTGCAAAGAGAGAAACTGGGTGTGTAACCCCTTGATCTGGATCTCATGCTAACAATGAATTGTGAGAAAATTTTTCCCACCTCCCCCAGTTTGGCCCTAAAATACCCAATTAAAGGGGAGAAAGAAATGACTTCGTCCCTCCGGGTAACCTTGGTCTCGGAGAATGATGATCGGCTCTAGTCCTTACTTGCGCCCGCGGGGCTGTTTCGGGCTCTGCCCCCGCCCTCACTGGTGCCGGCCCCGTCCCCACTTTGCTCAGGCCCCCAGTCCAGCCCCTTGAACGAGGTGGTGTCCGAAGCCTTCGTCCGCTTCTTCGTGGAGATCGTGGGCCACTACTCCCTGTTCCTGACGGCGGGCGAGCGCGAGGAGAGGACCCTGCAACGAGAGGCCTTCCGCAAAGCCGTCTCCTCCAAGAGCCTCCGCCGCTTCCTGGAGGTTTTCATGGAGACCCAGACCTTTCGGGGCTTCATCCAGGAGCGGGAGCTGCGCCGGCAGGATGCCAGAGGTTAGGGGGCACCTTCCGTGCCGGGGGCCGAGGCAGCTAGAGACGCCCAGGCCGGCAGAGGCAGAGGAGTGGGGAGGAAGGTCGTGGGGCCAGGGCACGGGTGGGAGGGACAGCGTGGCCTCCTCCGGGGACGCTCCGTCTTGGCGCCTCGGAGCTGGTCACACTGCCCCAGAGTCGGCCTGTCTGCTCTGGCCATCTCGTCCCCGCTCACAGCCTCTCCCAGAACCACGTTCCAGGTTCGGGCGGCAGGTTCTCCTTGGGTTCCATCTTTCCCACTTGATGAAACTCTCCAGAACATGCTTTCCTGTCTCTCGCCGGCCCCTCCTCTCCTCTTCTTCAGGCCTCTCCTTCCTTCTGCCCTTCTTCCCTCCCAGTCCCCCGAGGTGTGGCACCAGCAGGCAGGAGCCGGCTGGGGGGGGACAGGGGGAAAGAGGCTGGCCGTGCCCCCCACTTTGTGTGAGCGCCTCCTCACATTCAGCCCGATCGGCCGCAGCACCGGAGGGAGGACAGCAGAGACTCCCCAACTTGGGGAGCTTGTGGGTCATCTCACCATGGAGCCTGGCCTCCTGCACTCTCTCTCCTCCCTTTCCCTGTCCCCTCTGGCTGGGTTCCATCACACTTCCGGGGCTTAGGAGGGGGAGCATGTGAGGGAGGATCAAATCACTCCCCTCTCTTTCTTGCATCACAGTAAGTCCTTTTGGGAATCGGAAAGCTAGCAATGTTGGCAAAGACAGTCACTGGCGGGAATTAGACCTGGGTGGGGGAGAGACACCACGGAGAAGCCGGTCCAGTGAAGACGGAGGGCAGCGAGGGCCCTGGAACAGCCTCTGGCCCCAGGCCTCCGTGTCCTCTGGTGCTGTGATGGCCCAGCCTGGGTGAAGGAACCAAAGCCCCACGTGCCTGGGGCTCTTTGCAAAGTAGAGACAGAATGGCCACACATCAGGTATTCTGATGAATGGTATCTGAAGAGACACAAGGAAATTGATTAGTGTCGGAGTCACACTCCTGACGACAGGATTCCTTGAAATAGAAGCTCTGCTAACCAGATCATCTGCTTACAGATCACTATTTGATAGAAAGGTCGAGACACAAAAGCTTAAAAGTGGCATGGGAGGCGTCCTCTGTCCAGGGAAGATCAGTGAGAGGAAGACAATGCCTGAAGCTCACACCTTGAGGCTAGAGGCGAAGGCACCTTTGCGGTGCCCTGTCTGGCCTTCCTGAGCCGACAGATGGCAGACAGATTCCCTGGAAGCTAAACCACTTGGCCGGCATTCCTCTTAGGGGAGAATATGAGGAAAGGGGAGACTACAGGAGTCTGAAAGCCAGGGCGGTCTGGTTCATCTTTGAAACCACGTGCCTGGCACAGTATAGACACTTGGAAGGTGTTTGTTGAATAAAAATAGGATTTCATGTATGATCTAGCTTTACAGCCTCCCGAAGATAGTTATTGCACAAGGTCGGGCAATTATAAGGGCAATAAAAACCCTTATAAACCTTATGATTCAGAGCATGTTTATAGGAGCAGCTCGTCTCAGAAGCAAGGTTTCTTTTTTATGGCAGTAAGGAAATGGATATGTTAAGGAGAGAGAGAGAAGGAACTAAAATGGCTGGGATTTCTCTTGCTGACAGGTCTGTTTGAGGTCCGAGCCCAAGAGTACCTAGAAACACTCCCCAGTGGAGAACACAGCGGCGTCAATAAGTTCCTGAAGGGACTCGGTAAGGCCCGGCGGTCTCGGTCCCCATCACCAGCCTCTGGTTCCCCTGGGTCTCGAGTCTCGTTCGGTTCCCTCCACTGGGGCAGGTGCCCAATAATGCTCGCTGCACTGCGGCCTTGTAGGCTCCTGTTCTGATCCGGCCCCAGAGGATAGACAAGGGCAACAAAGCACCCCTCCCTGCCTCACCGGCCCCCGGGCCGTCCTGCTGTATTCCTCTCTCTTCTCTCCCACCCTCTTCAGTCTTCTGGGCAATTGAACTTAGGAAGCATGAGGGGAACCGAAGAAGGGTGTCTGGTAGTGAAGACCTGGAGCAGCCTCCAAATTAGTGGAAATGGGGCGCCTGGGTGGCTCAGTTGGTTAAGCGACTGCCTTCGGCTCAGGTCATGATCCTGGAGTCCCGGGATCGAGTCCCGCATCGGGCTCCCTGCTCAGCGGGGGGTCTGCTTCTCCCTCTGACCCTCCCCCCCTCTCATGTGCGCTCTCTCTCTCTCTCTCTCTCTCTCTCATTCTCGCTCTCTCAAATAAATAAATAAATAAAATCTTTAAAAAAAAAAAACAAATTAGTGGAAATGTAAGAATTATGAGGACGTTGGGGCGCCAAGCTGGCTCGGTCCATGGAACGCGCCACTCTTGATCTCAGGGGTTGTGAGTTCAAGCCCCATGTTAGGTGTAGAGATTACTTTTTTTTTTTTTAAAGATTTTATTTATTTGAGAGAGAGAGAATGAGAGAGAGAGAGAACACGAGAGGGGGGAGGGTCAGAGGGAGAAGCAGACTCCCCGCTGAGCAGGGAGCCCGATGCGGGACTCGATCCCGGGACTCCAGGCCCATGACCTGAGCCGAAGGCAGTCGCTTAACCAACTGAGCCACCCAGGCGCCCAGGTGTAGAGATTACTTAAAAAAATAAATAAAAATTAAAAAACAAAAACCAAAAGAATTAGGGCTTCGGTTTAATCGAGGGTGATGAGGCGCCCAGGGGGAGGTGCAAGTGGGCCAATACCGTGCCTTCCGCGGGACGGCTGGTTTCCTGGGGAGGCCCTCCTACCCGCCCGTGCTGCTGGGGGTTTTCTCCTCATGTGGCTCCTCAGGGACATGTTACATTCAGTGCTCCCTGTGTCACCGTTTCAGGAGCAAACACTCCTCTACAGCTCTGACACGCTTCCTTTCAAAACTGCCCACGTCTGAGCAAGATCCCTTTGCGTTGGGGAGGTTGCGTGAGGAGAGGCTCCAGAGGTGGCCTGGGAGGCCGCAGTCACCCCCACCATGTCCGGGTTGAAAAGGGTAGGATGTCACTTTTGTCTGCCTGGTGACATGTTCTCATTTTCTTTTTTTTAGGCAACAAAATGAAGTTTCTCCACAAGAAATAACCTTCAGCTCAGCCTCAAGGGAAAACTTCCTCGTGGTTGCAACCACATTTTTTAAAAAACAGTCCTGGTGGCCTTTCTGAAACGCTGGGTCCTGGTTGTATGGGATAAAGGCCGGATGGTTTCCGGCTGCCCCAGGGCCTCCCCAGGACCCAGGGCCCAGCGGGTGCTGCTCCTGCAGAACAGCCCTGGAAAGGGGACCTGAGACCAGGCATGGCAGCAACTTTCAAATGGATTGTTTGGGTTGTTGGGTTTGGGATTTTTTCTATTTTTTACTCTTAGGTATTAAAAGAAAGAAAAGTGTTTGGGTTTTCTTTTTATTATGCCAGGGCTAAGAAAACTCTCTCGTGCCCTATGCCATGGTGCCCTGGTTCATCGTGCCTGGTGGCTGCGCTCTAAACCCCAGAGGAGAGGAGGAAGGGGAGGGCCGGAGCGGTGACCAGGGGCTGGGAAACAAGGCGCCCCTCTGGGTGGGAGCTGGGGACAGAGGCAGGTGTTAGGGGAGGAGGGCAGTGGAGATCGTAGGGCACTCGTGCTCACAGGTGACAGGTGTCCTCTTGGGGAAAGGATTGGCCTGTGTGTGTTCTGTGCTTGTCTGGGGCCTGAAGGAAGGAGCGCAAGCACCACAGACATTTGGCTTCCTGGGCTGAGCTGCACGTCCAAGGCCGGCCAGGGACGCCACCTGGTGGCCGAGGCCGTTGGTCGTGCTCCCCACTCCTCTGGGCCCGAACGGACCTGACACTTCCCGATGGCCTTTTTTCTCTTCGAAGCCATGGGACCATCCACTGCCCAAGCAGTCCATGACTTTCAGAGGGACACAGAAAAAGAGCTCTCCTCATGAGATCTGTTAATAAAATATTCTTGGGGACCTTAAAACATGTAATCCACAGCTTTGACCATATTTCCATTTATATTGTAGGGAATGTTTCCCATCTCATTGTAGGGACCCAGATCAGCATACATGGAGGGGCTTGTGGTGTTGATGTTTACAAGAGGGGTCATCAAAACTCCGGGGCTAGCTTCATCAGACTCATGCACCAGCTAGGCGGCTTGCCTTCTCAGGACCAGAAGCAGAGAGGTGGGGGTAAAGCTTGTACCCCAAGTCCTGTCCTGCAAAGATCACAGTGAGGTTGCAGGAAGAGAAGGCAGGCAGCACAGGCAAGTTCTCAAGCAGGCCTCAGGAACACCAGGGGGCCGACCCGCTGCTTGCACATTGCACGAGCGGACCTCCTCTGGATGGCACCAGTGGTCCCGACAAAAACACACAAAAGGGATGTGCTCTGACCTTGGCAGTGGCCCAAGGACCTGTGCCACTTGGCAGAGATTCTCACTTTTAGGGAGTTGGGAACAGGGGGTCTAATAAGGAAAAAAAGAAGAGGAAAATGAAGCGGTTGATCTCTGTCATTCTACATTAGAGGTTCTTAACTGGAGTCATGGATGACCCCCTTCCATCCACAAGTTATAGCCAAGACTTGGTGTGTCCATTTATGTTTTAAGAGAGGATCTACGGTTTATATCAGATTCTCAAAGGGGTCCAAGGTTGGAACCAGGCTATGCATCACAATTAGCCTGGGTAGGTACGTGTGGTTGGGGTCGAGTGGGGGAGACGGAAGGGGAATCTCTGGGGAATCTCTTGAGTGGTGGGGGCTCAGGAATTTGTACCTTACAAGCCCCTCAGAGTAGTTAATTTTATGAATACCAGTATTCTGCCCAGAGATGATCACTTTTAATATTTTGGAATATACCTTCTTTTCTAACTTATTTCATATTGTTTACTTAACACCTCCAAGTGAATAAATATAAATCTTTGTCAACATTTCTAATGACTGTGTAACATTCTGTTTTATAGATGTATTAGAAATTAGTTTACCAATCCTCTACTCTTATGCATGCAAGCTATTTCCAGGGTTTTTTATTTTTAAGATTTATTTATTTATTTATTAGAGAGAGAGAGAGAGAGCATGAGAGGGGGGAGGGTCAGAGGGAGGAGCAGACTCCCCGCCGAGCAGGGAGCCCGATGTGGGACTCGATCCTGGGACTCCAGGATCATGACCTGAGCCAAAGGCAGTCGCTTAACCAACTGAGCCACCCAGGCGCCCCAAGCTATTTCCAGTTTTTAATATCATAAAGAGCATTGAGAAAAGCATCTTTGTATAAATGCCTTATTTTCATTTTTGCTTGAAGTACAATATACATACAGAAGAGTTCTCAGATCATGAGTATACAGCGTCACAGACTTCTGCAAATGACCACATCTGTGTAAGCAGCACTCAAGTCAAAAAGAAGCCATCATCGGACCCTGGAGAGCCCTCTGACCCACCTTCCCAGCATTCCTCCCATCCGGCCCTGGCCCTGCTTACGTTTAAACTAAATCAACTGAAAAGTTGTCAACAACTTGCAAAGTGGTAAGTTAGGCTGGGCAGGGTCAGAGGCAAGAGAAACAAAGCAGAGCTATAATCTAAGCTCACAGTTTAGGGCAGATTCTGGAGGGATAACACGGTTTGGGTTCAGAAACCAAGTGTGGCTATAAGGCCTGGGTGGGCTAGACCAGATCACCACCACCCAGCCTCTGTGTCTTTTTTTTTTTTAAAGATTTTATTTATTTATTTGAGAGAGAATGAGAGAGAGAGAGAGCATGAGAGGGGGGAGGGTCAGAGGGAGAAGCAGACTCCCTGCTAAGCAGTGACCCCGATGCGGGACTCGATCCAGGGACTCCAGGACCATGACCTGAGCCGAAGGCAGGTGCTTAACCAACTGAGCCACCCAGGTGCCCCCAGCCTCTGTGTCTTGCTGCACACGGAGCATTTATCCAAGAACCCAGTCCTCTAGTGCCAACAAAAGGCATACATTTTCCATGAAGAATGTGTATGTGTGTGTGTTTAGAAGCACAGGGTTTCAGTTCGCGGTGAATCACATGACTCGTTTCCCCCAGGCAGTGCTGGAGAATCCTGCCGCCTCCTTGATCCTGGGCACTTTCCCTCCTACCCACCCTGTCTTTTTCCCCCTTTTTCTTATATTGGGGTGAAATTCACAGAACATACAATCAATCGTTTTAAAGTGAACAATTCAGGGGCGCCTGGGTGGCTCAGTCATTAAGCGTCTGCCTTTGGCTCAGGTGATGATCCTGGGGTCCTGGGATCGAGCCCCGCATCGGGCTCCCTGCTCAGCGGGAAGCCTGCTTCTCCTCCCTCTCCCACTCCCCCTGCTTGGGTTCCCTCTCTCGCTGTCTCTCTCTGTCAAATAAATATATAAAATCTTTTTTAAATAAATAAATAAATAAAGTGAACAATCCAGTGGCATTTAGTACACTCACAATGTTAGCAACAACCAAAAGACATTTTCATCACCCTAAAAGAAAACCCTGTACGCATTAAGCAGTTACTCCCAGGCCCTCCTCACCCCCAGCCCCTGGCAACCACCACTCTTCTTGCCATCTCCATGGGTTTATCTCCTCTGGGTATTTTATACAAGTGGGATCACGATATGTCACCTTTTGCGTCTGGTTGCTTTCACTGAGTATAATGTTTTCAAGGTGCATCCACGCTGTAGCACCTAACAGTATTTCATTCCTGCTCATGGCTGAATGATATGCAGGGTATGGTTGGCACACATATTGTTTACCCATTCTTCCATCCGTGGACACTCGGTTTATTTCCACCTTTTGACCACTGAGAACAGTACTGCTGCAAACATGCGCGGTACCTGTTTTCAGTTTCTTTGAGTAGATGTACCTAGGAGTGGAATTGCTGGGTCCTATAGAAATGTCTGCCTTTCAATTGGGGGGGACCATCCGACTGATTTCCACAGTGGTGGCACTGTTTTTCATTCCCACCCACGACGTCTGAGGGCACCTCACCTTTTGATGCTTCCTTCCTTTCTTCAGACCGGTTCCAGCTTGCACAGCTATATCCATCACCTTCCAGCCACACCTCTCAGAGAGGACCCCAAGCTTCTCAGGGGTGATTGGCACCTCCTGCATCAGTTTGATGGGATACTAGTTTGAAATGCAGATTCCTGGGATCCACCTTAATCTACCTGGAGCTAAAGCCCTAGAACCCTTCATTGGCCAGGAGTTCCCCCGATGTCTTCACACATTTACAGGACTCTGTCTTAGGTGACTCACCTCCTCCTCAGGTGACTGATCTCCTCCCTTGTAAGCAAATTCTCCTTTATGTTTCACTGACAGTAATCTTAGGGCCAAGTTTTGGAAATGAGACCTCTGCCTGTATGTCCTGCGTTCAGCATTACCTAAGAGCCCCTAAAATGCTCTGCAAAATAAAAACAGAAATGAAATGGGTATACGCTTGCACGGGGCCACCCACACTCGTCTGAGATATCAAACCTGGTGAATTCGGTTTTTTAAAAAAGGTCCCATTACTCAAGTTACCTTGCGCAGGCTTGAAGGCAAACCCAAGGCAGTACATGCTAGGCCCCAAAAAATCCCGAGGACGGATTGCTGTGGGGATGAGCTCAGAGGAGGGCAGGGTGGGTGAGAGCAGGGGTGGGGGAGGGGGCTCAGACTTCACCATGTGAGCTGAGCTCAGAGCCGGACTCGGGTGGACAGGAGGGGCTGAAACAGGCAGAGGAGGAAAGGGAGATTCTGGCCCGAGCAGAGGTGAGTAAGAAAAGCCAGGGGCAGGTGAGAGGGGTCACTGGACTGCGCGCACCTGCGACAGCCAATTAACTTCACTCCCTGGCTTGTCGGGTGACCACACCTCGCCCTCACCCAGGTCTTGGGTGGGGCGCAGCTGCCAACCTCTGGCTCCTTTTTGGTTACAATTGACGGAGGCCTGGTGCCAGCTTCCGCGGCGATGAGCCAAAAAGCACAACAGCCTCACCTTTGGTCAACCCGGGGCTCCTCAGCTGCCCCTCTTGCCCTCCTCTGCCTGCAACCATCACCCGCCCCACCCCAACCGTCTTGCTAAGAGCACCCAGTCCAGTCCTGCACCCAAACCTCACCACAGGTTGTTAATTCCCTCACCCGCATGGGCGGAATGTGGACCAAGCTGTCTTTTGGGCAGAGGACTCCAGATTCCCGGGGACTCACGCATCACTCTCTCAGGCAGGTGCGAAAGGGCTGATCCAGTGGGCAGATCTGGGTGGCAGCTCCGGGAGGCCTGGCCGGCGGACCCGAGCCCCTGGACCTGGAGTTTGGCCTGGGGCACAGGTTGCTCTTCTGTCCTCACTGCGCTGGTTTATCCGGCCTGGGGAAAGCCCTGAGCAGGAGCTGGCACAGCAGACTGCGCCCAAGCGGGGCGGGGGGGGGGGGGGGGGGCGGGGGGGGGGGAGTGTCAGCCACTAGGGCGACTCAGGGGCAGGTGGGTCAGGGCCCTTCCCAGCAGCGTGGGTCCACTAGCCGCATGTCCTTGGTTGCGGGGCCCCTCCCTCCGGCCTAGCCAAGCCCCTGCTGAGTCAGGTCATGGTGCTATGGAGGCAGAGGGAAGCTGAAAGCCTCCAGGGATGGGGCATCCGCCTTCCGGGGGAGCCATGGGGTTTGGGCTACACCAAGCCCGACTGTCACCATCCTGCACTTCTAGCCGTGACAAAATATTGTGCTTAAAAAACAAAAACCAGGGCGCCTGGGTGGCTCAGATGGTTAAGCGTCTGCCTTCGGCTCAGGTCATGATCCCGGGGTCCTGGGATCGAGTCCCACATCGGGCTCCCTGCTCCTTGGGAGCCTGCTTCTCCCTCTGCCTCTCTCTCTCTCTCTCTCTCATGAATAAATAAAAAAAATCTTTAAAAAAAAATAAAATAAAAATAAAAAACAAAAACCAGGGGCACCTGTGGCTCAGTCGTTAAGCATCTGCCTTCGGCTCAGGTCATGATCCCGGGGTCCTGGGATTGAGTCCCGCATGGGGCTCCCTACTTGGCGGGAAGCCTGCTTCTCCCTCTGCCCCTCCCCCTCCCCTTGCTCGTGCTCCCTGCCCTCTCTTCCCCAAATAAATAAATAAAATCTTTAAAAAAAAACAAATAAAAACAAAACCCAGGTGATCGCTGTACAACATGAATATACTTAATGCCACTGAGCTGTATAGTTTTAAAAGGGTGAAAATGATACATTTTACGTTGTGTACCTGTTAAACCCCCTCCGAGACACACACACACACACACACACACACACACACACACACGAACCCACAGCAGTAATGTTGCAGGGCATTTATATTCTGGGAAAATTATTTTAACTCTGGCCATTTATCGTCCACACATATATTTCTATGAGATAAACGCCAACTTCCTCTATGCAATTGCCTCCAAATGAAGCAGGAGAGCGAGGTTCTTGTCTCACGGAGAATGAACCTCGCAGTAAAGCGACAGAAGTTTATTGAGTGAAAATACGGAAAAAGCTCTCAAGAGTGAGAGGGGTCCCGACAGGCTTGCCAACAAGGGCCTTCAGCGTCGGTCTTTTATAGAAAGCTAACCAGGGAGCTTAAATCCTTTTAACATCTCTATTGATAGCACCATTGAGCAGGAACTAGTGATAACACCTTCAGTGGTTTACTTCCTTTGTAGGGTCTGGTTATTCTTTGTTGGTCACAGGTGATTATCATAAAAAAAGGCACCCTCCCCTCACCTAGAGACGGGGGGCGGCAGGGGGGTGCCGCTGTCCTGAATGTTCTCCTTGACTTGCCATCCCCTCCATGACTGGACCTGCCTACTACCCACAGGTTCCCTGCAGCCCAAACCCTCCGCCATCTGAGGCAACACGGCGTGCCCTGCCCCCCCCACGCGCACATGCACACACACACGTGCATGGTGACCTTCAGGGAAACATCGAAACCTCTCCACTTTAAGCAGCATGTAGAAAAAGAACCGAGGTCCCCAAGCCACTGCCCCTCCACCCCGGGGGTGGCCCCATGGGCCACCCACAGCCGGTAAAAAGAGGCAAGATCCCTGTGCGGTGATGAGAATATTCTGGGATTAGCGAGTGCTGATGGTCACACTCGTGACCACACTAGAAACCACCGAGCTGTACACTTTTAAAGGGTGAACTTTAGGGTGTGTGAGTTCTATTTCTACGAGTGGAGACCTGCCTCTGGGGCTCCAGGGGAAGGAAAGCTGGGCGTCTGGGATAAGCCCACCTTGTAGCTGCTGGGGTCACGGGACCAAAGCTCCTGCAGAAGGAAGCAGCAGTTCCCAGGCCAGCATCAGGACAGTGGACGCCCCGCCGTGGGGTTGGGGCTACTGTCCCAGCAACCCCGGAGACTAAGGGCCCCCACGAACGTGCACTACACTTCTCTCACAATTGGTAAACACCGTGCTCCTTACAGAAGCCTGTGTCCTCTGCAGCGGCTGATGGCGTCCTCCCAAGCGACCATCCACTCCCCACCCATGAGATTACTGCACGTTCTGGACACACAGGCGTCTCCCTGATTAGTCCTCTTCCCAGGGACACATCCAGGGACTGCGTCAAACAGCTCCCTGAATCTTGGCATTGCTTCCGGCCCCTGAACCCTGGGAACAGCTCAAATGTTCTGTCCGGGGCCGTACGCTCCCTTCCTTTGCGGGCTCCCCACATCCCCAGCCCCTCGCCATCCCCACACTGGGCCGTGATTGCCAGTGTCATACCAGGGGACCGTGGACAATGCCCTCTACAGAGGAGACGGGGATGGCAGATCAGCCTCCTTCTTCTGAAAGAGCCCTAGAAGGCCGGAATGTTTTTGTCACACGTGTTCCCACACTAAGTGCTCTGTTTCTGGGGAAGGACATTTTGGGGTGTTTGCACCATTTGGAAAGGCAAGGCCAGGACCCAAGGCATGAGAGAGGCTCCCTACTGTCCTTGAAGACCTGCAGGACCAAGGGAAGGAAGGACAAGGTACTTAAGGAAGGAACTTGGCCTTTCTTCCTTTTCTTTCTTTCTTTCTTTCTTTCTTTCTTTCTTTCTTTTTTTTTTAAGGCTGAAACAACAGTGATTTGCTCTGAAGCGGCTTCAAAGAGTCCCTGAATGAATGGGCGCCTGGGTGGTTCAGTCAGTTGAGCATCCGACTCTTGGTTTTAGCTCCCATCATAATTTCAGGGTCGTGGAATCGAGTCCCATGTCGGGGCTGCTTGTCCCTCTCCCTCTGCCCTTTGCCCTGCTCTCTATCTCTGAGATAAATAAAATCTTAAAAAAAAAAAAAAATGTATCCCTGAATCACACTGTTATCTGGTGCTGGTGGTTTTCCATATGGAGAAAGAAGAAAAGTGGTCCCCTACCTCTGCCCATGCATACAAATTAATTCCAGGTATCCACCAAAGTGTGCCAAGTATTAGTTCCAGATTCTGGAAACTGTGGGTTTGAATTCTGGCTTGCCCTCACTAGCTGTGGGACTCGGAGTGACTTACCGAACATCTCTCTCAATTTCCTCATCTAGAAGATTAAAATAATAAATGGGGCTTTTATGAGGTTTAAATTAGTTAATATTTTTAAGGTTTGGAACTTGGTAAGCACCATCTAACAGCTTGTTAAAACAAACCAAAATGTAAAAAGCTAGATCTAACATTTCAGAAGCCAATACGGGAGAAAGTCTTTCTGACCTCAAGGTGGGTGAGTTCTCTGACAAGACATGGAGCGGGCAAACTATAAAGCAAAACACTGGGGCGCCTGGGTGGCTCAGTTGGTTAAGTGGCTGCCTTGGGCTCAGGTCATGACCTCAGGGTCCTGGGATGGAGTCCCTGCATCCAGCTCCCTGCTCTGCGGGAAGCCTGCTTCTCCCTCTCCCTCCCACTCCCCCTGCTTGTGTTCTTTCTGTCTCTCTCTGTCAAATAAATAAATAAAATCTTTAAATAAATAAAAATAAAGCAAAACACTGATAAATCTGAATATAGTAAAAATAAGGACTTCACACAGGAGAAGAGCCCTGAGGAGTCTTGGAACACTGTTATAATGGAGCACTAACATGACGAGCCTCACCACCAACGTGTAGAATGAAACATACTGCAGCATTCTCTTTCTACACACATCCAACAAAACAACACAGAAGAAAATTAATCTATGGTAATAAAATTCAGGAGGAGGGGCTCCGGCTGACTCAGTCGGTAGAACCTGTGACTCTTGGTCTCGAGGTCGTGAGTTCAAGCCCCACGTTGGGCCTAGAGCTTACTTTAAAAAATAAAGACTTTGTTTTTATCTGTTGATTCTTGATTGCCTTCAGCTCAAAGTATCTTTATATCAAAATGGCATATTTTCAGGTGGCATACTTTATTTTATTTTTTTTTAAGATTTTATTTATTTATTTGACAGAGAGACAGATAGCAAGAGCAGGAACACAAGCAGGGGGAGTGGGAGAGGGAGAAGCAGGCTTCCTGCGGAGCAGGGAGCCCCATGCCGGGCTTGATCCCAGGACCCTGGGACCATGACCCGAGCCGAAGGCAGACGCTTAACGGCTGAGCCCCCCAGGTGCCCCACATGTGACTCTTGATCTCAGGGCTGTAAGTTCGAGCCCCACGTTGGGTGTAGAGATTACTTAGAAATAAAATCTTTTTAAAATGTTGTTTTAATTGCGTTAAAGTATATATAAACATAAAATTTGCCATCTTAACCATTTCTAAGTGTAGGGTTAGCAGTGTTAAGTATATTCACTTTATTGTGCACCCGTCACCGCCATCCATCTTGAGAACTTTTTCCCCATCCCCAACTGGAACTGTGGACCCATTGAATAAGACTGCCCCTGCTCCCTTACCATCACCCCCACCCCTGACAAATTCTATTCTACTTCCTGCCTCTAGGAATTTGACTAGTCTAGGTACCTCACGAAGATGGAGTCATGCAGTATCTGCCCTTAGCATAATGTCCTTAAGGTTCATCCATGTTGGAGCCTGGAATTCCATTCCATTTTAAGTCTAAACAATATTCATTCCAGTATATGTATATGCCATGTTTTGTTTATCCATTTACCTGTCAATGGGCATTGGGGTCACACCATGCATTTTTACCTTTCAAATGCAGTGTTGGAACAGAATCCCTGCTGATGGTCTAGTGGAATCAGCCAGCTTTCTACTTAAAGCCTGTAGCCTCTCATTGATTTAGGGGAGGGTCTGGTGACCAAGAAAGACAATTTTGCTGACAAATTGCATTTCTTGGGGGTCCTGGGCTCACGAGATGATTGTCTGTGAAAGCCCTACCAGATGATGCAGCGTTTCGGAGAGGCGATGTGGGTTGTGGTCAGAGGATGGGCTGCAAGGGCAATGGATGGGAGGCGAAGCAGGTACAGGGGCTGAAGACACGGTATCTGGGGCACAGAAAGAAAGAAGGGAAGGAGGGAAGGAAGGGAGGAATGGAGGAAGGAAGGAAGAGAGGGAGGGTGAGAGAGAAAGCAGGCCGTTGAGGATGAGGGGTCAAAGTGGTCCCTGTGGGTTTTAAGACACCCAGTATTTTGATCTGGCTTGGAGTAGAGAGACTGCAGGGCAGGGCGGGTGCCCAGGTCCCAGGTGAATGGTCAGGACCTGTTTACTTGACTCAGTCAACAGGGTAGATGTGTTTTTTGGAACAACCTGTGTTTGGAAACCTTGCCTGCCCTTGGAAACACCCCAGTTAGAAGGGCTGGGAGCAACAGCAAAGTTGGCAGCTTGAGGACTCAGAGCTACGTTTCTTCCACTGCCAGAATGTGATCTGACCAGCCAGGCCAGGCGCCTGCCCGAAACCTTGCAGGGCTCCCGTGACTGGCAAGACCAAATCCAAGTCCTCCCTGGCCCTCCCGCCACGCGCCGCAGGCTGCAGGCTGCCCCTGCCGGCATAGGACTTCACGCTCCAACAGCGAACGCCGAGCTGCTCCCGGCCTCCCTCCCACACCATCCTGTCCGTCAGCTTCGCGCAATCTTGCAGCTAGGGCGCGTGCGCTAGCTCAGCTCACTTAGAATTCAACTCATGTTGCACCTTCCCTGCGACCCTCGCTCCTAATCAGGTCCAACTTACAGGCTGCTTCTCTGAGTTCTGATAGCACCTTATGGCATATGCACATTCCCCAGTAAAAGGCCCTGCTTTGGGGTCCTCTTCGCCTCTTCCGGTCTAAGCTCCCCCAAGACAAGTGCCATTGCTTTTCATCTTTCTATTCCCCTGTCCATTCATTCATTTACTCATTAGACATGTATTTCCTGAACTACAATGATGTGCCAAATACTATTCTAGTTTGAACGAATGCGTGTCTTGACATTGGTCCTTCCTGACACTCGTTCATTTATTCATTCATTTGACACAGACTGAGTGTGGTAGACATTGGAGGTACAACGGTAAACAAATATAGATACGGTCCCTGATCTCAAGAGCTTCTGGGGGGTAAGAAAGACACTCATATAATCACGCACAAGCAAACAAAATGTCGCCATCATGCAAGGTGTTAAGAAGGATGGGGAACTGGAGTGTGAGAGTAGATCACAGGGGGTTGGACTTGGTTAGGAGTCTAGAGAACACTTCCGCAAGAAAGTGGCACTTGTCAGAGATCTGAAAGTTGAGGAGAGCAGGAAACAGCATTCTAGAAAGAGGGAATAGCGTGTGCAAAACCTTGAATCATGTGTTGGTTAGAAAGGCTTTGGGCTCCAAGAAACACAAAATCGGACAGCGGGTGGCTTACACCAGTGGAGTTTCTTTCTTTGCACAAGGAGAAGTATGGAGGTGGTGGCTGTTGGCGCTGGTCCAGTTGCTGCACACTGTCCTTAAGGAGCCAGCCTCTTTCTGCTTGCCATTTTTCATGCATTAGGGCTTGGTCTCAGGCTTGTCCTCTCCTCAGCCCAGCTCCAGAGATTGAGATGGTTTTCAAAGGCAGGATGCAGGAGGACCAAATGGGAGCTCGCCTCTTATCCATGAAATCCAGGGGACTTTTCCCAGAAGCCTCCGGCAGCCAGCTCTCCCAGCTCATTGGCCAGAGCTGACCACACAGCTATCTTTTGCTACAAGGGATGCTGAGAAAGCCAGGGGGTATTTGGCTCCTGTAGTCGGAATGGGCAAAGGAGAGAAGGTTGGAAAATGGCTTGGAATAGCCACTTGGTGGGAGGGATTAAAGCAAGTTCTAGAAACTGAGAAAATGGAGCTTTGTAGAGACTGGGACCTGGAGAGGTGAGTAGGGGTTGTGTTGGTTTGCTAGGGCTGTCATCGCAAAGTACTCCAGACTAGGTAACGTCACAGAAATGTATTGTCTCCCAGCTCCAGAGGCAGAAGGCCAACGGTTGGTTTCTTCAGAGGCGTCTCTCCTTGGCTTGCGGACCATCTTTTCTGTGTCTTCACAAATTCTGTCCTCTGTACATGTCTGTGACCTAAACTCCTCTTCTCATAAGGAGACCGGTCACTGGATTAGGGGCCACCCCAATGACCTCACTTAACCTTAATTGCCTCCTTAAAGGCTCTATCTCCAAATACAGTCACATTCTGAGGTAGGGAGGGTTAGGGCTGCAACATAAGAATTGGAGAGAGGGGTACAATCCAGTCTATAATAGGGCCAAACTTCATAAGGCTCTATAGATCCTGTTAATAGTGAAAATTTTTATTCTAAAAGTTACTAGAAACTATAAAAAGTTTTTTTTAAAGATTTTATTTATTTGAGAGAGAGAGAGAATGAGAGAGAAAGCACATGAGATGGGGTGAGGGTCAGAGGGAGAAGCAGACTCCCCGCTGAGCAGGGAGCCCGATGTGGGACTCGATCCCGGGACTCCAGGATCATGACCTGAGCCAAAGGCAGTCGCTTAACCAACTGAGCCACCCAGGCACCTGAAACTATAAAAAGTTTTAAGCAAGAGAACGACATATGCACCTTTATTTTTATTTATTTAATAAAAATTTTATTTTTACATCATCTCTACACCCAGCTTGGGGCTCGAATCCATGACCCCGAGATCCAGAGCTGCATGCTTCACCGAGTGAGCCAGCCAGGCACCCATGAGATCAGCATCTTTAGATTTAGAAGATCACTGTCTGCAATGTTGGGCACGGAATGGAAAGGACCAGAGTGGATGCCCACAGACCACTTACGAGGCCCCTGAAATAGGCCAGCAAGTAGCAACAGTGGCTTGGCTTAGGGTGGTGGTGGTGGCGGTGAGGGAAGCGGGCACATTGGAGGTGGATTTCAGCGGTGAAAAGACCCCGACTTGGCCCAGGGTTGCTGTGGGGAGAGAGAGAGAGGCGGGGGGGGGGGGGTAGGCATAGGCAGGCAGCCCCTGGGCCTTGCAGGTGGTGCCTGTATGGGGAATTGGAGCTCTGGGAGCTGGGCCAGCGCTGTGAGAGGCAGCAGGGGTTCTGTGGGCACTGGGCTGAGGTGGGGTAGGCGAGGTGAAGGCTCCCCTACAGGCTGAGGGGCCGGGGGCCTGCTACTGCTCTTTGGAGGGGGCAGCTCTGGCAGCTCAGATCCCTGTCCTACTAGCACACGAAAATCCAAGCATTCTCTGCCCAGCTCTCTTATCCAAGAGCATTGGTTTCATCCATCAGTTACACGTGCATTTTCAGTTTGGGGACAACAGGCACAAGATGCTGGGAGATAGATACACCTTGATAACGGGGGACCCACTCAGAAGACCAGAGTTGATATCACAATTATTTTAAGCTGAAGACATTTGAGATTCAAAAGATGAAGAAAAAAAAAGCCCTTTCAGTGCTTTGCTTACTGACTAAAAGCAACAACTTCTGGAAAGTGAGGCTATCATAAATCCCCTTTATGGCCCTTAAGAGGACAAAAAGACCATGCATAACTGTGTATACAAACATTATCCCAAACTTTTATCTCTCATCTGTTCTAGAAACCCGTTTGTCTTTCCTAAAGAAGACTGGTTTTTCCCATAGTAGCCTTTTCTCCCCACTCCTGTTTCCTTGCTAAGTTAGATATATAAGCCTTTAACTTTAACCATTTAAGAGCCAGCTACTTTTGTTAAAGTTTGTTTGTTTGTTTGTTTATTTATTTATTTATAGTAATCTCTACACCCAAACTGGGGCTCGAACTTACAACCCCAAGACCAAGACCAAGAGTCGTATGCTCTTCCAACTGAGCCAGCCAGGCACCCCAGGAGCCAGTTACTTCTTTTGATGGCTCCCCTTATGCTTATGAAATAAACTCTTTTCTCCTATTAATGGCTTTTGTCAATTTGATTCACAAGCCCCAGTTACTGAACCTAACAGGGTAGAGGCAAAGTTTTTTCTTCCTCTGTAATAACTACCAAATCCAGAAGGCATTGCTGTAATCCTTCAGATCAAAGCTCCCTGATAAGTATGAAGCCAGGAGCAGAAGCAGAGAGAAAGCTGAATAGATACTCTGCATCTGTGATCACCCAAGGGTGAAAAAGAGGTGTGTCTCTGTTGCCTTGTAGAGAGCAAGATGGAGTCACTCAAGTCAAGCAGTGACTCATGCCAAGCAATGACATAATGAATCAGGAAGGCAGCCAAGGGGCGATGAACTGAGACTAGATTATCGTTAAAACCAGAACATACTGGTGGCATCCAGAACTGATAACCAGCAAGAGAGCCTGGAAGAGCTGAGAACTGATAACCACTATAACCAGAAGAGGTCTGCAAGGCTAAATGATGCGGTTTTAAAATATAGGTGAGGTTTGGTGGGGTGAGGTCTAGAGCCGACGACCGAGAAAGAATTCTTGAGACATCTCCGGTGGAAAATGGTGGTTTATTAAAGCATAGGAACAGGACATATGGGCCGAAAGAGCTGCTGCCACAGGTTTGTGAGGTGTGGCTGATTATATGCTTGGGAGTTGGGGAGGTAAGGAAAAAGAGAGGCTTCAAAAGGATATTTGTTGTTGTTGTTTTTTTTTAAAGATTTTATTTATTTATTTGAGAGAGAGAGAGAATGAGAGACAGAGAGCACGAGAGGGAAGAGGGTCAGAGGGAGAAGCAGACTCCCCGCCGAGCAGGGAGCCCGATGCGACTCGATGCGGGACTCGATGCGGGACTCGATGCGGGACTCGATGCGGGACTCGATGCGGGACTCGATCCCGTGACTCCAGGATCATGACCCGAGCCGAAGGCCCTCGCTTAACCAACTGAGCCACCCAGGCGCCCTCAAAAGGATATTTGTATGTTAAAGAAGACTCACAGGATACGGAGGCCTGGCCATTGTCAAGTTAGGGTTGTCTTTCCTTCTAGTAAGGCAGGCATTAACAGTAAGATATTGGGGAGCTTCCTGGAGGAACATTACACTGTGCTCACTTGAAGTATCTGTCAAAGAAAGGGCTGCAGATTACAAGGACATTTAATTGTATCTACATTCCTTTCTGGAAGCTAGGCCATTGATAGAAATGCTTTGTTCTTGTAAATTGCCAAGACTTTTGCAAACCGAGGGAAACTCACGTCTTGCAGGACTGTAATCTCTATAAATTAACTATTTGTGTTTCCTTTAGGGCAGCCTGGAGTGCCTGAGGCATGTCACACATATCCCATGGGAGGGTGGGTTGTGGGGAGTCAGCTTTTGCCTGTCCTCAGCTAGCCTTCTGCTCCCTCTTCATAAAGACTGAACAAACCCCTTTAAAAAGGGGGGATTTCTGCAGCAGTGTCCGACTCTGCAGATGCTGACCCTTCCGCATCTGACCTCATTAAAAAGGTGGCTGCCACCAAAGGCTCTGTGTGATTGATCTCTAAACATCAGAGTGATCTTGCACTGTTTGACCCTAAGAAGCTCACCTGGGCCAGACAGTCATCTCAGCTGCTTACTCACGGGCTGACTTCGAGTTTGGTTTGTTAACTTCTTACCCCCCGTGTGTCTTGTTTGTACTCTCCCCTGTGACGTGTGTGAAGCCAAGTTGTGCAGGGAAATGACATTGATTTCGGAAATCCCAAACCGGCTTCACAATTATGCTAACCTTGCTTTCTGATTGAATGAAGCTGACTCGGTGGAAGGACACAACTCATGTAGGAGCCTTCATAGTGTGCTCGCCCACGCACCCCCACGCGTCACCTGTCACTCCCTTTGCCTCCTCCCTTCAAGTAGCCCCCCCCCCCCAATGCGCCCACTGCCCCAGCACAGTCTCACTGGGTTTGGTAACTTCTGCTTAGCTGGTAGAGTCACACCTGACAACACCAAGGGAAAGAGGACTTTAACCACCGCCATTTTTCTTTTAAGATTTTATTTATTTGAGAGAGAGCATGGGGTGGGGGCAGAGGGAGAGGGAGAATCTCCGCTGAGCAGGGAGCCCGATGTGGGACTCGATCCCAAGACCCCGAGATCATGACCCGAGCTGAAGGCAGATGCTTAACCAACTGAGCCACCCAGGCACCCCTCAACCACCTCCATTTTCACCTCAGTTTGTACTTTCTTACTGATTAAGTTCTTTCCAACTTATCTTTTGACTCAGGCAAAAGACCCTGCAGGCAAAGCATCCCCTGCTGAGAACCGAAACTGCCCCCTCGAGTGATAAGAACTGTCTGGAGCCAGCAAGACCCCACCCATGATTGACCCCAAGACTGGGATCAACCTGACCTGTGCAGCCCACCTGCCGGGATCCACTCATCTTTGTCCCGCATTTTCCTTCCATAAACCTGGAAGTAGTTTTAGCGCTTGGAGACAGACTTTGAGATCCTAGTCTACTGTCTTTCCAGTGTGGACCTCGCTGAAACAAAATCCTTTCTTGTTTCACCACCGCCTGTCTCTCTGCCTTTGGATTTTGGCCAAACCTGGTCTGTTTGTGCCCCCCCCCCCCAGCCAGGTGGCTCTTGCACCCCTGCTCCCTGGAACTATGCTGTGAGCTGAGGTGTCGGGAGGAGTCTGCTCCCCAGGGCACTAGCTCCCACCATCTCTCCCCAGGGCTCTCGAGCCAGCCTGCCTGTCTCTGCCCACGCTCTCGGTCCCTGGGCTCCAGCCACACAGGCACGAGCCGTTCCTGGATCCCATCAGCCAAGGCCCCAACGCTCAGCTTCTACACCTGCCGATCCCTCTGTCCTGTCTACGATCCCTTTGGACCTTTACATGCCTTCTTCTTTCTAATCCTTTAGGTCTCGGGTGACTGGGTGGCTCAGATGGTTAAGCGTCTGCCTTCGGCTCAGGTCACGATCCCAGAGTCCTGGGATCGAGTCCCACATCGGGCTCCCTGCTTCTCCCTCTGCCTCTCTGTCTCTCATGAATAAATAAATAAAATCTTTTTTTTTTTAAGATCTAATCCTTTAGGTCTCTGTGCGATTATGTCAGCAAAGACGTCCCAGAGGCACCTGAGTGAACGCATGAGTGAATGCATTCCCTGACGCCATCATCCCCTAACTGCAGCGCCTTTAGGCTGAAGCTGGAAGAGGCTTTTTCTTAAAAAGACAAAATCTGGTGTTTTAACCAAAGAAGACTGGGAAATTCTCAAACTCATTCTCAGCTTCTAGTTCTCAGTCGGGACTCCAGAATTCTCCGAAATGGAACATTTCCAAGGCCGATTAGGCTGCCCACTGGGTCTCAGGGCTTCTGGCAGAGTTTCATTTGCAACTTCTAACCACTTCCCCACCCCCACTCCACTTCCCCCACCCTCCACCAAAGCAAGAAAGTAAAGGTTTTTAAAGCAGACAGGATTTTTTTCTAACTCTAAAGTCTCTGTATTTTAAAAGGCTACCCTGAGCCCTTTCCTAGAATCTAGTTTACCTTTTTCCTACTCACAGGTGGCCCCCCTGGCACTGTTCTTTTTTGAGATTATCAATCGTTTTCAGCTCCTACAAGTAGCAGAGGCAAGAATGGAAGTTGGAAACCTATTAGCACGTTTTGCCCCTCCCTAAGAGAATGCCCTCAAGCAACAAACACCAGGTTAGAAGTGAAGGAGCTGAAACAGCCAGCAGTTTATTTTATTTATTTATTTTTTAAAGATTTTATTTATTTATTTGACAGAGAGAGACACAGTGAGAGAGGGAACACAAGCAGGAGTGGGAGAGGGAGAAGCGAAGCAGGCTTCCCGCAGAGCAGGGAGCCCGATGCGGGGCTCGATCCCAAGACCCTGGGATCATGACCTGAGCCGAAGGCAGACGCTTAACGACTGAGCCACCCAGGCGCCCCAACAGCCAGCAGTTTAAAGAGGAGGTGTTGAGTTATCCCTAAATTTTCCTTATTCTTTTCCTAAAACCTTAGTTCCCGTTCTGTCAAAGTGATATGGGGAACAAAGGCAGAGGAAATGTAGATAAAATTAAATGTCCTTATAACCTGCTGTGCCCTGACAAGTACTTGAGGCAGGCAGACTATAACATTCCTCCGGGAAACTCCCAATTGTCTTAATGTTAATGCTTTGCTAGAGGGAAAAACAACCTTAGCTTGACAATAGGCAGGCCTCCAGGATCTGAAGAGTCTTCTTTAGCATATGAAAGTCCTTCTGGAAACTTCCCTTTGTCTTTACCTCCACCCAACTCCACAGTATATAATCAGTTGCTCCTCAGCATCCTGGAGCCACAACCTTTTCTGCTCGCGAGTCCTTTTTTTTTTTTTTTTTTGTCCCTGTGCTTTGATAAGACCACGGTTTTTGGCACCGAACACATCTCAAAGAATTTTCTTGGCCGTCGGCTCCGAACCCCACCACGACAAACAACATCAAAAGCAGGAGGGAAACCTTGAACGTAAGGTAAGGCCCCACAAATCTAAATTTGCCTCATCCTTGCCCATGTCCATGCCCATGTTCTTCATTATCTATCTATCCATTTGTTTACTTGGACAAATATTTTGGTCCCCTAATCTGAGTTAGGCATTGACCTAAAATGCTGAGGAGAAAGAGCTCCAAGCATTGTGTTCAGATGGGGGTAGGAAGGTCCCTCCCAAAATGTTTTGATGTTAAAAACAAAAATAACAGGATTTGAAAGTTAGACACAAAATAAAAATAACAGGATTTGAAAGTTAGATTCTAAAGTTCATACATAAAAGAACATTCCTGGAAAAAAAAAGGGGGGCACCTAGTACCTCAAGTCGGTAAATCATGCGACTCTTGATCGACGGGTTGAGTTCGAGCCTCACGCTGGGTGTAGAGATGATTTTTACAAATAGTTTTGGGAAAGGTAACATTTCAGAATGTTATCCCCCCACCTTGGGTTGGCAGATAGCCAAAAATTGGGTTGCCTGTGGGATTGGTGAGGTTGTGTGCAATTGCTGGTCGGACTATAAATGGGAACAGCCTGTATGGGGGACGTTTTCATAAAATCTGTTACATGGCAAATGTCCATACTCTTTAACCTAGCAATCCGTTTATCTTGCAGACCTAATCCCCCATGTGCAGGATATCATAAAAACGTGATTAATTGAAGCACTGTTTAGTATGACAAGACTGAAAACAACACCAGTTGTCCCTAATAGGAGGACTGGTCACATAAATGACCCAGCAGAGAACTATGCGAGTATAAAGAATGAAGATTCCCTTCAGGTTCTGATATGGAAAGAGCTTTAAATATATTTTGTTTGTTAGATGGGGGGGTGGGGACCAGGTGTCCAACCTGCCACTAATTTCCAAAGGGAGGAAAAAGTACATAGAGATTCATTTGAATGTGCACAAGATCTCTCCGGAAGGATATACAAACAATGAAAAGTGGTAGTTGGCCATGGGGTATGAGCTGGGTGGCCGGGAGAAAGGAACGGGGTAGGGGGAGGGAGAATTTTTGTGAGTTCATTGCTTGGTGAGTCAAACGACCAGGTTGTGGCCACAAAGTTCTTACTACTTTCGGCAAATAATGAGATCATGGGGAATGGCCTCCAGAGACGTGACACCCTGAGAGAGGGTGAATAGATTCCTTTTGTTTAGGGTTAGGATGAATATTTAGATGGGGGAGGCTGGTGATCGTAAGTAGAGGCGGGCGTGAGGGTCGCACATTTAAGGGAACTTGGCCTATACATACTTAGTGTGCTCTGTAAGCGACTGAGGCTCTTCTCTGAGTAGAGATCTTAGTAGTATAATGAGGTCACTCCAAGATCCATCTGCGCAGGCGCGAGTGAGGTTTCGCTCAGGCTGGGTGGTCTGGACCAGCAGGAGATTTGGCCCAGGGTGTCCCATCACCTGGGGGATGGTTTTGGGTTTCATTTGCCTGCATTAAGGGGAAAGCCGGAAAGAAGAGCTTAGGGAAAATGTAAGACAAAGGTTAGTGAGTTCAAGCAGGCTGGCAGTAAAGGCCAGGTCTTGGGGCCTAGCTGGTGACGTTTTCACTCCATACCTATTAAAAGAAAACAACATTCTAACTGCAATGGCGTTTGGGAAAGCATGGCAAGGCCAACTTAATAAGTTGACTATGAAAACTTAAATATTAAGGGGAGCCATCCCAGGGGGTATAGGAACTGGGGGGGTCACTTAGAGCCGGGCGAGATTGGGCTCTACTTCAAATATAGCTTGGGCAAGTTGAAATATACAGCCAAGGAGCAAAGCGGGGGTGGGGGGTGATTCAGTGGATGGAAAATTAAGGAAAAAAACAGGGTAAGGGGGCACTTCGGCTAAACTGACCTAACAGGACTCTTTAAGGCAAGCCAGGGTGATCAGACCTCACCTTGTAGGCAGGGGGCAGGGGTGACCAAACACCTGGCTCTGGGGGTCCCAAACAGACTGGGTTCAGCCACTCACTGCTGCCAAAACCCAAAGTTAGAGGAGACAGTGGTGGTGAAACAAAGGGATTTATTTCAGTGAGGGCAACAACGGGAAGACAGCAGATTGACAATCTCAATCAGGCTCAGAGTCCTGGAAATTTTAAATAGGGGGCTTCCAATGTGGGGCTTGAACCCAACCCTAAGATTACGAGTCTCAGGCCTCTACCCACTGAGCCAGCCAGATGCCCCACTTCCAGATTTATAAAAAATGCAGGACAGAGGAGGGTGGGTACCCGCAGGTGGGCAGTAAAGGTCAGGCTGATCATTATCTTGGGGTCAATCATGCGGGGTCTCACCGGCTCAGGGCAGTCCTTATTGCTTGAGGGGGGCAGTTTCAGTTCCCATCAGGGAATGCTTTACCCGCAGGGTCTTTTCCCTGAGTTAAGAGATAAGCTGGAAGGGAGAACTTAATCATTGAGTAAGTACAGACTAAGGTCAAAATGGAGGTGGTTGAAGTCCTTTCAACCTGAGGGATGGTGTAAGGTGAGCCTGATCAGATATGGAGGGTGGAGGGTTCTGGCTAAAATCAGACAATGCAGAGATGAAAATGGAAGTTAAAAAATTGAGGCCTACTGGAGAAGTTCAGGGGAGCTTGAGTATTTGGTCGAAGAGAATCTTCGTCATGCCTTTTCTAGTTTTACAAATACTTGAGTTAGGTGACCGCATTGTTTACAAAATTTATGCAAACCACAAATTAACACAGTACTTGCTACAAAATAAACTTAAAAATTGTGGGAGATGATACAAGTCAGGGGAAGCCACTGACCTGAGAATACAAACTTTTACAGGGACCAAATCGTTATTCAAATCCCCTTGGGAGGGGCGCCTGGGTGGCTCTTTGGTTAATTGGCTCTAGGTTTTGGCTCCGGTCATGGTCTCAGGGTCAGGAGATGGATTCCCCTGCAGCTAGCTCCCCACTCAGTGGGCGGGGGTCTGCTAGAGATTCTCTCCCTCTAACCCTCCCCAGACTTAGGCTTGCACACGCTTTCTCAAAAAATTTAAATCTCCTTTTGAGAAAAATAGCATAGACTAGCACTGTTTACTGCCAGGCTAAAATTTTCAAAGTTGGTGCCAGAGTACAGACTAAACTTGTGCACAGTGTATCCTCCCAAGGTGCCATGGCAGGATGCCAGGCCTATCTTATACTTAAATTCTGTAGCACTCTGCACAGAGGGACAAGCATGATTGTGTTTGGTCTGCAGGTCCCCGTTTTCCAATGAAAACCTCCCTTAAGGCAGGGCCTGGCCTGACTTCCAGCACGTGCTGGGGAAGGAGCACCAGACCTCAAATTCCTCAAGCTTTAAGCGCTGCTCTGTCACTCCGGGTTGGGGGGCGGGGGAATTGCTGTGTGATCCTGCGTATATAGTATCCCTGCCTGTCTCCACCTTATCTTAAAGATGTAAAGAGGCACAGTGGTTTGTGCTTGCCCTACTGCAAAGGCCTGTTGGGAGGCTCAAAGTAGGTAAGGTAGGTGAAAATTTTTTGAGACCATGGAAGAAAACCAGTTTTTTCCCCCTTTTGCTCCTTTTCCAGACTTTTTTCTTTTAACATTTATTTGAGAGAGCATGAGCAGGGTGAGGGGCAGAGGGAGAAGCAGATCCCCACTGAGCAAGGAGCGTGATGACTCTGGATCATGACCCAAGCCAAAGGCAGGGACTTAACCTAGTGAGCCTCCCAGGTACCCCCAACTCCTTTTCTAGCTTCTGTTCTTGGCTTTGGCCTGCACCCTCAGCCCCATGCTACACATGCCTTGTAAATGCAAATGGCATACCTCTCCCTTGAAAGGGACAAAGAGGTGGTGATATCCTTGGAGGTTTCCTGTACGTTAGATAGTATCTGGGGACATTCTCCAGGACCTCTTGACTCCAAACACCTTGCTGCCAAGACCCCTGGCTTCAGGGATTGAGTAACGAAGGACACCTGGACCCTGTCCTTATTCTGACCATGTCCATCAGAGCAAAATCGCCAACAAGAACCCTGGACCCCAAGCAGAGACGAGACTCATGTTACTTTCCTAATTCTCAGATGCTCTGTCCCTGCGTGTCTCATTCACTAAACTTTGCTGTCACTTCCTTCTGGCTCACATTTGATTTCCACCCTACATGAAGGCAAGGGCCCTCTTGGCTAGCCCCATGGGGCCCCCCTCTCCAGGTTCTCAACCTGGCCTTTCAGCATCATGAAAACTGGTTGTAACGTAAGGTCGCTAGGTAAAGCAAAGGAGGCATTACATTTGAAGTTCAGACAGTGAAATCACTTTTTTTTTTTTACACAGATTTTATTTGACAAAGACACAGCGAGAGAGGGAACACAAGCAGGGGGAGTGGGAGAGGGAGAAGCAGGCTTCCCGCCGAGCAGGGAGCCCCATCCCAGGACGCTGGGACCATGACCTGAGCCATGCAATATTGGGGATATACTTACATGAAAAACCAGTTTGTTGGGGCACCTGGGTGGCTCAGTCGTTAAGCGTCTGCCTTCGGCTCAGGTCATGATCCCAAGGTCCTGGGATCGAGCCCCACATCGGGCTCCCTGCTTGGCGGGAAGCCTGCTTCTCCCTCTCCCTCTCCCCCTGCTTGTTACCTCTCGCTATCTGTCAAAATAAATAAAATCTTAAAAAAAACCAGTTTGTTTATCCGAAATTCAGATGTAGGAGCGCCTTTCTTGCTCAGTCAGCAGAGCATGTAACTTGCTCTCAGGGTCCTGAGTTAAAGCCCCACATTGGGCATAGAGCTTACTAAAAATACTTTTTTTTTTGGTGAGATTCAGATATAACTGGGCATCCTGTATTTTTATTCGCCAAATTTGACAAAACTATTTTACTATCCCATGCCGGGGTGCCTGGATGGCTCAGTTGGTTAAGCATCTGCCTTCTGCTCAGGTCATGATCTCAGGGTCCTGCGATGGAGCCCTCATCCAGCTCTGCTTCTCCCTCTCCCTCTGCCCCTTCCCCTGCTTGTGCACGTGTGCTCTGTCTTCAAAATCTTAAAGCAAAAACATCCTATGCCAACATCAGTGGAAACGAGCAAATACTTACCTAGCCCTTAATAGGCCAGTGACGGTCCTGTATATTAACACATTGAATACTTAACGAGGGAGGTATTTCACCAGTGAGGAAACGGGCAATAACTTGCTCTGTCAAACAACTAGGTTCAGGCATTGAAGTTCTGATTCCTAGGTCACCTGGGTTTTCTGCACAGCCCTGACTTCAAGCTTCCTGTTTTTCAGACCAGTCCACTGCACCCTGTCAGGTCATGGAACATTGTTTCAATAAATAAGGTCACTATACTTGAGGACTACAGCTTGACTATAGCTTTTCTTCGCAAAATTGTGAAGGAGAATGCCCACCATGCCCTTCATTGGGAATCCTTTCTCTCCTTCCCTTGTGTCTGCCGAGGGTTCTTAAACTGGCCTTGATGCCCAGTCAGTGGAGGGGGATAGAGTGAGTGCTCCCATGGGAGTGCTCCCCAGCCTGTGGTCGTCTCCATCTGGACCTTGGCATCTAAGAAATTCATAATCTGAGAAGGTTCTTGGTACCCTCACATCACACCACACAGGAGGCTCTTGGCTCCTACAATAAAGAACCTGGCTTTTTGGTGTATAGCAGAGTCACTAATTTTTTGAGGGAAGAAATGTATGAACTGCCCTTGTGCTGAACTTTCCTCCCAGGAATCAACAGATGACTCTCTAGTTTGTTTCCTGAAACAAAACATTATTCCTGTTGGTATGGATGGTGAGCCAAGGCATAGTGATTTTTATAACATGAGAGAATTCTTTCATTCATTGCCAAGGACTTAACTCTGATTGAAACCCTATTTGGAGGACTTGGAGCAGAGAGAGTGACACTTCACTCTGGCTGAAGGGTTGAGCAGGGAGCTCAGAAATTCGGAACTAAGCTTGGGTGGGCACATGTGACCTTGGGGACAGTCCTGGGTCCCATCCTCCCCCCATCTTTGGACTAGGTCTGGATTATTCTGAAGTTCATGCCCAGGGCCTTTTCAGGTGTGTTACTGAGGCTCAGATCTTTTATGATCTCATGATACCACTGAGGGCTCTGAGCTGGGTGCCAATGCTTTCCGGGTAAGGGCAGCAATATGGAGACAAAATGAATCCATAATATACAAGAGAATGTTCCTAAAATAGAGGAATGCTTTAGTTGAAGTAGCCCTTTTTTTCTTTAATATTTTAGAGAGAGGGACAAGCAAACTCCCCTGAGCTGGGAACAGGAGCCCAAGTGACCCTCTTAAAGTTGAAGTGCTTGCTTCCCCTACCTCCCCCATTTTTTTTTATTAAAGATTTTATTTACTTAGAATGAGAGAGAGCATGAGAGGGAAGAGGGTCAGAGGGAGAAGCAGACTCCCTGCTGAGCAGGGAGCCCGATGCAGGACTCGATCCTGGGACTCCAGGATCATGACCTGAGCCGAAGGCAGTCGCTCAACCAACTGAGCCACCCAGGCGCCCCTACCTCCCCATTTTTAATGCAATCTCTTCTGCTCAATGTGGAACTCGGGACCTGTAGATCAAGTGCTGCCTTCTCTAGTGAGCCAGCCGGTGCCCCTCCCCCACTTCCCTTTTTAAAAATCACATTGGGCAGCTCAGATGGTTAAGCAACTGCGTTTGGCTCCAGTCATGATCCCAGGACCCTGGGATTGAGCCCCGCATCTGGGCTCCCTGCTGGTGGGGAGCCTGCTTCTCCCTCTCCCTCCACTGTCCCCCTGCTTGTGTGCTCTCGCTCTGACAAAATCTCTTAAAATAAAAAAATCACATTATTACTTGACTTGGTAAGGTAAAACTCAACAAGATTTGACTATACCTGCAGTCCCACGAAGTTAAATTGATGAACTTATTGCAGCAGGGGAGACTGCAGCTAAGAAATAGTGGGGCAACGTGGAAGGGCAGTAGGGAGGGGCGGGGCCTCTTACGGGGTCTAAGCTGGCTTGGGAGAGACCAGCAGAAGAGGAACCAGCTCTGGATTAGGTACTGTCATGAGGTGGGGCAGTTGAGGAACTGGGCATCTCAATGATACTTGTTTGGGAGGTTGGAGGGAGCAATGAAGTGGGACTGGGAAGACTCCAGCTGTCACTGAAGAAAAGGGATTGTTAGTCTTTTTGCAGCCGTGGCGTGGCCTTGAGAAACACTGTTTCCTGTTGGCTTTGTCACTGTCCTTACTTGTGTCTGTTAGGTACATGATGGTCTGATCGCCAGTGGGGACGATTTTCACTCTCAAGGTGGACTTAAAGAAAAGCAAATGAAGGGCTTATGAAAAACTGCCTATGGAAAATCAGAATTTAATAGGCAGCCCGTCAGGACAGTGGACATTAATAGGGAAATAGGATTATATACATTTTAATTTTCATAGTTTTACAAATGACTCAAGCTGGGATATTTCAGACACCTTATGTTATTATCTGTTCAGTATTGTGTGAAAGAACAGTGCTTTCCATAGACTCTTACTGTTAACTGTTACAGAGAGAAAGCAGGAGCACTAAAAAGTAAATTAGCTTGCTCAAAGGCACATAGCTAGGAATGGGAGAAAGCGGGAGGTGAGGGAGACAAGCTGACTCCAGAACCAGTGCTGGGCTACCATGCTAGTCTCCGGGGTTTAGAGATTACACCGATTGGAGGAATAAGAGAACATTAAGTGTTTACTATGTACCAGGCACTAACCTCAGTGATCGCATGTCCCATAATCCTCACAGCAACCCTGTGAGGGAGGGCCTACTATCATCCCACTGGAGATGAGGAACCGGCTCAGAATGGGTATGTATCCCCGGTTCCTTCAGCTGACCATTGGTACAGTCAGTAAATGGGAAAGTCTGGATTCCAACCCAGGTCCTCTATTCCCGTCCTCCACTGTATCTGCCTCTGCTACCCAGGTATTCCTCTGGGTTAGCACTCTTGAAATGTGGACTTTTTATAAAAAGTTCCCTAGATGTGCCGCCCAGTGTGGGGGGGGCGGGGGAGCAGTGAGGGTGGGTGCAGCCGGCTGCGCCCGGCCCCTGCCCCGCCCCCGCAGGCGGGGCTGTCTCGTCCGCCAATCAGGATGCTGGGCGCCGGGGTCGAGGGGCGGGCCGCGGGCGCTGCGGCTCCAGCCCGCAGTCCGAGCGGCTAGAGCGCTCGGAGACCCTAAGCGGAGCCAAGAGGAGCGAGCGGGCGCCCCAGTCTCCTTCCCCTCCCCTCGCCTCGCCGCCTTCTCCCGCAGCCGGACCGGAACTATGTGATCCCGGAAGTTCCGGTGCCACTGCTGTGTGGGATAAACAGTAATGGCGGAGGCTGCAGCTCCCGGAACAACAGCCACAACATCAGGAGCAGGAGCGGCAGCGGCGGCGGTGGCAGCAGCCTCCCCCACCCCTATCCCCACAGTCACCTCCCCGTCCTCGGGGGCGGGGGGAGGGGGAGGCAGCAGCGACGGCAGCAGCGGCGGCTGGACTAAACAGGTCACCTGCAGGTGAGGCGCTGCGCAGCCGGGCGCCGGCGCGGGGAGGGGGCCGAGGCCGCGGAGAGGGCGCAGAGGAAGGGGCGGGCGGGCGGGCGGCCGGGGGCGGGCGGAGGAGGGAGGAGAGCGGCGTTTGGCCGCCGCGGCTTCCGCGCCCGCGCTGCGTCAACCCCCGCCGGCCGCCGCGGTGCCGGGCGCGCGCGGCTCTGCTGCGAGGCTGCCGCACCGCCCGCCGCCCTCCCAGCGCTGGCGGAGCGGCGCGCCGCGTAGAGAGAAAGGTGGGCAGACTCCTCCTCCTTTTCATTGTCGCCAGATCTGCAGCCCCTGCTTGCAGCTCCTCCTCAGGTTCAAACGGAAGGGGGTGCGTGTTCTAGCCTGCAGCCGGCCTCCCTGCTGGCCTGCGGGGCTGGGGAGCGCGGGCCGGGACAAGGTGGCCCGGCTGCCCGGCCTCGGCACGGTGTCATCCGTTGGTAATGTCTGCTCGCGTCTCTCTCCGCCCCCGCCGCACCCGAGAAGTAGCTTTTGTTACTTCTTCTTTGTATGTTTATCGAGGTTGGCGGTTCTGAGCTTTTGTTATAGAACCGAGTGCCGGGCTGAGGTCGTCTCCTCCGCCTTAAATTGCACGAGCTGCCATTCCCCTCCCGCGGTGAAAATGTTCTTTTGAAATACACGCATCTTACTTCTGAAGGGGGGAAATGCAGGAGAGCGGTTTTGTTTGGGTTTGGTATGTCAGATAGATGTAAGTATTTGAAAAAAAAATAAGTGGATGGCGGTAATAGGTACGTGTGTACGCGTGTAGAAATTGATCGAGCTGTGCATACAGGATGAGTGCACTTCTGTGCATTTAATTGAATGTTTTACTTGGATTCCTATAGAAGTGATCATTAGCGACTGGAAGCGTTTTTCTAGCAGTTGAAAAAATCCAACTGGAACGCCAGTTTTCACCGGGGGGGTGGGATAATTTCTATGCAATACGTAAGGATTCTTAACTATACAGAACTCACTGTCCTGGTGTTAACAGTGATATTTAAGAGCATTCTCTGTTTATATACATGTAAGGCATGAATATAATATACATGTAAGGCATGAATATAAGCTTATTTTCAGTAGTGGGTTGAAGAAGCGTAAAAGCTATTTTAGGTCGCTTCTCTTACCAGTCGTTTGTAGATCTTAAGAATGGAATCAAGTGCAGTATCTTGAAGAATGAGAATTTCAAAATTCTTGTTCATGAAACAGTTAAGTCCCTATTTACAATTTCTCTTCTCTACAGTGCTGCAGTTGATGTATATGTGCTAGTTGGTTCCTTTAAAAATAAAAGAACTAGTGTAACCTTTATATACCTGAATTTTTAGCCCTTCACTCTGCAGTCCCAATCTACCTCTATATACTGAAAATATGTTGCTTGAATATGTGAGTTCTTAACAGGAACTCCATACAAAGCCTTGATTTTAACATACCATTTCCAATCTCAATATAGTCTAGCTTTTAACACCCATCACCAACCTGGCATTACCATACTTACCTCATTTTTATCTTGGCAGCTGTAACTTGAACCCAACTTTACAGCAGTGCACAGAATTGATTGTCACTTTCACACTTTCTTCTCTGTTGGACACTTGGCCCTGTTCTTAACTTCTCCTTTTCTAGTCCTCAACAGTATATAACCAGAATTCAGAATAGCTTACCAGACTGCATTCCTCTTTGCTTGCCTTTAGGATCTTTGAGTTAAATGCAGTATTGTAGATTGTTCTTGACTGGGAATTCGTTGCCCATGAACCAATAGATTTACATGTATTTAAAAAAATTTACATAGCTCAGTAATCTAGTATTTTGGAAAGGCATTATGTAAAAGATAACAGGCCTAGACGTACTAGTTTTTACTTGAAAGTTATTTTTAAAAAGTAAAGGCTAGTATATCTTGGATTTTAATATTTGACATTGTTTTCAGTTCTAGGTACGAACATCTAACTAAAATTCTCTTTGGATAGTGAATATGAGATCTTCATTTATTGTGGACCTTGAGCTTTGAGCAGGGGCCCTATTTTGTTTATCCTAAATGTGTACTTGAGTTATCTTTTGGGGACTACCTTATTCAGTTATTCATTAAATAAGTATTAGTGCCTACAACAAGAGACGATGCCCTAGATGTTCAAGGGAATGCAAAAATGCATTGTATTATATTTTCATTGTTTGCTAAATCTCCCTAGAGGAGAATTAAGATTTAAGTGATACACTTTAGTGTTTCTGCTTATTTTCTTCCATCTAGCAGTTTGTTTAAGGCTATTTACTTAGGGCATAATCCTCTAAGAAGTTAGTTCTTTGGAGGACTTTTTTTAAATTGCTCAATTGATTTTCTTACTGGTTACTATTTATTTCTCAATTCTACCTCATTGTGTTTGATGTCTGCGGCTTAAGAAAAACCTACACCTTTCCCAAGGAACTGTATCATGCTGCCCCCACCAGGCCATTTTTCATATTTTTTTATTGGAGGAATATTATGAAGTACGCTATTGCTTTTAGCTTTGAGAGTATAGGGTTAAAATAATACTTTGGAACACTATATCAAAAACTAATGATGTAATGTATGGTGATTAACATAACAATAAATTTTTAAAAAATAAAATACTGTCATAACTTGCAAGCTATAATTTTGGATTTAGACACTGCTTTATGGGAGTTCTACAGTGGTAGATGACTGTTCTGGCATTTGAAATAATATCCCAAAACCAAGTGTTTTCATTTTGAGTTTAAAAAATAAAGGAAATAATTCCAGAAAGTCTCTTTCCAATTGCAGTCATACCCATAGTGAAGTTTATTACTTGGAAACTATCTAGTACAGGCTTTTTTGAAGGGGTGGCATTGAAAAAGTTAACCAGCCCATTCATTAAGAAGAATTAATTTTGCTACTGACATGTCGATTTGCGATGACACCTACAGTTTTTATTAAATATGTAACTGGTAAGTATTTGTAAAGTATTGTAAGAGATAAAAAAAAGCAGAGTAAACCATGGTCCTCAGCCACCAGGAATTTGCAGTCTAGTCTGAAAAATGGTACGTGCACTCCTCAGATTAAGTATCCCAAGTTAAAAAATGCCATAGCCGATGAAGTGGTAAATGCTGAATTAGGTAGCATTCTGTAATTTCTTCTGTCAACCCACAGGCAGGTTGTTGCGATGCCTAGAGGTACTTTGAGGGTATTCGGTTCTGTGTACCCTAGAAGCTATTGTTGGAGTGTTTTGTAATTATTTTGGCAAACGTGCTTAGGTTTCCAGGAGGTACAGCAGTAGGGAGATTTCTAGTCTATTTTATTTGTCTTAACTGGACAATGTCTGGAGTGACATTGCAGTGAGAGCAGGAGCAGGAGGGAGGGTCAGAGGTCATGATCCCAGTGGAGGGATGGAGCCCCATACCCATCCAAGCTCAGTGGAAGAGTCTGCTTGAGATTCTTTCTCCCTCTTACCCCCCATTCCTCTCTCTAAAATAAATGAATTTTTAAAAAGTCATAATGGCCCAGCCTTTTCTCCAAAGGAAGCTTTAGTCTGGGGAGGCTTGGTGGTGGCATTTTAAAAACAAAACTTCGAGGGGTGCCTGGGTGGCTCAGTCAGGTCACGATCCCACTAAATAAATAAATAAATGGCCTCAATCTTAAAAAAAAAAACAAACAAAATAAGCCTTTGGTTTCATTTTGGGGAGAGAAACTTATCGGGAGAGGTTTGCCTTTTTTTTCTACTTGTTACAACGCAACACTTTTCACAATCATAATCTCTTAGAGATGGGTTGGTGAGGAGGGATTTCACTGAGAATTGTATTTAATTCTCGATATACCAATAGTGTTCATATCACTGAGGGATAAAAGGCCAAAAAAATAAGCTGAAAACCCAGACCATGCATACCAAACAACCATTTATGTTTAGTATTTGGCAGTAACTAATTAGGGCTTGTATTCTAGCATTTCTTCTTTAAAGCTTTTATTTATTTGACACAGAGAGACACAGCGAGAGAGGGAACACAAGCAGGGGGAGTGGGAGAGGGAGAAGCCGGCTTCCCGCCGAGCAGGGAGCCCGATGTGGGGCTCGATCCCAGGACCCTGGGATCATGACCTGAGCCGAAGGCAGACGCTTTACTGAGCCACCCAGGCGCCCCTCCTGTATTCTAGCATTTCTGTTGATCCTGAAGTATCAGGTGATTTTTGTGTCTACTTGAATTCCTTCAGTGTTACTAGTTCTGGACCTCAGGAACCTGTGTCATTGCTGGGTAATTCTTCTCTGGCTTCATGTTGAGCCAGATAGATACATGATGTAGCTTTTTGCATATATTGACTTTGTCAGGAATAGTGCCTGAAAAGGTTGTTTGTATTCTGGCTATATTACTACAGTTGATTAAAAACCTTGTGGCATGGGTGTCTTGCCTTAATGGTTTGACTTAATCTTTTTGGATTTATTTATTTGACAGACACAGCGAGAGAGGGAACACAAGCCGGGGGAGTGGGAGAGGGAGAAGCAGGCTCCCCACTGAGCAGGGAACCCGATGCTGGCCTGATCCCAGGACCCTGGGATCATGACCTAAGCCAAAGGCAGGTGACTGAGCAACCCAGGCACCAGTTGACTTCCTCTCAACTTGACATGTTCCTGTGTACCTCTTGCTACGCTGGTCATAAATCAATATAGTGAATAAATGTGGTCTGGCAGGGCAGAGTAAAGATGTGGAAGGACATAGCACAAAGACTATGTAGTTACTGACTTACCTTAATTCTAAAAGATTGCTGAAACCTGCTGAAGGTCACATAGCTTCTAATTGACAAAGCTGGAATTTAAAAGTCTCCCCAGTTCTTTTTAAGATTCTATTTGTCAGAGAATGCACAAGCAGGGGGAGCAGGAGGAGAACCAGGCTCCCCACTGAGCAGGGAGCCCGATGTGGGACTCAGTCCCAGGACCCTGGGATCATGACCTGAGCCTGAGCCGAAGGCAGACGCTTAATGACTGAGCCACCCAGGCGCCCCTCAGTATCTGTATGTGACTTAAATGATCCCAAAGAAATACTGAAGGTATAGACACTCTTGTGTTTAAAAAGGAACAGTTCCCACTTGGGGATAAGACAGTAAACTATTGTGTTTGAGCACTGATACTGTTTCAAAAGGATAACTAACCTATTACCAACTGGATACTTTCCTTACTTATTTACTTGAGTGCAAGAAAGCACAGGGTGAGAGGCAGAGGGAGAAGCAGACTCCCCATTGTGCAGGGAGCTGGAAAGGGGGTTCAATCCTGCATCTCAAGGATCATGACCTGAGCCGAAGGCAGACACCTTTACCAGCTGAGCCACCCAGGTGCCCCTGGATACTTCTATGTACTTTGAAGCAAGATTTTACTGCTGCAGTGATTACAATGTAATTTTCATTGGCTTGTTTATAGTTAGGGGGTGTCTGCGTTGATGTCTTCATTTATGCAGTCAAATGAGCTTTTTTTTTTTTTTTTTTTTAAGACACAGGGAGAGCACAAGCGGGGAGGAGCAGAGGGAGAGGATCAAGTAGACTCCCCATTGAGTGGGGAGCCCATTGCAGGGCTTGATCCCAGGATCAGACCTGAGCCGAAGTGAGACGCTTAAGCGACGAGCCACCCAGGTGCCCCCAAAATTACCTATTGATAAACAAGTGGTTTAACTCAAAGTTGCCCTGTAGTTGAGCAGAAGTTCACGCCTGAGTTACATTATGGTAAACTTAAAATAACAGTTGAAATTAAAATTAGGTCAACTATAGTTCTCTTCCTAGTATATTCTTAGATTTTGTTACGGACTACAAGTCCAGGGCACTTTGGGATATTGGTCATTTTAACTATTTCCACCAACATGTTAGTCTTTTCAAGTGATGTACTGTCATGCAGAAGTTTTCCCTTCTTTGAACAGAAGCTTTCATATTCAATTTTGGGCAGCCTTCTTCCAGGTTCCTTAGGTAAATACAGATATTTTCTACATATTCAGATCAGTGGGCAAGTGGAGTATACAGTTACTCTAGATAATGGTGACACTCTTGGATATAGTGATGTCATCAGCCACACTTAGGAAATACGTACTTTTTCCTTCAGGTGCCTATGTGGCTAGTTGTGGCCTGCCAAAAATAAACCTTCATTTCTCTCTGCTCAAGAAAAAGAGAACCAGTAAAGGACCAAAGAATTAAAAAAACCCTGGGGTGCCCTGCCTGGCTGGCTCAGTCACTACTAGAGCATGTGATTCTTGATCTCTGGTTGTGGGTTCAAGCCCCACATTGGGCGTAGAGTTTACTTAAAAATAAAATCTTGGGGAGGGGGTAAAAAAACCCTGACAGAAGTCAGTGATGGGAAGATGGAGGATGGTCGTGGTGGTTCTACTCTATGCGATCAAAAAATGACTATCACTTCTAACCTAAATGTAGATTGCTGCTTGCTCTACTCATCCCCCTCCATCCCCACTTCCTGATTTTAGTAGGTATGAGGTGTTTATTTCTAGCAAATTCCCAAATGATGCTGATGGTGCTATTCCAGGTCCTACTAAGGCATACTCTTAATACTTGCTTAGGAAACTGCTAGTTAGGTACACCTGTAATCCTCTTAAGGCTGAGGAGCGGTAGTCTGCTAACCAAAGAACATACGGTGATTTCTCTTTGCCTCTATGTTTGCAGCAAATTTGGTTATATTTTCACATGTGGATTTTACATCAAGTTGTAAGAGGACTCCATGCCCAGTTTGGAGTCCAGTGTGGGGCTTGAACTCAAAACCCTGAGATGGAGAGATCAAGAGTTGCTTAAGCAGCTGAGCCACTCAGGTACCCTTCACGTGGCTTTTCAAGCATTAAAATGGTTTCTTTTTTAAGATTTTATTTAGGGGTACCTGAGTGGCTCCAGTTAAGTGTCTGCCTTTGGTTCAGGTCGGGGAGCCTGCTTCTCCCTCTCCTACTACCCCCACTTGTGTTCCCCTCACTGTGTCTCTCTCTGTCAAATAATCTTTAAAAATTTTTTTTTTTAAAGATTTTATTTATTTGAGACACAGTGAGAGAGGGAACACAAGCAGGGGGGTGGGAGGGGAAAAGCAGGCTTCCCGCCGAGCAGGCCTAGGTGGCTCAGTTGTTAAAGCATCTGCCTTAGGCTCAGGTCATGATCCTAGGGTCCTGGGATTGAGCCCCACATCGGACTCCCTGCTCTGTCAGGAAGCCTGCTTCTCGACCTCTCCCACTCCCCCTTCTTGTGTTCCCTCTCTTACTGTGTCTCTGTCAGATGAATAAATAAAACTATTTTTTAAAACCTTTGAGAGAGCACTATATAGGGAGCGCAAGAGAGCAGGCAAGAATCGGGGGCAGAGGCAGAGGGAGAAGCAGGCTCCCTGCCGAACAGGAAGCCCAACGTGGGGCCCGGTGCCGGGACCCTGAGATCATGATGACCTGAGCCGATAAGGCAGACCCTTAACTGACTGAGCAACCCAGGCACCCCTAAAATGGTTTCGTGAAGTAGTGAAATATGCAGTAGTCTTACCCATTCTGGTCTAAATTGTTTCTTCTTTATTTTTTTTTTTTTTTACAGATAGAGCTGCCATTATGGCTAACGTTACTACCTCCCTAGGACTTGTGGAATGAGAACTGTGGTCAAACTTAACCCTGTAGAGACCAGATTAGATGACCTCAGAGTTGAAATCTAAATTGGTGCACATATGTATAGGCAGTCTTCTGTGGTACCATAACGGATAATCTCCTCATATAGTCTTACACTGCTTGCTGTTGTGTTCATCTCACATGTTTGCGTAGAATAGCATATATTGGGTATATTTATACAGCACTAGGATATTCCTACTATTGGTGTGTTACTGGTGGAGTACATTGGTCATGAATTCTTTTAGGACTGTCTTGAACTTTGTGGTTCTTTTTCTCACAGGTATTTCATGCACGGAGTTTGTAAGGAAGGAGATAACTGTCGCTACTCACATGACCTCTCTGACAGTCCTTACGGTGTAGTGTGCAAGTATTTTCAGCGAGGATACTGTATTTACGGAGACCGCTGCAGGTAAGAATTGTTCACAGATGAGTTTGTTGAGAGGTGGAGTGGAAGAGGGTGAGAAGAAGAGTAAAATACATAATTCCAATAGCTTTATAAATAGGTTTAAGATAAATGCTTTGAAAAAGTACTCCTTAGTGTTAGTACACTTACAAATCTCTAACTTAGAGGGTATGTATTGATACTTTTTTTTTTTTAAATGAGTTTGTAATGCAGTAATTCGAGGAGCTCCTTCTGCAAACCTAGGGATAAGGTGTGGAGAAAGTATGTCTGTATATCGCATTTCCTTTTTAGGACTAAGAATGATGTGCATATCTCTTAATAATGAAATAGGAGAGAAAAGGGTATCGTAGGCATTTGGAATAGTGTATTAGGTTACTACTTAGAGAGCTTCTCATTGCTTATCATTCAGTGTCAACTTTCCTGAAACCCTTCGGCTTGCAACTAAGCTTAGATTTAGAGGAAATACTCAGGAATGTGTCTAGTAACCATCAGAATGTTAAGAACCAAAAGGGATTCATTCTTTAATCTCTATCATTATTAATTGAATTGGCACCCTAATCCTGTTACGTTGCGATTCAGCAGCAGTGGCTTGTGCTTAGAAATAGGTGGAGGTTTTATTTATCTTTCCAAGTCAGAAAAGAAGTGTTCTAGTTACCCGTTGATTGGGGCAGCCTGGGTGGCTCAGTTGGTTAAGTAAGCTGCCTTGCTTAGGTCATGATCCCAGGGTCCTGGGATGTAGCCCCGCATTGGGCTCTCTGCTCAGCAGGGAGCCTGCTTCTTCCTCGCTGTCTGCTGTTCCCCATGCTTGTTCTCTCTCTGTCAAATAACCAATAAAAAATAGTTACCTGTTGATGTTGAACAAATTACCCCGAGATTTAGCAGCTTAGAAATGATAAAACATCTCCCAGTTTCTGGGGGTCTTGTTTAGCTGGGTGGTTTTAGCTCCAAGATTCTAGAGGTTGCAGTCAGGAATTTGGGCAGGGCTGCCATTATCTGACCTCTCCCCCAGGGGCTTGGAGGATCACTCCTAAGGTGGAGAGAGACCTTAGTTTTTTACCAGTTGGACCTCTCCTTAGGGCTGCTTTAGTGTCCTACTTGGTTGCTATCTTTCCCCAGAGCAGGTGATTGGAGAGAGCCAGCAAGGACACATCCACAGTGCCTTTTATGACCTAGTCTCAGAAGCCCTGCACTCACTTCCCGCTATACTCTTCATTACAAGCAAGTCACTAAATCCAGCCCATGTTGAAGTGTTCAAGGGGAGAGAGATTGGGCCCCACCTTTTGAAGGGAGGCGTGTCAAAGAACTGTGGACATACTTTAAACCATAAACCATCATATTAGGTAAGACATTTGGGGAATGTCGGCCAGTTTTAGCATTCTACGCCATATGCTTAGAATTCAAAAGGCTAGGAAATTATTGATGGGTGGGATATAAATGTTCAGTCATCCCACATTCATTTTGTTAGGAAATCTAGTAAGGATAGAGAAAAATAGATTTTTTTTCATGTGACTTTTAAGAGCTCGGAAATGGAACCTCTGAGTTTAAGTCCTTTTGCTCTCAGCTAATTTTTTTCATTGCAGTATTACTGGGAAGGGGAAAAAGACAAACCCCAAAAAACTCGACTGCCAGGCTTATCAGTCACAGTATGAAAGGGGGGGTTGGTAGAACACCATCCTACTATATGGTCTCTTGCAGGTTTTCTAGGCCAGCTTAATTGTAGGGGAGCCTGGTTCTTTGCCTAAACAATCAGCCGAGAGTCTTTGTACACTATGTGCAGGGAGAGAAGAAACAAATGTCAGGAGTGGGAGGGGAAACTAGGGTGTCCAGCAGAGAGAAGTGGAGAGTATGCTGCGTGATAGGAGGGGGGAAAGTATGGCCGGGTAACAGTCGGCTTCCTCTTCAGAAGAGGGACTCATCTGATTGGACCATATAGGTGGGAAGAGTGAAAAATAACTGTAAGAAACCCAAGCTAAGGCTGAGGCTGTATGTGTTAGCTTACTTTTCAGGTTACTTCCCCAGCCCTAAATGGCATTTAGGCATTTCATATTCTCCTTGGGAATAAGTATGGAAGCCCATCCTCAACATAACCCTGTAATCAGTGGACTTGTGGGAGACCGAGGTCGAAGGCCAGGGAGTGAGGTGGGTGCCCTGTTTTGGTGAAGCCCTGACATTGAGGCGGTTTCAAGTCACCTGATAACTGCTTTTTTTCTTTAAAGATGCAGCTCCCTCTTTGGCCAATGATCTGATTTGAGCTAGGTTTAGATCTCTCAGGTTGAAATGAAAGGAATTAGGGAAACCTATTATTAATAGTTGGCCTGAAGGGAAGCTTTGGTGGTAATTGGGACAGACAGGCTGGAAGATTTACACCTACTTTTTCACTCTTAACTGTGTAGGGATCTTTTTATACAAATTGGCCACTGCCCAGAGATTTCAAATATTGAACGCCTCATAGAGGTAATAGTTTCCTCAATGAAAGATGATGTCCTAATGCCAACAGTTCACAAATGTTACTGTGTCCATGCTTCATGAAGGTGGCACTGTTAACTTAGGCCAGTTCTTCATTACTCAGAACTGTTAAACACATTGCATGACCTCTAACATCCTTTGCCCCCACTTACTCAGTGCCATAAGAATGCCCTCATCGTTGATGAACACCCAGTGGAGAAAGAGGGAGTATTGCCTTGGTTGACAACCATTGTTATGGTAGGTCTTGTTTCCTGTGGAGGGCTCTTTCCCTCTGGACCCACTGAATCCCGTAAATTAACGTATTTAGATTTATTTAAATTTGAAAGAGCACATAAGCACTCTGCCCAGGAGATCCTAGGAAACCCAAGACCATGACCTGAGCCGAAACCGTTAAAGAGTCAGACGCTAAACGTATTGAGCCACCCCGGTACCCCGTAAGTTAAAATTTTAAAGACAGAGCGCCTGGGTGGCTCAGATGGTTAGGCATCTGCCTTTGGCTCAGTCATGATCCCGGGATCCTGGGATTGAGTCCCGCATCGGGCTCCCTGCTCCTTGGGAGCCTGCTTCTCCCTCTGCTTCTCTCTCCCCCCCTCTGTCTCTCATGAATGAATAAATAAAATCTTAAAAAAAAAAAAAAATTTAAAGACTGGTACCAGACCTTGGAATGATTGGGGGTCGGAAGTAGCCAACCAGAGGGGAAAGCATCTATCTACTCTCAAAGATGGAAGAAAAAGTGATTTCAGTTTCCTTACATAGAAATTAATACTATACAGAGTATCTGCAAAGATGTGAAAGAAAAGCCCAGGGCGCCTGGGTGGCTGAGTTGGTTAAGCGACTGCCTTCGGCTCAGGTCATGATCCTGGAGTCCCTGGATCGAGTCCCGCATCGGGCTCCCCGCTCAGCGGGGAGTCTTGCTTCTCCTTCTGACCCTCCCCCCTCTCATGTGCTCTCCCTCTCTCTCTCAAATAAATAAAATCTTTAAAAAAAGAAAAGCCCAATATTGGTTTCAGTGTTGTCTCAGTATTGCTTAACACTTTGATTAAAAGGATCACCAATTCTGTGATCTAAATCTTAAAAAGAATTAATTTTTTTTTTTTTAAAGATTTTATTTATTTATTTGAGAGAGAGAGAATGAGAGATAGAGAGCACGAGAGGGAAGAGGGTCAGAGGGAGAAGCAGACTCCCCGCCAAGCAGGGAGCCCGATGCGGGACTCGATCCCGGGACTCCAGGATCATGACCTGAGCCGAAGGCAGTCGCTTAACCAACTGAGCCACCCAGGCGCCCTAAAAAGAATTAATTTAATAATCATTACAAACACAATCATTATGGACTCTGAATCCAGTAGATGTTAGTCCTCTTAAGTAGGAATTGGCAGGCTTCGTTTGTACAGGGCCAGATAATGAATGTATTTTGGCTATGGAGGCCATACTGTTCTTGGTGCAATAGCAGCTGTAGATGATAAGCTGATGGATGTGGTGTGTTCCCATGAAACTTCATTGAGACGCTGAAATTTGAGTTCATTTTTCAACCATTTAAAAATACTGAAACCGAGAATACAAGTCCGTTGCTGTCTCCTGAATTACACAGTTAAAATTGCCCACAGAAATGGCCTGTAAAAGAAATTGTCAATGGGGAGCCTGGCTGGCTTGCTCAGTATCAAAACCATTTTTAGCTCTAGCTCTGGGTTTGGCCTGAGGGTCATAGGCTGGATTGATCCCTATTCTTAAGAAGGTCCATGCTTCATTGAACCATATTTCTAGTAAGCACCTTTTGGTTGTTCTTGTCTTTTATATACTATTTGAGTGAGAGAGAGAGCACACAAGTTGACAGAGTGGCAGGGAGAGGGAGAAGGCTCCCTGCTGAGCAGAGAACCTGATGTGGGGCTCAGTCCCAGGACCCTGGGATCATGATGACTGAGCCACCCAGGTGCCCCTAGTAAGCACCTTTCAAAATGCATCTTGCATCCTTCTTGCTTTATTAGGATTTTTTTCTTACATGGACTTTATCTTTCCTAGTACCTATGGACAAATCTTCACTTCAGAATCATTTTTATAGATCTATTCTGCACTAAAGGATTAACTTAGGCTAAATAGGCAGATTGATTTTATTTTTTATAAAGATTTTATTTGAGAGAGAGAATGGTAGAGAGCATGAGAGGGAAGAGGGTCAGAGGGAGAAGCAGACTCCCTGCTGAGCAGGGGGCCCGATGTGGGACTCGATCCTGGGACTCCAGGATCATGACCTGACCCGAAGGCAGTCGCTTAACCAACTGAGCCACCCAGGCGCCCTAGGCAGATTGATTTCAAAAGTTAATAGTCATTTTTTTTTCTTAGCACAACCGGTGGAACGGGAGGCAAGGGGAGAAGCAGGCTCCCTGCTGACCCAAGGAGAAGTCAGATGCAGGCAGATGCTTAACCGACTCAGCCACCCAGGCATCCCGAAAAGTTAATACTCAAAATAGATTATCATTTGTATTCAAGGACCCGGTTTTATTCATTAAATTTGACCCCTCAGTAGTGTTTTTTTTTAAAGATTTATTTATTTTGAGAGCAAGCCTTGGGGATCAGGGAGAGGGAGAGAAGAATCGAAGCAGGCTCCACACCCAGCCTGGAGCCCAAGGCGGGCTCTTATCTCACGACTCCCAAGATCATGACTTGAACTGACTGAGCCACCTAGGCACCCCAGATGATACAGTTCTTAATGCATGGCATGTGTTTATTCCTAGATGTTGCTCAAAAAATTGAACTGTTTGGGTGCCCGGGTGGCTCGGGCTCCCTGCTCAGTTAAGTTAACCCTGCTCAGTTAAGTGTCTGTGTTTGGCTCAGGTCATGATCCGAGGGTCCTGGGTTCCAGCGGGGAGTCTGCTTCTCTCTCTCCCCCCAGTAAAATCTTTAAAAATGCTGTCTAATACAGTAACTATACCTGTGCCACTTGAACACTTGAAAATAAGACTAGTTGCTGGGACCAACAAACTGGTTGTACATTTAAGTATAAATAGCTATGTGGTCATTGGTTCCTGTCATACGGAGAAGCTTAGAGTCACATTAGAACACCACTTGACAATTTTTTTTTAAGGTTTTATTTTTTAACAGAGCGAGAGAGGGAACACAAGCAGGGAGAGTGGGAGAGGGAGAAGCAGGCTTCCCCGCTGAGCAGGGAGCCGGATGTGGGACTCGATCCCAGGACCTTGGGATCATGACCTGAGGCAAAGGCAGACACTTAAGGACTGAGCCACTCAGGCGCCCACCACTTGACAATTTTTTGACAACGAAATAAGGTGTGGTGCAAGTGCATACTCCCAGTGGTTTCTGCTCTTAGCTTGCATGACTCAGGATTCCAGTCTGGAATAAAACACACTGGGTTTTATAGCTGATAGCAGTTACTTGGACGGCAAGGGAAAGTAGGTTCCCTAAAGCTTAAGAGTAGGAATATGAAGGTTTGAGATGGTAGAATACAATGGTAAATATAAGCAAATGTTTGCAGTAATCTAAGGGATGGTGTGTAGTTAGCCTTTATTTTAGATGGAAATACATACACTGGTAACACAGCTGGCCCATGGTTAGGATGGCCCAATTAATCAATTTGCAAGACCTGCTAGATAATGTGTACTGTAGGTTATGCCAGTTCAGACTGACTGTATCATGTATCATTAATTTATTGTGTCTGAATGAATGTCTGAATTGTGTGTATTTTGTTGGGCGGGAAGTTGGTTCTTGAAGGGAATAGCTGGAGATGTGTTTTAATAATTTTACATATGAAAAGGAATGAAAATATATAGGGTAAAGATTTGAAAAGTTATCAGGTCAATGACTCGATACAGGAAAAGAATACATATCATATATTGTAAATACCGTCTCCTGTTTAATATTGTGAACATTTTAACATGACGTGTTAAAGTGTTCTACGTTTTCTACTTGAGTTTGAGGGTCAGCCTTGCTTTGATCAATCTTCGGTGCAGGGTCTCTTTAGCAGAGTTGCCATGGGAACCGTGAGACTCCAGATTCGAGTGGAATTTGAGGGATGATAGATGGTCATCTGCGGGGGTGGGCAAACATGGCCTCTAGGCCAAACCTGGCTGAAGGCTCTAGTTTGCCGACTCCTGGTCTATGACCTTGCTAGTCAAGAGTCCTTGGGCCAAGCAGTATTTCCTCTGGGGGCTTGATAGACATGCAGAATCATGGGCTCTGCTCCAGACTTAGAAATTCCAGATCTGCCTTTTAACAATTCCCAGGTGATTCATAGGCATGATATTTTGAAAACAACCCAAGGACAGGATCAGGGAATTCATACCCCAATTGGGGCTGCTGGCTAGACAGTGACTGCTGACTTCGAATTTTTTTTTAGGTATGAACATAGCAAGCCTTTGAAACAGGACGAAGTGACTGCTGTAGATCTAACTGCAAAATCATCCCTTGCTGCTTCCTCAAGTCTCTCATCAGGCGTTGGACCGGTTGTTGAAATGAATACGGGCGAAGCCGAGTCAAGAAATTCAAACTTTGCAACTGTAGGAGCAGGTTCAGAAGACTGGGTGAATGCCATTGAGTTTGTTCCTGGGCAGCCCTACTGTGGCCGTAGTGAGTATTTTGAAGACTAAAAACAACTTAGGGTGCTGGGCCATAGTCCACCAGTGAGCAGGTTTTCACAACCTTCCTGCTTCCACTCTTCATATTTAGCCTGAGTTAATACTCTAAATTGGATTACCTAAGACTTACCGATGGAGTGAAAGAAACTTTTTGAATCCCAATGAATTTAGAATGTTTCGAAAAATACCGAAGCCTCTTTTAATCAGTGCAATCGCACAAGAAATCATAAGTTTTTATTTTTCCCCAAACAAGCAGCATTAGAAAATTGATCTTTGAAGAGTGAAGGGATTAGTTCAATAGACTTGGAGTTTAATTGAAGTTCTTCTCATTTTTTTCTATTCAGTTAGGTTCTCAGTTACCTTGGTTCATATATCTGCTTTACCCATTTTGGACCTTTACTACCCTCTTAAACATTTTCAGCTGCCCCTTCCTGCACTGAAGCATCCCCGCAGGGCTCAGTGACCAAGGAAGAATTGGAGAAAGAGCAAACGGCAGCAGAAACCAAGCAGCAGCTTTGCCCCTATGCTACGGTCGGAGAGTGCCGGTACGGGGAGAACTGTGTGTATCTCCACGGAGACTCCTGCGACATGTGTGGGCTGCAGGTCCTCCATCCGACTGATGCTGCCCAGAGATCGCAACATATAAAAGTAAGTCTTCAGGGAAGTATTCTGTTAATCCATGTGAGACTTCTTCGAGAGATGCACGTCTGATTGGTATTTAATATATTAACATACTTGTGCAGCCATTACCACAGTTCCCCTGAAAAACTTCATGCCCCTTAGCTCCATTACTGTTTATTCTGCCCTTCCCTGCAGTTCCCTGGCAACAACTAATCTGATCGCTGGACTGGCCTGTTGTGGAGATTGCATATGAATGGAATCCTATGTAGCCTTTTGTGACTGTCTTAAACATTAGCATAATGTTTTCGAGGTTTATTTGTGTGGTAGTGTGTATCAGTACTTCCTTTTTTTCGCTGAATAATAATGCACTGTATAGCTACACCACATTTTGTTTTTCCATTTCATCAATTGAAGGACTTAGGGATTGTTTCACCCAGTGGCTATTGGGAATAATGCCATGAGCATTCATATGTAAGTTTTTGTGGGCATGTTTTAAGTTAGAGAGTAGAGTTGCTGGGTCATCTGGTAACTCAGTGCTTAACATTTTGAGCAATGCCAGACTTTTTGCACAGTGAGTACACCATTTCACTTCCCCAATCACAGTGGATGAGGATTTCAGACTATGGTTCTTGCAGGTGAGAATAGGAGCAGGAGGGAGGGAGAGGGAGAAGCAGGCTCCCTGCTGAGCAGCAAGGACCTGTATCATGGCCTGAGCCGAAGGGAGACCCCCTAACCCACTGAGCCACCCAGACACCCCCAGATTATGGTTTTTAAGCCCATTTGCAGCATGTTTTTTGAGACACTTTTTTATATACAAATTTTATATTTACTGGAGCAACAAATTTTGCTTCTAAATTACGTAAAAAAATTAGTGGGTTGTTGGGTGAAGCATAGTATAAGAGACATGATTGAATCCTACCTTCACGACATGTTGGCTACATGAATTGGAGCAAGTTAAATCCCTGTAAGTCTTTCAGCTCTATATTGGGTATTGGCAGAAGTGCTGTCTTTTTTTTTTTTTCCCTTTTTAGTAGTGTCTCTTAAGGATTGTTTAAAAAGAGCTTTCAGAAAATAAAATATTAAAATATTGTAGTTAGTGTAACTATGGGTGACCTTTTTTTCCTTATAATTAGCATGTTTAAATTTAAAAAGTATGTGTTACGTCCTTCAACCTCGCTTTTAAAAAATTTTTATTATGTTAACATACATTATATCATTAGTTTTTGGTGTAGTGTTCATGATTCATTGTGCATAACACCCAGTGCTCAACGCAGAACGTGCCCTCTTGAATACCCATCACCAGACTAACCCATCCCCCCACCCCCCTCCCCTCTAGAAACCTGTTTGTTTTACAGATCTGTGATTCAACAGCCCTGCACAATTCACAGCGCTCACCATAGCACATACCCTCCCCAATGTCTATCCCCCAGCCACCCCATCCCTCCCATCCCCCACCACTCCAGCAACCCTCAGTTTCCTGAGGTTAAAAATTCCTTGTATCAGCGAGGTCATAGGATACATGTCTTTCTCTGATTGACTTATTTCACTCAGCATAACACCCTCCAGTTCCATCCATGTCGTTGCAAATGGCAAGATCTCATTCCTTTTTATGGCTGCACAATATTCCACTGTGTATATATACCACCTCTTCTTTATCCATTCATCTGTCGATGGACATCTTGGCTCTTTCCACAGTTTGGCTATTGTGGACATTGCTGCTATAAACATTGGGGTGCACGTACCCCTTCGGATCCCTACATTTGTATCTTTGGGGTAAATACCCAGTAGTGCAATTGCTGGATCGTATGGTAGCTCTATTTTCAACTGTTTGAGGAACCTCCATACTGTTTGGTTCCAGAGTTCAGCCTCACTTTTAAGGAGACTTGATGCCCAGTGTGGGGCTTGAACCCACACCTATGAGATCAAGAGCTGCACGCTTCACTGACTGACCAGTACACCCCTCTTTTTACAGATTTGAGAGAGGAGGCAGGGGGAGAAAGCATCTTAAGCAGACTCCCTGCTTAAGTGCAGTGTCACACATGGTGCTCAATTTCAGAAGCCTGAGACCAGAACCTAGCCAAAATCCACCAAGCCATCCAACCTCTTAAGTTTAATCTCTATACCCAACATTGGGCTTAGACCCACAACCCCGAAATCAAGGGTTACATGCTCTTCTGAGTAGGCAAGGTGCCCCCATAATTCTTAATAGCCCCAAAGTGGAAACAACCAAAATGTCCATCACCCGATGAATGGATAAATAGTGGTCTGTCCCTGTGATGGAATATTACTCAGCAATAAAAAATAAAATACTGATACCTTCTACAGTTGAGATAACTTTGAAAATATGCTAAGTGAACAAAGCCTGTCACAAAAGGACACATTTAATATGAAATGCCCTGAATAAGAATAGCCACAGATTAGGGGCGCCTGGGTGGCTCAGTCGTTGAGCATCTGCCTTCGCCTCAGCTCATGATCCCAGGGTCCTGGGATTGAGCCTCGCATCGGGCTCCTTGCTCAGCAAGAAGCCTGCTTCTCCCTCTCCCACTCCCCTGCTTGTGTTCCTCTCTCGCTGTCTCTAATAAATAAATAAAATCTTAAAGAAGAGCCGCAGATAAGTAGCTGACAATGAAGTGGGGGAGGGGTCGGTTTCCGGTGAAGTGATTTCCTTGCTTGTTTGTATGGGGTGGTTCTTGGGGTACGTGAACACATTCTAACACTGACTGGTTTGATGGTTGCATGACTGCATCTACAAAGACCATTTAATTGTACCCTTTAAAGGAATGAATCCTATGGTATATGAAGTATCTCAAAGCTGTTTTTTTTTTAATGTAAAAATTAGGTGCCCACTAATAAATGTTAGCTTCCTTCACCCTCACTTGACACATTGTAAATTAAGACCTTAATCTTAATTACATTTTCCATTTAGAAACCAGAAGATCAACAAGCTTAGTATGAAAATCTGTCTATCCTAACATGGATCATAACATGGAGGGTAGCGAAGATTGGGTGATTCCCCCTCCCCCCATTTCTGAAGTTGAGGTCTTAGTTTGACTCTAGTGATAGATGTAAATATGTAGAATGTCTGTCCACCTATATTTGTGAACAAAGCCGCTTTTCCAGTCAATTGGGAACATCTTTTCAGTTAACTATTGATTCTTTGAACTCAGTCATTAACTGTCAAGTTGAAGTCTTTCATTATTCAGTGACTTGATTACGCTTCTTATCTCTCCACCTTTTCTAGTCTTGCATTGAGGCCCATGAGAAGGACATGGAGCTCTCATTTGCTGTCCAGCGCAGTAAGGACATGGTGTGTGGCATCTGCATGGAGGTGGTCTATGAAAAAGCCAACCCCAGTGAGCGCCGCTTTGGGATTCTCTCCAACTGCAACCACACTTACTGTCTCAAGTGTATTCGCAAGTGGAGGAGTGCTAAGCAATTTGAGAGCAAGATCATAAAGTGAGACTCCTCCCCAATCTTCGTTTGTGCTTTCTATTTTGGGGAAGAATTTTAGTATCTTGTGCCAACTTTCAACCAGATGGACCGCATTTAAATGCATGCATTTTATCTTGAAACGGGGGTATTCTAATTGGAATTTCTTCTTTGTATTTCAGCTAGCTTCTAGGTTAGTTGGTATATCTACTTTTATTTGAATGAGGAAACCCTGTGTATCAGTTAGTAGAATCTTCGTGCTTTTTCTGAGGAGACTGTTTAATGGATTAGCCAGTTTAGGCTCAGTGAACAAACTTAATCTAGCTCTGAATGTATGTTTCCTGACGTTTTACATTTTCCACTTTCCTATTCCATCCATTAAGCTAGCCAATAATCCACCATCCTTTAAAGATTGTTCTCATAACTGAACAAAAACTACATATAATCTAAACAGAGCAAAGTTACAAGAAATAAATTTATTTAAACGAAAGAAAAAGGAGTCCGTGTGAAATGTCTTCTTTTGTTCTGTTTTTGTTTTTTGTTTTTTTGTTTCGTTTTTTTAACAGAAGTTAACTCTTTTTGAGTGAACTGGCTAGCCATTGAGTTGGTTTAAGGAGTTTGTCTTGCTTCAAAAGAAATGGTCAGTTGTGTGACAGTGTGTGGAACCCTTTCAGGAAATGCCCACTTGGCTTTCAGTTAAGTCTTTTTAAGTATGGAGGTGACGCACCAGGGTGTGTCCTTGAAGAGTGGGCCTGTCACGGGGGATGTGCATTGCAGCCTGTTCATTGTTTCCCAGGTCCTGCCCAGAATGCCGGATCACATCTAACTTTGTCATTCCAAGTGAGTACTGGGTGGAGGAGAAAGAAGAGAAGCAGAAACTCATTCAGAAATACAAGGAAGCAATGAGGTATGAGCACTGCAGCCTTTTCTCAGGCTAAGATCCCAACGTAGCTTGGGTTCACTTTGAAAAGAACAGTGCTGCATTATATACTCCTACCTCCTTCCTACCCTTTCTTTGCCTTCCCAGTACAGTTTCTTTTTGTCACCCCTGATAACACTTACCCGTTGTGTACCTTGCTATAACGCAGTCCTTGGGGTGCATGCCCAGAGACTGGGTTATAACGAAGTCTGCTCTAATAGCTGAAGCCCCATGAGTGGGTTCCAACCTCATTCTGAGTCCATGTTGCAGTTGTCCTGTGTGCTTGTGTGTGGGCTTCCTAGAAGGTTTCTCTCTCTGCTGGATCTGCGGGACTGGAGCTGTTACGAACAGCACAGACTTGAACAAAGTATCTTTCTGTAGTTGGTGCTTCATGCATTAGTACACACATGTTTAAGAACACACCTTGGGGTGGGCTGGAAACAGTCATGGTAGTTCTATCACTACCTGTACTACCTGTTTAAGGAAATACCGGATGATAGTCAAATACAGACCTGAAATCCACTGTGAATAAGGGTTGCGATATTTTCCTTTCCAGCAACAAGGCGTGCAGGTATTTTGATGAAGGACGTGGGAGCTGCCCATTTGGAGGGAACTGTTTTTACAAGCATGCGTACCCTGATGGCCGTAGAGAGGAGCCACAGAGACAGAAAGTGGGAACATCAAGCAGATACCGGGTAACTCTCGCTGTTTTTTTAAAGGAGGGGAAAATGCCACGCTATCAGTTGAGTCCCACACAGATTGGGGCCGGGGAAGGAGATTAACACTCAGGTCTGGGAGTGAGACTGGCGGATGAAAGAACGGCAACCTCAGGAAACTGGGAGGGATAGGTGAGGAAAAGCTAGCTCTTAAAGCTCTAAGTAAGCGGTTTGCCTCAAGTAACCAGAGGGGAGGAATTGGTAAAGTCAACCCTAAATAAGAAGTCTGGTTCGTCATGCCCTCTGGTGTGCTGGACGTTTTGCCTTAGAAACAACAATAGAAGATGCTACTCGACAGTGCCATCCCTATCATGGCCTTGTTTTTTACAGGCCCAACGAAGGAACCACTTCTGGGAGCTCATTGAGGAAAGAGAGAACAGCAACCCCTTTGACAACGAAGAAGAGGAGGTTGTCACCTTTGAGCTGGGCGAGATGTTGCTTATGCTTTTGGCCGCAGGTGGGGACGACGACCTGACAGACTCTGAAGACGAGTGGGACTTGTTTCAGGATGAGCTGGAAGATTTTTATGACTTGGATCTATAGCAGCTTGACGTGGCGGGTGAACTGGTCTGCTGAGCCTCAGACAGCAGCTGTCCCCTGAGGTGGGGTGGCAGTGCCCGAGCTTCTCTCCTAGGCAGGCCGATCAACTCCAGGTGCTGTCGTGATCCTACTTACCCAGGGCCTGTCTCAATCCCTCACCTTTTCCCAAGGAGTGTGTTTTTTTTCTCTGTTAAAAAAAAAAAAGTTACAAAAATAAATCTTAAAGCTAGTTTTTTTGTAACATGAATTTAACTGTCAGACAGTTAGCGTAGGTCTGTTGCGTCATCTGTTTTCCACCAGATTGACACCATTCTAGGGTAGCGTTGATGGACTCTCCACACTTATCGGGGGACCCCAGGTTCAAGAACAGCATTGGCCCTGCTTTGGGGTACAAGATAGAGGTGATGGTGACGGATCTGCACTGTGGCACGTAGCCTGCCACAGACTTACGAGGTGGATACCCGAGGTTTCTGGTGAACTCTGCACATCTGTGTTTTTAAATTTGTTCCCTACCCCAAAACCCCCACTGTGCACCTGTTCTGTGGTTTGGTCTCTTGTTGAATTGCGCACAAGTCATACTACTGGGTAACCAGAACCAGGTGCAAATGCGTTGAGGTTTTTACTGTGTTTAGCACGATAGGAAAGTTGAGAAGGAACACGGACAACAGATGCAGTGGCCACGTGAACAGCCGAGCTGGAAGCGGACTCCCGGGGGCTGATGGACTTGCTGTGTGTGAGTGTGTGAAAAGCTTCTCATCCCTGCATAGATGCTGTGTTCTTAGCCTTAGTGGAAAAGCTTTGGTTTAGCGGTTTCAGCCCTGTATGGCACATAAGAGTGTGAAGGGCAAAGCAGGATATTGTAGCTGTCGGTAGATGGGTACTCTAGCTCTGTCTGTACAAATAGAGAAACGGGCTTAGCCACAAGGGTCACCTGTCTGCTGGTCCCAGTCAGTAACACAAACCGGGGCTCGGATACACAGTTGTATTTAATATTTTAGGGTCTCCCAGCCTCTGCAGCCCAGGCACTTTTGGACAAATATTTGTCCTCGTTTGAGGTTTTGTTGTCAGGTTTTTTGTGTTTGTTTTTGTGGGTATTGGCCTCATTCCATCCCTGAGCTTTGCAGGTAGACAGATGTGATTCAGAACTTAGTTGAAGGTGTTTCTTGTAGTGGGGTCATTGGTTGGCAGGATAAGTCATGCTTTTCCACTAAAGGGGGGGCGGGGGTGGTAATCCATGAGGCGAGCTAAAGTTGTTAGAAGAAGATTGGAAACTTAAGCTTTGAGTTTTGTCACTCTAGTTCCTAAAATAACTTGGAGATGCTCATTTGTCCATCTACTGCTTTGATTCATTCCTTGGATCCCACCCACTCTTTCACTCTTAAGAAAAAACAAGTAATTGTTGCAGAGGTCTCTGTATTTTGCAGCTGCCCTTTTGTAAGAAGCACTTTTCCCAAATAAAACAATAAAAACCCAAATTGGCTTTCCGTTTTGTGTAATGAGCTGTTCTGAACCGTGTAGGTGTCAAAAGCATAGCATTTGTTTCTTGACTCCGATCAGTTCATCAGTAGTTCTGTGGATACGGTTCATTGAGAAAAGTGATACAGCTTCCCTAGATCTGGCCTGCTGAGAAATGTTTGAGCGAGACCTTACCAGCTGGGGTCATCACGCTATTTTGTACTGTAGAATTTGCAAGACTAACTCCCAGGCCGCCTTGAGTGGCCAAAAGCACTGCCATCCGCTTGTGGTTGAACTTGCTTCCTAGCCACAAATAGCAGGTAGGTCACAACATAATGATGTGGTTTGAAAGGGTACTTTTCTCCCCGACTATTCTATCATACTTCTAATAAAAATCATTCTTTGGTGACCTTTTTGCATTGCTTATTTGTAAAAATACTGCTTCTTAAGAGGGGTGCCTGGGGGGCTCAGTCTGTTCTCGGCTCAGGTCATGATCCCCACTCCCTGCTCATCGGGGAGCCTGCTTCTCCCTCTTCCTCTGCCCCTCATCTTGTTTGTGCTTGCTGTCACTCTTAGTAAGTGGAATCTTTTAAAAAAAAACTGGTGCTTCGTTAAAACATTTGGATTAGGAATTAACGGTGTTTCCATTTCTAGGAATTGCGTATATTGTGACTTGGCATAGTCATGGTAACAGCTGTAGGTCCAGGAGTATTCTGTTTCTGTGAGCTCATGTATCCACTGCTTTCTTCCAGAAGTGTTGAAAGTCTGCCTTCAGCTGCTACTGACCAGGTCGTGCTGGGGTTCACATGCACCCCCAGAGTGATGGAGAGCCTCCGAGGCAAGGTAGAAGTGTTGGGGCTCTGAGTGGGAAAGAGAGACTTAAAATCTACCTTTTGGTGTCTGGAAAGTAGGAAGAGGCTCATCAGTAGCTCCCCCTGTTGGCATATTTGAGTCTATGGTCGGGAGAATGGTCTACGGAGGCAGTGACAATAGCTTACTGGAATTTAGGTAGGTTTGTGTTGGGAGCAGCTCCCTTTGCATCTTAGAAAAGGCAGGGGAAGTTCGTGTATCCGCCAATCATAATGTGTGCTGCTGTCCTGTTTGTGCATTGCACGTGCGCTCTGTGTGCCCGCCTGTTGTAAGTGAAATTCTCACTTCTTGTCTGCACAAAACTCATCTCAATCTCTGCCCTGCCGCTACACACAGTAAGTGCTGTTTCCATCTCTAACTCCTGTGAGCTCCCACAGATTGAGATGAAGCAAATAACTATAACTACCCAAGACTTGAGATGGAGAAGGTGCAGGATATGGAGAAAGGTGTCTTTGTTGTCAGAGCATAACAGCCTATCCCAGGTTGAAACCATCATTTTATAAGGAAAACTAAATAAGGTACTTTTGTTTTTAAAATACTCAGTTATGTTAGGAATATTTTTTTATCAAGGTAATAAAGTAAAAACTAAATTCGCCAATTATAAGATCAAGTAAATTGTCTTGATGAACCAACACAAACTTGTGTGGTTTAAAATTGGTATTTGGTATATAGATACTAGTGGAATATTACAAACTGTTCTTGCTTTCTTGTCTTACCCATTGGTAATAAATGTTACTAATGGAAATGTAATTTTAGAAGGTGACTGACTGGTAGTGTGTTTTGCCAATTTTTTAAAACATTTTTGTCAGCACAAGCAGGGGGAGTGGCAGCAGGAGAGGGAGAAGCAGGCTCCCCTTTGAGCAAGGGAGTCTTATGTGGGGCTAGATCCCAGGACCCTGGATCATGACCTGTATTGAAAGTGGATGCTTAACCACCAGAGCCACCAGGTACCCCAGGAGACTGGTAGTTTTTGAAATGTCGTTTATTTAAATTACTGCTGGCTCAATCAGTAGAGCGTGCAACTGTAGATCTTAGGGTCATGGATTCAAGCCCCACATTGGACGTTGAGCTCAGTTAAAAAAAAAAAAAACTTGTAGGGCGCCTGGGTGGCTGCTTAGTTGGTTAAGTGACTGCCTTCGGCTCAGGTCATGATCCTGGAGTCCCGGGATCGAGTCCCACATCAGGCTCCCTGCTCAGCAGGGAGTCTGCTTCTCCCTCTGACCCTCTTCCCTCTCGTGCTATCTCTCATTCTCTCTCTCAAATAAATTAAAATCTTAAAAAAAAAAAACTTGTAAACAGGGTAGTTTAAGTATCCTTCAAACTCTAGAAGCAGTTTGAGAGTTTTCATAGGCTTGAGCAGCAGGTGGAATTTTAAGATTTTGAGTGGGCAGAGGGAGAGAAGCAGACTCCCCACTGAGCAGGGAACCCGATGCAGGGCTTTATTTCAGGACCTTGAGATCATGACTGAGGCAAAGGCAGACGCTTAACCAACCGAGCCACCCACATGCCCCAAACAGGCTTCCATTTTATAGATAAAAGAAGTACTCTGTAGTAAATAACTTAAAAAAGCAAGGTAGTTTTTATTTCTTCGGGTTAAACGACAGGAAGAGGGGCACTTGGGTGGCTCAGTTGGTTAAGTGACTGTCTTCGGCTAAGGTCATAATCCCAGAGTCCCGCATCGGGTTCCCAGCTCACTGGATTCTGCTGCTCCCTCTGACCCTCTCTCTTCTCACACTCTCTCTCTCAAAATCTTCAAAAAATGACAGGAAGAGATCATTGTTGATAATGGAAAATACCAAAGATCTTCACCAGAACTAACCAGGCCTTCATTATACCTTCGCAGCTGTGCATAGAAAAACACAAGAATTTTTCGGTCCAGTTGGTGTGCCTAGTTTCCCTTTAATCAAAAGCTTATTGCCCTCAAGACTCTTTTCTGATATGTTTACTTAAACTTCTTCAAAAGGGCTTGCTTTTACTTACGTAGATGCAGGTCCACTAACCTACTTTCTCCCGTGGCACTTGATTTGGTGTTGAGGAAGGTAACCATTTGTTTTACAGATAGTCCCTGCCACACATTGGGCCAGCACTGGAGTTAACAGTGGCAGAAACCTCATCAGAACAGTCCATGTGATCCCTCCACATTCCAGACTTCTTTGCAGTTCACTTGGTGCCATGTAACTCCCTTAGACCACCTGCTGCAGGCAGCCATCCCTTTTGATGTCATGGAGATGTTATCCTGGATCCCTAAGTCACAGGAGAGAGGAAAGCCCCTCCACCCCAAATCCTGCATTGAGATGTGGGAGATTTTTGGGGTGGGGGTTTGGTGTTTTTGTTAATGTACCCTGGCATGAAATACCCTAATACAATAGTTGTGAGCTTCATGAAGTTAACATAGCTGTGTGATTTTTAGGTGTATAACAGTGATTAACAGTGGTTATTTTTCGATGATAATTTGATTAAAGGCGTAGATTAAAATGAGAGCTTGCCTTTTTTTTTTTTTTTTTTTTTAATCTGTGTGGGCAGCGGCATAGGGCGAAGGAATCTCCAGCAGGCCTCCCACTGAGCATAGCCTGCTGGAGGAATTGAGATCGTGACCTTAGCTGAAATCAAGGTGCTTAAACGGACTGAGCCACCCAGGTGCTCCTAAAATGAGAGCTTTTAATAAGAGGTCTGGCTACTCTGGGCAGGGAAAGCTCATCTGAGCTTAGATCTGAAGGGGTGAAAGGGCATCCTTCAGAAGGAACAGCCATGCGGAAGCCCTGTGGTGGGCAAAGGCGGACCATGCAGCCCACTGCAATCCATGGCAGCGGATGGCGCCTCGGATCTGGCAAGTGTCAGTAACACACTACAGGCTGGATTGCCTTCATCCGTTAAGTTTTAGAATTTTAGTAAATGATGTTCTGACCTGCAGTTGGAACCAGTTTCTCAAGCAGAGCTTCTCAGACTTCAGTTTGCTAACTAAGGGGCGGGATGGGGATCTTGTTAGATGCAGCCTGTGAAGCAGCAGTTCCGGAGTGGGGGATGCCTGTCCTGCTGGTCTGGGACCGCTTGTGGGAGCCTGAGATGTTGACCCAAGTGTAAGTCCCTACAGCAGGCAGGACAAGGCTGTTGGCCCTGCTTGCATTTGGGAAAGCAATCTACGGGCTAATTCTGTGTCTTAACTGCTTGTTTTTTTGTGAATTCCCTTTTTAAACCATGTGATGTAGAAAAAATCTAACTCGCCATGGGAATGTGGTGGGGTTTTGATTTAACTTTTTTTGGATTTAACTTCTTAACTAGGAACACATTGGGGAATCCTATTTGAAGAGCCTATTTGAAGAGGATTTGAAGGGATGTGCAATTAGGAAAGCTCATTGGAATGTATGGTTGGCCCAAATACTCTGTTTTTATAGGTTGGAAGTTTTAATGATCTATTATACAGCTCAACTGTGTGTGTGTGTGTGCGCGCACGCAGATAGGGGTTCCCGAGCCTTTTTCTGGTCAAATTTCAACCTTACAGAAAAACTGCAATTCACCATTTATTAACGTTTGCCACATTTGATTTTTTATTCTGTATGTCTTTGACCGTGCTGATTCATTTGAGAATATTGTTGGCTCGACACCCCTAAGTACTTCAGTCAAGTACCTGTTTTTTGCTCTGCAACCCCAATACAAGTATCAGGGTATATCATGGCAATGCATTGATTTACAAATTTCTCCCACTGTTCTGATAATCATCTCGGGAGGAAGAGTCCAAGTCCAGTTAAATATACTGTACTTCTAACTTTTAACCTTGTTCATCAGATTTTTTTTTTTTTAGGTACTTGGTGTATAAGAAGGAACAGATTGGTAGATCCCTCCTTCCCAAGATTTACATTCTAGCAGATCCTTTTTTTACTAGGATCCACACTGAGCATGGAGCCCAACGCGGGGCTTGAACTCAGTCCTGGAGATGGGACCTGAGCTGAGATCAAGAGTAGGACCCTATAACGGACTGAGCCACCCAGGCTGTGTCCTAACAGATCCTTAAGGAACCTGCTCTTCCTCTGGTTCATCCTGCTCAGTGAGTTTTGGCATCTTGTGGACTCAACATTTCTCGCACCGCCTCCTTTTTGCTTCCAATGCCAGCCCTTTTGGCACACATACCTGCTGCTGGGGGCAGCGCCTGTGCTTCTCTCCCATCCCATTTCTCTTCCCCTCCCTGGCAGTGCTGTTCATGGCCTCCTATCACACCTGTAGACCACCTATGAGAAGATCCTTGACCCATTTCTCGTGGCCATTATTTACTTTTTTTTTAAACATCAGGATGTCTTTAAAGTGTACAGTTCAGTGGTTTATCCAATACAGCATTGTGCCGTCCTTATCACTGTATGGTTTCAGACCATTTTCATCCTCCCCAAAAGAAACTAGATTCCCATTAGTCACTCCCTTCCCTCTTTCCCCTTAACCCCCAAGCAACCACTGGCCTGTGACATTCACATCAGAGAGGTTTGCCGTTTCTGGATTTGCCTGTGCTGAGCACTTCATAGAAATGGAATCCTATGTGGCCTTCTGTGACTGGCTTTGCCTTCGCATAATGTTCTCACGGTTTATTGGTAGCATGTATCAGTAATTCATTCCTTTTTCTGGTTGAAGAATATTCCAGTATATGGCTAGATACTTGGGTTCCCATTCCTGGCTCTTCGAACACTCATGCACAAGTTCTTGAGTGGACATGTTTCGTTTCTCTGCTACACATACCTAAAAGTATACTTCCTTGGTCATAATGATGATTCTGTGTTTAACATTTTGAGGAACCACTTTTCCAAAGTGGCACACCCTGAGAATGGATTCCAGTTTCTTCACATCCTCACCAACACTTGTTACTGCCTATTTTTTAAGTTTCAGCTACTCTAGTAGGCATGCAGTCATATCTCCTGGTTTCAGTTGTGCCATTTTTTCCCCTCTGGTCCTGGCCTAACTGAAACTTAACCTTCCCTTGAAGCCACTGCACCCCCAGAATCCTGTCCCCAAGAGACCTTAGCCCTCACTGGTGCCACAATTTGAAGCCTTGTCACCTAGCTATAACACAGCCTTGATGACTCATGTAATGCCTTATAAAACACTCAGATGGTGTTCTTTTTTTTTATTTTTTTTTTAAGATTTTATTTATTTGGTGGGGGGAACACAAGCAGAGGCCGTGGGAGAGGGAGAAGCAGGCTTCCCGCTGAGCAGGGACCCCGATGCGGGGCTCGATCCCAGGACCCTGGGACCCTGACCTGAGCCGATGGCAGACGCCAGGTGCCCCTTGCTTGATCTTAATTGATCCTCATCAGTTTTTAAAGTATTTAAGGCCAGTATTTCTCATTTTGCAAATGAAGACACCAAGGTGCAGAAGTTACTAGCCCAGTGGCAGGCAGGTAGTGTGTCCATGATAGACATGGCTTTGGACTCCACATCTCCATCTCCACACAGATCTGCTGTTTGCTTCCTTTCTGGACGTAGCTCACTTTTCCTGGGTGACCTGTAATACTGTTTACGTGCTTGGTGGTTGACTTGTTTCTCGCCATGTCTTCTCACAAGACTTTGAAGAACAAATGATTCCTGCCCAAGAAGCAAAAGCATGAAAATTGGTAATATATCAGGTACAACTCCCAAGAGTAGGCATTGGAGCAGAAGCAAGCTGGGTCTATAAGGGATGGCACACACATTTACGCTGCATGAAGGTCATGTGTTCGCATCCTTGTCAACATCATGACCACCTGCATGAATAGACATGTTCTAAGATTACTTATTTGAGAGAGAGCATGAGCAGGGGGAGGAGGGGCAAAGGGAGAGGGGGGAGCTGACTTCCCACTGAGCAGGACACCTGATGAGGGACTAGATTCTGGGACCCTGAGATTATATGAGCCAAAGGCAGATGCTTAACCAACTGACCCACCCAGTCGTTCCCAAAATACACCTGTGTATAGGAAAAACGATTTTTCTGTTACTATGCTATGCACCAGTAGGTTGGCTCAGTAATATGTGAGACCTTTTGTTTGAAAACAATTACATTCTTCACACTCTGTCCCCTTCGTCAGCCATCCTTCTCTTTACCTGGGGGTGTCCTAAGCCTCAAGACTTAGGCTTGGGGGAATGATTTATCTTTGCTTTTAATTATGAAGTTTATTTGCACTAAGATTCAAATTAAGAAAATTTAGTTTCTTACGGAGTATATTCTTTAAATCCTGCAGATTATAAAAATAGCCAAAACATACATACTTGTAGTTTAGTCTGAGACCATCAATGCATTGAAGTGGCTTGTTTGCTAATCGTACTGCTAATATGTACCAATGAGCGGTAGAAACCTGGAACCTCCCTTAGAGAGCAGTGCTGTTCACTGCAGCTGGTGACCCATGCATGCATTAGGAAAACAATTTTACTGGGCCACAAAGCGGCATTTGAGAATGTGTTTTCTTAATGTGAATGATAGTCAAAGTTTGGAGAACGTTTCAGTTACTCTTAGGGACACTGAAATACGTTTCTACAGAGACCTAGAAATCTGTGGACTGCAGCTTGATTATATAAGTTTTGGTACGAACAGAATTACAGAAAGGCAAGCATGGGCACTGACATCAAGGGGCAGTGCTCATTTATATTGTGACTTCACATTTTTATTAGCATTTTATATTGTGGAAATGTAACAATCTGGGACATCTGGGTGGCTAAGCCTCTGCCTTAGGCTCAGGACATGATCCCAGGACCCTGGGAGTTGTGCTTGGGGCTCCTTGCTCAGCAGAGAGCCTGCTTCTCCCATTTGTGCTTTCCCTCTGTCAAATCTTAAAAATGTAACAGGCATAAGAAAACGTTCTATAACCCAAAGAATCCAGTGTTTTAGGCAGAATTCTGGGATGATCCCCATGGCCCTCATCTGGATAGAATATCCTCCCCTTTGATTATGGGTTGAACTTGTGAATATTGACATGAGATCTCGCTCCCATGATTACGTTTCATAATGCAAAAGAAAATGGTCTGTGACCCAGGCACCCCTACATGTATGCTTTTTTGTGTGTGCAATGGAATTAACTTTAATATTATTGTAATGGTGGACATTTTCCACCCCATTGAAAAATTTTACTACATCTTTAAGTTACATAGAATTTGGGGCTCCTGGCTGGTACAGTTGGTACAGCATAGGATTCTTGATCTCCAGGTCATGGGTTCCAGCCCCACGTTGGTATAGAGTTTACGTAAAAGTTGTGGGACGTCTGGGTGGCTCAGCCATTAAGTGTCTCCCTTCAGCTCAGGTCATGATCCCAGGGTCCTGGAATCGAGCCCCAAATCCGGCTTCCTGCTGAGCAGGAAGCCTGCTTTTCCCTCTCCCACTCCCCCTGTTTGTGTTCCCTCTCTCGCTATCTCTCTGTCAAATAAAACCTTTAAAAAAATAAATGTTGTATAGGACTTAACCCCTATTGTTAGATTATTTTCAGGTTTTCATTATTAGCAATACCGTCTCACACAATCTCTGAGGAATTCCGGAGCCTAAATACTTAGTATTCCTAGTATTAAAAAAGCCTTTGCTTGTTTCTAGGTAACAACTGTTTTGCTACTTTTTCACTGAGAAAGTTCTTGAACAAGAGAGAACGGTGATTTTAGAATACTCTTAATGTCAGCTGGGTGGCTGAGCCCATTAAGCATCTGACTTCCACTCAGCTCCTGATCTCAGGGTCCTGGGATCCAGCCCCGCATCGGGCTCCCTGCTCAGTGGGGAATCTGCTGCTGCTTCTCCTGCCTCTCCCCCCACTCATGTTCTCTTTCTATTATATAAAATGTTTAAAATTTCATTTAGTTCTCATTTAATGCTTGTAGCAATTTGAGGAAAGTGTCATCTGTGATTTAACCATGAAACGGAAACGTAGATTAAAGTCATTTGCCTGTGGTTTCACAGTGGGTAAGCTGTGAGGTAGGCTTCAACTTAGGTCCTTCAGATGAGAGGCCAGACTCAGGTAGACTGCCTCATGCAATGGACTTCGCCCTCATCAGTCCCCCAAAAGTACATTGCCGAAGGTCATGGATGATGGTCCTGCCAAGTTCAGAAATTGGGGAAACCTTTTCTTTGGCTTCTCAGAGCAGTTGGTAGAGCTGAACACTATTTTTCCCCAATTTTTAAAGATGTTAAGTAATCTCTACACCCAAAGTGGGGCTAGTACTTTCAACCCCGAGGTCAAGAGTTGCATTCTCTACTTGACTGAGCCAGCCAAGTGCCCCTGTTTTCTCCAGTCTTTAATGTTGTTTTCACCTATGTTTCTCAAATTGTTCATGGTAAAAGACAATAGTTATCTTTTACTATTTTTTTACCTTTGTATCTTTTTACCTTTTAATCCATCATGGACCAATACTGTCGTGATATAATAATAAAAATGAATTGTTACAAGAATGAAATGGGGGGGTGGTTCGTGGCTGGGTTCTTCAGCTGAGCATCCAACTCTTGTTGGTTTCAGCTCAGGTCATGATCTCAGGGTCATGACATCAAGCCCTGAGTCATGCTCCAAGCTCTGAAGATTCTCTCCCTCTGCTCCTCCCCCCGCTCACGCGTGCATGCTCTCCCTATTCCCACACGCTCTCTCTGGAATAAACATCTTTGGGACTTGATCCCAGAATCCCGGGATCATGACCTGAGCTGAAGGCAGATGCTTAACCAACTGTGCCACCCAGGCGCCTGGGAAATTCTGATACTATTTTAACTCCCACATCCTCTAGAACAAAGTATATAGCAACTTTTTTTTTAAGATTTTATTTATTTGACAGAGACAGCGAGAGAGGGAACAGAAGCAGGGGGAGTGGGAGAGGGAGAAGCAGGCTTCCTGTGGGGCTCGATCCCAGGACCCTGAGATCATGACCTGAGCTGAAGGCAGACGCTTAACGACTGAGCCACCCAGGTGCCCCAAGTATATAGCAACCCTTAAATTGAGCTCATGGTAAACATCCTATGTTTGAGTAGCAAAACTCCAAGAGGACAGTGGGCTTCTTTGCACCTCTGCGTCTGCCTTCAGTCTCTGTGGTCAACTGGCCACTAATGCTTTGGATGCTCAGAGAGCTGTAGGACAAACAGATCGGTTCTAGTCTTTGATGCTCAGTCCGTTTGGCTTGTGAGAGTCACCTTGAGCCTTGAAAAAGTACAGATGATGTATGCTTGTCCAGACCTGCTGAAGCATAGCTCCAGGGCTGGGGCCTGGGGATCTGCATGTTCAGCAAGGACTTTGGCCCGTTGGAAGCACAGCCAGGATACTTACTCATGCTGTGGTTCAGACTCCCCTGTTCCAGTTGAGAATATTAAAACCCCCCAAAGTGGTAATGAGTTGCCAGGTTCATATTGTAAGAAGGCAGGCCAGAATATATACCTCTTGAGGGCCTACCTTAGTAATAGCTACATCTTGTGCATGCTGAAATGTTACAGAAGAAAGTAAATGTTTAGAAGAAATATCAAATTGAGAAAGTCATTCTGCATGGGATCCCAGGTGCTTGTGATTTTCTGTAATTTAAAATTTTTCTTCAGTATGCAGCATACCAAAAAAAAAGCTACATTGAAAAAATAATCAGCTTTTCTAAAGCTAGTGTACTTAAACTTTTTCTTTTCCCCCCAAATGACAGATTCCTTTCTCGGTTGTTTCTGAGTAATAATATGTAATCTTAGTAACTCCCTTAGGGATTTAAAAAATAGTTTAATGTTTCTACATGGTACATAATAGTTAAAGTGAAAAATTCTTCTGGCTGACAAATTATTAAAGTTGTATTTTTTTTAAGATTTTATTTGAGAAAAAGCATGAGCAGGGGGAGGGGGAGGTGGATTCCCCACTGAGTGGGGACCCTGACTTCGGCTCCATCCCAGGACCCTGGGATCATGACCTGAGCTGAAGGCAGATGCCCAACTCACTGAGCCACCAAGGTGTCCTTTAAAGTTTGTATTAAAATTTATTTAAAATACAATTTTTTTTGAGCACCTGGATGGTTCAGTCGGCATAGCATGTGACTCCGGATCTCAGGGTTTTGAGATGGAACGCCATGTTGAATGTGAAGATTACTTTAGGAAAAAAAAATTAAAAAATCTTTAAATAAAATAAAATAAAATAAAAAAACAGGGGCACCTGGGTGCCTCAGCCAGCTAAGTGTCTGCCTTCAGCTCAGGTCATGATCCCAGGGTCCTGGATCAAGCCCTGTGTAGGGCTCCCTGCTCAGCAGGGAGTCTACTACTCCCTCTCCCTCTGCCTACACCCACCCCCCTCCCCGCTCTTAAACTCTCTCTCTCCCTCCCCACTTCCCTCCTCTCTCAAGTAAATAAAATCTTTAAAAAATGAAAAGAGAATAAATGGTTTCGTGTTTTACTGATACTACAAATTTTTTTTTTGTAATTGGAATTTTGTTTCTAAATTAGGTAAGGTTTCAGGTGGCTATTTGCAAGCATTTCTAAAAATTAACACCTAATGTGTGGATAATTTTTATTCCCAGTAAATGAAAACACTAGTTGAATATAATCATCACTCTGTGGTCCCTTTTGATCGTTTTTTGTTTTTGTTTTTAAACATTGACTTGTCAAGTTCTAGAGACATCCTGATATACTATATAAGAGTAAGTAAATTTAGGGGCACCTGTCTGGCTCAGTTGGTGGAGTGTGTGACTTTTGATCTTGGAGTCATGTGTTTGAGCCCTGCATTGGGCTCCTCACTGGGTGCGGAACCTACTTAAAAAAATGAATGAATGAATAAAAATACAGTCTTAAAAAAAATCTTAAAAAATGATTAAAATTAAGTAAATAAGATGTCAGATGAAGAGCGATCTTTGGATGATTTTGCAGAATTACCACCTACTCTGTGCTCAACATGTAGTTTACCTCCGATTGTTTTTGGGTATAGATGAAACAATGTGTGTGTAAGAGTAAACGCAAAAGAGGGGCGCCTGGGTGGCTCAGTCGTTAAGCGACTGCCTTCGGCACAGGTCATGATCCCAGGGTCCTGGGATCGAGCCCCACATCAGGCTCCCTGCTCGGTGGGAAGCCTGCTTCTCCCTCTCTCCCCCTGCTTGTGTTTCCTCTCTCGCTATCTCTCTCTGTCAAATAAATAAAATCTTTAAAAAAAATGCAAAAGAAACTGATATCAAAACCACCTTAGCAGCAATCATGATTCCAATGAATGGTAAACCAACTAAGTGAATCTTGCAAGCACTTATACATGTTTGCTCAATGCTTGATCACAGGCTCTTGAGCAGATACTGAATTTTTTTTTTAAAGATTTTATTTATTCATGAGAGACAGACAGGCAGAGGGAGAAGCAGGCAGAAGGAGGAGGGAGCCCGATGCGGGACTCAATCCCAGAGTCCTGGGATCATGACCTGAGCCGAAGGCAGATGCTTAACCTTCTGAGCCACCCAGGCGCCCAATATTGATATTTTTTGAAAATGAAAAGTTGAAGCAAGCACTATTATTGCCTTTGATGATGTGAATCCCCAGAATCTCTTCTGCATTATCTGGAGGCTTGTAGGCAACCTGCAGGGAGCATTGATGTATGCTTGCTTCTCCATCCTCCCCATTTAACCCTTGTACTGGGGTAGAACTCAGCCTGGTTGGCCTTGGGTCACCCAGATAACCTTGCATATGAGCAAAGTGGAGTTTCCACATCATCCCTGTTCAAGAGAAGGTGGGTTCGGGCTGGGCCTGGGCCAGCCACAGCTCCTCCATAATTCCCCTGTGGTTAGATAGAACAAGCCTAATCCACCCAACGGGCTACCTTCCTCCACCCCGGCCCCTCCCACACTGCCTCCTCCCGCCCCCCCCACCCCCAGGCTTCTTTTAGAGGGAGCTGCTTGACTTTGAAGGATATTGAAATGTATGTTTGAGAGTATATCTTAGGATGAGTATATTTCTGTGTGTGTGTGTGCGCGCGTGTGGTGTGTGTGTGGTGTGTGTGGTGTGTGTGTGGTGTGTGTGGTGTCTGTGTGGTGTGCTGGTGTGTGTGTGTGCGGTGTGTGTGGTGTGGGTGTGTGGTGTCTGTGTGTGGTGTGTGTGGTGTGTGTGTGGTGTGTGTGTGTGGTGTGTGTGGATGATGATGAGGGGTTAATAGGTCAGAACCCAAATCCAATACTGGTCATCTGGTGGGGGAGTAGAGCCTCATTGCCAAGAGTGGCTCTGGAACCAGATTGTTTGGGTTTGAATCCTGGCTTTGCCACTTACTGTGTGATCTTAATCCCTCAGTGTTTTATATCGTCATTTTAAAATAGGAGTTATAAATAGTACCCACTTCAGAAGATAGTAGGCAGCATTCCTTGCCGGAGCATGGCTCTCAAGGGGAGCCTGCCGAGCTGGCTTCACAGCGTGGGTTATAAGACTGCCCTGAGCCCTGGGAATTGGGCCCCCCCAGTCAGTGACGCTGCCACTCCATGCTGGATACCCTTTCAAGGGGACTTGCGGGTTTCTGTCGAAGGACTATAATTTCGCAGAAGCCCAGGCTGGTTAATTTCAGGTGGCCTTGTTCTTCCATGTGTACCCTGCTGGTAGGAATATTTTAATTCCATCTGATCCCTGGAGTGCATAACCTGAGAAGCTGATGAGCTCTTCAGAGTACTGAGGTTGATGTGCACAGAAATGAAGAAAGATTTGTGTGAGACATTATTCTCATGTCTTGCTCAGCCTCTCTCTTCTTTGCTCACTCTCTCCCCTGACCTACTCAATTTTCCTTACCCTAACGACTGTCTGCTTCTTGCCTCCTCGGAAAATCATGCAGTGGCTTTAGTATGGATATATTCCTGATCTGCCTGTGAGATTCTGCTGTGCCAAACCCTTCCTTCAGAACAATAACATGAAGATGAAAGAGGTCGATCCGCTCTGATGCATGTATTCTCTCTGGCATGGGACTAGATTTACCTCATGCTTCCTAAAGGTAGGTCCAACCAATATATTGTGAAATGATTTTTAAATGTGGCTACTAGAAAAATTTAAATTACATATGTGGTTCACACCATATATCTATCAGACAGTACAATAAAGCAATGCCCCTCAAAGTGTAGTTCACCAGCCAAACGTGTGAGAGTGGCCAGGGGATGTTACCGATCCTTGAGCCCTGTGACTGACGGAATCAGAATCTTTTCAGAAATCCACATTCACCCAAGCTTGCCGGGTGATTCTTCCCCACACTGAAACTTTCAAATATGTACTGTATAGAGGTTGGAGGGGTTAGGAGGAAGATCATAGAGAAGTAATCACATTTTAAAAGTAAAAAACCAGGTGAAACATTAATAAAATGTTTATTTAACCTAGTGTATCTAATAATCATTTCAAAATATAATCAATATAAAATTATTGTAAGATTCTTTATACTCTTTTTTTTTTGTACTAAGTGTTCAAAATCTGGTGTGTATTTTGCACTTAGAGCTCATCTCAAATTCGAATTAGCCACATTTCAAGTACTCAAGCTACACGTAGTTAGTGGCTATCTGTTTTGTGCTGGTCTCAGCTTATGGGTAGTGCTGAGGTGAGTCCCCACAGACCTTTCCTGGTTCAGAGCCATTGTTGTGGCTGGACCAGCCCTTGTGTTTTTTTTTTTTTTAAGATTTTATTTATTTATTTGACAGAGAAAGACATAGCGAGAGAGGGAACACAAGCAGGGAGAGCGGTAGAGGGAGAAGCAGGCTTCCTGCGGAGCAGGGAGCCCGATGCGGGGCTCGATCCCAGGACCCTGGGATCATGACCTGAGCTGAAGGCAGACGCTTAACGACTGAGCCACCCAGGCACCCCTCAGCCCTTGTGGTTCTTATTATGATTACAAGATGTGCCCCAGCAACAACAACAAAGTTCAGGGAACTTTGAAAAAACAATGTTTATTATCTACAGGTTCTGGAAGGTACACGGCACACATGGGGGCCACACAGCAAGGTCAATATTGGCTTGACATTCATCTGTGAGCCAACTGAATTTCAATTCACAAGCGAGTTTTTATCCAGCAGATAATCTGGTATTTTAGAAGGAAATTGTCAGCATCTCCCACATTCTAGGAAGGTGGTCACATCAGCCCCGCTAGGATAGAGTGAGATCCAATTCTGTCTCCATCACATGGCTCTTGACCATTTGGCAAGACAGTATTTATGGTCTTGATGTCAAAGGGTTTGCTCCCCAAACTAAAGACCTGAGGTGTGAACGTCAGGAAGCAAAAGTTAACAGCGTTCTGGTTTATCACCGCAGGCTTTTTTTTCTTTCTGCAACCCCCCCCCCCCACACCTGAGCTGTTTTAAACAGCTCTGGAATGTTCTAAACATCCTCTCCCCTCTCTTGATATCCCTCCTTTATTCTTTTTTCACTACCCTCTTCTTCAAGCGAGAAGCAAAATTCAGTAGAAGCTGGTTGGAAGGGTTGGGGAGACCAAATGGAAGGGTAAAGAAGAGCAGACCTTGTCCTCCTACCCCTGTGCCTCAAGTCTGAAGCGGAACCAAGAGAAACAGTGGTGTGGCTTTACTCAGGGTCAGCAGGCCTGGCCTCTGGTGTGAACCCAGGCAAAGTGCTCCCCATCCTGGAGGGAAGGGTTAAGGACCAGCGGCAAGTCTGTCCTTTGGTCTGAGATGCTACGTGGCAGACAACAAGGTATCCCGCTACCTTCAGCATCAGACGCGGCATCCGGTGGCTGCAACTGGCCTCGTGAACGTCTTCAGCACATGCAGTGGGTCTTCTCCTTCGGACCCTGGGCCACAAGGACCGGCCTAGAATCCGGGGCCAGGCTGTTCAGCGTGCTCTCCCCAAATAAGTGCAGGCTGTTGCGGGTGATCAGCTCCCTGGCCATCAGCATGAAGACCTCGTCTATGTTCTTAGACTCCTTGGCAGATGTTTCTAAAACAGCAAGCAGGCCATGCTTCTCAGCCAGTGTGCAGGCATCCTCAAACAGGACATTCCGTTTTTCCCACAGGTCACATTTGTTCCCTGGGAGCGAGAAAGAAGCAAATATTCCATGGACAAACTGAATCTGGTTTTGTTTTTGTTTTTGTTTTTTTTAAATAAACCTTTAATAGAAACATTTTAGTTCAACAGTACTCAAGCGTGATTCATTCCTAAACAGCCATTGTGGGCAGATTTACTGAAAATGAAACCACTGATGGAAAAAGAGCCACTGTCTTAATTCACTGTCAAATGAGATCCTGAGGAGCTGTGAGAAATGGGCCGGAGGTGTGTGTTTTATTGGCAGGGACAGGTGGAGCCTCTACATTCTACGGAGGGACAGTCATTCCTTCCTTCTAAGTCCAACTAGGTAAAGACTATGCTGGAGGGGGTGTTTCTGCCTTCTCTGTTATTCCTTCAAATCTTGTTTCTCTTTCTGCTCTCTTTTCCAAACCACAAAGGGTTGGATACCGTGGGATGGGGCCTGGGCTAGCTGAGGAGCTTGTGATGAGGATTTGCTGGATTGAAGGTATGAAATGAATAATGCAGGATTTAGCTACAACTTAAATATAATAGGCAGATTTTAAGTGTGCAGTTCATGAATTCTGACAAACGTATATGCTCTGTAACCATCATTCCCCTCAGGATATAGAACATTCCCTATTACCCCAGAAAGTTCAGTGAAGGGTTTTGTGAGCATGGCCCCCAGGACTGGTTATGGAAGGAAGAGTGACCCATCTCTTTTGCTTTTCCACTTCAACCCTACGTGCATCCAATCTTTGGACTTTGATTTCTCTGAGGCAGGAATCTAAAGGTAAAATTGTTTTCCTGCAGGATTTGTTCTACCAGACATCAGGATTTATTACAAAGCTACTGTAATTAAGACGGGCCAGACCAGTGTTTCTCAACTTGTTTTTTCTCATAAAGGAGCCTTCTGAGACCCTTTCCCCCCATAATTAACCCTCCCCACCATGAAAACCTTTAAAACTTTTCATTTTGAAACAATTATAGACTCCCAGGTTGTTGAAGGAGGTCTTTCAGGGAGGTCTAGCGTACCGTTCATGCAGTTTCCCCACTGGTAACCTCTTGGGGAATGATAGTCTGATGTCAAAACCAGGAAATTACCATTGGTACATCCCATAGAGCTTATTCAGATTTCCCCAGTGATACGGTGCACTCCTTTGCATGTGTGTGCATGCAAAGGAGTGCACCGTATCACTGAGGAAAGATTGATGGATTGACATATATTGAAATTTTAAAAAATATCTATTTAGGGGGTGTCTGGGTGGCTCAGCTGGTTAAGCAGCCAACTCTTTTTTTTTTTTTTAAGATTTTATTTGACAGAAAGACAGCGAGAGAGGGAACACAAGCAGGGGGAGTGGGAGAGGGAGAATCAGGCTTCCTGCGGAGCAGGGAGCCCAATGTGGGGCTCAATCCCAGGACCTTGGGATCATGACCTGAGCCGAAGGCAGCCACTTAACCGACTGAGCCAGCCAGGCACCCCAGCGGCCAACTCTTGATTTCAGCTCGGGTCATGGTCTCAGGGTGTGGGATTAGGCCCCATGTCAGGCTCCATGCTTGGCGTGGAGTCTGCTTGTCCCTCTGCTCCTCCCCCCCACTCATGCTCTCGCTCTCTCTCTCAAACAAATAAACATAATCTTTTTTAAAAAATGTCTATTCAGGGGCGCCTGGCTGGCTCAGGTGGTAGAGCATGGGACTCTTGATCTCAGGATCATAAATTTGAGCTGCACGTTGGGTGTAGAGATTACCTTAAAAAAAAAAAATATATATATATATATATATTTATATATATGTTGGGGCGCCTGGGTGGCTCAGTTGGTTAAGCGACTGCCTTCGGCTCAGGTCATGATCCTGGAGTCCCGGGATCGAGTCCCACGTCGGGCTCCCTGCTCAGCGGGGAGTCTGCTTCTCCCTCTGACCCTCTTCCCTCTCGTGCTCTCTATCTCTCATTCTCTCTCTCTCAAATAAATAAATAAAATCTTTAAAATATATATATATGTGTATACATATATATATATTTTAAGTAGGCTAAAGTAGGGCTTGCTAATGCAGACCCAGGCTGCAGGCTGCAGGACTCCATCCCCCAGGCAATGTTGGCTCAGGGCTGAAGGAACCTTTCTTACAACTGTGTTCAGTCTGAGACACCACCTACCTACTGGGCTGGGCTGAAAACTGACTCCCAAAGATACGGGGTTCTAATCCCTGGAAACTGAATGCCACCTTATTTGGAAGACAGGTCTTTGCAGATGTTATTAAGAATCTCGAGATGGGGAGAGGATCCTGGATTAGCTGGATGGGCCCCAATACAGCCACATGTACCCTGATGAGTGGGCTGGGGGGGGGGGACACGTCACACACAGGAGGAAGATGAAGAGGGACGTACACACTAGATGTTGCGGCCACAGCACAGAATGCTGGCAGCCACCAGAAATGGAAAGAGGCAAAGAACAGATGCTCCTCTGGAGCCCCGGGAGCTGTGTGGCCCTGCGGATGCCTTGATTTTGGCCCAGTGATACTGAGTTCAGATTTCTGGCCTCCAGAATTGAGAGAGAACACCTTCCCACGATTTTAAGCTGCTCGGTGTGTGGTAATTTGTCACAGCAGCCTCTGGAAACGAACTCAGGCACATCTCTTCAAGACAGCTGCATGCATATTTATAGCCCTGGAGGCCGAAGCTCAGGGCACTGCTCTACTTCTGGAAGGCAGGGGTGAGAGCCTCTAGGGGGGCGGCAGGGAGGGATGCTGTAGGAATGGGAGTTCCTGAACTGGGAGTTGGGTCTGCTCCTTGCATCCCTCACTTTGAGCTGTAGGTGCTGGGCTCAGTGGCACTCGTTCTGCCTTTTATGACCTGCTCCGCCAACCTACCCCATTGCTATGGCAGGTCAGCAGCACTGTCTGCCCAGTGCCCAGACCCTCCACACACCTCACGATGAGCCGGGACACCTGGTGGAAGGGAAAGAAACCGTGTGTTTGCCCCTCGCAGTTCAAATCCTTGCTTGCTAAGTAAGGGCTGTGTGTTGGGCACCCAGAGATGTTCCTGCCCCGAAGGAAGGAGTGCCTCATCTTGTTAAGGAGACAAGACAGACACACAGGCAATTCAACAACTGTATAGGAATTTTCTGATCCGAGACAGGCCACAAAATAATATAGGCCAAGGACCAGGTGAACGGTAACAGTTGTTACTAGTACAGGTGTGTAATCCCTTGTCCACATTTCCCAAACCCAAAAACCTCGGAAACCCCTAAGTGTATTTGGCAATTCCTCTGACGGTAACATCTGCCCTAAACTGGCATTTGAGGTTTTTATTCAACCTGGTTTGTAGGCCTATGTCACACATTTCACTGCACTGCCTAAGAAGGCATCTGACCTTGGGGTGTTGGCCCAGACCTACTGAGGGTGTTACGTAACATAGAAGGCATTCTTCTAAGATCTGACAGATTCTGAAGGCTGAACTCTTAGGCACGAAGAGTTTTTGCTGGGAGAACGTGGACTTGGAAATATAGCAGCAGTTGAAGTGGAAGGTTTGCCTGAAATCCGAAGGGGACAGAGAGCAGGCGCCGAGGGAAAGTCAGGAGAACATCCTATATAACCTATAAAGGAAGTCGGCTCCTGACCCCTCCCTCTGATGGGGGTACTAAGAGCTGGGAGGCCACAAACAGCAGAAGGGATGAGGAAAAGATAAGAGCCAACCTTCTTGAGGAGGAAAGCGGGGTGCTTGTAGGCTGTGCTCAGGAATTTGTATGCTATCTTGAGGGCAATGGGGGTCCACCAAGGATTTTAAACACAGGGACACTACCAAGGGTCTTCCGGTAAATGGCCGGAGAGAAGGAGCAGTACAAATCGGTGCACTATCAGCTCTCTGACACTTTGTGTGAAAGTCTGCGTCCTAAACTGATACATCCTGATCATCTTCGGGGGCATTTCTAGAACCAATCGTAAAGTGAGGCAGAGATGGTTGTGAAGAATGACAGATTAGGGTATAGATACCACAACAGCCGTGAGATTCCTGGGAATCCTGCAACATTTTAGCATTCTTTAAAAGATTTTATTTATTTTATTTGCGATCGAGCGATCGAGAGGGAGAGAGCGAGAGAGAGCACAAGCAGAGGGAGGGGCAGAGGGAGAGGGAGAAGCAGGCTCTCCACTGAGCAGGGAGCCCGATGTGGGGCTCCATCCCAGGACCCCGGGATCATGACCTGAACTGAAAGCAGATGCTTAACCGACTGAGCCACCCAGGCGCCCCCATCTTAGCATTTGTTACCCCCTCCTCTGCCCCATCTGTGTCTGCTGCAGAGGAATCGGCAGTTAAGGAGAGTGCTGGGGCGAGAGCCAGCGAGGGAGGCCCAGGACATTGGAGAAAGGGCTTTGTCTTCCAAATATAGCTCAGAAGGGAAGGGGTCCTGGGGACATGCAGCTTTGCCTTGCAGGCTTCCAGGCCCTGAGGAACAACTACGTCATTGTTGGGAGCACAGGAATTTAATGGAAAAGAGATCCAGTCCAGCTTCCTGGGAAAACTTCAAGTGTGATCAGAACGTCTTCATTCCCCTTAGTGAGATGCACATTTTCCACCCTCGCGGGTCCCTTCTCTGGGAGCTCCCCCTGGTGGGGTTTCCTTCTGCCCCGGAGGTCATGGATGTCCCTCCCCGTCGGCTCCGCTCTCCACCCAGGGGGGCCTCTGAGCCCCTCGATCTAGCACAGCAGAGCCTCATCTTTGCTCCACTAGGAAATAATGGCTTCCCCTTACTGAGGTCTTAGCACCACGCTAAGTGCTTCAGATATATCCATTCAACTCAACAGCACACCTGAAGCAGGTATCCGTTTCATAGATGAGGAAATAGAAATTTAGAGAGAGCAACGAGCCCAAGTTCAGAGGGGAAGGCAGAGAAGGAGCTCTGAACCCCAATCTGTCTGACTCCAAAGTCCAGTTAAATGCAGTGACTCAGAGGGCTCAGAATTGTAGCTGGATCGGCTAAGCATTTAGTGTCGCCTGTCACCAGCATCCCCCTGGAACACCCCCTGGTCCTCACACCCCAAGGGTGGGGCCCTGCTATCCTGAAGGATGCAGGATGCCTCGTGAGCATCCTCCTTCGTTGTTCCCAGAAGTGGTTGTTGGGGAAGAAATATGGCTCTTTTGGGGTCAATGCTTATTCGTCGAACTCTGAACTCTGCTTGTAGAAGTGTCCTTTATACCAGAAGTCAAATTACAGAAGTTTCTGGTCCCAAAGGAGGCCTTTGGGTGAGAAGCTACAGCAGAGAGGCATCTTGCTCCTCCCAGAGAGACGAGGTGCCCTCCGTGGGGAAGCCTCACTAATCTCTCCCCGCTGCTTTCTGCCATGTGGGACAAGCTCCTCAGAGAAAACGAGGGAACAGAAGGTGAGGGGCATCTACCTTGGCAGCAGACTGTGGAATCTGGGGCTTTGGATCTGAGGTAGCAGGAAGGAGGGAGCGCACTCTAGGCTCTTGGAATGACTTTGTTTCTCAAGTTAGAGGAACGGCATGAGGTCCCTTCAAGTCTGTGCATATGACAGGAGCCGAACTATGAATCAAAACACCCTTTCTGGAATCATGGCAGTGATAATGAATGGGCTAGATGGGCTCAGAACACGTGCCAATGACCTCTTCTAGGGCCCGCCCATGGCCAGGCTTTGCATCCTGTGACCGCCTTCACCATCGGGGCCCAGCTCTTGGTCTCAGGTAGGTACCTTGCCCCGCACCCGCCCGTCTTTGGGTTGGCCAGCAGCCTGGATCATGCTTTGCCATGAAAAGAAGGAACGGGGATTGCCTTGTGAGTAAGCAGATACTGAGAGAATGAGGTCTGTGGCGGGAGCAGGTCGGAGATGATGTTTTGAGGGATTCCATGAGTAAGGCGTGGGAAGCAGCTCTGAGAGAGAGGGAACAGGTGCACAATACAGCACAGGGGGGCTGGTTCCCAGAGCCCAGCCCTGAAAGGAGGATGCACAGGTCCTGCCTGTTGGTGGTGGCGGGGGCGGGGGGGTTTGGAGGGGTAGGGGGTTTGGGGAGGGGGAGAAGCAGGCTGGCTCCACTGTGTCTCCTGCTCTGGCTGGGGCTTGATTGCTGGTTTTTCCTAGATCCTAGGAACTTGCTACCCTCCCCTCTAAGCCCTGAATTATTTGGAACATAGATGAGAGAGTTCCTCAAACAAACTTTCTAGAACACATCCTACGGTCTATTAAACACTTACTTGGTGCCAGGCACTGCTAAGCAATTTATATACAGTATCTCATTAAAGTTTTACCACATCCCATTAAGTATTAATCACATCTTACAGATCAGGAACTAAGGCTCAGAGGGTGACTGGCCACAGAGCTAGGACATGCTTGTCAGAGGATGAATCAGCCATTAAACACGGTGTGTTTAGCTCTTTCTCAGTCTCATAGCTAGCTGTCTAGACTTGTTCTGTGTAAACTTCCATTTGCCTATGAATCTCCTTAGGATCCTCTTAAAATGAAGATTCTGATTCAGGAAGTGTGGGATGTGGCCTAAGATCTTGCACTTTTCACAAACTCCAGCAGGTAACTGTTGGCCCACAGACCACACTTTGAGTAGCAAGGGCCTAAACCATCTTGCCAAAATGAAGCAGCCACTTGGTTAATAGTCGTGTTCATAGGAGGAAGAAAAAGGCAGCTCTGTTTGCAAAACTCATACTACAGAGAAGGGATGGAAATGTACACCTTCTGAATGTACAGTAGGACTGCTCACGTTAAGCCGGCCATTTCCTTTGTGCAGTTGAAGTTGCTGTTAATTTTGATGGTGGTTTGTCATTAAGATTTGCTTAGGATCCTAGCAGGTATAAAGGAGTCATTCATGGGTGCGGTCCCAGGCCTGTGAGTGGCTCCCTTGGGGATTTGGAGCCGTCTGATATTGTGAACCTCAGCCTCCAGGGGATTTCCTGTGTGGTCTACACACATTTGCATCAAATCATTTGGGGTATGATGCCTTCATTGAGTAGCCTGGGCCCCATCCCAGGTCTCTGGGACTAGACACTCTAGGGTGGGGCCTTGGAATCCGTATTATTAACAAGTTCACACCCCACCACCCACATTCTCAAGTGAATCTGATGCGAGTTTGGGGACCAAACACTTTGTGAGGTCCTGTCCACCACCTGCACTTTTATGATTTCATGTTCCCTTGCCATCAGAAACACACAAAAAGCTGTGCATCTGCAGAGGGGCCCAGGAGAGAAAAGCCAAATGCTTTGAAAACGCCATACCAATCAGCATAATGACCAAGTTCGCCGCTCCGTATTTTTCTATCTCGTGGATCCAGTGAGGAACAGACTCGAAGGTGGACCGTCGGGTGAGGTCGTAGGCAATGATGGCAGCGTGGGCACTGCGGTAGTAGCTCTGAGTGATGGTCCGGAACCGCTCCTGGCCCGCCGTGTCCCACACTTGCATCTGGAAGAGGGCAGGAAAGGGGGGTCCGCATCAGGAGTTCCTGCGCCTGATGGGAGCTTGCTCACCTACGTCATCTGAAAAAGGCAGTTTCCTGGCTCTCACTTGGAGATACTCAGTAGGTCGGGAGAGGGGCCCAGGGATCCGTGTTTCCTTTTGCTCCTCAGGGTGATTTGGATGTGCTTTCAGGTTTGGGAGCCACCACCTAAGGGACACTTTAGTCGGAGAGGTGGACCCAGTGTCTTGGGTCTGGTGTTCTTGACCGTTTTACCTCCATCATCCCTTTGTCTAGATTTTGGGGTTAACATTTGGAACCTGCTCGTTGATCCCACTCAAGGTGATAACACTGGCTGAACCGTTCTGATTTTAAAGGACCACTCAGCTGTGTCTGTTTAGGAGTGTCCTTATGATAACACCTTCTCAGTGACCATCCCACACCGGGGCACCCGTTTGTCCACCCTTCCACCGTGTCTGAGGGTACCCGTTTGTTCACTCTCTCACACTATTTATAAAATATACTAATTAATTAATTATTTCATTAAGTAAACTCGGCACCCAACGTGGGGCTTGTACTCATGACCCTGAGATCAAGAGTCGCATGCTCTACCTACTGAGCCAGCCAGGCACCCCTATAAAATGTATTTTTTAAAGAAAGATGCAAACATACCCCAAACTAGAGAGAATGAAGCAAGGAACTCTCATATAGCCAATATCCAGACTCAGTAATTATCAAGATTTCACCACTCTTGCTTCATCTAGCCCCTTCTGTTGATTTCTTTGAGGTGTTATTTTATTTTATTTATTTTTTATTAAAGATTTTATTTACTTATTGACAGACACACCGAGAGAGGGAACACAAGCAGGGGGAGTGGGAGAGGGAGAAGCAGGCTTCCCGCTGAGCAGGGAGCCCGATGCGGGGCTCGATCCCAGGACCCTGAGATCATGACCTGGGCCGAAGGCAGACACTCTACCACTGAGCTACCCAGGCGCCCCTGAGGGGGTACTGACCTGGGTGAATCTCAGACGTCATGTCATTTCATTTGTGTCAAAAGTAGACATTTTCATACAGAAGCACAATGCCATAATCACTGCTAATCAGCTTTCCAGTAACTCCTTGGTATCATCTAATATGTTAAAATTTTCTTGATTGTCTCCAAAATGTCTTTTTACTGTTGTTTTTATTTAATAAAGATCCGAAGCTTTACATGCTTTACATTTTCACCAACACTTTCTGATCTTTTCTAACCAAATGGGTAAGAGTCTCTCACTGTTATTCGAATTTGCACTTTTATTTTTATTTTTTAAATTTTATTATGTTATGTTAATCACCACACATTACATCACTAGTTTTTGATTCAAATTTGCACTTTTCAAATCATGAGTGAGGATGGACACCTTTATATCTTGACATGAATTTCTGAGCTAGTTCTTATCGAATTTATGAAATAGCAATTGTGTCCAATCTGTGGATTGCCTACTTTTTGTATTTGGTTGTTAGTCTTTTTCTTAGATATTTATTGGGGCTCATTTCACGTTAAAGAAATTAGCCTTTTGTCAGTTCCATATTTGCAAATATTTCTTTCCAGTTTGTCATTCATCTTTTGACTTTGTTTATGGTATTTTTGTGGATGTAGAAATTTGACCTTTATATCATTATATAGAGATATATAAACTCGGCCTTTAGGTACTTATGATTGAGCAATCTTTTCTTTTATGGCTTCTGGGTTCTTGTCTTAAAAGGCTGATTTCCCCGGGGCGCCTGGGTGGCTCAGTCAGTTAAGCGTCTGATTTCGGCTTGGGTCGTGATCTTGGGGTCCTGGGATCAGCTCTGCATTGGGCTCTGCGCTCAGCAGGGAGTCTGCTTGTCCCTCTCCCTCTCTCTCTGCTTCCTCATACCCCTCCCCCGCGCTTGTGCTCTCTCTCTCTTTCAAATAAATACATAAAATCTTAAAAAAAAAAAAAAAGGCTGCTGGGTGCCTTGGTGGCTCAGTCAGTTAAGCATCTGCCTTTGGCTCAGGTCATGATCTCAGGGTCCTGGGATCGAGTCCTGCATCAGGCTCCCCTCTGCCCCTCCTCCCACTCGTTCTCTCAATCTTTCTCTCAAATAAATAAAATCTTAAAAAAAAAAAAAGGCTGATTTCCCCATTCCACAATGATAAAGATAAATATTTCAATGATCTTTTTTTCTGGTATTCTTATGATTTCATGTTTTATATTTAAATCTTTTATTCCTCAGGCATGTGTTTTGGTGTTAAGAACTCTAGCTAAGGGGTGCCTGGGTGGCTCAGTCGTTAAGCATCTGCCTTCAGCTCAGGTCATGATCCCGGGGTCCTGGGATCGAGCCCCACATCGGGCTCCCTGCTCGGCGGGAAGCCTGCTTCTCCCTCTCTCACTCCCCCTGCTTGTGTTCCCTCTTTCGCTGTCTCTCTCGCTGTCAAATAAATAAAATCTTAAAAAAAAAAATGAACTCTAGCTAAGGGGCCCCTGGGTGGCTCAGTCAGTTGGGCATCTGCCTTCGCTCAGGTCATGATCCCAGGGTCCTGGGATGGAGCCCCACGTTGGCTCCTTGCTCAGTAGGGAATCTGCTTCTCCCTCTACCCCTCCCCCCTGCTCATGCTCTCTCTCAAATAAATAAATAAAATCTTAAAAAAAAAAAGAACTCTAGCTAAGGGAGGAGCCAACCCCGTGCCTTTCTGACCTTCACTTTCTTGCCATCGATCTCAAGGGAGCGCACAGTGAAGTCCACCCCAATCGTGTTCTGCTGTGTCTCTGTGTAGACCCCAGATTTGAAATGCTGTACCACACACGTCTTCCCCACATTGGAATCCCCAATGAGGATAATCTTGAACAAATAGTCAAAATTCTCATCTGCTGCCCTGGATGAGCTGGAGAATTGCATGGCTCCTTGCCACCTAGAATGGACCTAGGAAGAAAAGAAGGAATCCAGCACCTCTTTAGTGAACTAGACACTGTTCCATCAGGCGCCAGGCACTGTTCTAGGCACTCGGGATGTAGGACAGGAGAAAGGGAGGTTGTTCATTCATAGCACTCGCATTCTTGTGGGAGACGGATATTTATTCCTGGTCAGGTACAAGGGAGCTGTCCCCACATGCCCACACCTGGCCTCCGTGGGTTGGCATTACTTTAAAATGAAGAGGTTTGGGGCACCTGGGTGGCTCAGTTGGTTGAGCAACTGCCTTCAGCTCAGGTCATGATCCTAGAGTTCAGGGATCAAGTCCCACATCGGGCTCCCTGCTCTGCAGGGGAGTCTGCTTCTCCCTCTGACCCTCCCCCCCTCATGTTCTCTCTCGCTCTCATTCTCTCTCTCAAATAAATAAAATCTTTAAAAAAATAAAAAATAAAATGAAGAGGTTTAACTGCCATTCTCTGTGGGGCCCAGCACACAAGCGACACTCTCAGATGACAACATTGACTGAAATCTTAGTCACTGAGGCAAGGAAGTACCCCATGCTCTGTCAAGCGCCCAGAGCAGGAGGATGGCAGGGGAGATGCCTACGGGAGTGTCCCACCTGCCATTCATCAGCTGGAGGACATGCCTCGCTGTCATCCTAGCTTCACTTCTCACGGGGAGGAAAACTCCCAACTACAGAAGACAGACTGTCCAGGCAACCAGCAACAAGGACCGACAAGATTTGGCAGAGAAGTCAGTTTGGGGAAGAGGGACATGGCCTTTTTCTTCTGTTTTCTTGACCAGGAAATTACGATTTCGAGAATATTCAAGATGAAAACTATGTGGAGCACCTGGCTGGCTCAGTCGGTAGAGCACATGACTCTTGATCTCAGCGTTGTGAGCTCAAGCCCCATGTTGGGTGTAGAAATCACTTAAAAAATAAACTTAAAAAAAAAAAAAACCCAAAATGAAAACTATGGTTTTCAAATGTTTATGGCATATTTTACTATGGGCTGGGAAATAACTTAAAGTTTCTAATGACGGTGTTTCCCAAACTGATTATGTCACAACTATCTGAAAGAGATACTTAGAAAGATAGATTGCTACAGCCCATTCGAGATCTGCCAAATATATTTAAAGACACACACACACACACACACAGGCACACACTTCCCAGGTGATTCTGATGACCATCCAGGTTTGGGGAGCAGTGATCAACAGAATCACTCACCTGAAACTTTATTCCCACCTCAGCATTTCTGCCTCAATATCTACCTGTACTTTGATATCTTTGATCACAGGGAACTTACTACCTCCTGCAAGAATCCACTTGGCATGTCCAACTCTAACTTACATGGGGTTGAACTCTATCTCCCTGTGGTTTCCATCTGTTGCCCCCGGGCTGTGCCAGGACTTGGCAGATTCCGATTCCACATGACAGCCCATCAGAAATCTGAGGCAGCAAACATATCCCCTCAAGGCAAATATCCCTGGGCCTTTCAACCGTTCTTCACATGATGTTGTGTTGGGTCTCCTCATCCAATGTTTCATAAAAATACATGAAAACTTATCCCATTCGATGATTAAATTTGACATGCTTCACGTTGCTCCTGCCTTATGACACCCTCCTCCATTTCTTCCAGTTTTATTTTTTGGTTTTCTTTAAAGTCAGAAAAGGACAGGTCTGTATCACACAAATTAGAAAGCACACAGACTCATAATCTGTACATGAAAACCCTGAGCTTTAAACAGATGAAGAAGGCTCCCATCCCTCTCTTGGACGCCTCTGAAAATCACCTCTGGCAAATGATGCAGCAGACAAAGACACAATGAAACCACTTTTTTCCTTCTGGCTTTTCAAATAAAGAAGGCCATTCCACTTCCGGTGTCATATCACTAACTTGAGCAGGGAGGGACCTTACTTCCACCTTCCCCCCTGCCCCAAGCAAGTCCTCCAGGTTTGTTTCCACAAAAGCCCTCTTTACCTTAGCCGGCGCCCCCTGCAAGGAGAAATGAGCAGTGCCCACCCGCCGGTGCCAGATGCCCTCCATCCCGCATCCTGTAGCCTTCACCTTCCTGGTTCACTTGTTGCTTACCTGGCTCGCTCTCTCACCTCTGCTGGCAGGTAATGTTTATTTTATTCTCCTAGTTTTCCTTCCTGGCCCTCCGCGCCTTTCTTTCTCCCGCCAGGCCTGGCCAGAGTGGTGGGAGCTGGTGCTCGGTCCCCAGGTGTCGGGCTTGGCGACCTGAGAAAGTGAAAGGAAAGCGCGAGCCCTCCCACCGCCCGGGCCTCAGCTGCCGTTGGGTACAAAGCGCAGGGTGAGGCGCTGGCCAGTGCTCCCCATGCAGTCAGCTTGCCCTCCCGACATTCGGCACCTAGCAGAGCCAGACGACAAGGACTAGCCCTTAACTATTCAGCCACCCTGTTCCTTCCTTCTACTCACCTTCTCTTTTGCAGTCCTTGCCCCCTGGTTTTTCCTGGGGTCTCTCGTTTGGCTGGGGTGGGGGGCGGCTAGTTGAGCGGGGGGCAAGGTCAAGGAGAATACAGATCTAGGTCTTGAGTCATTTGGCTGTTTTGTGGACTTGAATAACTCTTTCTGAGGAGCCACGGAGAGAAAGGAGGCGACCCAAAGAGAAGATTAAAACAAAAAACCAAAACAACTCTGAACTTGCATGGGAAGAAAGAGCTGAAAAACATTTGTTTTCCTTCCTCAAAAAATCTACCACAGAACGAAGGTTGATTTCTAGGTCTGAGAAAACCTAGAATTAATCAATCTCCTACTAGCAATAAAAGCATAATACTTAAGTTTTTCCCTCACAGAGTCTGGAAGAGTCACCGCTTGTCATATCTTAGGGATTAGATTTTCTCCAGAATATAGAATGTAAGGTGTAGGCAGTATACCATGCGCAAAACGGAAACATCAGATTGATAAAATATTTAAAATATTAAAATATTAAAATATTTAAATTGGCATAGTGTTTTCAAACTGTGGGTTGAGACCTATTAGTGAGTCATGAAATCCATTTTTTTGTGGGTGGCAACGAGCATTTTTTTTTTTTTAAAGAAGGCTCCATGCCCAACATGCGCCTTCAGTTCACGACCCCGAGACTGAGAGTCATTGTGCTCTGCCGACTGAGCCAGCCAGGTGGCCTGCGACCAGCATTTTTACAGAAGAAAGTAGGACAGAATTTCAGAATGTATGTCATGCGGTAAGGCTAAGTACTGCTTTGTACCCTGTTTGGGTCAGTTTTGTCCATGCATGGATGTACTCAGGTGATATAAAATGTATCTCTTACTGTGGGTTGAGGTCTAAAAAGATCAAGAAGCACTGAAATAGAGGAGGGTTTATTCACTTTCCAAGAGCATTTCTTTCTGTAATTCCTTCAGAAAACCTATAAGTTATAATTTATCTTACCCCATATTCCATTTACACATCACTTTTCAGGAACCTCTCTTGAGTCATAAACCCGGTGCTGGCAGGTAGAGCAAGAAAACAAAGGCACTGCCGAGTGCTGCTGGGGCACATTGTCACTTGGGGAGTCACAGGCAGACGTCTGTGCACTGAAAATGACATATAGTTCAAGACCCAGCACCCTGTATGGGCGGGAGACAGGAAATAACACCTGTTAGATGTGCATGTCAGTGAGGCTAGGTGTCAAAATGGTTTCTTCTTCTGGTAATGGTGACTGGGGAAGAAAAAAAAAAAGTCAGCTGACTCAGCCCCGGTACTTGGAGAACATCTAGAAGTAGAAATCAAATAGTAAAATGCCTAGGGCGCCTGGGAGGTTCAGTTGGTTAAGCGACTGCCTTCAGCTCAGGTCATAATCTCAGGGTCCTGGGATCGAGCCCTGTGGGCAGGCTCCCTGCTCAGCGGGGAGCCTGCTTCTCCCTCTGTCCTCCCCCCCATGTTCTCTGTCTCTCTCTCCCTCGCAAATAAATAAATAAAATCTTAAAAAAAATAATCAAATAGTAAAATGCCTAGATGGTTATGGAAGTTAAGGAGGGAGAGAGATTCTGCCTCCCCCATTCTGACTTTCTCTACCAGACCCTTTCTGCCAACATGACTATGAGCACAGAGAGTGTGGTGTGGGCTTCTTGACCCGGGTGGTAGTGACAGGTTATATACCTATTTTATTTATTTATTTATTTATTTATTTATTTAAAGATTTTATTTATTTATTTGAGAGAGAGTGAGCCTGAGAGAGAGAGCACAAACCAGGGGAGGGCAGAGGGAGAGGGAGGAGCAGACTCCCCACTGAGCAAGGAGACCCTGGGATCATAGCCTGAGCTGAAGGCAGACACTTAACTGACTGAGCCACCCAGGCGCCCTATACTTATTTTATTCCTCTCCACACATGCATACATAGACATATGTACATGCACACACATATGTTTCACAATATGTACACTTTACCATTTTAGCTTTTTTTTTTTTTTGAGAGAGAGAGAGAGTGTGAGCTGGGGTGGGGAGGGGCAGAGGGAGAGGGAGAGAATCTTAAGCAGACTCTGTGCTGAGTGTGGAACCCAACAAAAGGCTCGATCTCACGACCCTGAGATCATGACCTGAACTGAAATCAAGAGTTGAATGCTTAACCAACTGAGCCACCCAGGTGCCCCCATTTTAGCCATTTTTAAGGACTCTGTTCAATGGCATTAAATACATTCACATTGTTGTGCAACCATCACTACTATCCATCTCCAGAACTTTTGCATCATCCCCAACTGAAACTCTACCCATTAAACAATAACTCCCATTTCTACTAACCATGATCCTACTTTCACTCCCTATGGTTTTGATTACTCTAGGTACTTCATGTAAATGGAATCATACAATATTTGTCCTATTGTGACTGGCTTATTTCATTGAGCATAATGCTCTCCAGGTTCATCTATGTTGTAGTGTGTGTCAGAATATCATTCCTTTTAAAGGCTGAATAATATTCCATGTATGCATGTGTAGGGATTTTATTAAGTAATCTCTACACCCAATATGGGGCTCGAACTCACCACCCCAAGATCAAGAGTTGCACACTTCACCAACCGAGCCAGCCAGGAACCCCTCCACATTATATTTTTTAAAAGAAAAGTGAACCATTTGGCTGATTTGGTGTTGCTCACCCTGACATCACATGGCAAATACAAATTGAAAATAAGAGGCTTAATTCTCCCTTAGAAATAAGGGAAGGGAAGGGAGGGGCGCCTGGGTGGCTCTGTGGTTAAGGGTCTGCCTTCGGCAGCTCAGGTCATGATCCCAGGGTCCTGGGATGGAACCCTGCATCGGGCTCCCTGCTCCGCGGGAAGCTTGCTTCTCCCTCTCCCACTCCCCCTGCTTGTGTTCCCTCTCTTGCTGTGTCTCTCTCCGTCAAATAAATAAATAAGTCTTAAAAAAAAGAGAGAGAGAGAGAAATAAGGGAAGGGAGAAACTAAGGAAGAACTCCCACCTCCACCCTGCCCTTTTCTTTCTTTTTCTTTCAAAATTTCTTTCTTTGTCCCTTTCAAATAGATGAATAGCTTCGTAATGGCTAAATAACCTCTTGCCAGTCTCCTATCAGGAACCTTTCCAGGACCCGGGAGCCAGCTTTTGAAATAAACATCCGGGGTGTGCTCCAGGCCCCTAGTTCCCAAGCCTAACATCTGTGGGCGCCTTGCTGCAACTTGCAACACTATCTCTTGTCCTAAAGATATGAGAAGTTTGTTTCTCCTTTGAATAAGCCAACATAGGCAGTCTCCCCAATTACCATGATAAAGTAAGGGCCAACTATATGTGACAAAATGTCCTGTCAAGTCTTCTCGTTCGAGGACTGGTGATTGTTTATCCTGAGAACATGCATGTAAGGGGTTGTGTCTGCTTGGCTGTATATGCGGGAGATTCCTTTCTGTCTTTTTGCAAGCTGTTAGTTCATTGTTCACAATGAGCATCACCTTCTGGTTTAATGTTTATCCAATAGTAAATCTGTTTTCTTTTTCTTTTTTAAGATTTTATTTATTTGACAGAGATACCGCGAGAGAGGGAACACAAGGGGAGTGGGAGAGGGAGAAGCAGGCTTCCCGCAGAGCCGGGAACCCGATGCGGGACTCGATCCCAGGACCCCGGGATCATGACCTGAGCCGAAGCAGACGCCCAACGACCGAGCCACCCAGGCGCCCAGTAAATGTTTTCTTTCTCTGCTCTCTTTGTGGAGAGGTTTTCTGGGTTGGGAGATTTCTTTTTAAAGTTGTATTTCCCCAACAGTTGAAAGAGAGCCCAGGAGGGCAGCAGATTCTACTTGCAAGTCCTGTGTCCTAAGGCCTTTAAATTTTTCGAGAGGCTGTCAGGATCTCAACGTTCATCTATTTGACTGGGTGGGGGGGGTGGAGTGCGGAACGGTGAATGATAGCGGCAGATTACTGGCCGCCTGCAGGTGCATTGAATTAATTTAAACAAAAATCTAAATCTTATGCCCTTATGGCTGGCTGCTCAGTAGCAAACTTAGCAGCGTGTTGCTTTTGATAAAAAGAAAGAGCAGAATAAAGCTTTTCTGAAAAAAGAGGACTTAGATAGCAGCTCTCCCCAGATTATATTTTACGTCTCTCGCACTGCCTTTTTCCAGCTTACATTCCTGGCCATCGTCCCCTCCCCCAGCCCCGCAGCCAGGTTCACCGAGGCCTCCATCCTCCCTCTCCCTCCGCCTCCCCCTGCCATCCTGGCGGCCTGCCGGTGCAGCCGCGGTTGGACTACAACTCCCAGCATGCCTCGGGCACGGGCGGGTCACGTGAGCGTCCGGAAACCCTGGCCGCCGAGCCGCGGGTGAGGTGGCGGCATCGGGCTAGGGGCTGCGGGCAGCGCAGCGGAGCGAGCGGGGCGGCGGGCCGCGGCACGGCCGCGACGGCGGGTCTCGGGTGCGCTAGCCGCGGCGCGTGGGGTCCGACCGCGAAAGGGCCGGAGCCCTGCTTGGGGTGAGGTGTGGGGCGCGAGGGCGGTCCGGGGGGCTTCCATGGGACGGGAGGGCGACGACGCGGAGATGCGGCGGGTGGCGGCCGGTGGGTGTGGCGCGGTGGGCTGGAAGGACCGGCAGGCGCTCCCCTCCGCCCCGGGTCCGGCTCCTCGGTGCCCAGTGTGCGGGGCCGCGCGGGGTCGGCGAGGACCGCAGCGGCAGGAGAGCGGGAGGGTCGCGGAGGGCCCTGGGGAAGAGTCGGGGCCGGGCCGGGCCGCGCCACGAGGGCTCTTGGCCAGGAGCAGGGCTGTCGTTCAGACCCGGTGAAGGGGCGCTTTTCAGGTGGGGTGGGAAGGAAGGCTTTTGGAAAAAAAGGTGATGCACTGAGGCCGGAGGGGTTAGAGGGATCTTAATGGAATAACTGAGTTTTGTGTTCTGGCAGCTACTGTGGCCTCAGTCAAGGAATTTGGTCAAATTACTTATTCGTCATTCCCTCGGTATTCTTATTTGCAGAATGTGGTCTGTTTAGTCTCACTTTTGGCAGGGGATAATGGGAATGTGTCCGCAGGGTTTTTGGTGTTTCTTGAAATGTAAGATTGTAGGTGATCTCATAGTAACTTATTACTGAATGTTTATAGGGAGAAGAGTATGTTCCTGGGGTGAACGAAATCTGAATCTTAATTGCCACCTTTCTTCAGTGTCTTGGTGCTGAATTCTTTGCCATTTGTTGGATGTATACTGTGTGCCAGGCTCTATACTAGGAACTCTCTAAAATTATCTCGAAATTAATTCTTAAATGAGGGAATTGAGGCTCAGAGACTTTAAGTGGAGGTCTGTGGTTACAACTCTTAACTTTAATGCCTCTGTGGGCCACACATGGCGTCACCTAGCATCATTCTTCCGTTAACCTTTTTTTTTTTTTTAAGATTTTATTGATTTATTTGAGAGAGAGCGCACAAGAGCATGAGCAGGGGGAGGTGCAGAGGGATGGGGAGAAGCAGACACCCTGCTGTGCAGGGGGCCAGATGCAGGGCTCCATCCCAGGACCCTGGGATCATGACCTGAGCTGAAGGCAGATGCTTAACCAACTGAGCCACCCAGATTTTTTTTCTTTTAAAGTGCAATCTGTCCCCCAGTGTGGGGCTTAAACCCAGACCCCAAGATCAAGGGTTGCATGCTCCACCTCCTGAACCAGCCAAGCGCCCCAAGAAGGAAAGATTTGTATCTTGAAACCTCCTTGTCTTTGGAATATGTTTAAAAGAGGTAGGAAGAATCTGGTTTTAGGAACCCTGGAATAAGACAGGAAAATTTTACAGATAAGTGCTAAGTACTTTACATCTCTGGTAATGCATCAATTTAAGAAGAGAGAAAAATTACAGAAGACTTCGGTTTTGAGTAGAAGGGTTCAGGTAGTACAAGTAAATGGCATCAGATGAGATAAGGTAGTATGAAAAGGATATTTGCATAAGTGTCAGGCATTGAGGTGCTAAATTACAACATAGACAATACTGTCAAAATAGCTCAACTCAACTATGCATTTAATACTCTTCCGGCTGCCTTTTTATATTTCAGTACACATGATCTTTTTCCTTTGCAAATGTAAAAACTGAAGTCTGACCCGTGAAGTCATTGCCCATTTAATGCCCTACTCCCTGAGTAATTGTAGTTACACTGTTACTAGTGGGTGTGGGTTTTTGTTTTGTTTTATTTTGTTTTCCATTCTGAATTTATACCTCTAAGCCTCCGGTGAGATATTTCTAATTACTACGTTTTACTCGACTTGGGATATTTTTAACCTTTTTTTCTTATACAGTATAGCATAGAGACTAGGGTCAGGTCTGGGTTTGAATGCTTGCTTCATCTGTTAGGAGATACTACTTTGTAAAATCAGTTTTCTCATCTCTAAGATGTGAGAACTAAATGCAGTAGTTCAGGGCAAGTACCTAGCACAGTGCCTGGCACTTTGAAAGTATACGGTGTTGGTTATGGTCAAAGAATTAATTCATTCACAAAATCTATTTATTTATTTATTTATTAAAGATTTTTCTTTATTTATTCATGAGAGGCAGAGGGAGAAGCGGGCTCCCAAGGAGCAGGGAGCCCGACGCGGGACTCGATCCCAGGACCCTGGGATCATGACCTGAGCCCAAGGCAGACGCATAACCATCTGAGCCACCCAGGTGCCCCACAAAATCTTTATCGACGGTGCTAAATGCTCTGCTAGGTGCTGGAGAAAATAGCCATGGACTTAAGACAGATGAGGCCACTGCTTTTGGGAGCTTACAGATGAACAATCCACATGTAAACAGTTAAACCAGAGTAATTCGATTGGGCTCTTTCGGGCTCCCTGCTCAGCAGAGAGTCTGCTTCTCCCTCTCCCGCTCCCCCTCCTTGTGTTTTCTCTCTCTGTCAAATAAATAAATAAAATCTTTGAAAGAAAAAAAAAGAAAAAGGTGCAGAATAGTGCGTGTGATAGGCTCTTTTGTGGGTGTGTATGAGGGGCTCTACCTGGAGTGTGTGCGTGCACAGGCATAGATTCTGTGAGGCTGTAGGAACACAGGGTGATGAGATCACAGAGGGAGACATCACTGTATGTACCCTTAGATGTCTTTTGATTTTTCTGCCTTATGCATGTATAACCTATTGAAAATCAATAAAACAATAAAAAAAAACCAATCTCTCAAAAAGCATTGCCTCAGGCAGTCCCCTTCTTCATTGCTAGCCTCCTTTTGCCAACCACAGCTGTCAACTCCACGGCTCTCCCCCACTTTAACCTTCCTATTTTACTATGGAGGACTGGGGTATTCAGGCTTTGAAGGCCATGGCAAAGAGTTTCATATTTTTATCTGAGTCTTGGGAAGCCATCAGTGTGTTTTGAGCAGAGGAACGAGACCTGATTTATGTTTTAAGATCTATTTCTTGGGGCGCCTGGGTGGCTCAGTCAAGCATCTGCCTTCAGCGCAGGTCATGATCCCAGAGTCCTGCGATCGAGCCTCACGTCAGGCTCCCTGCTCAGCGGGGAGCGTGCTTCTCCCTCTCCCTCTGCTCCCCTCTGCTCTTGCTCTCTCTCACTCTCAAATAAATAAAATATTAAAAAAAAATCTATTTCTGGCTGATGTGTGGAGAATGAGTTGGGGGCAGGGTAGATGTAGAAATAGTGAAAGCCTGCAGAAGGCTGTTGGGGTAGGCTTGGTGGAGATACGGGTGGTTAATCTTGGTGGTGGCAGTGGGGATGGAGGGCGGTGGGTAGATTTGGGATGTATTTTGGGAGGTAATTAGAAGTGGGATGGGTGTGGAAGCTGAGAGAGAACAGGAAAAGTGAAGGATAAGTCCTGGTTACCTTGGGCAACTTGGAGCATGGTGGTATCATTTATGAGGTGGGAAATATTGGGGGAGGAATAGGTTTGGAGGGAGGAAATGAAGAATCTTGTGTCAGATCCATGGAGGCATATCAAGTGGACGGTTGGCTGTACTGTTGGGAGCTCTGGAGGGTCCACGTTAGAGCCCTGGTTCTGGGGAGTCGTTGGCAGAAAGCTGTCGTACTAGGTGAAGGAGAGAGAAGGATGCTGGAACTTTAAAGAGTGAAGTGTGAAATTGTTGTCTTAGAGGTTGAGGAAGCAAAATAATGAGGAAAGTGTAGACATGCTGGGCAGTGTTGCATGTTCTTTGAGGTTTGTGGTTTGAATCTAAAAAGTGAAATCTGCCTGCTTGTGTGATTTTCTCTGGCAAAACTCAACTCCTTGGGTGCAGGGAAGGACAGAGGCAAGCAAAAAAAAAGGGGGGGGCCCCCAAGGGAGTTGGTTAGATTCTAAGTTAGTAAAGAAGGAAATAGGTAATGCTTAATGGGAAAGTGGAGAGGTGACCAAATTGGGAGCCTTGCTGAGGCAAGATGACCATTGAGTGGGAAGTGGGAGAGGCAAAGAATGTAGGGTGTTTGCAGCCTAGGCTGGGGAGGTCTTGTAGGTACTGGACTGGGTTTTGCCCATGGAGTGGGTTTTCGGTGTGGGGCCGAGGAAAAGATGGGTGGTGAAGAGGACAGGGGAGGGAGAGTTGAGCCACCCGGCTGTTGCGCTGGGACGGAAGCGGTGGCGGAAGGAAAATGAGGCAAGGGGCTGTCTGCAGCGAGAGCGGAGCGCTGGGAGGTCAGGAGGTGACAAGGCAGCGGGGCAGTAGACAGTAGAGGTCCCCCCACCGACGCCAGGCTGAGTTCAGAGAAGCTGGGGTCTTGTGAGGAGGAAGAGTGACCTCAGAGGGGGCAGGTCATCTGGGGGAAGGCAGGAGTCTGAGGCAAAGAACTCTCAGAGGAGGGTGACCCTGTGGAGAAGTTCATTCGCTGCATATCTAGATTTCCAGAGAGCAAGATAAGAAGGTTGTGGGGCAAAGGTTGGGTCAGGTGACATGGGCATGGGGGCGAGATGCTTTACGCGTGCCCTCTCCTTTCCTGCCAGCCTTCCACCCCGTCCTCTTTCTAGTCGGTGTCTCCCACGGCGTTCCTAATACACAATAGCCTGAAATTTTACTGATGTGGGGTTGGAATGGTCTCTGAATATCTATAGAAAGTGGCAGTTTTGGTATGCTTTATATTCCAAGGCATTGTTTTATAAAGGGGAGATTGCCTTCTATCTGGACATGTTACGTGTGAAGCCATCTTTTATGTAACATTGATCACGCAATGTGGAGAGCTCCATCCTGGAAAATACCTTGTATGGGTGATCTTCTAGGACTCAAAAAAGCTTCATTATGAATCAGATGAGTTAATGATTATCAGCTTGTTTTGAAAAGTAGCACATGGCTCAATGGTTCTGGATCCTTTTTGATGGTGAGAATCTTATTTTTATTTATTTTTTTATTATTTATGCTTTTTAAAAAATATTTTATTTATTTATTTGACAGAGAGATACACAGCGAGAGAGGGAACACAAGCAGGGGGAGTGGGAGAGGGAGAAGCAGGCTCCCCGCTGGGCAGGGAGCTCGATGCAGGGCTCCATCCCAGGACCCTGGGATCATGACCTGAGCCGAAGGCAGACGCTTAACGACTGACCACCCAGGCGCCCCAAGGATCTTATTTTTAATAAGTTTTGTTTTTAAAAGTGAATTCTTTTTCTCATATGATAGTTGTATATTCAGTATCCATTAATTGAGAAAATACTAGATGGTAAGCTCTTATGAATTTAGAAATACTTAAATGAGTTTTGGTTTTATTAATTTTAACAGCATTTACATACACTTGAAAAATGTTAGACATTTGTTCGGTCAGTATTTAGAGCAAGAAAGAAAATGGTCTTCAGAAAATAGGATGTGCTTGGTGGATTCAGGCTTGGCAGAAACTCTCGGCACTTCCCCAGGGTCGCAGAGCTCACAGATGATTAGAAATTACTTCTGTGATGTAGGGAATATAAGTGCAAGGTATTATTATTATTAATTACTGTAATTACTTAAGACCAGATGCTATAATAGTATTCATTTTAAATGGCATTCTGCCAACAGCAGGTGAATACTTAAAACCATTTTTCCGGTGTACTTATTAAGCCCTTTCTCTCCTGTCACTGTAGCTAAGGAAAAAGTGGTTTATTTAGAAATGAAATCCAGATGGTCTCAAACAGCTTGGTAGTCATGTAAAGTTATTAATGTAACTGCACAACCTTGAAATACACAACCATTATTGCCAAAGCAATGTAATCCCAATCTGGTAGAGCGTACATTTTTGGAATTATTATTTTACCTGATAAATTATTGAACTTCATAAATCATATCCTTTCCTGAAGTACTCAGTACTCTGTTTCGAGGTGTGAATGCGTTCAATTCATATAGTTACAATTTACATAAAACTCTTGAGTTGTTCCACTGGGGTCTCATGTTTAATTTAGGGGATGAAGGTAAATTTAGCAGTGACACTAATAGCTTTTTGGTTTGTAACTTTCTGGAATTACAAACAAAGTTTATTTGTTACATCTTGTAAGTGGAATTTTTCAAAATCCTACTTGTCTCATTATTTTGTGAACATTTTTCAGGCAGAAAGATGAAATGAAATTAGCTACATTCTACCGATGTGGGATTGATTAATCCTGGGCAGGTCAGTGGCTAAAATAATTATCTTAATACCTTACATACATTGTTTATTTTAGTCTCCTAACTCTCAGAAGAGATAGGCCATTTTATAGATGACCATCTGTGATTCATAAAGATTGGCTTGTCCAGGGGCACCTGGGTGGCTCAGATCGTTGAGCGTCTGCCTTCAGCTCAGGTCATGATCTCAGGGTCCTGGGATTGGGCCCTGCATTGGGTCCCCTGCTCAGCGGGGAGCCTGTTTCTCCCTCTCCCTCTGCTGCTCCCCCTGCTTGTGTTCGCTCTCTCTCTCTCTCTCTCTCTCTCAAATAAATAAAATATTAAAAAAAAAAAAAAACGATTGGCTTGTCCAAGGGCTTACAGCCAGTAAGTGAAACAGCTGTAATGTTTATATAATTTTAATCACCTCAACTTTGTACCTTTTATACAAAAGTTTCAGGAATGGCCTCCTGGCTGGGTCTTTCGGCTACATCCGTTGGCTACATCCACCAAGCTGTGGCTAGTGGAAACATGAATGTAACAGCAGTTACAAGGAGCACAGCCTTGAAAGCAAAGCCCTGTGACTTGCCAATTTCAGTATTGGAAGTTCTCAAGTTTGTCTCCTACCTGGACTACTGTAGTATGTAGCATACAGATCGTTTTGTTAATTTATTTTTTTCCTAATATGCAGGTAGATTATAGGACTTTTCCAATGCTGTGGATGTTTTCCATTCTGATTGTAGAAGTAATATATACCTTTATTGTAAAATTTTTAGGAAAGGATATAGAAAATCAAAGTTACCCACAATGCTTCTGCCAGAGAGAACTAGTACATTCCCTATTTATTTGTAAATGTTATGTAAACATAGAGTTGAGTTGATTATAAGTCATATCTTTTTTTTTTTTTTTTTTTGGTAAGTAATCTATGCCCAATGTGGGTGTTGAACTCATGACCCCGAGATCAAGAGTCCCATGCTCTCCTGACTGAGCCAGCCAGGTGCCCCATTTTTTACTGTTTTTACGTGACATTTTCTCATGTCATTAAAAAGCTTTAATTCATCATGTCAAATGATTATAAAATATTCAGCCGTATGGCTCTACCATAATTCATTTAATCATTACCCTTTTAATTGCACGTGTAGGTTGTTTCTGCAGACGAATAACTGGAGGCATTATGTTTAGATGCTTACTTTGTCAGAGCATGCTGCAGCTTTCAGAGAGGACCAAGGAGCAGTGAAGGGAAGTAGTGGAGACAGACGGAGGGGAGTGGCCCTGCCTCTTTCCCCATTTCCTTATGACTGACACAAAGTTCATTTTTTTAATATAAAAAAGCTCCTTTGACACGTTATGAAAACTACCTTTGTTTATAGACCTGAATGCATCTTGTATTTCTTTAGGAGTAGATCCCTGGAAATTGAATTTTTGTGTCAAAGGCTCTTGATGAACATGGTCGATTATCTTCCTCTAATACTGTGTTTCACCTCCCTCGGCAGAATATGAGAGTTCAGGAGTCATTAGACCTTGAACTACATTGGGCACATCTTTTTTAACTGTGCAAACGTTTTCTTGCCTTTCTTAGCATTTCTTGTGTTACTGTAAGATTGGAGCTTTTGATAAGCTTAATAGCCATTTCATTTTTTCTGAATTTCCTATTCATTTCCTTTCCTCATTTTTCTGTCAGAATTAGTGTTTTCTTTTCTTTTTTTAAAGATTTTATTTATTTATTTGACAGAGAGAGACATAGTGAGAGAAGGAACACAAGCGGGGGAGTGGGGGAGGGAGAAGCAGGTTTCCCGCTGCTGAGCAGGGAGCCCGATGCGGGGCTCGATCCCAGGACCCCGGGATCATGACCCGAGCTGAAGGCAGACGCCCAACGACTGAGCCACCCAGGCGCCTCTTTTCTTTCTTTCTTTTTTTTTTTAAGATTTTATTTTTAAGGGGCACCTGGGTGGCTCAGTCAGTTAAGCATCTGCCTTCAGCTCAGGTCATGATCCCAGGGTGCTGGGATCGAACCCCACATCGGGCTCCTTGCTCAACAGGGAGTCTGCTTCTCCCTTTCCCTCTGCCCCCCACCCCCGCTTATGCTCTCTCTCTCACTCACTCTCTCTCAAATAAATAAATAAAATCTTAAAAAGAAAAAGATTTTCTTTTTAAGTATTCTCTACACCCAGCATGGGGCTCAAACTCACAACCCCGAGATCAAGAGTCATATGTTCTGTCTGAACCAGCCAGGCACCCCTGAATTAGTGATTTTCTTATCAGTTTGTATAAGAGTTCTTTTTTTTTAATTTATTTTTTTTGATGTAGTGTTCCATGATTCATTGTGCATAACACCCAGTGCTCCACGCAGAACGTGCCCTCTTTAATACCCATCACCAGGCTAACCCATCCCCCCACCCCCTCCCCTCTAGAACCCTCAGTTTGTTTCTCAGAGTCCACAGTCTTTCACGGTTCAATGAGAGTTCTTTCTATTAGGATGTAATCTTTTGTCAAGAATTTTTCCTTTGGGGCGCCTGGGTGGCTCAGATGGTGAAGCGTCTGCCTTCGGCTCAGGTCACGATCCCAGCGTCCTGGGATCGAGCCCCACATCTGGCTCCTGACTCAGCGGGGAGCCTGCTTCTCCCTCTCCCTCTGCCTCTCCCCCTGCTCGTGCTGTCTCTCTCTCTCTCCCTCTCCCTCTCTCTGTGTGTGTCTCAATGAATAAATTTAAAAAAAAATCTTAAAAAATTTTTTTTTCTTTTTAGGGACTTGTTATAAACACAATTATCTGGTGTCAGTTTTCTGGTGTCAGCTAGCCCATATGATTTTTTTCAAGGTCTGATAATATACTATTAAAATTTTTTTTTTAAGATTTTATTTATTTATTTGACAGAGAGACACAGCGAGAGAGAGAGAGCACAAGCAGGGGGAATGGGAGAGGGAGAAGCAGGCCTCCCGCTGAGCAGGGAGCCCGATGTGGGACTCGATCCCAGGACCCTGGGATCGTGACCTGAGCTGAAGGCAGATGCTTAATGACTGAGCCACCCAGGCGCCCCCTGATAATATACTATTATAAGTCTAAACAATACAGTTTTTGGATAGACTGCCTATTTTAAGTAATGTTGATAATGCATTTTCCCTTTCCAGAAAGAAGAAATGATGTAAATAATTCACTATCCAAACTTTAAGGTCAGAAGTGAGAAGGAAGGTCAGGAAGACTATGGCCTGGCCAAATATTTTTCGAAGAGGAACTCTGTTCTCCCGGTTCAGCCATCATCATGTTGTTGTGTTCCTGCTCACCTTCTTCAGGTATGTTCGTTGCTCAAACTGTGCCCTTGGGTTTTTTGGTTTTGTTTGCTTGAGGGAGCTGGTTACTGGCACAGCAAGTGTTTAGTGCAGTGATTGGCATGGGCTTACGAAATAGGCTGGTTATTCTTTCTGCTGTGCTTTTTGGTACCTCTGAGTAGTTTTCAAGGACCATTTTGCCCATGTTTGGCAATGTCTGGAGGCATTTTTGGTTGTCACCAAAAGGGTGCCACTTGCAGTGGGTAGAGACCAGGGTTGCTGCTGTAGATCCTACAACGCATAGGCTAGCTTCCCACAGTAGAGAATTTGGGGGGCCCAAAATGTCACTAGTGCCATGGTTGAGAAACCCTGGTTTAATATACACTTAAAACCAGGAGCTTCAGAACAAAGAGTGCAAATATTCAGGGAATGCCCTGTGCATCCTTGAGCAGTAAAGATGGTACGAGACAATTGTGAGGAGCTCTAGAAACTCCTGTGAGATCCTGAGTGTTAGCATGACAGAAGGATCATCCATGTTTATGATTCTGTGGCCCTCAGTGGCTCTCTTGGGTGGTCCATAGATGCCATAAATCAGGCTGTTTGGTTTTAGGAGCTATGTTACTTATAACCCTGAGACTCAGCTATTTTGATTATTTCTTCTGGGCAGATTTTATTTGTTACTAATCTTTATTGAAGTCACCACAAATAATGTGATTTATTTGTTTGTTTGTTTTAAGGCAGAAACTAGGAAATGGTTCTCTGTGTAAGAGTTGACAGGTAATTTTGGATGCTTGCGTTAGGGAGATCCATTTGTGAGGCGTGAGAGGAGACACCAATGAGAGGAAAAGACAGGACTCCAGAGAAAGCTACTTAATGGCTAATGCATCAAGGGGCCAACGGTTGTTAAAGACTTAAAATTCTTTACAGAACTGCCACCATGATTTAGAGTGGGTTGGGATCAGTCATGCATCTATCTTCTAGGTGGAGGGGTAAGTTATGAGTGAACACAGGGGCTCGTAATGAAGAAGAGTAATTAATTTTTTCTTTTGCTTGGCAGAGACTGTTCAATTGATAGTTCTCATAAAGCAGTACTTCTTTTTTTTTTTTAAGAGAAAAATTCTAAAATTAAAACAAATGGGACTATATCCGAGATTTTATTGAATGCCGTTTTCTTTGCTATTAATTCAGTCGTATTTCTTTTCTCTTTTGCAGTTATTCGTTGCTCCATGCATCAAGGAAAACTTTTAGCAATGTCAAAGTCAGTATCTCTAAGCAGTGGACCCCAAGTGCTTTCAACAAGTCAGTTAGACTGCCTGTAGAGGTAAGCAGAGCAAATGTTGGGATGGGTTTAGGAAGGGAGCCGTGCCCACCCCTAAATTCCTCTCAAATTCTTCTACTTTGTTTCGTTCATCTGCCTAGGACTCTGAAATGGCTGTTTCCTATGGCATAAAACCCAAACTATTCTGCCCAGTTTCTTAGCTTGCCCTGACTCAGGCCTTGTTTTATTTACCCTTGCATCCAGCTTCCTTCTCACTGTTTTGAAGTGACACATTTCTGTTGAGGTGGTTTTTTAATTGAATTTCACAAGTACCTGTATTCATTTCTGCCTTTGAGATTTTGCTCATATTCTTTTGTATGCTCTTTTGCTTTCTTCCCACCCATCTAAATCTTGATTTTTCCTTTGTGGCAAGATAAAATGCCACTTTTTCTTTTTTTTAAGTCATCTCTACACCCAACATGGGGCTCGAACTCACGACCCTGAGACCAAGAGGCTTATGCTCTACTGACTGAGCCAGCCAGGCGCCCCAAAATTGCCACTTTTTCTCTCAAGTTTCTTCCCACCTTCCACTGATTTTTTTCCCCTTCTTAAAGGTGTACACCATGTGTTACATAGTTTAATGTCTCAGTATTTACATACTTTCTAATTGTTTCATTTGTTTGTATCTTGCTTAAGAGTCCAGAAGTCAGGGGGCGCCTGGGGGGCTCCGTTGTTAAGCGTCTGCCTTCAGCTCAGGTCATGATCCCAGGGTCCTGGGATCGAGCCCCGCAGCGGGCTCCTTGCTCAGTGAGAGTTTGCTTCTTCCTCTCCCACTCCCCCTGCTTGTGTTCCTGCTCTCGCTATCTCTCTGTCAAATAAATAAATAAATTAAATCTTAAAAAAAAAAAAAGAGTCTAGAAGTCAGGGAACCTGAGTGGCTCAGTTGCTTAAGCGACTGCCTTCGACTCGGGTCATGATCCGGAGTTCTGGGATCGAGTCCTGCATCGGGCTCCATGCTCAGCGGGGAGTCTGGTTCTCCCTCTGACCCTTCCCTCTCTCATGCTCTCTCTCTCTCATTCTCTCTTTCAAATAAATGAATAAAATCTTTAAAAAAAAAAAAGTCTAGAAGTTAGGGAGTATGTATCCACTTCCTTGAATTCATTACGGATCAGGTGAATCCCAGTTTGGAATGGAGATGCTATTCTTTACAATATCCTTAGTCAATACACAAGTCCACTCCCCTCATTCTTTACCACATTCCTTGAGTTCTACTTATGTGGGATTATACGTACATATTAATATTCTTGGCATGTCTTTTTTTTTTTTTTAAGATTTTATTTATTCATTTGAGAGAGAGAGAGGACAAGCTAGGGGAGGGGTGGGGCAGAGAGAGAGGGGAAGCAGACTCCCCACTGAGTGGGAAGCCCAACCGGAGCTTGATCCCAGGACCCCTGAGATCATGACCTGAGCCAAAGTCATATGCTTAACCAGCTGAGCCACCCAGGTGCCCCAGCATGTCTGAGTTCTTAAAATATTTTTCCCCTATTTGGATCAATTAAAAGTTGATAGAGATCTGAAGGTTATAGGACTATCCCCTCAATGTGATTAAGTTACTCAGTCAATTTCTTATTGAGGGTCTGTCTTGCATAAACACTGTTCTAGGCAGTGAGGATTACCCCCCACAAAAAAAACCTAGAGAAAGGATTAAAAGGAAAAAAAAGAGCCTGTCCTCACAGAACTGATGTTCTGTTGAAGATGCTCTTGTACGATTTTTCTTCCCCATCCCCCTTTATTTAAAGTTTATTTTTGGGTGCCTAGGTGGCTCAGTTCATGATCCCGGGGTCCTGGGTTTGAGCCCTGCATTGGGCTCCCTGCTCAGCGGGAAGTCTGCTTCTCCCTTTGCCCCTCCCTCCTGCTCAAGCTTGCTCTGTGGTGTGCGCACGTGCTCTCCCTCGCAAAAATAAATAAAAAATCTTTTAAAAAAAAGTTTTTTGTTTTTTGTTTTTTTAGTAATCTCTACACCCAACATGGGGCTCGGACTAATGACTCCGAGATTGAGAGTTGCCTGCTCTTCCAATTGAGCCAGCCAGGCAACCCTCTTGTACAATTTTTCTTGAATTTAAGTTATTAGGAACTTTTTTTAAAATTTTTTTAAAATTTATTTATTTATTTGAGAGAGAGAGAATGAGAGAGAAAGCACATGAGAGGGGGAAGGGCCAGAGGGAGAAGCAGACTCCCTGCTGAGCAGGGAGCCTGATGCGGGACTCGATTCTGAGACTCCAGGATCATGACCTGAGCCGAAAGCAGTTGCTTAACCAACTGAGCCACCCAGGCGCCCTAAGTTATTAGGAACTTTTAAAAGAAAAGATGTTAAGAATAGAGGGCTAGATTTTTTTTTTTATTATTATGTTATGTTAATCATCATACATTACCTCATTAGTTTTTGATGTAGTGTTCCATGATTCATTGTTTGCTATAACACCCAGTGCTCCATGCAGAACGTGCTCTCTTTAATACCCATCACCAGGCTAACCCATCCCCCCACCCCCCTCCCCTCTAGAACCCTCAGTTTGTTTTTCAGAGTCCATCGTCTCTCATGGTTCGTCTCCCCCTCTGATTTCCCCCGCTTCATTCTTCCCCTCCTGCTATCTTCTTCTTCTTCTTCTTTTTTTTTAACAAAGAATGTTAAAACAGAGAATGTATTATTTGCTTCAGGGGTACAGGTCTGTGATTCAACAGTCTTGCACGCTTCACAGCGCTCACCATAGCACATACCCTCCCCGATGTCTATCACCCAGCCACCCCATCCCTCCCACCTCCCACCACTCCAGCAACCCTCAGTTTGTTTCCTGAGATTAAGAATTCCTCATATCAGTTGATATCATATTGATGACTTCATATCAATCCTCATTGACTTATTTCGCTCAGCATAATACTCTCCAGTTCCATCCATGTCGTTGCAAATGGCAAAATTTCATTCTTTTTGATGGCTGCATAATATTCCATTGTATATATCTACCACATCTTCTTTATCCATTCATCTGTCGATGAACATCTTGGCTCTTTCCACAGTTTGGCTATTGTGGACATTGCTGCTATAAACATTGGGGTGCACGTACCCCTTCGGATCCCTACATTTGTATCTTTGGGGTAAATACCCAGTAGTGCAATTGCTGGGTCATATGGTAGCTCTATTTTCAACTTTTTGAGGAACCTCCCTACTGTTTTCCAGAGTGGCTGCACCAGCTTGCATTCCCACCAACAGTGTAGGAGGGTTCCCCTTTCTCTGCATCCTCACCAACATCTGTCGTTTCCTGACTTGTTAATTTTAGCCATTCTGACTGGCGTGAGGTGATATCTCATTGAGGTTTTGATTTCGATTTCTAGAGGACTAGATTTCACACTGAGTCTTGACTAGTGTTGTGTGCACAGTGAGTATGTCTAAATGATCAAGTGACTTGTCATAAACCTTCAGAACAGAGTGGCATTAGAGGGGTTGTGTGCTCTGACCGCTCAGCCAGAATGGAATCTTTCTTTGTCATTATTGAAAGATGCTCACTCACCTTCTGCTTTAATACTTCGAGGAAGTTCTTTCTTGTATTGAGGGAAAACTATTCTGCTGTTTAATTTTGATCTTGGGTTTTCTTCTGAGCCACGCATAGTAGTCGATTTCTGCTACATGACAGCCTGCTGAATATTCAAAAAAACCCTCAATGGGCTGAGGTCTAGAGGAAGCCAGGTGCAAGTTTCCAAGAGTGTTTTTTCAGTGGAATGCACGGGATGGATGTAATTCTTCTAGCAACAAGTTGTGACAACACTGGTGGAATCTTGTCTACCAGGGAAGGTTATTAGAGACTCAGTGCCCAGCGTTTTTATTGGGATTGGTCATGTAGGCACCCTGTGCCTGGCATGCACAACAATTCTAGACTCTGAGAAGGAAAGCAGGTTCAGCATAAACCACATTGTTTGTACAAACAGTTTAGGTACAGTGAACCACTCTTAGCAAGGATGGATGGGAACCCTCCCAAAATCCCAGTTCCCAGATGCCAGCCAAGGGGCTCACTTCACAAGTAGGCCCTTTTTTTTTTTTAAAAGATTTTATTTATTTATTTGACAGAGAGAGACACAGCGAGAGAGGGAACACAAGCAGGGGGAGTGGGAGAGGGAGAAGCAGGCTTCCCGCTGAGCAGGGAGCCCGATGCGGGGCTCGATCCCAGGACCCTGGGATCATGACCTGAGCTGAAGGCAGATGCTTAACAACTGAGCCACCCAGGCGCCCACAAGTAGGCCCTTTTGAGGAGAATAGTCTCAGGCCTGCCGTGTTTTTTGGTTTTTTTTTTTTTGAATTTTTAAAAATTTTATTATGTTATGTTAGTCACCATACATCACATCATTAGTTTTTGATGTGGTGATCCACGGTCCATTGTTTTCGTATAACACCCAGTGCTCCATGCAGTACGTGCCCTCCTTAATACCCATCACCAGGCTAACCAACTCCTCCTCCCCCCAAGTCTGCCGTGTTAACTCTTTCCTGCCAGTTACTATGTCACATTATTAGCTCTTATGGGACTTGCATTAACTTTTCTGCTTAGCTGTTTATTTACTCTAATTGCTGCTAAAATAGGTTTCACCATTCTGGTTTTTCAGAACTATGGATTAAGTAGTTTGGATGGATTGGTTATATAGAAGTCAAGTTCCGACTGATCCTGGAGATGTTTGTAATTCCGTCTCTGCCGTCATGGACAGCAGTGCTGACCTTCTGTTCCTTTCTTTAGACCTTAAGGTCTGGTTTTTTTCCTTCCTGAAGCCCACTGCTGGGAGTGGAGCTGCTGGGGCCATCTGTGCCTTTCACTCTTCCTGTGCTTCTGGGTCTGTAACTGTCAACCCTGGCTTTCCTTTGAGACCTCCTTTTTTGTCCAAAGTGGGAAGCGTTCTTAGAACTGGAAGTTTATGTGGAATTATTCTGAAAAATACTTTCTTAAGTGTCAGCATCGTCAAAAATTACTTATGATAGCTTTCATTTTTATGCATAGCTATCTTAGGTGCTTTACAAAAATAATTAAGCACATACAGTGTCTTTTCCTTGAGAATCTATAATGGATCCCGCTGATTTGCACAAACATTGAAAACAGCCAGTGAACATAACATAATATCTATGTTTAGAGATAATAAGGAGGTAATGGTTAAATTTGACAAGTCAGACAACTTGACTGGAAATTGTAAACAGAATTTTGTTCACTAAATTAAAAAGCCTTACCTCTCCAGACAGTACAGTCCTTTCATGAGAATAGTGTGGGGAGCCTCCACTGTCCAGGAGAGGGAAGCGGGATTCAGGGTGTCCTCAGCTTTCCATCTCAAGCTCATCCACAGCCACTTTTCCCCTGAAGAACCTCACGTCAACTGATACCACTCACTGTAGGCAGAGAACAGACCCCGGACGCAGGTCATCGTGAGCTCATCCTCTGCTCACCACTGCTGGAAGCTCTTGTCAGTAGGTCCCCACACCATGCTCGCCCTCACTTGAACATTCTCGCTTAGGAAACCCACACTGTCACTGTTGGTATAAGCACACAATTTCGTGTTTCCAGGAAGTGCCTCAACATGCAGCTGTTCTCATAGATTCGTGCAAACCCTCCCCACCAGACACAGGAAACCCCCACATTCATACAGGCCGGTGGGTTCACGTGATAATTGTACATACACGCAGGCCAGTTTAAACCACTGAAGCGTGTGGGGGTTTCAGCATGGTAAAGTCATTTTGTCAGTGACTTTCATGAAACATTGGATGATTCACTCTGTTTACACGGACCATTTCTCACTAACTAGTATGTGTCTTGATTTTGACTTCTGTGATTGAAGTAAACTTTCTTTTCTAGGCTTTTTCTATTATCCTATTTTCTGTATCTTTGTGTTAGTCCTACTTGTTTTTTTTAGTTTTTGGTTTGGTTTTGTGTTCTATTTGTTAAGTAAGCCATCAAACGTATATTTCAGCTGAATTCTGGCAGTGAAGCAGAAGAAAGCTGTTTCAAGTCTGTCAGTTCTTGTGAGAGCCACACCTGCAGGGAGTTTTGGTGACCTCTTGAGAGAATAAAGAAAAACTCCAGAATCTTCGAGCAGTTGCTTGAGGCCGTGGTCTCTAGCTCACATTGGTGTATGCCCAACAGGGCCTAGTCCTGGGTCCTGATGAACATCAGGGTCAAAGTCTGAGGGAAAATGTGGCAAAATAACTCTAACTGGAGAACTTTAGGGCCCCGCTTAGCACACTGCTGGATCTTAGCTTTGTAGGCTCTTCTCTGTCATGGCAGCAGTGTGTGAGGTGGTGTTAAAGGAGCAAGACCGGTGCCATAAGCCACACAGAAGTGAGTCCCAATCCTTTAGAATCACACTTTATATATTTTATAATTTTACTTTGTTTTAAAGATTTTTTTTTTTTGCTGATTGTGATTTTTCTTCTTAATATTCTAAAGTCAGAATTTCTTTTCTGTGACAACCCATCTCAGAAATCATTTATTCCTGTAGTTCTCTAAATTTTTGCTCTGAGGATCCCAAAGAGCTTTTGGTTATGTGGGTTCATATTTTTATTTTTATTTTTTTATTTTATTTTATTTTTTTTTAAAGATTTATTTATTTGAGAGAGCGAGAATGAGAGAGAGAGAGAGAGTGAGTACATGAGAGGGAGGAGGGTCAGAGGGAGAAGCAGGCTCCCCACTGAGCAGGGAGCCCGACGTGGGACTCGATCCCGGGACTCCAGGATCATGACCTGAGCCGAAGGCAGTCGCTTAACCAACTGAGCCACCCAGGCGCCCCTGGGTTCATATTTTTAGATACTTAGTGTTTTAGAAACTAAATAGAAACTAAAACTAAAAATTGAAAAAAAAATATATTGGTTTTCAACAATAAAAAGGGGAGGCTTGCCTGGGTGGCTCAGTTGGTTAAGCATCTGACTCTTGATTTTGGCTCAGGTTGTGATCTCAGGGTCTTGGGGTCAAGCCCCACGTCAGGTTCCACACTCAGCACAGAGTCTACTTGAGATTCTCTCTCTCCATCTCCCTCTGCCTCTCCCCCGACCTCTAAAATAAATAATAAGTAAAATCTTTAAAAAATACATTGGTTTTTTAGTTATTTTTAAGTGAATTAAATAAACTCATAATGTGTTAACATAAATAACTTTTTATGAAAAATGATTTTTTGAAACAAAATCACTTAATGAGGAGAGTGGCATTGATTTACATTTTTGCAGATTTCATCATGTCTGGCTTAATAAAAGATAGTAGATTTTCACGTCTGCTTTTGAATTCAGTCTCTTGCAACATGATCCTTTGAACTATACGAAGAGATTTTGACCTTTGACAGATACATAGTGGGAAGGGGAGAAGTATTTTAATAGCCTTTTCAGTTAATTGTGGGCATTCATTTTTGATACTACACCAGAATTTGACAAGTGGCAGTTTCTTAGAGGTTAGTTGCCATGTGGAATCTGAAACTGTATGAATTAACTTTTTATACCCTTACATTAAGATCCATTTGTCTGTCTTTACCTTGAATGGATTCTGAAGTGACAGGCTTTATCGTTCTTTTTTGAGGAAATATCTGCCAAATACCCAAATCTGAGTAACTATAGCTTGTCTGTCAGTCATTCTTTCAAGTAAAAAAACAGTCTCCTCGCTTGCACCTCACACAGCTGCCAAGTGCTTTCCCTCAGCACAGCCCCAGTACTTTGCTGTGCCCAGTGCTGCTACACACTCTCCACTCCGGCATACAGGGTGTTAAAAATAAGTGTACTCAGGGGCCAGATTTAATAAAATTAACATTTCTTACTGCTCAACAACAAAAAATTTTTTTTAAGATTTTTATTTATTTGAGAGAGAGAGCATGTGTGAGGGGGTGGAATAGAGGGAGAGCGACAAGCAGACTCTGCGCTGAGCACGGAGCCCATGGGGCTCGATCTCACGACCCTGAGATCATGACCTAGCTGACATCAAGAGTCCAGCGCTCAACCGACCGAGCCACCCAGGGGCCCCACTACTCCACAAGTATTTATCGAGCATTTAGCATGTACCAAGGATGTTCTTAAGTGAAGTTGGCTTTTTTTTTTTTTTAAACTGTGACTGTGGCAGTAAATATAGCGATTATTATTATTTTTTTAATATAGTGATTAATGGTATGGTTTAGTATAACTGCCTTGACTCCTGCTGAGCCACAGGAGTTTTACCCCCCACTGCGTTTGCACCATCAAGGGAAAAATTAAAGGACAAAAGCAGATAACATTTCAGTGTTATGCAAATAGCTTTGACCTTGCAGACCTTTCAGCAGGTTTCCTCTGTTAAACCTCCCCAGGATTCTGTGAGGGTGGGCGGAGGCTGTAGATGAAGGTGCTTTGAGAAAGAGGAAGGACTGACAGGTACCAGTGGGGACTGACGTGGTTCTTGTTGTGTTGCTCTAGATTTGGAGCAGCAACCATTTGTTTCCCAGCGCAGAGGAAGCCACTCTTTTCCTCGGGACACTGGATACTATTTTCCTCTTCTCTTATGCTGTGGTAAGTTTTAGAATTTGGGGGTTTTAGGTTGAGGAAAGATGTAAATGGAAATGACGCCCAACCTTATTAAGTTTGTAAGGAATTCTAGAATTTGCTGACTGAGGAGAGTTCAGCATCGCTGAAGTTTATATTCTGTGTCCCATCCAACCATCCATCCATCCATCCACCCACCCACCCACCCACCCATCCATTCATTTATTCATCCATTTGACAAATAATTTACTGAGCACCTAGCACGTGCCAGGTCTGTGGGAGTTCATCAGTGAGCAACACAGGAATAATCCCTAGCTTTGTAAAACTTACATTCTTGAAGTGGGATCTAAGGAAAACAAACAGTAATACAGTGCTATACATAAGCAAATAGAGAGTATGGTTGAAGGGGGTAGGTGCTGTGGAGAAAAAAGCAGGAAAAGGGGAATAAATAGCCGTGGGAGTTGTAATTTAAGTAGGATGGCTGGGGAAGACCTCAGGTGGGGGGGGTATTTGAGCAAAGACCTGACGTGGGTAAGTGAGGTCAGGTTGACTGGAACAGAGTGACAGGAAGTGAGGCCAGAGAAGGTATGGGGCTCAGACTTTTAGGGCTTTGGCTTTAACCTTGAGTGAGATGGGAGCCCTGGAAGGTTTTGCACAGAGGAGTACCAGGATCTGCCCTGTGTTTGGACAGGCGCACTTGCTGCCCTGGGAGACTAGACCAAAGGGCAGAGACAGAAATAAGGAGACAGGTTAGGCTATTCCAATTTTGAGGTGAAGGATGATGGTGGCTTAGATCCAGGGTGGGAGTAACAGAGGTTGGAAGAGTTGGTTTTAACTGTGTTTTGAAGGTAGAACCAATAATTCTTTTTTTTGTTGAATGTGAAATGTAAGAGAAAGAGAGGTGTTGAGAAGGACTCTAGGGAGGAAATATCACGACAGAGTGGAAGACGTTGGGGAGGGTAGGCTGTTGGGGAAATGTCTTTTGGACATGTTACGTGGGAGATGCCTATTGTTGCCCAAAGGATGAAGAATAGACACTAGATTATGTGAATCTGGAGTTCAAGGTAGAGGTTCAGGCTGGTGGTACAAATTTGAGAGTCCTTGGCATCTAGATAATTTTCAGTTACAAGTTTGGATGAAATCATCAAGGGAACGGGTGAGGATAGAGAAGAGGAATAGGGCTTTCTGTACTTAGAGGCAGGGGACACGAGGACTGGGTGAGCAGGGCTGAGGTGGAGCCGTCAAGGAGGAGAACTGTGGGATGGTGGTGTCCCGGCAGCCATACCAGCAGCGCGGGGGCTGGGTCCCTGTCTGAGGTCGTGGTCTTGGTTGGGGCAGCTGGGATCTCTCCGTGGTTGTAGGGAGCAAGTCTGGTGGTTGCTGAATTAAGGCTGTGGGAAGTGGTGGTAGCCACTGGACCCACGCACCATGCGTGGTCCTCCTTTCCTCCCAGTGTCTGATTTCCTCTTTTGAAAATGTGTACAGTTATACAAAAGCCTTTTTTTTTTAAAGGTTTACTTCTCTGAGTGAGAGCATGTGTGCACATGCAAGCAGGGGGAGGGGCAGAGGGAGAGAGAGAGAGAGAGAGAGAGAGAGAGAGAGAATCCCAAGCAGACTCCCTGTCAAGCTACATGGGGCTCAATCCCACAACCCCAAAACCATGACCTGAGCCGAAATCAAGAATCAGACACTTACAGACTGAGTCACCCAGGTGCCCCATAAAAAGCCTTTTAATTACGAATGTCCAAGTGATGTGAAATACCCGGTGAAAGTCCTAAAGTACTCTCTGAATGTTTATTTGGGCAGTTATTGGAATGTCTTCTTCAAAGAGGAAACTTGTAGAAACAATTGGAGCAGGCCTTAGATCATGTAGCCATGCTCCCTACCCTGGGCGTTTTCTGTATGAAATGCCAGTATAGGGTCATCCGGCTTTGGCTGGAGCACTCCCAGGGGTGCTTCTCTTTGAGCCTTTTATGGAGTATTTTAAGAAGCGGTGTAGTCTAGTGCAAAGACCAGCTCTACCACTGTCAACTAGCTGTGTGAAACTTTTTTGAAATGGAATTTAACCTTTTTTGATCTTTAGTTTCCTCTTCTATAGAGTTGTGATAATACCTATCCCTAGGATTAAATAGGTTTAGGAGATAAAAGGTACCATGAAACGTCAGTGATCATACTTCTTTATATCAAGCTGCATGTCCTTCTGTAGCTTCCAGGCGTCATGCAGGCATTTGGAACAACACAGAATGAATTGAATCCCTAATCTGAAACACTGAGAGATTTTCTTCACCCCCTTTACTATATTTAGCATAAGACATGTGAGTGGCAGCTATAGAGCACAGAATCGAAAGCTTACAGGTGCCTCTTTTGAGGTTGTGACAGGTTGACCATAATGAGACACATCATGTAAATTTTCTCTCATGTAGATGTCAGTTGATCAGAAACGCTTGTATCTGGATTTAGGTTTTCAGTCAGGGTGTTTATTCATTTTACATATTTATGGAAGAAACTTAGTGTATTGCCCTGGGCTTTTTAGTTTGCCTTGCTACCATGACCCAGGTTTTTATTTCCGGCCACTCAGTGGGAGGAGAGCAGAAGGCAGAACATTTGTACTTATCCTCAACTAATTACTGTCTTGGCGTCCCGACTCTCCCCGCCTCGTGAGGTCATGAAACCCAAAGGTCAGATTAAACAGGCAGTGCCTGTGCCCCAGAAGCTTCTGTGGTGCAGGACATGTTGTAACATATCTTGATTCAGAATGCAGATGGCTAAGAGCAGCCTCTGGGAATGCAGATAACTGATCTTTAAGAGTTGATCTGTTCTAGAAAATGAAATATATTTGTGTGCTTGTTTTATTAGTATTCCTAGTTTTGTTCCATTTTGTTTTTATTTTTATTTTTCCAGTCTCCTTTTAGGCAGCGAGGGGGATCTGCTTTTGGTAGAATCAAAGTTCACACTGGATTACAATATTTTGGTGCGTGAGTTGGTTTATAGTATAACGTGCAGAAGTGCACTGTCATTTCATGAAACGTTTGTGAAACTGATGGAGACAGCTAGTCTGGGCATAAGAATGAAGCCTAATTTTGAGTCATGTTAGTGTTTTATTTCCCTACTCGCTTGGCAAAACATCTTCCTTTTGTGAGGCTGTGCTGTTATTAAGAGCTGTAAAATAAAATGCTTTATTTTTAGGGCCTTTTCGTCAGTGGAATTGTTGGAGATCGGCTTAATTTACGATGGGTTCTGTCTTTTGGCATGTGCTCTTCTGCGCTAGTGGTAAGTTGAAAAGGTATCATCATCATCATCATCAATATCATCATCTTGGTTGGGTATTTTAGAATCCAAGTACCCCCCCTATTTCTATATGTAGAATAGAAAAGCAAAATTAATCTTCAGGTTTTTTTATTTTAATTTATTTTTAAAGATTTTATTTATTTATTTGACAGAGACATAGCGAGAGAGGGAACACAAGCAGGGGGAGTGGGAGAGGGAGAAGCAGGCTTCCCGCGGAGCAGGGAGCCCGATGCGGGGCTCAGTCCAAGGATCCTGGGATCATGACCCGAGCTGAAGGCAGATGCTTAACAACTGAGCCACCCAGGTGCCCCCAGGGGAGTCTTTTTAAAGTGAGATTTGGATCAGGCCCCTTCCATGGCTCGGCACCAGAGCCACACATAAATAGTATACGTGCTGCCAAAATGAGCACAAGAGCCAAGCATAAATAGCACGGCATTTGGTGCTCTTGAGAACCGGGTCATGGCCCGTCTTGACAGTCATGTCTGTCACTGCACTTCACCACTTGGCTCTGGCCAAACTATTTTCTATGGTCCTTACGTATCCTGTGCCTTTCTGCCTCACTACGTTTGCACTTGCTCTTCTTCCTGCCTTGAATGGCTCTTTTCAGCTCTCCCTAGTCTCACTCAATGTCACCAGCAAGTTATTGGCCAAATGGCACTTCCTTCACAATGTCTTCCTTTACTGACCTCATTCATTCTTAAAAGTAATCGGTTCCTCTTCTGTGCTCCCCCTCCTGTGTTTCTTTGAAGGCACTGAGGTTGTCGACGAGGTAGTCCACTGCTTTCTGTATCATTCTTGCTTTCCCCAGGAGTCTGTGGCACGGTGGTTGAGGTCACAGATTTCCCAAGACCTGGACTTCCTGGGTGTCTGTCCCTCATCTGCCCTTTCCCAGGTGTGATTGCTGTGTGCTTCAGCCTTCTCGTTTGAGTACCTCCTGCCAGGCTCGTCGGGACGGTTATATGGGTTTCTGTGTGTGAGGCTTGTGAACAACGCCTGGCTAATGAAGTGCCAGAGAGGCCAAGATCCACGTTTGATGCATCTTTTTTTTGTTTCCTAGCTCCTAGTGAGGAATTTTTGTTGGTTGAATGAAAGCATGGAGTTAGATTAGACCCAATTTTATTATTGCTTTCCAGTATCTGCTGTTTGAGAGATTGACACACTTCACTTATTCATGGCCTGCTGACCCACATGTATATACGTATTGTTTTAAAACCTGTGTACATTTTGTTTTGTTTTTTCACATTTTTTGAAAAATTGAAGTATGTGCATAAACTCATCCTTCTTGGTGTGTAGTTCTGGGTTTTGACAGACGAGCATAGTTGTGCCACCACCACTCTCTCCCCCACCTCTCCCCCAGCCTCTGGCAACCACTGACCATTTTTCTGTCCTTACAGTTGTGCTTTTTCCAGAATGCAATCCTACAGTATTGTACATACTAGTTTTTAGCCCGTGCATAATATTCCAAAAGAAACTTTGACTACTGATAAAACATCCACTTTAGCAAAATGCCAAAAGAAAGGCAGTGACTTGGAGAATGCTCCTGAATTACTGCGCAGATCACAGGTTACACTGGTTCTCTTAACGGTTGCAGTAAGGACCGTAGCTGGCGCGTCCTGGTCCCCACAGTGTGCATGGCACTGCCCTGACCACACATATGTGACCTCAGTCAGTCCCTATAATAGTCCTCCACACACATGCACCTGGGGATGAGAAAACAGAAAGAGTTGTCTAATGAAGTTGAACAACGAGGATTGAACTTCTTAGAGCTTCAGACACAAGTCAGACAAGGGTAATCATTAATGAGCATTGTGTTTGACGTCTCTGGTCAGTGGTGGTGGTTTGGTGGGTGTCTCACTCACTCGGTGCTGCTCTGAACAGGAGCATCTGAAGAGTCGGCACAGGTCTCTTAGGACCTAGACCTTTGAATGTGTCTCTTCACGCACAAACGTAAGCGTGGTAGGCAGTTGGGAGTCCCTAAAGGTGTCTGTGTGGATGTCACATGTTCCCTTTTCTTCCCTTCGTCTCTCAGGTGTTCGTCTTTGGCACAGTCACAGAATGGCTGCATTTCTACAACAAGGGGTTCTACTGCTGTCTGTGGATTGTAAATGGCCTGCTGCAGTCCACTGGTTGGCCCTGCGTGGTTGCTGTTATGGGCAACTGGTTTGGGAAAGCTGGGTATGCCTCTCCCTTCCTCTTTAATTTCTCTTTTTAAGTGGTTTTAATTTGAGATTACTCAGACTTGTCATCAATTCAGTCGATCTTTTCGACACTGCCCGCAACTTTTCTCTATTTTAGAAAGTTAGACTAGTTGAGAGAGAGAAGCTTTCATGTTGGAGTGCATTACAGGAAATGGTGTGGACTTGGGGGATGGCGTAGCCCAGTGAGTCACGTTCTTTTTCTTTATTTTTTGAGAGAGAGAGAGAAGGCGCAAATGCACGCGAGCAGGCGGAGGGGCAGAGGGAAAGAGAGAATCTTGAGCAGGCTCCACACCCAGCATGGAGCCTGACATGGGGCTCGATCTTACAACCGTGAGCTGAAATCAAGAGTTTGATGTTTAACCAACTGAGCCACCCAGGCATCCCAGTGAGGCACTTCTTAATACTTCACTGGCCATGGTCAGATTTTGAGCGTGGCTAAGGCATTACATCTCAATTTTTAATAAAAAATCTTCCCTTTACAGAACATAAGTAACGTAACAGGATAAAATAAATCTCACATGCCATCCCATCATGTGTCTTCCTGTGGGTTTTGCCTTCCCTTCTCTTTTTTGAGACTCACTGGTCTAGTTTTGCCTTCTTACATTAAAGGTGAAGAAACTGGGGCGCCTGGGTGGCTCAGTCGTTAAGCGTCTGCCTTCGGCTCAGGTCATGATCCCTGGGTCCTGGGATCGAGCCCCGCGTCAGGCTCCTTGCTCAGCTGGGAAGCCTGCTTCTCCCTCTCCCACTCCCCCTGCTGGTGTTCCCTCTCAAACTGTGTCTCTCTCTGTCAAATAAATAAAATCTTAAAAAAAATAAATAAATAAATAAAGGTGAGGAAACTGAGGCCAAAAATTACCTGTGGGACTTGCCTAAGATCACATAACGAAGACTCTAATAAGATGCGGATGAAGAATGCCAAAATTTGGGACTTAAAAGCCCAAATTGGGCATTTTTTCCCCTAAACCTTCAAGTAGTTGTCAGATGGTGTATGAGTTTATGTGTGATGCAGGCCACGGCATGAGGGTGGGCATCTGCTAGAGTATTTTCCATGCTACCAGAAAGAAGAGCTATATTTCATTTACAGGATGGAAAATAACTTGAGATACTCAAAGACTTGGCTTTGTTGTTTGCCTTTTTGGTGACATTCTGATTTCAGGAATATTATTAATTTGGATTTCTTTCATTTTTCCTGGATAAATATTTATATATTGTGAGATACACATTTATTTCATCTATGGCTTGGTCTTTTTTGTTTACTCTTTTACCATAGGCCAGTGTATGCAACAGACATTATCCACCCACCAAGTGATCAGTGCATGCTCTGCCTGGCTTCCCTTGGGTTTCCAGCCTCCCTAGTTTCATGATGGGAGTCATGATGCCTGCTGGCTAAGGATCTGTAACATCATGAAAGTTTACCTGTGAACTTTCTTGCGGGTGGAATAAGTGCCACTTAATGAGAATACTCTGACTATACTTCAGTGTGCTAGTGACTTCTTTTTTTAAGATTTTATTTATTTATTTGACAGAGACAGCAAGAGCAGGAATACAGGCAAGGGGAGTGGGAGAGGGAGAAGCAGGCTTCCCGCCGAGCAGGGAGTCCGATGTGGGGCTCAATCCCAGGACCCTGGGATCATGACCTGAGCCGAAGGCAGATGCTTAACAGGATGAGCCACGCAGGCGGCCCTCGTTTTTTTTTTAAAGATTTTATTTATTTATATGAGAGAGAAAGCATGAGCCAGGAGAGAGGCAAAAGGAGAGGGAGAAGCAGGCTCCCTGGCAGACTCCCTGCTGAGCATGGAGCCCAACCTGGGGCTCAATCCCAGGACCCCATGATCACGACCTGAGCCAAAATCAATAGTCAGCTGCTCAACCAACTGAACCACCCAGGTGCCCCTCAACTAGTTTCTTCTCAAATCATGTCTTTGGTTAGCCAGTGTTATTCAGAGCCTGACCTTCTGACACTTTCCTCCAGGACCCTCTTGCTAGGTTTTATATATTTTAGAGGACCAGGGCAGGGCGTTTGAATACTGGGGAGAACATAGAGATTATCTAGTTCAAATTATTTGTTTTCCAGGTAGAAAAAGTTGGGACCCCAGGGAATTAAGTGATCTGTTGAAGACATTGCCTTAAAAAGCTGTTAACTTCGGATGAATCATGCCCCTTTATCAGGGTCATAGTTTTTATTTTTTAAAGAAGATTTTATTCGTACATAATCTGTACACCCATTGTGGGTCTCAAACTCACAACCCTGAGATCAAGAGTCTCACACTGTGCTGACTGAGCCAGCCAGGCGCCCCCAGGGTCATAGTTTTTAAGCAGATTTAGGCTTGTCAAACTAACATGTACACTCGTGCAGTACCAACCCCTTTCGCACATAGCACTGAGCTCAGTGCTGTGAGGAGCATAGCATGTTCTAGTTGAGAACACTGGCCGTGACCCGCTTGAGATCGCACAGCTAGAAGCAGCAGAGCTAGGACTTCTGAACAAACTATTTTTCACTCTGCTGTGTTGTCTTCCTGTTCGTTTCTAAGATGCCTTCTGTCTCAGTGAGGTTATAAAAATGTTTAAGGAGCGAAGAAATCTAGGGGCGCCTGGGTGGCTCAGTCGTTGGGCATCTGCCTTCGGCTCAGGTCATGGTCCCAGGGTCCTGGGATCGAGCCCCACATCGGGCTCCCTGCTCAGCGGGAAGCCTGCTTCTCCCTCTCCTACTCCCCCTGCTTGTGTTCCCTTTCTCGCTGTCTCTTTCTCTGTCAAATAAATACATAAAATCTTAAAAAAAAAAGCTAAATAATCTAGACTTAACATAGTGTGATATTAATAGAGGGGCACCTGGCTGGCTCTGTCAGAAAAGCATGTCACTCTTGATCCCGGGGTCGTGAGTTTGAGCCCCATGTGGGGTATAGAAATTCCTTATAAAAAAAAAAAACACATTTAAAAATATATGTATCAGGGCGCCTGGGTGGCTCAGATGGTTAAGTGTCTGCCTTCGGCTCAGGTCATGATCCCGGAGTCCTGGGATCGAGTCCCGCATCAGGCTCCCTGCTCTGCAGGGAGCCTGCTTCTCCCTCTCCCTCTGCCTGTGCCTCTCTCTCTCTCTCTCTCTCTCTCTGACTTTCATGAATAAATAAATAAAACATTTAAAAAATAAATATATATCAAATAGAATAAAATACAAATTTTGATGTTAAAAAAATTAATTTGGGGCACCTGGCTTACTCAGTCGGAAGAGCATGTGACTCTTGATTTCAAGGTCGTGAGTTTGAGCCCTATGTTGGGTATAGAGATTATTTAAAAATAAAATCTTTAAAAAACAAATTAACTCATCTTTCTTTTACCAGCCCTACTGCCATTGCGTATGTTCAGAACTAATCATTTTTCTCCAGGACTGTTGTAATAGCTAGTTTTCCTTCCACTCGATTCTTTACCTTCCCCCCCCCTTTTTAAATGGATTTATTAAGGTATGTAATAAGCTGCACATATTTAAGACGTACCATTTGATGAAGTTCAGCCTGCATACATCCTTAAAACCACCATCACAGTTAAGAAAATGGGCATATGCATCACCCCCAAGAGTTTCCTCATGCCCTTTGGTAGTTCCTCTCCTCCCTCTTCCTGTTACCTTCTCCTTCCCTCCCATTGCCATCTCCAGGTAACTGTTGATCAGCTTTCTGTCACTTTAGGTTAATTTGCATTTTCTCAAATTTTATATAAATAGAATCAGACAGTATATACTGTTTCTTGTCTACTTTCATTCAGTGTAATTATTCTGAGACCCAGTCATGTTGTGTGCATCGATAGTTCATTCCTTTCTATAGCTGAGCAGTAATCGATTGTATCACAATTTATCTTTTCACCTGTTGGTGAACATTTGGGTTGTTGTCAGTTTTTGGCTATTACAAATAAAGCCCCTGTGAATGTTTGTGTACAAATCCTTGTATGAACATATGCTTTCATTTTCCTTGGATGAATGTGTCAAAGTGGAATGGCTGGGTCATATGGTAGGTGTGTGTTTATCTTTTTAAGAAACCTCGGCTGGGACGCCTGGGTGGCTCAGTCGGTTAAGCGTCTGCCTTCGGCCCGGGTCATGATCCCGGGGTCCGGGGATTGAGTCCCATGTTGGGCTCCCTGCTTGGCGGGGAGCCTGCTTCTCCCTCTGCCTGTCGCTCCCCCTGCTTGTGCTCTCTCTCTGACTCATAAATAAATAAGATCTTTAAAAAAAAAAAAAGAAAGAAAGAAACCGGCGGACTCTTCCAAAGTGGTTTTTACCATTTTACATTCTCTTCAGCAGAGTGTAAGGGCTCTAGTTGCTGTGTCTCTTGCCAACACATACATGTGGTCTTTTCTCTTTTAGCTATCCTAGTAGGTATGTAGTACAGCATTGTGGTTTTAATTTGCGTTTTCCTAATGTTTGATGATGTTGAACACCTTTTTATGTGTTTATTTGCATCATGTTTTTGTGTGCATGAAGCCTCTTTTTCAAAAACTTTCTTTTTTTAAAAAAACTTTTTGTCTTGAGATGATTGTACATTCATACTATTTAACATTTTATTGGAATTTTTTAAGATTTAATTATTTATTTTTAAAGATTTTTTGAAAATTTATTTGATATAGAGAGACACAGCGAGAGAGGGAACACAAGCAGAGGGAGTGGGAGAGGGAGAAGCAGACTTCTCACTGAGCAGGGAGCCCAATTCGGGGCTGGATCCCAGGACCCTGGGATCATGACATGAGCCGAAGGCAGATACTTAACGACTGAGCCACCCAGGCGCCCCGAGATTTAATTTTTTTAAAGTGATCTCTACACCCAACATGGGGCTTGAACTTACAACCCCAAGATCAAGAGTTGCACGCTCCACCTACTGAGCCAGCCAGCGCCACTGGATTGTTTTTGTATTACTGAGTTTTGAGAGTTCTTTATATTCCAGATGTGAGTCTTTTATTAGATAAGCGATATGCAAATATTTCCTCCTACTCTGTGGCGTACTTTCAAAATTCTCTTAACAGTGTCTTGTGATGCACCCGAAATTGAACTTTAGTGTAATATTATGTTTTTTTTTTAAAGATTTTATTTACTTATTAGAGAGTATGCACATGAGAGAGAGTGAGAGAGAGAAAGCAGGAGCAGGGATGGGGAGAGGGAGAGGCAGACTCCCTGGGACCCTGGGATCATGACCTGAGCCTAACGCAGACACTTAACCAACCACTGAGCCACCCAGGCACCCCTAGTTTAATGCTATCTTAAAGTGACCTGATGTTTTGTCATTTGGGTATACTTTAAAAAAATCTTAAGATAGAATGTTGATTCTTTGGAATGTGAACTTTCACGGTTTTGTCCATTTTGTATTTGAACTGCACCAGAATTCATTCCGATTCTATTGTCTTCTGTTTGTCACTGTTCTCTGTCTTAGACGAGGAGTTGTTTTTGGTCTCTGGAGCGCCTGTGCTTCGGTGGGCAATATTTTGGGAGCATGCCTAGCTTCTTCTGTTCTGCAGTACGGGTATGAGGTAGGTATTTCCTTCTAACTTTTTCTTGAGTACATATAATATGTTTTGTTTTTTAGGAAATAATACTGTGGCCATCTAGAACTGTGTAGAGCTGTGTTTGGGTGGGGCAAGGCTTATATTAAAAGTAGACAAACTTTTGAGAATTTCAAACACAGAAATTATTCTTGGAAAAAATACCAAGTCTAAAGACAGTATAATCAAGTGGGGGAAAAAAGTATTTGCAATTCATGTCACAGATCAAGAGCTAATCTCCCTAATATGTAAAGAGGACCTGCAAATTGATAAGAAGACCAACAATACACAAAAAGAAAGGTAAAGGATTTGAATGTGTTGTTCAAATAGAAATGGCTTTGAAATAGGTGACAAGATATTCCACTTCATTTGTAACTTATTCACTGTCCCATTCAGTAAATACATATCACAGTTCTCTAAGTGCCCCTAGGCAGTAGAGAATAGAGCATTGGCCAAAAAAGAAAAAACTTTGCCCTGTGGAGCTTAGGTGTTATTTGGTGGAGAAATGCAAATTAAAACTACACTGTAAAAAAGAAAGAGAAGAAAGAAACTATGCTGTATACTTATTATATTGGTAAGAATCTATAAACTTGATGCCATTTTGTGCTTATGAGGATTGACCCCTCTTGGAGTCAGTCTGAGACTGTCTATCAAAATGACACCTGCTCTAACCGAGCTGTCCACCTCCATGAATTAATCCCACGGGTGAATATACTTCCACGTGTACAAAGTGATGTATCTACGTGGTTATTTCAGTGTTGTTTGTAAGAGCAAAAAACTGGTTACAAATGTGAACCAGGAGGGAGACACAGTGTGACACATCTGTGCAAGGGAAGGTGGCACAGCTGTGAAGTGGAATTCGGAAGTGCTCTGGGTCCTGATAGGGAAAGTTCTCCAAGGTTTGTTAAGTGAAGCAAGCCAGGGTACAGAACAGTGTGTGCTGAACGATGCCATTTTTGTAAAATGGAGGAAGAATCAGAGTATATATTTGTATTGGACTGTATTTCTAAAACAGTCTCTGGGAAGTAGAAATCAAATAACAGCAATGGTTATATGTTAGGGAAATGGGGATTAAGTGGACGGGGGAAGAGGTGGGAGGGGGAGATTTTACTATCCATCCACTTTTTGTTGCTTGGATCATGTGGAAGTGTGATGTATTCAAAACCCTAAATAATTAAAAGTAAGTGTAGTTGCTCTTTTAAAAAGTAGATAAATCGGGGCGCCGGGGTGGCTCAGTCGTTAAGCGGCTGCCTTCGGCTCCAGTCGTGGTCCCAGGGTCCTGGGATCGAGCCCCGCATCGGGCTCCCTGCTCAGCAGCGGGAAACCTGCTTCTCCCTCTCCCACTCCCCCTGCTTGTGTTCCCGCTCTCGCTGGGTCTCTCTCTGTCAAATAAATCAATAAAATCTTTTTAAAAAATAAAAGTAGATAAATTTTGAAATAGTTCACCAGGTGTTTGGTCTCAGAAGAATTTTGGTCGAGTTTGGCTCAACGAGAAGTCCTTCCTGTATTCCCAGTCACCTTTATTCCGGGCTTTTTGGCTTTGCGTCTGGATTGTACTAATTGGGCTCAGATGGGAATTTTGGTTCAAGTGCGGCTCCCAGATTTGGCTTCTGGAAACACTAATTTTGTCACTGTGTTTTCCAGAAATTTATGTCCACATCAGGGCCCATTCCCTATTAAATAAAATTCCGCTGTGCAGCCTGGCTTTTGAGGTTCTTTAATCTTGATCTCACCCTTTCCTAGCAGTTTTATTCCTGGCTGTCCCTTAGCAGAAGCCCCCGCTTTGACCCCGCGGGAGGCTTTCTCTCTCATTCCCACCCTGTCCCTTTGCTTCAGGTGTGCTGGGACGGACCATAAGTTGCCTTTTCAGCTCTTCCTGAAGACACCGTGTTGCTGCGCCAGGATCTTTAGCTGTTTCCTTCGATTTGTGTTTCTTATTAGGACTGGGCCTTCCCTTTTATTCGCCTACTTGATGCCTTGTACTATTGTTTGGTGTATTGTTTAATCTCCTCAACTGGATAGAATATTTTCGAGGGCAGATAGTGTCTCTTGTGGGAAGCTCTGTGGGACAGAGAATGAGGTTTTGGAGCCAGTCCTGATTTCACAATTGTGGTGGTACCACTCACTGTCCCTGGGACCTTAACTGGCCTCTCTGAGCCTCCGGGGGAAAATGCGTGGAAAACACAAGTGAAACAGCTCCGTGCCTGGCACAGCCTGAGCACTCAGTGCTCATTTCCTTCCCCATCGCCCTCTTCTTCCCACCCGATCCCCCACCTTCCCCACATGGGCTTCTAGTGGATGTGCTCTAAGCAGTATCCCAGGTGTGCAAACAACTCCTGTCTCCTCTTCTCCAGTATGCCTTTCTGGTGACAGCGGCTGTGCAGTTTGCTGGTGGGATCGTCATCTTCTTTGGACTCCTGGTGTCACCAGAAGAAATTGGTGAGGAGAAACTGTCCTTTCTGTTCAACACGTCTTACTGTTATGGGCGAAGAGAAACCTGAGGCCAGCACGGCCGGTCTCTTGTTCCCTAGGAGAACTGTGAGCTCCTTTCAGGGGGTTGGAGGAGTGGTATTTGCTGTTTGTGTTCGGTAGACACCGGTTGGCTGACTGGGCGCAGCTGCAGACGTTTGAGGGGAATGAGGCTCGCCTTTCTAGATTCAGGGAAAACTCTCCATTTGCAAATGAGCTTTGTAATTGAGACACTGACTGGAAATTAGCATGATCTATTTCTCATTTCACTTCTTCAGACAGATTTCTCTCCCTTCATAAAAGGAATTTAGTTGATACTTACCTGTGGTTACATACAAGCAAAACCACAGAAGCAAATAGATGTACAATTCCATCTTTTGCGTGTTATTGAAGAGACATGTTCGTTTAATTGTATGTTATTAATGTTTTCTTAAATGTAATAGAGGTAGAATAATGTCGTTGAAAAAGCATTGCTTTGAATCTAGTTAGTAAAGTAGAATCAGAGTCCTGACTTTGTTGCTTATTAGCTGTGTGACCTTAATCAACTTTGGTTGACTTTGGCCTTGAACCTTAGTTACTTCTTCTGTAAAGTGGAGATAAAAATAATCTCGACCCCATGAGTAATGATACATACAAAGCACCTTGCACAGTGCCAGGCATCTAGAAGGCACTCTATAAATCGTGGCTCTTACTGTTTTAGGTCTCCCAGGTATCGAGGCAGAAGAAAATTTCGAAGAAGACTCACACAGGCCATTGATTAATGGCGCTGAAAACGAAGACGAATATGAGCCTAATTATTCCATCCAAGAAGGCAGTACTGTTACCCAGGTCAAGGCAATAAGCTTTTATCAGGCCTGTTGTCTTCCTGGAGTTATACCGGTAAGGACTGTTCAGATCTCCTTACCACAACTCATGAGATATTATAGCTTGGATATTAGCTCTACCTGCGATAAAGCATCTTGAAGTGTTTAGCTTCTCTTTGATACCTTATTTTAGGAATACACGTTCAGAGGAATATTGTATAGTGCCCCTCAGCTTGTGTCTGGGGAGACCACGACTTGAAATTTTATCTGCGTTCTAATGCAGAGTTAGTGTTCCTTTTCTGTGAAGAGCCAGATAGTAAATGTGTTTAGCCTCGGGGAGGCGGGGGGGGGAGGGGGGGGCGGGTCGTACAGTCTCTACCACAGCTACTCACATCTGTAGAACACATGAAACCCTGGATGGTATGGAACAAAGGGGTGTGGGCAGGTTTGGCCCGTGAGCTCTAGTTTGCTGACCCTGACCCTGCATTCAAGTAAGAAGGCAAAATTAGTGTTCTTAAATACGTTCTTTTTGGCCTGTTGAAGTAGTATAGAATTATATGTGACCAAGAGGGGTTTTGAATGGTTCATTTAAGTCTGCCTTATTTGCCTGTATTATCATTCTAGAAAAAAATTGTTTGCCCTTTTATTAAAAGGTGCAGAACACAGTACTCCCAACAATATTTCTTGGTGATGCGTTCCAGTGTTTCCAAAACCTTTGCGGTCAGGAGAATTTACTAATGTCTGAACTAAGTCCCTTCTGCTGCAGTTTTTCTGTCTTGATGTTTGGGGCGTGCCCGCACGGGAGTGGAAGTTAGGAGGCCTAGGGTGTTGTCCAGCTCACCGTTAAGCCTCTCTAGGGCCTGGGGTAAGTCGCGCAGCCCATCCCTGTGTCCTCGGTGCCTCCTTCCCATGGGGCAGAGAGTAACCCCGTCTGCCCCGGGGTCTCTAACGCTGAGCTCCTGGATTGTGAATAAGCACCTGGTTTTGTTCATTTTATTGTCTAATGGTGCTTTACAAATGTCACCCCTCAGCTGGCTTCAGAGTCTGCGTGCTTACTAGCCCCCTCTGCCTGTGCCCCCAGGCTGAGAGGACCGACATTTGCAGACAGACAGTGAAGTGTGAGTGAGAATGTAAGTGTACGTTGCCGCAGTTCTGTAGCCAAAAGACAATATATAAGCGGAATGCAAGGTCCTTGAGGCCTGTTCTTAGGCTAAAGATTAGTGATTTTTAAGTAGTTGTTAAAATAGTCTGCTGGTAATCGCTTCCTTTCTGGGACAGACCTTACATCTGTTGTGACTAAATATGAAACTCTTGCTACTCCTTTGTATTTCACAAGCAATTGTTCCCTGACTCGGGCAGGGATGCAGAGAAAACGGAGTTAACTTAATTCCTTTGTCCCTGGAGCAGGCTGTCTGGACAAAATGCCCTCATGATTGGGACTCAGCTCTCTAGGAGGCGGCCGTTGCCCTGCCAGGGAAGCTGTTTTACAACAAGTGATACCTAGGCAGTAACTGGCCGCTCCCGGGAAAAGAATATACTCTCCAGACACCCTTTGAAGTCAGCCTCTCTGTTCCTCCCCCTTTTTCCTTTGATGCTAAATGTCAGGAGTCCCTGGTAATAACGTGTTGAATATAGGAGTCTTAGCACCACTGCCACTTTTAGTCCTCCAAGCAGAGCCACAAGGCCCAGGATGGTCATGCTCTTTGATTTCTGACTCAGCAAAGATACTTTTGCTTTTCCACTGGATGTTGGAATACAAGGCTTTTGGAAACCATAATGTGAAAGTAGTTCTAATGTCGCTGCTTTTCTTAGACCTTGGAACTATAGTTTCGTCACATTGCTCTCCAATGTTCATGATGGTAACTTTGCAGGAAGTAGAAGAACCAAAAAAGGTGGGGCTGCTTGGAATAAAAGCTGTGATGTTTACTGGATTTCTTTGCTTGTGGTTAATGATAGTTAGTGGTACGAATACCTTTTATCTTTGTCTAAATAAAGAAACATGAGTGTATGCTCTGCCTTTGAGGTTCAAAACACTGCTTTGCTTCTACCGGGGAACTGAAAGGAGAAGAAACTGGGGACAATTAAGAAATAGTCATGTGTATTTTTGTTCCAGAGGCCTGCTGCACATGCCTTTCTGGAAGCTAATGGGGATAATAAAGAGAAGTGGGAGACTAGCTGAATTCAGGCAAATGGGAATTTATAGAAGTGTGTAATTTTAAAATCAGGTGCTATTCTTCCCAGACCCCTGTGTATGGTTTTGGTTTTGAATTACATTAAGAATTGTGGTCCTTCTGTGTTGTTGTTTGTTCCTCATCGAAAGTCGAATGTTTTTCTTGTAGTACTCACTGGCCTACGCCTGCTTGAAGTTAGTAAATTACTCCTTCTTCTTCTGGTTGCCCTTTTATCTGAGTAACAACTTTGGATGGAAGGAGGCTGAAGCTGACAAGTTGTCCATTTGGTACGATGTTGGAGGAATTATAGGTAATGCCAAGTGATCTTTTTCTATGAAGAGAGTTAGTCACTGGTAATATTTTACTGGGTTATGAAATCTGACATCGTTTAAAGTTTTGTTACTTAGTCCACAGCCATTTTTCCTAAACCGTCCTACCAGGAAACAGCTAAAGTCTTAAAAAAAAAAAAAGAATCCGTGGAAAGGAAGAGCCAGCCCACGGCAGCCCTGTGATTTATAGGGCTCTTTTTTTCTCGGTTCTTTGTTTATGGATCAGTTCTTTTGTGTTGGGAAGCACAGGGATGTTTCCCTCTGCCATCTCTTTAAATGTAACCCTTTCGCACACTTTCAGTGATATCTTAGATCTAAAGCTAATTGTATGCCAGAGATCCAAGTTAGAATGTGAATGTGTTCATTTTATCTACTTCCCAACTTCCCCACCACCCACAGTCAAAGAAGGGAAAATACTAGCTTAGTGTATAGATTTTGTCAGATCCTAGAGGTAGGAATAATAGTGGGTATTAATTTCTGTGAGTATTTTGCAACTGTTCCACTGCACACAGCAGATTTTAATAGTGACTTTTTGCTACGGCTGGAAGCATAAACAAGTACCTAAGAAACTCTAAAATAAGACCGTTGTACAGAGTGCATTTTATTGGGTGTTACCTATAGGGCTATGGCAAAATCATAACATCCTTTCTGTAATGTTTGGATTTAGAACTGTGCTAAGGCTAAGCTGCCCTGAGCACCTGAGAGCAGTGAGTCCTCAGGTGATATGCTGTTACTGTACTTGACCTTGTCTGCCCTTATTCTTAGATACAGAGCCAAAGGTGAGGCTGCCACTGTTAGACCTGACCATACTTCTGGGTCCTGCTGTCCAATGAGGATGTACCAGATGTCCCATAGGCCCTATTGCTCAAAATGTGGCTGCATCTAAATGTGACCTTGTTGCTTAAAGGATTCACATTACCTCTTTCAAAAGATCCTGACCTGTTCATTATCACCAAATCATAATCACTGCATTTAATTTTAGTGAACATTTATTGGCCTCCACTAACAGCCTGTGAGGCATGGTCTTTAATGAATCATCTTTTAAAATAAAAAGCAGAGGGGTGCCTGGGTGGCTTAGTCCGTTAGGCGTTCGACTCTTGATTTTGGCTCAGGTCATGATCTCAGGGTCGTGAGATTGAGCCCCTGTGTTGGGCCCTGTGCTGAACATGGAGCCTGCTTAAGATTCTCTCCCTCTGGGGTGCTTGGGTGGCTCAGTCGATTAAGCATCTGCCTTTGGCTCAGGTCATGATCTCAGGGTCCTGGGATCGAGCTTCTGCATGGGGCTTCCTGCTCAACAGGGAGCCTGCTTCTCCTTCTCTCTCTTCCACCCCCCTGCTTGTGCTCTCTCTCTCTCTGTCAAATAAATAAATAAAATCGTAAAAAAAAAAAAAATCCCTCTGCTCCTGCACATGCACGGGCTCTCTCTCTAAAATAAAATAAAATAAAATAAAATAAAATAAAATAAAAAGCAGAAAAATCAGGAAAAGCCTGGTTTGAGAAGTGAGAACAGCAAGGGACAGTGGGTGGTTTTGATGATTTTTTTCCTTTTTCCTTATTTTGCTGTGTGATTCATGGTGTCCTGTTCCTATCAGCCTTCCTGGCCATTAACAGTGAGGTAATCTTCCTTAAAGGAAGCTGTGGAGGAAGCTTGTTTGGGAGAGTCAGCTATCTTTTTGGGTAGACCAGTGTCAGGATCCTGCTGGCAGGGAGAGAGTACGTGGGGAACAAGCTTCAGATAAACTGAGCTAAATCATAAACGATTTTGCTTGTGATGCGCTCTTGGTACTTGCAGGTGGGACTTTGCAAGGTTTCATCTCGGACATATTACAGAAGAGAGCACCAGTTTTAGCTCTCAGTCTGCTTCTGGCTGTTGGGTCCCTTGTTGGATATAGCCGTGAGTATTCCCTTGCAACTGAATTATTTTTCTGATCTCTCAGGACTAAGGCATTTGCCATGAGTCAGTGATCAGCCCCGGAGAGATGCTTGAGACCAGCTACAAAGGCTGATACGAGACCTTTGTATTGTCCTGTAAATGCCTGGTAAAAGTATCATCACGTAGTTTTATTTGTGTTGGGGAGGAAACTGGCATCTCTCCTGCTTTGTTGGTTTGTTTAAAAGCTTGTTTGGGAGTGTATCTGCTTTGTTTGAGGGTAGGCTCCAGAGGGCCAGCATTAGAGCCAATAAAACAATAAAAGGGAAAGGGTTTCAAAAGAGGAAAGATGGTAATTAGTAGGTTTGGTATATGTCCCTTAAGATGCTGCTGAGATGGGAGTAGAGTTTTTCTTCAGCTTTTAGAAGTCTCATTAGCTTGAGCACCAGCCAGAGGCAGACATTACAAATAAAAGTTGGAGTAGGCGGTGAAAGAGTTGTATCCCTTTGTTGTCTCTGGGAGTGATCTGTGAGGTCACTGAGATCCAGATCTTTCTGTGCTGTTCAGTGGGGGCCGATGCAATCTGCTTTTAAAGTCAGCATGCTGTTTCTGCGTCTTTTCTCATAGGTTCTCCGAACGATAAGTCCATTAATGCACTTCTGATGGCGGTTACAGGTATGTGGTGTGGCTCCATTTTACTAAACTGTTACTGCTCCGCTGTAAATAGAAAGGAAGAAAGGGAAACCGTTTGCTCCCTTGGTTTGAGTAATACTAAAACCTTCATTATAAAGAGCTCCGATGGTAAAAGGAAAGCTGCCTACTTCAGATTCAGATTCTGTTTCTCTGCTATCAAGTGACTTCTTCAGTCCTATTGTTATGGAAGCAGTCCCCTTGGACAGAGATTTTTCTAAAATGTTTGATTGCTTCCCCAGCTTCCCTTATTACTTCTGGAGGTGGTTTAGGAAGACGCCACATTGGAAACCAATTCACCAGCTTTCAAAAAGGTTTCCTGGGGTGCCTGGGTGGCTTGTTCGTTGGGCGTCTCCCTTAGGCTCAGGTCATGATCCCAGGGTCCTGGGATCCTGGGATCAAGCCCCACATCGGGCTCCCTGCTCAGCGGCAACCCTGCTTCTCCCTCTCCCACTCCCCCTGCTTGTGTTCCCTCTCTCGCTGTGTGTCTCTCTGTCAAATAAATAAATAAAATCTTTAAAAAAAAAAAAAGGTTTTCCAACTATGTTGGAATTGGTCAGTATTTCTCCACGTGAGCACCAGATGAAACAGTTAAGTGTAATTAGGGACCACGGTATAGAAAGATTATTTTTAAACTTTAGATCCTACTCAGGTTAGTGAGAGCTGCTCATGATACGTGACATGGAACTCATTCTACCCAAGTGAACAGAGTCACGTGGGCCAATTCCTGCTCAGTCCTCAGACAGCCTCGTGGGGAGCAGTGGCTGATAGAACCGTCTGTCAGATGACAGAGCCTTTTCTCTTCTCTCTTTTTTTTCAATATGTGTGGTTGAATTTGGATAGTCAGATACTCAGTTGATACAACTCTACCACAGTAGAAGTTGACAGCAAGTGTAATTAGTAATTAGTTATTGATGAATGCAGTCCTTACAGGATTAGAAAGGCTGTATATTCACTGTATTTTCTGTATCTTTGGTTTTTATAAAATATACCAGGGTATCATATAATTCAAGTAGGGCTTTCAGAAAAGTGGATGCTAACTAGTTTGAAGATGACATGATCTGGAAGAGTTTTCATCTTTACTGTTTTTTTCCTCCCCCTTTTGCTGTTTCTCTCCAACATATTGATTAAAAGGTTGGGATAAGAGTTGTCTTGTCCAGTAGATTTCTAGCGGTGTGATGAATAATGTTTTAATGAGAACCTGTTTTGTTTATGACTTCAGGATTTTTTATTGGTGGACCTTCTAACATGATTAGCTCTGCTATTTCTGCGGACCTGGGTCGCCAAGAGTTGATCCAAGGGAGCAGTGAGGCTTTGGCGACCGTCACAGGAATTGTTGATGGAACTGGAAGCATTGGAGCTGCGGTGGGCCAGGTGAGGGGAACAAGAGAGGGCTTGAAATTGAGTGGTGAGTAGTCTCTCGGTGGTGGGAGAATTTACACCTGCCCTCTGGGCCACAGTAGGTGGCACTCTCGTTCTGCGTAGTACACTTTTCTGTAAGCCTTAGGTTTCTAATCTTCTTTGAGGTCAGCTAACGGGACCTAATGTGGAAGGTCCCTCTACATTTTTTTAGTTTCTTCTTCCCACTTTTATTTCCAGATTCTTCCCGTCTGGAAATAAGCTGACATCTCATAAGACAGATCCTCAGTCCCGGTTTGCTACTCCCTTCTTCGCAGCCTGAACTTGGCACTCCGAGGGGCCGTGAGGCACATGCTTCTCATTATCCCCCACCTGGCATGCACACCCTATCTCCTCTCTCATACCAGACACACAAGTTCTTCTCATGGATCTCTACCAGAAATTGCCACGGATTCGGCAGCTGCTCGGAATCACTTTCTCTGCTTCCAATGACTGTGTCTCAAAGGGAGGTTCATAAATGTCTTGTGTCAGAATCATCTGGGTTATTCATTAAAGTATGGAACACTGAGCTTACTGCAGGCTTGCTGAATTAGAACCTGGAGATCTGTGTTTCAACGAGCCTTCCTGGTGATTCTTATCCACTCTAAACTTGAGATTGCCTAGGCTAAGATTGGCCTACAGTAAGTAGTCAGAACTACTCAAAGGCTTAAATTCAGCCTTCTCTTCCTTGGGACAGTTGCGACTCATGCCTCTCCCAGGGTATACCTTTCCAGGTCATTGAGGGCTAATTTTACAAAAAGAAGGATCAGAGAATCATCTGCGTAGATAAAATAGATGAAACTTTGGAAGTTAATGAGATGTTTAATGGGCAAAGAAAATACAGGCAAAACCTCAGGGGTCGCCCAGTGGTCAAAGACACAGGAGGTCAGCAGTGCCGTGTAGGCAAGGGGAGGTGCTGGTCAGTGAGATCAGAGGGGTAGAGGGGCCGGGGAAGGAGAAGGGAAGAAAAAAGTCTCTTAGTTTCGACACTCAGGTCATTACCGGCCTTGAATATTGCTGTTTTGCTTGCTCTGTGGGGATAGATCACCAATGTCTGATTGCTGGTGGTTAATGAGAGAGCAAGTATTGAGGAAAATAAGCCATCTTCATGCTTATCACTACCCAGCCATATGTTATATATTTATTTGTTATTGTGTCCCATGGTAGCCCCAGTACATAGGACGGTATCTGGCACACAGTAGATGTGCTCATATCTGTTGAGTGGCTCTAGAATGAATGGTTGATAGGGTTGATATATCAAGCTTAGCGTACTTGATTATGAGACTGAAGAGGAAAAAAAAAAAACCTAGCAAAAGTAGGAGAAATGTGCTTACTTGATTGTGTGCTGGAGTAGGAACCAAAAATGCTGTTGGCTACCAGTTCAGAGGTCTTTATATAAAGGGTAAGGGGTGATTGTATTGGGCATCCTTTTCTGATATCACTGTATTCTCAGTAGTCGTTTCTCCCTGATGTTTTTTTCATTAATCAAATGGGTGGGTTATATAATGAGTATTTCAAGGAGTTTAGTTGTTGTTGTTGTTTAAGATTTTTATTTATTTGAGAGAGAGAGAGAGAGCATGAGAAAGGGGAGGGTCAGAGGGAGAAGCAGACTCCTCGCTGAATGGGGAGCCTGATGCAGGACTCCATCCCAGGACCCTGGGATCATGGCCTGAGCTGAAGGCAGACACTCAATCGACTGAGCCACCCAGGCATCCCTCAAGGAGTTTATTTGTATTTGGAATGTCTCACCTGCCAGTATTTGGATCCCTAACTATGAACTTGGGTCAGCATTAGGCTCACTTTGGTGGTTGGGGAAATGGGATCCGGAGTAAATCATTGTTAGCTTTATTCATTCCTCTTCATATTGATTTTTGACTAATTTCCCATTGCGTGGGGTATGAGATTCCAAACTCTATGACTTAATATTGGAAACTTGATGAGCCTTGTCCCGGCTCTCCTGATTTACCCTGAACAGCTTTTTTCCCCACCTTCCCTTGACTTCACAAGAAAAATGTTTGTTTCTCTCTTGGTTTCCATAGCGGTTGATGCCTACCTCTAATAGAGTGCTTGTCACGGTGCATCGCATTTACTGGTTTATCTGTGCCAGACTCTGCATTTCCTTGAGAACAGGAACTGTTTCCTTGATCTTTGTGGTCCCAATGGCTTAGTATGTTTTTGACACATAGTAGGGGCTCAGTAAGATTAAATTGTGGTATCTATCCAAGGAAAATGAGAACAAATGTCCACATAAACACTTGAACACATACATGTTCATAGCTGGATTACTCATAACAGCTAAAAAGTAGAAAAAACCCAGACGTCCATCGACTGAGGAATGGATAAACAGAATGTGTGTATTCATATGATGCAGTCGTATTTGGCATTTGAAGAGGGTATCTGGCACTTAAAAGTGTATAGATGTTACGTGGACGCACCTGAAAAATAGTATGTAAGTGAAAGAAGCCAGTTACAAAAGACCATGTACTTAAATGATTTCATTCATATGAGATATCCAAAATGGGCAAGTCTATAGGGAAAGAAATTAGATTAGTGGTTGCCTGGGGTCAGGTGGGTCTACAGAGTGACTGTTGATGGGTAGAACATTTCTTTTGGTAGGGGGTGATAGAAATGGTCTAAAATTACATTATGGTAATAGTTGCACAATTCTGTAAATATTGAGTTGTATACTTTAAATGGGTGAATTTTGTGTTATGTAAATTGTATGTCAATAGAACTGTTTAAAAGAAAGATAAAGTGGCAGAAAGACTTGGGAGTGCTGCTGTGAGCCCTTTAACCGGTGACTAGACCTTTGCTTTTTTGCTTTCCATTATGTAATCTAGGCTACATCACTCACTCATTTTGCTTTAATTTTTTTCCGCTTATAAGTTTCACTGGTAGTGTGTGATGGAAGAACATGGGTAAAAACTCTCACATCTGTGGTCAGTTGATTTTTTCTTTTTAAAGATTTTATTTATTTACTTGACAGAGGGTGAGAGACAGAGCACAGCAGAGGGAGTGGCAGGCAGAGGGAGAGGGAGAAGCAGGCTTCCCACTGAGCGGAGAGCCCAACACAGGGCTCCGTCCCAGGACCCTAGGATCATGACCTCAGCCGAAGGCAGATGCTTCACTGGCTGAGCCACCCAGGCGCCCTGGTCAGCTGATTTTTGACAAAGGTGCCAAGACTATTCAATGGGGAAAGAATGGTTTCCTCACCAGGTCGTGCTGGGGAAGCTGGATATACACACACGCAGGATGAAGGTGGACCCCTTGCCTTACAGCGTAGACAAAAATTGACGCAAAATGGATCAAAACCTAACTTTAAGAACTAAAACTATAAAAACTCTTAGAAGAAATTATAGGGATAAATCTTCATGGCAAATATATACAAATGGCCAATAAACACCTGTAAAGATTCTCAACATCCTTGGTTATTAGGGAAACGCAAATCAAAACCTCAGTGAGGTACCACTTCACACCTATTAGGATGGCTATCACTTTACAAACAACAACAGAAAAGAGCAAGTAGTTACGAGGGTCTGGGGGGGGGGTCTGGGGGGGTCTGGGGGAGGGTCTGGGGGGGGTCTGGGGGAGGGTCTGGGGGGGGTCTGGGGAGGGTCTGGGGGGGTCTGGGGGGGTCTGGGGGAGGGTCTGGGGGGGTCTGGGGAGGGTCTGGGGGAGGGTCTGGGGGGGTCTGGGGGAGGGTCTGGGGGGGTCTGGGGAGGGTCTGGGGGAGGGTCTGGGGGGGTCTGGGGGAGGGTCTGGGGGGGTCTGGGGGAGGGTCTGGGGGGGTCTGGGGGAGGGTCTGGGGGAGGGTCTGGGGGGGTCTGGGGGGGTCTGGGGGAGGGTCTGGGGGAGGGTCTGGGGGGGTCTGGGGGAGGGTCTGGGGGGGTCTGGGGGAGGGTCTGGGGGGGTCTGGGGGGGTCTGGGGGGGTCTGTGTGGGGGTCTGGGGGGGGTCTGGGGGGGGTCTGGGGGGAGTGGGTCTCCTACATTGCTGGTGGCAGTGTAAACTGGTGCAGCTGCTGTGGAAAATGCTTTGGTGGGTCCTCAAAAAGTTAAACATGGAATTACCATGTGACCCCGCAGTTCCGTTCCTAGGAATATACCTTAAAGAACTGAAAACAGGACTCGTACATATATATACCAGTCTTCCCAGCAGCGTTATTCATAATAACCAAAAGGCTGAAACAAACCAAATGTTCAGCAGCTGATGACAGGACAGACAGAAGGTGGCATGTCCACAGCGTGGAATATTATCCAGCCATAGAAAGGGATGCTATTCCAACATGTGCCGCAGCCTTGAAGACAGTACACTGAGTGAGGTAAGCCAGGCCCAAAGGGACAAACGTTGTGTGACTCCACTGAGCATGAAATCTCTAGAACAGGCAAATTCTCCTAGGTTACCGGGGGCTGGGAAGAGGGGGTGGTGGGGAGTGATTGCTTAATGGATGCAGCCTTGGTGTTTAGGGTGATGAAAAATTTTGGGAATAGACAGTGGTGATAGTGGTACAACACTGTGAATGTACATAATGCCTCTGAATTGTACACTTAAAAATGGTTAAAATGGCCAATTTTATATATATTTTATCATAATAGAAAAAAATGGGCTAAATGCTATTAGATTCTTTTCGGTGATTGAAATAAAGTAAAAGCATTTGTTGTAGAATGTTAAAGCCGTATAGAAATCCTCTGAGTCTAAATAACACCATTGAAAAGTGGGCAACATGCTTAAAAGACAAACTGTTTTTAAAAGCATCAATTAGGGGCGCCTGGCATTAAGCGTCTGCCTTCGGCTCAGGTCATGGCCCCGGGGTCCTGGGATCGAGCCCCGCATCGGGCTCCCTGCTCGGCGGGAAGCCTGCTTCTCCTCCCTCTCCCACTCCCCCTGCTTGTGTTCCCTCTCTCGCTGCGTCTCTCTCTGTCAAATAAATAAATAAAATCTTGAAAAAAAAAAAGAAAAAAGCATCAATTATACTACCTTTCATTGGAAGAAAGAAGGATTAAACAGAAATGGCTTGAGGATGTTCATCTTCCTCTCTTATTAGCAAAGTGAATAAAAATAAACCGTAAAGTCCTGTCATCTCTTCTGCAGTGTTTGTACTTGGACTCTGCCAGCTTACAAGAGGAAGGCCAGATATCTTTTAAGTAGGAACGTGCACGTGAAAGCTTTGCAAACTGAAAACCATTCTACAAATCCTAACTCCCTTCTCATTTTCTGGAAGAGCTGTGTTTAATCTACCTTTCAGCTACTTCGTTTGATTAATTTATAAAGGATTATATTGTAATTTCTTTTTCTCCCTTGTAGTATTTAGTGTCTTTGATCCAGGACAATCTGGGATGGATGTGGGTGTTCTACTTTTTCATTCTCATGGTAAGTGAGCGTGTGCCTTTTTTAACTCCTGGTTTTTCTTATGAATTTAGTTCAAAGCATTTACTTAGATCACCTTTTAAATCAGCACAATTGCTGATTGCTCTTGATGACCCTTTTGTGAAAAGGAACGTGTCATGAGTCTAAAAGATACGTTCTTTTTTCAAGGTGGGAATGGGTTTTTAGTTTGCCCTTGACCTGAGCCTAATGAGTATTGTCATTTATAATTCTAGAAAAAGTGGTGAGAGACTTACTGAAAGTATTACTCGGTGTACTCTTCTGGGGTACTCTCTATCTGCTAGATATAATTTGGGAATTCTGAAGGAAATTACAGCATACACCAAGCAACATCGGGCTCAAAAAGAAGCATTGCTATAATTAACACTGTGGTATGTAGGTTCTAAAATGAAGAGAGTCTCTTGAGAAAATATTTGTCATGCCTTTAACATTCTTGGCTAGAATTGTGTACTTTCTGGGAAATAGCCAGTTCAGAGCAAGGCCTTATACTTTTAAAATGTTGCTCTCTGTTGAATAAGTATGTGACCTCCCCTCCTACATTATTGGTGAGATGGTACTCAAGATAGGTCTACTTGAGAGAGTCTGGTGACAGCTTCATCCACGAGGGGATGCATTTTGTATCCCATCCCTAAATCTAGTACATCCTAATTGGAGACAGCCTCAAGCACCCCAAGTCCAGCCATGGTCCTCCAGCCTTGTCCAAGGAGCCCAGGAGTTCAGCGCCCGAATTCCCTGGAGCTGCCTTAAGGCTATGTATTCTGCTATCACAAAGGATGCTGCTTCTGCCTAACTGCCTTCCAGCTTCTAAAGACTGGGCCATATGTCTCTGTGTTCCTATTCTGACATCTGTGCTAAATAGAGGGAAATGTCTCCTGATGAACCTGCTGTGTGATCATACAAGAAATTGTACTAGAAAGAAAACTGGATCTATTATGAGAAGCACTGTTTTTAAAGTGAGCTCCAGGGGCTCCTGGCTGGCTCAGTCAGAGCATGTGACTCTTGGTCCTGGGGTCATGAGTTTGAGCCCCACATTGGGTGCAGAGATTACTTAAACAAATAAAAAATAAATAAAAATAAATAAAGTGAGCTCTAGTACCAATTTTTTGCTCTACCTATGGCAAATTATTTAATTTTGTGTACCTTAGTTCTTTTTCTGGAGACTAGGTAACATTAAGTTTTTTTAAAAAAATACTAACCTTGATTTTCAAAATTGTTTTCTAATTCATTAGAAAAGATCGAGTCATCTTTGTACGAAGTCAAAATGAATGCAGTTGTCCACGTTCATTATTACGTTCAAAACCTGATGCTCTAACAGAGTTAATTAAATTGTCAGTGCATATTTAATGCTTTTTTCTCTTCACAGACAAGTTGTACAATTTTATTTATCTCGCCATTAATAGTGAGGGAAATCTGCTATCTTATGCAAAGGCGACAAGCTCATATATTGAGTGAGTGAGTGTTGCCAGAAGAGAAGAAGAGAAGAGAAGAACAATGGAAGACACGTCAGGACTATTATTTCTTCTGATTCACCCTCTTGGGGGTTGTCTTAAGAGCTCCAACAAAACCTCAGATTGTCAAGCCTCTTTCAACAATGTCAGCCACTTGAGATGCTGACCAGTGGTGAAGGCTGGGCTGTTTTTCTGCACTACATGAGTTATTGTGGATGATTTTCTTTGTTGCTTCATAAATGTACTGAATGGCCTGTGAGTCTGCCAACCTCTTTATTTGGCCCGTTGAGATTTACCCTTTTAACCTGAAATACTGTCTTGGACTTGGACCCTAATTCTCCAGCCTGGACAGTTGAGTGGCCACGAGACGGTTGCACATGGTTTGCATCAATGATGGGCTCATTGGATCATTGGATTTTGCTTTGATAATGAGTTTGCCGAGAGCGGCTCATCTTTGAAGCCTCAAATCCTGGTAGAGTGCTCAAGCTGGATCAAGCATAAGCCTGCCTTGGACAAAGAATCCCTTTGTTAACTGTGGTGGGAAAAATCACACTACATGGTGACTGGCTCAGGCACTCTGTATCTGATTTAAAGTTAATCAGCTCCAGAAGCAGAAATGCCTTCAAATTATTGTCAGCTTGTTCTCTTCTCTCTTCGTTCGCAATTAACTTCGACTCCTGGAAGTACTCAGTCTTCCGTTCAAGGACCATAAGGTACATCATCAGTTGTCATGCACATTCCAAGGGGTAGCTCACAACCGAAGTACTCAACCCCAGATTTGCTCTCTGGGAACATTAGGATCCACTAGGACACTAATCTGCTTAGCCCTGTTTTCAGAGAATTGATCTTTCTCACAACCGGGTTCCTTGAGTTACCTCAGCAGAAGACTAGAGTTAGAGACAGAGGAAACACCTTTTGTCCTAGTACGGGTTAAGTATGTGACCTTGAATCACATTAATGGGTTACCAGGGCCTGGGGACTAGGTGTCTATTCTTTAGAAGTTTGTAGCATGTATGTCTTCAAGGCTGTGAATTCTATACTAATTATCCCAACATTTTTAGGTCATTCTGTATATGTATTTTAAATTATGGACACGAACTAGCGGGAAAATGTGCAATTTGGAGGGCTGCCTAATTTGTGTTGGGTTAGGGAATATTTTTCAGCTTCTTGCTTTATACTCTAAAATGTGGTGTGTAAATTTATGAACTTGTTAATGTTATTTAATCAAGGAGATTTCCAATCAGTTAATTCCTCATTACTGACAAAAAAAGGGAAAATATGAAACACAGGAAGGGAAAATAAACTGACTTTTATAGTAAATACCTGTCCCTCTGGTTATTTAAATATATACTCTGACTTCCTTGTTCTAGAATGTGGTTCATGCCTTATAATTTCCTGGGGTTCACCATTTACTGACCCTATGGTGCACCTGATTGTACAGATAGCTTCTCCCTGATGGCCCCATCTCTATTATGTTCTGTGAACACCTTCCCTTCTCCTTTGTGTGAGATTGTGCTAAGTTTGGATGAGTGCCTGGTTGTAATTTAAGAATTGTCTATAGATGAATGCCATTTTTTATTATTTAACCTCCTTCTGACATTTGGCTGAGAGTTTCCTCTCTGCCCACATCATCAATATGGTAGCATTTTTGTGTCCTGACACCAACATTGTTTTCTTATCCTGTTTATTTTTATTTTTTACCCTATTTACACTTAGCTGGGTGAGTGTTCCCCTGACCTCTCTCTAGCCCCCAAGCAGTATCTGAAGTGAAATTATAAATAGATAAGTGCTCAGCCCTGAGTGAAAGGATATATTTCATGATGGATTTATTTCCTTATTGTTCTAGTTCTGGCAGGCTACATAGGAATCAGCTTTAAGGAACTCCTAACTTCACTTTCTTATTAATTTCTTGTCCCTTGAAGAAAAGGCCATAGGGAAAGCTAATTTGGAGATGACAGCTTCTCTGACAGCTACATCTGGGATGCTCACAATGTTGAGGAAAACCACTGGCTTGCCCTTTCTGGTCACGCTGTGTTTTCTTCTCTCCTTCAGTCTAGTTTCAAAGGAAGAAAGCCCCCTCCCCACTCCTGCTTATTCTGTTCCTTCCTGCTTCCCAGAAGACCAGAGTCCCATAGTCAACGTTCACACAAGAAATGCATCGTGAAGTTGATGGAGGATGCAGGACGCTCTCGTGCATTTCCTCCCTCCCCTCTTTAAAACCTCCAGAAGTCTTCCCTGCCTCTCCCATAAGTAACTGATAAAGCCTTTTCCTATCCCTCCGAGTTCTGCCGACTCCTGTTTTTCTTTGCACAACCAAACCCTTTTTGAGTTCCTGGAGACCTCTGCTGCCTTTCCGGGTAGCCTACTCACTTCCTCCTCAGCGAGGTAACGAACTGTGTATCTGCTTGCCCGGGACAGTCCCAGTTTATTCTTGTTGTTCTGACGTAATTATCGGCAGCACCTCCCTTCTCTACACACGCCCCGGTTTGCACACCTCATCCTTACCCTCTGACCTCTTTCCTCACCCTACAGAAACCGCACATCTGAAGACCGTTGAATTGGGAGATCTTTTTCTCTCATTTCTTATCTTATTTCCTCTCTTGTGCTGGACACTGGTAACCACACCGTCTTCCCCAGGACTTTCCCCCCTGGCTTCTATAGCATTTTAATTTATTGACTCGCCTGACTTCCTTTCCCCTTTACTGGGTTCTCTTCTCTGTTCACCCGCTGGTAGTTTCTTTTCTACAATAAACTTTCCCGGATGAGCTGTTCTTCTCATCTACCAGTGTAGCTCTTGTGAATACTGGGTGAATAAGAAACCACTAAAGAGGTGTATGGCATCAGTGTGTTAAATATTATCTGGTGTATAGTGAAGAGCAAGTCTCAAGGGAAATGGACTCAAGTCCTATAACCTCAACCCCCTTGTCTCGTCCCCACACAGACCACTGCCAATTGCCTACATGAACGGTTTTCAAGGTTTTTAAGTCATAAACCCTTTTGAGAATCTGAAAGTTATTTACCCTCTCCCTAAATCAAAACACATATGAATGAATATTCAAAATTTGTTACAGGTAGTGTTCATGGGCCAAAACTTGAAGCCCTTCCCTGGACCACAAAGTTAGAAACCCTGGTGCAGAGAACCAAGTGTCACCTGGCATGAGGTTTTCCACAGTCTGGTTTCAAGCTGATTGGTTTCTTTACTGATTGCCCCTCTACACGAACCTTCTACAAAATCAGGCGGGTTGGCTTATCGTTTGCTACCAATGGCAGTTGTGTTTTCATATCTTCTTGTCTTTTTTTAAGGAGGCACCTGTATTTAAATTTTTTAAAAGTTTTTAAAAAACTGTGATTAAAATACAGATAGCATTTACCATCTTAACCATTTTAAGCATATAGTTTGGTAGTGTTCCGCGTATTCCTGTCGGTGTGCATACCTTCTTGTCTGTAATATCCCTTTTTTAACTCTCAGCCTTGTGAATCTCCTCTTTCCTCCCAGGCTTGGCCAGCACCGGCGAGTCCAAGAAACCTTTTCCAACGAGCCTGACTAGCATCCACTGTCTCGCCTTCCTTGGCTAGGAATAGCAGTATTACTTACTTGGTGCTTAGCTGTTTCTGTCTTAGCTATTTTTTACATCTAACTCCCCAAGGAGATTGTTGCTCTTTTTCTCCAATTTCCTGCATGGTTGGTGCTGAGTAAATGTTGATCATGTTGGAAAAGGTAGAAGGAAAATGAGAGAGTGGAGGGTAGGCAAAGCGGGCTGTGGGTCCCTGACCCTGCCAAAGGCCCTTCCCCTTGCTTTATGTACAGTAGCACCTCCTGCACTAGTGGCCAGGTTAGGAGGCTGGCTGGCCTAGGGTGCATTATCCTCTCCTCAGGCTCCTTGGGAGACCTGTCAGCTCTCCCAGAGGCTAAGCAATGGTGAACAGTGAAATTTTTGCTCTAGCGCAGATCCCATGCTGTTCAAGCCGATGTTTGTATTTCCTGCTGCGTGATTTTACCTGGACTGTCCTGCTTCCGCTGCCGTTCCGATGCTTTTTATCCGTCTCAGCCCCTAGTGTCCTGCCTCCGGAGCTTTTCCTGATGACACCGCTCCTGATGCTCTTTCTCTTCTTTAAACTTCCAGAGCTGTTATTTGTAGACCACACAGCCTGCCCCAGGCTGATTGATTTTACTGCTCTATTTTGTTCTCTGGTTGTTTCTGGTTGTCATTTCCTCAATTAAATCGTGAGCATCAAAGAGTCAGCTCCATGTCCAAGGATGCACCCGCCATTTAATCCAGACAGCCAGTTTACCTTCCTATGTGGCCTCTTGCACTTTTAGACTGAGGGTCGTCTTCCTTTGCTTTTCCTTCGATGCCCTGATCACCTCTGGTGACCAAGTTTGTTTCAGCATCTATCGGAATAAATCAGATTAAATAGGAGATAATGATATATGTGAACATAGATAATATAGATCACTGAAATGGTTATATGCGTGTGTTATGGGTTATTATAGGCAACAGTACATGTTATATATAAATATGTATGTTGCGTACACACACATACATACGTACATATATACAAATGTCAGGTCTAATACTTGAAAAGAAATTCTGTGCCTGAGTACCCAGTGGTGTGGTCTTCCTATCATCCTCACATAATAGTTCACATGCATGTACATCTTTAAAAAGTGCCCACCCACTCACTACTCTCTCTTATGCCCACCACATCGTTGTGAGGCAGGCAGGACATGTGGTTCTGTTCCTCAGATAGGAGAGCTGAGCTCAGAGACATTCAGTGGTTTGCTCAGGGTCACAAAGCTAGTACATGACAGAAGCAGAACGGAATAAAAACGCAGGCCTTTTGACCTAACTCTAGCATCTTTGCCATCATACCATATGGCCTCCTCTCATTTACTCCCATCCTAGCCTTACTTGCAAGGTATATACATCGTGCAACTGCTCTCATCTTTTCCGAGGCCCAGAGTCCCAGGGCCTGAGCAGACCTTGCGTTAAACTGCCTCCAGCCCTGCACCTCCTGCTCGGCGGGGATTCACCCCCCCACCCCCAGGCCCTTCAGAGCTGCTGCTCTTATTCCAGCCCATGGCTTCCCTCTGCGGTTGCCTCCCGCCCCAAGTTTGCCTTTGTAAATAAAGAACGCCTCTTCCCTCTTTTTCTCGGTCCTTCTCCCTGAGGCTCAGGGGGATTCTGCCACCTGACAGACTCTTGTATTGTCATTTCTTCCCTCCTTCTGGGCCCCGGCATAGTCGGTGCAGGTGTGATGATGTCATGTGCTCACCTGTGCCAGGTCTGCCTCTTTCCTCTTGACCAAGAACCCTGCTTGGTTCCTTTCTTTCTGATGAGTGCTTCATTACCTTTGAATGAGGGGCTTGCTTCTGAGATGCTGGGAGTCCGCTTTTTCGGGCCTGCTATTGCCCTCCTATTGAAGGAATAACTATTTTTTCCTTTTGCCCTTCCCGAATTTCAAGAAGTAGCAAAATCGTTTGGAACTGTTTTGAATCCCCTTTATCACGGTGGAGTGTTGATAAAAGTGCCGCCCTGTCTGACCAGAATGTTGTGGATTTTAATGGGATGATTGTATTTAGGTGAAACCTTCAAAGGCCTTCACCTTATTTAATAGTTACTATCACACCCTATAGACGGACATCAGGATACCATAGTCCTAGATTGTGTGTGTGTGTGTGTGCGCGCGCGTGTGTGTGCGCGCGCGTGCACGCGTGCAATTGCTTATTTAGCGATTTGTTTGTTTTCCTAGCCTCAGCAAAGACAAGTTTCAGAAACCTGACAGTATGCAGTTGGTTTCCATTAAACTAACCACCTAGTGAGTAGCATACATGAGTTGCCTTTGTTTTGTGGGATGAAGATGTTAGTAGGGTTATAAAAGAACTAGAGGCAGGCGGGTGCGGCTGGGAGGTGAAGCAGCAATGACTAGGGTCGAGTCCACCAAGACCCTGCCCCAAATGCCCCCAGAGCCGTGAAACAGCTTTCACCATCGTTGGTACTACTAATTGGGTTCATGTAAAAGATGATCCTATGAATGAGCTCTTGGGAGGAGTGAATGTAAGTGCTGCATCGTCACCCAGATTGGTCATTTTAGCAGAACTTTTGTGAAACAAGCCTGTGTCACGACCAGAGGAAAAGTTCCTAATTAAGTTAAAATAAGACCAAAGCCCCCCCACCCCCTACCGCCCACCCCTGGTCTCTGCAATCACTTAGGCTATTGAAGCAGCCTCTGGATAAAGGGATGGGTTAGTTAAGACAAGAATCTTTTCGAGAAAAGACTCTCGGGGGTGGCATATAGAAATGCCCCAGAGCTGTCCCACTTCCCGCATCCGGCTTCTATTTGGCTTGGACACAGCGCTGCTACTTTTTGTCAGAGCTTCTGAATGTAGTGCTGTGGGGTTGTGGTGGTTCTCATCTGTAAGGAGATTTTATATCAACAGTTACGTCTTCCTTCCTCTCCCCACCCCAAAAGAAGCCCGTCTTTCCCTGTCAGGCGGCTCATACTTCTTGACTCAGCAGGGGGAGACAAAGTCCCAGAGACCCTGCCTGCTGTACTTTCCAGCACCAAAGGTGCCATGTGTTCTTTACATCATTATTGCTGTATATGTGGCTGGAAACCCTCTTTATTTCATTATTACCGTATATGGGGGGTTCCATTCCATACCCCCAGCTCTGCCCCCAGCCTCCTACCGCCACTGACGGCCACCCAGCCTGTTTTACGGAAAGATGGAGATTCTCTGGGTTTTCTCCACTTGGACGGTTCTGTCTCCCAGAGGAAGCGATGCCTTAGCTTCCCTGTAAATCTCACGTTCATTTCGTCATTAAACTCTGCAAGCCTCTCAGCTGAGATCCTCAACCGTCCCCTTCACACCTTGCTGGCATCCCTTCTACCATGAGCAGTGAGTCCAAGTCCAAATCCAAACGGATGGGCTACCCATGCAAACCTCCCCCCTCTCTCCCTCTCTTTTTTCCCCCCACTAACTATTCTTTCCCTAACCTGGACACCAGCTTTGAGTTATTGAGGTCAGAGCTAAAGGGTAGTCTACCCCCTCCCCAAGGTGTGAACTCCTTCGCATCGTCCCCCAACAGCTCTCTGGTACCTGCACTTGGGAATGTTCTCTTCCGCTGACAGAGTGCACCCTCCCTAGTGGGCCATTCCATTGTTCGGTAGCTTGAATTGTTAGAAAATTCCTTCTCCTTTCCTTATTATTTCTTCCTTCCAAAGTAACACAGATGTATTTTTTCTCTTGGAATATTTGAGGACAGCTTTCCTCTCTCTTTTAGCTTTCTGGGCTTCCAATCTTAAATTTGCAATTCCCCCAGCTATATAGCTTTCTGATCACATCTACCAGTGCCATTCTTTACTTTTGAAGTCCCCGACTATCTTCTTTGAGCTCTCCTTCTCTCTCCGATTTGATTTCCCCTCTCCTAATCTTCAATCTCGAGAACACTCTCTGGACAAAATTGTTTCATCTTCTGTGCTCCAGAGGCTCTTGTTCATACTCTCTTTTCAGCCTTGTCTTTATCAGTCTACAGAACTCTGGAAAGTCAGGATCATCCTCTAATCATTTAGAAAAATCTCCTTAATACAGTGCCTGCTGAGTGGAAGGTAGAACTTAGTGAATGTTTCATTTTCTCTGTTCTAGTTCTTTCCTTTAGAAAGCTTCCTTTTTCGGGCGCCTGGGTGGCTCAGTCGGTTAAACGGCTGCCTTCGGCTCAGGTCATGATCCTGGAGTCCCAGGATCGAGTCCCGCATCGGGCTCCCTGCTTGGCAGGGAGTCTCCTTCTGCCTCTGACCCTCTTCCCTCTCGTGCTCTCTATCTCTCATTCTCTCTCTCTCAAATAAATAAATAAAATCTTTAAAAAAAAAAGAAAGCTTCCTTTTTCATATTTTTCTAAAACCTACAGATGACTACGGAGTATTTATCTCTAGCCCCAATTTGTTACTCATTTTTTAATCTTAAATTGCCTGGAGCTCATGAGGATGTCCTGTTGGCAGCCCAATTTAATGTAGTTCGTTTTCTCCACCCTGCAAATCCACTGTATAACCTTCCTACTGGTCTTTGTAGAATAAGCTACCTGGAACGTTTTTGAACGACCTTGATTCTTCATTATTAAGTAGCTGTCTCTTTTCCTGGACCGTAAGTCCTCAACTGTGCCATAAACCTCATACTTTCTGGTTTCTCTGTAACTGTCAGTCCCATCTTGCAGGCCCCCGGGTTCATAGCCTTAAGGATCATTTTTGACACATCTTTTCCTCTCTTCACGCAGTCAACCTCCAGGTGTTGTTGATCCTTTCTTGCTTTTCTCATTCATTGTTCGTGTTGCTTTCTAAGCCACTTCCTCTACCTGAATTATTCACAGCGGCCTTATTTTTGGTGTTCCCTGCCTTATTTTTGTCTTGTCTTGCTCCAGTCTGCCCCACACTCAACTCTTAGAATAATCTTCTTAAACATTGTTTTTGTGGTGTTATTGTCCTGGTCGAGTATCAAAAGTGACTCTCTTCTTTACTGGATTAATTTTGAGATCTTGCATGAACCCTCACCTCCAGTGAGAAAATCTGGGAGACCAGAGCTCTGAGAGCAGGCATGTGGGACACTTCTCTTCCACTGATGTCTTGTTACAGTGTTGAACACCTCTCTTCCTTTACCTTTTATTTTTTAGATAACAACTTTATTGAGATATAATTTACACATACCATACAAGTCACCCACTTAAAGTGGATAGTGGTTTTAGGCACATTCACAGAGTTGGACATCCATCACTACTGTTAATTTTGGAATATTTTCATCACCCAGGAAGAAACCCCAGATTCATTAGCAGTCACTCTCCTTCTCCTTTCTCCCCAGCTCCTGGCAACTACTGATTTACATTTTTTTTTAAAGATTTTATTTATTTTAGAGAGAGAGAGAGAGAACACCAGTGCAGGTAGGGGGAGGAACTAAGGGAGAAGAAGACAGTCTCTAGCAGACTCTGCGCTAAGCTCACAGCCCGACATGGAGCTCCATCTCACAGCCCTGAGATCACGACCTGAGCTGAAGGCAGACGCTTAACCGACTGTGCCACCCAGGCGCCCCCTGATTTACATTCTGTATCTGTTTGTCTGTTCTGGACATTTCATATAAATGGGATCATATAATAATATGCAATCTTTTTTTTTTTTTTGAAGACTTTATTTATTTATTTGACACAGAGAGAGAGATAGCGAGAGCAGAAACACAAGCAGGGGGAGTGGGCGAGGGAGAAGCAGGCTTCCCATGGAGCAGGGAGCCCGATGCGGGACTCGATCCCAGGACCCTGGGATCACGACCTGAGCTGGAGGCAGAAGCTTAACGACTGAGCCACCCAGGTGCCCCTATTTTCTGCATTCTTGATGCTTTGACATTTGTGGCCTCTACGACCGGGCAGACTCCCCCTCCCAGGGTTAGCCAATTCTTAGAGATAACAAAGGACTCACCCTGGAGCACACTTTTCACATGCAAACGAACCAATCCGGAGCCCACACCCTGAACCAACCATCTGCTTTATCCACAGCTCACACATCACGCCAATATTTTTTGCCCTAAATCACCCCAGGGCCAGACAACTAGGGACAGCCCCTATTTCCCAAACCCTGTTGGAATTATTCAGACAAGCCAGTCCTAAACTATTTCCCCTGTCCTGCCTTGCCTTTCCTGCAGAAAACGTAATAAAGGCTCTGGTTCCGGTTTTCTCCTACTCCTCCTGCCTCCAGACCCCAACCAGAGCTTCCCCGTGTGGCCCTGTGTGGCATGGTGAGCCCTCCTCTTAGGAATTGTAAGTAATAAAGATCTCCCAAGGCATCCACCCGTCTGTGTCATCACTTGTAACCTCCATGAATTAAAATCCGGCTGGTAAAATTGAGACAAAGCCTCATTTATGTTCCATGTGATAGTTCTTCATTCCATTTTTTTTTTTTAACTGGATTGTATGCATACACCACATTTTGTTGATTCATTCTTCAGTTGATGGACATTTGGGTTATACCCATTTTTGGCTATTGTGAAAAATCCTGCTGTGAGATTTGTGTACAAGTTTTGTGTGGTTATATGTTTTCAGGTCTCTTGGGTATATTCCTAGGTGTGGAATTGCTGAGTCCTATGGTGACTATATTTAACATATAGAACTGCCAAACTATCTTTTAAAGTGGCTACACCATTTTACAATCCCACCAGCAATCGGTGAAAGTTTCAATTTCTCCACGCCTTCATCTATACTTATTGTTGTGTGACTTTTTGAACTTAGTCATCTTCAGGGGCGCCTGGGTGGCTCAGTCAGTTAAGCATCTGCCTTCAGCTCAGATCGTGGTCCCAGGGTCTTGGGATCGAGTCCCACATCGGGCTCCCTGCTCGGCAGGAAGCCTGCTTCTCCCTCTCCCATTCCCCCTGCTTGTGTTCCGTCTCTCGCTGTGTCTCTCCCTGTCAAATAAATAAATAAAATCTTTAAAAAAATAAAAAATAAACTTAGTCATCTTCATAGATTTGAAGTGGTGTCTTATTGTGGTTTTGATTTGCAGTTCTCTAATAACTAATGATGTTGAGCAACTTTTCATGTGTTTATTGGCTGTTTGTATGTCTTCCCGGAAAAATGTTTCCTGTGCCCATTTTAAAATTAGGTTATTTGTCTTTTTATTGTTGAATTGTAGGAGTTCTTTATGTATTCTGGATGTAAGTCCCTTATTAGATATATGATTTGAAAATATTTTCTCTTAACCTGTGGATTGTCTTTTCACTTTCTTGCTGGTGTCCTTTGAAACACAATTTTTTAAAAAAATTTTGATAAAGTCAGCTTACATATTTTTTCTTTCTTTGCTTTTGATTTTGGTGTCATATGTAAAATATCTTTGCCTAATCGAAGGTCATAAAGATTTAGTCCTAAGTTTTCTCTTAAGAGTTTTCTTGTTTTAGCTCTTACCTTTTGGTGCACGATCCATTTTGAGGTAATTTTGTGTATGGCATAAGATAGGAGTCCAAGTTCATTCTTCTGCATGTGGACATCCAGTTGTTTCAGCATCATTTGTTGAAAAGATATTCTTTCCTCATTGAATTGTCTTGGCACCCTTGTCAAAGATCCATTGATCATTAATGTAAGGGTTTATTTCTGGATTCTCAGTTCTGTGCCATTGACCTATACATCTCTATGTCTGTCCTTATGTCAGTACTGCACAGTCTTGATTATTGAAGCTTTGTAGTGAGTTTTGAGAGCAGGCAGAGTGGGTCTTCCTACTCTGTTCTTTGTCAGAATTGGTTTGGTGATTCTGGGTTCCTTATATTTCCATGTGAATTTCATAGTTTGTCAATTTATGCAAAAAAAAAAAGGCAGCTGGAATTTGGAAAGGGATTGTGTTGACCCTGTAGATCAATTTGGGGAGTGTTGCCATCTTAACAGTATTAAATTTTCCAGTTCTTGAATATGGAATGTCTTTCCATTTCTTTAGGTCTTCTTCAATTTCATTCAATGATGTTTCATTGTTTTCAGTGTACAAGTCTTATACTTCTTTTGTTACATTTATTCCTAAGTAATTTTTCTTTTTGATGCTATTGTAAATGGGATTGTTTGCTTAATTTCTTTTCTTTCTTTTTTTTTTTTAGATTTTATTTATTTATTTGAGAGAGAGTGAGAGAGCACAAGCAGTGGGGAGGGGCAGAGGGAGAAGCAGACCCCCGCCTGAGCAGGGAGCCCAAAGCAGGACTTGATCCCAGGACCCTGGGATCATGAGCTGAGTCGAAGGCAGAGGCTTAACTGACTGAGCCAACTGGGCGCCCCTGTTTGCTTAATTTCATTTCATATTGTTCACTGCTAGTATATAGAGATAGAGCTGATTTTTGTATATTGATCTTGTGTCTTACCCCCTAGCTGAACTTGCTTTATGTTCTTATAATTGTTTTCTGAATTCCTTAGGATTTATATCTTTTTTTCAAGATAGATTTATTTATTTATTTATTTGTCAGAGAGAGAGAGAATGAACAGGGGGGGCGGCAGGCAGAGGGAGAAATGGGCTTCCCACTGAGCAAGGAGCCCGATGTGGGACATGATCCCAGGACTCTGGGATCATGACCTGAGCCAAAGGCAGACACTTAACCTGCTGAGCCACCCAGGCATCCCTCTTAGGGTTTTTTTTTTTTTTTTGTATGCAAGATCACATCATCTGGGAATAGAAATAGTTTTACTTCTTCCTTTCCAATATGGATGACTGTTATTTCTTTTTCTTACCTAATTTCCCTTGTTAGAATTTCCAGTACAGTGTTGAATAGAGGTGGCAACAGTGGCCATTCTTGTCCTGCTCCTAATCTTAGGAGGAAAACATCCAGTCTTTCACCATTAAGTTTGATGTTAGCTGTGGGTTTTTCATAGATGGCCTCCTACCTTTTTCTCATCTTACACTATCTTGCTTCTCTGTCTACTCTCTGAATGTATGGTATGGTGGAAGGAATGTGGACCTCAAAATCAGATTTGGATTTAAATTGATTGTCTTATTAATTCTACCAGATGTTGAGTGTTAGACACCAGTGTATAGAAGAAAATCCCTGCTCCCAAACTGCTGTTAATACAGTGAGAGAGACTGTCATATGGATAAAACATTTTAGTGTGATAAGTGCTGTGATGGGGGTATGGCCCAGGCTGTGAGGAGTACAGAAAACAGGCCCTTGGGAAGATCAACTTGAAGATATGCCTAAATTGTTCTTGAACAATTGGAGATAGTCTTGGAAGAGAGGGAACATGTGCAGAGATTGGGTGTTAGCTCGCTTCTGTGAACCACAGGTTAGTCTGTGAGACTTGGGTGTGGGGTGCTTGCAAGTGAGGAGCTTGAGGTGATCCTAGGGAGATAAGTGGGGCCTTGCAAGCTTCTGAAGGCTTTGTGAGAACTGGGTGGTGGTAGGGGAGGAGATGGATTGGTGGTGAGTGAGACCGTGAATGGGAAGATCTGGAGATAGGAGCTTATGCCTAAGCAGGGAAGAATCAAGGGCCCAAAGTAAAGATGGAAGAAGGGAAGAGAGTCAAGGAGGATTCAGAGGTGGAAGTAACGAGGTAGGTTGCACTTGACTGTGAGAGGTGAAGAAAATGGACTTGAAGAGAATGATTCTCGGGTTTCTGATTTGGGATTCTGGGTTATTTGGTGGACTACGCTGAGATTTAGTTTTCTCATCTCTAAAATGGGAAAAGTATTTCACAGATAATGGTATGTGGGAATCTCAGCACAAACACATGGTTGGAACTCAAGAAATATTCATTCTTTTTGCTTTCCCTCATTGTTTCTGTTTCTTCTGTTCTTTTTTTTTTTTTTTTAAAGATTTTATTTATTTATTTGAGAGGGAGAGAATGAGAGATAGAGAGCACGAGAGGGAAGAGGGTCAGAGGGAGAACCAGACTCCCCGCTGAGCAGGGAGCCCGATGCCGGACTCGATCCCGGGATTCCAGGATCATGACCTGAGCCGAAGGCAGTCGCTTAACCAACTGAGCCACCCAGGCGCCCTGTTTCTTCTGTTCTTTAAATGTAGGCCTTCACTAGGTTAGTTCTGCCTTCAGAATGCTCTTCTTTGCTGTGTCCCATAGTCCCCACCGGTACCCCTGTGTGGGTGACTCCCACATCTCTCTCTCCACCCTCATCTCTCTCCTAAGTATTTTTGACTGTGTTCTGGGCATCTGCACAGCCTCTTAACTTTCACAAAGGAGAACCATCCCTCAAATCTCTTCCTCCTCCTTATGTCTGTAAGCCTGTGAATGCTGCTATCATTTTTTGTCATTCCAGCTTCAAATCATTTTTTCAGGTTGAAACACACATTTATCTCTTATGGTTTCTAGTTTTCAAGTGTCATTTTGATGTCTTTCTCTCCTCTCATCTCCTCACATTCAGTGAAATTCGGGCTCTGCTTAATCCCCTCCATAACACTGTACACAGCTGTTTCCTTTTCTATCCCCATAGCACTGCCTTCCTTCAGGCTTCCATTAGTCCCATCTGAACCAAAACACTTGTTCTCTACCCCTGGTGTCTCTCCCTTTTGGTCTACCCTGTGGGCAACTGCAAGGCTGAGCTTCTAGGAACTGACTCAATCATGACTCTTACCCTGTTAAGTGTCTTCGGTGAGTTCTCCACACCCACTGGATTGTTGCTTAAGGCCCTGTGTGTCCAAACCCTATGTGCTTCTCCAGTTTTATCTCCCCACATCCCTGTAGAAAAATGAGAGAGTGTTCTGCACCTTAAGTATCATCTCTGCCTCTTCCCTTGTGGAAAGTGTACTTGTTCTCCAAGTCACAGCTCATGGATCCTGCCTGACTTTCATCAAACCAGATATTCTCCTTCCTCATATCCTGTGGGACTTTGTGCTTCTTTAAAATGATTTGTGTACATATCTTATCTCTCCTACTAGATTTAATCTCTTCCAGGGTGCCGCCTTCATCTCTATAACCCCCCAAATGCCTTTCTCATATTCAATAAATATTTGTTAATGGAATGTACTACATTCTCATCTTCCTGAAGCATGAGCTTTGCTTTTCCAAATGCCTATCCCCAAGGGTCTGTGACACAGGCAATAAGAGGATGAAGGGCAGCAGACTTTCCCCTGTGGATCTTCTTGTAATTTAATACTGAGGAGTAGGAGGATATTACAAAGGCACATTCTTATTTAAATTCTTGGTAGCTAAGTCCAGCAGCATTTGGTGGGTTTGATATAGTCCATGTAACATTTAACTCTTTGTGTGGCTTGCTTGGGTGTAAGTCATCATTGACTGTACAGGAGCTTGATAGATTGGGGAATTAACCCAAGTGCTGTGCAGTTATGCAGAGCTGTAGGTACCAGTCTGGCTTTTCTTTGTAGAATCTAGAACTTAACACTTATATACTTTTTTTTATTATTATTATTATGTTATGTTAATCACCATACATTACATTGTTAGTTTTTGATGTAGTGTTCCATGATTCATTGTTTGTGTATAACACCCAGTGCTCCATGCAGAACGTGCCCTCTTTAATACCCATCACCAGGCTAACCCATCCCCCCACCCACTCCCCTCTAGAACCCTCAGTTTGTTTTTCAGAGTCCATCGTCTCTCATGGTTCGTCTCCCCCTCCGATTCCCCCCCTTCATTCTTCTCCTCCTGCTATCTTCTTCTTTTTTTTTTTATTTAACATATGTCGCATTATTTGTTTCAGAAGTACCGATCTGTGATTCAACAGTCTTGCACAATTCACAGCATTCGCCATAGCACATACCCTCCCCAATGTCTATCACCCAGCCACCGCATCCCTCCCACCCCCCCACCACTCCAGCAACCCTCAGTTTGTTTCCTGAGATTAAGAATTCCTCATATCAGTGAGGTCATATGATACATGTCTTTCTCTGATTGACTTATTTCGCTCAGCATAATACCCTCCAGTTCCATCCACGTCGTTTTGCAAATGGCAAGATTTCATTCTTTTTGATGGCTGCATAATATTCCATTGTGTATATATACCACCTCTTCTTTATCCATTCATCTGTCGAAGGACAGAAAGGGGGACCCTCCTACACTATTGGTGGGAATGCAAACTGGTGCAGCCACTCTGGAAAACAGTATGGAGGTTCTTCAAAAAGTTGAGAATAGAGCTATCATATGATCCAGCAATTGCGCTACTGGGTATTTACCCCAAAGATACAAATGTAGGGAACCGAAGGGGTACGTGCACCCGGATGTTTGTAGCAGCAATGTCCACAACACTTATATACTTCTGAAGTACTTTCCGTCAAAGTAAATAGCCAGGTGATTCACTTGGGAAATTACACGAGGTATGCCCCGCCCTCCCCTGCCCTTCCCTGGAGGCTTCTCCCCAAGTCTACCTCAGTTGGGTTTGGAAGGAGGTAACTCTCAGTCCCCGCTTCGGATTAGTGATTTCCAGGAACTGAGAAGGGAAGCAGGAATAGAAAGAGTTAGATAGTTTCTGTCTTCAGCTACAGAAACTCAAATACTCTGTTCCTACAGCACTTGTCTCCTGGCAGCCAGACAAGGAAGGAGAGAAACTGTGAAGGGTGCCAGGGTGCCAACAGAGCATCCGTGTCCTTGGCAGAGCTCAGAATAGCATTCACAGCGCTCAGTGATTCATCATGCACAGGCCTGCCCACCCATGATCTGAGTGGCTGGAGACAGGGTGAGTCAGGCCTCCTGCAGCTTCCTTTCCTGACTGCAATTCTGTGCCCTTCCCAGGCTTGCTGGGCTGCAGAGCAGAGGGGAGGCCAATGATGCGGGAGGCGGTGCCAGCCAGGAGAGGCACTGCTCTGGTCCAATCCTTTTTGAAGGGCCTCCTGCTCCTGTCTGCACTAAGCCCTGGGGAAATATGGAGAACAAGAGGGATCCTGATATTTGGAAGGTAGCGGTCGTTTTAGGGACCTATCTAAATTTGGGGCCTACTTAGCCCCATTCTCTGGACATGCTTCTGTGTCGATCTCTACAATATCCCTCAGTGTTATATTCTGCGCTGCTTAAAGGTTTTATTTTTTTATTTTATTTATTTATTTGAGAAAGAGAAAGAGAGAGCACAAGAGGGGGTAGGGTTAGAGGGAGAAGCAGGCTCCCTGCCGAGCAGGGAGCCCGATGCAGGACTCGGTCCTGGGACTCCGGGATCATGACCTGAGCCGAAGGCAGACGCTTAACAGACTGAGCCACCCAGGCGCCCTATTCTGCCCCTCTTAAATCTGTTCTGCATTCTGTTCTCTTTGTCCCATTGTTCTCTCTTAATTCTTTTCTCTCTCCCCTTGCTCAGCAAGAATTATATTTATGTATGAAATCACAGATGTTGGATTTTTCCTTTTCAGGATAGCTTTTCAACCAGGTAGGTCATATCTTGGTTGGTCCTCCGCTATCACTAGCCCTAACTCAGAAGATATTACCAACACCAAATTATCTCAACACCAAATCCTGGTGTTCTCAGCACTAAACCCCCTAGGGTGGGTCCAGGCCCCGAGTTCACCACATTTGTCCCCCTTTGACCTGCAGCAGAATCCCAGGTTGAAGAATCATTCCAATGCCATACTTTGCTTAAAAATGGATCATTCTTCATCTGGTCAACCCAAGACAGGCCACGGGTCTCATGGTGTCCTTTAGGTAAGCTTCCCGTTCTCTCATCACTGCACAGCTCTCGTTTGTAGCAAGGCATTTTTTATGTTTGTAGCAAGGCATTTTTTTCTCTCTTGCCACTTCCCCAGAACTGATTTTCTTGGATCCACTCAAGTTCAAATTGTGACGTGTCCGTGTTCCTCCTTCACAGTGGGAGCTCCTTGCCTTCTAGCTCTGCGTGTATCTGTCACCCGAATCGGTCCAGTATGCATTAGAGAAATCCAGGCACAGCTAGGTTGGGTGGCTTGCCTAGAGTGACGTAGTACCGTCTGAGTGAGAGTGATAATTTACTGCTTTAGAGGTTTTCTATTTTCCCTTCCTTGTGGCTGCATGGCACACGTGCTCTGAAGAGAAGGCAGCTTTCCTAACAAAATATCCAAGTGCATTTACTTCCAAAAAGAGCTAGACAACATGCAGCATAGGGGGCTGTGTCGATTGCACCACAAGTGAGGATAGAAAACAGGAGGAGGTTGGGGTGTGTGTAATACTTCACTTTTGTACAGGGTCAACACTTGTCATAAATATGACCCGGTCTCTGGATCAAAGCTAATTCTAAGCCCTACTGGATGACCCACGTATTCCAGACATGTTACACAATCTTTTAAAGCACAAGGGATAGTTATCTAAAATTCACTGTCATGGGGACGCCTGGGTAGCTCAGTCATTAAGTGTCTGCCTTCGGCTCAGATCATGGTCCCAGGGTCCTGGGATCGAGCCCCGCATCAGGCTCCTTGCTCGGCGGGAGGCCTGCTTCTCCCTCTCCCACTCCCCCTGCTTGTGTTCCCTCTCTCACTGTCTCTCTCTCTGTCAAATAAATAAAATCTTAAAAAAATAAAATAAAATTCACTGCCATGGGATGACTTGGGGGTGCTTCAGTGTGAAGTGTTTTGAAGTAGCTTTCATTTTTATCATCAGAGCAACACCATGAAATAGGTAAGGCAGAGATTAAGCCCATGGTAAAGTGAGGACCCTGAGGCAAAGGGAATGAATGAATGAATGAACGAATGGGGCCATTCAGCATTTATTCCAAAGAGCACAGACTTGGTTAGCACAATTGAGATTAGACTCCTGATCTGTGTTTGATTTCTATCACACTGCTCTTTTTTTCAGGAAACTTCTTTCACATAAGAGATGAGACCAGTCCATTTCCAGAAGGACCTGTGCTCTGAGTGGTTTTCTTCAAGCCATAATGTGTTTCTCTGAATTATCCACATGCTCTTCCCAACAGTGGCGCATATGGTATCTGGGATTTATACTAAGTCCTGAGAGCAGTCTCCCTTCTGCAGTCCCTCAGGACTCAACTCCTCTGGCTCTGTCCACACCTTCCCAGACCCACTCCCACTAGCATCCACTTGACTTTCTTCTGACCATGCCACTTCCCATCTAATTGGCTCCTTATCTTGCCAACTCCCTGGCTTGGGGGCGCAGGAGAAGGGCATGGTACAATACTTGCTCTCTGGAGATGCTTCCCTTCGTTCTGTAAGTAACTCTTGAACACCTGCTATGTGCTGGGTTCTCTAATTCTACTACCTATCATCATCATGTCAATCTACTGACTTCAAGGAAGCCCTCCCTCTTCCTGTAATGAGTTCAGTGCTGGACTGAGAGTGTCCCACCTTCTTTATTACCATTGCTGCCAAGGAATTGAACATCTGTGTTAGTGACCGTCCACACCTTAAGTTCAGTACCTGCATTTGCAGAACACCGCAGCCACCACGAGGGCAGTTAGGCTCATTGGACTTCCTAATCAAGTGGGAATGTTCCTCCTTCAATCCTTTCTGCTCAACATATCTCTGACCACGTTTCACAGGATTGACAGGCTACGATCATGGCTCTCCTCTCCTTGCCCTTGCCTTTGCCCTTGCCAGACATCACTCATCAGTGGCCAGGGCACTTAGTCAAACTGAGTCTGGACACAGATTTGAAGGTCCTCAATGTGAAACAGTAGGGCCACTACATCTTATCATATTTGGCTTAAGGAGTTACGGCTATTTTCAAAACCTTTTGAGACCACCACCTCTTTCTCCCCTTCCCGCCTGCACTCATCCTGACCTACAAGCCCTAGACTCTCGTTCTGCCAGTCACCCCAGGCTGCCTCCTCTTATTGCTTCACAGGACTCAGAAAATCCCATGGTTGACCATTTCAAAGATGTGCCTTTGACGGTTCAAGAATGCCTCACTCTTGGATTTTTGTTGCACTCATCCTAAGCATACTTAGAAGCCGGCCCCTGCCCTAAGTTTTTTCCACTCTCCTCAACTTCGAGTGCCGAACATCCATGGCTGGCCCATAGAGTGGCTGACACTCAACAGTCATGGGATTCTTCCTCTCTTGGCTCCCCGTCTCGCATTGGGCAGCAGACGTACCATCACTGAGTCATCAGAGAGAGTCTCACTTCTGACCTTATTTTTTTTTTAAAGATTTTATTTATTTATTTAACAGAGAGAGACACAGTGAGAGAGGGAACACAAGCAGGGGGAGTGGGAGAGGGAGAAGCAGGCTTCCCGCTGAGCAGGGAGCCCGATGCGGGGCTTGATCCCAGGACCCTGGGATCATGACCTGAGCCGAAGGCAGACGCTTAACGACTGAGCCACCCAGGCGCCCTTCACTTCTGATCTTATTGATGAGTAGGAAGCCATCTTCCTTCCTAGCCACTAAAAAATGTTGTCTTGACTTCCTCTTACCCTTTCCCCTTCACTTCTATGTGCATTATCCTGAGCCTTTGCCAGGTCTCTTCACTCTGCTCCCCCTGGCATCTTCTTCTGCTCCATCGGTTCACTCTTCTTTCTCGCTTTAGTTTCTAGTCTCCTCCATGCTAGGAGGTTCTTCTACTTCAGTCTCTCCTAACCTAAAAAACAGATAAAATGAACTAAAATGATGCCCAGAAAACCCCCTCTTCTCTTCAACTTCATTGTTAAATGAATTGAAAATCATCTACATCCTAAATAATATAGCCACCACCCTCTGCCCCATTCTGACACTCCCTCTCCCCCTTGCAGCCATCAGCTTCTGCTACTCCTCCAAAGAGCTCCCTCCCCAGCGCTTTGCTCCTCTTCATTCCTGTCCCATGGCCACTGTTCAGGGCCAGACCTTCCTTACCTCTCACCTAGCTGTCCAGAAGCCTCTGCCACCTCTTTCAATCTATTTTACATATTGATGCCTAGCTAATCAATCTCAGAGGCAGCTTTGAGAACTTCATTCTGCTCAAAATTAAGTGGAAAATCCCCAGTTTGGCAAGCACGGCACCCTGGTCCTGGTCTCCTCTTACCTTCATAACCACTTCTCTGTTTGGATTCTTCTCCAGCCAAACTGGATTCTGTATTGATATATACCCTCTGTTCTTCCTCTTGACCTTGACTCATGCTTTCTCTTCTGGAGCAGCCTCCCTCTCTTATCTGTCCATCAGTGCTCGGCTCAAGTCCCCTCACGTCCACAAATCTTCTAGTGATTCCCACAACCAGCTGTGATCTCCTCTCTGAATCTCTTGGAGCACATTTTTGGAACTTCCCGAAAGCACTGTCATATTACTACTAATTGGTTTATTTCTGGCCACTGATCTCCTCGAGGATAAAGAATATATATTTTTAATTTTATCTACCTTCTCAGCCGAGTGTCTAGTGTAGAGCTTTGCATTATTGTTGAGTCCTTACTCAGGGCACATGAGATGTCCAGTGTGAATCACTCTGAGCCCAAGGTCTTAAACTGGTGGCCCACAGCTCACATAGTAATCCCTGACACATTTTGTGTAGCCGCTCTGGAGTTGGTTTTGTTTTGTTTTGTTTTCGGTGGTGGTAAATTATGTAAAATATAAAATTGCCATTTTAACCATTTTTAGGTGCGCAATTCAGTGGCATTAATTGCACTCCACAGTGTTGTGCAACCATCACCACCATCTATTTCTACAAGATTTTCATCACCCCAAACAGAAACTCTATAACTTTAAGCAACAATTCTCCAGCCCCTGCTAACCTCCTATCTACTTTCTATGAATTTGCTTCTTCTAGATATTTCATATGGTGGAATCATATAATATCTGGGCTTCTGTGTCTGGTTTATTCCACTTAGCATAATGTTTTTAGGTTCACCCATTATGTAGCACATAGCAATACTTCATTCCTTTTTATTGCTGAATGATATCCCATCTCTGATGGGGATAGACCACATTTTGTTTATCCATTCATCTGTTGATGGACACTTGGGTTGTTCCCACCTTTTGGCTCTTCGGAATAATGTGTCCCATTTTTAAATTCTTTTGGGTATATACCTGGGGGTGAAATTGTTAGGCCAGATGGTAATTCTATGTTAATCTTTTTGAGGAACCCACTGTAGAGTATTTAAAAATTTAAAGTACTGAGCAATTTTTAAAAATGAAGGATTACACATAAATTTTAGATTTTTTTTCAATTTCTCTTGAAAAGGAAGAAATTAAGTAAGTCTGGCCCTCCTGGGTTTACCAGGCCCACCTCTGTAGGGATATAATCTGCTGGGAATGAGTGGAGACCATTCCCTGTAGATGAGGTATCCGGTCTCCAGCTCAACAGGGCCCTCCCTGGGGGGCATCGGACATGGGCATTTTCTGCCTAGGCCCAGTCTAAGCCTTTGTTCTGGTTCCTTCCCTTTGTTATGTCTTCCCAGCCCTGCCATAAAACCACTCTTTCCTTTCTGTGTTCATACTCACTCCATGTTCTTTGAGTACATATTGTTCCTTTCCCTTTCTAGGCTATAATTGTCTCAGGGCAGAGTACCTGTCTTTTTTTTTATCTCAGATTTATCAGGACCGATGGGCACATTGTTAGTACCCCAAGTCTTAGTTATATTACATTTAAAATGGAATATCTGAGTTTTAGGGCAGATCTAATTTATACAGTTATGACTAATGAGTCAACCAACTGCTACATTGCACTGTGGAATGTTATAAGAAAAGGGGAAAGAGTCTAAAATCGGGGAAATGAATTACAGATGACAGGCAAAGGGAAGGGCTAACCACTTCCTCATTTAAAATATTTCTTCATAAGGTTTTCTTTCTTTTATTTTT